>NC_138985.1:48160939-49437718 GCF_964341445.2 Mesoplodon mirus | reverse complement strand
TAGTACCTAAAGGTTCTCAGTAAGTGATAGCTGTCTTCATTTCACTTCGAGTCTATAAACTTGTGTCAGCTTGCAGCCCAAGTTGCTCCAGCCTTATTATTAAAAGCGAGAGAAATCTCCTCTGAAGGTTGCTGTACTAACATAGTGAATTTTTCAAGGCTCAAATGTGAAGTTGAATGTAAATATGTTTTGTAAGTGGTAGGATGTCAAATCAGCACATCTAAAAATGGGTTTCATGGAATTGTCATGAAGGAGATTAATAGCAGTTTCTCAAAAGAAGGTTTTGTGATTAGATAAGCTAGAAACACAGAATTTAGGACATTTTAGAAATTTTCTTACGTTACTATGTTTTCTTAGGAACCTAGAGAGGGTAGTAGAACACATAGTTAGTTAGTTAGTTATTTACTATAAAACTTTTGTTTCCATGAGGCTTCTCATGACTCCTCGCCAGGGCAGAAGTCTCTGAAGTAAACTGTGTTTATAATTATTGTGAAAATAAACTAAGATATACATTTTTTTCCAAGCGGGTCTCAGTTTTGTCTTTCTCTTGCTAGAAGCACTCTGACCCGTTAAGTAGAGCCCTGTAGAAAACAGACTTTACCAGAAAGAAAACAGACTTTGCCAGAAACTGTTTAATATTTATATAAACAGTTTAAAGAAGAATATGGAAATGCTCTACTTCACTATTAAGGCAGAATAAAGAGAACATCTTTATCTGGGTTTGTAAAGTGCTGATGGATTTATTTATTTATTTATAAACATCTTTATTGGAGTATAATTGCTTTACAATGGTGTGTTAGTTTCTGCTTTATAACAAAGTGAATCAGCTATACATATGCATATATCCCCGTATCCCTCCCCTCTTGTTTCTCCCTCCCACTCTCCCTATCCCACCCCTCTAGGTGGAGAAAAGGCACCGGGCTGATCTCCCTATGCTATGTGGCTGCTTCCCACTAGCTTTCTGTTTTACATTTGGTAGTGTATATATGTCCATACCACTCTCTCACTTTGTCCCAGCTTACCCTTCCCCCTCCCTGTGTCCTCAAGTCCATTCTCCACGTCTGTGTCTTAATTCCTGTCCTGCCCCTAGGTTCTTCAGAAACTTTTTTTTTTTAGGTTCTATGTATATGTGTTAGCATATGGTATTTGTTTTTCTCTTTCTGACTTACTTCACTCTGTATGACAGTCTCTAGGTCCATCCACCTCACTACAAATAACTCAATTTTGTTTCTCTTTATGGCTAATATTCCATTGTATATATGTGCATTCATATATATGCACATATATACAATGGAATATATTGTATATATCATCTGTCGATGGACACTTAGGTTGCTTCCGTGTCCTGGCTATTGTAAATAGAGCTGCAATGAACATTGTGGTATATGACTCTTTCTGAATTATGGTTTTCTTAGGGTATATGCCCAGTAATGGGATTGCTGGGTCATATGGTAATTCTATTTTTAGTTTTCTAAGGAACCTCCATCCTGTTCTCCGTAGTGGCTGTATCAATTTACATTCCCACCAACAGTGTAAGAGGGTTCCCTTTTCTCCACGCCCTCTCCAGCCTTTATTGTTTGTAGATTTTTTGATGATGGCCATTCTGACTGGCGTGAGGTGATACCTCAGTGTAGTTTTGATTTGCATTTCTCTAATGATTAGTGATGTTGAGCATCCTTTCATGTGTTTGTTGCCAATCTGTATATCTCCTTTGGAGAAATGTCTATTTAGGTCTTTTGCCCATTTTTGGATTGGGTTGTTTGTTTTTTTGATACTGAGCTGTATGAGTTGCTTGTATATTTTGGAGATTAATCCTTGTCAGTTGCTTCATTTGCAAATATTTTCTCCCATTCTGAGGGGTATCTTTTCATCTTGTTTATGTTTTCCTTTGCTGTGCAAAAGCTTTTAAGTTTCATTAGGTCCCATGTGTTTATTTTTGTTTTTATTTCCATTTCTCTAGGAGGTGAGTGTTCTGATCGAATTAGATTTCATTGCATTACCTCCTAGATAAGAATGTCCCTACTGATTATAGAAGGGAAAGAAAGGAAAAGATAACTGAAACCTAGTTCTAACCAACAAGAAGGATGTTTTTTTTAAACAGATCATTCTTTTCATTAGCATGGCAAAGTGTAATATTTTATTTTTAGTGCTTTGGAATACTTTACCCTAAATATATTTACTTATAGCTGGTTGACTGTAGGACTTAGCATAGTTTACATTTATAGTCATGTGAATGTAATTATCTGTATTCCTGTTAGAGTGGTGGGGAAAATTGGGTCACTATATAATTTTAAAAATCCCTCTCCAGACATCCATTGTGTTCCTAGGAAACTCAGGAACAGAATTTGATCCTTAATTCCACACATTGTATTTTATCCATTAAATCCGTATTTTGGATATGACAGCTTATATTTGTATGTGACTCCAGAGAGCTACGGAAATATCACTGAGTTCTTTAAATGCATTTTGATAATCACAGTTGTGTGTATTCGTGGTGCCAGTGCCTCTGGGGCTCTTTCTGATATCTTAGACATGAAAAGCAGTAAGGGCAGACAGCTTTGAGGCATTAAAAAAAAAGAAAAAAAAGAAAAACAGGGACATTGGTCATTTCAGGGTTAAAACCTTTTGAATTCATGCAGATCAACACAATGGTCCAGCTGGTACTATTTTTTCACACAATCCCTTCAATGAATAGCCTTTCCCATCCTGGGATTGATGGTTTATTTTAATAATAATTCATTCTGTCACAATGGTTATGTTATTCTTTACAATAATCACAATATTGGCATGAAATAATAGCCTGGGAAGGAGGAAACCATAAAAGCTATAGTTAAGGGTATACATATCTGCATTAAATCCTAATCTTGTCAATATCATAAACTGAGCCCTGAATCAAATCCAAAGCTCTAAAAGTCTTCCCCATTTAGTTTCCTTTGATGTCTGACTCATCGTACAGTTATACACCTGTGACACTCTTCTCTAGGTAGCTAGGATATTTTCTTAAATATGTTTAGAAACTTGTGAGTCTATTTTGAAGAGGTAGAACATAAATTTGGGATTGGGACAAAAATCAAAGCAGAACAGATGGTTCAGAAGACACTGTTTATTTTCCTTAAGATTTTAGCCTTATTAAATAAACCAACAAAATAAAGCCCAACATAGCAACAGGCCTTGCATGGAATTTAGTTGAGATAACGCTCTGGTTGTAGCTTGTGTCAACTGCCAAAACAGGAGAGCACAGTACTAGGCAAAGCCTGATGCCCTCCAGCATCTGCACCAATTCATCCAGTGCAGCAGAGAAGCAAGGGGAAACACAGCCAGTTAGGAGGAAAAATCTGTGAATACCTTAAGAACAATGGCCATTCATAAATGTGGAGAAACTGAAGCTGATATATTAAGTCATTTTCATATCAATATATGAAATACAATAAACAAGAGTCTTTGAAAGAAAATTAATGGGGTAGAATGAAGTCCCATAGACATTGTGCTGGAAAAAGTTCCTGTCATCCTGAATATCCAATAAGTGCTTACTCCGCACCCTGGGCACCAAGGTAATAACCTGTGAAAGTTACTTGGATCCATGAGATTATTGAGATTAATCATTGGATCTCATTATTTATATCCATGTATTTCTGGTTGAAAAACATTTCAAGAGATTCTTTGAAACCTAAATGAAAAAACCAAACCAATATATGGTTTTATTAAATTAGCTCACTTATATTAAAGCTGTAGTTCCAGTCTTGAGCGTGGGTTTATACACATTATTTTTTAAGCTTCTCTGTTAAAAATTTTTTTACGTTATAGTTAAGACTGAAATTGTTTCTTCATACTCTATTTGTTATCACCAAATTCCCAATTCTTTTCCCTTTAAAATGTTGAATTTAGGATTGCATGGATTATCTTTTAAATGCATATAAAAACATGTGCCCATTTGGTTAGAAACCCATGGAGTCTCTTTTTTGCCTTTAGAAAAACTCCCAGAAGCTTCACTTCCCTTCATCATCTGATCCCTACTTAAATGGTTTCTCCCCAAGCCATTCATACCTGCTTCCATCTTAGACAGTAGGCACATCCTATAAATTGAGTCATTTTTAGACTGCTGTTTCACATCTCCATTTCTTAGCAATTCTATCTCATCTGCCAAAAATGTTTTCCTAAAAGTTCTATCTATTAACATCACTCTAATTTTTCCATATCCACTTAAAACAACTTGTGAAACCTTGGCCAATTTCTCAAGTTAAAATTACTCCCTTATCTATGTTATCTTTAAAAAGGTTTGTGGCAAGAAAGGATAACTTATTCTGGTGATAAAGAGTTTACAGTAGTATTAACTGAGAGCCACTTGGAATTCATAGAACTTACATCAAAAATAGTCATGAATAGGTATACTAAAATCTCTCTCCAGTTGGTGCCTTTGGGGAGGTAGGAAGTAACACTAAGTGCCTGCCAGGTAAAGTACATTGCAGGTGTCTTCATTTCATTATAAAATAGTCATCCTCATAATAACATCAAGAGGTAAAAGTCTACTTTTTAGACAAGAATATTGAAGAGCTGAGAATTTTTTTTCATATCAGAATTTTTAAAAGAAAGTAAGTAAGCAATGTGTCAGGTTATATTCTCTGTATATTAACTGGAGTGTGACTAATCCATTTATAGAACCATGTTTAATAACCAGCCATGTATTTCCTTAACTTACTGGAGATGAAAGTGGTTTAATAAATGTTGGTATCAGAGTCAGGGTTCAAACCAGTTTTACTTGATGCTAAAGTCTGTATTCTTTTGAGAAAATCACACTTTCTCTATGGTGAGCTGAGTCATAACAATACTCCATGGTTAATGAACTCTGCTTCCTTTGGTCATCAGTTTTCTCAAAATTCCCTTTTATCTTCCTTTTATTGTTTTATTTTCTTTTTTGGTCATGCCATGTGGCTTGTAGGATCTTAGTTCCCTGACCAGGGATCCAACCCGGGCCCTTAGCAGTGAAAGCAGAGAGTTCTAACCACTTGACTGCCAGGGAATTCCCCCCTTTTATCTTCCTATTCTCTACCTTGAAGTTATGTTTAATCCACCATTATAAAGTTGAGTTTAATTTAGAGAATTTTATTGTTTTAATACTTACACATTTTCATAATCATATGGCTATCTTACTTCCCCGACTTCTATTTCTTGCTGTCTCTCCTTTTTTGCTGTTATATGTAACTATTCTTTTTGTTCATTTTGTGTTTTCCTTCATATAGCTAAGCAAATATTGATTACATGTGAATTGTTTACCAAACACATAAAAGGATTTCAAATAAAGTCAAATGAGAATTTTATCCTTGAAGCAGTCATGGTCAAACTAGGAGACATGTATATAAGCAAATTGAATTTTGGTTCAGATTAATGCTTAGCAAAGGTCATTTATTCAGAGATTGCTATAGCAAGGGACTCAGCCAAGTTCATTGCATTTGGTCAACACCCAAAGGCAGAGCAGGTTGGGTAGAAGATTTACAGTGTAAAAAGAAAAGGCTTAAGGTATACCTTGATTGCAGATTTTTGACATGGGAAAGTTGGAAAAGGGTTAACTAGAAGTGGTCATTCTTTGTGATTAGTTACGGCAGCATACTTGGCTCTTTCTAGTTCATCCTGAGGTGATAGGCAAAAATTAGGGAAGTTGGCAGTGTTTGATAAAGTCCTAACCACTTTGAGCTCATTATTACAGAGGTCATGGTTTAGCTAAACTAGACTGGTTGCTTCAGATTGTGAGCCAGAGTTCTCTTTTACTGTAGGGTCCTGTAATGTTCATTTGTAAATTCAGTCTCTGTTACATTTAAAGACTTACAGAACGACTGGTCTATTGATATTTTTAGCCCACTCAATAGTGTGTGAGAGCTGGGGACATATTTTATGACAGTGGAAATGTGACGTCTATGGCCCCAGAGTTCACTGTCTTACTCTACCACCATCAGAGTGGCCTGTTCAGTGGGATTATGTAATAAACCAACAGACGATGTACAGTACTGTCTACAACACCTAAAATATTCAGGCGTGGGAACCACAGGGTGGAATTAGGGTTGGCTTTTCTTACCATCCTTCCAGTGACCCAAAAGCAGAATTTGTGTTTTCCATCCTTGCAAACTTAATATCAGCCAGGTTGACCCTTGGAAAAGTGGATTTAGTGGATCAGTTCTTGCCCCTTTTCCCTTCTGAGGATATGGTCTTGAAGTTTATGTCTACTAGAGAGAGTTGTCTGGGACATGGAACAATTAGTGGCACTTAGTATGCATCTTCATGTTGTTTCTTAATCCCTTCTGTCTCACATCCCTTGTCTTTGAATGTAGCTCCATGCAACTTCCCTCCCTAAGAAAGCAGTAGCACACATCTCTTTGCTTTAGGCTCTGCATTCTGTGGAAACCAGGCTATGACAGCAGGGTCCCAAGAATAACCCCTAGGCTTCTACTTTGTTGAGTACAGTTCACTGATTTGAAACAACTGAACCAAGTTTAGATATAGGACCAAACGATCATCCATTTGGTTGAACTTGAAAACTAATTTAGACATACAAAAAATACTCAGGAGGAATCTAGATATATGTGTATATAGCTCAGAAAAGGTCAGCATTGGCTATAAAATAAGATGGGAGTCATTATTGTGAAGCTATGGTGAGCATGGGTTGCCTAGGAAGAGAATGCAGGGTAATAAGATAAACAGATCTATGAGCAACCCTAGGAAATATTACATGTATTACTTGAAATGAACAACTTAAGTTGTGTGGAAGCAGAGAAGCAGCTGATGGGGTGGAACAAAAAACAAAGCGAGGGGCTATGAAACCCAAGAAGGGAGAGTAGATCACATATGAGGTGATTGGCAACAACATTGAGGGCTACTGCACAGTCAAATTCCAAAACCATCTATTAGATGTAGAATCATGAAGATTTTTGGTGATATTGGAGGAGAAGTGATGTGGAAGCTATTTTCTTGAGATAAGGGATACAGAGGGACAAAGATGTACTAAGCAATAGGAAACGGCACAGAGAAAAGAAGCATAGGATGTTCTAAACTTTCCATAGTTCGGTGTTAAAATATAGAAATAAGACAGAATGAAGAAATGCTATGCATGGACACCAGCTTTGTCTAAGAATACACTTTGTATTATTATGAAACTTCTTACAGCGTGGGGTATGGAGAAAAAAGTTTGTTTTTTCTAACCTGGAAAACATCTAGTGTAGTAGTTTTGTAATAGCCTAAATAAATAAGGAAGTAAATAAATTTGTTTTATTTAAAGAAGTAATTTAAACGTATATGAAAATGTGTGTTTGTGTGCCTGCATGCATTTTACTAGAGAAAACATTTATCCAATTTTAAAAGAGGTCCAAACCCCCAAAAGATAAAGAACCATTTACATAGACTATATTCCAGAATCTCTGTTGGCAAAAGATTCATTGCTTTTAGACATTTTAAAATTACCAAACAAAAATACAAGACTGTAGTTATAATCTCAAGTATGTTCATGTAAGTCTGAAGTGTAGGAAATCATGCAGATTCTGATAGGGGATAGATAATTACAAGCAGCATGCAGAATATAATTGTAGGTGTAAATGCCAAGAACTGGGACAAGCATGAACAAATGAGGGATCTAAAAAGGAAATTAATTTAAAGGAATCAGTGTGCTTGAAATAGCAGGTTAGGTTCTTTCTCCCAGAGCAATTTGTAGAGGAACAGTAAAGCATCAATCTAGTGAATGGTTAATTATATCTGAAAACTAAAACTCTATATATCAGTAAAAATCAGGTTATTTCCTTGGCCTGGAATGATCTATATCTTCCTCAACCTATTGCCTGTGGTTAGCATAAGAAGTAGCCAAAAAAATGATAATTTGAGAGTTATCATAAAAAGAAATACAACGAACTTCCAAAATGAAAAACCTTTTTTCTATGTAAACTCAGGTTTGTAAATATTATCAAATTTAAAAACTGCCAAACATTTCCTATAATTTCCTGTTGTATTCCATTTGAAATAGATGCTTAATATATCTCCAAAGAGTAAACATCAATGGACTATTATTCGTTACTAGGAAATTCACAGACAGTAGGGTTCCATGTTTGATCAGTGACTTTTTGTTTTGTCACTTTCTTTCACATGTTTAGCTCAGTTGAGCCAGACTGTAGTTCCTAGAATAGGAGTTTGAATCAAATGCAAGATGCAGGCTTAGCTTTAAACCTGTTGCTTACCTCTTCTTAGTTGTCTTATCAGTTCTGTTCTAATTGGTTTTGACTTATTGACCAAACCCTTCCCAATGCTATCTCACTTTTGCCCTATTTCTTTTTCTTTAGCTCTCTGGGCTCCTCTACATTCTTCCTGCTATTGAGCTTGGAGATTCCCTTTTAACTTTTGGACTCTAATTTGTGCCTCTATTATGAATCTCTGGGGAGAAGTGACTTGCATGTTTTCAGCCATCTTCCCATACTTACAGTATGCCTAAAACGGCACCCCTAGTTACAAGACCTCATTTTCTTTTCAAGTTTTCTTCTTCAGTCACCTCCAATTCAACCTCATGTGTTAGTCCCTTTGCTGCCTACTTTAGTATGTTGGTTCTAAAATCATAATTTTCTCCCACTTACTGCTTCATATTATTTCATGTTATAATCCACTTGCTAATCATAAAAATTAGTTGTCTCTTATTCCTGACTATCTCTCCTTTCTACTAGTATTTGTTATTTATACAACATCTTTCTTTACACAGTATCTCTCAGAATTCAAATTTAACCCCTTTAAGAAAGAAGAAGATACCGCTTTTGTCATTCCCTCATGTTTACTGAAACAGAGCTCTGCAAGTCACAGGGGCTCAAAAATACAGCAGCTATCACTCATTAATAACCCATTCTCATTTTCCAAATCTGATTGGATTTTTTTTTTTTTTTTTTTTTTTGCTGTACGCGGGCCTCTCACTGTTGTGGCCTCTCCCGTTGCGGAGCACAGGCTCCGGACGCACAGGCTCAGCGGCCATGGCTCACGGGCCCAGCCGCTTCGCGGCATATGGGATCCTCCCAGACCGGGGCACGAACCCATGTCCCCTGCATCGGCAGGCGGACTCTCAACCACTGCGCCACCAGGGAGGCCCCTGATTGGATTTTGATTGATAAGATTTGATTTTGCCTGCAGAGAATACTTGTGGGGTTTATAATTTTACAGAAATGTAAGAATACCAATTTCTAAACTAAAATATATCTCTTCCTGATATATTGTTAAACTGAATTATTGATTGGGAATTCTTATGGGCCAGAGATGGAATAATTTCAACAGCAGTTTGAAAGGATGTTTGTAGGAAGTAAACAGCTAGAATGGGGCCTGAGAAGGAAGCAGCTATCATGAGTTAAACAAGTTGTACATGCCCATGTGTCATATATTATTTTATTTAAAAGAAGTGTATTTATATTGAATGTTAATTATAATAGGAAGAGTTACATGTGTATAAAGTATTGCCTTTATTTTGGAAAGGAGAGAGAGAGGTAGGGGAGGTGGAAGCGAGGGTACAGATGTGAAGAAAATTAA
Source organism: Mesoplodon mirus (assembly GCF_964341445.2). Classification (NCBI taxonomy): domain Eukaryota; kingdom Metazoa; phylum Chordata; class Mammalia; order Artiodactyla; family Ziphiidae; genus Mesoplodon; species Mesoplodon mirus. Next base: position 49,428,187 of record NC_138985.1, on the reverse strand, counting down.
GCCGCTGACTTTGTGTTTGCCAAAATGTGTAAGTTGAGAGGTTTTCCCTCAAAAAAATGTGTTACCATCACAGACATGCTATACTTTCTGCCACATCTTTAAGATACTTGCAATAAATATATGTCTGATAAGTGTTCTGAGAAATTAATTTGTAGGCTATATTGTAATTTTTATTATATACAAAATCTACGTTTTTTTAATAGATTTTAAAAATGTTATCCCTGAACTCTGACAAAATCTCAGATATATAGCAAGGCTTTCTCCTGAAAGCCTATGATTGTGAAATAATTTATTCAGAAAACTTGCTTTTAGTTAAAAAAATTCAATTTATTAATAAAATCAGATTTAAATATATTAGTGTAATCTGTACTACTTGAATTTGTATATATATACTATCACTAAAAGCAGCATTATTACCGCAAAGTTGGTATTTTTTGTTAAATATTGAATCCTTTGGGAAGTGTAATAGTGAGGAAAAAAGTTTCATTTTATTTCCTCAATACATAGAAGCCAGAGCAAACATTTTTCTTAATATTTAGGAAAAAACTTATGCTAATCATATTTGCCTACTGACTGGATAATACATAAATGATTGTGTCTCACAACCTGGGAGAGAGAAGAAAAATTATTTTCCATCAAATGTGATTTTGAAATCCTTTATCTGTTTACTGTTCCACAAGTATTAAGCATCTCCTTAGAGCTCTGTAACACAAAATATAGTTGTCTCTTTAGAACTTTGTAGCACAGACAAGCTAATTAAATAATTACTTTAGGGTTAAAAGAATCTGGAAATACTACTGAAATCCATTATGTGTAATCATTTATAAACTTTTTACAGTGTGTCAAATTGCTCTTTTGTTTCCATAGAGGATACTTTGGATGATCCTTAAGAAAATTCCAACATGGGATCAAAACATTTTTACATCTCTAATGAAATATATTTTTGTAAACAATCAAGAGGCCAATAAAAAAACCAAGGCCATCATTCTTTAAAGATGCCAACTTCCATCAGTGTGCTCTTGCCTGCAGGATAGCTCCATGTGTACACTGAGAGGAATTAAATTAGGACCATATGCGAATCCTCCACTTGAAACATTATTTATATGCCTGTCTCTATTGTCTATTTGGGGAAATAACTTTCTTTTTGTTTCCCTAATAAGGTAAAAGAAAGGCTTCATGAGAGCGAGGTCTAGGAGCTTTGCTTCTTGTATTAGCTTAATGTAAGTCAAGGCATGAGAAGTTCGTTATGAAAAGGACACCCGTCTGTTTGATGCACAGGGAGTCTGAGTTAGTCCTGCATGGCGTTCTCAGTGATGAACCTGGAAAACACTCTGTTATTGTCTGCCTTAAGCCTGGAGAAGGCACCCTTCTAGCTCTGGGGACTAGGTTATTTGGATGATTGAGTTACAGTAGAGAGCATAACAGCTAAATGTATTTTGGACCTTGGATTGTATAAGAAATAGTCTGGTGAGACCCTTTGTCTCTCTGTCTCTCTCTGTCTCTCCCTTTCTCTCTCACACACACAGACACACATGCTTTCTCTTTCTCTCCTGTGGTCTAGAAATTTCCATTACAAAACAATTAAATAATTAATTTACAGTCTAATTCAGCAGGTGAAGCATGCTTAATTCTGGGACATCGTAAAGCAGCAGAACAAGTGAGCCTGTGAATTATTTTGCTCAGCATTCCAAAAAAAATGCATACGGGAAAAATATTTTCACTTTTTAGTTAAAATGTTTATGTCAATACAGCATTAAATCCAAGAGTTGGTGAATTACCCAAAGGTGTTTTATGGTAACAGAATATTTCAGTGTGATCCTGGTACTTTTGTAGTGAACTGTGGTTCCCTGCCCCCCACCCCCCCCTTTTTTTTCTTTCCACTTTTCTGTAGGATGTTCCAAATAGCAGACAGAATGGACCTCAATAGTGTTTAGGTCAGCTAGACTGACAAGAAAAACCATGGTGAAACTAAGCTCAAGTAGGAACTTTTGCGATCTGAAGGCCGTTCTTTTTCAGCTCATTGAGTGTTTTAGTCATTTACTAGCCCTGTGTTGACGAATAAGTTCCAATACTATCCTGAGTCCTATGTTTGAGAGACTTGGCATTGAACACTTATGAGGAAGTGGGCGTGGACATGGTTGGGGCCAGTGACTTCTGAGGTTGGGAATACGGTGCTAGCCTCTCATCTACCCATTCAGTTACTGAGTGCATCTTGGCTTGGAGCTTGCTATTCTTTGGGAGTCATTTGTCTCCTGTGGTTTGAGCAGTGAGCTACTGGGAAAAGGAGATTGACTTTCCTGCCCCAGCTAGGGCACAACATGTTAGCTGGATGCCTGGTTAAAAAGAGAACCCTGCAGCTGATGGGCCTGGAACACACAGTTGCAGTGCAGAGCTGCCAGTGTGCCTGTGAAGGTTCTCCCAGTAAACAAATAGAAAACACCATGACAGTTTGAGAGAAACTGCAGAAAAAGGGGAAAGCAGTTTATATTTCAGTGCCTTTGGCATTTTTTCTTGCTCTTTGAGCAAGAAACCCTGTATTTTCATTTTGCACTTAGAGCCACAAATAATGTAACCAGCCATGGGCATGGTTGTCAAGTTTCAAGCATGGTTTTACACTTAATATCTTTGTTGAATATTAGGTAACAATAGTAACTCCAGATTTACCCAAACCTTTAACACTTCCTTCTCCACCTTGTTCAGTCCAGAGAATAGATAAGAACTATGGTGCATAGAGGAGGAAGATGTAGTTAAAGTGGAGAAAGAAGTGATCAACAGTGACATGACACAGAGTGAGGGGATGGCAGTAACTGGCCCACCATGGAGTTGACCTATTTGGCTAATACTGGAGGGACATGGATAAGGGAGGGTGGGTGGAGAGCCAAGGGCCAAGTCTCCAGTCAGATTCACAATGGGATGTTATGAAAAGTTTTTGTTGTCCAGGGGCAGGTTGCCCTGCTCTGCATAAATATTCCTTGGAAAATTGTCCACCATAGGAAAAAGAGAATGAGGGTTATATGAGGGAGGTACTTGGCATCAACAGTAATTTGCATAAATAGGAGGAATACTTATGGAGGAATATATAATAATGTTAGTGAAAAGTCTGGGATTGGAAAATGGAATAGTCTTTTCTTTTGGCTGGTGACATTTTCAGATTTTGTTAGGTCATCATTTGGGGTGGACCTTCACATCTGGTAAGGCAAAGAAAGAATTATAGAAATGAGAAACCACCTGAGGACTGGGCAACACTGATTAGGCTTGAAGACTATATCATTATAAAATATATTTCCTAAAACCTTGTGTGTGTGTGTGTAATAGTGATTGGAATAGGTATCTTGGAAGGAATTATGTTGTATTCATTATAGTGTTGCCCAACACAAATGCAAGGAGACTGGTTTTGAAATCTCATAAAAATTTTATGGACCCCAAGCATTTCGGGGTATTGTTTGTTTTTTTTTTAGAAGAGGAGACCCCTGAGCTTCTTGGCTTTCTTCCTGGACTGCTTGCTCGCTAAATATGTCTTTCTACATCTCTCTGTCATAGGAGAGACTTGAATAAGGATATTTTTATTTAAGCAGTATTTTAATACTTTTGCTTATATTTTGAATCAAATTCTCCTTTTTAATGCTTTGTTTATTTTTGAATGATTGATATATCTATACCTAATTAGAATTAGGGAGATTTTAAGATTCTACAGATAATAAACCTTCAAAAATATTTGTTGAATTTAAATAAATATGCAAAAAAACCCCATGCTGTTAACCCCAATTAAAATGGGAGGTATCAAATTAGATTTCAGTTACTGATAATGAGGACAACAATTTTTTAAAGTGTAAATTTTAAACATAAGTCATTTAATATACTAAGAGATAAAGAAATGTGTTTGTTTGACTTATTTTAGCTAAGGTAAAACGTGACCACTATATATATATGATGTTGTAAGGTTTAGCGTACATTGAAAGCTACTTTTTTTTTTTTTTTTTTTTTGGTTTTTAAATCAGTATATGTCTTCAGCAGGACCAATACTTCATGCTGTTAGATTGGGTACCTCCAGTTTCTAGATATTTCTTAACCGTGTATTTAGGCTTACAATACTCAATAGTAGGAAAATAAGAACGACTTCTATTCCATGACTTTTTAAAAACTCAACAATATGTGCTGGGAAAAGTACACATCGCTTGAATTCATGTTCTGAGTATGGAACTGACAGATTTTGATAGGGGAGGAATGAAGGAGCTGGACAGATAGAATTTTGACCCAAAAGGGAATAAAGGGTAGAGAAAGACAGTAAAGGTAACTGAAGACAAACTGCTTACTGTATAATTTCCCCCCTGACTCCTAAATTCAGCAAGTCAGGTGACAAGTCTTTAATGGAATATTCATTCGTATCCTTATGAGACAAAATATTATAATCCACCAGGGGCCCTCTTAATCACTACCTGATATACTTTATGAAGGAAAGCCTCTAATCTCTCTCAAAAGGACTAGAAGAAATAAAATAACCCACCAAGTCCCCCTTGAGATTAGTGGTCTTTTACTTTTTAATTAAAAATGTCTTGTGGAGTGAGATTATGTGAACCTCCTTCTCAGTTAAAATGTTCACATATTACTTGATTAGGTAATGAATGACTTTAATATCCCACAAAGCACTCATACATTCAAATCCTTAGGCTGCTTATGAACTTCTGACTTTCTGGCTTAATAACAGGAGTCTCAGAACATGTCTGATAGTGATTCATGTCTCTGAGGAGTTATAAAAAACAAAGCCAATTTTATGGAAGTCTTGGATCTATTGCTTTTCTCACTCTGTAGATCTAGGGTTCTCACACTGTGGTCTACAAATACGCTTCAGCAAGTCAATAAACACCCTGGAAATGTGCACTATTTGGGGTGCATACACTTGTGCTTTGGGGAACTATATAGATTTCATTGGCCACTTACAGGGATTCGTAACTAAAACTTTCAGATCTATGGCAGCAGGGTTTCACGGTCTAGTACTATTGATATTTTGAGCCAGATAACTTTTTTTTTTGTGGTGGGTGCTGTCCTGGACCTTGTAAAATGGTAGGATGGTTAGCTAGGTCCGTGGCCTCTAAACATTAGTTGTCAATAGCAACTTTTTCTTTACACACCAGTGTTGGCAACCAAAAATATCTCCAGATGTGGCCAAATGTTCCCCCGGGGACAAAGTCATCCCACATACTACACTGAAGTACAGATAGTGCGTGGAGGGTTTTTGGTTTATTTGTTTGTTTTTAACTAGCCTGTAATATTTGGTTCAGTTCTTACTGCATCTGATTATAATTCCAGCAAGCAGCTCTATTAACCTATAAAGCAAGCATAGTTAAAAAGCAACCTTTTCTTGTCTTTTGCCTTAGAGTAGAAGAGAAGGCAAACACAATCATTATAGCCTACCCAGGTGAGCCCTGGATTATGAAGTACTCAATTTTGAGACCAAAGACTGGGATTTTGGTCTTAGTCCCACCATTTTTAGCTGTGTGACATTGAGAATCTCCCGGCTGGGCCTTAGTGTCCTCATCTATGACAGATTATTAGTATTAACTAAACCTATTTGCATAGAGTGTTTGAGCATCACATGTGATTCTGAATGTGAACACACTCTGTACGCTGTAGAGTGCTGTTTAAATATAAGGTGGTGTCATTAAAAAGCTATAGAAAGTGGCAGAAAAGGTGAATTGTGTTCTTCTTCAATAAACATTCATGGAGGGAACTCCAAAGTAGAGTGTATCCACTTCTTGATGTGCTCAAAATGATCCATTTACTGACAGGTATACTCATTTTATCTCATCCTTTTGAATTTTGCTTTTGTGTATGTTTTGTAATACTAAAATATGTTAATACAGTATCACAAATATATATTGGGTGGGCCAAAATGTTTGTTCGATTTTTTCTGTAAGATGGCTCTAGTAGTACTTAGTTGTCTTTAACTTCGTTTGAAACAATTTTGTTAGATTGTATGTGACAGCTGTCATATCAGCATGCATTTAAAAAACATCAAAATTGGTGAATTTTTGTGTAGCCATTTTAATATTGAAGATGGAAGAAAAAAGCAACATTTTCGGTATATTATGCTTTATTATTTCAAGAAGGGTAAAAACGCAACTGAAACGCAAAAAAGATTTGTGCAGTGTATGGAGAAGGTGCTGTAACTGATCGAATGTGTCAAAAGTGGTTTGCAAAGTTTCGTGCTGGAGATTTCTCACTGGACAATGCTCCATGGTCGGGTAGACCAGTTGAAGTTGATCACGATCAAATCGAAACAATAATTGAGAACAATCAATGTTATACCACGCAGGAGATAGCTGACTTATTCAAAATATCCAAATCAAGCATTGGAAATCATTTGCACCAGCTTGGTTATGTGAATCACTTTTATGTTTGGGTTCCGCATAAGTTAAGTGAAAAAAACCTTCTTGACCATATTTCCACATGTGATTGTCTACTGAAACATAATGAAAATGTTCCGTTTTTAAAACAAATTGTGACAGGCAATGAAAAGTAGATACTGTACAATAATGTGCAACAAAAGAGATCGTGGGGCAAATGAAATGAACCATCACCAACCACACAAAAGGCCGGTCTTCATCCAAAGAAGGTGATGTTGCGTATATGGTAGGATTGGAAGGTAGTCCTCTATTATCAGCCCCTTCCGGAAAACCAAATAATTCATTCCAACAAGTACTGCTCCCAATTAGACCAACTGAAAGTGGCACTTGACGAAAATCTTACAGAATTAGTCAACAGAAAACGCATAATCTTCCACAAGGATAATGCAAGACCGTGTGTTTCTTTGATGACCAGGCAAAAACTGTTACAGCTTGGCTGGGAAGTTCTGATTCATCCGCCGTATTCACCAGACATTGCACCTTCGGATTTCCATTTATTTCGATCTTTACAAAATTCTTTTAATGGAAAAAATTTCAATTCCCTGGAAGACTGTAAAAGGCAGCTGGAACAGTTTTTTGCTCAAAAAGATAACAAGTTTTGGGAAGGTGGAATTATGAAGTTGCCTGAAAAGTGGCAGAAGGTAGTGAAACAAAAGGGTGAATACATTGTTCAATAAAGTTCTTGGTGAAAATGAAAAATATGTCTTTTATTTTTACTTAAAAAACAAAAGGCACTTTTTGGCACACCCAATTTATAAATGAGACGAATCACATATTAACAGTGTATGCTCAAAGATATTTTAATAATAGAGCTTTGAGCAGAAAATTTTGGAAACCTCTATTCTGGAAAACAGTTCTCTGGAGAACAGTGTGGGTTGTGTGTGGTTTGGGGTGGGAGCTTTTTTCTTGATATGACTGTAAATTATTGTATTAGCTTGTAAGGGATTTAATTAGAGGTTCTCAGGCTGGCTGATCATCAAGATCACCTACAGAAGTTTCTTTAAAATTTGGCTAAACACTGTCCCAGATTTGCTGAATCAGAATTTCTGGGGTTGGAACACAGCCTCCATGGATGATTCTAATGTGCAAACCTGCTGAGAACTAACTTAAACCCTTAGCTGTTAATAAGGTAGCTATTAATTAACATCTTTACAAGTTTAGCAAATACAGGCCAGGATATATAAGAAGACTTCCATGGTGGAGGAAGGAAATGCAGGTAGGAAAATGCAAAGAGAATCTTACATTTCTTGGAGGGTTTTTCTAGGACAAACCATGACCTAGGTATTTCTCTCTATATATAACTTTAACCTCTGTGACATAAAACAATAATGTGTTATTTTTGCACCTATGCTGTGGATTTCCAAATATTGGATAATTTGAAAATGCTATGAGTTACAGTTTCTGTCTCATTATTCTTTGTAGTGTTTAATCTTTACTGAGAAGTACTATTTCCTAGGTATTGCCCGGATATTATGGTGTGTCACAGTTCCTCTGGCATAAAAATCAATGTTTAATGAAAGGAAAATAGACTGCTAAGCCTGGAGACCCACAGGAAACAGGCTATTGCAAAGAATTGATCAAAAACTTCACTTGAAAAGTGATCTCTCCTCTCCATCTCTCTTCCTTCGTCTCATTTATCAAGTAGACACTGTATCTCCTTAAGAGCTTCACAAGAATTATGTAATTATGGATATGAAACCTGCTGCCATGTAGCTTCCTGCCCCTGTGTAGAGGTGATCAGTGTCGCCTTTGGTACAAGAGCCAGATCATTTGATAATAATGGATAAAGAGACTTTCTGGGTGATAGCAATCGAATGGCAGAATTTTCTTATACCTGGCAGAATCACTAAAAACTGTAGGTCAGTGGGTTCCTATATATTTGCATTATTTTACAGATTAAAACATTTGGTTTTATGATGTGTGTTTGCTACAGTGTTTAAGAAAATTTATCTACTGAAATAGGAGAAGTAAAGAAGGGAGATGGGTGCGGTATGTTATAGAAGCAAGTAGCTTGTGAGATCTGTCAACAGTGAATAGCACACGTGTAAGATAAGAAGGGACGGAAGATGATACGGGTTGAACTGTGCCACTCGCCCTCTGTATTTGTCAGAGTTCTGTGGAGAAACAGTATTAGAAGAGTATCAGTAGAGAGGGAGGGAGAGAAAGAGAAAGAGAGAGGAATTTATTATAAGGAATTGGCTTTCACAGTTTTGGAGGCTGAGAAGTCCCATGAACTGCCATCTGCAAACTGGAGACCCAAGAAAGCTGGCGGTGTGGGTTCCAGTCTGAGTCTGAAGATCTGAGAATCAGGAAGGCTAATGGCATAGCCCAAGGGCAGGAAAAAAAAAAAAGGTCTTTCAGTTCAAGCAGTAAGGCAGAGAGAGAGAGACAGAGAGAGAGAATTCAAATTTCTTCTACCATTTTGTTCTATTGGGGCCCTCAACGGATTGGATGATGCCCACTCACACTGTGGAGGGCCATCTGCTTCACCCAGTTCACCAAGGCAAGTGCTTATCTCTTCTGGAAACACCCTCCCTAACAAACACACTTAGAAATAATATTTAACCAAATATCTGGACATCCCATGGCCTGGTCAAGTTGACACATAAAATTAACCATCATACCCCCTTGAATTAATATGTTGGAGTCCTAACCCCCAGTGCCTAGAATGAGGCCTTATTTGGAAATAGGATTGTTGCAGTTGTACTAATTAAGATGAGGTCATACCAGCGTAGAGTAGGCCCCTCATCTGATATGACTGGTGTCCTTATAAAAAGGGAAAATTTAGACACAGAAACGCACATAGGGTAAACACCATGAGAAGATGAAGGCAGAGATCAGGGTGATGCAGAAGCCAAGGAGTGCCAAAGATTGGCAGCAAACCACCAGAAGCTGGGATAGAAACATGGCACAGTTTTTCCCTCACTGTCCTCGGAAGGAAACAACCCTCCTGCCTTGATCTTCTAGCCTCCAAAACTGTGAGACAATAAATTTCTGTTGTTCAGGCTGCACAGTTTTTGCTACCTCCTTTATGCTTTCCTAACACTAATACAGAAGGACTTAGACACTAAATAGTCATGAGTCATTTGAGGCAAATGAGCATGGAGAAAGATACAGGAAGTGCTTGTACCCTCCCCTATGTGTGTTAGCCTCTCTCTTGCTCCTTGCTTGTTGCTGTGTGTTTAAGATTGATTCAGTAAGCTGTTGTGAATCAAGCATTTTCATATGTTCTAAAAACCTTTCTGTTCTGCAGCATCTGGATGAGCTGGTCGGCTACCCAAAAGCCTCCCGTCACATTAACATAATTCCCCAGATTGATAAACCCTTTATAGCATTTTTGATGGCCCCTGCTATCATTGTTTCTCATTTTTATTTCCGGGTTGTGATTTCATTTTAGGAAATAGTAGTAGTGTGTCTGAAAGCATTGATTTGCTACCATGAAGTCCGATTTTGCTAAGAAACCATTCTACACGATGACAAAAATCTGTTCACAGTTTTAACTTTGCTTTAGATGTTTACGCTTCCACTTCACATTTTTAAACTCTTAAAATATAGCCACAGAGAAGCCTGAAAGTCCATAGAAATAAGTTTTGTGAGGAATATTCTGCATCTGTTTACATGAAGTGATGTTTTCAGAGGTGCTGTTGGCCGAATTCATTTTCAGGGCCTGTCTGATGCTGTTTAAGTTCTCCATTTGTAGACCCATTGTATATTATACCTGCCCATCTTCCCTAGGAATTTTTCAGTTTATATTTGCTTCTTCTCTTTTATATGTAACTGCTCACAGAAGCCAGGAAGGGATATCATTTGGAGGTTTGCTTACTATTTGTAATTGGAATTCTCTGGAGGCAGGGGTCAAATTAACTCATGGGTTTGATCCTAGCAATTTACCTTTCCACTCTTTCTTTCTTCTATAAGTAGGAATTTACCATTCAAGCATGCTATTTTAGTAAGGGATAATGGAAGCTAACGGCCTGATTGCTGATGAATCTGAGCGTGATTAAATGGTTTAGAGTAAAGTACACCCTTCTCTAGTGGTGAAAAGGCCTTGCATTACTAAAATACAGTAATGACTGATTGATCTCCTGAAACAGTCTTTGCACTGGGGCAGGATAGTTCATCTCATGAATTTGTCTTTTAGTCATTTACAAAAAGTTATTTTGTAAGTCAGCCAGAAGCATGTTAGTTGAGCACTTAAGTCCAAGAGGTCAGAGTTGGGAATTCTGTCTTTAGCCATAGCATCTGTGTGACCTCAGACCAATTACTTAAGCCCATAGGCCCCATGCTCCTCGTCTGTGAAATAAGGGTCATGAGACCACTCACCTTACAGGGATGTTACAAAGATTAAATTGAATAAAACACAGAAAATTCTCAGCACAATGTCTGCATGTTGAAAGGGCTTGGATAATATGCTACCTGTTGTTAATTTTTACTTTCTAATACTTAGTTCAGTTTAGCATTTTATTTCTTTCTCTTTTTTGTTATTTATTTATTTATTATTGATATTTATTTCTCTTTTTGAGTGAGGTACTCGGATTAGAGTGATGTCAAATACTGGCCTTTCAATAAAGATTCTTAGAATCTGGTTAAGGAGAAAACACATAAGAAATTATTCCACTGTACTAAGATAAAGGCATGCAGTGGGTACACTGTACAATGTGGGAAATCAGGAAAGGTCTACTAGCTAATCCTGAAAGCTAAGTTAAATATAATCAGGGGTTAGAAGGAAATAGCTTGAGCAGAGATGAAGAGCCATGTACCACCATGCTTTATGCATGTAAAAAAAATTGCTGAATTCCTGAGAGCAAGACACAAGATGGAGAGAATAAGAAGTGAGTTGGGAGAAGTACCCTCGTGGTGATGCTCTTCTCAGGAGTCTGGACTTTAAGCTGTGAGTGATAGAGACTCAGTGAAGTCCTTAAGCAGGGTTGTGCCATGGTACTCTCTGGGTGATATGGAGAGGATGGATTTCAGGGAGCCAAAGCTGAGATAGAGATACACTTGTCAGAAGAGATAATAACCGTTTGCATTGAGGCAGCCACAGTAGTGGGAAGGAGCAGGTGATGGGTGTGAAAAATGTTTAGGAGGTAAAGAAGACGGATGTGGTGACTGGCTGGAGTGTGGAACAAAAAGATTTAGGATGAATTCAGTTTTCTGGCTTGATTAACAGGGTAGATGGTGCTGCTATTTACTGAGGCAGGAAACACAGGAGCAGAATAAGGAGGTGGGGATGAGGGTGGGGGAACTTTGATGACGTGTTGCCTTTGGCATCTTTTCTCATGAGACATCCAGAAGTATATAAGGATCTGAGAGTGAGAGTAAGCGACTTAAATAAATGAAAAGGAAGAGCTGCTTATACCGTCTGTCAGTTTCCTAGTCTCCAAGAAGAAATCATACTTGGATCTAAACACAGTTATCTAAAACTCACAGCAGGTAGAACTCTTGAGCTTTATAGTGAAGAGGACTATCATTTATTGATGATTGTGTTTATGCTAGACCTCTCTGCTAATCCTGTTAGTTTTATATATTTACTACTTTATCTAATAGATACACCTACCATAACTACTCATTTTATCTAACGATTTTTAGTTACTCTTAGTTTTCTTTACAGATTTCTCATTTTTATCTTCTTAGGTGGAAACCCCCCAAATTTCATCTAAATATTCGGTTTAAAAAACAAATTCAATTAAACCCAACGTATATTTATGAGGTACTGAAAGGAATGGTATGAAAACAAAACATAAACATTTTGTACCTTTACAAGAAACATATATTTTCAATCATTGTCTCCAATTATATTAAAACTCTCTTTCCCTTCCAATTTTCTGGCTACTTTAATAAAAAATTTCATCCAGTTAATCTCAGAAGTTCTAGTAGCCCCATTAGTGGCTGATTGTGTTTTAAGAAACTTGGAAAGTGGAGAGCGCAGGCTCTAATGTTTCTCTTTTCTCCTTTTTCTGGATTTAGTTCCCTGGTGTTTGGGATAAGAAGGAAGGACTGGAGAGGTTATCCTACATAACTGGTTTCCTGTTCTTTTTTTTTTTTTTTTTTGCGGTACGCGGGCCTCTCACTGTTGTGGCCTCTCCCGTTGTGAAGCACAGGCTCTGGACGCGGAGGCTCAGCGGCCATGGCTCATGGTCCCAGCAGCTCCGCGGCATGTGGGATCTTCCCAGACCGGGGCACGAACCCGTGTCCCCTGCATCAGCAGGTGGACTCTCAACCACTGCGCCACCAGGGAAGCCCTGGTTTCCTGTTCTTGCTCTTGGTCTCACTCTGCTTTGCTCTTGCTCTGCTTGGCTCTGTCTCTACCTGCTCTTGTTAGACTGTGTCATTGTGGCCCTAAAATGCAGTGCATGGTTCTCTCGAGTAGGGCTTAGCTTTACCTTTGAGCCCTCCATGGAGCGTCATGTCTTCTTTATTCTCTGGGAGAGATTATCTTACTTGGGCTGTTACTTCCTGAGAATACAACTTTGTCCCCCTCTTTAAACTTCCATGATCATTTACCCGGAACCAAGTTAACACTGAGTTCTTCTTTTGTGCCCTCTGAAACAGAAGTTGTGGGTTGCCCCCATTTTATTCCCAGGTTTATTTCACTATGATTTCTTTGCCTGCTGGCATCAGCTGCTGAAACGGCCTTCTGTCTCCAGGAACTTACAGATATGTGTCAGGACCAGTCTTATGTTTACATACACACCTAAACTACAAGGAACACATGACAAGGGCCCCCAACAGTTCTCCCCTGTTCTTTGCTGCCAATGACAGTAGCATGATGAACATACAAAGTTTGCATCTCTTAGAGCAACCAGCTGGGGAGAAGTAATAGGTTCCTCTTTGCAGCCTTACTAATCTTTTCAAGTGCATCTCTCAGAACTTACTCTGTTTGCCTTTGGAAAGGGAAGCACGGCCATAAACATTGTACTTGGCATGTGGCACCTGACTGAGGTGTCAGTTCCCGTGTCTCACCCAAATCCATGCATCTCCCTTGTTCTTTCCTTATATCCTAATAGGAAGTGGGTGGTTGATGGCAGTAGTGCCAGTTCTGCTACCTCTCAAAAGACCTTGGAAGATGTCTGGCCCCATTGTTGATGGCTTTCTTTAGAATGTAGGGTATTTGCTTTAGAATGTATGTTTCTTTATCCTAAGCTTTGAGCCTTAGCCACAATTCCAGGATAACAGGAAATGTTCCATTCAACTCCCTGTTACCAAATTTAACACTAAAACAAACTTAGTATGATTTGAGGAGAGAGCTATTTACGGAACTTCGCCCGGAAGATGTATCTTGAGCACTGCAAAAGGTAATCCTTTCTGAGGAAACCACATCCACTTGACAAGAAGTCAGATGCTCTTAGGGAATTTGGTTAATGAACAAGAGTAGAAAAGACATTATTAGGAACAGCAGAAAATCAGGGAAACTTTAGTGGAAAGATGAATAGCCTAGGGATTGGTCTATTAATCTTGTTTCATTACTCACTTGCCTTGTGAACAAGTGGCTGTAATTCTTTGATCTTTGTGGTCTTTCTCTGGAAAGGGATGAAGATCTTAAGATAATCTTAAAATGCTGTAATTCTAGGACTCAGATTTATGATTTTAATAACTTTCCAAGTGGAATATGGAGGATGAGGGTGGACTTTGTTAAAATTGGCCTCTGAATAGTCATATGAGGCAGTTCTTTAGATCTGTTCACAGCTGGATCTTATTATATTAATTTGGTTAAACTTGGAATTAAATTGTTCCAGGCCAAATTTTATCAATCCCTACAGGACACAGAGACATTAAGTAAATAGTCATTTTCAGTACCATTAAAGAGCTAAAACAGCATTGAGAGATGGCTAATCTACACATAAGGGTAGGCCAGGCACTAAGAAAATCTGGCTTAATAAGTAAGTAACAAGCAGTAACAATAATTGTTCCTAAAAATCAAGAGATTGAGAATGAATACATCAGAGTAGAACCAATTTTTATATCTAAAATTACACCCCCCCACAAAGATATCTACATCTATACATCTCTATAATTACATCTATGTCTATTCTGAATTTGAGTTTCTAGCCTTTTAAAGTAACTGATTTTATAGTAAGGTTTTAGTTGATCCTTATTTTCATATTCTTTGTGATGTACCTTGATCTCCTAAGATTTCTATAATGAAAATGTATAAAAATTTTAAAGAAGGGAAAATAGCTTGTATTACTGTAGTTAAATTTTTATGGCTTTCAGTTTTTTGGAAAGCAACTGAAAACAGTCTCTACTATACTAACAAGATAAAGATGTGAGAGAAAACTACATTCATGTAGAAGTGCTAGATATCTTCTACTAAAATTTAAAATGAACATTTTATCTCCTCATATCATAATAAAACCTCATATTTATATAGTGATTAACAGTTTAAAAGGGACTCTCATAGTGATCATTTTATTTATTCTTCACAATATGTGCTCTAGGAAAATGTAATATTCGTTGATTTATAAATGAGCAAAGGGAGCCTGGGTGATTAAATGATTTGATCAGTTATGAAACCAAGTGTCAGAGGTGAGCCTTAAAATGTCCTTCTAATGCCATACCAATTGCACTGTCTCAGCTGCCCTCTTGACAGTATTTAGTGCAAAACACAAGGGCATGGCATCCTCATTCTCCCAGAGCATCTTTATTTGTAATTATATGTCAACAGCAATGACACTGAGTTAACACTGACCCTTTGAATGACTTGTCATGCAGAAGAAAAAAAAATCCTTCTACCTTCAATGTTGTTTTGAACTGCTATGAAAATCTATAATTATAGTTTAATTTTTCATGTTTGTTTTATTTCTTCAGCTCCTAGGTTGGAAGCAAATAAGGGCTGAAATTGTTCTTCTACATATGCTGTCAGTCTTGAGCAAGTTATAGATTTTTTTCTATTCTTGCTTACGACTATATCATAGCATATTAATTGTAATTTCATAGATTGTAAAATGCCTAGAATAAAGTACGAACCCCATAAATATGGCTATTATCCTTATGTTAATTAGTGCTTCTTAAGTGGGTTCTGAGTTATTATGTGTGCTTTTTTAAAAAGCATGTGTTAGGAGTTCAGAGCATTTGCTATTTCTAAAAAGATTTAGTTTGAAATATCAGCCCTGGAAACACTGACCATCTAAGAGACGCCTCTGTCTAAATTGTGGTATTTTTGCAAGTTGGAGAGCCAGGCCCAGGCTGTGGTGATGTCATCAACACAATGAATGTCAACCTGAGACACCTCTTAGGACAGAGTACAAGATTTTCCAAAGTGAAATGCACTTCTGAGTGTTTATTTCTATAAGTGAGAAATTATGATTTAAATTATTTGATACTATATCCACCGTAATGGTGAGAAGAAACATTCTCTTCTTCTCTTTACTGATTCTTGAAATTGTTAAAACTTCCACTCCAGATATAAATGAAAAAATGTACACACATATATGTAAATGTGTATGTATGCATTTAATCTAATTAACAATTGCATTGTAATCTTTTTTTTAACATGTGGAGAATAAGAAAATATATCTTTGGTTCAGTGTCATGGAAGACAGTTTTAACAAGCACAGAATTTAAAAACAGTAAACTCTTTCACACTTCTCCATCTCTTTAATCATTCCCAGTTTGCCTAACCCTAGCCATTCATTTCCCTTTTATGTTCTACCTTGTTCTCAGCCAAAAGGAGTCAGCTCAGAGACAGGTTTCTGATGTTATAAGGAGAGAAGCTGACTTGCATTCTAGTTTGTTCTTCATGCTAAGAAGCATCTGTGTTTTTCTCTCTTTGATTTTCCTTTAAAAGATCTTTCTGTGCCCTCATATATACTCTACCTTTCAGGGAGTTGAAGGATCTCACACATCTCCTTTAACAAGAAGGAAGTATTTGTCATTCCATTCATTCATTCATGCCATGCAATGAAGATTTACTGAGCAATTTCAGACACCAGGCATTGTTCTCCTCCCAGGGACTGATCTGTTAAAAAAAAAAAAAAAAAGAGAGAGAGAGAGAGAGAGAGAGACCCAAATATCTATCCTATGGAGCTTCATATAGGGAGACAGACAATAATTAAGAAAATTTGGTAAAATATATAAGATTACATCAGCACTAAGAAAAAGAAATCAGAGGACAGAAAGTTAAATGGGAACTTAGAGTTTACGGAGGATAGCCTGAGAAGATCTCTCTAAAAATGTGAAATTTAAGTCAAGATTCAAAGGAAATATGAGTGTAAGCCACAGGATAACTAGAAGAAAGTATTAAAAAACTTTATTCACTTCACAAATATTTATTGAATGCCCAGAAAATGTGAGAAATATCATGGCAAAGTACCTAGACTACATTCTGTCCTCTTGGAGCTTGAAATTTAAATTTTAGAAATGTCTCATCTATCAGATCTCCCGGTTGATTTAGACAACTTATAATTAATAGTCTCACATAGATTTAGAACTGCTTAAGAAGTATATTTAAAGAGAAAACTAAAATTAGAATTTAATGAATAAGGGTTTAACTAGAGATTATGCTTCAAAACCAATGTCAAAATGTTCTAATGATGGGGGAAAAAAAAACAGAAAGCAAAAATCAGTAATAAATGTTGAACTTGGAGTCAATGGCTTTGGTTACTGGTACCAGTTCTACCTCTAACCAGGTGTGCTATAAAAATGCTGACAGGTCATTTCAGGAGGCTAGATGAGTTGCTTCTGTGATCCATTTAAAAAAAAAAAAATCTGGGAGTCTATGGTTTTATAATGAACAGCATAGAATGAAAAGCATTTCACTTTTTGTTTTAAAATACTCTTTAATGAGGCATATTTGACATATAACATTATATTAGTTTCAGGTATACAATATGATGATTCAATATTTGTATATATTGTGAAATTATCACCACACTAAGTCTAGTTAACATCCATCACCACACATAGTTACAATTTTTTTTCTTGTGTTGATAACTTTTAAGATGTACCCTCTTAGCAACTTTCAAAGAGTCAATACAGTATTAACGACAGTCACCATACTGTACGTTACATCCCCATGACTTATTTATTTTATAACTCTCAGGTTATATCACTTGATCTGCTTCACTCATTTCACCCATCTTCTTCATTTAAAAAAATTCTTGAATCCTGCATCATTATTAGGAAAACTTACACTTGGTTTTGTGATACAAGTTCAATCAATCATAATGCACAGATCAAGACTACAACTCCTAGAACCATTACCATACTTTTCTTTTGTCAAGACTTTCTTCTGCTTTAAAAGCATTATGGGTCCTCAGCAACTGAATTAAAAAAAAAAAGATTTTGGAGAAGTATTCAACTTTTCTCACTATTGACCTCTGAATTTGCTCTGTGTGGCGGGGGAGAATTGGGCTGGCAGTGACTGGAGACTGGGCAGGAAGCATCTGGAGGCCATGGAGCTCAGTGAAAGTAGGCAATCAGGGAGCTTAATGTTAACTCTGAACTCTTTTTGACTTTGCAGGAAATCTTTACAAACCTTTCCTTTGCTCTTGATTTTATGAAATGCAATTTTATCTTTTGCAAGGCTATTTTTTGTACACTCAGTGGATGGTAAATAAAGTGTATTATTCTATTTCTACCTCAAAGGAGGGAAATAATATCAAGTTTAAATGACTCTTTCTAAGGTCTCAGAATTAAAGGCAAGGCTTGTATTTTTTGTTTTGTTTTCATTTAGGACAAACTTTATTTTAAGCAGCGAATAGAAGAGTCAACAAAACAGACCACTTGCTCCCCCTGTCAGAAGCAAGTCATGCAGCAATTGCTCCGTGCTGCTCGAAACTTCTGTTAACTGGTCTCCTAGACCCCAGTTTCCCTCAGTTCTCCTCTCCTACCTTGTCCACTCCTTCTCTATTTCCTCTGCTGGTTCCTCGTGGCTCTAATCTTTAAACATTGGTGTATCTTCAATCCACAGAGTTTCTTTCTTTCCTCTCATCACAAATTTCCTGACTTATGACTCTTTTCCAAAGTCTTTAAGTGCCATCTATACATTGGAAACACCAAGTCCTGACTTTTCTCCTGAACTTCAGACTTATATATGTGGCTCAAAATTTCCATGCAAATGTCCAATAGACATCCTCAGCTTAACAGGATCAAAACCAAATTCCTGATTTTAACTCCAGCACTTGTGCACAGTCTTCCCAACCCCATTTCAATTAATCAATATTCTGTTGTAACACTTGCCCTAGGGAAAAATTAGGATAATTCCTGATTCTCTTCTTTATCTCATAACCTACTTCCAGTCAGTCAACAGTTTCGTATCAGCTCTAATGCTGAAATATATCCAGATTCTAGTGACTTCTCTTCAGTTTATCTCTATCACCAAGCCACCTCCATCATCTCTCCTAGAGGATTATTGACATGAGGCAGAGTTTGTACTTGAATCCATATGTCCTGACTTTAACCCAGGGCTCATTTTAAGCAACAAGAAAAGATAAGTGGAAGAATCATTTGGACTCAACACACTGGACTCTCCTGGAAAGGCAGAGGGCACAGGGAAATCTTAAAACATATTCTCACTAAAGAATAGATTCTTATGCCTTTAAACAAAGACTTCTTAGAGATTTCAAAGGAATTGCATTATAACAAGATAAGAAACACATTTTTTTTAGAAAGAAAATTACTGTGTTTAATCCATGTTATATATAAGTGGTGCTGTATATAAGTGGTGTCAGAAATCAAAACACAGAATGGATTGCTCAGGACTTTGTATTCCCAAGAATTCATTTGAAGTAAACTCTGCTGGGGAACAAAACTTGGGAAAACAAAGGCTACATTAGGGATGGAGGAAATCCTCAGCTCTGCTGTGCATCCACCAATGAGGGGAGATTCCAGGCAGCCTAAGCATCTGGAGAATTCAGCTGCCTGGGATTATGGGCATTAAAACCCCCTCCTCTCAATCACCTCCTCCCCCACACAAGCACAGAAAATTTCACACTAAAGATGTCGGTAGCAGCTGTGAAAGTGTCTAACCATTAGAAGAGAAAGTGGAGAAATAGGAACCTTTGCATGTTATTTTACTTCCTAGTTGCCAATAATGTCTTTTATGGAAATTAAAAAATCATATGAATATTCAGATGTATAAACTCTATAGATGTAAGATACTTTAGGAATTAAAGGATTTCATATAGCTATGGTTATATTTCTGTAACAAATATTACTCCATATGAAATTTTAAATTTTTTAATGACTCCACCACTTCCCCTTGCCTCATTATCCCAGAGTGGAGTGGAAAGGTGTCTGGGAAGATACCTATTTCTCCTAGGCTGCCGTATACCAAATGAGATAAAGAAACGGGGGTGGAAAAAACATAGGCCGAGGTTGGAGTGAAGTGCAGGGTATGTGGCTGAAGATATTACGTGGATCAAATGAATACTTGAAATATTCCACATCCATTAGTATAGTTTCTACTTGTCAGATCTTTTTCTCTTTTATGCAAGTCATATAAATACAGTCATTTTAAAAGATGGCAGTAGCAGTAAACAGAGAAATTCATATCTTGCCTCTGAGTCCCTTGTTTTTTGCAATTAACGGTCTGGGACTATGACCCTTTGAAGATATTAACATCTTAATGGCGTTTCCGAAGGGATGATGCAAGAGAACTATTATTTATGGTATTTCTACTATGTGCCATTCTCTGTATTTGACTGTTTCTATAATCATAACTTAATCCTCATACAATTTTGTGAGGTAGATCTTTTAATGCTCATTTCATAGTGGAGGAAACAGAGGCTCTGAGAATCCAGTCTTTCAGACGGTAAATGATAGATGACACACTGCTCCTGATACAACCCTGCTCAGTAAGGAAGATCAAAGTTGTCTGGGGAAGCAGGGAAATGTCAAGCTTCCATCTTCCATCTCAATCTTCAGGGGAAGTCCCAACAATTTTTCCTGTGATAATTTTCATAGGCAGGTTCACAGGACTGAAAAAGACGTCTAAGATTAGTAAGTGAGAATAAGGAAGGTTTTCCCTGTTACATTTATGCACATATTACATTTTCATGTGTGTGTACATGTGTGTCTGTGTGTGTGGATATATATGTAAAACTTTCAAAACAACATAATATTTTTCTTTTGATGTAATCTGTGTCACTCATCTTCTCTCTTTACTGGTTCAAGATTGTGGTAGAATGGTGAATCACTGGATTTAGGTCCATCAACCTTGTAAGAATCTAAATTGTTTTGTGCTTTTCCTCCCTTATTTTCTCCTAGTCTCTTCGATCATGTACGTGGTCGAATGATGTATAGTCTTTCCCCTGCACCAGTTTTTGATCTATCGTTTCTTATTATAGTTATCATCCATTCCAGATGAGCTGCCAATTCTTTTAGAGTTGTTAGTGGAAACAGTTATAAACTGTTGTCTTTGTATCTATGCAATCAGCGGTGATGTCTGCTAGAGTGGTTTGTCTGCTGAGAGCAGCTAGGAAGGGTGACTACAGGAGATGGGGTGTGGCAGCCTCCTATAGTCAACAACTCTGCTTTACAACTCCCTCTAGTGGCACACTGAGGTATGCCCCAGGGTATAGCAGAAGAATTTTGGCAATTTTGTGGGGGAAATGTCTGAAAAGAAAATTAGGGAACAAGTCTTTTGAAATCTCCTTAGTTGTTTCATAAGAGAAAATATATCTGTGTATTTCTCAAGAATAAATATAATATGATATGTATTTGCCCTTAGTCAAATATAATATGATATGTATTTGCTATATATTTTTCCAGCATCACTTGGGATTATTTTGACCAATAAAGGGAATAATCGTTAAAAACAAAACAAAGAAAACTTGGATTATTGGAACTTCATCTTCTTAAATCTTGGTTAGACATCAAGTTTCCTGAATTGAAGAATTTATTCTTTTCAGTGCATTTATATTTAATTGAATATGGAAGTGTGAAAAATACGAAACTTGTTTTAAATAGCAACACATATATGAAACATTTCCCAATGTGAGTGACAGGCAGTTAAATCTTCTTTGAATAAACTTGAACGTGAAGTGGAAACCAACTGATTCTTTGAAGACCAAGAAGAAAGAAAAATGAGCTATTTAATCTTTCTGTTGCATGCTGTGGTCCTTGGAACAGGGAAGACAATTGATGGGAAATCAGGAGAACATAACTGTTCATTTTTACAGTGCGGTTAATATTATCTAAATGCTAATCTTTAAAAAAAGAAAGAATATTAGGAAAGGAAAGAAACCACCTTCTTAATGGTGTGGGTCACATTTGTCATTACAGATCAGCAGTAGTGAACATCTTGAGTGTTCAAATAGTCTTTTCTGGTGTGGCATGCTGGCCCTTTATAAAAACGTTGTATCTCCATAGAATATAATATGGTAGTAATTTATACTTTACATGTGTTATACCCTGACACAGAAAAAAATCACAAATATAATCAAATTTTTCTTTCTATAGGTACTATGACTTCATAGACTTATAAAGATTTGTTTTCCTGGTTCATACATCTAGACCCTTTCCTTAATAATGATGATTCACTAAGAGTCAGTTCCAGGTATCTGTTTTCTTGTATCTTATATCCCACTGTTGAACTTTCACCTTTGAATCTATTACCCTTCCCAAGACATTTTCTGCCAAATAAATTTCCTTGGTAACAGAAGAAAAAGTTGGGTGCTGAGAACTAAGAATGTGATGTACTAAATGAAAGAGAAAGATTTTAAGTTGAAAAATCTTTGCATTTTCAAAATCCTAGTAACTTAATACCAAATTTTTTCCTGTAAAATGTCTTTTAAAATGATGTCTTTTTAACATGAGTTTTGGATATATTTATATATTAATACAGCAGGCATTTTTTTAGAGCCTATAGACACTGGTGACATAAATAAATAGATTTCTGCCTTTAAAGAGCTTGAAATATAGTTAGGGGTGTAGGGTTAGGCTAAACAGATAAAATAACTGATACAATCAGGTAAGTACATGCTATATTAAAGGTAAATATAAAGTGTTGTATTCATTTCTAGGGCTGCCATAGCAAATTAACACAAACTGGGTGGCTTTTTCCCCACCCTAACTTCAGTATGATTTCATCTCAACATCTTTAATTACATCTACAAAGACCTTATTTCTGAATAAGGTCACATTCTCAGATTCTTTGTGGGCGTGAATTTGGAAGAGAAACTCTCCAACCCCCTGTAGTTGCTGTGAGTAGATGAAAGAGAGTTTCTTAGTTCAGCCTAGTCTATATGGGGATGGGAGAGTCAGGAAATTTCTTGAAGCAAAGGATACTTAAGTTTAATTGGAAAAGGTGAGATTAAAGAGATGGAGAGTAATCAGATTGTTTGTGGAGGGTTTTATCTGGCACACTGAAAGGTGTGTATTTCATCCAGTAACTTGGTGCTTCTTCTCCGTTTGTATGTGTGTGTGTGTGTGTGTATGTAAGCTCCAACACAGTTAAAAGAAGTGAGACTCTACCATTAGAAACAGCAACTGTCTCTGGAAATGACTCTTGAGTGGGGAGGCTACACATTAGAATCTTAGAAGGTGATGCACGGTTTTAGAAAGTCCATCGGGTGGTTCAGTTAAAATTCTTCCCCTTTTCTTTCCCATAGATGGAATACTGAAAAGATTTAGAGAATGTCTGTGTATATAATTATGTATTATACTTTGTTATATTAAGAGTGTTATATGTATAATAATGAAATATATATGTATATAATGTAATATGAATATATTATATAACCCTGGTTCAGAATAAAATTAGGTTACAAAGGGACAACTAGGGAGAGAGAAACCAGTTAGTAGACCATTAAAATAGTAATATTAGTGGTTATAAATTTCTGAATATAGCAGTAGTGATAGATTTAGGACTATTCAGGAGATAGGATTAGTAAGATTTTACAAAAAAATTTAAAGTAAAACTGGTAATGATGATTCTCAGGTTTCTTGCCTGTATAAATGCAATGAGAATGAAGTAAGAAAGGGATTAAGGAAGAAATATGGTTTAGAGGCTCAGTTAAATATTGTGGTATTAGATGGATTACAGACCTAAATGTAAGACTGGACACTATAAAACTCTTAGAGGAAAACATAGGAAGAGCACTCTTTGACATAAATCACAGCAAGATCTTTTTTGATAGCCCTCCTAGAGTAATGGAAATAAAAACAAAAATAAAGAAATGGGACCTAATGAAACTTCAAAGCTTTTGAACAGCAAAGGCAACCATAAACAAGATGAAAAGACAACCCTCAGAATGGGAGAAAATATTTGCAAATGAATCAACAGACAAAGGATTAATCTCCAAAATATATAAACAGCTCATGCAGCTCAATATTAAAAAAAACAAACAACCCAGTCCAAAAATGGGCAGAAGACCTAAATAGACATTTCTCCAAAGAAGACATACAGACTGCCAACAAACACATGAAAGTATGCTCAACATCCCTAATCATTAGAGAAATGCAAATCAAAACTACAGTGAGGTATCACTTCACACCCATTAGAATGGGCATCATCAGAGAATCTACAAAAAACAAATGCTGGAGACATTGTGGAGAAAAGGGAACCCTCTTGCACTGCTGGTGGAAATGTAAATTGATACAGCCACTATGGAGAACAGTATGGAGGGTCCTTAAAAAACTAAAAATAGAATTACCATATGATCCAGCAATCCCACTACTGGGCATATAACCAGAGAAAAGCATAATTCAAAAAGACACATGCACCCCAATATTCATTGCAGCACTATTTACAATAGCCAGGTCATGGAAGCAACCTAAATGCCCAATGACAGATGAATGGATAAAAAGATGTGGTACATATATACAATGGAATATTACTCAGCCATAAAAAGGAACAAAATTGGGTCATTTGTAGAGACATGGATGGATCTAGAGACTGTCATACAGAGTGAAGTAAGTCAGAAAGAGAAAAACAAATACCACATATTAACGCATATATGTGGAACCTAGAAAAATGGTACAGATGAACCGGTTTGCAGGGCAGAAGTTGAGACACAGAAGTAGAGAACAAACGTATGGACACCAAAGGGGGTATGGACACCAAAGGGGGACAGCCGCCACGGATGGTGATGGTGGTGTGCTGAGTTGGGCGATTGGGATTGACGTGTATACACTGATGTGTATAAAATTGATGACTAATAAGAACCTGCTGTATAAAAAAGTAAATAAAATTAAAGAAAAAAAAAAGATGTGCAGAATTTTCTGAGTCTATAGGATA
Organism: Mesoplodon mirus; assembly: GCF_964341445.2. Classification (NCBI taxonomy): domain Eukaryota; kingdom Metazoa; phylum Chordata; class Mammalia; order Artiodactyla; family Ziphiidae; genus Mesoplodon; species Mesoplodon mirus. The sequence continues at coordinate 49,403,602 of NC_138985.1, read as the reverse complement.
TCCCGGTAGAAATGTCTGGTGGTCAGTTGAATATATAATAAAGGGAGAAATAAATTATGAAATGAACAGCATATGTATGGTCGTTGAAATCATCGATGAGGATGAGGTTTCTAGAAGAATACGTGTATCAAGAAGTTAAAAATACCCCAAACAGAGTTCTGTGGATACCAATGCATAAAGGACAATTTTTTTTAAAAAAGGGAATCCCACAGGACACTAAGGAGCACCCAAGAGGCAATAAAAAATCCGAGAGGATTAGTATCCTCAAGTCAAAAAAGGAAGGAATTTTGAGATCAGGGGAAGAAGACAAGAGTGACAGTGTTTATGATTCAGTAAACATTACATCTGGAATCAGGAATCTTTGCGAATTAAGAAAAGTGGGTATTGTAAATGTGGGGACCAAAGTGATATTACAGGAGGTTCAACAGTAATGAGAAGTGGAAAGTCGGCGTAAATCTTTAAATGCGTAAGCCCTCTTGGTGCATATATGCAAATATATGTGTGTGTTTATATACGTAATATATATGTAGGCCAATCTTGAACACATTTGGTACTTCATCAATTCAATTGTGATTCTAAAGAGAACAGCTGTATTCTAAGGGTCTGTTATTGAGGAGTTTATAACCTACGAGGAATTAAAGACATCAGATTTGAATCCTCTCAAGCCTCCTTTTCAATTGCAGTTGATTTGATTTATACTTAATTTATTGCAAAATCTTATTACAGCATATATAAAACACATTTTAGTGAATTTTCACATGAGTCCCTATAAGCCGTCAGACAGGGACATGTTCACACTATATTCATTCGTTACCAAAAAAAAAAAAAAAATTCTAAAGTTCACCCTGTGGAATACCGAGCAAAGAGTAGATTTAAGGGTGGTATTGATATCTCTGAGAGTATACATTTTATTAAAGCACTGCCACTACCGTAACTACTGCATTATATCTGTCCATTTCTGTTGCTCTGTAAAGAAAAGGTTGAAGCTGTTCAGGATCCTCTGATTGTTATTTTAGTTTATCCCGTCAATGCAGGCTGCATAATTCTGTGCCCCACTCTAGTTCAGCCAAACGGTACATTGTGCAAAGAACATTTTTTAATCTTACAAGCAATAATTTAATATTTGAGCTTCCAATTTATAGGTTTTTTTTTAAGCCATCAGTTATCTGTGATTGCAACATGTAGCTGTTTCTAATCACTCCTCACAATTTATCAGAAAGGGTCCTTCTAGAATGATAGAGCAGGTATGATGATAGATTTAGCGCTTGCTTTATATTAATCTGTGCGCTTTACCACATCTGTGCTCCAGGTACCTTAAATACTTAGGACTTTTAATCAGATATATAGGTTGTCTGGTTCCCTTCTGATTGGCTTTAAGGGCTTGGAGAAGAATTGTGCATGAGGGTGGTGACAGGTGGGATGCAACCAGCTGTGCACATTAATTTGTGCGGGTCACCCTGAGAGAGAACAGTGAACAAGCAGACGCTTTTAGCTGCTTGGTAGGTAGCAAGCAGGATTGGTAGGTATGTGAGATTCCTTACCTAATTTTTTCGTTGGAATAGATTATTAGTGTTTTCAAAACACTGTAGAGATAGACTGCTTTTACTACAATGACCAAAAGTTATCCACGGGTATATGTTATCATAAGAAGAACCCTGGCCTTCATACAATTTCATATGCAAATATTCACTTCAAACATATTTATTTTCATTAATAATTTTTGCTTCTAATAGATAGGTAATGATATTACAACATCTCTTATGCACTCTCAGCTGAAATCACATTAGTAGATCAAGCAAGAAGCCTCAAGCATTTTCTCATTCAGTCTGATATTTCTTAAATAACTGCTCTTTAATTAAATGCAGATTTTTGCACTACTTTATTTTTCTTATTTTACTTAACACTATAAAGGCACTGTATTATAATAGCAAGTTTTGGATAGCCAGAAGAGGAAAACAATAACAATGCCACCACCCTACTCTAATCATTATACATATTTTGTATTTTGCAATCTTTTTTATTGCAAATATATATTCAAAATGATTTCTGAATTTAATTACTTTCCCTTTGTCGCATGCTATTTACAAAAAAAGCTGAATTAACTAGTTGGCTATGGGTGTTGGAGGTTCCAGGTTTAGTGCTGGTCCACTGGTGGGCTGGGCCGTGTCCTTATGCTGCTGGCTGAAGGGACCAGGGCATCTTGGCCAACTGGTGGTGGTGCTGGGTCCTGGGATGGCTTATTAGGGGACCTGAAGGAGCCTGGGGCTGGTGCTGGCTGCCAGTCTGCCTGGCTGGGACCCCACATGTCTGGCTGCTTGGCCTGGGGATTTCTGGGACTGGTGCTGACTGGCTTGAAGGTGAGTAAGCACCCAGTGCTCGTAGACTAAAAGAAGGGCTCAGAAATGTTTCTTCCCACCACCAGTGTTCTTGTGACAGAATAAGGTCCCCCAAATGACTGCTGCAGTGTTTATATCCCTCTTGCCTCTCTGAGGTTCTCCATGGTCATAAAGTGGGTCTGAACCAGGCTCCTTTCAAATTATTCCCCCTGTGCTGGGTCTTGAACCCTTTGAAAATGGTATCTTTGTTTCCTACAGCCCTCTGGCTCTCCTGTACCTAAGGCCCTCTGGCCTTAAAGCCAAGTGTTCTGGGGGTGTCTCCTCCTGGTACAGGACCTCCAGGCTATGGAGCCCCGTGTGGGGCTTGGGCCCCTGGTTTTGGGGAAGAAACTCTGCAATTGTGATTTTCCTGCCACTTGAAGGTCATCTACCTGGGAGTGTGAGTCTTGACTATACCAAGTCTTAGCCCCTCCTGTCCATTTGTTGTGGTTCCTTCTTTATATCTATGGTTGTGGAAAATCTTTTTGTCTAGTCTTCATGTTGTTCTCATTGATAGTAACTCTGTAAGTTGGTACAATTTTGTGTGCCTTGGGAGGAGGTGAGCTCAGGGTTTTCCTACTCTGTCATCTTGTCCACTCCCCCATGTATACTATCTTAATTGTGGTAATGGTTTCATGAGTGTATGTATATATGTTCTGTGCCAGTCTCTGCCTCGGGATGGTAATGTTATGGGCTAGAAGTGCTTGTGGGCACTCAGTTGGGCCCTGGTGAGCTTCTTATACATATTTCCCCTTTCAAAATCAGTGGTAAGCCTGGATGACCCTTGCAATTGTTGTTATGATTGCAAAATGCCTTTCATTAATACTCATTAGGACACTTTGAAGAAAAAAAGAGTCTATTACTACAAAGTGAAAGAGAGGCATGGACATATATACACTACCAAACGTAAGGTAGATAGAGTGTGGGAAGCAGCCGCATAGCACAGGGAGATCAGCTCAGTGCTTTGTGACCGCCTGGAGGGGTGGGATAGGGAGGGTGGGAGGGAGGGAGACGCAAGAGGGAAGGGATGTGGGAACAGATGTATATGTATGACTGATTCACTTTGTTATAAAGCAGAAACCAATAAAAATAAATAAATAAATTAATTAAAAAAAAAAAAGTCTATTACTTATAGGCCATGGAGTGTACAAGGCATTCCTGGGGACACACAGAGAGTGTTGCTGGGGGAAGTGGGGAGGAGAGTGAGACCAAGCATGGGATGGGCCTGTAGTTCTAATTTCACTGGAGTCAAGTGTGGGGTTCTAGGGTTTCTCCGACTCACTGTTTACTGGAGAATTTAAAACGTAAGAGGTGGAATTTAAAGCATGGAAAGAGAAAAAAAAGAAAGACTACATAACCCAAGTGGCCCAAACAGCCAGTTATCTAAATCAATCAGGATCTCAGAAACAAAGGAGCTCATGGTGGGGAGTGTGGCTCGTGGACATCCGGGCTCTTTCATCTAGTTGTATGGCTGGCAGTTTGTTTGTTCAAGACAGCCTTTGCTGAAGTAGGTGCCTCAGGAATCATAGCTTAAATCAAGCACTTGCATTACCAGAAAAAAAAAAAAAAGCCAACTCTAAGAGCTTGTACTACAGTATGTTAAAAATGATCAAATCGTACAGTTTTAATGTGTAGTTTATTTTATTGTCAATTATACCTATTATAGAGCTGCTACAAATGACCAAGTGAAAAAGCACCTATAAAATTAAAGGGATGAAACTACCTGAAAAGACCATGACTTTTCACATGCAAATATCCAAATTAGAAGTTGTTGTAATTTTTTTTTACTTTATTAATTTTATTTATTTATTTTTGGCTGCATTGCGTCTTCCTTGCTGCGTGTGGGCTTTCTCTAGTTGAGGTGAGCAGGGGCTACTCTTCGTTGCAGTGTGCAGGCTTCTCTTTGCAGTGGTTTCTCTTTGTTTCGGAGCATGGGCTCTAGGCATGCAGACTTCAGTAGTTGTGGCACTTGGGCTCAGTAGTTGTGGTGCATGGCCTTAGTTGTTCCTCGGCATGTGGGATCTTCCTGGACCAGGGTTCTAACCCGTGTCGCCTGCATTGGTAGGCAGATTCTTAACCACTGCGCCACCAGGGAAGTCCCAGAAGTTGTTGTATTCTTAAATCCTAAACTGAGCTTAGGCTCAGTGTGTGTGTATGCATGTATATGCGCACATACATGCTTATTTTAGTTTTACCATAAAACTGGATTTTCTGACTCTCTGAATGGTATTGTTTAATTAAAAAATTAATATAATCAAATCTATCAAAGTGTTTTTATGGTTAAAATTTTTTTTTTTGGTACGCGGGCCTCTCACTGTTGTGGCCTCTCCCGTTGCAGAGCACAGGCTCTGGATGCGCAGGCTCAGCGGCCACGGCTCACGGGCCAAGCCGCTCCGTGGCATGTGGGATCTTCCCGGACTGGGGCACGAACCCGTATCCCCTGCATCGGCAGGCGGACTCTCAACCACTGTGCCACCAGGGAAGCCCCTATGGTTAACATTTTTATATCTAGTTTTAGAAATTTTTGTATACTTCAAGGTAACAGAAATGTTTCCCTATATTTTTATCTAAAAGTTTTGCCATTTTGCCGTTTACATGTAAATTTGTAGTCCATTTAGAGTTGATTTTTGTGTTTCAGGGGAGGTAGGGATTTAAGTTCATACTTTTATATGTGAATTATCTTTTGAATCAGCATCACTTATTGTAAAGATTAGATTTCCCTAATGGAGTGTAGCAATTATATGTCAGGCGATTGAATATGTGTGATGTGATTCTGGACTTTGTCTTTTTCCATTGGTGAATTTGTCGATTCTTGTGTTAATATTACATTGCTTTATTTATATAGCTTTAATAATTAGTCTTGATATCTTTTATTGCTAGCCCTCCAGTTTTATCCTTTGGATTTTAATTGTACTGCATTACATATATAGATTAATATATATTAATACATATATAGATTAATTCGAGGTGAATTGGCAGCTGTATACTACTGAATTTTTACTTTTTTCCATGAATATGATTCTTTAAGTCTTACTTTTCTCTCTGAATTTCTACTCCAGTACAATTGAATTACTTATCTCTTGCTACATTAGCAACCTAACATTAAACAATTGAAAGTCAAATAATCGGAATTCATTGTAATTTTGCATAATGTTATAAAGATACCTTTGAAGGATATTTTAAATAGAAGAAGTTGTACATCAAACAATATTAAAAAGGTGAAAAATTCATAAAGGTTATTTTTTGGTTCAGAGTGTAACTTTTCAGAAATAAAATAGTTTACTAAAACATGTCTCTTTATGTTTTGATGTTTTAATGATGAGGAAGGCAGAAGAATAATAATTATGATGTTTCCATGTTCTGATGGAAATATGAAGACTTAAAATACCTTCTATGAAATGTGAATTCAACAACTTTAATAAAAATGCATAAAAGCAAACTATTACCATACAAACTAATTGATACTGCACTTGTTAGAAATAAGTAGCCTTGGTTTAGGGAAGTCAGAATTGGGATAAATGATCTTTTATAGTTAGGTCACCTATTTATATATTATTTAATGACTTTCTAGTGATATGTTTCCAGGCGAAATGTTGTTGACTGTGAATGACATGAATAGATCAGGCATAAGGAACATGAGAAAACAAAGAAACCAGGTTCAAAGCATCCCTATTACAATAGTTTTTACCACTAAAGAATACTTCCCCAAAGAAATAATAAAAAAAAATTTTATCATACAAAACGTGTTTGTTGAAAAAATTTATTGAAACTTCTGTTTCCTAGGATGTGGCCTCAATGATTGTGGTCTGCCAAAAAGAATGGATGTAAAAATTAAAAACATAAATTTCAAACTGCTAAAAACAGTACTTTGTTCAAAGTAACTGTTCTGTTAGCTTAAGAGCTTATTTTGAAAATATGGTAAAAGGAATATCATTTACTAATGCTGTTAGTCATTAATTAATCATTAAGTAATGTATTAATCCTTAATATATAATGAATTTTTGAATCTAAATGAAAAAATAAGAATAATTTAGAAAACTGGGCAAGAATCATTAATGGTAACTGACTAAGGAATACAAAGGGTAGTGACATATTGATCAACAAATACAAGGACGACAAAAATTCAAACTTGATACTACCTGAAGAAATAGATTTAAACAGGGTAATATTATTTCCGCTTAGCTTTAGTATATGTTGTGAGGTTGTTTATTTTTACGATAATATAACATACTGAGAGTGTGAATAAAATAGCATTCTTATGTATTCCTATAATTTTGTCTTAAAAACCTTCAAAATGTCCATAGCCAGCAATTCCTTACAAAATATTTGTCTAAAGGGAAGAATTAGAGACAGATGTACAGATGTTTACACAAGAATAATATTTTACATCTTTGTTTATGAAAAAAGAATAGACATTGTAAAGTGCAATAGTGGAGGATCAATTAATTAAGTAAATTATAGCATATCTACCTAATAAAATACATACAATGTAGCCATTTAAATGATGTAGATTTATTATGAATTTAGGTAAATGTTCCTATGATATTTTAAATAAAAATGACTATGTATGTATTTGTGTGTAGACACAAACATATATATGCAAAAATATGTAAATACACACAAACCTGTATATGTGCTTCACTACACACACACACACACAAATGAGTCTTTCTGGGAATTTCTGGAGGTGTAATTTTTGCATCACATCATTGGTAAGTTTTAAAAGATATTGGTGTTTATTGCAAAATTATCCTTCAGAAGATTGTATCATTTGATATATCAATTTATAGACATAATTTTAAAAATATACTAAAATATTGACCCTGGTGGTCATCTCTGAATGGATTACAGGTAACTTCAATTTTCTTTTTTTATTCTTTCTGCACTGTAAATCTATTGTACCAAGGGATTCGGAGGCAGAGGGGTTCCTTTGGTTCAGGAGCCCTTAGGCGGACTGGGTGTAGACAGATTATGCCCCATGTGTGGACTCTGGGGAGGTAAAAATATATCCTACAAGTAATCTCAAAGTGCTAATAGCATGGAGAAAAGTTGGAGAAGAACTTGGAAGTTTACAAATGAAGATAAATAGTAACCAAAATAGAGGGAGAGAGCACATAAAATCATCTTTTACTTCATGACCAGAACTTGTTTGATTTTCTTGATGTAAGGAAACACAGACAAGACAAAATTCTGATTTAAATTCTGCATGTCCAGCTTGCACTGGGCAAGATACATGTGAGGTCCACAGGGAAACCCAGGGTGTCCAGAGAGTCGGAGCCCAGAGGGAATGAATAAGGAATCGGGCAGATGGATAAACATTCATGGTTGAATTTCCCTCTGCTTGAATAACATTGCCAAGGTCAGAAAAAAAGCTGAGGTCTCTGAGAAGCAGCAGCTTTGCTTTGTGCACTCAGATTTCAATAGCTAAATCAAAGAAAGAGGCTAGGACTAGTAATAAAACATGGGTATTTGATTATTGTCATCTAAGGAGGAAGCATGCATATTAGAAAACTGTGGGACAAAGAGAAAATCTGGCTAAAGTGTGAGTGTTTCTACTTTAAAATCCCTATGATCTTGGACAAACTCTTAACATCTCCAAAACTCAGTGTCTTAATTTCTTATCAGGTGACTTATGAGAGCAAGGAACGAATTAATTGATGGAAAGCATTTCCGAAGAATATAAAATACTGTACAGTCCTTGGAGGCATTTTAACATAGTGGTATTAGGATTGGCTCTAGCAAGACAATTACAGGTGGAGTTTAAAGCTCAGCTTTGTCACGAGCCATGTGACCATTTCTCTTCTCCTCTGTTGATTTTGGTTAACTTCAGAATGTGTGTGTTAGTGGTGCTGATCATTTCAGGTTATTACGGTGATTCAGTGAAGCAGCACAGGTGAAGCATTCATTTCAGTGCCTAGTACATAGCAAGCACTCAAAAAATGCTGCCTCGGGCTTCCCTGGTGGCGCAGTGGTTGAGAGTCCGCCTGCCAATGCAGGGGACTCGGGTTCGTGCCCCGGTCCGGGAGGATCCCACGTGCCGCGGAGCGGCTGGACCCGTGAGCCATGGCCGCTGAGCCTGCGCGTCCGGAGCCTGTGCTCCGCAACGGAAGAGGCCACAATAGTGAGAGGCCCGCGTACCGCAAAAAAAAAAAAAAAAAAAAAAAAAAATGCTGCCTCCTGGTATAAAAATATGAAACTATTCCTCTTTGGTCATTGGCATATTCCGAAGGCCCAGTAATTATAATACTACAGTGGTCAGAAATTTTTAAAAAGACCCTAGTCATTCAGTAAATTTAATTACTTCCAGGAAATGCCCCTTTTTACCTGATTGATTTTATTCTGGTATAAATCATCACAGTAAAATAAAAGAACCATGGTTTCTTAATTATGTACATAAACATTCCAGAAAAATAAAAATGAAAGTCCCTTTTCAGTTAATATTACACTCTCAGTACTGTGTTGTTACCATCATATATTAGCTGTGGAGAAGTGTCAAATAAAGGAAAAGTACAGTTTTATTGGCATCTGTTGATCGACTCCTCCTAACAACAGCTCAAAGGAGGTTTAAGACAGCTTCTCCTTTCAAATTAACTAGAAAGCTCCCATAAATTCTTGTTCCCCTAACAAATATGTGATGATCAGGGAGTCCACGTTCCTGAGTCGGATTGCCTGGGTGTGAATCCTGGCTCAGCCAGTTACCAACTGTGTGACTTTGGGCAAGTTGTTAAACTTTTCTAGGCTTCAGTTTCCCACTCTTAGAACCACTGAGTAAGAGAATGCATGTAACGTTATCTAGTATGGTGGCTGCCATATTTTTTAATCCCTGTATGGCAAGAAGTAAAAACTGTTAGTCATTATTAGTTATCATTATAAATACTCCATTAGGGTCTACAAAATTGACCATTCGAAAAGGTATTAGTTGGCCCACCAGGAACTAAGCTATTAAAAATTCATTCTTGCTCCAGCCACCATATGAAATCTTTGGTAACTAAGAAAAGTTGTGATGACTCTAAAAGGATTTGACACTAGATTCTTACCATGAGAATTTATTATCTATTTAGACAATAGTCAGTTTTGAGGTCCTCAGCATTGCCTTGAAAAAATTCTGTCAGTGAAAAAAATTGTAATGTATATTTACACTCAAGATTTTTCTTTCACATTATCAATTGTATGTACAAAGACAAAAAATTTAATGCCTAAAAAGTAAAAATTAGCAGATGAAACCAGGCTGTCAATTATTGCCCTCTTCCTTACTCTTAGATTTCTTTTTTCCTAGACCTGAAAAATAAAAATATAATTATTTTATTACTGTATTAATGTACAGTCTCCACACCAAAACAACAGGAATTAGTCTCTTCCTAGAACCCCAGAAACCACGGACAATATGGAACAATAGAGTGGACCCTTGGGATCCACAAGAAAAGTATCCCAAGAACTTCTGGAATCCAATATTTCCAAACAGAACTGTAGCATGACAGTTTCCCGATAAAATATAGAAGAAAATAATTGTCCATATATGACCTTTGAGGGCTCATCATTATTATTACTTATAATGGTATATTACACATAACATGTATAGAACACTGACAACACACCATGCACCATTTCAAGCCTTTTTAAATCCTCACAACAACCCCATGAAGTAAGTGATATTGTTGCTGTTCTTACTTTGAAGTTGAGAAAACTGAAGTATAGAGGGGTTGACTAATTGGCTGTAGGTGGTTGCTTCGTGCTGGTGGTGAGATGTTCGCCCAGGCAGCTGGGTTCCAGAGTGCATGTGGGTGCTTGCTCGGCTCTTCTCCCTCTGATATAAACAGTGTGAAAATCCCTCAGAAAACTCGTGTAATAGATGAGCTCCCCATGCCTGTCGATAAGCAGAGTCTTGTATAAAGCTTTATTGTATTACAGATACTCTGCTGTCAGCCACTCACTAAAGGAGTGCTTCTCCCACAGGAATCTAATTCATGCCTCAGCAAAGTTGCATGTTTCTATAGGTCAATGAACCATCAGGCTCTTGTGAAATACTCAAATCTAGGAGGATTATTTTTGTGATTTTCAAGAGTCTTCCGTGTAACAAATGATGAATTTACAGCTAGTTAGAATAGCTCTGCTTTGGTGAATAGCTATGTTTTAGCTATTTAACTGACCTGCTTTGTTTTTTTAATCTTGAAAATGTCAAACAATGAAATTTATCACCATTTTGTAGGGTTTTTTTCTCTTTTTTGATGAACTGTAGATGAAAATATAATGATTTTATTACTGTATTAATGTACAGTCTCCACACCAAAACAACAGGAATTAGTCTCTTCCTACAACCCCAGAAACCATGGACAATATGGAACAATAGAGTGGACCTTTGGGATCCACAAGAAAAGTATCCCAAGAACTTCTGGAATCCAATATTTCAAATCTATTTCAAATTGTATGCCCTCCTTTTTTTCCCCCTAATCATACTTATGGAATATGACAAGCCTCAAGAACTCTGTGGACAGAATGGAGCCACTGGGTGAATGGGTGACACTTTTGGTGAGGACAGAAAACCACATTGCTATTTCTCTTTATTTTTTTCTCTCAGATCCCTTGACACCTCAAGGTTGGAGCTTGAGTGGTTTTTCTCTTTGGAATGTACTGTCCACTATTACACCTTGATCATGGTGGGGATGGAGCTCATGGGAAAAGAAGGTGAATTACCGGCTACTTCGGGCTTCCTCTTGTGGCCATCAGAAAAGAAGGACGAGCATGGGAGATTTAAGGTAACCATAAATTCCACCCTCAGACAGCAGAGAATGGGAGTGTATTGGCATTTAAGGCAAAACTCTTTCCAGGAATAAGTAAGTTGAGGCCAGAATCTTCTCTATTGTATCATTTTACTAGCCTTAATTCAATATAATTTGATAAATATTTATTGAGCTCTCACTGGCTATTTGTTAATGCAATGAAAAAGCAGTATTCTTCTTGATGGTGGGAGGACTTTGCTATAAATCGGGGTAGATATTTAGAAATTTTTATTCCCAGCAAAAGACCACAATGTAAATTCACCTATCGTGAAAAACCTTTGTGGAAAAATATTATTCTAGCTCTCAGAATTTTCAGGTCTTAATTGCAACTGTTCTCTTATTTTCTCCTCTTTATAAAAGTTCATATCCTGATATTTTCTGCTTTTTACCTTATTTCCCAAAGTTTAGAATAATGTGATAAAGTTTAAAATGTGTGTTATTCACTAGAATTGCTCTTTGTTTAAAAGATATATTTTTGAATGTGCTTGGAATGGGGAATAAGAGTGAAAAGTCATGCTCAAGAGAGAAAATGCACTGTACAATAATCCCAGAGAGACTAGGAATGGAATTTGTTCTGAACAAGATGAGCTGGAGGAGGAGAGAGGGGAGGGAGAGGAGAAAGCCAGTCACAGAGTGGGTGTGTCTTCAGTCTTGTATTTGCGTGTGTGTGTTTATTTATGTGTGGGTGTATAAAACAATGAAGGGACTGAATTTTTATTAGAGTAGACAGAGGGTAAATCAAAGAAAGCATTTTTGGATACAAAACCTCAGACATGATTATGGCCTTAATGGGATATGGAATAGAAGATGGAAAAGGAAATCAAATCATATTTGCCCTCATTTCCAAGGTCCTGCCTACATGTGAACATCTATCTTGTTTAAAATTTATATGTGGTAGCCACTAGGGCTTTTCAGTATTACTGTTGTTCTTTCAACACCAACATCATTAAAGGATTTAAAGAAGGGGAGTGAACGGGGCAGATGTGTGGTTTTGAGAGATTGCACTGGCGGTGACCTAGTGTGGGAACTGGACACAGGGGTGCTGTGTCAGTAAGCAGACAAGCACAGGAGAGAGGAGGGTGCTGCAGGAGCTGATTATAGGGTCATCAGTGTACAGCTGGTGGTGGAAATCTATGACATGGATGAGCATGGGCACATAGTAACTGCATATATGCAAAGTGTGTGTGTGACATAGGAGCTGTGAAGAGGCAAGGCAAAAGGGGAATAAGATCTCTGGGTAACAGGAGCAAAGTCACTGACATTTTTTATATGTAAGAGATTATTTGATTAAAAAATAAAATTGCTAACTTCTGAAGAAAGCTATGGTTTGTTCTTAGTGATCTAATTCACCAATTTCTCCCAGAGAACTTTTTTATAAACATCTTTTTATAAACAAGGCACACAGTTACTGAAGTTAACAATGAATCATTTCCAATCAGATTTGCTTTGAAAATGATTTGTAGTTCTCAGTAAAAGAGTTGGAAAAAGAGTCCTTTCTTTATGATGTTGGAGGTAAAGTCTTTAGTAATAATTTTAAAATATTCTTATCAACAAAAAGAACATCTATCCTCATTCATATTTCTGGAAAATTAAATAATTTTCACACAACCCTATAAAGTAATAATATGTTACAGTACAAATTATTTGAAATTTTTTTCCTTCAAGTTTTATGTTTAACAGAGTTTTAATTGCAAGAAAAAACCTTTGGAATTTGAACAGAATTGGGAAAGATGTGAGAGAAGATAAACTTTGCCTGGTTTTGGCCAAGTTTCTTAGCCCTTTTCGTAATTAAGCATTAGGTACCATGTACAAATAATGTCATAAGAAGTTTTAATATATATTAAAATATAGTGCAGTCCATTACACAATGTGGTGTGGCCTTTCCTGCTTCTGAAATTTTTTGTATAAACTTTTAATAATTATTCTAGTAGGAAGGGCATGAAGAACAATAAGCAAATGAGTAGATCAAATACATGCAAATTACATTAACATTTATCAGAAGAGAGTGACTATTTTAACAGTTGGGGAGTGTTAGTGGTGATTATTCTATTTTATAACCACTCCAGCCCATGTTTTCAAGCACCCTTTCTTTCCCTTCCCTCTGTCCCCAGGAGCATAATGTGACTAGAAATCATTTGTAGTGACTTCTCTAAGCCCTTTTACCAAAGGATGCTGGTGGTCCTAAGGACAAATCTTATACATAACTGAGATGGTGTTCTGATCATTGGGCTGCACAAATTATTCCCAATTGCAATGTTCAGAAAAGGGAAAGTTCCAGCCGGGGTGATTACTGAAGAGTTACAACATAGAAAAAATATAAACAGAGTTCTAGCTTATTATAACATTTGCTTTCAGACGTAAGCCATACCGAATATGGTTCCTGGCTGTATTCAGAATGGAACACATTTTGAAAACACCTACTTGGCAGGTCTCAACAAAATATGTGCCAAAAAGCCTAACCTTGTAAACAGGTATGGTTTCAGAGACATTTTGTACTTTCATGCAGTATAATCACTCAAAAATCACTAAATAGAATCTTTCGTTTTTGGATAGAGCTTCCCTTTTTTGAAAGTAAAGAATATTGTGCCAATTTTTACTCGACAGTCTAATTTTTTGAAATCACTATTAAAGCAATTAAACATGAACATTTTAGTTTGTACATTTTCCTTTCTATCAGAGACATGATTGTTTGTCTCAAGAACTCTTCTTGAAAAGCTTATGATGAACACTATTTTAAGAGTTATCAGTTGTTCTACACTGAATTGTAATCGCTTATAGATTCCTTTTCATGCTTTTTGACTATTTTGCTTTAAAAATGTTTATTCATTGACAGATAACTCATGAAAGAAATAGGAAGGCACATGCAGGAATAATATGTATTTTCTAATTGGTCTTCATATGGCTTACATGATTTGATGAACTCGGATAATAAACATTAGAAGACAGTATTGATGGCTGTAAGACCGTATTTTCAGTGAGGTATGGATTCACGTACATACTGTTTTCTGAGCATAATTCAAGTATTTTTTTTCTAGAGAGGTGGTATGGGACTATTAAGAATAAAATGTCTTCATTGCATGCCTTAGGATGTGATGAGGACTTCCCTGGCATCTTGGTATCCCTAGAGGCTTTTGAGCAATTGACACAATTCATGTTGATCAAATAGGCTAATGAATTGTTGAACCACCTGGGAGTAAGGAAGCCAAGAGTTTGGATGTTCTTGCCTCACGTGGGCCTAGTTGGGAATACCTAAAGGAATTGAAAGACAGTTTTCTACTATCACTGAAGCATTCACAGTACTAATGTAGCCAAGGAAGTTTTAAAAAGGTATCAAAATTATGTCCCCTGAGTAATGTGCCATTATGCTTATAATCAAGAATAATAACGTAATAACTGTTATTTAATGAGCACATATTACATGTTAGGCCATGGACTTAAAATCTCAGAAAGCTTAAATATCTTATCTAAGGGTTAAAACTAGCCAAGATCTGAATTAGGCATCTGAATCAAGTTCTGTTTGATTTCAGAGCCTCTAGCATTTCTATCAATGCAGCTGCTTCTCCTAGGAAGTCATGTAGAATATTATGTGTCATTTTAGGTGCCTCATAAAACGCCAAAGAGTAACTTAACAAAGCCAGGCCATGTACCAATGCACAGTAAGGAAGCACTACAGAGAATTAATCAATTACATCTCCATATACATCCGGAAACTGCCCTCAGACTCATATATCTGGATAATGTATTGTTCCCAAATCAGAAGAATCAGAATAGTAATTACAAAAGGATATGTGTCCTTTGAGAAGATAATGGAACCTTTGGCAGCAATGTGACATCAATCCCCAAAGGAGTGAAAGCAAATAATGACATTTAGAATGCTGACACTCCTCTAACTACTCAATTCTTGTGAGTACAGGGCCCACTGAGGGCTATGCTACTTCTGGGGACTTCGTGTACGAGGCCAGCACACCAAGACCATAGGCCGCCGTGGCCGCACTGTGGGTGTGTCCAAGAAGAAATAAATTTGTGGGTGTTGCCTGTTAATAGATAGTTTATACAGTTAAAATAAATAAATAAATAAATAATTTAAGGCAGTTATAGCAGGAGTAACTAGGAGTTATCCCATGCTTTTGGCACCATTAACCCTCTCTCATAACCTGCTCAAAATTCACAAGGATTGATATTGGGTAATTTAAATCATAACAGACCAAATAGGAGAGCATTTCCTGTCACAAGGAACCAAGGCTATTTTCGAGTTTTAAAATATTGTATGATTGATTAATTTATTTTAGACAAATTATTTGAAAATGCACCAGAAGTAAATATCACATATTCTTACCACCCATTCATACTAATAAAAAATATAATTTGTTTTTATAAAAATTTGTCATTCAACTTCATTCTTTTTTTTTTTTTTTTTTTTTTTTTTTTTTTTTTGCTGTACGCGGGCCTCTCACTGCTGTGGCCTCTCCCGTTGCGGAGCACAGGCTCCGGACACACAGGCTCCGCGGCCATGGCTCGCGGGCCCAGCCGCTCCGCGGCATGTGGGATCTTCCGGGATCGGGGCACGAACCCGTGTCCCCTGCATCGGCAGGCGGACTCTCAACCACTGCGCCACCAGGGAAGCCCCAACTTCATTCTTAAAAGAAAAATTGATGAATGGTGATCCTTGAAACAAAACTCCTTGGCCTTAAAAATTCAAAATCAAGATAACCTTCTAGTATATAAGTATATAAGATAGTTAGAACCTAAACACAGACACTCAACATATATAGCTAAGGTAAGTTACTATTGATAGCATTTTATATCCTTAATTACTGAGAAAATCACATGATTTTTAACTACTGGTTGACTTCATTATTATTTAAATTCAGTGTTTCAACTGTATAACATTTTTATTATTTTTGCTATAAAATACTATACTAATACTTTATTATAATTTTAAATAATTATAGGCAAGCTTTGAGTATTTCACATTAAACTAAACGCTTAGTAGTTATAAATTCTTCAGTACAGTAACTTTGGAATCAATAGAAGTAAAACACTTACAATGTGATTTTATTCCAAAGCTTGTTTTCTTCTAGAAATGTAGTGCTTCCTCTGCTGTCTTGATTAATATTTAAACCACTTAAAAGACTAGTCTTAGGACTTAATGTGCATTAAACAATATAATCTAATTTTCTGAATCAACTTAAATGCCAGAAAGTATAATCATATATGGATTAGTTTGCTTATTTTAGATCACATTGTTATCAACGTAAATGCCTCACGTACTTATAGGATCATATAAATCATGGATCTTTTTGAGTCTTTCAAAGTTGATTTAACTGATTTGGTATTACTTTTAAAGTTATTATTGAAACTACTGTCCCTATGATAAGATTTTACAAAGCTCAAGATCTGGTGCTCAAGGATGGGGAGAACTCACACATCTGTGAACATTTGAGATAAAATGAATTATAAGCCCTTCCAGGCTAACATCTCATATGAGGAGAAATGTCCTTCTCTCTCTCTCCAGTGCGCTTCCCCAGTGTTTTAATGTACGTATTACAGATAACACAAACCACTTTTTGAAAAGCTGTAACTATTGTTAAGTTTTATGCTTTTAATCACACAGTGAGGGTGAGAGGATTTATCAAATAATATTTTAAATGGCTATCTTTTACTTTAATAGATTTGATTTGAATACTAAGAAGTGACTCTGGAGATACTTGATAACTTTTAGATAACGTTTCTCACACTTTAATGGCCATCGAGCCATCTTGAGGGCCAGGTTAAAGCTTACGTTGCTGGCTATCCCCCAAGACGTTCTGCTTCCCTGAGACTGAGGTAAACCCCAGAATTTGTCTTTCTAGCAAGCACCCAGAGCATGGCCAACAGACTACACTTTGAGTAGCAAGTTTTGAATGATAGTTAATTTGCATTTCTTCAATGTGAGGTTAAAGATATAAGCAAATAAAAGGAAATAAAATGTCCAAGATAAGTACTGACTATCAAATTTTTATAGATATCATCAAACCCATATATTCACTCTGTTTCTACCTCACACACACTTGAGAAATGTTAAAGATTTGCAATAAGTTAATGAAACCTTTAACTTGTGTTTGAAACAAGGCTTATCTCAGTATTTTGAGTTTTCTTCCCATTAGCAACTGAGCCACGTTCAGGAATACTTTTACCCTATTCTAAAACAACAGCAAAATCCATTATTATGTGGGATCCCAAACCAGTCTGGGTAAATCTTCCTTCAAACTACTAAGTAAATTCCCTTTGTATAGTAACAAGTATTCCGTAAAAAATGAACTTTATGTTAATCCATCCACATATTTAAACTTTTTTCCCCATAACAGCTGGTACTTTGGGACACAGATATTGAAAACTGTGCAAAATGAAGATCATATTTAGAGTAGAAAGAAGCCAAAAGTAAAACAGAAGTATATTGTTATAATAACTGGAATTTACTTCAAAATGTTTCAGCAGGAACAATGTGAACTTAAGAAAGTACATGTTAGTTCAGATTTCACTTCTAAGGGCTGTTCTATCAGCAAATCCACTTCTTACTCTCTTAGTAGTATTTCCGAATGGCTACCTTCCCGAAGTACTTAATAGAAGCACTCCAGCTCTCTGTGCCTTAGACAACATTTGAAGCTTTTGCTAATTAGCACAGTGAGTTAACACATTGAATATACTGAGTTATTCACATGATGAAATTAAAGGCATTCAAGATACGTGGACTGCCTAAAATATAGAAATCTAGCAGGGCATTTTTAGGATGGGATCCCTTAAGGATCTTGAAACAAGAACTCGGTTTCTGGAGGGTTTCTTGCTGTCTAATTCTGGCTCAAGCGTCATAGAATCCTGTCTCAGGAAGATTGCTAGGTCTGTCTCAAGATAGTAGGATTCATGGAGTTTACAGATCAGGCTGTACAAACTGTTTAGGCTTGCTTGATAATGAATGCTTTGTAAATATGTGTTGTGAGGCTTGCTTTCATTATATCCTGGGAGCAAAATTGTAGGAGTGTATCTAACCCCACCCCCCAAAATCTATTTGGCAGCTATTACTATGAACAGAAAGAACATAAGCATTGTGCATGACCAAAATAGTTCAGGACAAATTGCAATGTTCAGAGCAATTGCTCAGTTTGCAACAGGTATAAATGTCCACTAGTGGCTGCCTGTCTCTCTAGCTGCCTTCTTATATGTATAAGACGACTTTTCTTCCTGTTTCTCAAGAATTCAGCTGAGTTGAATCAGAGCTGAACATATAAACTAAGAGTTCTTATATCAGCATTAGATACAATAAGCTAATTTTATAATCATCTGCAGTTTTCAGTAATTTAAAATCAATGAAAGTAACAGAACTTGGCAGACTTTTCCATAAAATTGTCCCAGTGGGGTGATTGCGTAAAGATAATTTCTACCAGTCTAGCGATACAGCCTGAAGTTGTTTGCTAAAGTAAAATAAAGGAACAAAAATAAACAAGCACAATGCAGTGAGAATTCATCTCTCTTATTTTCAAAATTCATGCAAGTTGTGTATTTGACTTTAACTCTATATTTTTATTATATGACTTTTTTAAGTCATTTCCAGCTCAAACACATTTTCGCTTTCCACAAATCTTTCAGCATAAGTGATGTTGCAAGAATTTGTCATCAATGGCCTGTAAGTGAACAGTAGTTCTTATATCAGACCTGAGGGATGGTGTGCTGAGGAGTCTTGCTCATTGGGGATTACTTACACCTTATCTTCTTCCTTAGGAAAATTGTACATAGAGTGTAAATTCTAGGCGTGATGCCAAACTTAGCAATTTCTAAGAGATCCCCACAAAGAGAAGGAGTTTTTAATCATACTCAGGAGTGTGTGATGGAGATGGACACTTAAAGAGTGTGGATTTGCTTATGCTCAGCTTTGGGATTTAGAGAACCTTTCTTGGAGTAGCATTTTATCAGCTTTCCATTAGGATCACAGAATTTAGACTTCTGATGGGTATAAAGTTATGATTAAAGAGCAGTTCTTTAAATATTCTGTATTATGTGTGAGTTTTGTGAAAGAAGGAACGTTGGTTGGAGTTGAAAAATTAAAAAGCTCTCACTTACAAAGTCATTATCTATGAGGGAGGGTGAACTGGCTTCATTCGCTCAAAGAGATGTCTCCCAAATATTACTCCCTTAGAGGAAGTAGGGATACCCATCCCCAAGGTTTTTCTCCTAGTTTAAAAGAAGTTGATAGCACCTTTGGTCTGGACGCTACCAGCCTGTTGCCCTGAATCACTGCTACTTGAGTAGTCAGCCCCTGGGGAAACCTGACCCCAATGCATCTCCCTTCTTCCTGTCTTTCTATTTCCAGCCGGTGTCTCCTACTGGGAGAAAGCAAGAGAAAAACAACTAGGAAAGGAGTCAGAAATGCAATTTTCAGGATTAAAAAAATTATAGAGAGTAATATAGAAGAGCAGATGTGAGGCTATGAAACATAATTCACCACTCTTGCTGATTAAAATTAGACCTGGAGTAGCATTTCCAGTCATTATCATTCTCTGCCTTCTGATAACTGTCTTCTTTATCTGAACTCATTTATGTTACTTATTGTCTATTCCATCCATAATATATTAGATTAGTGAATACTGACATTTAGTGCCAGTATATTTAAATTTATGAGTTAATTCACGTGAACCTCTGCTAAAAAATATAAAATATTGTGCTTAAGAAAAACAGTAGCGGGCTTCCCTGGTGGCGCAGTGGTTGAGAGTCCACCTGCCGATGCAGGGGACACGGGTTCGTGCCCCGGACCGGGAGGATCCCACATGTCGCGGAGCGGCTGGACCCGTGAGCCATGGCCGCTGAGCCTGCGCGTCTGGAGCCTGTGCTCCACAACGGGAGAGACCACAACAGTGAGAGGCCCGCGTACCGCAAAAAAAAAAGAAGAAGAAAAACAGTAGCTTTTCTTTTAGTGCTTGTCATAGTAATATTGGCAATATTATAATAGTAATACTGGCATATGCCAGTAACAACCATAAAGGAATGTTCCTAGGGATGTCTCACCATGTTATGGACAAAAGGTTAGCAACTGAAGTCTTTCTTATCAAATAAGTTACTCAGCTAGCATGATGCAATTGAGAAGATACATGATGACAGTTTGGGTAGCACTATTTTAGAAGTTGGGTTGTTGTCAGCAGATGTACTCTAAAGTGCAGAATTTTGAAATGTGAATACCAAACTCTCAAGATCTAATTTGTTATTAAAAAAAAGCTACCTGAACTTAAATATATTAAATATTAAAAGGTTTTTAGAATGTCAGAGTAACAATGCCATCTATAGATGTTAATTAAATAGATTTTTATTTATTTAAATTTTTGTCATTAACTGTTTCAAATAGCTCAGCACCACCTTAATTACAAATTATCCCTGCCACATATACAGTGACCACTATAGGGCAAGCAGTGTAGAAGGCTCTTCACATGCAGTGTATTATTAAGTCAACATACATGCAGTGTATTGCAAATTGAGTGTTCTCCTGTTTTATAGATAAGTTTAAATCTGCTAGCACAAGTATTGGAATAGATATTCAGAACCTAGTTCATCTAACTTCAAGTCCATTTTCTTGTCACTGTACCATGTCAGATGAGAGATCAGCTGCTGTTTCTTAACCAAGTAATTCTCACTTATCTTGTATCCGTCTTCTTCCTCCTATACTGTATATTAACCAGTGCTGACTTAGGCTTCTTCATGTCTCTTCAGTACCTACTGCAGTGTCCTTTACTGCACAGTGATACATGACATGAAAGAATGAATTATTTCAGCAGTTCCTCAGAGAAACAGCTTTCTAAAGTGACTCATCTGTTTATATCATTTTAGTGTTATAATTAACAAGATTTAGTATTTTGGAAGCTGAGATAAAGTTTTACTTTCCAGTTTCAAAAGCTGAGAAAAGAACTGAATATGGCTCATTGTAAGCTATACACAGCAGGAATTGTGTTTCCTTGCTCCTCTTTTGCATTTTTTTCTTCCCCATGGTATAGGGACTCTGCTGCTAACAATGGTTGCTAGTATTGTGTGTGAATGCACTGGAGTCAAGGAGACTGTTCCATCCCAGCTACACAGAGCCAGACACACGTATTAATGATAACTTAGAGGCAAGCTGCTACAGCCATCATGTCTTTCTTGGGTGTTTTGTTTTTGTTTTTTAATTTTTTAATCAGCTGCTTTTGGCAAGTTTTCTAAACAAAATTTCTTCTAAAATGTGTAAAAAGAAATCAACAATGATTCAGAAATCACTGGACTTAGTATCTAACACCATACAGTTAGTTAGTATTTTGCATTCTTTCAAGACAACAGAGTATTTAGGAAGGAGGCTTGAATGTGCCACTATCCTTAAATGAAAGGAGGACAGTGGTTTTGCAGCTGTGGACAGCTTTAGCAACTCTGTGCTCTGGGAATAAAACTTTAAGCAGTAAAGTGAAAAGGAGAGTCTTCCCTTCTTTTAGCACAGCTGTATGGTCGCCATGTTTGATGTTAATGTTTCCCCTTTCCCAAGTCATGAATTTCATGTGACAATTACACTTTATTCCATTCAGTCAGCAGAGAAGCCTCTTTTTTATCTGGAAGACATTAAGTGTAGAGATGCTAATACTTTGTTGTATGATTGTATGATTTTCAAGCTATCTAAATATGGACATGTGCACGTAAATACACTCATACACATATACATAGATAAAGGCTCTTTGCTATATTTTTTCCTTGATATTGGCTATTCCAAGTTGTAAATGAGATCCTAAACAAACCATGTTGGTTCATCTGCAGATCTCTCATCGGAGCTGTTTTCTTGTTCCATTGCCTTAATTACTGATACTGTCACTGAATCAAGAATTACACATCTGGCAAAATGGTGAGAAAGGGAGGGAGAAACAGTTGGGGAGGGGGAGAAAGAGCAGGAGAAGTAAGAGTAGCAGGGAAATATGAGGGGAAGAAGAAAGAAAGGGGATGGAAGGGTGGAGGAAGAAGAAGGAAGGTGGGGAAGAAGAGTTGGAGGAGGAGAAAGGTAGGGATGAGCATAAGAACCACCAAAGTGTTTCTCATGTTCTTCAAAGACAGAAATGACATATTTAGAGAATTGGCTTTGTTGGTTTTGTTCAGAGAATGATTTAAATCTCTTCTTTGTGATAGGAATATTTCTAAATGTTAAAGTTATAAGCTGAAAATAAGACTAAGTGGGTATGTCATAAGACTAGAGCTACATTACATCTTTCAGCATGGCCATAGTGATTTAACATATTAGCCTACAGCTAATGTAAATTCCAAGTTCGTATCCCATTTTAAGGGAAGTTCACGTATCTAATACTGTTTTTTTTAAGGACTTCAGGAAAAGGTTTTAACTTTATGAATATGTGATTCCTTGAATGTTCCAATTCAGCTCTTCATCTGTACTCTCTTTGTCAGCAACAACTTATAAAATTCAAAGAAAAATCTTGAGTGCTGCCTTGAAAGGAGGAAATTTGACTTGTGTTAAACCTCGTTTTAATTTTGACAACCTAATTGAACTGTATGAAAGTGAGAACAAAATGAGCAGCACTTTTGTGTGCTTTTATTAGATTGGAGCTTTTATAGATCTTGTTTTCACTTGTAAACCTTTTCGCATCTGAACATTTTTTCACCTGTAAACCTTCAAAAACCAAATTGGCCAGTGAATCCTGTTGAGATTTAGCTAATGTTCAGCCTGAATAGAATTGAGTTATTTTAATTATTTGTTCTGATACTCTTATTGATCATATACCTCGACAGTTTGCCTTTCTACTCTTTTCCTATAAGATATGTAAAACAGTACTACATAAATTTATAGTTACATGATAGGCATATAAGTTTTGATAGGTTGGATTTTAAAATTTTTTAATATGAAAATAATGATGATTTTAGGATAACGGTCTCTGTTTCATCAAAAGTGTGTTGTGGATGTCATCTTGAGGGCCGTGGTTAGAGAGTGGTGAGCCCAAGGGCTCATTGCAGGATGCTAATATGTTGCTCAGACAGGATCATGTGATTCCAAGTCTGACCCTGAAATCTGTAGACCTGGAATTTGGATGTTTCCCTTGTACTTAGAAGGTATCAGGCTTCCAGGGAGTGACTGACTAGTGCTGTCTTCTAGGTGATTGGTTAGTAATTGATGTATAGTGAGAAAGATGACTGATGAGGGAATTAGCTACTCAAGTTCTCTCATCAGTCCTTCATCTCTTCCAAGTCTGCATATCTTACCAAATAGCAATTTTTGTTTGTTTGGAGTTAAATTTAAATGGCTAGTATCATCAAATCATGATGAGAAAGATCTATGTACATTCACTATAGGCTAAACCCCGAGTCTTCAGATCAGAGAACATTATTTTTTGGTCAGAGCTAAAGACCTCTTGCAAATAAATGCTCTTCAGTCTCTTGTCTTTTACCTTTTCTTTCTCATATTGCACGTTGAATATGGGTCAGCCAGGAAACTTGCTTTCTAAGACACTTTAAGGACCTGGCTGATGGAAAATTCTTTTTAATATAGGCCTCCAAAATAATTTCAGCAAGGATAAAGGATTGTTGCTCTGGTGATTAAATACCTTTGCCGAGAAGTGACATGCCACTTTCATTCATATCTCATTAGTCAAATAAAGACACGTAATATCACATAATTTCAATAAAAGCAGCAAAAATATGATCCTTTCATAGATGTGGAAGAAGGAGAATCAGAATATTGATGGACACCCCTAATTACCAACACAAAAATCAAAGTGGATCTTTAAGAATGTTAAATGATTACATCCATCTTTACCATCACAAAATCCAAGAATTTATAGGCATGACAAGGTAATTATGCCACAGGGACTTCTGAACATCACTTGACCACAGAGAATGTCATTTTACTGAGGTCAAGATTGCAAAGGTAAAGATTAAAATCAAATGCTACATCTTCAATTTATTTATACATCTTATACATCTTCAATTTTTTTTTTTTTTTTTCTTTTTGCGGTATGCGGGCCTCTCACTGCTGCGGCCTCTCCCGTTGCGGAGCACAGGCTCCGGACGCGCAGGCCCAGCGGCCACGGCTCACGGGCCCAGCCGCTCCGCGGCACATGGGATCCTCCCAGACCGGGGCACGAACCCGCATCCCCTGCATCGGCAGGCGGACCCTCAACCACTGCGCCACCAGGGAGGCCCTTCAATTTATTTTTGACTAGAAATACATTCATATCTTTAAAATATAAAATGGGATTTATACATCTTCAATTTATTTTTGAGTAGTAATATATTCATATCTTTAAAATATAAAAATGGGATTAAAAAGGCATACATTGGTCAGTTTCATTTTTGCTTTGTCTCTTATTCCTATCACTGTCCCCACAGGTAACCATTCTTATTAGTTTTTTGTGCATCTTTCCAGTATGTCAGCAAATGCAAGCAAATATTTTTACATATTTTATATTTTTATGTCTCTTCCTTTCTTACACAAAATTTAACATACTACACCTACTCCACTGCACCTTGCTCTTTTCACTTCACAACATATCCTGGAGATTTTTCCATATTGCATCTTCATTCCCTTTTAGAGATGCATGGTATGCTATAGGGAGTATCCTATAGAGGACTCTTAGGTGTTTCCACTCTTTGTTTACCGCAATAATCTTAAAAACCCCATTTCTTTTATGTGTGGGGTGTACCTGAGGGTTAAATACCTTGAAGAGGAATTGTGTAAAATGGCAAATGGATTTTTATAGTTAATAGATATTTCTAAGTTGCTCTCCATTTATGAGACATTCTCCACAACCTTTCCATCAAAGTATATTAGAAAGCTATTTAATTTTTGCCAGTCTGATTCATAAGAATTGTCAATTTCATCAGAAATCAGTTGATTAAAGAGCCATTGACAAATTGGAAATCCAAGAAATATTCTTAGACGTACATATATATACACACATATACATATCTGTACGTACATGCATATGCACACACGCACCCACGAAATGACCCTGAGGTTGGAAATTCTTGGGCAGTGTCTGTTACTCCACCAACACCCTAATAATGAATATGGCATTAACTTTTACCCTGTCTTGAGATTCTGCCATTGCTCAGGCAAACAGTTCTGCTTGAATATGCTGGACTATTATTACGTTGTCTCATGACTCCATTAGAGAATGCATATTATTCAATCCTTTGAAGTTTTTTTTTTTTAACTTGTTTTTTTAAATTAATTAATTTTTGACTGCATTGGGTCTTCGTTTCTGTGTGAGGGCTTTCTCTAGTTGTGGCAAGCAGGGGCCACTCTTCATCGCGGCGCGCAGGCCTCTCACTGTCGCAGCCTCTCTTGTTGCAGAGCACAGGCTCCAGACGCGCAGGCTCAGTAGTTGTGGCTCATAGGCCTAGTTGCTCCACGGCATGTGGGATCTTCCCAGACCAGGGCTCGAACCCGTGTCCCCTGCATTGGCAGGCAGATTCTCAACCACTGCGCCACCAGGGAAGCCCCAATTCTTTGAAGCTTTAAAATAAATTTCGGTGACCCCAGAGCAGCAGAGAATGTGAGTTGCTGGTGCCAGCCTAGTGTGGTAAAGGAAATGTGAAGAGAGGAGGAATCCCTCCACCCTTCTTTTCTCTGCGTTAGGTTTCCAAGTAAAATCCTCGTACATTTAAAGTTACACAGCTTCACTTTCTTTCCCTTCAACAAAGCCTCATGGACTGTGCAACATTCAGAAGCTTTGATCTCTGGGTATGACTTTATTAGATCCTACACCCCTGTTTATCATTTGGGAGGCCCCAAACAAGGATTCCAAAGTTCTCTGAAGTTCAACTACTGCTGCATTCTCTTTTCATAGAATAGAAAGGTTAAGATATTTGATGGGGGTTTTATTATTCTGACAAAATCTTCATATGTTCAGGTAATCGTTAGAAGTAAAAGACATCTTAGCATCAAAAGATAACACACAAGTATCACATTTTAATTGGAAAATCACTGATTAGTACCTTGTCAGTTTAACAAGGTAATAAGAGCCACCTACCCATTTACCCTACTAATGGACCCCAAATGAAAGCAGATATCTGTGGTCAAACACCTCTGTGGAAGAATGGAAATTTCACATGGAGGCATTGTTTTCTTCCTACATTGTTTTCTTCCTTATTTGATCCACCCATTCAAAAAAGATTGTTCAGCTCTCAGGGTTACCTATTTAATGCTGTTGAATAAATAGTCAATCCTGTCTCAAATCAATCATTCATTGATTTACTGTTTTTCACAATTATTCATTCATTTATTCATTTACTGAACTATGTTGGATTTATCCTTTACTTTTAGAGTCTAGCACAAAGCCTGGAATACAATAAACACCTAAAGCTTGTTGACTGACAGACTGAATAAATGAATTAATGAATTATTACCCCAGTGCTTGGGTAGTGTTTATTGGAAGAATATGTGTTTGCTTTACATTATGCTAAAATGAAGTCTTCTACCAGTAGTAGAAAACCAGGTTTTCATAACCTTTCTTCACCTGTGAATAGGGCATCCCCTTTATATGTCCTCAAGGTCAACAGTAAAATGTAGGCATGAAGAAACAAGACCATTCTCTTTTGAAGGAAACAAGGTGATAAAAGCAAAAGATGAAAGTAATTTTAAAATCTAGGTGATATGGCATTAGAGGAGCTAATTAATAATATTGCTGTGAAATATTCACAGCCATAGTTCAGTATAATGTTTATGCTCAGGCACATTATGGAAGTTCGTTTTTTGTCAGACACTCATGAATTATGCAAAGCACAAAGCTGGTGGCTACACTGTTCTAAACACAGTGAATCATAGTGTATTAAACAGATAATATATTCATGTGAAGGGGGTTTTTGAAAAAAAATTATGCAATCTAGTTATATGAAACTAAGCATTAATTGTTAAAACAGATTTAAAAGAAGGTCCTAATCTGATAAAGCCAAATGTTTTTGAAGTGCTATCATCCTTGTAAGTCAGTAATTTTGGACATATTTTGGTGGATGCCCCCAAGATGTGACTTAACTGAAGTACCAGATTGTTGGGATTTGAAATCATGGATAGCTATAGTTCTGACAACATTAAAGTGTTAACTTTTCCTTTAAGTGGGGAAGCCCCATTTAGAGCCTCAAATGCAACCATAATATTTTGTCTTCATTATCTCTATTCTCAGATTTCCATTTATGATTTCCGCCTTCCTCTTCAGGAATGGCAGGCACTCAGCTAGCTCTATGTTCATCATGGATGTACAAGTTGAGGTGCTCTTGGTGGTTCCCCCACCCCCAGCACTCAAGGCTATTCTACCACAACTGTTTCATCATCCATTGATAAAACAGAGAGGATTATTTCTTATTTTGTTAGTCAGTGCTTCAGGCAAAATAAGCTCTCATCCTTCGTGTATCATTTCTTTGAATAAAATGAACACATTAAAAGTGATGTTTCTAGGGGAATTGTTGCCCAGAAGTGGATGGGCAAGTAGAATAAACATTGTTAGTATCCTTTCTTTATATTTCATTAAGAACTGTTTTCACTGGTACTAAAATTAATACTCAAAAATGATAATTTTGGTCATTCTTGACCTTATTTCAAAGCATATATTTAATTACTGACCCTCAAACAAAACTTTCAAAGAGGGCCTTCTTATCTTCTATTAATTACAAAATAAGTACAACTTCAGGTCTATCCCACTAATAAAGAAGATGCCTGGATATTTTACCCTTTATTTTCTGTGTACAGTGCTTTTGAAACTTTTTGGTCATGCAGTGCTGACTGGCTGATTTTTTTGAAGGATAGTTGACTTAGAATATTATACTAGTTTCAGGTGTATAACATAGTGATTCATTATTTTTGTAGATTATATACTATCCAAAGTTATAATAAAATATTGGATATATTTTCTGTGCTATACATTGCATCCCTGTGACTTACTTATTTTATAACTGGTCGTTTGTACCTCTTAATCCCCTTCGCCTGTTTTGACACTCCCGTCCCTCACTCCTCACCCCTCTCCCCTCTGGTAGCCACTAGTTTGTTCTCTGTACCTGTGACTCTGTTTCGGTTTTGTTACATTTGCTTAGTTGTTTTGTTTTTTTAGATACTACACATAGGTGAAAACACTCAGAGTTTGTCTTTCTCTATCTGATTTATTTCACTAAGCATATTCCCCTCCAGGTCCATTCATGTTGTTGCAAATGGCAAGATATCATTCTTCTTTCTGACTGATTAATATTTTGTTATACATCACATCTTCTTTATCCATTCATCTGTTGATGGGCAATTAGGTTACCTACGTATCTTGGCTATAGTAAATAACGCTGAACATTAGCGTACAAATATCTTTTCAAATTAGAGTGTTTGTTTTCTTCAGATAAGTACTCATGAATGGATTATATAGTAGTTATATTTTTAATTTTTTTGAGGAACCTACATACTGTTTTCCGTCATGGATGTGCCCGTTTACATTTCCACCCACTGTATACTAGGATTCCTTTGTCTTCACATCCTCACCAACACTTGTTATTTGTTGCCTTTTTGATAATAGCCATTCTGACAGATGTGAAGTGATATTTCATTGTGGATTTATCTGTATTTCCCTGATGACTAGTGATATTGAACATCTTTTCATGTGCCTTTTGGCCATCTGTATGTATTTTTTTGAAAAACTTGCCTATTCAGGTTCTCTGCTTATTTTTTCTTAATGGACTTCTTTCATATTGAGTTGTCTGGGTTCTTTATATATTTTGGTTATTAACTCCTTTTTGGACATATTGTTTGCAGATATCTCCCATTCAGTAAGTGGCCTTTTCATTTTGTTGATGTTTTCCTTTACTGTGTCAAAGCTTTTGATTAGGTTCTATTTGTTTATTTTTGCTCTTATTTCCCTTGCCTGAAGAGAAAGATCTATAAAAATATTTCTAAGTCCAATCTAAAAGAGCATACTGTGTATGTTTCTTCTAGAAGTTTTATGGTTTCAGTTTTTGTCTTATATTTAAGTCTGTAATCTATTTTGAGTTTATTTTTATATATGGTATGAAAAAATGTTTTAGTTTCATTCTTTTATGTGTAGCTCTCCAGTTTTCCCGACACCACTTACTGAAGAGACAGTCTTTACCCTATTGTATATTCTTGCCTCCTCTGTTGTAGATTAAATGACCATATGTGCATGGGTTTATTTCTGGGCTCTCTATTCTGTTCCATTGATTTATGTGTCTGTTTTTGTGCCAGTACCATACTGTTTTGAATTATTTAGTTTGTAGGATGGTTTGAAGTCAGAGAGTGTGATATTTCCAGATTTTTTCTTCTTTCTCAAGATCACTTTGGCTATTCAGGGTGTTTTGTGTTTCTATACACATTTTAGGATTATTTGTTCTAGTCTGTGGAAAATGCCATGGATATTTTGATAGGGATTTTATTGAACCTGTAGATTGCTTTGGATAGTATAGATGTTCCAGGAACATGGAATATCTTTCCATTTATTTGCGTGGTCTTCTACTTTTTTCATCACTGTCTTATATTTTTCAGAGTACAGGTCTTTCATCTCTGTGGTATTTTATTCTTTTTGATAGTAAATGGGATTATTTTCTTGAATTCTCTTTCTGATAATTCATTATTAATGTATAGAAATGCAACACTGGATCAGTCCTGTCTGTACTTTTCCATATCCACATCACAAAAATATATTTTAATTTAACATCTTTGGTTTCTGATGATTTGAACACTAATTTATGTATAGTTAGTTGGTTCCTCTCTCCATGAAGAAGTTTCATGATAATAAAATTTTAAGGGGGAAAAAGAAAAAGTGAAGCTTTAAAATAGTTACTATGGTTGGCAAATACAGAGTAAATATCAAAGAGTCTCATTTTCCTCATGTGATTCACATTTTTTCTCTCCTCATTTGCCAATTCTCTGTTGCTGACTGACTTACTCATATTTTAAGAAGCCAGGAGGTATCTTGTGACCTCATTATGTGATTTGATGCTTAGGGAGCTTTTGAACTAGGTAATCAAGACAGGGAGCATTAAATTCTGGGTTGCTAAGAGGCACAATAGAATAGAATGAAAGTCAGTGGAGGTCGCGTTTTTCACACTTTTTATAGTGTTAATTCTGAAAGAACAATGCTTAGTTATTTCTTTTCAATCTACTTCACTATCATAGATAATCATTACAGAAAACATTTGCAATCTCAAAATTGTGGTAAATTTTATATTTTTATTGCCTCCATTACAGTAAAATATTACTTGGATTGTTACACTAAAGATTGCCATCTAGATGATTCTAGGCAAAAAAGATTGTAAATATATGTATAAATGACATGCATTTGATATTAATGTATTCTAAGCCATTTATTTTTGCTCATGGAGAATTTTTTAAAGTAATATAATATATTTTAGAAAGGAAAGGCATCTAGAGAAGAGATAAATGATGGGATTTTAAATAGTTCAAGATATTAAAACATGCAAAATTGTTTAAGACCATGCTATGGTTTATTGGGAAGTAATAGCATGCTTTCTATATGTGCTAAAGTAGGAAGCCTAAGCAGTTTGTTACTTCCCAAGTTTACCGCAGGAATTGATTTTTTTTTAACAAGATTACAGGGCCATTTGTCAAAACTAATCTTGCTACTGGCAAAAAAACTGGGAAATAATGAAACTGACAGTATAGTTTTATAAAACATTTTGGGGACAGCAAACCAATGTATCCTACCATTACTTGTTCAATTCCATGTAAATTGTGGATTTATTATGTTTGCTGGAAAGCGATTTAGAATGAGAGTCGGGTCTGTTCCTTATGAGCTGTGAGGAATACTATAAATGATCTGTAGGACAACTTCCTGGTCTTTAAAGTCAGGATGAATACACTTATGTCTTACAGTTTTAGTTTTACAGTGCATTGCCTACCAACTTCTTTTGCTTATACTCGCTGAACTTGACTAGCGGAGTGGAAGTTGTGTCTATGAAACGAGTGAGTTATGTTAAATGATTTTAAGATCCCTTCCAACTCTGATATTTATGGTTCTCTCATGTAGGTGCATCTCCTTCCTTTGCTTCTCTGATGGGAGACCCAACCCTTAACATTTAACTCTCATCCAGGTACTCATTGATCACATCTCTTCCATTTCTGCTCATGTACTATTTTGTGCATTGAACAGATATTTTATCACTTCTCACTGGGCCCAGTGCATCTCAAACTCAAACTATCTGTGGAGAAGGACTGGATGGTTTTTGCCTTTGACACAGCACAGAACAACACATTTATGAAATACAACAAAATTAATTTCTAAAAAAAGACATTGAAAATACATCTTCAAACTGTGTATTGTTAAATATAGCAGACACGAAACTACTCTATCATATTGTTAAAAACTCTTCTAAGTTCTTATTCTGAATGTCTGTAATTATCTCATCACAGATAAGTAATAACAGTTCACAGACTGACTCTGGTCCATGGGCCACAATTTGAATTGCACTGATTTCAAACCTAGACTAGTGGTTCTCAAATTCTGATCTCTAGACCAGCAGCATCAACATCACCTGGAAACTTGTTAAAAATGCACATTTTGGGGGGCTTCCCTGGTGGCGCAGTGTTTGAGAGTCCGCCTGCCGATGCAGGGGACACAGGTTCATGCCCCGGTCCGGGAAGATCCCACATGCTGTGGAGCGGCTGGGCCCGTGAGCCATGGCCGCTGAGCCTGTGTGTCTGGAGCCTGTGCTCCGCAATGGGAGAGGCCACAGCAGTGAGAGGCCCGTGTACCGCAAAAAAAAAAAAAAAAAAAAAAAAAAACACACTTTCAGGCCCCTCTGAGACCTATTGAGTCAGAAACTCTGGTCCTGGCTCCTCTCCCAGCTGCCTGTGTTGAACAAGATTCTGGTATAGGCTAATGACAGAAATGTGGCTTTTCACTTTCTCTTCTATTCTCTATTTCTTTCATTACATGCCTTGTAACCTGCATTGTAATCCTCTGGGCCTTGACTCCTGGTAACATGGTAATAGTTAACTGCATTGCTCTTGGGGATGAGAGTAATTGTAAAGGGTACAACTGAGCATTTTGGAAACAATCCCAGTCCTAGAGTTGATTGTGACTTGGAGAATTTGGGTCACTGTGTTTGTACCTCAGATGTAATCTATCTGGGACAGTCGTCCTCATCTTAGGTATAACATTTATTTTTATTTTAAAATTAAGCTTTTTATTCAAGGAATATTGATGTATCGAGTTTATAATTAGTCATTATACTTCCTTGGGAAGGAAATATTTATGTATTGGAAAGCAAAAGGGGACTATGATGAGGTGTAGTTCTTTCACTATTATTCTGTATATTTTCATCAATTTGCTTTTGTATCTACAGTGAGATGTACATCTTTGATAATTAGTAATTCAAAAAGTTTGTAATTCATCTGTCATTTCTCCTGAGGAAGTGAGAGGAAAAAAGTGCTTCATTTTTAACACATATACACCTCAACCAGCACTTTTAAGAACTATATCTATCCATGTATGTCTGTATCTGTATCTCCATATCTATATCTATTTATATATGTTTATACAGATACAGTTCTTTAAGGAAAAAATAAAGGCTGACCAAAAGAGGAAGGGAAATTATCAGACACAAAAACAGAGCAAAAGAAAAGTGAGAGGAGTGAGTGTCAAAAACACTTTAAATGCCAAACTTAAAACCATATACAATATTCTCCATGAAAATTGGAGAATATTTATTCTTTTGTAGGATACAATGCATTTACAAACATTGAACTTGTACCACATCATGAAATAAGTCCCAAAACACTTCAAAGAATTTCTTTCATTTAGAGAATTCAGGCAAAGGGCAAAATAAAAATAAATAGCCATATTTTTTAAAAAGAAAAATAAAAGCTATGTGCCAAGTGTATGTTGTCCAGAGAGCTGAGACTGAGACAAAGACCTAATTGCCTGTCGTTTGTGTGGGTGGGTGAGTGAGTGAAACAGCCAAGAAGGATTACTACTGCACTTTGCTTGTTCTCCATCCCATGGGACCTTGTGAGACGTCTCATAAAACGTCTTTCAAAACTCTCCTCTTTGGAGGCATTAACATGCCTGCACCTGTGAGTGGCATCGTCAGGGCCCTCCCTTTACACTCCAGGCAGTGATTTACACCTGCAGGAAGCCTGACAAAGCCTCCACTGTCCTGCCTGCCTCCTCTGTGTCTGTAGCAAGAGGCGAGCCTGAGAGGATTTGCAGGAGATGAAGAGGGGTCTGACAGAGAACGCTGAGAAATACAAATAATGGGACATTCTGACATCTCTTGGATATAAGAGAGAGAATAATACTGAAGAAAATCTATTGATAACATTTAATTTATTTAGCTGGGCAGTGTTTTATTCGACTTTATATTTCATATGTCATAAATACTATTTTGTATGTATGAAATATTTCATAATAAATTTAGGCAAAGTAATATAAGATGCTTCTTCAGAAGTCTGCTGTTTTCACATATTAATTTGCACATCAACTTTACTATTTGGCGATTTAAAAGTATTCTGGTTGGGATTTTACTGAAAGCATATTGAACATTGTGACACACTAGGGAAAAACAGTCGCTGGTTTTCAAAAGCTGTGTGCGCCTTCTAATTGTTCATGTTTCCTTTTACGTTTTTCTGGAGAAAATCTTAAACTCTTCTTCAGATATATTCTGCACATTTCTTGTTAAGATTTTTCCCAAGAATATTTTTTTGGTGTGTACACATTTAGTTTTATTGTAACAAAGCAACTTGTACACTTTTAACGTTTAAAACTGAGCATCTTCTTTTCTGTGAAACAGAAAGAAAATTTTTTAAATAAACAGGAACAAGGTTACAAGAGAGAATGGCAGTTGCAAATAAGATCCTACAGGTTCTGCTGATTCTCCCATCGTGTGGCAGGACTCAAGTCATCATTAAGAGAGAATTTTATTTTAAAAGTATCATCTTAAAACAGCAAGGATCTCTGTTAAACATCACAATTAAACATGCCAAAGAGGAAGCCATGTTGTCAAAATTCCCACTTAACCCATCCAAACATCTCAAACCCATGCTTTGCTGACCTTCTATAACCCCATTTTTTAAAGTTTTTTTTTCTTTTTTTTTTTTAAACAAGAGAAAGCAGACAGATACGTGTTGGTAAATGCTAACTGTCCATATTCACAGAGAGACACAGTGTAATCTCTGAGTCCAATATACAGAGAAAGGCGGAAAAAAGCTAGAATTCTATGTACTACTACACAGGGGCCTAGCACCTTCCATCTTCCAGCAGAGCTAAGGGAGCATAGGTTTTTCTTTTCTGCCACCGACAGAGAAAGGTGGCATTGATTCCATAAAGTTTTTGTTGAGACGGAAAGGGATAAAAATGAATTTGGAACAGAAAGGCGTAGAGATTCTTTTCCCACTGAATTCTGCTCAAGGTATTTCCCCCCCAAATAAGTTGTGAACCATAGTATGAAGGAGAAAAGAGACCTCAAAAACAGGGCAACCGAGCAAAAGACAACTTGCTCGCAGGGACTGGAGAAAATTTAAAAAGGAAGATTGGAATCCATCAGTGTTCCATCTTCTCCTTCATCTTCCTCTTCTTCCTCACCCTCATCATCATCTTCATCTTCTTCACCTTCATCTGCTTCTTCATCGGTATCTTTTAATCTTTCTTCCTCTTCTTCATCATCTTCTCCTTCCCCTTCCTCATCATCCGTGTCAGGAACCAAGTAGTACTGTGATGGATTTGGCCAGATATCATCTTTGATGACCTCTCCTAACTAATCTGCACCTGCATCAGAACGATCAGTAAACCAGGTGAAGAAGCTCTCTGGTTCTTCAAGCTGCCTCTTCCTGCTGGCTTTATAATGCGTTTGACTTGAACATTTTGTCAAATTCTTTCCTAAGAATTTGATACTTAGTGTTGTTATTACAAGTGGAATCCTTTAGCTCACTGTTTCAAACAGAAAGGCTTTACATCTTGATATATTAGTTCTGTAATTGGCCATCAATTTGAATTCTCTTAATTTTTTCTGATTTTATTTTATTCAATTCATGGTTGGCAATCATCATTTCTAATTAATGGTAATTGTATAGAGGAAGATTTCATATTTTTGGAAATAGCTACCTAATGAGGTAATTGTTTTGTCACTCAGATTATCAAGGAGATGACCCACGGCCATTTGAGCATGCAGTGCAGGAGAATCCTACTTCAAGGAAGGATTTCTATAGATGATAAATGTCTTAAATTCTAAGATTCAATGATTATAAGAGTACCCAGAAATAAAATCTTCAGACACAGTTTCTTAATAATATTACCATCTCTGTCTAACATGAACAGCACCTTAATTTTTTGTTTACTTTCAGTATTTTATGCAAATACCCTGTCACATAGATAAAAGTGAAAATAACAACCCTGAAGTAAAATTTGTAGTTGCACAGGAAACTGTGCCTTTCTCTTTTGTTGGATGAAATTAAGGTTAAGATTATCCTTAGTTTCCACCATGACAAAGAAAATAAGCACCAAATTATTTCAGAATAATAAGAAACTTTTACTACAAAGCAAATGCTGCAAAACCCATTTTATATCTTACCAGTCAAACTAAATACAAGTTGTCAGAAAGTAAACGTTCTACACAGAATGCGGTGTTTAGGCAAACAGTGAAATGTATAGATTATTTCTATTTTTTAATATTAAATAGAAATGATTGAACACATTTTCCTTTAGTTGTCTATCTCTTGCTTTACACAATAAGCGCATAAAAATGCAATAGAAATAAAGAGTCCATGTTATCGAGCAATTTGGTCGGTATCATCCTCTATGATTTTGGAAGAATACTTCATTTCTTTGGACTTGTTGCTGCCATATATTTAAATAAATAATGCTAATTATAAATAAAGACAACCATATTGTGAAGTTTCCCCCTTTCACTGGGAAAGATTCAACAAATGTTTGGATGTTTGTTGTGTAACAAAATCTGTCTTAACACTCAACATTTCTTGGAGATAAAATTCGATCTTTTTGGATACCTTCACACCTAATTTGCACTAAACTGCATACTCATGTCAATATCACTGTCAAAATATGGTGGGGAGTTAAAGAATCAAATTAGAAGACTAAATGAAGAAAAAAGTGAAAACACATGACTTTTGAAGCTTTCTCCTAACTATTTCCCATCAGTTTCTCTGGGGGGAAGAGATCACGTTGCATAAATTTGGAATCAAGTTACTTTTCGTTTTAGTCTCCAAATTCCTCTCATAAGCTCTGATTTTAATAAATATAAATGCTGCCATTAGAATTACAAATGTTTTTATACTCCTATTGCATTTGCTGTAATTTTGATTCTTTTTAATTTAAAAATAAGTCAGACACAAAATACAGTTTTAAGAAACCAGGCTTACGGACCACATGCTTGCTTAAATAGATGAATAGCAATTGCCTTAAAACCTTTAGTTAAAATTGTTGACAGCATCTAACTTGAATTTGTTTTAATCTGAGCAGACATGATTTGTTGAAGGCTGTAGCTCTGAACACTAACCTGAGGTAGCTTATAGATCGTAGGGAAAAGTTCCTACAGCAGCACGTCAGGGTGACTTTGACCTAAGCAAGTTTCCAAAGGATAAAGGCCAACTTCTTCATCATGCGCTTGGATTTAAAATGCTATTCTTTTGCCAGTCATTTGGAAGTAATTGAAATAATAAATTAGATCAATTAAACATTGCTTAAAAAATAAGATTCACATCTTGTTTCAAATACATTTTACTTTGTGGCTTATATTTATTCTTGGAAAATTATTGAGAAATTATTTTCCCTTCCAAAACCACAGACGATGTACAACTGAATACGATTCTACACCCTAATGACTTGGAGTCGGAAGAATTCCTATAACTCAAGCTAAGATTTTTCTACTGCTTTGACCTCAGAACTTTTTACGTGATTGTCTACCCCAGCACCACTGTTATAATTTTGTAAAGTGAAAGAAAGTATAAAAAGTGAAAACTTGAGGCGAAACCTTTAAACAGTGATAGTCTTGCTACACATTTTAAAAAGCCCTTACTTAATACCTTGTTATTCAGCCCACACACATGCACAGGTGACACCCCGACAGTGGCATATAGGGGGTGTTCACAGTGGGAACAATGGTTTGCATTGGCTCCTAGTGACTTCTCTGTTATTTTTCAAGTTGTTGACTGAGTTTTAGACTTCTTCCTGTTTATATATATATTATTTTCTTAATGTTTTTATTATATTGGACAACATTCTCAAAGTAAAGTATTGGTAATTAAAATATACCATTCCATATAATCCTATCATTTTGCATATGAGTAATCTGCTTTGTAAAAGATAATTATTTCTTAATTATCTAGACAATACATTTTCCATTTGATAAACATTTTTCAGTGCTACCTTTTTCTAGTCTTAAAACATTTTTCAATGCTACCTTTTTCTAGTCTTAGGGCATTTCTATCTCTTATATTCCACTAAGCAATTCTAACAGAAGCTTGTTTGCAGCATTATCACTTAGTTATTCAAATATTCTAATATTTTTTTGCATTTATTCAGCTATTATTTATTGAATGCCTACTGTCTGCCAGACAACATTCCAGGCACTGATATTTAGTGAGCTAAGCATACATGATGCCTGCTACTACAAAATTATCATCCAGTGAAACTAATGAAGCCCTATTTAAAACATGGCATGAATAGACTGTAAAGGTTATTTTTATTTATTTCACAAATATTTGGAATTAAAATGTTCCAGACAATGTATTACTTCACAAGGGATTACAGAAATAAGACATTTTAAACAACTTACAATTCAAGAAGAGATGTTAAATTTAGGTACATAGGGCAAAGAATGATTAAGTTCCACAAAGGAGATCAAAACATACTGGAAGACTGAACTACTTATTTATTTGTATTAAAAACATAGCATGGGTCAAATGTTATACTAGGGAGGTAGGGAATGAAATGTGCATCAAAGGATGGATTTATGAGGTTTGGAGGAAAGAGAGGGTTAGAGTTAAGCTTTCTGGATAAATAGAAAAAAACTTCAGGGTACAAAGTTGTGAGAAGAGTGCCAGTGTGCTCCAAGTGTATCCTGGTAGACCGAAGAATGAAGTGCATGGTCAGCAGATGTTATCAGATACAATACAATTAGAAAAGGAGGTTAGAATCATGGTGTTAAGGATTGGACCTAATTCTATAGATTGCGAACTGTTATAAAATATTTTGAATCCATAATCTTAGTTGTACTTCAGTAATAATAATTAATCTGACTATTAATAAGTTGGTGAATCTATGTAATGAAGGAAAAATTGAATGTGAGGACAGCAACTTCTGTTTGAAGCAGGTTTAATTTGAAGTATCAGGGAGATGTGTGGTGGGATAGGTCTAGAAGGCAGTAGTATTTAAGGGTTAATCTCTCTAGAGAGTGGTCGGAATTAGCAATATGATTTGGAAATCAGCTATATCTAGGAAAAGCCAAGGGGGTGACTTCTATCAGCCACAGTAAATGCAAAAAAGATCTTGCAATTTAGCTCTGGCTAATTTTTTATTTGTAAAGTAACTCCAGCTCATGCAGGACTCCCAGTGTCAGGTGCTATTTTGTTTGTTTTTCATTTTTCTCATTTTTATGTTTCTTATTCTTAGTGGCCAAGATGACCCTTAAGGTTTCCCTTAGCTTGACTAAACTTTAAACAGGTTTTTTCCTGACCTCTCTTTTTTTAGAGCATTTACTCTAGAAAACTTAGAATTATAAATTCTTTCTCTGCCCCTTTGAGATATAAGTTTTCTCCTAGCCTCTTCCTAGCTTTTTAACCCAGGAACATCTTTCTCAGGGACCTGTGAGTCACCACTTTGAAATGTAATCATCAAGAAAGAGTGCCTAGCTTTCAGTTTCTGTTGGGTGACAGGGTATGAGCCTAACTTTCATACAGACAATTAGCAAATATCAATGGCCTGCTGTACGGATGGTCTAAGCCAGTCACTTTATGTCCACCTCTCTTTGTTCAGCTCATAAAGGTACAAGTGTGCACACGACTCAGACTTCAGTAAATTAATGGATGACAATTGTTTGTGCACAGTGATCATTTTTAGTGGGCATGGCTTTGCCCAGACAGAGTGAGACCCCAGTCTTTATTAAGTGATTGGGTAGTGTGATGAAATGTTATGATCTCCATGCCTAGGGAGTTAATCAGGCACGAGAAATAGAATGTTTTATTCTATACTCAGACCTAAAGTTAGTCTCCCATTAAGAGACTAATTTTGCTTCTGTTTCTTTTAGCTTTATACACTATTGGTGAAAGTCATATAATAGTGAGTAGGGAAGACGGTTAACTGGTACTATTTGCCTCATTGGTTTAAGGATCAAATGAGGTAATTTGCATAAAGCTTGTAGCATGGTGACTGGCATATTGTGATAATCATTATGTGTTAACTATTGCTATTATTTTTCTTCTCTGTCCTGCAAATCCACTATATGAGAAATAAACATTTTTATACTTCTCTAATTTTGAGGAGTTTTTTAAACTTCTTCATTTCCTTCTATTATGATTTCCTTCATTTCTATGTAAGACTTTTTCTCCAATACAAGAGAGTGTCTAAAAATGTCTGTGAACTTTCTTCCTCCCTAAATCAGAAAAAAGTGTCATCTACTCATTTATGAATCCAGTCAACAATATGTGTTGGACACTGTGGTAGATATTGGAAATACAGACTTGAAGAATGAAATCAGTTTCCAGCCCTTAAGGAGTTGGTAATGGGTCACAGGATTGATGGTTGACCCCAGTGAGATGATGACACGGCCTGCGGAGAGCTAGTGCTCTTGATAACAAGGCTTCCTGGTAATTGCTAGGGTTCTTGATTATTATGTGAGGCTGAGAAAGGCTTTCCTGTGTGTATGTGTGTATATGTGTGTAGGGGGTTAAGGAGAAGTCTGCAGGCTGGGGCAGAAGCCAGAGCCCTAGTGGGGGTGCGGAGGACATCTACATAAGGGAGGTGATTTATTCATAAAATGTGAAGTTAAAGACAATAGAGAATGAAAAGTTTCTCCTCAAATCTCTTCCACATTCAACAAGTAACCACTATTATTAGTCACTGTTTATCCTTCCAGAGGTGATTTTTTATGCATAGTCAAACCAGTAATTAAGTATTATTTTCCTTCTTTTCAAAAGAAATGATAGCACATATGCCCATTCTTTTACACTGCTTTTTTTTCCCACTTAACATCTTGAAGCTTTTTCCACATCAACACGTGGAGTACTTTCTATTTCATAGATATAGTTCCAATATATTTCATTATTTCATTCTTTTCCATAATTTTTAACAACTCCCTTGTATGTGGACATTTAAGCTGTATAAATCTTTTGCTTTTATATATAATACTCTAGTGAATATGAATAATCTATAAATACATCTCATGGCTGTCATTACAGATGCCATACTTCTTTTTGTCACCTGTATATTTTATTGTTAAATCACCGTGACGAACTTTAGGGTTGGTTAAGTAACTGCTTAGGATTCCACAGGTCAAAGTTGTAAACTGAATATGAGTGTTTGGGTTTGAAGCATAGAATTATAATCTCTAAGATGCAGCTCCTTATTGGTTTAAAAAAAAAGAAGAAAAAGAAAAAGCTACAGAAGGAAGAGGGTATTTTTTTGTGTGTGCTTGAAGTTTCCGGGTTTGTTTTTTTTTATTTTTTAAAACATGTACCTTTCTGAGTTCTTATAGTAATTTAAATAATTAAAAAATTTCCTAGAAGTATCTTAGAATTTTATGAAGATTGGGCTTGTCCATCCTTGAACATTTTCTTAAATAGCATTGCGGAGTGCCTCTTTTATATTTCTAGCTTACTACATGTCTTTCCTTTACCACCTCAATAAGGATATAAGCTAATGGATGGCAGGGGCAATATCCTGTCATT
Organism: Mesoplodon mirus; assembly: GCF_964341445.2. Taxonomy (NCBI): domain Eukaryota; kingdom Metazoa; phylum Chordata; class Mammalia; order Artiodactyla; family Ziphiidae; genus Mesoplodon; species Mesoplodon mirus. The sequence continues at coordinate 49,362,566 of NC_138985.1, read as the reverse complement.
ATAGATAATTTCCAAAAATATCAAAACAGTGCTTTGCAAATAATATACTTCTATGAATACTTGTTGAATGCTCTATCTTAATTTGTTCTTCAAATTCACAGAGTTTGCTTGCCTATTCTGTTATTGAATGCATGTTATAGGAGCTTAATATGAATATGATTAGCTGTGACTGGAATTCCACTCTGAGAGTCAAATACAGACACCTACATAAACTGATTCAAAAGTCATGAAGTATATTCCTCTTGATTGACAGGCACACACCTTTGTGTAAAAGAAACAAAGCGAGGGCTGGATGCAGTGGTGTGCCAGAGTTTGCTTGACTGTTTTATGAGAACTCATTGTGCTCATCCTCTTCTCAATTCCCCTCTTCATGATGTCTCATGGGTAGCTTGAAATTACATCATAGAAATCAGGAAGCAAATCTGGGTTCCCCCTCCCTTCCCAGGGTATCAGTGTTTAAACATTTAAGGACACTGCCACTGGCTAGATGGTAATGTGTTTTAAACATTTAAACCCATTTAATCCTCACAGCCACCTAATTAAATAGGTAGAGGAAAATCCTCTTGTTAAGTCCACTTAATAGATGGCTAAACAGGGCCTAGATAAAGAAACACGGTGACAAAGAACAATGAAACAAGGCTGGCTGCTGTAAAGTTATAATATAAAAGCAAAGCATCCATTGGAACAGATTAGTTACATGTAGTTATTATCTTTTTGTTAAACATTGACCGTGATTATTGAGATCATAATTACCTCAAGTCTTTCAATTTCTCTCTTATATTTCCTATACAGGGAACATTTCTGAACACATCTCAATTTTACAAATACTTTTTTCTTCAGTAAGTAATTGCACAGTTTATTATTTTGATAAATGCAGAACCCAGACTAACTTCTGCTTTTCTTTTTTGGCTTCTACATAGTACACTGTGGGCAATTGCTGCACTGTAGCAGTTTGAGAGAACTTTATTGATCTCTAGGCTATGATTTATGTATAATGGGAATGATATCTTTTGAAGTCCATGGTATGAGTTTGTGTACTGTTCATTTTTTTCTTTTCTACTTGGCAGTCCATCAACAGTATTTATGTTTTGTTCATGGTAGGTGAAATGAGTGTTTCATGAATAATTTTGAGCCACAAGTAATTTGTTATTCACTCTAGTATGCACAGATGCAATATTGTCCAAGAATGCTTCTTTACATCAATAAATACGAACTTGTAAATACAAAATTGTTGGAAAAGTTCTCTACGTAGAATTTTATTTCTTAAAATATGAATGCCCAGCTCTCTGTAGAAGTGGTAGGGCCATTAAAGACAGAGAATTTTAAAAATTGCCTTCTCCCAACCACCCAAAAGAACATTTCAGGTCAAGCTTATCTTGGGCATGAATCATTATTGTCACCCACTGATTGCCTGAATCTCAGATCCTGTGTCTATTCCTGTCATTCAGGGGGTGCAGCCTTTATTTGAACCTCAAGAAAAGAGAATGCAGAGGGGCCCCTCAACCGAAGTGATCCATTTATGGAAAGAAAGCAAAAACACAATATAGTTCCACCAGAAGGTCCCTGAGTAGTCCTGTAGGAAAAACCTATTTGAGTTTTTATCCTAAAATTTCACAGATGTTATTCAATATGATAACTGTTAACAACTCATAGCACAGTAATGATTGGTATATAATTGTTGGAAAATGCTAACCTTACAATGAAAATGAAAACCTTCCTCCTTAGTATTGGATTATTAGCTATTTTACCCAGATAGTCTTTGAATTCTTATTTTTACTACGTGGAAATTTCAAATTGGTATCTTCTAGAGTCATTAATAATATGACTACCATTAAACAACTCAGTATATATGAGTTATCTCATTTTTTTAAAGTCAAAGAGCTGTATGCTCCAATACCATCTATGTACTGATCTGTTTTATAACATTTCTAATAAAAACATTTAATGAGCAAAAAGCCACAATCATTTAGATTTAAGCAACTGACTAAAGAGCTCTGCTAGTACGTACAGCCATTTCTTTGTGTAACAGAGGCACGAGTAGGTAAAGTTTCTTTGTGGAGGGCAAGACAGTCAATACTCTAGGCTTTGAAGGAAAGAGACAAATCTGAGGATGTTATGTGGGTACTTCTACAACCATTTGAAATGTAGTCATTTGAAAATACTAAAACCATTTGTAGCACACAGCACACACAAAACAGGTAGCAGGCCAGATATGGCCCCTGGGTCATAGTAGTGTGTTAGTCTTGGGAAAAGAGCACCTCTAAAAGTGGGGTGAAATGAGATCTCTCATTCAGTCTCCGGAGTGCGTTGCTAGAGACCACACTGCTCGGTCATAATCTGAAGCCCAGAAATCCAGTCTGTTCCCTTCCATGATCAACTTTTCACCTTCTTAAGTGCTTAGGGGGCCCAGAAAGTGTACCTCAATGGACAGAGGGTGGGATGTGTTCAGTCCTGTGTCATGCTCTAAATGGTGAAGGAGCTGTTGGTGCAGCCTGTGATCTGGGGTTGGTGAATGTGTTTTAATGGTGGTGAGTGGGAAGAAGCCCCAGGTCCCACCTGTAGCCAAGATATCGTCTTGCCCTGGTAAACATGAGAGTCAACTGTCTGGTTTTCTCTCAGTGAAGATTCTCATCTGTGTATTGCAGTGCCTTTCCGTTAATCCTTCTTTGACCCCCCTCACTCTGCCACTGTCCTGCAGATATTTCAGTTCACATGTACAGTCACTTTCCCAGTGACAAGGTGGCCCCAGGATCCTATCTGAGCAGCTCAAGTTTCTGCCACAAATGGGACCAAGAAATCCTTCTTTCTGTTTTTATCTCTTACTTGGGTGAGCTGTCTGGTCCTGCCTCTGCCCCTCATCATTTCATTAACCTAGCTTCATCTGTTGTTGCATTGGCCCTTTCCACCTCCAAAAGAGACTTCTATGTAATCCTTCCATGCTGTAAGGTCAGAGCTTCTTATCAAATTGGTCTACTACCTCCTTAGGCCATGGAAGCAAGGAATAAGGTGCTTTTGTCAAACCCTTGCAAAAAGAATGATCTTTGTGCACACTTCTCCCAGGACAATGGATGCTGCTGTCCCCATTTTATTGTGAGCGCGTCAGAGTGATTCTTCATGGTATATCTGCTTAAGGGAGACTTTCCGTTTATTGCTGAAACTAAAAAAAGCTGTTGGCATTCTGTCTTGCTAAAGATGATTTAAATGCAAATTTAATGTGTGAAAAATGTATACATTCATGGCAAGTGTCAGTGCATAATATTGAGGAGCATAGTGAAAATTTTTCTATTGAAATTTGTTTAGGGGCCCAGAATTTATATTTGTAATAATGGATTTATCTTATTATTTACTTTGTGGAATCTCTAATTAAACACATTTCAAGATTTTCTCAAGGCCAGGTAGGCCATAAAATATACATTACCAAAAAAAGTGGTACTAATGGAGCGTGCTAATGTCACAGAATTGTAGCTTCTGGAAATCTGCAAGCCGGTTATTGAACAATCATTCCTTGCAAAGTTGGATTTGTGATATATTGTGACTAATGCATTTCAACATCATTACTTCCTGTTTTGTCTGGTTAATATGTGAAAATAATTGGTTTCTGTCCTAGTAATCATTTTGGTATGTGGTCTTCGGAATGAAAATAAGTACCTTTGCTATTTTTTATGGGTTAGTTTCAAGCAGAACAATTAATTAGAACATTGTTATCTTTGTCGTCAGAATTCATATCTTTTATAAGATTCTTTCTTTCCAAATTACTCCATTTTGCTTAAATGCATTGCTTCAGAACAAAATCAGCTATATAACAGAAGAGAATAATAATGTTGTTTTCTTTGCTTAATAATTTGACTTTTCCTTAGTAGTGACCATTGTGTCAACCTAGGTTCTATTTATCTTTCCTTTTAAAGTGTAATGAGATTGTTTTCTCAAGACTGCTGACTAGATAGTAATTCCTTAATTTGTAATGGAATACATACTTAATGATAGTCACATCCTACAAGAATGACTTTACATTTATCTTTATTGAATCTCTCAATATGACTAACTTATATTCCTCTTTGATTTATCAATAAAGATTAAATAATAATAGATTAAATAGATTAAATAGATTATTAAATACTAATAATCTAGTAATAGATTAAACTGTTTGATCCATTTTTCTGTCTCTGTAAGTTTGATTACTGTTTTACTCTGTTCTTCAAGTTCCACTTGGCAAATTTTTTTCCTGGTGGTATATGTAGTGCTATGAGGAAGCTATTTAGAAAAATACAAAAATTAGATTTGAGAAGTAAATAGCACTGTAGTGACCTTAAAAGGTTGACATATTTTATCAGTGTATTAATGCACTTGTAGGAAGCTCACTACCTACTAGTAACATTTTCTTAAGATGTAAAATAAAAGCTGTTGAACAATTTTTTTTTTATTAAAAAGAAGGCTTGTAATGAGCCAGGCATTGTTCTGTTTTTTGGATTCCTTGTTTCACATATTAATTCTTTTTTTTTCACATATTAATTCTTGAATCCTAATAACAACCTAAAAGTTGATACTATTATTACTATCATTTATAGTGGACACTGAGGCAAAGAAATTTAAGTAATTTGCTTAACGAGGTAGCTAATAAGTGACAGAGCCAATATTTGAGCCTAGGCCATCAGTATCCAGAGTCAGTGCTCTTAGCCATCAATTACCCTGCCTTCGTAAAGACTGAAAATGGTCTTTTAAAATTATATCACCATTAAAATAGAGGATAATCTAAATTTGGGGATGGATTATCTTATAAAGTTGTATTTCTCGTTGTCTGCACTTGTTCTTTGAATGCCGTGTGTGTGTTTATTAATTTATTTATTTATAGGTCTTGACTTTTTTTTTTTTTCAAATCATTTGTAATAGAAAAACCCAGTATCTTTTACTAAACACTCCCTGGGATATATAATAATAATGACTTCTCACAGTGTCTTATTGGGACAACTTCTTTTTGCTACTCCATATCACTTGTCTGCTAAAGGCAAAATAGCAGGTGCACATAACTACTACACAGTCCCTTCAGCTCCCTCTCTGGAATTCATGTCGTCAGAGTGCTGACTTACATCAGCATGTTTCAAGATTGCCACCTGGTCTAAGATCTAGGTTGCTTTAAATAGCTCTTGCCCTTTAATAAGACTCAGATGAGGCAGATCAGTCCAGGCAATCATTGCACCTGTTAAGGGCTTTGGTTCATGCTTAAGAGAAATTTAGTCTTCGCTACATTATAAATCATCCCAATGGTACCACATTGACATTTTCACCATCACAGATGCAGTGATAACAGTTGACAGTTGCAGTATCAAATGACACCGGCTTGACACATTTATCAGTTATGTTAAGGTGAGATGCTGTGAAAGTCTGAGCTAATAAACAGGTTTAGCGGACTTGACTAACATTTAGAGAAAAATTGTTCTCTAGAGACTGACTGGAAGAGAGGCACACCTTTGGTAAAATTACATTTATTGAGTATTGGGTTTCAGGCACTGTGCTAAATTCACTATGTTGACCTGAAATAGACTGCCAGATATTTCTCCAGCAAAGATGGATCTATTCAGGATCAGCAGAGAATTGCAGCTGGGGGTTCTCCAACAATGGTGAACCATGTGCAAGTCCCATCGTGGCAAGGGAAGGAGAGCAATCTTACAAAAGGGAAAGGAATTTGGGAGGGCTTACAGTAAACGAAGAGTCCATGGCTTTTCATGGCAGACTCCCTGCCAGGAAAGAAGGCTCTTCATTCTTCGTGTTGGGCTGTACTATCTATTGTCATAAGTGTGAGAGCTCCCCCTTCTGGTCTCCCAACTCTATTTAATTGAGGTTTCTCTTTATTCATTTTTTACAATTATATTCAGGATCTCATTTAACCCCATGAGGTAGGTCCTGTATTTATTTCTGTTTTACAGATGATAAAACAGAAAACGAAGGTTAACTGACAGAAATAAGAGTAAGCAGTCCCCATTGCCCATACCACACACTGGCTAACAGCCCAGACTGCAATCACCAGCTCACATTTAAGCCAGGCTGCCCCTTTCCTACCTATGGGAGAGTTCTATTCTCTACATCTGTTTCCTCACCATTCAAAGGGAGAATAATAACTGTTTGAAGAGCTATTAGGATGATTGTGTCCATTAATAGATAAAACAGCCTTGGGACCATGACTGTTTGCTCTCACCCAGTTAGCAAGTGGCCAAGTGGAAACTGAGCTAGCAGATTTCACAGCCTGGGTTTTAGCTACTGTATCATTTTATTTGGTGCAGATTTTACCTTCTGTTGTTCCACCGCCCCATACATATAATAACTCCCTTTTTGAAGCAACATCAATTCCTACTATGGCCTTACCCCATAAAGATGCTGTACTTTGAGCAGCATTTTCAATTATGAGCACGCTCCCCAAGCTTACACGTCATCCCACAGGCTGATGCCTCTTGTGTAATTGAAAAGGCAAGCAGTCTGCAGCAGCCTGGGGTGCAGTTCTGCAATTTCATCAAAACCCTCTCATTGCAGAATTCATTTGCTTGAGCAGCTGTGGAGCTTCTGAAGAGGGGAGTTCCCTAGAAAGGCATTTGGATAACTAATTCTGCTCTGGTTTCCATTTTGTGAGCTTAGCCATAAAAGAGGGAGTCAAACTCATTTAGTTTAGTTCAGTATTTTGTTTTATTTTGTTTTGTTTTGTTTAAATCTGCACTCATAAATACCAGCTCTGTTCTGTTCTTTACCCTAGAAGCTCTCTCCTGTTCTCAGCAGAGAGGGGGTTGTGCATTTCCTATTGTGAGTAATGGCTCTATTTAATTAAAAAGATAACATTTCACCCTAAAATAGTTCACAAAAGGATTGAGAAACCATCAGGAAAGTATTTAAAATCCTTCAGTGAACCCTATCACTTTGTTCCCTGGCACAAATTATAGTTTCTGACACATTAAAATTATATCTTGAGAGGATTCTCTGAACATTTTCCCAAAGTGCGCATTCAGTATTTCAATGAAAAAGTAATAGAGGGTAGAGCATTTTCTCCGAAACTTGCAGAAGAAAGAAGTGGCCAATTTTCTGTATAACAAATTATTTGGCTACTTCATTTCCAAAATTACACTAGGTTAAAGTAGACTTAATTATTTCACTTTTTCTGTATTAAACAAAACCTTATGTATTCAATTCCTTAAGTAAGTTGCCTTTTAGGAATATCAGAATATAGTTTACTAGAATCTAGTTTATAAGGTAGAAGAGATACTCCCAATGAATAAACAAATTATTTTCAAAACATCCCCAATGTTGGATCTATTGGGAAAATGCAGTTCAAGGTAAAATTATAAAATAATGATATTATTTCATGTATTTTTTTTAGGTCACTCTTTTGTGTCCCTACATGTATTTCAGGTCATTATTGCTTTCCCGATTCTTCCTGTCACTATCCTTAATTGCAGCATCTGAAGAGAGGCTTCATCTTCATTAGTGTTCTCTCTTAATCTAAAATTAATTGTTCTGCATCAGTCAGTATCAGGACTATGCTGAATACTAGTGAGTTGAATATGTTATCCCATATTTGCCTTTTCAGTAAAGTCTGGATCTAGAAGAGAATGTCAATGTGGTGGATATTAGAAATAGTTTTTTTTTAAAAGCAAGAGGACTAGTTAGGATCCAGTGAGGGCTTTTGGGTTTCCTCCAGATCACACGATGAGCAGCTGCTGGCTTATTCTGTTCCCTGAACCAGCCTGAATCTGCTCCTGGAGAAAAATGATGGCTCAGGATGCTCTGATGGGGATTAATGAGCTTTGGGTTCTAAAGGAGAAATTCAACCAATAATCAGTTCTACCAATACATTCCTCTGGGGACTGGAAGGCAGTTATCCTCTAGGATTGCTAAGAAAGAGGAATTTGGGGCATACTGAGAACAAATCTTGTTTTGGGGTCAGCTGAATAACTGTAGTTGGAAAGATCAGGAGTGGACTGTTAATTATCAAATGGATCTAATTAGAAAGCACCTTAGTGCAAAATAATAGAGGCTGGTATACAAGTATCTAGATTCAGGCTGAGAGTGGGAAGTAATTTTTAGCTGACAATTTACTTGCACTGAGTATTACATATCATTGAATCTGTCCTAGATTTAACTGACTTAGGTGCTATTAAATAACATGGATGCCAAAAAATTTTTAAAAGGTCCCAAACTTATAATAAAGCCTAAGTGATAAATTTACCTTCCTCAGGTTCAAGCAAAATCTATGAGAAACCATAACTCCAATATAATTCGAAACAAATTCTTTAGACAGACTTCTGTGACTCCATGGAACTAGCTATACTGTCCAATATGGTAGCCTTAAGCCACATGTGGCAACTGAGTACTTGAAGTATGACAAGTGTGAATTAAGATGCACTGTAAGTATAAGATGCACCCTGGGGAAAAAAGGGAGACTATCTGAGTAATTTTTATATCGATTACAAATTACTAATATGGGAACAAGTACCTCGTTTCTTTAGAAAATATGACAAACACTGAATCTGTACTATCCACCTGTAACAAGAAAGTTCTTAGATTTTGATGATAATTTCATTCTACTTCCAAAGCAAGAGAGATGTTCAGGATTAGATTTGACAGTAGAAAGTTTATCAATATTATCAATATTAAAGTCATATTTAAATAGCTTTTCACCATACTCAGAAATAGCATAAATAAAGAATGCTTAGAATTACAGGAAGGGATAAAACCTATTATCTTGCCCTAAAAAAGAAAGCTGTCTTACTCCTTGGAGAATTACTTCTGGGGTTCTTCTCTGAACACCAATAACCGACCTCCCTAGGAAAGTCAGGGCTGTTGTATGCAGTGCTGCAGGAAACTGACACAGGGACTGAGGTGGCATGACTTTCTGTGTCTGGTCACTACTCTCCCGGTGGTCTCTGGGGCAGCGTATATATCCATGAGAAAAAACTTTTTATTATTACTTAGATATCTTAATTTCTAGGCCTAACATTGTTGTGTGGGAGGAAAGGCATGTGAAATTCATCCCACCCTCCCTTCTATAAAAAGCAGAAATGCATTCCTTTGAAGATTTGTGAAAGTATGTTTTTCCCCATTTTCATTTTAATAGGGAAGTAGGTTAAAACGGTTTCTCAGAAATAATCAGCAGTTAAATAAGTGGCCTCTTTCATTAGGTATAAGCTGTCATTTGTGTGATAGAATAATTTAGGGATGTGTAGGTAATCAAGCTTGCAATAAAACAGATTCATTTCAAGCATTTCTGTAGTTAATACCTACATGAACCAAGTAAAAACAAGCAAAATGTTAACAGCTGTATATACATTTCCCAGTGTATCATTCTGACATTTTCTGCAAATTTTCTCTCATTTCTGTCTCTCAGATTCTGAGAAATGAAAAGAAATTATAATAAGGCATTCAAAATATTTATGTACTTATGAGAGATATTTTCTCATCTCTGATAAATATATTTAGAATAAACCCTTGGCTTTCCATTTCTTCAGTATCTGAGTGCATACTCAGGGCAAGACTGTGGAGATTGTAGGTTTAGTTGGAACTTGTAAACAGAAGTCTCCTCATTCTAGGGTTTTCAAGCTAGTGGGGGAAAGAGATGCAAGAACACTGGCAAAAGCAGACAGTGGAAACATGTAATAATAGTGATACTGACACAGTGCAGCCATTGATAAGGGAGGCTATAGATTAATTATGATGAGAGGGTCTCTTGGCAGAGTTAAGGCTTGATTTGGTCTGTAGGGAACTGTATATGTTTCTTCCATTGTCTTCCTAGCTCTCACTTCTTTTTTTTTTTTTTCTTTTGAAATATAGGTGATTTTCTTTATTTAAATTTTCTTGGAGTATAGTTGATTTACAATGTTGTGTTCATTTCAGCTGCACAGCAAGTGATTCAGTTACATATATGCATATATTCATTCTTTTTCAGATTCTTTTCTGATAAAGGTATTCCCAGAATATTGAGTAGAGTTCCCTGTGCTATACAGTAGGTCCTTGTTGCTTATCTGTATTTTTTTTTTTTTGCTTTATAACAAATTTAATCAGCTATACATATACATATGTTCCCATATCCCCTCCCTTTTGCGTCTCCCTCCCACCCTCCCTATCCCACCCCTCCAGGCGGTCACAAAGCACCGAGCTGATCTCCCTGTGCTATGCGGCTGCTTCCCACTAGCTATCTACCTTACGTTTGGTAGTGTATATATGTCCATGCCGCTCTTTCACTTTGTCACAGCTTACCCTTCCCCCTCCCCATATCCTCAAGTCCATTCTCTAGTAGGTCTGTGTCTTTATTCCTGTCTTACCCCTATGTTCTTCATGACATTTTTTTTTCTTAAATTCCATATATATGTGTCAGCATACAGTATTTGTCTTTCTCTTTCTGACTTACTTCACTCTGTATGACAGGCTCTAGGTCCATCCACCTCATTACAAATAGCTCAATTTCGTTTCTTTTTATGGCTGAGTAATATTCCATTGTATATATGTGCCACATCTTCTTTACCCATTCATCCGATGATGGACACTTAGGTTGTTTCCAGCTCCGGGCTATTGTAAATAGGGCTGCTATGAACATTTTGGTACATGTCTCTTTTTGAATTATGGTTTTCTCAGGGTATATGCCCAGTAGTGGGATTGCTGGGTCATATGGTAGCTCTATTTGTAGTTTTTTAAGGAACCTCCATACCGTTCTCCATAGTGGCTGTACCAATTCACATTCCCACCAGCAGTGCAAGAGTGTTCCTTTTTTTCCACACCCTCTCCAGCATTTATTGTTTCTAGATTTTTTGATGATGGCCATTCTGACTGGTGTGAGATGATATCTCATTGTAGTTTTGATTTGCATTTCTCTAATGAGCAAAGATGTTGAGCATCCTTTCATGTTTTTGTTGGCAGTCTGTATATCTTCTGTGGAGAAATGTCTATTTAGGTCTTCTGCCCATTTTTGGATTGGGTTGTTTGTTTTTTTGTTATTGAGCTGCATGAGCTGCTTATAAATTTTGGAGATTAATCCTTTGTCAGTTGCTTCATTTACAAATATTTTCTCCCATTCTGAGGGTTGTCTTTTGGTCTTGTTTATGGTTTCCTTTGCTGTGCAAAAGCTTTTAAGTTTCATTAGGTCCCATGTGTTTATTTTTGTCTTTATTTCCATTTCTCTAGGAGGTGGGTCAAAAAGGATCTTGCTGTGATTTATGTCATAGAGTGTTCTGCCTATATTTTCCTCTAAGAGTTTGATAGTGTCTGGCCTTACATTTAGGTCTTTAATCCATTTTGTAGCTCTCACTTCTTAAAGAAAGAGGAATTGCTCTTTCCTGTTGGTAAGAATCCAAGGCTTAGGACTTCCCTGGCGGTCCAGAGGTTGTGTCTTCGTGGTCCCACTGCAGAGGCCATGGGTTCGATCCCTGGTCGGGGAACTAAGATCCCGCGTGCCGCACAGCGTGGCCAAAAAAAAAAAAAAAAATTCAAGGCTTCAACTGAGCCACATTGCTAGTGACTAACTGTGCTTTTAAAAAGATAGGGGAGTGGATTTTCTCTTCCACTCATTTTCTGCCTTCATGTAGTAAGCGGATGCAGGTCTTAGTGGACTTCACTCTCCTCTGCTCCATTTCTAGGAGTGAAGTTGGTAGCCTGAAGAGGCACCTCCTCTTAGCACTCAGCCTTCTCACCTTTCTTGGCATGTATACTTGAATGTCTCAGTCATTGCTTCTTGCTCCTGTCGCCTGCAAGCCACCAAAGAAAAATAAAAGTTAGACGTCTAATCCAACTTCCCTAGAGTTTTGCCGAGCCATACTTATCACTGACCCAACTGATGACAAAAGGTTAGAGGGCAGTTTTGTCATCTTGGGCAGGGAGTGATGCTAAAGATTGTTTGTCAGGCTAAACTCCTTTATGGTCAGAATATGCCTGAAAACCTCTTAAATTACCAGATACTAAACTTTTTAGAGTACTAAAGCCAAATATAATTATCCCTTCCTTCTCTTTGCTTTTATCTATGACCTCCATTCCCTAGAACAAGGGAGGCCAAGGTCTAGTTTAAATGGGTAATGGTAAAAGAAGAAATTAGATTTCAATTCTCTGAATGGTCATAATGGAAAGTATATAAAACATATATAATTCATCTTTATTGTGACTTTTAAAAAAACTTGGTGTGCATTCTGAAAATCAAATGAATGTTTTTGAATAAGAATTTGACAGAGAGGGTTTGGGCATTACATGGGTGCAACAAAACCCCATCTAATTCCCAACATGATACACAAGATAACAGGTGTATGCAAAGTGGTCAATAGTAATAGTCCTTTTGCTAACTGATAAAAAGTTAGCTCCCCCAGCCCAGAGTGGACATCAGTTGATTATATCTCTAGCACCATTTTCTTCCCCCAAACCCACTTTTTCCCCTCAGATATCCTTAACTTCCTCTTCCCCACCATGGAAGCTACAGGGTTTTTATATGATGCTGTCTACTGATCACATTGAATGTTTCATAGCAGGTACATTAGTCAGGCAACATTAATATGTCCCTGTTCCCCGAACTTTAAGACTGGGACTAAAGAATGCTGGGGAAGAATTTATGTTTTGACGATGCCAGAATACATAAAATTCTGAAGTTGTCAGTGCCTATGTTTCTGTCATTGTTTACCATAGTAAGAGAGAATAAAGTCAATATGCAAAGAGTAGAAGAGACAAGGTATAACTTTTAGGTTTGAATTATTGACTCCAGTTATTCATGAGATCCGATTGCATTATTCTCTTCATGTAGTTTAGTCCTTAAAACCTTTGAATGCCATAAACCCACAGATTCCACTTTAGGCTTAGCTAGCTAGTCACATAAAGATTCCTAATAATACAGGTCAAAAACCTAACAAATGAAAAAAACCCAAAAAAACTAACAAATGGAGCTGGGAAAACTGGACAGCTATGTGTGAAAGGATGAAATTAGAACATTCTCTAACACCGTATACAAAAAAAAAAAAAAAAAAAAAAACTCAAAATGGATTAGACTTAAATTTGGGACTGGATACTATAAAACTCCTAGAGGAAAACACAGGCAGAATATTCTTTGTGTTAAATCGCAGTAATATTTTTTTGGATCCATCTCTTAAAGTAAATAAAACCAGAAATAAACAAATGAGATCTAAGTAAACTTAAACGCTTTTGCACAGCAAAAGAAACCATCGACAAAATGAAAAGACAACCCACTGAATGGAAGAAAATATTTGCAAATGATATGACCAATAAGGGATTAATATCCAACATATATAAACAGCTCATACAAGTCAACATCAGAAAAAAACTCAATTAAAAAATGGGCAGAACTAAATAGACATTTTTTTTCAAAGAGGAATGCAGATGGCTAACAGGCACATGAAAAGATGCTCAACATCGCTAATCATCTGGGAAATGCAAATCAAAACCACAATGAGATATCACCTCATACCTGTCAGAATAGCTGTTACCAAAAAGAACACAAATAACACATGTTGGTGAGGATGTGGAGAAAAGGGAACCCTGGTACACTGTTGATGGGGAATGTAAGTTGATGTAGCTACTGTGGAAAACAGTATGGAGGTTTCTCAAAAAAACTAAAAATAGAACTACTAATACTATATGACCCAGCAAGTCCACTCCTGGTTAGATATCCTGAAAAACAAACAAACAAACAAACAAACTGTAATTCGAAAAGATACATGCCCTCCAGTGTCCATAGCAGTATTATTTACAATTGCCAAGATAAGGAAACAACCTAAGTGTCCATTGACAGATGAATGAACAAAGAAGATATGGGGTATATATACAATGGAGTACTACTCAGACATAAAAAAGAATGAAATTTTGCTATTTGCATTGACATGAGTGGACTTGGAAAACATTATGCTAAGTCAAATAAGTCAGACAAAGATAAATACTGTATCATATTACTTATATGTGGAATCTAAAAAATACAACAAACTAGTGAACATAACAAAAAAGAAGCAGACTCACAGATAGAGAGAACAACTAGTGGTTACCAGTGGGGAGAGGGGAGAGGGGAGGAGTTATAGGTGTAGGGAAGTAAGAAGTACAATTAGATACAAAATAAGTTACAAGCATATACTGTACAACATGGGGAATATAGCCAATATTTTATAATAACTATAAATGGCATATAACTATGAATAACTATAAAATTTGTGAATCACTATATTGAATACCTATAATTTATATAATTACAGCAACTATATTTCAATAAATAAATAAAACAGAATCTAGGAGAAAGAGATTAAAAATCTTAACAAATGGATGTATATAATAAAGCAGAAAATTATTTTCCAAGTATGAGAAACAGCTGTGGTAAGAGTAGTAATCAAGCCATTTTTCCGATCACATAAATATCTTTTTCTATATTTATAGAAGAATTGAATAGTTGATGTTCATCATGCTAACAGTGTTTATCAAGAGAAGACCAAATTATTTCCAACATGTCTTACTAAAGATGACAGAGAGAGATCAAATATAGTTTATAAAAATATACATGAATAAATATTAAAATATATTTAGACTATAGTACCCAGTTATTTGTAAATATTTCCCAAATTCTTACTTATTATTTATTTAGGAAAATAATATAATAATTTTTGACGGTGCAGAAGGACTTCTGGAATTTCTAATGCTTAACTGTAATAATCATTATTAATCCTAGTACTCTTTTTTTTTTTTTTTTTTTGCGGTACGCGGGCCTCTCACTGTTGTGGCCTCTCCCATTGCGGGGCACAGGCTCCGGACGCACAGGCTCAGCGGCCATGGCTCACGGGCCCAGCCGCTCCACGGCATGTGGGATCTTCCCGGACCGGGGCACGAACCCGTGTCCCCTGCATCGGCAGGCGGACTCTCAACCACTGCGCCACCAGGGAAGCCCAATCCTAGTACTCTTTTGATGTACTCTCAATTAATAGAGGTTACTGAGACCCAAGTGAATTACCTTTGTGACATTTTATTAAGAAATAACTGTTGCTTTTTCTAAGCTCGATGTGTTTCTTTCTTTAAGATAGATAGTCTTATTTTACTTACATCTATTGAGAAATTTCAAAAAATCACATATTTAGGTTTCTTTAAATACTAATCAGGCCTTATTACTCATTCCTTTCAAGCGTTCTTTAGTGCCTAGAAGATAAACCAAATATTTACTTCACAGCACTTAGTTTATGAATCAGAGTTTCACTCTTCTATGTCCTGAGTGTTACTTTTACAGGGCTGTCCTATCAGAGACAGTAAGAATAAGGTAGACCCTTGTCCAGTTGACTGAAATCACTATGTTCTTGCAGTATGATTTCCTTTAAGTCACTGCAGAACTAATATACAATATAGACTTTGACTTCTCATAGGACACAGAACAATCTCAATAAAATTTTACTTTGATTTTTATCCTCATGAAGTCTCAAACTAGGTGAATAACTATAGGTTTTGAGTAAATTATACAGTGTAAATTAATTATGTAAGAAAAAAGGCATACAGAGAGTGGCAGAAGTGTGGACTAAGTGTAGATTGACAGGTAAGTGGGAGAGAAAGGATAGGAACAGCAAGCAACAGCTTGGCAAAAAGAGAAAACAGCTCAGAGCGCAACAAACAGATGAGCATTAACAAATATTATATTTTGGAATAGTATTAGAATTTGACCAAATGTGAACAGTAAATTATATTTCTTTCATAATTTACAGTCATATTATTACCTGTTTTGATTGTGCTTGGGACTCAATTTATAGAGGTGACGGAATGATGACACAGTAAGGCCAACGCTGTTGAAAGAAGTTGTATTGCTCACAGTTTCCTAGAGAAGGGAGCCCACCACGCCATGCAGGGCCACATGGGGAAGCACTGGGGGGTTGGTCAGGAGGCAGAAGGAGCCAGGGGAAAGCATGGCCCAGAGACTTTATTTTGATTTCCACTGGAAGGAATAGCTGAGACAGGGTAAGGCAAGTTTGAACAAGTTTAGGATTGAGTAGTTTAAATACTTTCATTGGGCTTTGGGCTATAGCAGTGGTCTCTGGTTGTCTAGTACTTGGTGGCTTAGGTCAGGGGGAGTATTGGCTTGGTGTTTGACAGTAAGATAAAGGAGGTGGTTGAGGATCTGGGCTTTCTTTGGCTTTGTTAGTTTGCATATGAAAGGCATGCTTATGGGGTAGTGATTTATTCTCTCTAGGAATTAGCTAGCCCTGGGAGGAACAGTCTCTCCCTGGCCAGAAAGGCCTCTAAGATGTCAAAGCATCAGAAAATATGGAAAGAAAAAACATGATTAATATACTACCCTAGTTTAGGTAGTTTTATCAGGCTTCTTCTTAACCACTTCTTAGAGTTACATAGTACATTATTAATGTTAAATAATATTAAAATCACTTTAAAACCTAAGAATCATCATTTTTATATAATTTTAAATTTGTAATTAAATGCTAAAAATATTAATTTAATGTTATGAAAGTTTTAAAATGTTTCCTCTTAGCTTTTAAATACTTCCATCCCTCTCTCCAATACTGCAGCCCCACCCCTCCTTTGCATATTCAGCCATCATTATCAGAGCTCAGTAACCTCTATTGGGTCTCAGTAACCTCTATTATTTTATTTTAAAATACAGGGCATGGCAATCATAATGACAAGTGATGTGGAGGGAGAAACAGACAATTGCAGTAGCCAGTTATATAATATGCTGCATCACCTGTGCTAATATCAGTCTTGTTGATTGACCACATACTCTGTTTCATTTAAAAACCACGTAAAGCAAATCAACATAATGGAGAGAATTAATACCATAGGCACTTTGGGTTTATTTTTAATATCTAGAGGATATTAGATAAAGACAAATAAATACATATCTCTTTCACATACCTATTTGCACAAGCACACACAGGAATGTACACACATATTTCATAGCATCAGCTGTGTCTATTTGAAATTCACTGTTTTCAAACATACATGATACAGAGCGTATTCCAAGACTAGGGTTGGTATTGAATAGAATCAAGTAAAAACAATTTTGAAAACTGTCATGAGTTTGCATTTAGAGAAAATAAATATCGCACATTAAATGTATCTCATTTACATAATATGTTAATATTTACTAATTATATTTTAATTATTAGTATATATTAATAATTAGTTAAAATCTTATAGTATAGTCTACCATAGAGTAGTTAATGTTTTGATTAAAAATATACTGTTAATAAATACAGAGTTTGGTTTTGACTTAATATGAGATACACACAATACAGAATTCCATATCAGAAATTTTGTCCGAAATCTCCCTTCAGGGGAGTTCCTCATGAGATATGTAGTCATTTACCATAAGCCGTGAATCTTTTTATAAGTTACTAAAAACACAATATGTTTATTGGCTTAATTTGAATGTTATAGTACATCAGGGTGACTATGGTGTCTTATACAATGAATGCCTGAGAACAGTGTGAGAATCCATTCAAATTTATCAGGAAAATGTTTTATGTCTAGTGCTTCCTGAAAGTTGAATAACTTAAAACTAATACTAAAACTAATACTAAGTGCTTATATGAGGGGCAATGAATCAAACTTTTTTTTGGGGGGGGGAATGTTTTTAATCAAGTGAAATATCGTGTCAGTGGATGTTACTCTATATTAATAATGGTTTTGTCTCTGAAATGTCTTTGGAGGAACTGTGGAACGTAATCACCATGTTTGCAAATTCAAGAATTTTGCCCACAAGTAATCAAGCTAAAATAAATTGCTCTCATCTGCTTTTCTGTTATTGTGATAAAACTACTTAATGACTGTCTCCATATCAAATGTAGGAATTTAGATCAGAGTTGGAAAAATGGATTTTTTGTCTATCTTACATTTTAGTAAGGAAAAATATGGTGAAAAAGGTCAAGATTAAAACAGGTTTTGGACATTGTAGCCAATAAATAATCAGTTATACTCTATTAATATTAAAAATGTTTGGAAGCTAACCAGGTCCAGCCCAATTCACCAGAAATAATGTGTCTCACAGGGATTTGGCGCTAAAATATCAACTAATGGTAAAGAACTAGTATTTGTTTATTCTGTGTTTATAACTTTCTGTGAGTCATAAAGGGAACAGCTGTAATGGGACAGGCTTTGGTCATTTGCCAAATGTTTTCTTCTCTTATTTAGTATCTGACGGTCACTGGAAATATGGGGCAACTCTGTCTTTCTCCAGCTTGAAGACAGGACTAACGTCTGCCACCAATTTGTGTATTGAAGTGGATGTGAATGTAGATGAAATGTCTACATGTAGACATGTAGAATGTAGATGGAAATTTTGTGTGAAAAAAACATGCCTTCTTTATTGTGAGGGTTCCTTTGCCAGTTGCAGGCTTATTGGCCAGTCTTCCATGTAGAATGTGCAGAAGGGACCCTTAGAAGTTAGAGGCAGCCACAATTTAACTGTCAAAACCTCATGTGGGAAAATTTTTACCCTCACAACTGCCTCAGACTGGTATGGATCTAGTTTTAAAAATCATTTAGCTCTGAGCCTTAGCAGAAAACCTGAAAAACTCCAGTGTGAAGTTTACCAGCTTTTTAATTGGTGATGCTTAGATGCTTGTGGGTGGTGGCATAGGACTGGCTGCCCCAGATTACATGACTGTGTTCTTCTTTACCTTTCTCTGAATGCTTTTTGTAATTTCATTCAGTGTGGAGTAGGGACACTTGGTAGGACTAAATTCAGAGATCTCTCTGGCCTCTCTGCAATCTTGCTGAGATACTCCAGCCACATGCTGTTTCATGTCGAGGTGGTTCTTTCTATAAGCAATGAATTCTAGACTCTAAGGCAAGAGCACACGTGTGTGTTTGTGAACGTATATGCTCATAATCATGCATGTGTGTATAAAGTCAAAGAGAAAAACGAAATGACCACTGATATTTCAGCGCTATTCTTTAAGAAGCATCTTTAATAGCAATGTCTTTTGTTTGTCTCCCTAGATATGAACATTGTAAGATCATAATTAGAATTTCTATCTCTGTGAACAGGAATGAACTTTGGACAGACGGCCTGACTTGACTGACATACAGTAAGGGTTGAAATCAGGAAGACTTTTCCTTCCTTTTTCTGTCTCTCCATTTCTTGCAAAAATAAAACACTATCTCCCTTATAATCAGTGGCAGAGAATAACAATGTTGTTTAAGACTAGAGTCTAAGCTATACATAAAATTATGAGACCAGGGACCAGAAAAATATTAGTGCATGAGAGTACACAGTCCTCCTCCTCCCTCGTTTCACATCATTTTAGCAAAAAGATGCTGAAATTGGGTTCCTTTTGAAGGCCTGATATCTTAAGATAGGCCAAGAGGCTGCCCAGAATTGTGGTAATTATAAGTGGTTTGGGGACAAACTATTTTAGCTTGGGAAAATATTCGGTAATGGTCAAATAAGTCTGCAGACAGTAAGCTACTACAGTAATCAGAGTTGATTCCAGGATGTATTTGTGTTTTCTAGAATTGGTGGTGTTAAACTGGTGCGGTGATTTTCTTGTGTTTCCTTTTGTCTATATGGAACTTTGGAAAATTGGAACACATTCGAGATGTGCAGTTTGAGTAGTCTGACTTTGGATATGCTTAAAAAGCTACATAAGTTTCAGATGAAGAAATCCCTGGCTTTAGATACTAACAAAGAAACCTAAATACATTCCAACTTGGTATCTTAATGAGATCCCTCTGGTTATATTTGAATAGAATAGAAAGAAGTGCTTTAAAATGATGTTCTTCTATATTTGGTGAGAACTTAATTTCCCTCCAGTTTCAAGGGTTTTATTATGAGGGGTTAATAGGGTGATTTTTGTGTGGAGTGAAAAACGCAGAATACATTAGCTTGTGTGTAATTGGACTCCACTCTCCTTGTATTCTTTGTATTGCTCTGTATATCCCTCAGAATAGGCCAGATTATGCAGAATAACAAACAATTCTAGAATCTCAGTGGATTAAAACAACACATGTTTATTTCTTGGCCGTACTATACATCCACCAGGGGGATGCCAGGGAATTTTCCTCACTGTAGTCCCCATTGTATATGAACATAATCTTACATGCAGGATGGAATCGGGATAATTTCTTAGTCTAGCATAGAGTGTGGTCTTTTACTGAAGTGAAACAAATTGAAGAAAAATCTTCTCCTGACCTATTTCAGCAAGTTTTGGAGGAACATCAAAGAAACATTCATTAAAACATTTATGGAATAAACATTATTATCTCATTTATTCCCACAGAGATTCATAGGAACATTTGCAAATCTTCAGAACAGAAATACAAAATTTTATAGTTATATTTAAGAGCAGATAAGATTCTTCGCTTGATTGACTATTTAGACCTAGCTCTCCTTCTTAAAGACAAATTTTGCTTCAATTTTTATTATTATATTTTCACGGTTAGATGCTCAAAACTCTTTACCCTCAAGACAGAGAAATATTGCTAGAGATGGGCTTAGTACATGAAATGTATTGGTCCAACATGTTAGGCACTGAGCAATTTAATGTGATAACCAGAACAGTCAAAATGTGTCCTTATTTGGCAGTGGTCTATTTGTATTCCAAGTTTTAAAGAGACATTTTCTTAGACTTCACTGTCCCTGATATTTCTCTCTTGGAATTCCATACAACTAATTTGGCAAGTTGATCTGGGGCTCACTTCTTTTTGAATAAGTAGCCCAGTTAATTCCACTTCAGTCCAGTTCAACTTGTATAAAGATTACATTGAGTTCTGGGTCCAAAGTCTCAGTTAATGATAAAAATATGTATACATTTGTCTGAACTTGTTCCCTGCACACATATTTCTCTCAGGGACTTTATGGATGTGGGTGAGTGGGGAGTGGGTACCGAAACTGCAGCTGTAACAGGAAACTCACCAAGGGTTCAGGATATTTGGATTCCTCATCCTGATTGTAACTTTTTTTTCCTCCCTCTTCCTCTTATTCACCATAGAGATGAAACTAGTGACTAACTTTTTATGCTTTAAGGTTAAAAAGTTTAAAAAGTCTCAGTATTTAATAGAGACCATGTTTTCTTTAGCCTACTCTTATCTATATTGGTAGGATTCGTTTTAGCTTACTGAATTTATAACTGATGTTAAGACAGGATTTAGTCATGGAAACTATTAATCACTAGCTAATACTCATGCGTCTTAGGGCAAAGAAAAAATAGATTCTAAATGTTTGTCTTACCATTTCAGCAGTTTTTCACTATATGTTCTGTGACATTTGCAAAGTTGTAAGTGGATCCATTTTGATATAAAGATAAATATGGGAAAAGCAATGCCTTTATATTTAGCAATTTCCAGGGAAATTCAGTAAAAGGAATACATATGAATAGCCAGGGTAGTTTGTTACAGTTTTGAAATCTTACAAGGCTAACATAATGAAATTAATAGGATTTTACTGCTGGTGTTGGAGATGTACTGGTTAAAATTAGAACTATGTAGGAGGTGAAATCCAGACCACCTGTTATAATCACCGTTGCAGTAACAGTTTTTTTGCATTTATTTGTATTGGCTAGGTAATTGAAAAAGAAAGTTATTACTTGCAGTGTAATTCAAATAGAAAGGTATTATTTAAAAAAGATATCACTCACAATGTAATTCAAGTAGAAAGGTATCTTCAGATAGCAAATGAGTTTTAGAAAGTTTTATCAGCTCTTAAGATTTCAAAATACACTATATCTTGGCCTCCTGAGTCACGTCTCTGCAGTCTAAGCACATGAATGGAGGGGATTGAAGAAATAGTTCATGTGCTAAGCAGCAATCACACTTCATCTTCAGAATAACATAAATGGGTGTATTATTACTTCTGTTGAGTGGAAGGACAAAGTGGTATTCAGAAAGTTAAAGTTTAGTGCCTACTGTCACGTGGCTAGTAAGTGAAATCACCAGTGTTTTAATAAATATGTCCCTAATATTAATGTCCATGTATTATATTACTTCAGAGCTGACACCCCCTTAACTAGTGGAGATAAATTTGTCGTTTAATCAAGTGACCCATTTCATTCTAATGATTAACCTGTCTATTGGAAAATGCCAAAAGAAGAATTCTTTGGACAACTTACTCATAATGTCTTGTTCATGTTAGATAGCCAATTAATATTCATTGAATTAATCTACTGACTACCATTTTGTCGATGACAATCACATTTCTAAAAACCAGCAAATTCCATAAGAGTTGTCTAATCATCACCTTTTCACACTGGCCTTAGGTTTGATTTATCAGTTGGACCAAGTGGTAGAGATTTTTAATAGGGTAATTTATTTTTAGTAAACATAATGTGCTCTAAACTTATACAGATACATTTGTCACCAGGTTCATTGAAGCCTTCTTTATTCCATTTATATTTATTAAAATGTCATACTTCCAGCTAACATATTTTCCCCAGATTATTATTAGTATACTATATATAAGAAGAAGAAGAAAAAGAAAGAAAAAAAAAGCAAGTCTAATACAGTAATTAAATTGAGTGTCAAAAAATAGCAAAGTTGTCAATTCTTATAGCGGGATGCAACTATACCAATATCAACCCATTTACAGCTTCCGCAAGGTCTCAACATAACAATTTCTGGTTGATGTTGCTCTCTGACTAATAGGTAAATTCCATCTTTGCTTTCCACTTTTCCTTTATGTGATGGCATCACCACATCTTTTTATAGTAAAAACACATTTGTCTACATTGCTTCTTCTTGGAGACAACCCTTTTTGATCTATTCAGAGTGCACCATCCTCTTCTTTTCCCAGGACACAACTAATTAATCCAGAGGTAGACATGTGACACAAGCAGCACCAAAAGGAGGCACCTCTTACTCTGGGATAAAGCTTTAAGTTCCTGGAGTAAGCCTATATAGAAAACCTGCCAAGGATATAAAGGGAAAATATCAGAAGCAGAGCCAAGAGTTGGGAAGGGTTTAAGCCAAGGGGAATGGGGGAGAAAGAAAGAGATTGAGAGAGAGACTAACGCATTTGCTTGGAGTCTTGGATCTAGTCTTCTTGGAACTCAATAGCACACTGAGTCTTCTTGGCTTTTTAAATTAGTACCTCCAGCATTCTTGTTACTCTAGTTGAGCTGGATTTCTGTCATTTCTAACTGAAAAATGCTATGGTTAATTTTTTCTTCCATCATATTTATCTATAGGGAATTTATATTTAACTGTGGCATACAAAAATAGGCTGCTACTTTGAAATGGCAGTTTTTTGAATTTTGTTTGAGAGTTATAATAAAAATAAAATTATAATAATTATATTTGTGATTATTATTATAGCTAATATTTATGTAGCCTTTTCCAACTTCACATACATTATTTCACTCAATCCTTATAACAGTCCTATCATTTTGGTGCTATTATTACTGCATTTTTCAAGATGAGGAAGATGAGGTACAGAGAAGTCAGTGAATTTTCCCAGGATCACCCAGCCGGTAGTGTTAAAAGTGGAATAAAAGTGCGGACAGTTTGGATTTAAAATCTGTTCTCTAAACCAACCAGCAATGCTCTTTGTGACAGTTTTTGTTTACAAAAGAGGGAGAAAGAGATATCTCTTCACTTATATTTAATTCCTTTGTGTAATTTTCACAAATTTTCTTTAGAGTGTAGAGTACTGCTTATCCAACACTTTTCACAGCTTCTTGTATCAAAAGTGGGAAAAATATGGTTATAGACACATAGCAAAGTCTATCTTCTCCCTCCTCAAAAGCATGGCATGGTGCACATTTTCTTTTTCATTATAATAATATGTTTTCCTGGCAGACTTCAATTGAGTCTTAGTCAACAAAATTTACATATATGTGTATCTTTAGCAGGAAATGAAAACTTTGGAGAGCTTATGAATACTATCTACTCTCCCTGGGATAGATATTTAACAGATTTTTAAACTTCATCTAGTAGTGCTTTTTTTTTTTTTAATGAAGAGCAACATAAACATCTCTGTGTGGGCCTAGATATTTAACAAAAGTGAATTTATGCCTGCACCTGAAGAAAAGGGTGCAGAAGAATATTTCTATTTGTAATCAGCATGGTAAGGGAAGTTTTTCTCTGCCACTGAATTTCCCAGAGAATGCTGCTAGCTGAATGCTTCATCATAATTTAATTCCACTCCTCTGAGCTAATCAAATCTAGGATCCCTTTTGGCAGAGATAGGGGTTCATAAAGATTCACTTGAATATCTTCTTTAAAGTTAAAAATGGCTCTAGGTTGAATTCCCTGGTGGTCCAGTGGTTAAGAATCCGCCTTTCCACTGCAGGGGACATGGGTTTGATCCCTGGTTAGGGAACTAAGATCCCGTATGCCAAGAGGCCAAAAAAAGAAAAGAAAAAAAAGGTTGTAGAAATGTGCTTCCATTGTTATTACAGAGAAAAGAATCATTACTTTTATGTCTTATGCTCTCTACCCGAATCCTGGTAAAGAGAAGCAGGCATTGAGTATACACATGAAGCATGAAAAATAGTTTCGGCCACTGTATAGTTGTACATGTTGCTTGCTATTCAGGCGGCCAGCACAGAAATTTAATTGTCAATAGATTTCTCCTTTTGCCAGCTCAACTATCCCTGCTTTCTGTAATAAATTCTCAAGTCATTTATATAGTAACCTTTCTGGAAATTGAGATAATTATATTCCTTCTTTAGTGCATTAAGACGTTTGGGTAAATTAACCCCTGAAAGAGTCTTAGTATAGTGACTGGAACATGGGAAATAATAGATGTTATATGTCATATTAACAGTACATGACTAACCCAAACTTTCTTTTTTTTAATACTATACTCCAACCCAATATTGAGTAACTCATGGACAACTTACAAATATCTTTTTTCTTTAAAAAGCAACACTAGTGGTTTATAGTTTGCCTGTTGAGCCCTGACGTGTGTGTCTATTGACCTACCTACTTACCTATTATTATTTTCTGAGTATCCATGCAGTCATAATTTGTTAATACTTTTATGAATCAGTGTTTGCATCATTATCTTAAATTGTCCAACCATTTGATATGTTATAGCATTTTTTTTTACTACACAAGATAAAAAGTGGCCTACATTAAAAAATTTTTTAAAATATTAACCAGGATCAATAATAAAATCAATAGAATCCATGAGGCATTGACCATTTTCATTTACTTGCTATTAGATTTATTTTTTAAAATATAGGTTATGGAGTACTGAGTTATGCTATATCAAAGATAAGTATTTTAATTTAATACAGCCTATTTTATTGAGAATCCTATGTTAAACTTAGGGTAATAACTATGCTGAGCAGTTGAAATATACTAGGAAATTTTATTCTGGGAGAACAAACAAAGACATTTTTACCTTATGACAAACCATGATCAAACCCTTGGGCTCTATTGCATAAGACTTCAGTTCCCAAAATCCAATAATCTATTCCTGTGAATCTATTTCTCTTGTGAATTCCCCTGAATCTCTTTTTATTTACTATTTAGAAATTCAATGATTAATATTATTTATTAGAAACTATTCTGGGAAAGCCAAACAATAGATATTTCTTACGCTGATTCTGCCATACGTATCTCTTTCTTAAAAGTGAAAGAGAAACAAATTAAAAAGTCTCAAAGAAGATATGTTTTGGTACATGGTAGACAGTTGTAACTCTTTTCCAAAAGATTATTTGTCATCAATTTCCTCTTGGTTTCCTCATGGGTGATGTTTAATCCCTACCTGAAACCATGAATATATGACACACATGGTACTTCCTCTTATTTGGAAATCATAATGACTTTTGATACAGAAGACTATTTATTTCTTCAGTTTACTAGCTAAAATGGAATTTAGTCATGAAGGGATTTCAATGTTTCTTATAAAAACTGAGACCTGTAAAGTACCAGTAAGTGGTAGCATATTAAGGTGTTGGTGTGGGGTTGTGAGCAGTTAGTCACAGTGCAGACACTAAAGGAATTATTTTCCATAGAGATTTTTAAAGGATATCAAAACTCAAAACCAACTAAATTTTGATCTTTTTTCTTTTATCACTATGTGCTAGCAATTCTAAAAAATGTCAGTGATAAAATATTCCTCCCCTTTGGGACAGATTGCTTTCTTTACATTGCTTCTGCTGACTTGATACACCACTGTCAGTATATATTTGGAAATATTTTATTATTCAAAGTATTTATGTTAGGTTAATCCATCCTTAAATGTCAGCCCATCCATCTTCCTTCTACTTTGATATTCTGGGATTGTGTTAACATTTAATCATACTAAGGAACCCCCTTCCCCCCACACTGCTGCTTGCTTTATTTTCATGCATTATCTTTACAAATTAAACAAATACAAAATGGCATAGCACTTAGTTTTAATGTCCTTGAGTAGTAATGAGGTTAAACATTTTATGTAGTTATTCAAGGGCACAAATAACCTACCTGATGAGAAAACTCAGCTACTGACTGCAAACTCCACGTAGATTTCAGGATGACCATGGATAAAACGCTCTCCCTCTTTCCTCTTCAGACTGTCAGTGTGCATTTTCAGGGTATTGGTAATTGCTTATTACTCTCAGCCAGATATAAACCATGTATGCAGTGGGCCAGAGGGAAAAATCTTGGAATTGAGCAAAAGAGTTTTTCCGTACAATGTACCAAAATTCATACCTTCTATCTTAATATCAACTTCTTAAAAGTATTAAACTCCCCAGACATCCTGGACAACCTGTACATAAAACAAAGGTGAGCTGATTAGAGTTCACTGCCCTAAGGGAGAATACCACCATGACAGTTTTAGCAATCTCTCAGGAAGGGTGAGCCAGAGATTATCTTGATTCACTTGAATATCTTCTTTAAAGTTAAAAATGGCTCTAGGTTGAATTCCCTGGTGGTCCAGTGGTTAAGAATCCGCCTTTCCACTGCAGGGGACATGGGTTTGATCCCTGGATTTGGGGGGTTGTGCCTAAGAGGTCTGAGTCTTTGAAAGTAAGAACTGCTTGGAATTGGACAAAGATTCTGACATAATAGTTTGATTGGTAGACATATTAAGGTAAGGATCTAAAGGTGCCCTGGAGTGTCATTCTGCAGACTCCACCGGTATGAACACCAAGTGTTAAAAAAATTTTTTTTTCTACACCCTTAGGGAAAAAACAGGCCCTCTCTATTCTACCATAAGTTTAACCAGTTTTATGGCACTGAACTTCACATGTAACATTTTCTAACTGGTCTTGAAGGCATTTGACCTTATAACTCCCTCCATGCCCTTCTGAGTGGGCCCTATGGTAGTCTGTTTCACAGATGTATAATCTATTAATAAATTGAAAATAAATATATTTTAGAGCACGCACGTATCTTTATATGTTCACTTAAAAGTTTACATTGAGAAAGTGAACTAAAAATAAAGGGTAATTTGGCAATATGCTTGTTCTAAGTTTAGGTATGGACTTAGAGCAGGAGAATTAGATGTTGAAATCCCAACTCTACTACTTACTAGCTGTGTAATTCTGGCTACATCAGGTAATCCTTCTGGGAATCAGTATACTCACCTATTAAGTGAAGATAATAAAATGTTTCATGTTTTATTAATCATAAATCAAAATAAATTTGAGCGGACTGAATAATTATAAGATAAAAAAATCAGTATGTAGTAAAAAGTAGAAGAAAACTGAATATTGGATTTAAAAAGGATTTTCAACAATTGTATAAACAGAAAAGAAAGAAATCACAAATTAATTATTAAATGCTTTGACACGTAAACCTGGGAAAGGGTACATTTGGTATGTCAAAAAAAAGGTAACAAAACCAAAGGGAAATGATAAATTAAGATTAAAAAATCAACATATAAAAACTCTAACATTGTAGTAAAAGATGGACAAAAAACGTGGATAAAATTCACTAATAAATATAAAAATGGGCAAATTAGATGAGAAAATCACAACAAAAGTAATGAGAAAAATGTTCAACATAACTCACTTTTAGGAATTTTAAAATTAAAGCAAAAAATGTTCTAGTTTAACAAAGAAATAGGCAACAGTGGGAATTATAGTAGAATCAGGTATCAGAAAGAGTGTACAGTTAAAAATTTTGGTAAAGGGGCAATCTTTTGGAAAGCAATTTGATAGCTAATGCAAAGAATATAAGTATGTTCAAGGCTTCTAACCCAGGAATTTCATATTAATACTTTATTTAAAAATAAGCACTGGATAGGATATAACTCTCCAAGTAAGGGAGAATATTTTAGTGTATTATGGGGATATCTGTATGAAAAATTATATATAATATAATTACAAAGAACTAATGATATGAGAAAATACAGTATCTTAAAAATATATCAGGGCTTCCCTGGTGGTGCAGTGGTTGAGAGTCCGCCTGCCGATGCAGGGGACACGGGTTCGTGCCCCGGTCCGGGAAGATCCCACATGCCGCAGAGCGGCTGGGCCTGTGAGCCATGGCCGCTGAGCCTGCGCGTCCGGAGCCTGTGCTCCGTAACGGGAGAGGCCACAACAGTGAGAGGCCCGCGTACTGCAAAAACAAAACAAAACAAAATCAATCCATATATGTTATAAACTAAATTGTCTTTTTAGTATTATATGCATAAAACATTTTAATGGAAATCATTAAAATGTTAACAGAAACCTTATTTAACAGACATCTCTTGATCCCTTTCTATGTGCCAGATGCTACTCTAGGAGTTTTACAAGTATCAAACCAACTAATTTTTATTAAAATCCCACAAAAGAGGTACTGTTTTTATCCCTATTTGATAGGTTAGGAAACTATGTGTATTAAGGAACTTGAACTCATTATCAAAGACTTTTCAGATAGAAGAATCCAGACCTAGATGGCTTACTGTGGAATTCTATAAAATATTTAAGGAAATAATGAGTTCCAGTAGTCTATCAGAAAATAAAGAAGGGATGAGTACATTCCAACTTGCTTTATGAGGACAGCTTAACCCTAAGAACAACATCCCCTCCCCCCCAAAAAAATTACAAAGACGATTACTCACCAATATTTTTCATGTACATAAATGCACAAACCTTTAACAGAATATATATGTAAATTATCTCAGAAATGCTAGGTTAATTTAACACTGAAAATCAATCAATGTAATGCACCATCTTAGAATTCAAGGAGAAATAATCATTGATCATTTCAACAGATACAGTAAAAACATTTGACAAGCTTTAAGACCTATTCAAAAATTTCTGAAAACTAGTAATTGAAAGAGTTTCAATCTGTTCAAGGGCATTTATGACTAATGTATAGGTAGCATCATACCAAATTGTGAAATGTTGATTATTTTCCTCCTAAGATTAGAAACAAGGCAAAGATGTTCTCTCTTACCTCTCCTATTAAGTGTTATACTGGTGAGCCTAGCCATAGAAATGAATCTAGAAAAAGAAAATAAAAATATAAAGATAGAAATGAAGGAAAGTTTCTCTATTTGTATGTGGCACGATTTTGTATGCAGAATATCCTAAGTAATCTTCCAAAAATGATCAGAACTAAGAATAAATTTAACAAGTTCTCAGAGTAGAAGTTTAATTTTTTAAAAAGTCAATTGCATTTTTTATGCAATGACAAGTGATTGGATATGAAATTTTAAAATAATTCTAATTATTGAGAAGGCAATAAATATTAAAATATGTAGATATAAATTTGACACATGTCATATAAATCCTCAACACTGAAAACATTGCTTAGAGAAATTAAACAGCACCTAAACAATGGAGGTAAAACAATACAAAAGTATTTGTTGGATGACCCAATTTAAAAAAGATGTCAGTTTTCACCAAATTAATTTATAAACTGAACACATTCCCAGTTATTATTCTAACAGGCTCCTTTCGTTCTTTTTCTTTTTCTTTCTTTCTTCCTTCCTTCCTTCCTGTTTTTCTCTCTCTCTGTGTCTCTTTCTTTTTCTCCCTCCCTCCCTCCCTCCCTCCCTTCCTTTGAATTTGACAAGCTGATTCTGAAATGTATATGCAAATACAAAAGACCTAGAATCCTGAAAATGAAAAAAAAAAAAAGCTTGGAAGGCTTATATGAACTGAATTCAGAAATCACCTATTAAGATAGAGTAATCAATATAGCATAGTACTGGCATAAGGAATGACAGATCAGTGGAACAGAAGAGCTCAGAAATAGTTTCACTTATACAGTGAAACTCTATAAGTGAATCTAGATTTTTTGTTGATTTTCAATAAAGGAGCTGAATCATTCCATGGGGAAAGAAAAATCTTTTAACAAGTGGTGCTGGAATATACACAAGGAATAAAATGAATCTCAACCCCTACTTTACACCATACAATCCTAGTGTTAGAAAAATGGTATCTTTGCAAGGAAGGTAAAGCAGTTGATCCACTAAAGTTGAATGTCTTACTTTCTCTGAATGGCTCTAAAGAGGAAATGAGAAATAATTTCAGATGTTATAGCTTTGGCATAGATGGGCCATAGAGAAGCAGATCTTGCTCTACTTGTCAAGAGAAGACATAATTCTATAAGACCTTGAGCTACAATGTTATGTGGCAACCTGGATGGGAGGGGAGTCTGGGGGAAAATGGACACATGTATATGTATGGCTGAGTCGCGTTGCTGTGCACCTGAAACTATCACAACGTTGTTAATTGGCTATACTCCAATATAAAATAAAAAGTTTTTTTTAAGAAAAAGACCTTGAGCTATGCTCAGGGATGTCTATAAGTTATTGACATAGTCGTAACTGAACATTTTCATCTTTACTAGGTCATTAAAGACAGGGACCCCAATGGATGATGATACTTTTTCTAGCCTCATCACTTTAGAGGCTAAAATGCCTTTATTTCGATTGTCTTCTCTGGATCCAGTACTAGAAAACTACAACTGACAAATGCTTGCTATTACTTCCAATTTATTTTATCCCTCATGCCTAATAAAAAGGTTTATTTTCTCTTTTAAGTGCTTGATATTGAGCGTTTACCATGATTTGGCCAGATGAGTGAATTAGGGAGGATGATCCGACTTCAGTTGTTCTAGCAAATTTAGTGGACTTCTTTGACAAAGTGTATTATTTTAAGACATTGTGAATCTCAGATTAACTGGGTCAAAAGAACCAGATTAGCAGCATTTGGGGCAGGGCTTTGGGACTAAGCTTATAAAGAGACAGACACTAGTCCTGAGGAGATGTATTCTGGGCATCCAATATGGAATTTTAAAAAGAAGAGTACTAAGAGCACGTGATTCCAGGTAGATTTAACAAAATGTAGACTAGGCGGGGAGAACATTTTCTTTACTCTGGAAGAAATGAGACACTCAGGATCATATCCAGGTGATCCCAGAGGGAATAGAGAGAGACTGACAAAAATTAGGGAGGGCACCAATTCTAGGAAAATGTTGGTCTAAATGTAAAAAATCCAAAAAGAACTCAGGCATGAAAGCTAAGGCAGAAGCACAATTGTGATTTAGAGCTCCAGTACACATGGCAGGGGTAGGAAATGGAGTGAGATATGAGGCAAAAAGCCTAGGGTTTGAGAATGCGTTTGAATGCTCTGAGCACACACGGAGAAGCCAAAGGTTTAGCTGCTTCTCGGCCACCATACCTGAATCCATCCAGTGTCTTCAGTCTCCAGGAGGTACAATGAATGCATAGTCTTAAATTTATATTCCTTAATTCTGAGCAGTGTTACTGTCCTGGACTTCTACCTAGTCATCTATCCTGGTGAAGATGGATTAAATAGAATGTTTCATGATTATTTTATCATATCAGCCTACCTTTAAACCTTAGAACTCTGTTTTCAAAAGTATGGTTCAAAGACCAAGTTCATCACATTCAGCTGTTTATCACATTCACTTCTTTATGGATCCTTTTTTTGCATCAAGTTGAAGAAGCCTTTGATTAGTCCTAGGTTAAGATTCCTATGCACTACCCCAGGCTGAGTCAGAACTTCTGGGGGTGGAGTCCAGGAATTGACATGGTTTCCCCAAACTATTATGAGAAAATGTTCCTTTTTAAAAAGGAATGACTATGTTCCTAGCAAAACTCGGTATTGGCAACAGTTTTTCAGTTTCTTTTGCTTCTTATAACATTCAACCTTTTAAATACTCCTCTCTTTTAATAACTCCAATAATTCATTCACTTGTTGCCATTAAGTGACAGAAGCACAAAACCAAGCTTTAAATACGGAACAGTGAATTGTATGATCATGAGAAAAAAGAGCACTCGCTGTGTGGTTGTCATGATGGGCTTTTAGTTCTGTGATGTGATTCCAATTCTGGGTTGCAGCAATCATAATTACAGCAATGCCATTTAGCCTACATAGTCAGGAGAAAGAGTAATCACAGTGTAGAAAACAGTGACCCAAGACATCCATTACTACTGAGGGCATTAGCTATGCTAGGCTTGCATGAAATGCACCACATGCCTGTTTGGGAGAGCGTTCTCTAAGGAAAACACTGCCACTCAGAAGCAGTATTAACGATTATCACAGTTCGCACAACAATTTCAGTGCCATATCATCAAAAAATGACCCTGGGAGGCCACTCTAACATCCCTTGTTAGGCCCCCAGCCAGCCAAACGTCATGATTAAAAGTAACTGTGACAAAGAAACTGCGTGGGTTTTAGAATTATAATCTATAATTTTTTGCCAGCTCCTTCTGACAGATTCTTTATTTCAGTGTCTGTTGCTTAGAAAAACATTTAGGAGGAGGTGAAACCTAGATGGATTTTCACTTCTGACTCAAGCCTGATTTGATTACAATAGGCACTATAGGACTGTTCCACTTTGCTAGCTGGCATGGAAAAATCAACTTGTTTCAAAACAAGTGACCTAAAATATAAGCTCTGTGTGTGTGCATGTGTGTGTAGGTTTTCATTACAACTGTACTATTCCAAATAAGACTTGACCTGTCTTTTATCATTTTTATTTCCAAATAGTGTTTGCCATTGTCTATAATAAGAAGCTAATGTGTTTTAGAAAAAAAAATCGAAAAGCACATAAAAACTATATAAAAAATGCTTCCTAATGAGGCTCAACTAAACTAGTGTTGCCTCTAGTACATGAAAGTAGTGAAAACAAAATGATCAAAAAGAGTTAACATCTCTGGAATTGTCATTCCAATATTTGATGCTCATCCTTTGATAAATCATATTTATTGGTATGCTTCACATAATTTATTAGAATATTAAAACAGATTACTGAGAGTAATACTGAGAAAAACATAGCAATGCATGTCATAACAATATCTGGCTTTGAGTAAGTTAGGCTGGGACTGAAGCTCAACTTCAATCTAGAGGGGAGAGAGAGATGGAGGAAGGGAGAGAAGAAGAGATGGGTGGATTCCACTGCAATGGTAGGATTCAAAAGAATAGCCATGCAGTCCAAAACAGTGTTCACAGGACAGCAGATTCAGATGAAACTCAGGCAAATGCCATGGCCATAGGTTCAGTCTAAACCATGAGGATAGCAGCTAGCAATAGTTCTTAACTTGAAATTCACATAGATTTGCCTGAAGAATTTTTTAAAATACACATTCCTTTGGCCCCATCAGAGACAAAATAAATCTCTGAAATAGACCTTTAGTTTTTTTCTTTAAACTTATTTGGAGGTAATGGTCGATTAACATGCAGTTGTCAGATACAATACAGATATAATATTCTACACCCTTCACTCAGTTTCTACCAATGGTAACATCTTATTGATACATAACTACAGTACAGTACCTTAATCAAGAAATTGATTTTGATAAAATTCATTTACCTTATTCAGATTTCACCAGATTTGTATGCACTTATTTGTATGTGTATGTTCATCTCTATGTATTTATTTCTATGCAAATTATTGTATACGTAGCTTTGCATAGCATCTATCACTGTTAAGATGAAGATTGATTAAATAGAATGTTTCATGATTATTTTATCAGTCTACCTTTAATCCTTAGAACTCTGTTTTCAAAAGTATAGTTCAAAGACCAAGTTCATCACATTCAGCTGTTTATCACATCCATTCCTTTACGGATCCTTTTTTTGCATCAAGTTTAAGAAGGCTTTGCTTAGTCCTAGGTTAAGATTCCTATGCACTACCCCAGGCTGAGTCAGAACTTCTGGGGGTGGAGTCCAGGAATTAACATGGTTTCTCCAAACTATCATAAGAAAATGTTCCTTTTTAAAAAGGAATGACTATGTACCTAGCCAAACTCAGTATTGGCAACATGCTCCCTCTGATAATCACAGCTATCTCCTTTCCTTCCCTGCCAAGCCCTGACAACTACTCATCTATTCCTCTGCTCTAAAATTTTATTTCAAAAATGTTATATAAATAGAATCCAAAAGCATGTAATCATTTAAGATTGGATTATTTTTATTAAACATAAATATCTGGAGATTCATCCAGGTTGTCATGTATATCGATAGTTTGTTCCTTTTGATAGCTAAGTAGTATTCTGTGGCACGACATCTTACTACACGTGGACCATGGTACCACATTATGTTTAATTTACCCATTGAAGTTATTCCAAGCCTGGAATAAATCTCACTTGGTTATGGTTTATAATTCTTTTTCTACATTGCTAGATTCAATTTGCTAATATTTTATTGAGTATTTTTGTGTCTAATTTAATGAGAGATATTGGTCTATAGTTTTTCTCTTTTTTTTTTTGTATTTATTGTCTTTGGCTAGTTTTGCTGTATGGTAATTATGGCCTCATAAAATGAGTTGGGAAGTATTTTATTCTTTTCTGTCTTTTGGAAGAGACTTTGTAAACTTGGTGTTAATTATTCTTTAGATTTTTCACAGAATTCTCCATTGAAGCCATCTGAGCAGCATTGATATTCTCTTAAAAGATCCCTGCTTGTTCTCCCTGATTGTTCTAATGTGTAGCCAAGGTTGAACAGTGATTCCTTTTGGTGAGTGATAGGATAGGTAGAATCAGTAGAGTTTCTCTAAGATTATGTTACTTGAGCCACTCACAGAAAGAACTAAGCCTGAGGTTAAAGTAGAACAACAAGATCTAGTTGCCTGCAAGATCGGAATTGGGGAGCAGCACATGGGGCCGGTTAAGCCAGTTAGTGCTCAGAGGTAACCCAGGTACTAGAAGAGACCAAGAAAACGCATACACATGCAAGAAATAATACATGCCTGTTTTTTCAGGGTCTTCTCTTCAGTCAATAGTATATCAAAGGCCTTTTTCAGTGATACAAATCTAACTCATTCTATTTGGAATGTAGAAAATATTATATGGTGTAGAAAAGCAAAAGATATTCAGCCCTTCTGCTATTGTAGGATATTTACAATATCTTCATATTTTAAAAAATATTTTACTATGTATATCTAAGTATTTTTTATGTTAAATGAATTTAAATGGCTTATGCAAGTTTATGGTGTCCACCAAAGATCGTAGTATGTCTGCCTAACTTTCCGACTTACAAGATTACCATAAAGCATACTTAGTATCATATTCCCTTAGAAAGATATAGAATTAGGTAATCTAGTTTGTCAGGAACAGAATCAGGTGTTTTCCTTCCATGAAAATTACAAGAGGCACATTTCTTACTATTTATGGTTCTACCAGTCCAGAAGCATTTCATCATAAAGAGCCATTTTACAATTAGCAATTTGGCCTGGTAACACTGCTGACATTCTACCTTTATCAAGTTTCCAGTGAAGGAAAGCTGTAAAGTTAACCAAGCCCAAGGTCAGCTCCTCCTGCTGAAGGGAGTGAGTGTTGTTAACCTTTTACCCATAATACTAAATTTTGGTTAAACCTGCCAAATTGTGCTCTAAAAAGTTTATATCAATTCGTACTGAAGAATAAGTAAAATGAGAGTGCTATTTTTCTCACAACTTTTCCAACAGTGTATATTTTTTTTAAGTTTGGCACTCTAGTGCATTATTATTTTTACTTTTATTCCCCTGATCATAGGTGATTTAAAAAATACCTAGTCTAATGGTCTAAATTTAATGTTTAGGGGTTTATATGGTCATATGACATTTTTTTATTAGGCTGTCTTTCTTTTACTGATTTACAACAGTTTTGTCTACTAGGAGGTTTAATTTTGTTATATTTAAGGTTTACATGTCCCCCATGCTTTCGTTTGTCTTATCTTTTTTATGATACAGTTGGTCAAAATGAAGGTAAAACTAATTATGTGGTCAAATATACAGGTCTATCCTTTATGACTTCTGGAATATGTGTATGGCTTATGGTTTTTACTCATCCAGAATTCTATGTGCATATTTACCACATTTTCTGTTGAGATTTTAATATATTGTGTATAAGTTATTAGTTTTGTTTCACTGATGCACTTCTAAGGACTCAGTATTTACTTTATAACTGGAGGTTGACCAAGGCATTGCTCTCCTTGTCCTCCTGGCACCAAGACCACCCTGGGAGTTCCCTAAGGCAGATCCTCCATTAAATTTAGAGCTCACTAGATTGTGCCTGAGCGCTGTGTCCTGGCACAGAAGTTCCATAAGCACTTTAATTAATTACTTCCCAATTGCCCCAGGGACTGCTCTGACTCTCAAGCCAGACTTGCTGTGATCCTGGGGAGTTTTCTGGTGTTCTATTTGGAAAACTTTCTTTTTTCAGAAGTCCCTATTGAGTTGTCAGTTGTTCACCTCTATGGGGTTTCTTTTCCAATTAAATCCCATGTGCTTTATGTCTTCAAGAAATTCTTCAATAATCTTTGCACTCTGAAAGCACTCTTCC
Organism: Mesoplodon mirus; assembly: GCF_964341445.2. Classification (NCBI taxonomy): domain Eukaryota; kingdom Metazoa; phylum Chordata; class Mammalia; order Artiodactyla; family Ziphiidae; genus Mesoplodon; species Mesoplodon mirus. Next base: position 49,325,971 of record NC_138985.1, on the reverse strand, counting down.
TTTTTTTCTAGTATTGTTTCTTCTGTCATTTCAGTGGGTTTTAGTGAGGGAAGTAAGTAAAGTTTTAGGTAGTTAGTTATTTTGACCTAGAAATGAAAGATGGATTTTTAAAAATATTACATGCATACTAAAGCCTAAAATGAGGGATTAATTCCTAATTGGCTAAGCCTTCAAAGGAGAAAATATTTAATACAGAAGATTTGGATTAGATAGGCAAGAATAATCTCTTTCACACATTAAAAATGTACTTATATACATTCAAATATGCAATTAATGGGGTGAAGACATTTAATTCAGTTACTATTAGTTTTTGGGGAGAAGACTCAGTCCTTAACATGCATTCAAATAGACTAGTTCCTACTCAAGGTAAAAAGCAGCTTAAATTGTTAATAATAATGTTTAAAATCATGCCAGTTAATGGCATTATTAAAGAAAATTATTAAAAAGTACCATGCACTGAAAACTGTGACCACACACAAACCTGAAGACAGATGTTTATAGCAGCTTTATTCATAATTGCCAAAACTTGGAAATAATCAAGATGTCCTTCATTTGGTAAGTGGATAAATAAACTGTGGCACATAAAGACAATGGAATATTATTCATCATAAAAAATAAATGAGCTATCAAATGATGAAAAGACAGGGAGGAACCTTAAATGCACATTAGTAAGTAAAAGCAGCCAATATGAACAGGATATACACTGTATAATTCCAACTATATGACACTTTGCAGAAGTCAGAACTATGGAGACAGTATAAAGATCAGGGGTAGCCAGGACTTGGAGGATGCGTGATGAAAAGGAGGAGCACAGAAGATTTTTAGGCCAATAAAAATATTCTTTATGATACCATAATGATGGTACATTTCATCATGCATTTGTCCAAGCCCATAGAATGTACAACAGCAAGAGTGAACCCTAATGTCGACTGTAGACTTCGGGTGATAATGGTGTGTCAGTGTAGGTTCATCAATTGGAACAAGTGTACTAGTCTGGTGGGGGCTGGTGATAAATGAGAGGCCATGTGTGTGGGGGGGGCATGGAGTATCGGAGAAATTTCTGTACCTTGCCCTCAATTTTGCTGTGAAACTTGGACTTCTCAAAAAAAAAAAAAAAAAGGTCTTAATTAAAAAAAAATACAGTCACATGCAGATTGTGTGTGAAAACATAGTTTAGTGGGATTTGGAATGATAAGTTGAGAACGGTCTTGAGATAAAATTTAATTCTGAACTGTTAATTTACTTCTTGTAAGTGCAGTGACATAAGATGACACTTAGTAGTGGCACAGGTAATTGGCAGGAGGCAATGAGAGGACATTTTATGGAAGGCATAGAAGGATCATAGGGCCCTGGGTAACTTTACTGGGCTGCTATTGACATAGCAGCAATGAGATGCTCATGAGTCATTTAGGGAGCAGTTAAATGTATTGTTGCCCTTTACACATTATCAGTAGGTGCAATGGTGGCAGTAGTGAAAGAGCCAGAACAAGAGAGAAAGAAAATATCAGAAGCCACTCAGCTGTTCTGAACATTTCGTCATGAGCAGATGAGACGCCTCTTGATTCCTGTAAAGAACTTGGCAAGATCCTGATTAAAAATTACGTGTTAGGCAACAATTTAAAATGCCCACTTGACTTTATTTTGGCTATGTCATAGAGAGAGTGTATAAATGAATCTGGAATTCTAGCCAAATCAAAGCTAGAAACGTTTATTGATATAGAAGATATTTAGGTAATAAATGGAACAGAAAGAGTTCATCCAGTGTGAGCATGAAGATATACAAGAAAACACAGAGCCCAGGAGCACTACGTTTAGACTAATGCTTATTAAACATGAAATTTAAATTGTAGAACACAAATGTTATATTAATCAAGTGCCTACACAAATTTTTAGAAATTACTGTGTCATAAAAGTGTAACCATTCATTAAAACAAAATAAGATACTGATTTTTGGCAATTTCTTTTGTTGTAATACTTTGGAGCACAAATCAAATTGTATGAAATCATATATTCCTCTATCAACTCTTCAGCTGTTATGTTCCTATAGGAAGCATGTTCACTGAGACCTACACCAATATTGCATTGAATTAATTTAATAAATATAGATCATGTTCCCAGGAGGAATAAGACATTGTACTTGCGTCTTGTTTTGAGGAATCTGACATTAGAAGCACAAATCCTACTTTGAAAGATTTATAACCTAAATGGCCATAAAAATATACAGAGGACGAACCATAAAAACAAAAGAAATGTAGCAGGTGTAATAAAGAATACAGAAAAGCCAAATTGAACCTTACTGTCCGAATTTGGAAAAGCTTCACCAGTGAGCTGGCATTTTAGATAGTGCCTTAAGAAGGAATATGATTTTAGTAAGTAGATATACAGAGATAACATATAGGGAAAATGAAGGAAGGCCATGAATCAGAGAGACATTCCCATGAGATGGCAGCTTGGATAGTATAGGAGAGTAAGAAGTGTTAGATGTGTGTTTTGTAGAATGAGTTGCAGGTGGGAGATTGGTTTATGGTAATGGTATTGGAGAGTAGATATGTTTTAATCTGGTCTTGACAGCATTGTAAGACATTAAGATAAAATGTATTCTGATAGGGGAAAGGGATGACAAATTATGTGTTATATAGATACCAAGCATTTGATTACAAGTGGGGGTAAAATGGAATATTTAAACCTCCAAATTACAAATAATGTTGTATTCTGTAATGCTCTTCCATCTAAACTGAATTAACATTTCAAAGATTTTTTTAGGGAGATAAAACTAAGGATAATGCCCACTCACCACTGCCTTCACTTTTAACTATTTTTCTAACTTTCTGTAGTACATAGAAATTCCTATGTATAAAAAAAGTATTTTTCCATTATGAAACATAATAAACATCGTTTGCACTTACTTTTCCCTTGGTTAAATTTTTGCTCGTGAAATTGCTTTGCAGTTGGTAAATGAGTCAAAAAGTACAAATAATTCTTATGACTTGAACTATATTCTCATATTTTTCCTAAGGTTAAAGTATCAGTTTTCATTTCATTAGCAATTTTTCACTGGATTCCTGCCAAAATTTTCAATATTGAGTGTTTTAAATGTGTGGAAGATCTAAATAGACATTTTTCCAAAGAAGACATACAGATGGTCAAAAAGCACATGAAAAGATGCTTAACATCACTACTTATCAGAGAAATGCAAATCAGAACTACAGTGGGGTATCACCTCACACTGGTCAGGATGGCCATCATCAAAAAATCTACAAACAATAAATGCTGGAGAGGGTGTGGAGAAAAGGGAACCCTCCTACACTGTTGGTGGGAATGTAAATTGGTATAGCCACCGTGGAGAACAGTATGCAGGTTCTTACAAAAACTAAAAATAGGTAGCAGAAGGTGGTTGGGACACAGCTCTAGTCCCAAACTCTGATTGGGGGGCAGAGAGTGCCTGATTCAGTTTCTTCTAAAGGCCAGTCTTAGACTTCTTAACATACAATTCCTAATAGCCAGAAGGAAAGTGTACATTTAAAACTTTGGACAGATCGGAACCAAGATGGCAGAGTAGAAGGATGTGCTCTCACTCCCTCTTGCAAGAATACCAGAATCACAACTGTCTGCTGGACAGTCATCAACAGGAAGACACTGGAACTCACCAAAAAAGATACCCCACATCCAAAGACAAAGGAGAAGCCACAATGAGACAGTAGGAGGGGCGCAATCACAGTAAAATCAAATCCCATAACTGCTGGATGGGTGACTCACAGACTGGAGAACACTTATCCCACAGAAATCCACCCACTGGAGTGAAGGTTCTGAGCCCCACGTCAGGCTTCACAACCTGGGGGTCTGCCAATGGGAGGAGGAATTCCTAGAGAATCAGACTTTGAAGGCTAGTGGGATTTGATTGTAGGACTTCGACAGGACTGGGGGAAACAGAGACTCCACTCTTGGAGGGCACACACAAAGTAGTGTGCACATCGGGACCCAGGGGAAGGAGCAGTGACCCCATAGGAGACTGAACCACACCCACCTGCTAGTGTTGGAGGGTCTCCTGCAGGGATGGGGGTGGCTGCAGCTCACTGTGGGGACAAGGACACTGGCAGCAGAAGTTCTGGGAAGTACTCCTTGCTGTGCGCCCTCCCAGAGTCAGCCATTAGCCCCACCAAAGAGCCCAGGTAAGCTCCAGTGTTGGGTCGCCTCAGGCCAAACAACTAACAGGGAGGGTACCCAGCTCCACCCATCAGCAGTCAAACGGAATAAAGTTTTACTGAGCTCTGCCCACCAGAGCAACAGTCAGCTCTACCCACCACCAGTGCTTCCCATCAGGAAACTTGCATAAGCCTCTTACATAGCCTCATCCACCAGAAGGCAGACAGCAGAAGCAAGAATAACTACAATCCTGCAGTCTGTGGAACAAAAACCACATTCACAGAAAGATAGACAAGATGAAGAGTCAGAGAGCTATGTACCAGATGAAGGAACAAGATAAAACCCCAGAAAAACAACTAAATGAAGTGGAGATAGGCAACCTTCCAGAAAAAGAATTCAGAATAATGATAGTGAAGATGATCCAGGACCTCTGAAAAAGAATGGAGGCAAAGATTGAGAAGATGCAAGAAATGTTTAACAAAGACTTAGAAGAATTAAAGAACAAACAAACAGATGAACAATACAATAACTGAAATGAAAACTTCACTAGAAGGAATCAATAGCAGAATAACTGAGGCAGAAGAATGGATAAATGACCTGGAAGACAGAATGGTGAAATTCACGGCCACAGAACAGAATAAAGAAAAAAGAATGAAAAGAAATGGAGACAGCCTAAGAGACCTCTGGGAAAACATTAAATGCACCAACATTCACCTTATAGGGGTCCCAGAAGGAGAAGAGAGAGAGAAAGGACCTGACAAAATATTTGAAGAGATTATAGTCGAAAACTTCCCTAACATGGGAAAGGAAATAGCCACCCAAGTCCAGGAAGCACAAAGACTCCCGTACAGGATAAACCCAAGGAGAAACATGCCGAGACACATAGTAATCAAACTGGCAAAAATTAAAGACAAAGAAAAATTATTGAAAGCAGCAAGGGAAAAATGACAAATAACATACAAGGGAACTCCCATAAGGTTAACAGCTGATTTCTCAGCAGAAACTCTATAAGCCAGAAGGGAGTGGCATGATATACTTGTGATGAAAGGGAAGAACCTATGACCAAGATTACTCTACCCGGCAAGTATCTCATTCAGATTCGATGGAGAAATCAAAAGCTTTACAGACAAACAAAAGCTAAGGGAATTCAGCACCACAAAACCAGCTCTACAACAAATGCTAAAGGAACTTCTCTAAGTGGGAAACACAAAAGAAAAGGACCTACAAAAACAAACCCAAAACAATTAAGAAAATGGTCATAGGAACATACGTATCAATAATTACCTTAAACGTGAATGGATTAAATGCTCCAACCAAAAGACACGGGCTTGCTGAATGGATACAAAAACAAGACCCATATATATGCTGTCTACAAGAGACCCACTTCAGACCTAGGGGCACATACAGACTAAAAGTGAAGGGATGGAAAAAGATATTCCATGCAAATGGAAACCAAAAGAAAGCTGGAGTAGCAATACTCATATCAGTTAAAATAGACTTTAAAATAAAGAATTATACAAGAGACAAGGAAGGACACTACATAATGATCAAGTGAAAGGCTGAAGGCTTTCTCCCTAAAATCAGGAACAAGACATAGGTGTCCGCTCCCAACACTCCTATTCAGCACAGCACTGAAAGTCCTATCCAGGGCAATTAGGAAGTAAAAGATATAAAATATATGCAAATAAGAAAGAAAGAAGTAAAATTGTCTCTGTTTACAGATAATATCTTATGTATAGAAAATACTAAGACTCTACCAGAAAACAGCACTAATTAACAAATTCAGTAAAGTTTCAGGATACAAAATCAATATACAAAAATCAATCACATTTCGATATGCTAACAATAAACTATCTGAGAAAAGATTAAGAAAATGATCTCATTTACTGTACCATCAATAACAAAAAAGCACTTGGAAATAAATTTAACCACAAATATGAAAGATCTGTACACTGAAAACTATATAACACTGTTGAAAGAAATTGAAGGAGACACAAATAAATGGAAAGATTTTTTGACTTCATGTATCAGAAGAATTAGCATTGTTAAAAGGTTCATACTAACCACAACCAACTGTAGATTCAATGCAGTTCCTCCCAAAATTCCAATGGCATTTTTCACAGAAATAAACAATTCTAAATTTCAAATGGAACCACAAAATACCCTGAATAACTAAAGCAATCTTGAGAAAAGCGAACAAAACTAGAAACATCACACTTCTTTTTTTTTTTTTTAGAGATTCATTTATTTGTTTGTTTGTTTTTTGAAGGCGTTGTGTCTTCATTGCTGCATGCAGGCTTTCTCTAGTTGCAGCGAGCAGGGGCTATTCTTCGTCGCGGTGTTCAGGCTTCTCATTGTGGTGGCTTCTCTTGTTGCGGAGCACAGGCTCTAGGTGCGCGGGCTCAGTAGTTGTGGCATGCAGGCTCAGTAATCGTGGCTCGCGGGCTCCAGAGCTCAGGCTCAGCAGTTGTGGCACACAGGCTTAGCTGCTCCGTGGCATGTGGGATTCTCCCAGACCAGGGCTTGAACCCATGTCCCCTGCATTGGCAGGCGGATTCTTAACCACTGTGCCACCAGGGAAGCCCCATCACACTTCTTAATTTCAGCTATGTTACAAAGCTATAGTAATGAAGATAGTATGGTTCTGGCATACAGTGGAACAGAATCAAGAGCCCAAAAGTAAACCCATGCATATAAGGTCAATTAGTATTTGACAAGGGATCCCAAGAGTACTGAATGGGGAAAGGATAGTCTCTTTGATCATTGGTGTTGGGAAAACCCACATGCACAAAAATGAAATTGGAACACTATCTTACACTATTCACAAAAATTAACTCAAAATGGATTAAAGACTTAAACACCTGAAAACTTAAAGATTCTAGAAGAAAATATAGGGCAAAAGCTTCTTGACATTGTTCTTGGCAAAGATTTTTTGGATATGATACCAAAAGCACAGGCAACAAAATCAAAAATAAAGAAGTGGACTACGTACAAAGTTTTTGCACAGCAAAAGAAAGAATCAACAAAGTGAAAAGGCAAGCTAAGGAATGGGAGAAAATATTTGCAAACCATCTATCTATTAAGAGGTTAATATCCAAAATATATAAGGAATTTGTACAACTCAGCAAAAAAACGTCAAATAGTCTGATTCTAAAATAAATGACAGTGGACTTAAATATACATTTCTCCAAAGAAGACATACAAATGAACAACAGGTTCATGAAAAGATGCTCAACATTACTAATCATCAAGAAAATGCAAGTCAAAACCATAAAGAAATATCAGCTCTCAACTATTATAATGGCTGTTACCAAAAAGACGAGCGATAACGGGTTGATGAGGATGTAGAGAAAAGAGAAACCTCATGCACTGTCGGTGGGGATGTAAAAGCCAGTATGAAAAACGCTATGGAGGCTACTCAAAAAATTGAAAATGGAACTACCATATGATTCAGCAGCTCCACTTCTTTGTATATATCCAAATGAAATGGAATTACTATCTCAAAGAGAAAACTGTCCTCCCATGTTTATTGCAGCATTATTCATAATAGCCAAGACATGGAAACAACTTGTGTTCATTGAAGGGTGAATGGATAAAGAAAATGGATGTATATAATGCTTTCTTACTCAGTCATAAAAAGAAGGAAATCCTGCCATTTGCAATAATATAGATGAACCTTGAGCGTATTAAGCCAAGTGAAATAAGATAGAGAAAGACAAATATTGTATATTCGCGCTTGAATGTGGAATCCAAAAAAGGCAAACTTATAGAAATAAGAAGTAGAATAGTGGTTCCAAGGGGCTGGGGGGTAGGGAAAACAGGGAGATATTGGTCAAAAAACTTCCACTTATAAGATGAGTAAGTTCTGGGGATCTGATCGTCAGTGCTAATACATGACATGATTTTTTATGGTTTAATAAACATTCCAGTATAAGGATATTTTAAATGTATAGATTTTATGATGGGAAATTTATTTTCTTATATTTTTCAAATATTTTGTTTAATAGAAACGTGGACTAAGAAGGATAGAACATGTGTATGTGTTCTCCAATGAAGAGCATCAGAGAAAAACATGCAAATGTATGGATTTTTATTAATGCTTTGGTTCCTTCATGCATCCATACATAAATATCACTGATAGTCTACTATGAGCTAGACATTACACTAAGTCTCAAAGATTCTTTGATGAATATTTGAACGAAAAAGCCAGAGTCAGAGACTATATTGATGTCTAGAAAGAAGAATTTTCATTTTTAGTTTTAGTTTTTCCCATCAGGCAAAAACCACAGTCAAGGCATTAAGGGCAAATAAAGTTCAAATATTTGCCTTGAAATTATTTATTTGCAAAGGAAACCATTTGTACTTAACTGAGGGATCAGATTTGGAATACATTCCTCTCTTTATACTTCCTGGTATGTCAACAAAGGTGTAATAATGGCAGATCCATAACACACTTTCAGAAGACAGCTATTTTAATTCTGGATTTACTGTGGTTTTATTGCTTCGAGGCTATAAAAACATAAATGGAAAAATTTTATAAGATACCCATAATATTATCTGAGTAACAAAACAGAGCTCTGAAGGCGGATCTTCTGTAAAAAGACACAACAATTTATCCAATGCTCTTGGTGGTGTTTAGCTTTTCTGAGTTGCTGCTTATGCATTTCCTCTTTGGATGTCCCCTCTGCCCAAGTTTGTGCACGTGGTGAATGTGTACATGTCAGTCAGATTCAAGAATAATTACTGTTTATTTTCACCTGGTCCTGTCAGTTCTTTTTTTTTTTTTCCTTCATGGTGTAGTTTTAGTGTTTCTTCCACAGTATTCAGATGTGCAAGAAATTTCACAAGAGAACAAGTCAGGAAACTCATAAGAAGGCAGCAAATTCTTCACAAGTCAATGGGCTCTTGAACCCACAAAAAGACAAGAAGCAAATGTAAGATTTTAAGATGTTAAAATTGAAATTCCATTACAATGTACTTTTTTCAAGGTCTACTGGAAATTAACACAAATATCAGTGTTAATTACACTTTGTCAAGTATGATTTGAGCTTGCTTTAAGCTCATACACTGAAGGGAAGTCTCATTTCATGCAAAATCTGTTGCATGCTTGGCTTCCTTAATAAAACTATAGTTGAACATTTCCAGTGCCAAAAAAAATTCAGCAAAGATAAACTACAGGAAAATGCAAGTTAGTAAGCTTTTGCTTGATGCTTCTATAATATAATATCATCAAACTGATACTTAGAAACGATAGAAAGACATTCATCTTAGTTTCAACCCCATACTGTATAGAAAGCATCCAAGTTTCTGTTACAGTTTTCTAATTTAACTTAATCGTGCTGGTCAACATTTAGGAGCAAAAGGTAATTGCCCCAACCCTATTTCAAGGTTTGCCATGTGTCTTCCATTAGTGCGACCATATTTATGCCATTTACCTTCCCTTTTATAAGTTTGTGGCTGAGGGTGCTTCTGCTCTTGTTTTCGATTGCTGGAGCTTTCAATATATACCATACGTTGCTTTTTATCTGGTCGACTGAAAGCAGTAAACACTTTTTTCATCCATGTTAGAGTTAAATTTATTTAAACAAGAAACAATTTTAATGTTTTCTCCATTAATCTATTATCTGAACACTGAAAAAGGATGTTAAATTAATCTGAAGTATAATCCTAGTATAACCATACAAAAAAGATTCAGTGAGTTTATACTTTTATCCTATAGAAAGAAAAAATAGACAAACATAAATGTGCTGGCAAAGAGGGGAAACACTCGATAGATAAAGAGAAATGTGACAGTAAAATAATGAGTTGTGTTTCCATTATTTTTCCTCCTTTCCTGTAAAAATTAATCCCCTCCCCAGTGGCTTCATTCATGAATATGTATACATCTCTTACAGAGTGTCTCTCGCACAGCTAAGGCTTATAAACAATGTCTACATGTACAGTTCTCCATCTCTATAATCAGGCTTCTGTCACTACTTCGCTGAAACACTCCATAATGCCATCCATGGCCATCCAATTCCCAGCCAAGAAATCCAGTCTTTTCCTTTTTTAAGCATTTAACACTGAAATATTCCTTTTACTTGAGATGATCTTTGGATTTTCATGATGCCACTCTCTCGCCTGTCAGCTCTTGATAGTTAAAATAATAATTAACTCTTATTATTATTAACCTATTCTTTATATATTAAATATCCACCACTCATAGACTCTACCACACATTATATTATTTTGTTGAGGTCTCCCTTGACTAAGAGTTTCTTTTAAGCAGTGACTAAATCTAAATGATTAGTAGTAGTTTTAAAATTTTTGTTTGTAACATAATGCTTTGCATATCATACTCACTCAATCAGTAGCTCATCTTTAGTTGAGCAAGTTTCTTCTATTAAAAGCAAAATATAAAATGTATTATAGGAAAATAAGCAGTAATTATTCCAGTTCCTAACCTTTAGTATAAAATAAACCAAGCTGCATTTATTTTTGGACTCTCTTCAGTGTGATGTACTTCGCTTTTCAAAAATAACTTTGAGAATTTTAAAACCAAGTTTAAGTTCAAAGGTCTGACTATTCATGTCCTAGCACCTCATTTCTGCCACATCTACAAGCCAGTAGTTGCCCTTGCAGGCTTTGCCTCTTAGTCTTAATGTGTTTAGAATGAGCTTTTTATTTGTGACTATAGTGTCTCACACAATCTTCTTTATAGTATCTTTCAACAACACTACTTTAGGTTAAAATTATTCATTTAAAGTTAATCTGGATAGACCAGAAAAACCTAAAAAATGAAAATAATAATTTAATCCAAGACAAAAAGTAAAGTTTTACTATCCAAGCAACTGTCATAAGAGAACACAGATGATGATGATGATGGTGATGGTGATTATGATAACTGAAACTTTACAAGAAGTCTCCAAACATTAATAACCTCTACCATCACCAATGGCAACAAAAGCATCTGAGAGAGAGAACAGTATAAACACTCTTTTAAAACATATTTTAGTATAAAATTCCAAGGCCCTCTGATTTGATAGTAGTAATATACGTTTTATTTATTTATTAAAAGAACCCAAAGTCCCATCCGTCCCTCCCCTCCCCCCTCCCCCTGGCAACTACAAGTCTATTCTCTACATCTGTGAGTCTGTTTCATAAATATGATGACTTGTATCATATTTTAGATTCCACATGTAAGTGATATCCTATGGTATTTGTCTTTCTCTTTCTGACTTTGCTTAGTATGATAATCTCTAGGTCCATTTATATTGCTGCAAATGGCATTATTTCATTCTTCTTGATGGCTGAGTAATATTCCAGTGTATGTACGTGTGTGTGTGTGTGTATGTGTGTGTGTATGTATGTATACCATATCTTTTTTATCCATTCCTCTGTCAGTGGGCATTTAGGTTGTTTGCTTATCTTGGCAATTGTAAATAGTGCTGCTATGAACATAGTGGTGCATATATCTTTTTGAATTATAGTTTTGTCTGGGTATATGCCCAGGAGCGGGATTGCTGTATCATATGGTAACTCTATTTTTAGTTTTTTGAGGAGACTCCATACTGTGTTCCATAGTGGCTGCACCAATTTACATTCCCATCAACAGTGTAAAAGAGTTTCTCTTTTCTCCACACCCTTTCCAGCATTAGTTATTTGTAGATTTTTTAATGATGGCCATTCTGCCTGGTGTGAGGTGATACCTCACTGTAGCTTTGATTTGCATTTCTCTAATAATTAACAACGTGGAGCATCTTTTCATGTGCCTATTGGCCATCTGTATGTCTACTTTGGAGAAATGTCTATTTAGGTCTTCTGCCCGTTTCTTCTATTGGGTTGTTTTTTGTTGTTGTTGAGTTGTATGAGCTGTTTGTATATTTTTGAAATTAAGCCTTTGTTCATCGAATCATTTGCAAATATTTTCTCCCATTCTCTAGGTTGTCTTTTCACTTTGTTTATGGTTTCCTTTGCTGGGCAAAAGCTTGTAAGTTTGATTAGGTCCCATTTGTTTGGTTTTTTGTTTGTTTTTATTTCTACTGCCTTGGGAGACTGACCTAAGAAAACGTTGATACAATTTATGTCAGAGAAAGTTTTTGCCTATGATCTCTTCTAGGAGTTTAACCATGTCATATCTTATGTTTAAATCTATAAGCCACTTTGAGTTTATTTTTGTGCATGGTGTGAGGGTGTGTTCTAATTTCACTGATTTACATGCAGCTGTCCAACTTTCTCAGCACCACTTGCTGAAGAGACTGTCTTTTTCCCATTTTATATTCTTGCCTCCTTCGTCAAAGATTAATTGACCATAGGTATGTGGGTTTATTTCTGGATGCTCTATTCTGTTCCATTGATCCATATGTCTGTTTTTGTACCAATACCACACTGTTTTGATTAATGTAGCTTTGTAGTATTGTCTGAAGTCTGGGAGGGCTATGCCTCCTGCTTTGTTTTTTCTAAGGATTGCTTTGGCAATTCTGGGTCTTTTATAGTTCCATATAAATTTTAGGATTGTTTGTATACCTTTTAAATTGTAAATGTAAGTTACCTATATAATATTTCTCACCTCTTCAACAAATGTGGTAGATCATTGCAATTTATCTTGCTTTAAATTTAGGTTGTACCTTAGAGTTCAATTAATTTCAGAAGAACAAAGAAAACAAGTGTTCTGAGAATCTTCATTATTTTTTTAGTTAGGTCATGAGCAAAACAAATATTTAAACTTTGATTGAACACCTGTTGTGTGTCAGGCACTGGGCTAGGGACTAGATATAAATAAGTAGATAACATAGCCCTCAACCACTGGAGAGAGATAAGTAGACCCCTGCAATGCTGACTGATAAAAGCTATCATAAGCGTAGATGAAATGCTGGTGAGTAGGTATTATCAAATCATATGACTTCTGGAGGCAACAGAGGCCAAAAGAGAGTTGTATATGATGAGCAACATGATCATATGGTTTGAGCATATACCCCTGTTCTATCTTCAGCTTACCTCTTACACTAAGATTTAATACCATTTGAAAACAGTTCTTCCCAAATTCTGGACTTTCCAGATGTATAAAAACTAATTTATCTCACAAAATCTTTTTAAAAATTTTATTGGATTTAGTTGATATACAATGTTGTGTTAGTGTCAGGTGTAGAGCAAAAGGATTCAGTTATACCTATGCATGTATTCATTCTTTTTCAGATTCTTTTCTCATATAGGTTATCACAGAATATTGAGTAGAGCTCCCTGTGCTATACAGTAGGTCCTTGTTGGTTATCTCTCTTATACATAGTAGTGTGTGTCTGTTAATCCCAAGCTTCTGATACAGCATATTAACAAACTGAAGAATAAAAACCATATGATCACCTCAACAGATGCAGAAAAAGCTTCTGATAAAATCCAACATCCATTTATGATAAAAACTCTTCCCCACACACACATTTCCCGTTTGGTAACCATAAGTTTGTTTTCAATATCTGTAAGTCTGTTTCTGTTTTGTAAATAAGTTCATTTGTATCATTTAAAACAAATTAGATTCCACATATGAGTGATATCACATGATATTTGTCTTTCTCTGTCTGACTTACTTCACTTAGTATGATCATTTCTAGGTCCATCCATGTTGTAAATGGCATTATTTCATTCTTTTTTATGGCTGAGTGATATTCCTTTATATATATGTACCACATCTTCTTTATCCTTTCCTCTGTTGATAGACATTTAGGTTGCTTCCATGTCCTGGCTATTGTAAATAGCGCTGCAATGAACATTGGGGGTGTGTGTATCTTTTTTAATTATGGTTTTCTCTTGATATATGCCCAGGAGTGGGATTGCTGGATCATATGGTAGTCCTAGTTTTAGTTTATTAAGGAACCTCCATACTGTTCTCCATAGGTTCTGTACCAATTTACATTCCCACCAACAGTGTAGGAGAATTCCCTTTTCTCCATACCCTCTCTAGCATTTGTTGTAGATTTTTTGATGATGGCCATTCTGACCAGTGTGAGGTGATACCTCATTGTAGTTTTGATTTGCATTTCTCTGATAATTATTAATGTTGAGCATCTTCTCATGTGCTTGAAATGTCTATTTAGATCTTCTGCCAAAATTTTTATTGGATTTTTTTTTGAAATAGAGCTGCATGAGCTATTTTTATATTTTGGAGATTAATCCCTTGTCGGTTGCTTTGTTTGCAAATATTTTCTCCCATTTTCTGGGTTGTCTTTTCATTTTGTTTATGGTTTCCTTTGCTGTGCAGAAGGTTTTAATTAAGTCCCATTTGTTTATTTTTGTTTTTATTTTTATTACACTAGGAGGTGGATCAGAAAAGATATTGCTGTGATTTATGTCAAAGAATGTTCTGCCTGTGTTTTCTTCTATGAGTTTTATAGTGTCCAGCCTTACATTTAGGTCTCTGATCCATTTTGAGTTAATTTTTGTATCATGTTAGAGAGTGTCCTAATTTCATTCTTTTACATGTAGCTGTCCAGTTTTCTCAGCACCACTTTCTGAAGAGACTGCGTTTTCTCCATGGTATATTGTTGCCTACTCTGTTGTAGATTAATTGACCATAGTTACATGGGTTTATTTCTGGGCTTTCTATCCTATTCCATTGATCTATATTTCTGTTTTTGTGCCAGTACCATACTGTTTTGATGACTATAGCTTTGTAGTACAGTCTGAAGTGAGGGAGTCTGATTCCTTCACCTCTGTTTTTCTTTCTCAGGTTTACTTTGACTATTTGGGGTCTTTTGGGGTGTTTCCATACAAATTAAAAAATTTTTTGTTCTAGTTCTGTGAAAAATGCCATTGGTAATTTGATAGGGATTGCATTGAATCTGTAGATTGCCTCAGATAGTATAGTCATTGATAGCACTAATTTTTCCAATCCAAGAATATATGGTATATATTCCATCTGTTGGTATATCTTGTTGTATATACAACATGGATGGTATATTTTTCCATCTGTTTGTGTTATCTTTGATTTCTTTCATCAGCGTCATATTGTTTTCAGAGTAGGGGTCTTTTGTCTCCTTAGATAGAATTATTCCTAGGCATTTTATTCTTTTTGTTGAGATGGTAAATGGGGTTTTTTCCTTAATTTCTCTTTCTGATTTTTTGTTGTTAGTGTACAGGAATGCAAGAGATCTTTGTATATAAATTTTGTATCCTGAAACTTTACTGAATTCATTGATGAACTCTAGTAGTTTTCTGGTAACATCTTTAAGATTTTCTATGTATAATACCATGTCATCTGCAAACAGTGACAATTTTATTTCTTCTTTTCCAGTTTGGATTCCTTTTATTTCTTTTTCTGCTCTGATTGCCATGGGTAGAACTTCCAAAACTATGTTGAATAAAAATGGCAGCAAAGAATATCCTTGTCTTGTTCCTGATCTTAGAGGGAATGCTTTCAGCTTTTCATTGTTGAGAATGATGTTAGCTGTGAACTTGTCATATATGACCTTTATTATGTTGAGATAGGTTCCCTCTGTGCCCACTTTCTGGAGAGTTTTTATCATAAATTGATGTTGAATTATATCAGAAGCTTTTTCTGCATCTGTTGAGGTGATCATATGGTTTTTATTCTTCAGTTTGTTAATATGGTGTATCACATTGATTGATTTGCGTATATTGAAGAATCCTTGCATCCCTGGGATAAATCCCACTTGATCATGGTGTATGATCCTTTTAATGTGTTGTTGGATTCTGTTTGCTAGTATTTTGTTGAGGATTTTTGCATCTATATTCATGAGTGATATTGGTCTGTAATTTTCTCTTTTTGTAGTATCTTTGTCTGGTTTTGGTATCAGGGTGATGGTGGCCTCATAGAACAAACTTGGGAGTTCCTTCTTCTGCAGTTTTTTGGAAGAGTTTCAGAAGGATGGGTGTTAACTCTTCTCTAAAATGTTTGATAGAATTCACTTGTGACGCCATCTGGTCCTGGACTTCTGTTTGTTGGAAATTTTTTAATCACAGTTTCAACTTCAGTACTTGTGATTAGTCTGTTCATATTTTCTGATTTTTCCTGGTGCAGTATTGAAATGTTGTATCTTTCTAAGAATTTGTCCATTTCTTCTAGCTTGTCCATTTTATTGGCATATAATTTTTTTGTAGTAGTCTCTGATGATCCTTTGTATTTCTGTGCTGTCAGTTGTAATTTACCCGTTTCCATTTCTAATTTTATTGATTTCAGTCCTCTCTTTTTTTCTTTTCTTTTTCTCTCTTTTTTTTCTTGGTGAGTCTGGCTACAGGGTTATCAGTTTTGTTTATACCTCACAAAATCTTTAGAGTAAAATTATATTGATGGTGAAAGCATGTCCATGACATTTATGTTAGAATATTGAAAAAAATAGGTATATTTTAAGCAGCATTAAGAGCCTTTCTAGGACATGAATTCCCTTCAGATCCAATTTAAGAGGTTAAGAAACCACTGAGTCTTTGGGATAGAGTGGGTTTCAAATGTCACTCTTGGGAAGGTGTTCTGGAGCTCAGAAGATCTGACTCCGTACATCATTTTCCACCAACTACATGTTTAATGATGTCACATTGGTAGCTCAGAATCAGCCACAGTGACGGTATTTACAAATCAGCAAATGTGACAAAGCAGTTTCTTTTTTCCTTTCTTTTCCTCCAGAGTACTGCTTAAGTATGATGTCTGCCTAGTAATGTGGTGCTGGAGTAATACTTTATTACAGAAAAATTTTCTGCTCTTTTCTGACTAGACAGGTCCACTTTCTGTCCCATTTAATTGACATTGTTTGGGTGAATCTAATATTGAATATTTTCTTCCTTGTTATGCTTAATAAAATTTTAGCAGTTATCCTGGCAAGGGAGCATTTCCAATATGATCATTGTTATATTACTTTTACTTTTAAAAATCACAAATGGAATTGTTCCACAAACATTGAGTTAGTTTCAATAATCATTCTATTAATGTCGAACAGTATAAAGTTAGTGATTGCTAAGCACATCTTTAGTAACTCATGCCAAAAGCAGAATAACTTGGCTTTCTTTTGTGGATTCTAACATTTTAAACAATTCAGCCAAATATTAATACTGGATTACTCCATTGGACATGCTCTTTTACATCCAGTCACCAAATGATGACTTTTAAAATGTCTGCATAACTTCCTCATGGAGTGGAGCTCATAACTAACACTTGCCGGCAAACAATTAAGATCGCTATGGACACATAGGATGTTCTTGGCAAAAGAGTTACTGAAGAAGGAACTGATTAGGGGTCTTTTGAGAATTGCATGCTGGCCTGCATTTCATTTTTTATACAAATTAAAAAATAAAATTATGCAAATATTCTTTTGAGTAACTACTGTGCTGTTGTCTGGGAACCACATTTTTCATTTCTGGTTGGTGAAATGACATTTTGCCAAAAGCAAAAGTAATCTGTGAAGTGGGATTCTGTTCCATCCCCTGTGGACTGCTAAAATATCATGTCTGCCATGCTGAGAGGCTTTGTGGCGGTAAAGTGGTAGCGGCATGATGGTGGGGGGGCTTGTATGTGCAACTGCCAACATGAACATTTTTTGAAAATCTGCCAGGCCCTGGGAATCCCATTTAAATAACCTTAGGTTGATATTTAAACAGTGATATCAATTCTTTTATGGCTTTTCTCTGGTCTACTGGAAATCTGAGAGTAATATAACACAAAACTATATCTTCTAAGTTTAAGAAAATCTCTGTTACTTATAGACCATATATACCAAAGTCAAGAATAATAATACAACTATAGTACTTCTTGTTTCTGTGCTAGAAATAATTACATATGATTGAAAGGATTTATTCTCCTGGATCTTACACTAATTCAATGTGAAAATTCCAAGTTAAAATTTGGTCATGCCATATCATTTTAAGAAGTCTTTCAGCATTATCTCTTAACTTTCATACATCCATGTGTGTGGTGAATTGCAACACTATCTAGGTCAACTGTTCCCCAACTCTTGCAATTAATCAAAGATATATTGGGGACTTTAAAAAAATTAGAGATTGCCTAATCCCTCTAAGAAAAATTTCATTCAGAGTGCTATAGACTGAATGTTTGTGGCTCCCCTGAAAAAAACTAATTTGTTGAACCCTAATCCCCAGTGTGCTGCTATTTAGAGGTGAAGCTTTTGGGAGGTGATTAGGTCATGAGGGCAGAACCTTTATAAAGATACCACAGAGAGCTCCATTTCCCATTCTGCAATGGGAGGACACAGAGGAGACAGCTGCCTAGGAACCACTGAATGGGTTGGTGACTTGATTTTGGACTTTCCAGCCTCCAGAACTAAAAAATAAATGCTTGTTGTTTAAACCACTGAGTTTATAGTATGTTTGCTATAGAAGCTGGAATTGACTAGGCGATAGATGTGTGGGATATGGAAAAAGGGAGTGGGTTGGGGGTTGGGTAGAACACAGCTGCAGGTAATGTGGGGTGTATATGTGTGCACTGCTTACAAGCTTGCATGTATGTTGTATAACACTCTCCAGATGGTGTGGGGAAATAGAAATCTAAATTACTTCTTTGGCACTCTACATATGGAAATCTGACTACAAAGTATTAACAGAATGTTTGCCTGCAGGAGAAGATCAGGAATGAGAATAGAATATAGTTTCTATCCTTTCTATTTTCATATGAGAACACTGCAGGCATCCTGGAAAATATGAAGAGAAACATCAAACATTTAAATAATAAAAGCTGCATACCTAGATTTTTTGGGGGCCTTTTGGGAAGACATAAGGAAGGAAGGTGTGGGCAGCCTCTGGAACTGTATGTTGAACAATATCCAGTGATTTATGTTTAAGGAATGTTTTTTCTTCTTTTTCTAACTGTAAAAGAAACTCTTATTTTTAAGAAAAAACAGGACATTTGCCTAGGTTCAAATTATTTCCTTTGAAATATTTATTCATCAATGCAGTGGTTTTAACAAATCTCCACAAATGCTTGATACTCCTCCCTAAGGAGGTGGAGTTAAACACTCACCTCCCCTTGAGTGCGGGCAGCACTTAGCGATTCTGTCCTAACAAATAGAAGGTGGAAAGGGGAAAAGAATAACTTTACTGTGAAGGAACCTGTTACACACCACTTACCCAAGTGATGAAGATGAACATCACCAGTAATAATTCATGTCAGTATCACATACTCCCTGATATGATACAGTGAGAGCACTTCACCTCTGGGGTGTTCTTCCCTGAAATATATATAAGCCCAGTCTAACCAGGAGAAAACATGTGACAAACCCAAGTTGATAGATACTCTACACCAGCAGTCCCCAACCTTTTTGGCACCAGGGAACGTTTTCGTGGAATACAATTTTTCCAAGGACCGGGAGGTGGGGGGATGGTTTCGGGATGATTCAAGCACATTACATTCATTGTGTACATTATTTCTATTATCATTACATCAGTTCCACCTCAGATCATCAGACATTAGATCCTGGGGTTGGGGACCCCTGCTCTACACAATACTTGATCACTTCTCTTCCAAAATCTTAAAGCCATTAGAAACAAAGAAAAACTGTCACAGCATGGAGAGAAGGAGACATGGGGACCAAATGGTGATGGTGTATCTTAGATTGGATCCTGAAACAGAAAAAGGACATTACTGGAAAAACTGTTGAAATCTGAATAAAGCCTATTGTTAAAAAAACCAAAAAAACAAAAAACTAAAATACCATATCAACCCCCAGTAAAAAAGTAACACATGCTGTCACTTTTAAAAGATAGGAAGATACTTAGAAAAACTTTTGAATAACTCTTATAATAATTATTCATTTATAACTACTTTTAATATTTTGGTGATTTCTCTTACAAAGAAAAAATATATTTTTCTTAGTGAAGATCATAATAAGTATGAAATGTTGAATCCTCTTTGGCAGTTCACATATAACAAACATTTTGTCCTTTATCCAAACTTGTAAATAATATATATAATTTTAACCACTTTAAATTACTTATACATTAGAACTTTAATACCATAATTATTTAGCCTTATGAGTTTCTGTTCTTTATTTATCATTGCCAGTGTATTGTGTTTTATGTGGGGGTTTTATACCTCTTATATTAAGAATTTTTAGAAGTTGTTTTCTAAAACAGAGATTTTCTTAATTCAGTCAATATTTCTCTTCTTCTATGTTACAGATATATTTAATGGAAACAGTTGTGACTTTTGTATTGCTCATCTTTGAACTGTTAAGTGTATTTGCCAATAATTGGAGTGGGTGGATTACTTTTGATCTCTCTCTACCATTCACTAACATACTAATAGAATTCTCTTTCCAGATTACATTGAAAGGGGAATTGAGGTAGAGATTAACTGAGATTAAGTTCTATTGTTTAGCAGGCCTTTATCCAGTTAGATATGATGAACTAAATACACTCTTTCATTTCCTTTATTTCTCTGACAGAATTTAAAATATACTTCTATACAGTCTGAATCCATCTCTAATTCTTTATGTAGCACAGGCTATAAAATGCTAAACTATAATTTGGTGAATTATAACAGGCATTCACCTGCAAGGGCAAAGAATAAGAGTAGATATCTGAAATTTACTGTATTACTCTCTTTTTTGTGGTTTCCTTTAAGCAGTATCTTTAAAAAGATTAATTTGCCTTGCAGTCATATACTTCCTCTAATTTTAATGTGTTTAGTTTCATTTAAATGATTGTCATATAATTGGGGCATTATTGAAGCGATAGAATCTAGAAGTTTGCCAGATAATTAGACAATATCCTTGAACAAGAAACATGCACAAGGGCCTTGATCTATAGGGAATTTTTCTGAAGCAAGGGGCAGGTATATAAAACAAGGTGTTGGAAGTCCAGAAGGAAAATACCTGGATGACACACCTCATGATAAACAGCCATGTTTGGAGAAGGTGCGGGGGGGTGAGGTAATGGCACATTTGCCAGTAAGTTCCCTGGATCTCTACTGTGATATCATCTCTGATACTTCAAGTAGAACATCAACTATTTGACACAGGAAGTGGTTCAATATTGAAGTGAGGAAAGACTCCATGTAGTAAAATGTGAGGTAGGGATCTAAATTAATTGTTCTCCAACAAAGCTACCTAATGTTCCATTATAAATTATTAAATAATATTCTCCCCCCATTGATTTGATATACAACATTTATCAATTACTAAATTCCTGTATGTATTGGGATCTGCTTCTGGACTCTGCAGGCTGTCTTTTATGCACCAGCACCATGCTGAGTCTGTACTTTATACTTTCATGTATAAAGTACTTCTTTCAAAAGTTTTATGTTTTCTTGCATTTTAATACTTTTTCTCAAAGAATTTAAAATCACTTAGCTTAGTTTCTCCCAAAATATATTTTTTATATCTTTATTTTGATTGTATAAATTTGGAGGTTAATTTGAGAGAATTCATGTTTTATATACAGAAACCTGGTTCATGTTATGTTCTTTTTATGTCCTCAAATAGCATTTTAGTGTTTCTTCATAGAGATATTGCATGTTTCTTGGTTAAGTGTGTTTGAGATTATTCTATTCTTTTAGTTTCCATAGGAGAAGAGACTTTCTTTGAATTCATCTTCTAAGTGGTTATTGTGGGTATAGAAATGTCAGAGCTAGATCACATTGAATAAAAACTTTTAAATTTAAAAATTTAGCCACATGCTGTTTAAAAAATATACATATGATACAAAGAGTTTGAAATTAAATACTAATAATTAGGAAATTCTAAAATTAATTAAATCCAAATAAGACTTTAAGGCAAAAAAACCCTTCATTATTTAACATCAAGGATGACTTTTTTTTCATACATTTCATAAAGATGTAATATACTGCCAGGTTTCATTGATGTATGATTAAAATAATAATTCCTAAATTTGAAATGTTAAGTGATATATATGAACTGCTAAAGTCCAGGCTTAATCCAGGATAGCTTTTCTAAGCATTCTACTTGCCTGTTAATTAATGCTGGGACAATTGCAAAGACCTGTATATAGACCTCTCCAATCATCTACCATCTTCTAAATTCCCACCCCTATATTGTTCTGCAGTTCTCAGCTCTACACAACACTGGATTCCTTCATTCCCCTCCCATACCCATCTCCCAAACTATCTGTAATCTGCTCTGTGGCCTCCAAACTAGTTTGCTTCCTAAAATATTTCTTTGTCTTCTCATTTGCCTCTTTGCCATCTCTCCCAGCATATGTTATCAGGCTTGATGACATGTAAGCTGAAGGTCATGTGGTTTTGGCAGTATCTGTGGGTGTGACTTTGGCAGCATTTAGTGAGTGACTATAAACTGCACAGTCCTTTATTTTATTTATTTATTTTAAATTCTTTTTTATTTTTAAAATTCTTTTTCAAGGGGGCTTCCCTGGTGGCGCAGTGGTTGAGAGTCCGCCTGCCAATGCAGGGGATGCGGGTTCGTGCCCCGGTCCGGGAGGCTTCCGCATGCCACGGAGCGGCTGGGCCCGTGAGCCATGGCCATTGAGCCTGTGCGTCCGGAGCCTGTGCTCCGCAACGGGAGAGGCCACAACAGTGAGAGGTCCATATACCGCAAAAAAAAAAAAAAAGAAAAATTTTTTTCAAGTTCTTTTCCCATTTAGGTTGTTACATAATGTTGAGCAGAGTTCCCTGTGCTATACAGTAGGTCCTTGTTGGTTATTCATTTAAAATATAACAGTGTGTACATGTCAATCCGAAACTCCCAAACTATCCCTTCCCCCCACCCTTCCCCCCGGATGCCCCATGGTCCTTTATTAGAGGAAGGGACTCTGGAAAGGTCTTAGAAATACATTTCAGTTATCTGTCCTGTGGTGGCCTTCATGGGTCTCTGATATGTGTTGCATCAGGAGGACTGGTATTGGTGCCATGGTCATGACAATGAGAGGCATCTCACAGTTGTACTGCCACCACTACTAATTCTTGGGGTCAGCTACTCCAATTCACCTTAAGGTGGCCTTTTTCTTCAAGGTCAGGATGCCCACCAGAAGGGTTTCTGTTGTTTTCATAGCTCCAAGGAAAACGGCACTGCTCTCTGAAGGGCTAGACCCTGAACTCGGTCCCTGGATAATAGGGACAAACATTCTCCTCCCTTATCTTTTTTTTTTAAAAATTTTATTTATTTATTTATTTATTTATGGCTGTATTGACTCTTCGTTTCTGTGTGAGGGCTTTCTCTAGTTGCGGCAAGTGGGGTCCACTCCTCATCGCGGTGTGCACGCCTCTGACTATCGCAGCCTTTCTTGTTGCAGAGCACAGGCTCCAGACGCGCAGGCTCAGTAATTGTGGCTCACGGAGCTAGTTGCTCTGCGGCATGTGGGATCTTCCCAGACCAGGGCTCGAACCCGTGTCCCCTGCATTGGCAGGCAGATTCTCAACCACTGTGCCACCATCCTCCCTTATCTTTTAAGGGCACTTCCATTCCAGACGTTTTTCACTCTAATCAGTTCTTGATTGTGGTCACCTCCGTTCATCAGAAATATGTTCATAGCTTTGAACTTTGAAGGCCCATGTCTCAGTCTCTCTCCTCCAAGCAAGCTACTCCACTGTTACATCAGGTCCTTGACAATTCAGATAGGTTTTTCTGTATTCTACTGAAGAGGAGGTGGGGGTGGGTTCTTTCTTTATATTTGGAGAATTAAATGGATCCATTCTATTTGTTTTGGCTAGAACAAAATATAATCTACCTTAAATTCTATTTTTATCATAAAAGAAAAAATAAACTACTATTATAACCTTTACTAATAGTAGTTTATCTGGTTTCAAAATTTAACATGTAGTTTTCCTTAGTGACCCAGTATTACATGCAGATGAAGAAACTATTTTAGCATAAAAATCAAACTAAAAAGTATTTGCCATCCTTTTCAAAAGTTGTATGTGCTGTAAGAATAGTGTTAGATAATATAATGCTGATTCACTTATAGTTTCAAATCTAAATTTCTCAAACTGATTCAGGAATTAGTTATATTTTCTAATGTAATACACAAAGGTATCTGCTCATGCAGACTGTTAGGGCTTTTTAGGCCTTCTATTTAGTTGAGTTAAGTGCTTGTATGGCATCATTTTATGTAGTTTTCTTCCCTTTTTTATCTTTCTCCTCTTTTTTCTCCTGTTTTTTCTTTGCATACTTGTTCTTTCTCTTTCACCAACTCCCCCAAACCTCCTCTTTCTATCTTCCTCCTCTTTTCTTTATCCCTCTATCCTTTCCCTCCCCCAGCCCCCTTCTTTGCTAATCAGTTATTATTTTACTCTGTTCTATTTCATCTTCACTTTCTTCTTCATGCATTCTCCACTTCTTTCTGATCTTTCTCTTCTTTCTTACCTTTTCTTTCATTCTAAACCCTAGAATTTATTTTTTGTACAGTCTATTTTTGAAAAATACAAGTAACTCAATACACAGGTAAAAATTAAATTAATTTTAATGTTACAGAAAATCTTAAATGAGCCTGAATATTAGAAGTATGTTTCAAAGAATATGTTTTATTTAAAAGATTATTTGCATATCCTGAAAAATATACAGACTCATATTTATTACATATATAAATTTAATTCTGCTTGGATGGGGCATTTACTTTCTTCAAAACACCATGGAAATACAAAGTATAAATCAAGGAAAACAAAAGAGTTATGGTCCTTTAATAATGCAGTTTATCATCTAGTGGGGATGGATTTATACAGATGTATCCAGATGGTCAAAGTATTGTCTAGACTCTCAATGTATTTTATTCTGTATTTATGTATTCTACATTTTGTTCCAGAAAAAAATATTAAGAAAATATGGCTCATGTACATCATCATCATCACTCTATCATAATCATTATCATAATCTGTCCAAAAAGGAAGGCTGTTTCTTGCAGTTCCCATTGCCCTAGCCCATTGTCTATACATACTAAATAATTATTTACTGAAGAGTCCTAACTTGCTATATGAACCATCAAGCCTGGGTGAGAATTTGATTGCATCATTCCAGCTCAGAGTCTTTCAACATAGTCTTTCCACCTTGTGCAGGTAAAGGACAAAATTTAGGGCTTCCTCTGGCTAGAGATTTGATTCTTTGTTACTTTAGAATTAAGAAGGAATGTATTTTATTAATCTGCACACATACTCACTTTATCTCTTTCCCCCCCGCACACACACACTCACAAATGAATAAATATATATTTACAAGACATGTATATTTGTCTGTAAGCTCATTGTGAGTACTTCCCAGTTTTTTCCCCTTTGATATGCAGAATTTGAGTGAAATCTCTGAATAAAGAGAGTTCCCTTTAAATTTGTCTGTGAGGCACAGTTAGCTGCCAGGTCTGCTGGTAAACAGCACCATTCTCCCTGCAGATGGAAACACTTTCAGTGTCAAACAGGTCACCTTCCTTCGGGGACCAGCAGAAGCGAAGGCAGAGCCTACAGATGGTACCTCATCAAAGCTCTCAGCATTTAATTAGAGCAGTCGCCCAACAATATCGCCCTGATTTTCCCATGTCTACACTGGGCATCAACTCACATTTAAAATGTTTTGTACATTTAAAAAAAGGAAGCTTGAGTAAACTAACTACGAAGTCCATTCCATTTTGAAACTTCTATCTTTTTATAAATCTATGAATAATTAAATACATGAAATGAGTAATAAAATTAATTGGCTGAGGAAAAAAGTAGCTTGCTTTCTCATTTTGGCTTCTGTGACACAATTAAAGGTCACAATTGAGAGTTTATTGCCCAGATGGCTATTATCAACTACCCATTAGCATATATGGTCATAGTTGAACCGAATGGAGGGCAAAAGAAGGTCTAGTTATGACACAGTAATCCTTTTAGTTTGTACTTAAAGGATATCCATTCACTGAGGAATCCTAATGTTGTCTATGAAGAGTGAGCCAGATGTATGCCTGTGTCATCCAATGCTATCAAAATGTGCAAAAACTGGGTTTGGTTTTGTTTTCTACTCACAAAAAACTAACAGGCCTATGATCAGGGTAATTATGCATGGTTAGCCTTAGAAGGAAGTCATGATTAAATCATCATTTTTCTCTGATATCAATTCATGATTACTTTTTCCTACTGTCATGTTTTCACTCATCCCTCTTCGGGCTTTTATTTATCACACCAATGCAAACATTCTTTCATGATGTTCATTGCCTCTTTTTTCTCTTTCACTATTCACAGTTCTCATTGCTGTCACTCCCAATTTTCCTCATATCAGAAGCTTTTTTATGATTATGTTTAAAATTCATCTACTCTTATTCCTCCTGTGAGAGGTTTTCATGGGTTCTGAGAAACCAAGCACACTGAAGACAATCTAGTAATGGTGAGAGGAGAAAGAAAAAGCCACCTGGTTTATCTAAGTGACCTTGTTTTCCTTTAGAAGCTGGGGAGGCAGGGTAGAAGGAGGCCTAGAAAAAGAGACTGTTGAATCCTAATGAAAAGTGTGATTTAGGGGAAATTATTTAATTCATTTGAGTAAATGTCCCTGGCATGGAAAGAGCATAATAATGCTTAATTTGCAGAGTTATTGAGGTTAACTGAGATGCCACATACAAAGTGTCTATCAGAGTATACAGACATTTCCAAAGCAGCTACTTATATTTTTTGCCTATCTTTTACTAGCCTTTAAGGGCATCATCTAATTCAAATAATATCTCAGTAAAAACTGAAATAAGAATCTTGTTGTATGTGATGTAAAATGTTATTATAGATATGGACGTACCCTGAGGGTAGAAAGAGTTCATTACACTGTAAACAGTACAGGATGCTACATGTGGTAGGTGCTAAGTCAGTATTTGTTAAACTGAATTAGTTATTTGTATTATCTATCCATTCAGGAAAATAAAAAAAGTATGTAGCATATACAGAGCAGAGACCAGTAAGTCTTTCTCAATACTTATTTAAACAAAAATTATTCATTCTTATATACTTACTTTATACTAAAAAAAATTCCAACTAATACAATTGTTTGGTTTTAAATATGTTGTCCAATTACTTTGTAAAAAGGAATTGAGCATCTTAAGTGTACATTATATATGTAATCAATTAATGGAAGTGTAGGTATTCACCAGACTGTCTCTTGAACTTTGATTAATATACTAATTAAAAGAATCTACAAAAGCTTACATTGCCTTTCTCACAGGCCTTGATTTTAAGTTATTATATACTGGTGAATGCACAATGTTTTCATAATACAAAATTAAGTATTACACAAACAGTTTTATTAAAAGTGAACATGGACATTTCCTCTTATTTTGAATAGTACTTAAGTCAGCAATTTTCCAATTGACAGGTTAAAATATTTTATTAAAAATTAATAGATTATTAATGCAATTTCAGTAAAAATTCTAACAAGTTGTTTTGTGGATGTTTAAAGACTGATTCTAAAGTTTGTATGGAAAAGCAAAAGACCCAAAATAGCCAATTCAATATTGAAAAAGATCAAAGTCAGAGGACTAACACTACCCGATTTCAAGATTTAGTATAAGGGTACAGTAATCAAGACAGTGTGGTAATGATGAAAGAATAGGCACATAGATTGATAGAATAGAAAAGAGAGCTCAGAAATAGACCCTCATAAATATAGTCAAGTGATCTTTGACGAAGAAGCAAAGGGAATATAATAGAGATAAGATTGTCTTTTCAACAAATGGTCTGGAACAACTGGACATCTACACCAAAAAAATTAATCTTGGACACAGACCTATACACATCACAAAACTGAACTCAAAGTGGATCATAGACATAAAGGTAAAATGCAAAACTATAAAACTTACAGAAGATAACGTAGGAGAAATCTAGATACCTTAGGTACTGCAATGATTTTTAGATATAGTACCAAAGGCATGATCCATGAAAGAAAGAATTGATAAGCTGGACTTCTTAATATTAAAAACTTCTGCTCTGTGAAAGACACTGTCAAGAGAATGAGAAGACAAGCCACAGACGGAGGAAAAATACTTGCAAAGAATATATCTGATAAAGTACCCTTATCCAAAATATACAAAAAAACTCTTAAAACTCAACGATAAGAAATTGAACAACCCAATTATAAAATGGACAAAAGACCTGAATGGGCCTATCACTAAGGCAGATCAATAGAAGACACATAAGCACATGAAAATGTGCTTCATATCATATGTTATTAGATTCAAACAACAAATTAAAACAACAATAGCATACTACACACCTCTTTGTATGGTCAGAATCCAGAACACTGACAGCACCAAAATAGTGGCAAGGATGTGGAATATTAGAAACTCTCATTCGTTGCTGCTGAAAATGCACACTGATACATCCACTTTAGAAAGCAGGTCAGCATTTTCTTACAAAACTAAACATACTCTTACCATATGATCCAGCAAGTTCCTTGGTATTTACCCAAAAGAGGTAAAAACATGTCCATACAAGAACCTGCAGACAGATGTTTATAGCAGCTTTATTCATAATTGTCAAAACTTGGACAACCAATATGTCCTTCAGTGGATTAATTCATAAATAAACTGTGATATATCCAGAAAATGAATACTATTCAGCACTAAGAAGAAATGAGCTGTTATGCCATGAAAAAACCTGGAAGAACCTTAAGTGCATATTTCTGAGTGATGAGAGAATCTAATCTGAGAATCCTACATACTGTGGGATTCTAATTATATGACATTCTGGAAAAGGCAGAACTATGGAGACAGTAAAAAAAAAAAAAAAAAAAGAAGAAAAAGAAAAATCATTGTTTGCCAGGTGTTAATGGGGAGGCAGGGATAAATTGGTAGAACACAGAATTTTTATGTCAGTGAAATAATTCTCTGTGATACACTAATGATGGATAGATGTACATTTTATGGGTTTTAACAAATATATAACAACGCCAGGAGTGAGCCCTAATGTAAACTATGGACTTTGGATGACAATGATATCTCAGTGTAGGTTCATGGATGATAACAAATGTTATTACCACCCTAGTGATGAAGTTTGATAATGGAGGAAACTGTGTGTTGGGGAGAGGGGAAGGATTGCAGGATTATATGGTAACTCTATTTTTAGTTTTTTAAGGAATCTCCATACTGCTCTCCATAGTGGCTGTACCAATTTACATTCCTACCAACAGTGTAGGAGGGTTCCTTTTTCTCCACACCCTCTTCAGGATTTATTATTTGTAGACTTTTTGATGGTGGCCATTCTGACGGGTGATACCTTATTGGAGTTTTGATTTGCATTTCTCTAATAATTAGTGACGATGAGCATCTTTTCAAGTGCATTTTGACCATATGTATGTTTTCTTTGGAGAAATCACTATTTAGATTTTCTGCCCATTTTTGATTGGATTGTTTATCTTTTTGGTATTGAGCTGTATGGGCTGTTGGCATATTTTGGAAATTAATCCCTTGTCAGTTGCACTGTTTGCAAATACTTTCTCCCATTCTGTGGGTTGGCTTTTCATTGTGTTTATGGTTTCCTTTGCTGTGCAGAAGCTTTTAAGTTTAATTAGGTATCATTTATTTATTATTGTTTTTATTTTCATCACTTTAGGAGATGGATCCAAAAAGATATTGCTGCTATTTATGTCAGTAGTGTTCTGCCTATGTTTTCCTCTAGGAGCTTTAGAGTATCCAGTCTTACATTTAGGTCTTTAATCCATTTTTACTTCTTTTCTTTCTTTCTTTCTTTCTTTCTTTCTTTCTTTCTTTCTTTCTTTCTTTCTTTCTTTCTTTCTTTCTTTTTCTTTCTTCCTTCCTTCCTTCCTTCCTTTCCTTCCCTTCCTTCCTTCCTTCCTTCCTTCCTTTCTTTTTTGTATATGGTGTTAGAGAACGCTCTGATTTCATTCTTTTACATGTAGCTGTCAGTTTTCCCAGCACCACTTATTGAAGAGACTGTCTTTTCTTCATTGTATGTTCTTGCCTCTTTTGTCATAGATTAATTGATCATAAGTGTGTGGGTTTATTTCTCAGCATTCTGTCCTCTTCCATTGATCTATATGTCTGTTTTTGTGCCAGTACCATACTGTTTTGATGATTGTAGCTTGGTAGTATAGTCTGAAGTCAGGGAGCCTGATTCCTCCAGCTCCGTTTTTCTTTCTCAAGATTGCTTTAGCTATTCAGAGTCTTTTGTGTTCCATATGAATTTTAAAATTTTTGTTCTAGTTCTGTGAAAAATGGCATTGGTAATTTGATAGGGATTGCATTGAATCTGTAGATTGCCTTGGGTAGTATAGTCATTTTCACAATATTGATTCTTCCAATCCAAGAACATGGTATCTTTCCATCTATTTGTGTCATCTTTGTTTCTTTTATCAGCATCTTATAGTTTTTGAAGTACTGGTCTTTTGCCTCCTTAGGTAGGTTTATTCCTAGGTATTTTATTCTTTGAGATGAGATCGTAAATGGGAGTTCCTTAATTTCTCTTTCTGATCTTTTGTTTTTAGTGTATAGGAATGCAACCGATTTCTGTGTATTAATTTTTTATCCTGCAACTTTATCATATTCATTGATGAGCTCTAGTAATTTTCTGGTAGTGTCTTTAGGATTTTCTGTGTATAGAATCATGTGATCAGGAAACAGGGACAGTTTTACTTCTTTTCCAGTTTGGATTCCTTTTATTTCTTTTTCTTTTTTTTAAATTTAATTTTATTTATTTTTTATACAGCAGGTTCTTATTAGTTATCTATTTTATATATATTAGTGTATATATGTCAATCAAAATCTCCCAATTCATCTTTTTATTTTATGATTGCCATTGCTAGGACTTCTAAAACTATGTTGAATGAAAACAGCAACAGTGGACATCCTTGCCGTGTTCCTGATTTTAAAGGAAATGATTTCAGCTTTTCACTATTATGATGTGATCTGTGGGTTTGTTATATATGGTCTTTATTATGTTGAGGTAGTTCTCTGTATGCCCAGCATGTATTCTCATTTTAAATAGAGAAAAATACATATTTAAAAAATCTTCCAGTGTATGGCTACTGAGGAAACAGGCACTGTTAACATTCTGGTGAATTCTGTTCCCTGCTTGACTCCTGTCATCTGACTTCAACGCCTATTTACCATGCTGAGATGTAGACGATGGTTACAGCAAATCTGGTGTCCAATCAGCTTTCCAATCAATTGCTTTCCATTTTGTACACCCTGCAATTATATGGGTGGTTTTCTTGGAGTTCCATCACACCCCTTTAACTTGGGCACCTGTGAAAGAATCTTCTCAATGTGATCCTACTACACTTTCTATCAGTTGGGGACCTTTGATTTCTACCTTTGGTCCTCTCCAACCCTTTCTCACCAGCTTCCTTTGGGAATAGAGAAAAGGCTAAGTGTCAGCTAGTGGCATTTGGGCCAGTTTTGAGTGGTCTGCCCCCAATTTCGGCAGTTCAATTTGGAATGTTGGCTTCCTGGCGTCTAATTGCCCTGTGCTTTGAGTCCCAGTCAAAATTATAAGGTATAGGGTGAAAGCCTCCTCAACATTCTAAGACAAGGTAATTCCAACACTACAAGATGAAAGTCTGATTAATTGATTTAGCTTTCCCATATGAAATATGATTAATTATAATTTTTTTTCTGTACCTCCCATTCATTTTCTTCATACTTCAGAGAGGTCGTTGTTGTCATCAATGTATTATTTCCTTATTATTTTTTTAAAGAATAGGCTAAATATGAGCCTTCTCTCAAGTTACCATATTTATATCAGTTTTTGGAATTAGTTTTGTTTTTAACTGTTTTCAGAAACCTTTTCATTATATAACTCATTATTGGGCTTCCCTGGTGGTGCAGTGGTTAAGAATCCACCTGCCAATGCAGGAGACATGGGTTCAAGCCCTGGTCTGGGAAGATCCCACATGCCACGGAGCAACTAAGCCAGTGTGCCACAACTACTGTGCCTGCTCTCTAGAGCCTGTGAGTCACAACTACTGAAGCCCACAGGCCTAGAGCCCGTGCTCTGCAACAAAAGAAGCCAGTGCAAGGAGAAGTCCATGCACTGCAACAAAGAGCAGCCCCTCCTCGACACAACTAGAGAAAGCCTGTGCACAGCAATGAAGACCCAACACAGCCAAAAATAAATAAATAAAATAAATAACTTTATAAAAAAAAGAACTTGTTATTCATGGAAGTAAGCTATTCTTATAGCTCTTCCCTCCCTCCCTCCCTTCCTTAATTCTTTTATTTTTCTCTTTCTTAATATTTTTACTTTCCTTCCATAGAAAGAAAAGTCACCTTTTCTAACAAATCCTTGGTTATAGAAGGAAGGTCACCTGATTTTCTACTATTGATTTTCATCAAAAAATGATAGCAAAGTTGTTACTGCATCCTCGTCCTCCATAGAGATCCTTTGAATACTGATTTCAATATCTGGTACAAGGGAACGAGAAGGTTCCTGATAACCCTCATGGTTTATGTAGTACTGAATAAACTCATTCATTCTTTTCAATTCATTCAAAATATTCTTCCTGAGTGTTGACTAATTACCAAATCGAGAATTCTCTTTGCTGACAAGGAACATGCAGTACATTAGACGTAGGTCAAGTAAAAAATCAAAATCACTGCTATTATTTTAGATTCCAAAACTCCTTCTTACTGCCTGATTTGTTTTCCAGTTACATAGTAATGAAGCAATAAGAGTGTAATCCTCTCTCAATAGAGTAATTTAATAATTTGTTATTTCCAATGCTCTTCCAAAAAAAGTTCAGGCAGAAAAAACAAAGTGTGGATAATTTTTAAAGTTATTTCATCATTTGAATTTTTATATTTTTCTTTGTATGTCCAAATGCTGCTTCTGTAATTAGTGAGCCTTTTATGAGAAAATTCAAAAATGTGCAAAAAATCCCCCACTATCCACACAGGTGCTGGCTGGCTTGAACTCAGTTTTAATACCATCTGGGAAAATGAGGTGAGGGACAAAATGAAAAAAAAAAAGAAAGCTTTTTCTTTTTTACTTTCTGAGCAGCATGATAGAGGATTTAGGTCAGTATGTAAATGCTTGTGTACGTGACAAGGAAACACTATAAGCTGGTTGAGAATGTTCAGCCACATTATAGACAGTGAGATAATTATTATCATATGATATAAGAACATTGTATGGAAGAGGGAAGATTTGAGGATTTTAGATGTTATTTATTTCTTCTGTGCAATTTAGTAGCATCCTAGCAGTCATCTAGTGAAGAGTAAAAATCATTTTTCCACTTAGAAATTCGTTTCAAAATATTTCCTTTTATTCAGTCACCAGATGCTAAATAGGGCCATAACTTGATTCCCCATCTCCTAATTCTCCTTTTATCTGCTAGTGTATTCAGTAATTCATTACAGGTGACTAATTCTAAGAAGCACAAGTTCCAAGTATTCTCCTACTAACAAAAACAGAAATCAGTGGTTACATCTTTCAGTTTTTCTCTAAGTGTCCTAATGAATAATTTGTATAGAACAACATAATGTTTGTGTTGTTTGGCACACGGTGCTGAAAAATAGGTGCTTGATTCTCTCCTTGAGTGCTTGTCCCAGGTATCCTTAGCAGGGGAGCACATAGTGCTCTGTTAGTCTGGGAATTTTCATCTCTAATAGGCTTATACCTAGCACAATCTTGAAGCAAATTTTATGCAAATCAAACAATTAACGACCACATGCACAGCCTTTTGGAGAACATGTGTAATGCTCAATGCTCAGTGAAGGGTAGTGAAAAAAGATATCAGTCTTCCTTGGTAGATAAAGTAATTGTCTTGAACTTCAGATAGTTTGTAGAAGCTGCTGCTGTGCCTTTGAGTTCTCTTGTTCTGAGTATGGCTCAGGCATACACTCTTAAGTGTATTTTAGGTTGTTGCTAAAATAAAGACTATCTCGAAAGTCTCTAGCGGTCTCTGATTCTTCTAGGCTTATTTAAGTCATCCTCATATGTTGTTTTGCCCACACATTAAAAACATTGATCTCATACTATAAAAAATTTCACATTTTTCTCCCCTATGGAGTATAATCTACTTGAGAAAAAGAAAGTGCAGTATGTTATAATTTTTGGTGACACCAGGTCTGGAACATAGAAGACACTCAGTAAATGTTTGGTAAATAAAGGTACAGATGCTACCTTGATATCTACTTCCTAATTAAATCCACAGCTACTTTTGAGATATTCTTATAAAAATCATCTAGTAATGGTTTAGGAAATCAACTCTTTAACATATACTCTATTTTGACCCTCACCTACACAGTTTTTTCCAATATTGATCTTTATAAATTATTTTAAAAGTCACATAGCATTTATTCCTTGGTCCATATTTTTTTTGGTAACTTTCGCCAAGAACACATTTCTCTTATAATTTCATAGTATACCAGAAGATTTTCCACATTGCTCCTACAGTGGGACCACCAGGTTCCATTTTAGCACTGGGTGAAAAGAGTGGTCTTTTATTCTAATAGTTATTTGATCGTTCAATCCCCATAAATAAAATGCTGTCCAAACAATGTACTTTAAATTCATCATCACATGAGATTTAAAATACTCATTTGCATTTACACATCAGTTGGACATATTCTATACACTAAACTTCTCTGGTTCTATTATATTCTTCATATACAAGGTTTGATATTCAGGCGGTAAATTATGTAAACCAAATTCTATAGTACATCAGTTGCCATGATAGAATAAGGCCTAAGGGAATTACACAGTTGGGAACTGTAGTTAGCACATCCACAATGTCTTTCATAATTTTGAAAAGATTACTTGCAGAATAAAAATCGTTCAGGTTTTTTACTTATCCCAAGAATGCTTCTAAGTACTATACTTTTATTAATTCAGTCAACCCTCCGAACACTCATATGAGGGAGTTAGTATTATTCATATTAGAGGGAAATAAAGCACCAAGGTATTAATTTCCCTGTCAAAGTTTCAAAAATATAGAAAGCATCATAGTAGGACTTTTGGACCCGCCACCTGTTCTCTAGAATGAAGTCTCAGGGCCACACAGTGGTGTCATTCTCAGAAGTTAAGCAGTACACAACCTGCACATCTGTACTTGAACATCTGGAGTGCTTTTAACCACTCTGCTATATTGGCTCTCAGGTGAAACAGGCTGGCAAATATTTTTAAGTCCCCAACCCTAACTCTACTAAAATAAAAAGCGATTATCTCAATAACACTTTCTCTAACTGCATCCAGGTTAATTTTTAGGAGAACAAGAGAATTTTTTGTGACCTATGGGATAGTGGGTAATCTTTCAATGATTATGCCCTCAAATCAGGAAATGTGATACAGCTATAGGTGACAGAACCAAAATAGGATCATCTTTTTAAATGATTCTTTCTAACCATCCTAAAATAGAAAATGCATACAGAACCATACCTTCTGGATGATGACTTCGGTGCTTTCATGGCCAGGTGCAGGGCCAGGTGCTGGTTTGGTCCTAACTAGACAGGTCATGTTATTAGGCAACATGAATGTGCTGAGTGATGCATGGCAGCTCCCGCCGCCCCCCACCCCCTGCCCCCACCCAGAGCAGTGCTGGTTGGTCCTGTGACTGCAAATCACTTTGCAAAATTGACCTCATAGAAGACTTGAGTAAAATGTCCACGCACATAGGAAAACACTGTTTTCAAAACATATGCCTTGATGTCATTTGAGCTGATGATCTATAATTAGCAAGATAAGTCTTAGTTCTAATAAAACATTAAAAATATCCTAATTCTTAATGAACCTGTAATGCTTTTTACTTTGTACCTATATGAAACTGTGTGGGAAAGGAGTATATTTTCTTCCTAAATTAATTCTGCTAAGCCAATGAAATCAAAGGTCAGCTCAATTTTATATTTTATAAGGTCTTTAAAATTTTATCTATGAGGATTTTTTTGGTTCAACATCATTGATAAAATGTCTTTTAATTTTATCACGTAGACATTGTTTTCCAAATTGATCTACTGTCTCAAAATATCTGTGATTTTTATAACTATGTAAAACAAATAAGTTTTTTTTTAAGGTTTTGTAAATACCTGCTGTTTACTCAAGCCACTTTTAAGTAATACACAGTAGTAGAAAGGCATGCATGTGATACTTTGTTTGAATAATAATGTGTCCTGATCTGTTAGGGCAATACACATTTCAGTGTGTGTTTTGATTTGGAAAATGTGTATTATCTTCAGGATGTGATTTTTGTTGGTAGGCTCAGTGAGGACGTTTTTTCTAATCTTTTGCAAATATGAGCTCACGGAAAATCGGTGTTAGCTTAAATTGTACTTTAGATTGAAATGAGAAGCTGAAGACGAAGGCAGCTGCTTGTGAAACTGATAATAATAAGTTTTAGTACTAAAGTAAATAATAACTGCAGGAAATCACAGACTTCATTTCTGTAATCCTGGGAAAACCACAGAAGGCTGAATGATGCAGGGAAAAGGACAGTGAAACAGGAGCTGTGCTATGCCAGAAACTACCTGTGAGACACTGGGCAAGTCATGCACCCTATTTGAGACTCACTCCTCCTCTTTAAATACAACGTGAATAACCAGGTTTCTAAACTATACTGACTATATTCCGGTTGAGCTCTATCTATGTTTTTTATTTTTAACATCTTTATTGGACTATAATTGCTTTACAATGGTGTGTTACTTTCTGCTTTGTTAACAAATTGATTCAGCTATACATATATCCCCATATCTCCTCCCTCTTCCGTCTCCCTCCCATCCTCCCTATCCCATCCCTCTAGGTGGTCACAAAGTACCGAGCTGATCTCCCTGTGCTATGCAGTTGCTTCCCACTAGCTATCTATTTTACATTCAGTAGGGTATATATTTCCATGCCACTCTCTCACTTCATCTCACCTTACCCTTCCCCCTCCCCATGCCCTCAAGTCCATTCTCTATGTCTGCATCGTTATTCCTGTCCTGCCTGACCCAAGGTTCTTCAGAACCATTTTCATTTGTTTGTTTGTTTGTTTTTTAGATTCCAAATATATGTGTTAGCATACGGTATTTGTTTTCTCTTTCTGACTTCACTCTGTATGGCAGTCTCTAGGTCCATCCACCTCACTACAAATAACTCAGTTTCATTTCTTTTTATGGCTGAGTAATATTCTATTGTATATATATGCCCCATCTTCTTTATCCATTCATCTGTCAGTGGACACTTAGGTTGCTTCCATGTCCTGGCTATTGTAAATAGAGCTGCAATGAATATTGTGGTACATGACTCTTTTTGAATTATGGTTTTCTCAGGGGATATGCCCAGTAGTGGGATTGCTGGGTCATAAGGTAGTTCTATTTTTAGTTTTTTTTTTTTTTTTTTTTTTTGCTGTACGTGGGCCTCTTACTGTTGTGGCCTCTCCTGTTGTGGAGCACAGGCTCCGGATGCGCAGGCTCAGCGGCCATGGCTCACGGGCCCAGCTGCTCCACGCCACGTGGGATCTTCCCAGACCGGGGCATGAACCCGTGTCCCCTGCATCGGCAGGCGGACTCTCAACCACTGCGCCACCAGGGAAGCCCCCTATTTTTAGTTTTTTAAGGAACCTCCATACTGCTCTCCATAATGGCTGTATCAATTTACATTCCCACCAACAGTGCAAGAGGGTTCCCTTTTCTCCACACCCTCTCCAGCATTTCTTGTCTATAGATTTTCTGATGATGGCCATTCTGAACAGTGTGAGGTGATACCTCATTGTAGTTTTGATTTGCATTTCTCTAATGATTAGTGATGTTGAGATCGTTTCATGTGTTTGTTGGCAACCTGTATATCTTCTTTGGAGAAATGTCTGTTTAGGTCTTCTGCACATTTTTGGATTGGGTTGTTTTCTTGATACTGAGCTGCATGACCTGCTCATAAATTTTGGAGATTAATCCTTTGTCATTTGCTTCGTTTGCACATATTTTCTCCCTTTCTGAGGGCTCTCTTTTCATCTTGTTTATGGTTTCCTTTGCTGTGCAAAAGCTTTTAAGTTTATTAGATCCCACTTGTCTATTTTTGTTTTTATTTCCATTTTGCTAGGAGGTGGGTCAAAAAGAATCTTGCTGTAATTTATGTCATAGAGTGTTCTGCCTATGTTTTCCTCTAAGAGTTTGATAGTGTCTGGCCTTACATTTAGGTCTTTAATCCATTTTGAGTTTATTTTTGTGTATGGTGTTATGGAGTGTTCTAATTTCATTTTTTTACAGGTAGCTGTCCAGTTTTCCCAGCAACACTTATTGAAGAGGCTTTCTTTTCTCCGTTGTATATTTTTGCCTCCTTTATCAAATATAAGGTGACCATAGGTGTATGGGTTTATTTCTTAGCTTTCTATCATCTTCCATTGATCTATATTTCTGTATTTGTGCCAGTACCATACTGTTTTCATTACTGAGCTTTGTAGTATAGTCCGAAGTCAGGGAGCCTGATTCTGCCAGCTCCGTTTCTCTTTCTCAAGATTGTTTTGGCTATTCTGGGTCTCTTACGTTGCCATACAACTTGTGAAATTTTTTGTTCAAGTTCCATGAAACATGCTACTGGTCGTTTGATAGGGATTGCATTGAATCTGTAGATTGCTTTGGGTAGTATTGTCATTTTCGCAATGTTGATTCTTCCAGCCCAAGAACATGGTATATCTCTCCATCTGTTTGTGTCATCTTTAATTTCTTTCATCAGTGTGTTACGGTTTTCTGCATACAGGTCTTTTGTCTCCTTAGGTAGATTGATTCCTAGGTATTATATTCTTTTTGTTGCAATGGTAAATGGAAGTGTTTTCTTAATTTCTCTTTCAGATTTTTCATCATTAGTGTATAGGAAGGCAAGAGATATCTGTGCATTAATTTTGTATCCTGCTACTTCACCAAATTCGTTGATTAGCTTTAGTAATTTTCTGGTAGCATCTTTAGGATTCTCTATGTATAGTATCATGTCATCTGCAAACAGTGACAGCTTTACTTCTTCTTTTCCAATTTGGATTCCTTTTATTTCTTTTTCTTCTCTGATTGCTATGGCTAAAACCTCCAAAACTATGTTGAATAAAAGTGGAGACAGTGGGCAAACTTGTCTTGTTCCTGATCTTAGTGGAAATGGTTTCAGTTTTTCAACATTGAGAACTATGTTGGCTGTGGGTGTGTCATAGATGGTCTTTATTATGTTGAGGTAAGTTCCATCTCTGCCTACTTTCTGCAGGGTTTTTATCATAAATGGGTGTTGAATTTTGTTGAAATCTTTCTCTGCATCTATTGAGATGATCATATGGTTTTTCTCCTTCATTTTGTTAATATGGTTTATCACACTCATTAATTAGCATATATTGAAGAATCCTTGCATTCCTGGGATAAACCCCACTTGATCATGGTGTATGATCCTTTTAATGTGCTATTGGATTCTGTTTGCTAGTATTTTGTTGAGGATTTTTGCATCTATGTTCATCAGTGATATTGGCCTGTAGTTTTCTTTTTTTGTGACATCTTTGTCTGGTTTTGGTATCAGGATGATGGTGGCCTCACAGAATGAATTTTGGAGTGTTCCTCCCTCTGCTATATTTTGGAAGAGTTTGAGAAGGATAGGTGTCAGCTCTTCCCTAAATATTTGATAGAATTCGCCTGTGAAGCCATCTGGTCCTGGGCTTTTTTTTGTTGGAGGATTTTTTTTTTTTTTGCGGTACGCGGGCCTCTCACTGCTGTTGCCTCTCCCGTTGTGGAGCACAGGCTCCGGACGCGCAGGCTAGCGGCCATGGCTCACGGGCCTAGCCACTCTGCGGCATGTGGGATCCTCCCAGACCAGGGCACGAACCCGTGTCCCCTGCATCGGCAGGCAGACTCTCAAACACTGCGCCACCAGGGAAGCCCGTTGTTGGAGGATTTTTAATGACAGTTTCAATTTTAGTGCTTGTGATTGGTCTGTTTATATTTTCTATTTCTTCCTGGTTCAGTCTCGGAAGGTTGCACATTTCTAAGAATTTGTCCATTTCTTCCAGGTTGTCCATTTTATTGGCCTATAGTTGCTTGTAGTAATCTCTCATGATCCATTGTATTTCTGCTGTGTCAGTTGTTACTTCTTTTTCATTTCTAATTCTATTGATTTGAGTCTTCTCACTTTTTTTCTTGGTGAGTCTGGCTAATGGTGTATCAGTTTT
Source organism: Mesoplodon mirus (assembly GCF_964341445.2). Taxonomy (NCBI): domain Eukaryota; kingdom Metazoa; phylum Chordata; class Mammalia; order Artiodactyla; family Ziphiidae; genus Mesoplodon; species Mesoplodon mirus. The sequence continues at coordinate 49,285,871 of NC_138985.1, read as the reverse complement.
GTTTATCTTCTCAAAGCATCAGCTTTTAGTTTTATTGATCTCTGGTAATGTTTCCTTCATTTCTTTTTCACTTATTTCTGATCTCATCTTTATGATTTCTTTCCTTCTGCTAACTTTGGGGTTTTTTTGTTCTTCTTTCTCTAATTGCTTTAGGTGTAAGGTTATGTTGTTTATTTGCGATGTTTCTTGTTTCTTGAGGTAGGATTGTATTGCTATAAACTTCCCTCTTAGATCTGCTTTTGCTGCATCCCATAGGTTTTGGGTCATCGTGCTTTCATTGTAATTTGTTTCTAGGTATTGTTTGATTTCCTCTTTGATTTCTTCAGTGATCTCTTAGTTATTAAGTAGTGTATTGTTCAGCCTCCATGTATTAGTATTTTTTTTACAGATTTTTTCCTGTAATTGATACATAGTTTCTTAGCATTGTGGTCAGAAAAGATACTTGATACAATTTCAATTTTCTTAAATTTACCAAGGCTTGATTTGTGACCCAAGATATGATCTATCCTGGAGAATATTCCCTGAGCACTTGAGAAGAAAGTGTATTCTGTTGGTTTGGGATGGAATGTCCTATAAATATCAATTAAGTCCATCTTGTTTAATGTATCATTTAAAGCTTGTGTTTCCTTATTTATTTTCACTTTGGAAGATCTGTCCATTGGTGAGAGTGGGATGTTCACATCCCCTACGATGATTGTGTTACTGTCGAATTCCCCTTTTATGACTGTTAGCATTTGCCTTATGTATAGAGGTGCTCTTATGTTGGGTGCATTAATATTTACAATTGTTATATCATCTTCTTGGTTTCATCCCTTGATCATTATGTAGTGTCCTTCCTTGTCTCTTGTAACAGTCTTTATTTTAAAGTGTGTTTTGTTTGATATGAGAATTGCTCTTCCAGCTTTCTTTTGATTTCCATTTGCATGGAATATCTTTTTCCATCCCCTCACTTTCAGTCTGTATGTGTCCCTAAGTCTGAAGTGGGTCTCTTGTAGACAGCATATATATGGGTCTTGTTTTTGTATCCATTCAGCCAGTCTATATCTTTTGGTTGGAGCATTAATCCATTTACATTTAAGGTAGTTATCGCTATGTATGTTCCTATTACCATTTTCTTAATTGTTTTGGGTTTGTTTTTGTAGGTCTTTTCCTTCTCTTGTGTTTACTGCCTAGGGAAGTTCCTTTAGCATTTGTTGTAAAGCTGGTTTGGTGATGCTGAATTCTCTTAGCTTTTGCTTGTCTGTAAAGGTTTTAATTTCTCTGTCGAATCTGAATGAGCTCCTTGCTAGGTAGAGTAATATTGGTTGTAGGTTTATCCCTTTCAACACTTTTTTTTTTTTTTTTTTCTTTTTGCGATATGCGGGCCTCTCACTGTTGTGGCCTCTCCCGTTGCGGAGCACAGGCTCCGGATGCGCAGGCCCAGCGGCCATGGCTCACGGGCCCAGCCGCTCCGCGGCATATGGGATCCTCCCAGACCGGGGCACGAACCCGTATCCCCTGCATCGGCAGGCGGACTCTCAACCACTGCGCCACCAGGGAGGCCCCCTTTCAACACTTTAAATATGTCCTGCCACTCCCTTCTGGCTTTCAGAGTTGCTGCTGAAAGATCAGCTGTTAACCTTATGGGGATTCCCTTGTATGTTATTTGTTGTTCTTCCCTTGCTGCTTTAATACTTTTTCTTTATATTTAATTTTTTTTTTTTTTTTTGCGTTACGCGGGCCTCTCACTGTTGTGGCCTCTCCCGTTGCAGAGCACAGGCTCCGGACGCGCGGGCTCAGCGGCCATGGCTCATGGGCCCAGCCGCTCCACGGCATGTGGGATCTTCCCGGACTGGGGCACGAACCCGTGTCCCCTGCATCGGCAGGCGGACTTTCAACCACTGCACCACCAGGGAAGCCCCTATATTTAATTTTTGATACTTTGATTAATATGTGTCTTGGCATGTTTCTCCTTGGATTTATCCTGTACTTGACTCTCTGCACTTCGTGGACTTGATTAACTATTTCCTTTTCCGTATTAGGGAACTTTTCAACTATAATCTCTTCCAGTATTTTCTCAGTCCCTTTCTTTTTCTCTTCTTCTCCTGGGACCCCTATAATTCGAATGTTGCTGCATTTAATGTTGTCCCAGAAGTCTCTGAGACTGTCCTCAATTCTTGTCATTCTTTTTTCTTTATTCTGCTCTGCGGTAGTTATTTCCACTGTTGTAACTTCCAGGTCACTTATCTGTTCTTCTGCCTCAGTAATTCTGCTATTGATTCCTTCTAGAGAATTTTTTATTTCATTTATTGTGTTGTTCATCATTTTTGTTTTCTCTTTAGTTCTTCTAGGTCCTTGTTAAACGTTTCTTGTATTTTCTCCATTCTATTTCCAAGATTTTGGATTATCTTTACTATTATTACTCTGAATTCTTTTTCAGGTAGACTGCCCATTTCCTTTTCATTTGTTTGGTCTGGTGGGTTTTTATCTTGCTCCTTCATCTGCTGTGTGTTTCTCTGTCTTCTCATTTTGCTTAACTTACTGTGTTTGGGAGTCTCCTTTTCACAGGCTGCAGGTTCGTAGTTCCTGTTGTTTTTGGTTTCTGCCCCCAGTGGGTAAGGTTGGTTCAGTGGGTTGTGTAGGCTTTCTGGTGGAGGGGACTGGTGGTGTTGTTCTTTTGGGTGAGGCTGGATCTTATCCTTCTGGTGGGCAGGACCACATCCACTGGTGTGTTTTGGTGTGTCTGTGACCTTATTATGATATTAGGCAGCTCCTCTGCTAATGGGTGGGGTTGTGTTCCTGTCTTGTTAGTTGTTTGGCATAGGGTGTCCAGCACTAGAGCTTGCTGGTCGTTGAGTGGAGCCGGGTCTTAGTGTTGAGACAGAGATCTCTGGGAGAGCTTTCACTGCTTGATATTACATGGAGCTGGGAGGTCTCTGGTGGACTATTGTAGTGACTTGGCTCTCTCAACTCAGAGGCACAGGCCTGACATCTGGCCAGAGCACAAAAACCCTGTCAGCCACGCAGCTCAGAAGAAAAGGGAGAAAAAATAAATAAATAAATAAATAAAATAAAATAGTTATTAAGATAAAAAAGTTACTAAAAATAGAAAAAAGTAATAGAAAAAGGAAAAAGAAAAGAAGAAATAAGAGAGTAACCCAACCAAATAACAAAACAAATCCACCAATGATAACAAGTGCTAAAAACTATACAAAAAAAAAAAAAAAGGATAGATAGAACTCTGGGACAAAGGGTAAAAGCAAAACTATACAGAGAAACTCACACACAAAAAATTCACACACATATATGTACACAATCACAAAAAAGAAAAAGGGAAAATATATATATATTTGTACATTAAAAAAAAAGGGAAGAGAGCAACCAAATCAATAAACAAATCAACCAATGATAATAAATTCTAAATACTAAGCTAAGATAAACATAAGACCAGAAACAAATTAGATACAGAAAGCAAACCCCAAGTCTACAGTTGCTCCCAAAGTCCACCTCCTCAATTTTGGGATGATTCATTTTCTATTCAGGTATTCCTCGGATGCAGGGTACATCATGTTGATTATGGGGATTTAATCCGCTGCTCCTGAGGCTGCTGGGAGAGATTTCCCTTTCTCTTCTTTGTTCACACAGCTCCTGGGGTTCAGCTTTGGATTTGGCCCCACCTCTGCATGTAGGTCACCTGAGGGCATCTGTTCCCCTCTCAGACAGGACGGGGTTAAAGGAGCTGCTGATTAGGGGGCTCTGGATCACTCAGGCTGTGGGGAAGGAAGGGTTTGGATGCGGGGAGAGCCTGCGGCAGCAGAGGCCAATATGACGTTGCAACAGCCTGAGGTGCGCCATGTGTTCTCCTGGGGAAGTTGTCCCTGGATCACGGGACCCTGGCAGTGGCGGGCTGCACAGCCTCCCTGGAGGGGAGGTGTGGATAGTGACCTGTGCTTGCACACAGGTTTCTTGGTGGCTGCAGCAGCAGCCTTAGTGTCTCATGCCTGTCTCTGGTGTCCACGCTGATAGCCGCGGCTCGTGCCTATCGCTGGAACTCATTTAGGCGGTGCTCTGAATCCCCTCTCCTCGTGCACCCTGAAACAGTGGTCTCTTGCCTCTTTGGCAGGTCCATACTTTTTCCCGGACTCCCTCCCGGCTAGCTGTGGCGCACTAGCCCCCTTCAGGCTGTGTTCATGCAGCCAACCCCAGCCCTCTCCCTGGGATCTGACCTCTGAAGCCCAAGCCTCAGCTCCCACAAATAAGCTTTTTATCTTTGTTTTTGCACAGTCATTTTATTGCGGGTATTAAAATAGAGCAGAGGCTAGAGGTTAATTACTTCAACTGCATAAAGACATCAGTTTTTAAAAAATATTTTGTGTTATCTGAATTTATTATGGGAAGTATGAAAACAATCACATGTGAATGTGCAGATCACCTCTATCGTATTTCAGAACATATTAATCCTTACATTTGCATTTCTTCTTCTCTCTGTTGGACTTGCAATTGCTTTTCTCCCTGCTGGAAATTTCTTTCCTCTTACAGTCTCATGCCTCACTCCTGTGCCGTCCTCTTCCAACACTATTCAAATGTCAACTTTTTAGTAAGGCTTTCTCTGACCTTACTCTCATTGAAAATTGGGATGCCACACCCTCCCTCTGTCCCATCATTTGGTGCTGCCCCAGCTTTATTTTTATCCATAACACTTACTACCACTTGACATACTCTGTGTGTGGGTGTGATTTCTGGTCTCCACTGAATAGAATGTAAGCTCCATAAGGGCAGGAGTGCTTGTCTCTATAGTTTATTGTTATATCTTCAGCTCTTAGCACAATACATGTGGTACATCCTAGGTCCTTGATAAATATCTCTTTTCTTTCAATACCTGTTCATCATAACTTTTAACTTTTTTTAACTTAGTGGTATATCTTGAGAATTTTTCAATATCCTTACATGTCCTTAGAAAATATAATTTTTAATGTCTGAATACACATTTAATTTCTGAATATACGTATCATAACTTGTTAACATAATCCCTTATTTTTGGACATGTAGTTTGAGCTTTCCCCTAATATCAATTCTGTGACAGTGAACATTCTCATTTACTGTGGTCTGAATGTGTCCCCCCAAAATTCATATGTTGAAGTCCTAATGCCCAAAGTGATTGATGGTATTAGGAAGCGGGGTCTTTGGGAGATGCTTAGGTTACCAGGGTGGAGCCTTTATGAATGAGATTAGTGCTCTTGAAAAGGAGGCCTGAGAACTCCCCTCCCATTTTCTTACCATGTGGTGATACAATACAAGGAAGATCTGTGATCAGGAAGAGGGCCTTCACCTCACCATGCTGGCACCCTTATCTTGGAGTTCCAGACTCTAAAATTGTGAGAAATAAATTTGTGCATAAGTTACCCAATCTGTGGTGTTTTGGTGGAGCAGCCTGAACTAAGACATCATTCAATTACATGTTTCTGTCTTATAACTTCCTTAAAATAAATGTGAAGAGGTGACATTGCTGCTTTAAAGTGTATGGACACTGTAAATTTTTTGCCTTATGCAGTCAGAAATGTTTTACTAGTTTAAACAGCCCTCAGGGATATAAGACTGTTTTTATTTTTGAACATCCTCACTAATATTTTGTAGTTGGATTTTTTAATATTTTACAGTTTGATAAGTAAAAATATATTTCATTGATATTTCAACATGTACCTCAACATTAATGTCCATGCCATTGGGGAGTATTGGAGACAGCACATTAGATCTGTGTGTTCACATTATTACCTCACCTAGAGGGCCCACATTTTATTTGTGCTGCTTCTTATGGCCCTGACTATACTGAATACAAAGCCTGTATTATATGAAATTGGCCACCAGTGCCAGAAAAACAAAACCAAAAACTAACTACAGCTATTGAAGAATGTTTTGTCAGTTGAGGGGTGACATTTAAAGACAGAAATGATTATTATCATTTACATTATTATGACTTTTCTCTTTCCAAAAGGAAGATTTTTAGATGTACTATTTTAGGTGATGGAGTTGATAAACAGGTACTTTATATGCCCAGAAATGTTGTAGATCTCCTTAAAAAAAAAGGAACACTTAAAAGTAAGGCCTTGAGTACCAAGATATTTTGGCCCATAGTTATTTTTTTTATAACTAAATATTTTGAAAAATATTTTGTCTTGTACGACTCCCATGTTTTAAAGCATGGAAAACATGGTAATATTATAAACTGTATTTTTGTAAGCAGTAGAGTTTGGTCAAAGACCCTGCTTTATACCTGCATTGCCTTTTTGGCTGTCTCTTCCATATGTTGTAATAATTCCCCCTTCTGTGTGTCTTGGCAAGCGATGGGCCTCAGCATTCATGACAAAACCTCAGAAGCCCAGATGCTCACTTTTTCCGCCTGCTTCAGTGATACCAGAGAGTAGGCATGTGGTCGAAATCCAATTTGACCTTTTGTATTGGTCTGCTTGGACTGCCATAACAGAATACCATAGACTGGGTGACTGAAACAACAGAAATTCATTTTCTCACACTTCTGGAAGTTAAAAGTCCAAGGTCAAGGTGCCATCACCTTGGTGATTGGTTTCTGGAGAGACCTTCTTCCTGATTTTTGCACAAACTCATTTTATTAAAGGTTATCAAAATAAACTTCTCACCGTGTCCTCACATGGCCTCTCTTCTGTGTGCTTGTGCAAAAGAGAGAGAAGAATCTCTGGTGTCTTTTCCTCTTCTTGCAGGGATACCAGGCCTATCAGGTTAGGGCCCCACCCTCATGACCTCATTTAACCTTAATTACCTCCCTAAAAGCCCTGTCTCCAAATACAGTCACAGTGGGTGTTAAGGCTTCAAATATGAATTGTTTGGGGGTAGTGGGGAGATTCGTCCATAATACCTTCCACACAGGAGCTGAATCTAAGGTGGGTAATGAGTCATAGTAGAGGATTCCTCTTGGCTACAGTGATGGTGTCAGCAAGAGTATCTCATTCTCAGTGGTGACGTGACAACCTAACCGTACCATTCCTTAGATGTAGTTACAGCTTAGTTCTGACTGCCTAGCTCTTCAGGTCACAGAACAGAAAACCAAGCCTCTTTCCCCCAGATATTTCTACACTGTTCTAGAAGCTACCTCAGAGTCTTCCAATAATTTCCCTTTCAAATTTAATTAGCCTGAATCAGTTTCTGTTGCAGCTGCTAATAACCCTGACTGAAACAGAATTTTTAACCTAAAATTAAAATATCACTGAAAATACAATAGATGATTGAGGTGTGTGTCTCTGATGAATGCTTTCATCTAATACAAGGTTAATTGCCTAAAGAGAACTCTGATAAGTAGCATAGTGAAAATAGGGTATCATACTAAAAAAGATTAATTAAAATGATAGTTGGAGGTCATAACTAAAATGTCTAAGGATTTGTAGTTTGAATAATAGAATTCGTTTTGAAGCCTTGCCAGGCATTTTACTCTTATTTATGTGTGTATGTGTGGGAGAGTGGAGATGGAAGTTACCACATCACTTATTTCTACAAAACATGCTTTTACTTTTCTATTTTGCTAAGAGTGGTAACTCTGTACTAGTAGAGTCGCTTTCTTCTACCAACAATACATTGGTGCAATACAATAAAATCTTTTATATTGACAATACATTTCAATTTAGCATATTAAAAACTTGTAGAATATTTAATATTTTTTCTTTTATCTAAAATATGAACTTTAGTAATGTATCTGTTCTATTTTTGCCTGTGTTTTATATAGGTATGTTTTGGTGTGGTCTTGCCAACCAAATTTTCCCTTTCCCTTCTCTTTCTCTGCTTCAGAGAACTTATTTATTTCAACATCATTCTTTTTGTTGAGATGACATTGAGCTTAAAATATTTCTCCTCTCTAGAGAATAAATTAGCATGCACTTACCTATGTAGATCCCTACATTGGTGTTTCTGAGCCAGAGCTGTGCAAAGGGAAAGATTTTCATAGAGATTCGTTTGAATCCTGTGAGAAGGCCTGCTTTGCCAGAGAAGTGTTATTTATAGCAGCCCTTCTGAAGATAAGGAAAGAGAACTTCCCTTGACTTTTTTTTGACTGATAACATCTTAAATTTGTCAAAGCATTCATTTGCAACTGCAGGAGAGCAATTCTGACTGATAGACAGTAAGTTCTCATTAGAACAGATTTTATGGTATCTGTTACAAACGATATTTTTCTGTTTGGTTTACTATTTTTTAAACAGAAAGTTTATGACATATTATGTCCTACTAAATTTATTTTTTGGTTCCTTTTTTATAATGTCATAATAATAGTTGTTTTTTTTTTTTTACTTATTTTCTATCAGGTGCTGTTCTAAACTTCACATATGTAACATTTAATTGTTGGAAAATTTATGTGATATTCAATATTATGGTCATTTGGGGATAAGAAAGTTGAAATTGAGGAAACTGACCAGGTCTTAAAATTGTGCCTTAAGCATTATTTTATATTGCTTTCTTCAAAGTAATCAGTGAAGTTAATCTGAAAATTTTAGGATGTTATGGGGAAAGTCATGTTTGTACATTGGCCAAAGTCAGTCATTGCAGTGGATATATAAGACACATACACTGTGAATTGGACAGCCATCATTATGGCTATGATTCGGCAACTATCCTACACATCACTATCAAATACATGTCACTTTAGTCTTTTTCTTTCCATGTTCAAAAGGTTACATTACCTCTTGAATGAAGTACAGTCTCTTAAGCCTTATATCTAAAGCTATTCAAATTTGATTCCAGTCTGCTTTTTTTTTTAACCATTTTTTATCCTAATATGTACCCTATATTCCAGCCAAAACAGACTACTTGTTCTTTCTCAAAATGGTCTCTGTAACTTGGATTGGGTGAAATTGCCATCCTTCTTTTAAACAAAACAAAAAAAGGTAACCTATTCCAAAATGTACACTGAAATCTTTTTTATCTTTTCAACGGGAATTGACCTCTTCCTCCTCAAAACTTTGATATATTCTTTTGGCCATCATTATGGTCAATACTAAGGTTCGTTATTTCTACATTTTCTTCCGTCTCATACTAAGTTTTTTGCTCATCTTTTTATGTCTTGCGTTTTCTCTGGGTTATAATGTGAATACTTGTGAGGCTCTCTTCAAACTGATGACCAATGTCAAAACTTAGTACTAAACAAAGGAATGCAACCCCATTGAAGCCAAGGCCACTAGAACTACTTTTCTAGCATTCTTTCTGAAAAAACAGTATCATGGTGCAATAGTTATTACATCAAATGTCAATTTTCAAGATTTTTACATGCCTTTATATATCAGGAGGGGAATATAAGATCAACAGAAATTTTTCAAAAAAAAAAAAACCCAAACTTTTCTTTTTTCCTCTACTTTCATTGCATTCTACAACCTATATAGTCTTTCTGTCCTTGGAGGATGGAAAACTCTTCTTCAAGCCCTAGCCATCCATGACTTTCTTTCCCTTCCCCCTGTCTTCCTGATTCTGCCCTGAAAAGCCCAAAGGAGCTATCTGGCAATAGCATAAAGCTTAACAAAGAACGAGGAGGGAAAGAAATGGGCAGTATCAAATCAGAATATTCTTTAGGAGATTTAAGGATACCCTGGAAGTCTTCTTATATTAATAAATATGGTTCTGTCTAGTAAATATCAAGAAACTCATAGAATATTTAATTGCTCCTTTAAAACCCTAACAAGGAAGAAAAAAATCCTTTATGAAGAAAAGGACACACTTGGTGATTAAAGATAGAAAAAAACAATAAAATATGTTAATACTTTGGAATTACAACAGCTCCTATTAGAACTAATGGCTTTTATCTTCTTTTGAAACAATTTCTCAAGTTTTGAACATCAGACCAATGTTGATATGTTCAAAGTTATTAAATAGTATCATCAGAAGACATTGATGTCTGTCACTGAACTATTAGAATTTGTGCTCTCTTCTTTTTGACCCATAGTCTTTCAATAGAAACTACAAAGGCAGCAGGTTGTATCTGTGAGTGCTGAAGCCTATTCTCCTCCTAACTGTCTACCTCAGGGCATCCAGACAGGGATCTTTGTTGCACGCATTTGGACAACCCAACCCACATGTCTCAACTCCATCCACATTCCCCTCAGCCAGTTGTATCTGTCTTGGCTACCCCTCAGATTGAGAAGTATACACACTGGCAGCAAATGTGTTTTCTCAAGAACATACCAGAAAAAGAAGTTTGTACAGAATGTGGAACAGGCAAAAGGGCATCTGAGAAGGGAACTCAGGGATCCTGTGTTACCTCGAGTAGGATCCAGAAGAGAAGGGGCCTCTTGGACCTTTCTTCCTACCCTGTGGAAGAGGGTGAAGTTTCTCAGTTCAAAAGTAATCTAATATAAAATACCAATGAGTATTTTAGAAAGAAAAAATGACTTATGTGATTAAATTATTTTTTTCAGTAACTTGCATTTAAATTAGACCTTTCATACTAGTCCTTTCCTTTGTGCATCTACATGGATAAATTCTGCAAATCAGTTTCTGTAAAATTTATTTTACTCTTTTCTTGGACTCCCCCTGCAGCAATTATATGAGGATAAAATACAGCTTCATACTTTATAGCTGCATCTTTCAAACTGAAAACCAGCTATTAGCCCTTATGACCTTTGCCAAGTCACTTAACGTATCTGTAACTTTGCTTCTACATTTGAATACTGAACATTTCCTTCTAACTATAAATAGTATTATTAGAAGAAAATGGGTTGAGATAGTACAGGATCTCTGTAAAATATATTTGGCAACCAGCAGAAATTTTTTTAATGGAAGACAAGTTAGAAAATGAAAATATAAAATTAATTTTAATCTTGGACATATTCTCATTGATGCTGATGAGAGTCTTCTTGTTAAAATGCTGATCATATTTACTTTGTGGAAAGAGCCTCCCTCAAAGAGAACCCAAAAAACAAAAAAACAAAACCACAACAGTTGTTAGTGCAGAAGTAACCAAAGATCCCAAAAGAGCTAGAATCATTCTTTTGGACACATATATTTGATACATTCTTCCCTGTGCTTAATTCATTACTAAACACAACACTTCACCTGTCAACAGCTGGAATTGATTTACAAAGGCAAAACCAATTTATCTTCTGTTGACAACATATATTTATCTAATGCTCAAAGTTTATCCCAGGAGAAGTCATTTACCTTCTCTTTGATTCAGCTACCTATCTATAAAGCAGGATAAATGGTGGTCATTCTGTACCCAATTTAAAAACTGTCATTAAGATCAATTATAAAAAACCCATGACAAACGTGACACATTTTGAGAAAAAAAATGGATTTACCAGTTTTTTTTTTCCACTTTTTTTCTCTTTATTCCTGTTTCCCTGCCCTTCTTATTAAAATGACTAATGGATAAACAGCAAGGTCCTACTGTACAGCACAGGGAACTCTATTCAATATCCTGTGATAAACCATAATGGAAAAGAATATGAAAAAGAATATATACATGTAAAACAGTCACTTCGCTTTACAGCAGAAATTGACATAACATTGTAAATCAATTATACTTCAATAAAATTTTAAAAATTTAAAATTTTTCTGTTCACTTTTCAGCTTTGCTTTTTTGCATATTTACAATGGTTTTCCTATGGTTTGTAATATGCATCGCTAACATAAGGATAGTCCTCTTATTAGAGATAATACTGTTACTACTTCAAGCAAAATATAGAAACCTTGCAACCTTAATATAAATAAATCCCCCATCCCTGTCCTTTATGTTGTACTTGTTATTCATAATACATCTAAAAACATTGTAACTCTCACAATAGAATAGATTTCTTTGAAATTTTTATATAATTTATAAGGAAATGCAAATTTGAAAAAGACAAAAGTGGTTTCCTAAATCTGTCCAGATATTTGCCAATTTCCAATGTTCTTCATTCTTTTCTGAGGATCTAAGTTTTCATCAACTATCATTTCCCTTGAGCCTAAAGAACTTCCTTAAGCATTCTTACAGTACAGGTCTCTGGCAACAAAATCTCTTCATTTTCTTTTATCTGAAAATGTGATTTTGTCTTCATTCTGGAATGATACTTTTTCTGAATAAAGAATTTTAGGTCTACAAATTTCCATCTTTCAGCAACTTAAGATGTTTTCTACTGTTTTCTCGATCCCATAGTTTCTGGAGGTTTTGTCCTTCTAATATCCTAACCGCATGTACATTTGACTGCTCAGTATCATTTAATATGTGCTTGAGGCTCTATTCATTTTTTTAAATGTTTTTCTTCGTGTTTCTCACTTTGGATAATTTCTTTTGATCTATTTTCAAGTTTATTTACTCTTTTTTCCTGTCCATTTGCCTAAATCATCCAGTTAATTTTTCATTTCCCTGAGAAGTTATTTTTTAGTTCTAGAATTTCTATCCTTGTACTGAGGCTTCCCATTTATCTGCTGAGATTTTTCACGCATTCAAAAAATGTTGTTTTACTTCATTGAAGATTGTTTAAAACCTACTTAAACGTGCTTTGTCTGTTAGTTTCAACATCTGTTTCCTTCCAAGGTCAGACTTGGTTGATATCTTTACTCTCAAAAAATATTTTCCATTTTCTTGATAGTTTATATGTCAAAGAATTTTTGTGTATTCTGTTGTGGAAATTCTGGATTCTTTATTTTTCTGTGATGAGTACTGCTTTCTTTGTTTTATCAGGTAGTTTTCTTTAGAAGATTGAACCTAAACAGTTTTTCATGCACTAGCTCCATTCCTTGTTCAGAACTTTGGTCCCAAGCAAGTGTCCCCTCAGAGTCTGTTGTGTGTATGTGTAACTCAGGGTTCAGCAAGAGATGGCAAAACAGGGTTTAAGAGATCTTTCTCTGACTCAATCCCATTCGTGGTCCTCCTGTTTTCTTTACTGTTCATGGTCTTTTGGCTTTTTAAAATTTTTTCCTAACTCCTCTGAACATAAAGACTGCAGGTTTTTGATATGCAAATCTTCCTCCTCCGAAGTTCCTACCCCATGGACTGTGCTTAGCCCCAGGCTAAAAGTCAAAGAGATAGGAACTAAGTTCTATGTCTGCTCTCCTGGAAATGACTGAGTATTCTATCATGGTCTGCCTACTCATGTTCACTATCCAGGATCTATTGGGTGGTATCTTCAGTCTGAGTTTAGATATTTTTGTAACAGAGAAGAACAAACTTGAGTCCATATTGGATCTTTTTCTTTAGCTGTAACCCTTGTGCTCTATTGCCTCTGCTTAGTCATGCTGGCTGTGCACCTTTGTAAAAGAACATTCCCTATAGTCTGAAATATACATGATAGCCCATTCTCAAGGATCTGACCTTTAAAGGTATAACACTTTTCCATTCATATAGAGATAAAAAATTGCAGAACAGAGAGTAACAGGAATAGCCTTGTTGGAGGTTTATAGGAACATTGTGACCAGACCTACATGGACAGCTGCAAGAACAAAGGATTCTGGCATCAAGAACTTTGCAACAACCAACCACACCTCCTCCCCTTTTAGTAAAAAAGAAGCCTGAATTCTAACTCAGGGAGAGATGGTTCTTTAGGACACTAGTCCACCATCTTCCCAGTCTGCTAGCTTTCTGAATAAAGTCACTATTCCTTGTCCCAACACCTCATCTCTTGATTTATTGCCCTGTTGTGTGGTGAGCAGTATGAGCTTGGACTCAGTAACATTTTGTCTTTGGTTGAGCTGCTTTAAGTCTGTTTTATACATTCCTGGTTCAGCAATCAGTCAGAGATGTGAGTAGAAAGAATTCAAAGATATCCTCCCTGGCTTTCTCCTGTCCCAGATCAGCTTTCATGGTTTCCCTGCTTCAGTTTTCTGTTTCACCAACCTGGTAAGATTTCAGGGTGAACTCCCTATCAGAGTTTGTACCATTGGTTCACACTTCACTGTCTACAAGTAGTTACTATGTGTATTATGTCAAGATGAGGTTATCTGGTAGGCTCTTAGCCCATCAAACCCGGAACCTTGATTGTTGTTTAACACTTTCATTGAGATATGATTGACATACAATAAACTTCATATACTTAAAGTGAATTATTTTTCCTATTTTTCCTATGTATATTCGTGAAATCATCACCATGATCAAGATAATGAACATATTTGTCACTTCCCAAAACTTCCTCCTGCCCTTTTGAAATTGCTGCCTCCTGCCCATCCCTGCACTGCCCTTTCTCTGTCCTCCCCAGGCAATCACAGATCTGTCTTCTACAATTACAGATTTGTTTGCATTTTCTAAACTTCTAAATAATGGGATCATGAAGTACATATTTCTTTTTGGTTTGACTTTTGCTCAGCATAATCTTTTTGAGATTCATCCATGTTGTGATTTCACTTTTATTACTAGGTAGTAGTATTTCATTGTATGGATGTGCTTTTGTTGGCTTATCCATTTACCTATTGATAAATATTTAGGTGGTTCCTAGTTTTTAATCATTAGAAATTAAGCTTCTATACGCATTCTTGTATGTCCTTTTATGGTCATGTGCGTTCATTTATCTTGGGTAAAAAATCTAGAAGTTCGATACCTGGGTCATACAGTAGGGTATGTAAAAACAAAAAAAAAAACTTTATAAAAACTTGCCAACCTGCTTTTCAAAGTGATTGTACCATTTTATATGACCACCAGCAGTATATGAAAGTTCCAATTCCTCCATATCTTCACCAAAACTAAGTATGCTCTCCTTAAAGTTTTAGCTAATCAACTAGATCTGTAGCAGTATCTCATTATGATTTTAATTTGCATTTCCTTAATCACGAATAATGTTGAGAATCTCTTCATGTAGCTTATTTGTAATCCAAATAGCTTCTTTGATTAAATGTTTGTTGAAATATGTTGTCCTTTTTTGTTGCATCGTTTGTTCCCTTATTATTGGATATTGAGAGTTCTTTACATATTCTGGATAGAAGTCCCTCAGGAGATACATGGTTTGGAAATATTTTCTTCCATGGTGTGTTTTGTCTTTTCTTTTTCCAAAGAGTGTCTTTCAAAGAGTAGATATATTTTATTTCAGTAAAATCCAGTATATCAAATTTGTTTCTTATGAATCATGCTTTAAGTAATATAGTTGGAAATTTTTGCCTAACCTAAAGTCAGATTTTTTTCTCATTTGTTTCTTTCTGGAAGCTTTAGAGTTTGGGGTTTTATATTTAGGTCTATGATCTATTTTGAATTATTTTTTATATATGGTGGAGGTATGTATTAAAGTTCCATTTTTTAATATGTGGTTATCTAATTTTTTCAGAATTTTCTATTGAAAAAATTTTCTTTTTTTCATAAAATTTCTTATGCACCTTTGTAAAAAATCAGTTTCTCAAATACATGTGGGTGTATTTTGGGGCTCTGTTCTTTTCCATTTATTTAATTATTTATTTTTATGACAGTGACACATTTTTTTGATTATCAGGGCTTTATAATAATGCCTGTCATCACATCAGGTAATGTTATTCCTCCAACTTTGGTCTTGCTTTGCAAAGTTGATATGGCTATTCTAGGTCATTTCACTTTCCGAAGCAATTTTTGAATCATGTTTTAACTTTTACAATAAAATTCTACTATTGTGGAAATAAAATGATTTTGATTGGGATTGTGTTAAAGCTACATATCAGTTCAGAGAGAAATGACATCTTCACACAGCTGAGTCCTCCAACCCATTAGCAGGCATTAGGATGATCTATCTTTTCCTTCACATAAATCTTCTTTAATTTTTTTTGGTAATATTTTATAGTTTTCAGTATACAGAGAGAGAGATTTATTTCTAAATATTTAATATTTTTGATGCTCCAGTCATTTTTGGTTTTGTTTATTTTGATTTCCAATTGGCCATTGTTAATATATAAGAATACTATTGATTTTTGTTGCTTGATCTTGGATCCTGCCACAGTGCTAAACTCATTTACAAGTTCTAGTAACTTACTTGTAGATTCTACCAAATTTTTTACCTAGGTGATACTATATTTAATGAATAAAAACAGTTTTACATTTTCTTTCCTAATATGGGTGACCTTTTTTTTTTTTTTTCTTATTACACTTGCTAGGACTAATAATAGAATGTTGAATACAAATGGTGTCAGTGGACATTGTTGACTTTTTCTGGTCTTAGGAGGAAAACAGTCATTCTGTCACCATCATATATGAAGTTATCTGTACGACTTTTATAGCTACCCTTTATCAAGTTGCATAAGTTCCTTGTATTCCTATTTGGTAAGACTCAGAAGTGCATATTGGATTTTGTCAAATGCTTTTGTTCTATCTACTGAGATAATTACATGTTTTTTTAAAATTTAGTTTGTTAGGATCATGAATTGCAGAGATTAATTTTTCTTTCTTTTTCAAAATTATTTTAATATTTAACCTTTAAAAAAATACTTACTAGAGCAGTTTTAGGTTCACAGCAAAATTGAATGGAAGGGACAGAGATTTCTTGTATACCTCCTGCCCCCACACATGTATAGATAGCTTCTGCAGCTATCAAATCTCCCACTAGAGTAGTACATTTGTTATAATTGATGAACCTACATTGGCACATCATTATCACCCAATGTCCATAGTTCACATCAGAGTTCACTCTTGCTTTTGTACATTTTGTGGGTTTGGACAAACGTAAAATAACATGTGTCCACCATTATAGTATCATACCAAGTAGTTTCAGTGACCTAAAAATTGTCTGTGCTCTGCCTGTTCATCCCTTTCTCCCTCCTAACCTCTGGAAACCATTGATCATTTTATTACCTCTATAGTTTTGCCTTTTCCAGAATGTCATATAGTTGGAATGAAACCTTTTCAGATTGACTTCTTTCACTTAGTAATATGTATTTAACATTTCTCCATGTCTCTTCACCACTCAATGTATTATTTCTTTTTAGTGCCAATTAATATTCCATTTTCGGATGTACAGCAGTTTATCCATTCACCTACTGAGAGATATCTTGGTTGCTTCCAGGTTTTGGCAATTATGAATAAAGCTGCTATGAACATCTGTCTGCAGGTTTTCATGTAGGCATAAATTGTCAAATCCTTTGGGTAAATAACAAGGAGCATAATAATAGCTGGATCATATGGTAAGAGTATGTTTAGTTTTATAAGAAGCTGCCAAACTGGCTTCCAAAGTGACTCTGCCATTTTGCATTCTTACCAGCAGTGAACGAGTGTACATGTTTTTCTACATTCTCACAAACATTTGGTGGTGTTAGTGTTTTACATTTTGACCATTCTAATAACTCTGTATTGGTATCTTATTGTTTTAATTTTCAGCTCTCCAATGACATATGATGTGGACTACATTTTTATATACTTATTAGCCATCTGTATGTTTTCTTTGATGAGTTATCTGCTCAAGTGTTTTGCCCATTTTTAATCAAATTGTTCATTTTTTAAAATTGTTGAGTTTTAAGAATTTTTTGTACACTTTAGATAACAGTCCTTGATCAAATGTATCTTTTGCAAATATTTTCTTCTAGTCCGTGACTTGTCTATTTATTCTCTCGGCAGTATCTCTTGTAGAGCAGAAATTTTTAATTTTAGTGAAATTCAGCCTTTCAATTCTTTCTTTCATTGAATCACACCTTTGGTGTTATACCTAAAAGCCCTTGCCATGGCAAGATTATCTAGATTTTTTCCTATATTATCTTCTAGGAGTTTTATAGTTTTTTATTTAGGTCTATGATCCATTTTGATTCATTTTAAGTTAATTTTTTTGAAGGGTGTAAGATCTGTGTCTAAATTCATTTTTTGCCTGTGGATTTCTGTTTGTTCCAGTACCCACTGTTGATAAGACCTTGTTCCACTGTGTTACCTTTACTTCTCTGTCAAAGATTAGTTGACCATATTTACATGAGTCTATTTTGAGGCTCTCTTTTCTGTTGCACTGATCCGTTTGTCAGTTCTTTCACTACTTTGTATGGCTGTTAGCATAACTGATGCCATCTTGGACCCGTACAGTTCCTTCTGTCCTTCCACTGACCCTACCTAGGACTGAATTTTGCGGTAAATCACTCTCTGTCATTGAGGACATTGTAGTTAATAGATATTGTTTAATGATTGCTAGGTCAGGTGGCCTCTCTGCTCTGATAGTTTCCAAATAGTGATGGAGACCTTTTGCTTGAGCCTCTACACAGAATCTGATGTAATCTTTCTATCAGACAAGCAAATAACCATCATTTTAAGAATATTTAAGTTGTTATAGGAATCATTATATATATTTTCAGAATTAGAAATGCTAAAAAGAAATTATTCATCCTATTTTCTTTATTATATGTTATTTTGTTACCAGTAATACCAGTCTTCATTAGAAAGTTGTGATGTTTCCAGATTATTGTTCATCTGGAGCTGTAATTTAGAAAGAATACCTAATAATTTAATCTCTTTCTCTCCTCCTTCTCATATTATTCTTTCCTCTCTCTTTTACTTCTGTAATATATTTCTTGCCCTCACTCACAATCCATATTTTAAAAGATAAAAACACTTTTAAAACTATAAGTAAAAGCTATGACTTCTTCGTGTACGGTATTAAAATAATTGAATGTTTAGCTATTCACAGATTTCTTAAAACTGTAAGCAGAGCATGTAATATTAGCACGATCATTTAAATTAAATTAATCCTTCAAACCTCCTCAATAAAAGTCCTAATGGAACACACACACATATTAAAAGAAGTCTTAAGTTGTATAGCTGGTTTATTAAATATGGGAGGCACGGTAAATGCTATTGCTATAAATGCTGTCAAAATATGTATTCTCTTTTCTAAACTCAACAAAAATTTTTTCAGATTATATCTTTGTTCAGATATTACAGTTAGCAATCTACTAACAGCTTATTTCAAAGGTTAGGGATACACTTGAATATAGTGAATCCTATACAGATCATTTTCCTGACTCAGAAAACTCTTTTTGTCCCTTCAGAGAAAGATAATTTGATTAGTTCTTTGCCCATGAGCCCAGCAATACAATATCCAAGTATGCATCTTTTTTCAGCTCGGTGTAGTAAAAGAATCACCCAAGAAAAGGCCTAAATCTAGAAACTGATATAAAGACTGGGTCAATGTGGGAAAGGGAGCAGGGGCGATGGTCAAGTGTGGGGAGCCACAGAGAAGCTAAGGAGACCGACCCTGGGGGAATGGTTCCAGATTTGGGGGCAAACTTAGAGCCCACATGACTAACACATCTCACTGAGTTCCTTGATTTTAATTATAAAGCTCATGAGGAAATTTCCCCCAGGAGAAGAAGCAGAATCAAAGTATAAACATATTCCTAATTGACGAATTATACAAATAGAAAAATCTGAGAGGCTTAGCCCTTTCGGTTCTGTACTTTTGACTTTTGGTGAACGAAAGGAATGGGTAGTTTATTAGTAGATTTGAGCAACAATAATGTTTTGTTTTGTTTTTTCCAGCCTACCTTATAGATCAGGTTAAGAAAAGAGAAATGAGTGAATTAGAGGTTTCATAAGAAAATAATTTTCTATGTTGCTCTACATTGTTTTCTACGTTGAAAAAAAGTAGAGACAAGGTTAGGGTATTTCAGCACCGTGGAGAAACATGTATCTATTCTGTACCATATTCATAGAATGAATGCTATGCCAGTTTAGGTGGTGGAAAGGAAAAGAGTGAAAGACAGGAGGTGGAGGAGTTTGGAAGCGGGTAGCACCATCACCCTTACGAGTCGTTTGGGAATGGCTGCCATGACTGGGTAGATCTTTAAGCAACCAATAAATTATAAGAAGGTAACATTACAGTTAATATTACAATACGGATAAAAGCCCACATCGCACACACATGATGTTGGAAAGCAGATAACGGATATTAGAAAGAAGAGGGATCGTGCTGAGCTCTTATTCACTAATGACTAATGCTGTCCCTTGTCCCTTGATGATGTCTGTGTCATGTCATAGCCATGGTAGACACTCTTGGTGCTCAGCCTAAATCACATTTTCCAGGCTGGCAATGTCTTGTGATTCCCCTAACAGCTGTGAGCACAGGCTGCTCACAGCTTCACTCTTCTCCTCTGTGAATTCCTTCAGCTGACTAGAGTCACCTGATTTGGGAATTCCTGTGGCCTTATGTACATCCGCTGTGGGGAGCCCACAGCCAGTTGTGAGTAATTGGGTGGAACAAATTTGTGGTGCATTTTCCCTTCACATTTCCCTATGGGATCAGCTTGAATTAGACTCTGCTCAGTTGTTCCCCCTACTCCATTCTGCTTTGCTCACTTCCTTACAGATTTCCCCTGAGAACACTCCCTCGATCAAAATTTCCTTGCACTGAAATCCTTGTCCCGGGACTTCCCTGGTGGTCCAGTGGTTAAGACTTCACGTTCCATTGCAGGGGGTGCAGGTTCGGACCCTAGTTGGGGAGCTAAGATCCCACCAGCCTTGTGGCCAAAAAACCAAAACATAAAACAAAAAAAACAAAAAAAAACCCCAGGAGCAATGTTGTAACAAATTCAATAAAGACTTTAAAAATGGTCCACATCAAAAAAAAAAAAAAATCTTAAAAAAAAAAAAAGAAAATCCTTGTCTCAGGCTTTGCTTCTGGGGGACTTTTCCTATGATATTGGCCTAGGGTAGTGCTTCTCACATGCTACAGGAACAAAGTATTCTTCACAGCAGCAGGGATATATTAACCAAAAGACTAAATAAAGAATTTGCGTCAATTCCAAATGTGCTGAGGCAAATGTACCTACAATAGATGCCTGTACTGTTTGGTGCTGAAAGGTGCCTGACTGGCACCCACATTGTCATTTTCATTTCTAAGTTACAGCTCTCGTTTGGTTGGGGTTTTCTACACAAGTGTTGCATAAATGCTTACACCTCACCAGGGAAGAAAGTTCAAAGTGGAACTAATATGTGTGTAGTGCTAACTACTGCAGTCTTTTCCACACTTGTCTCTTGAGCAGGACTTTTCAGATTAGTATGGCTGTAATTGATTTTCACAGTATTAAGTTTTAAAATCTCAGATTCTGGTGGTATATTGAGAAGCATTGATATTTAGAGTACTATATTTGAACTCTTTACTCTGTTGGCCCTCAAGGCTTTCATTTTAAGGGTTAAAAAGTTCTGACAATGCCATTAGATATGGTCATTAGTGGTGAAGTGGTCTTACTCTCAAAAAGTACCCTGAATTTCCCATTCTGCTCCTTTTCTGGTAACCATGGGAGATCCTCCAGCTACTAGAGTTCGTTCTGTGTAATTTTAGTAAAGACCGAGAGCTTTAGCTTGTTTTTTATTCCATCTTAATAATAATAGCAAATATTTATTGATTGCTTATTGTTCTATGCATTGTTCTGGACTCTTGGTACGTATTTATTCATTTAACACTCATAGCAACTTGTTTAGGTTGATAGAATGATTACCACAGTTTTATAAATTGGAGTAATAAGTAATACAAGAGAAATCTAAAGTATAAAAAATCAGGCAGTTAGTTTGAAGTCACACAGCTTGTAAGTAGTGGAGCTGGAATCTAATAACAGTGCAATTCTAGAAAAGATACTTAGGACTCAAATGTTATACCATCCCTGCAGATTCTTAGCTGGAGCCCTAGTCTAACAGTAACACGGTTATGGCTTGTCCTATAATGGTCCTATCCAATAAGTGGTCTGCAGCCACTGGGCTGCTGCTCTGAGACATGGTGTCTTAGTCTGCTTGGACTGCTATAACAGAACACCATAGACTGAGTGGTTAAAACAAGTAACATTTATTTCTCATAGTTCTGGAGGCTAGAAGTCCAAGATCAAGGTGTTCGCAGATTCAGTGTCTGGTAAGAACCTGCTTCCTGGCCCATAGGTGGCTGTGTTCTCTCTGCCCTCATGTGACAGAAAGGGCGAGGGAGCTCTCTGGGGCCTCTTTTATAAGGACAGTCATCCCATCATGAGGGCTGTACCCTCATGACCTAGTCACCTCCCCAAAAGCCCCACCTCCGAATACCATCACATTACAGATTTGATTTCAACATATGAGTTTTGGGGCAGGGGAGCATAAATACTCCATCTGTAGCATATAGCAAGTGCAGAGATTTCAAGTAAGCCGTGAGAAACATGGATAGCAATCTGATGTTGCCATGACACTCTTGTGCGTAATTAGTGACCTCATCTCACTGAACAGGGCGTGGACCAGTCCGAGCATTCATGAACTCACATAGTATGTCATGTGTAGGGGGAGCTGCATATTAGTCATGCATTATTAGGACCATGTTAAGGTCTGGGGATGACAAACAAACAAACACAAACAACAAAAACCCTTAAAAGGAAATGTTCTCGATGCATTTTCTCTCATTCAGCGTTTCTTGTTACAGTTTCCATCACCTATCCCCAAACTGAAGCTCAGCTAAAATCTGTTTAGAACACCCTAGAGCTGAGTTAGATTTGACTAGGAGTAGGAAAATCAATGTTAGTCTGTTTCATGAGGGCAAGCTGATGTAAAGTCACGTAGCATAACCTGTAACGCAATGTAACGGGCCTCATAACATCTCAAAGTGAACAGTGGAACCCGGGTGACAGTGCCACGTGCTCCATGCTGCGTGTTTCCCATATTTCCCTCAGGAAAACATGCTAACAGCTTGAGGACGTCTGTGTCACTGCCTGTGGCAAAGTACAGATAAGGCTTAACCTTGTTCTTTTTTTTTACATAAAACTATGAAAAGAAGTCTGAGACACTGGTCTAGATAATTGTTCGGAGGTTTGTATTATGCTTTTATTGTAATCCTGAGGTATTCCTGCTCTCCTCCTTTAAGGTTTTTACTTATCACAGCAGAAGAAATTATTTAGCATGGAATGGGAAAGGAGGAGTGATTTAGCAAGTCCATCCATACCTACACTGTGAAGAGTTTAATGTGTTAAGGTGGGAAAGACACAACCATGTGTCTTGAGAAAGACTTCCCTGATGTAATAAGGATGCCAAGAGTTTGGGTTGGGTGCCATGCAGGAAAACTCTCCTGTACCTATGTTTGTGAAAACAGAACTTAGTTGTATTTATTTATGTGTACTTGAAGATGCACGTTCAGGTAAATGGATATAACTTTAAAAATCACCTGGGCTTCCCTGGTGGCGCAGTGGTTGAGAGTCCGCCTGCTGATGCAGGGGACACGGGTTCGTGCCCCGGTCCGGGAAGATCCCACATGCCGCGGAGCGGCTGGGCCCGTGAGCCATGGCCGCTGAGCCTGCGCGTCCGGAGCCTGTGTTCCGCAATGGGAGAGGCCACAACAGTGAGAGGCCCGCGTACCGCAAAAAAAAAAAAAAAATCAAAGTTCTCTGGAGTCATTTCAGTATGTGGAGCAAAAAAGTGATAGAAGTCAGACTGGCAGCCTATAGTTTGGGAGCTTTTCAAGACTGAGTTTCTCCCTTTTTCTTCACCCCAAGTTTGAGCAGTATTCACCTCTTTGTTTAGAACTGAGGCAATAGACAGCTGGCCGGTGTGTGAGTTGTTTCCTTGGAAGGAAATCAATCCCTTAGACCTAGAAAAAGTCTTCACCTCCGTTGGGAGTGGACCATACTCTCCAGCTTCTAGGGAGAAGACACCACTACCCTCCCTGTTTCTATACCTCTTACCAGCCTTCCAGGAATGATTTGCTCCACTCTTGCGCTCTTTCCAAGCTGTTGACCACAGGGTGGCAGGAAGTGTAAGTAAAACATAGAACAACCTTCTCCGTGTGACTTCTTTCCACACAGTCCTTTAGTGGGATCAAAAGGCTGACCAGGATCCCTGCTCATGGGGAAGGCACCCTGATTGAAGCCACACTGCTGAGTCACTTGGTCCCCTCCTCAGAATGCCTGCCTTGCAGCGTCCCTCAGGCAAGATTCGTCTTCAAACTTCAGGCACTGAAGGGAAGAGAATCCGATTTAGAATGAATTATGCATGAAGATATTCTGCAGCATTTGGAAGGGCTGAGAAATGACATTGACTGAATTAGTTCCCTTCACTGTAAGGCCACACAAAAATAGCCCTCAGAGAGGGAGGACAGAACATATTCCACCTTTCGGAGGTGAGGTTTAGGGAAATTAAGTGGTTACTCTGGAGAAGTGAGTCAGTGAATGGCAAGGAGTCCTTCTCGCCAGGATCCTGAATCATGTCTCCTTTGCTACAGTTGTTTCATCGCAAAAAAGGTAGTCACTTTAGGTGAGAGTACGTTGTGCCTCTCTTCCTTAAGCATAATGAAATGTAACTGGGGGAGAAGGGGTTATAAATTCCATGGCCTTTACAAGTCAAGATACTGAGGTACTTAACAGTAGCCCATTACTGAATTACAATTCCTACACTCCACTACATTTTCACTTCAAGGAATGACCAGTACAGAGCCGTTATTAGTGCTTCTCAGTAACATTCATTCCTCTCACCAGGTCATTGTCCCTTGGACAGGACTGGGGAAAAGCAGCTCCCATAGTTTTTAAAAGATGAAAATTCCTTGGTCACGTAACATACCCTTATTAATGAAGATTCTTGTACAACTGAGTAGTGGATGGAGAGAAGTGCTGTAGTGCAAGGTAGAAGATATTTGTATTATTTATTCATTCAGTCAGTTATTTCTGGTTTCTAGTAACAGGTACCACAGCAGATTTTGAACAATTGACATCAAGAGGCACAAGTCCTAACTACGGAAAGAGAAGAAAAAGAAGTGCAAACATTGGAAAGGAAAGCAAAAAAGAAAGTATTATTTTTTAAGATGAAATCTGTTCTACGGAATATAGGAAAAATTAATAAAACTAAAAAAGATTAATGGAACCTAAAATAGTGTAACAAATTCAATGCCATTTATTTATAACAGTAATAACTAAATAGAAATACAATAGTGAAAAAAATTCCAGTTTATAATATCAATAAAAAAATAAACAACAATTGGAGATTCAGGAAAAAACGTGTAAGAAGCATACAAAGTACAACATATTGCATACAGTGGACATGAAAATAGACATGATAAAGAGCAGTAGAACGATGATGGAAGGAATGTTGGAATATTGCAATGCAATGAGTGTTCCAGAATTAATATGTATCTTTAATCAAATCTAATCAATATCTAAATATCAAGGAGAATTAACATACTAAAAAATAAAGTTCATAGGAATTTGCCTTATCAGTTACAATATTTAAAACAGTGAAGAACTGCCACATATTAAACAGATCTACCAATTTTGGAATAACAACACAGAACCAGAGGAAGGAACTAAGGAAAGTCAGTATATCAAAATGTAGACTTCAAAATGTTATGTAAAAAGTAAATGCACCAAGCGGGGAAAGCAGGGGCAGGGGGGTGTGGTGGTGTGATGAAGTGGGAGATTGGGATTGACATGTATACACTAATATGTATAAAATAGATAACTAATAAGAACCTGCTATATAAAAAATAAATAAAATAGTGCTGGAAGTGGTATCTAAAATTCTAATTTCAACCTATACAAACAAAAATGGACTCAAACCTGCTTATGAAAAAGATATAAGCAAACTTAAGTTGTATGCAAAAGCATGTATTCCACAAGATGGCAGCAAATAACTGCTGTTTTTAAAATAGAACTACTCCCAAAAGGCAAAAGGTGGCAGAAAGAAAAAACATGTGAAATAATATGGTAATGCATGTAACAGGTTCCCTATTACTACTAAGGATGCAGAAGAACTTTCTATGTTTAAAAAATTAATTGGAGAGAGGATAAAATATGGCCAACTGATAGATTTAAACACCCAAAATTTACAAACTCTCACACAACCCAACAAATACATTATTCATACGTACAAGGTTTAAGTGGCAAAGAGCAAACTTGTTTTAAAAATTGTAATTCTTTGTATGAAGGAATGTAATTAAAAAAAAACAAGAATAAACAGAGAATGGGGATAGAGAATCCAGGGTACCAGAAGTGGTTGCAGCTTAGAGCAGTTTGGGGTGAAATGGTGCTACTGAAATGGTGCTGACACACCTGTGTGTGTGAGGGGAGGAGTGGGGAGAGTGAAGCTGCATGTATCTCTATTTTCAGCAAGAAGACTTGCAAGGTGTTTAAAATATAGCTCACTCTCCCCTTCTTCCACATGTTGGAGTGTAATTCCTGACCTTTTCTCTCAGAGCTGGAGATGAAATAAATTATAAGGGAAATGATAAAGCAAAAAAGAAAAACCTGGGAAGAATAAAAATTCTCTGACTCCAATATATAAAGCAAAGAATATGCATAGACAATTTGCAATGAAGTAAATGGCTAATAAATCCCAAAATATATTCAGCCTCCTAGGGAATCAAATAATTGCAAAGTTAAACCCTTTACCATCTGTCTGTTTGCATATTAAATTCAACTTTTTTCAAGTGAATACTCAGCATGAGAGAAGGTTCTATGAAATGTGTGTCTCAAGAACGGTAGTTTCCAGGCAGCAGCTCCTCCATTGATCTGGATCTTCCTAATGAATACAGAATATGCTCAGATATACCCCATCTTAAAATTTTAAAAAAATGAATACAGTGTTCTCATTTCGCTGCAAATTCCTCCTCACGTTTTGTAGTTTATTTTCCTACTCCCTAAATCTCAATTTGAAATGTTCAAATTTTACTGACACCAGTCTGCGTCCAATTTCTTCTTGGATCTCATCCAACTAGATTTTCATTCCCATCACTTAATTGTCAGCAATAATTCTTGTATTGCTGAGTCTCATAGACAATTCCCTTTTAGCATATTATATAAATTGATTATAAATCAGAAAAAAAGTCACAAGTCCTGTAGAGCTATACTGACAGCTAGTGGACAAATGGAAACACAAACTTAAAAATAGTTTTTAAGGAAGCAGGTCTACTAAAATTTAGAAGTTTATTTAGTGTACTTTATACTTGGAAACAAAACAAAGTTTTATATTAAATAAAAGGTAGAGCAGATAAACACAAACCTGCCAGAACAGAGTACACTCACTTTTTCCCCAATTATTTTCTGTCTCTGTACATAACAGTTTTCAATTGCAGGCTAAATCTTTGTCTTCTGATCTATAAAATGAATGTGTCCTGATACAGGTATGGTACTGTAAACACCAGCAGTAGTGTAGGTAAAATACAAGGTTTCAGCCCAAAATTCCCTTCACTCTTTGCCTACCACATTGAGCAGTGCTTAATTCTTTCTCTCTTAGTCTCAGTCTTAATTGAGACGCATCCAAGGGTAATTCCCATTCTTTGCTTTGTCCTTGGTCCAATTCTTCTTCTGTCTCCTGAATCATCCCTCTCTTCTGCTTTCTGGCTTCTCGCTATCAGGATTTTAACATGCGCAACTCTTCCCCATCTTAGAACATTAAAAATAAAACTGTCAGAACAATAAAAGGGGTAAAGAAACCACCAACAGATAGCCAGATTTAACTGCCAGGACTGACTGCTTCTCTTCTCCCCTCCTATACTTTTTCTTTTATCATTGAGCTTCTTAAAAGGAAGACCTACGCTTACTTTCTCCATTTTCTCTATTCACATAGATGTAATAACTCACTTCAGTCTATAATTCAAGCACAGCCTCCTCAGAAACTACTTTTTCCCCCCAAGGGTCATCATTGGCTTCCTCATTAGATGATCAATGGATATGTTTTAATATTGGTCTTGCTTAATCATTGGGAAGTATTTGACATTTGTAATCATTCTTTTCTTTTTTTTTTTTTTTTTTTTTTGCGGTACGTGGGCCTCTCACTGTTGTGGCCTCTCCCGTTGCGGAGCACAGGCTCCAGACGCGCAGGCTCAGCGGCCATGGCCCACGGGCCCAGCCGCTCCGCGACATGTGGGATCTTCCCGGACTGGGGCACGAACCCGTGTCCCCTGCATCGGCAGGCGGACTCTCAACCACTGCGCCACCAGGGAAGCCCTGTAATCATTCTTTAATTCTCCAGACACTCTCTTAAGTTTCCTAGAAGGCATGCTTTTCGTGGTTTTACTTCTGCTTACCTTGATGCTCATTCTCAGTCTCCCTCTCTTGTATGCATTCATGTGTCCAACCCTTAGTTTTTGTTCCTCAGTGTTCTCATTCTGTTTCTCTTGCTGAACTCATCACATCTGATGACTCCAGTTATTATCAGTGTATGCTCATGACCTCAACTTTCCATTTTCAGTCTGGATTTCTTTTGGAGACCTGGGGAAAAAAGGCCATTTCTGTAGTGGGCTGGAATGGAGGCAGAGAGAACGGGAGGTGAGAAAAGGACACAGTGGCTGCAGACAGCATACACTGCAAAGGGGTGCAAGAGGCACAGTGCGAGCTGCAGGGCACGGGCTGCTATTAACACATAGTCAAGCGGAACGATCCTGGAAGAAGAGAGAAGGAATAGTGAACTGAATCTTGGGATGACAAAAGAAATAGACATATGGGGCCTAAAAGAAACGCTTGCAGTTTTTGAGAGAGCAAGAATATCGGGTTTTTTGTTTGTTTGTTTTTGTTTTGTTTTGCGGTACGCGGGCCTCTCACTGTTGTGGCCTCTCCCGTTGCGGAGCACAGGCTCCGGACGCGCAGGCTCAGCGGCCATTGCTCACGGGCCCAGCTGCTCCGCGGCATGTGGGATCTTCCCGGACCGGGGCACGAACCCGAGTCCCCTGCATCGGCAGGCGGACTCTCAACCACTGCGCCACCAGGGAAGCCCCAGGAATATCGTTTTTATTTTAGAAGGCAGGCTGTATGTGTAGGAAAGATGGTCTGTTGAGGATAGGAGAATATGAAAATTGCATTTGACCTCTTCTGTTTTCTCCATGAAATACATGAAGCAAGCCATCAGCATAGAGTGGATGAACGTAGCATAGGTAAAAGGGTGAGTACAATGTTTGAGAAGAAAAGAAAATGTGTAAAGCTACCATTTTTGTGAGGAGAGGAGTAGAAAACACCAGGAAGATACTCTGGGCAGTGCGTGGGGACCATTTAGGAGTTGCTGGTATTACCAAACGCTCTTTTTCCCCTCGCATTTAAATTTCACCTTGGTTGAGTGCAGAATGAAGTCAAAACTATTTTCTCATACATCTTTAAACAATTTTACTAACAATTGCTCCTTTTTTCTAGCCTTCTAATGAGAAATCTTGTGTAAACCTGATCTTTGTTCTTTTGTAAATTTTCTCCACTTCTTAACTTCACTCCTCAGTGCTTTTAACATTTTCTTGATGCTTTCACAACAATCTGTCTAGCTGTGAATTTATTACTAAAATTCATCTTGGTAGACGTCCAGTTTGATTGAAGACATATATCTGTTTTCAGCACTAGGAAATTAAAAAAGAAATATCTAATTTTCTATTTTCTTTCTTTGCTCCTTCTGGACCTTTTACTAGATGGATATGAGAAATTAGGAATCTATCCTTCAAGTGACTTGATGCTTTTCGTCTTTTTTCACCTTTTGCGTAGTATTATGGGAGAATTCCTTGACTCATACTTTTAACATGCTACTGAATTTATCGTAATTCACTTTTGTCGGTCAGCCTTCGCATTGCAGATTTGCTTTAGTGGTTCTGGGAGCACCAGTATCATCTTTAGCCATAACCAAATTCTCAGTGCTTTAACCGGTGGGCAAACACCATAATAGCCTTTCCTCAGCACCAATGGAATCAGGAGAAAGGGCTCCAGGGCTCAGCTGATCCAGTTGCATAATTTCCTGATGGTTGCTCAGACATTCTCCTATTCCTCACAACTCCTGAGTCTGTGCTTGGAAAATTTTCAGGACCATACTCATTTCTGTAGCTGTCTTCTTCGGTGCATTTTGGACTGTGGTTTCTTCTGTCACTCTTTCTCATATGTTTCTGTTTGGGGGAATTCCTCAGAATTTTTGGTTTGTTTGCTGATGGCTTTTTTTCTGCTCTTACATAGTGTCATCTCTTTGTTATCTCATGGATTTGTGGTACGATGGAAAGTACCACATGGTAAGTGGAAACATAACTCCTGGACTGCTTTCTTGATCCGCTGTCTTACTCTGCATTATAATTATTCGCTGTCTTATCTTGCTGAACAATCAAAGCTCCATCATAACAATGAATATATCTAGTTAATAATTGTAAGGACTGTGTACCTTTTGCTAATATAATGCCTGAGTTTGAAATAATAAGTACTGTAATAATATATTAGCTGTTGTCATTAATCACATAAATGTATGAATATAAATCATCAAAATGTTATTACTATTAATAATATAAATCTTAAGATTTCAAAAATGTTTGGGGAATTTATTTGTGTTCAGGTGTCCCGATAAGTTTATGACGAGACTAGTCACTAACCTTGTCTAGTTATGTTTTTATAACAATGTCACAGTATACTTGGCACAGGCTTTGAGATTTTATTTGCTTTTTATTTCTTGATTCCTTGATACGTAGAATTATATCCTTTGGGAAGGGCACCCATCAGATAATCTACCCACGTGACAGGTCTGTCTTTGGAAAGTGGCAGCATGTGACCATCTGGCCTGCCTCTATCATGGCAGTGCCCAAGATAGATTCCAATGAGGTGAGATCGTCACCAAATTTTACCCTATCAAGGTTTTTTTGGGGAAAATTCTTTTCTCTAGTAAATGAAGCTTGGCCATATACACATACTACAGTGGCTATCCGGGGCATTAAGCTTCACCGAAGTGTGAATATTGGGGAAATTATCTGTCTATATCACCCTTTGTTTAGAAAGAATTTAGGATGGCTTGCAATATGTAAATGCATGAGGAGAACATAATTTGTGAAGAGTTGAAGAGGGAAGACCAAAAACAAGAACTATGAATGCCAAGGCATAAAACAGAACCAAGAATTAGGCTAATATAGCAAGTGGTTTTGTAGTATCTATACTTACTAGAAGTATACCACTTATTTGACTCTAAGCAAAATAGCAAATATTTCAAACAGTGAAGATATCCCATTCCATTACGTAACTTAAAGTACCCATAAATTTATAACCAGCCAAAATTATTCACAATAATCATATAGAGTCTAAATACCAAAATACAAGCTATCTCAGAAGAATCAGAGGCTAGGAGCAAATATATTTTCTTTTTTTTCTTGGTGTTGGTATTTCATTCATGTTACATTGGCTTGGTAGCCTCTACCTAAAATTCCCCTCAAAATGTTCCCTGGTGATGTCTGGGAATTTTCAAGGTGTACTTGAGCATTTTCATAATTTTTCTGATTGTTGTCTTGTTGCCTTTGAGAGTTGCCTCTCTCTAAAGTGTTATTGGTACTGAGCTTCCAGTTAATTTCCTACTGATCATGCCTCTTGGTGGCTCTCTCTTGTGGCCCTAATTTACTAGGGGGTGGAGACCGTTCCCACAGGCCATAGATCTCATCTCCCATGTCCACAACTCATTCCAGTGGCTTCTCCAAATGAGTAAATAGCCGGGTCATCCCATCACACAGAGATCTGAGCTGCCTGCCACTCTTCAAAATATCCCCTTTTTAAATGAAAAGATCTCTATGTTTTCATTAGTAATTAATGTGCTAATATGTAAATTATTTTTAATAGTCCAATGGTTTATGATGATTTCGTTAGTAACATCCCAAATAATAATGGTTTGTTTTATTTGAGATGTATTTATAAGGAATCTTTGGATGAAACTTGGGGGAAAAAAAAAACATAAATAGTTAATCCTTTGAACCTAAATGTCTTCTCATTCTCTTGAAAATACACTTATGTTCATTGGGGACAAAGCAACAACTGTAGCACTTTGACTCAGACATTCAGAATATGAAGCTCTCCAAGCTGAATATTGCCTGGCTCAGTGTCATGTAATAGTCAAGCTGGATAATGCATTAGGAGTTATGTAGTTTTCTTCCTTCTTAAACAGATGTGAAAAGTGAGGACCAGAGTGGTTGAGGTACTTGCTCAATGTCATACATTTATTTTTATCCTAATTAGACCTCCAGTCTAAACTTCCTTGACTAAAGTCAAGAGTTAATTCCATATTTATATCTATATTTTATCCACAAAGTAATGAAGAGGCCATACTTCGTATTTCTAAAATCTCATCGCTTTCTAAAGAGGTTAATTATTTAATTAGAATATTTATTTATTAAATAGATATTATTATATATTTTAATATATTATATTATTTAATGCATAAAAGTGCTTATCTTGCACATCTTCTAATGTGCTTTTATTCTGGTAGTGTATTGCTTCAAATAAGAAAACGTGAATGCAGTATTTTTACCATGGGAAGAAAAAATAAAGTTAAGAAAAATACTCTGTATTTCTCCTATTAGGAAGATTGGATGTCATTTTGTTTTTTTTAAACATAAAATCAAGCCAATCTCTACATTTGCTAGTTATTAATCACATATAAAAGAGACAATAATTTTATCCCAGTGGAATTTCATAACTAATTTATTGGAGAAATCATGTACATAAACAGTCTAGAAAATTTCTTCTATTCTCTGCTCTTTTTGCAGACTGGATATTGACACTTCTTTACTTGCTTACTAATTTATCAAATATACTTTTCTTCTCTGTTTTAACTCAATTTTCATGTGCAAAGGAAAAATAACTATGGAATATGAGATGTACACAATCTCTTACTCATAAAAAATTTCTGTTCATAGAGAACATTTTCAACTTTGAACTTGGAGCAATAAACATAATTTATAAATGTGTGCACAAGAATATATTTTTAGATTTTTGAAATGTTCTTCACATTTCTAGTATATAAAAACTAGGTGGCAGAATCTTTTTTCTTTTTTATTAAAAAAATGTTATTGAAGTATAGTTGCCTGTATAATACTATGTAAGTTACAGGTGCACAATATAGTGATTCACATTTTTTAAAGGTTATGGTCCATTTAGTTATTATAAAATACTGGCTCTGTTCCCTGTATTGTACAATATAAACTTGTAGCTTATTTTATACTTAGGAGTTTATACCTCGTATTCCTCTACCATTAAACTGCCCCTCCCCACTTCCCTCTCCCCACTGGTAACCACTAATTTGTTCTCTGTATCTGTGAGTCTGCTTCTTTTTTTGTTGTATTGACTAGTTTGTTGTATTTTTTTTTAGAGGCAGAGTCTTTTTTCAATTAAATATTTTGAGAGAATTGCAGATTCACGTGCAGTTATAAGAAATAATACAGAAAAATCCCAAGTATTCTTTATGTGGCTTCTCCAATGGTAACATCTTGCTAAACTATAGTACAAACTCAACCAGGATGTTAACTTTGACACACTCCCCTAATCTTATTCAGATTTACCCCATTTTTTACTTGTACTTGTGTGTACATGTGTGTGTGTTATGTTTTGTACAATTTCATCACACGTGTAGCTCCCCACATCCACCATCACAGTCAGGATACAGAGCAGTTCCATCCTCACAAGGACCCCCCCTCATTGCCCTTTCATAGCCACACCCAACACCCTTCCCCCACACACCCACCTTTCCTAACCCCAGACCACTACTAATGTGTTGGTTGTCCCATTCTATGAGTTTGTTATTTCAAAACCTTATATAAATAGAAACATACAGCATATAACACTTTTGGATATGCTTTCTTCACTCAGTGTCATTTCCTGGAGATTCATCCAAGTTATTGTGCATATAAATGGTTCATTACTTGTTATTGCTAAATTGTATTCCACGGTAAGGATGTGTCAGTCTGTGTAAGCATTTCCCTGTTGAGATGTTCCCAGTTCAGCTATTATGAATAAAGCTGCTAGGAATATGTGTGGACAGATATTTATGTGAATATATGTTTATGTTCTTTGAGTTAAATATCTAAGGATGCAATTGCAAGGTTGTATGGTAGTTGCACGTTTAGGCTTTTAAGAAATGGCCAAACTGTTTTCCATAATAGCTCTACAATTTTACATTTCCCCCAGCAATGAATAAGTGCTCCAGTCTCCCATGTCCTCCCCAGTATTTGTGTTGTCACTCCTTTTATATTTTAACCATTCTGATAAATATGTATGATATGTCATTGTAGTTTTAATTTGCATTTCCCTTAATGACTAATAATGTTGAACACGTTTTCATGTGCTTATTTGTCATCTCTTTATCTCCATCAGTGAAAAGTCTGTTCATGTTTTTTGCTTATTTTCTTTTGGATTGTTTGCTTTTTTACTGTTGAGTTTTAAAGTTCTTGGTATGTTCTTTAACAGTCCTTTGTAAGATTTATGGTTTGAAACTATTTTCTCCCAGCCTGTATGTAGCTTATTTTTTCACCCTCTTAATAGGATAGAACATTCTCTTTCACAAAGTAAAGATTTCTAAATTATGTTGAGGTCCAGTTTGATGGATCATGCTTTTGGAGTCAAGTCTAATAACTATTTACCTAACCCTAAACCCCAAAGTTTATCTCCTCTGTTTTTCCTCTAAAAATTGTATAGCTTATGTTTTCCATTAAAGTCTGTGATCTTTTTTGAGGTGTTTTTGTTTGTTTGTTTGTTTTAATGTATGAGGTTTAGGGCAATATTCTTTTTCTTTTTCTTTTGCCTGTGGTATCCAGTTGCTACAACCCAATTTCTTAATAAAATTATCTTTCCTCCCTGAACTTTTCTCCACCTTAGTCAAAAATATGCACAACCAAGTATGTTTAGATTATTTGAATTGTCTTAATATAAGAATAACTCTACTTGTAATCTTCCACATCCTATTTCTCATATGCGGCCACTAGGTGGCAACATTGGCTTTCATAAACAGGTTGCTAGCAACAGGTCCTTGAAATTTTCAGTATGTTCTCAGTGAAATTTGTTTTACACCCGGAGTCTCTAATTTATTATGGTCATAAAAAAAGAAATAAACTTACAAGAAGAGCTTTAAATATTTAACTAAGGAAAAGCACAACATAAGTATCTTTTGGAACGTTAGAAATCCCATTCAGTTTTAATGGTGAACCAAGAAAATGAGACAGACATTAAGCCTTAGTTCAGGGTACAGGAGAGTCCTGATGAGTCAATTTTCAAGAACTACCTCCTTTTAAATTCACTGAAAAAAAGAGAATAACTTCATGGATCTTTTTCTAGAATAAACTGTAGAGCATTTCTTACAATTGCATATTCATATTTACATATTGTAGACCTGGTTTGCAGAGAATACCTCTTTCAATTACAGAAGAGTTTTTTGGCTTTAAATAATTATGAAGAGATGAATGAAAAAGGTTTGTCCCAGTTAAGGAAGTGCAAAAGAAATCTATCCAGAAACATTTGTATTTTGAAACAGCTCTGTTAAATGTCTACAATTTTTTAATAAAACATTTTAATTCACTTCATTAGTATCAAATTTGGTTAACAGCAATTATGTAAGTAAAGTGAAGATATGTATCAGAATGTTCTTTCAGTTTGTCATTCTCCAAAAAGAAGTGTGAGACTAGTAATTACCCGATGACTTTGAGTAGCATGGAGAGAAAAAACTGCTTAACTTAAAATGAAAACATTCCATACATATCTTTAATAGCTTATCATGCAGTCTTACCTATCTGCTAATTGTCGACTACCACTTTTACTTTTTGTAATGATGAAAATGTTTATTTAACATGGAAACTTACCTAGAGTGGTATTAAGAGAGAGAAACAGTTTTCTGACACATTTTCAAATACTCTAGAGAACAGTGAGATATATTATATTTATATATACATATATATGTATATATATATAAATAGTACAGTTAGTTTTATAGTTTCATATGTATAATTTTATGGATATATAATTGACATTATAGCTTTTTAATTTAGATTTTTGTTCAGCTGAGGAAGAATAAATATTCAATTGCTAAACATATATTTCATTTTTCTCCTCATTGTTTAACTTTTAAAGACATCAAGTTATTAAGTCAGCAATGGCTATAAGCACTTTCTTTGCTCAGCTTCATTTTATGATGAAGTCTTTAGAAGATCGAAATCTAGTCATGTGGTACAATGGAAAATCTGGATTTAAGACTTAAGTTCAAGATCTGGTTCTGTTTAACTTACTATGCAGTGAGTTTGTTTGTTTTGACATTCTTGCATGTCTCAGCACTATTATAAGTACTTTATAGGCATATCTAGCTTTGTCTAAATAATAACCATACTCCTCAGGTAATATTACTCACATTTTATAGAACAGGAAACTGTGGTTCAGTAGGTTTAAGTCATCTGCCTGTGATAACAGTTTGTAAGTGGCAGATGGGTGTATTTGAAACTTCTTATTCTGAAGACCACTTTTTCTTAAATTCATCCTTTAACTGCTCTGTGCCAGCTCCATCTTTCCCACCTGTAAAATGGGCAGAGTAGAGAATATGGATTCTAACCTCCCTCTGGTTCTAAGACTTTCCCCTCTCGTGTTATAAGGGAAGATTTTCAGCTTTTGCCGAGTCTGCTGGAGTTTACTGAGGCATCCATATTTTACCAAAGCAATGCTTACCAAGTGAGCGAGGAAAACCCTTCGGAAATTTCCAGATAAAAATAATAGGCATTTATATTTGTGTGAAAATAGCAATACCCTTTTATACTCCATGGTAGTGTTTAATATTCCTATGGGTAAAGGTAAAACTTTCTTTCTTCATCTTCTGGGATGAGAACTACTCTTAAGGATGTGTCAATTAGTAGATCATAAGGAGAGGTCAACCAGCAGAATGAAATGAAAAGAAACATTTTATTAGTAATAGTGCAGAGAAAAGAAGAATGAGGTGCTGTTGGTCATAAAGTGGGTCCAGGTAGAAAGTGTCAGATCCAGTAAACAAATAAATAGTTGATCAGTACTATATCCAAGAACTCGGATTCCAAGAGGTATCTTTTATAATCCAAGAAAAAAATCCTGTTATCTGATCCAGTTCCATAATAAAAAGAAACATTTACTAATAATTATACATTACATTTATATGGTATGCTGCTTTATACTTTTCTGAAACCCCTTTATATACAATATTTTCATTCGCTGTTATTTCACCAGGCAGTTAAAGAACTGTTCCTCTCATTAACAAGTTGAAGGTCCCAACTTTACATACAGTTAATAGGACAGATCCTGGTCCCTTCCACCAAAATAGTGTAGGAGGCAGGGAAGAATCCCATTGTCATATGTATATGATTTGTGAACTTTTTAAAAGATAAACAAAGGTATAGTGAATCAGTAATAATGAGATAGGATCGTACTGTGAGCTTTCCAACCACTAGATGGAGAACTTGCATTGCAAAACTGTATGTAAGGATGGGGAAATCAAGCCAACTTAACTTTGCTGTCTGGGCGAAATTTGCTAATTTGGGTCATATATTAGGCTTTTCTGTTTTAGTGGTCAATGTGGTTCAATTTTAAGCTGGGGCGTAATTTGAACAATAACTAAAGTTGAAATTAATACTCAGAAACAAACCATACTCTATTTAGAAGTAAAATCCATTAAGTTGTCTGCCTTAGAGGAAGAAGCTGACCAATGGAGAGAAAGCCAATTTCTTTCATTGGAATAGCCAAACTGGTGAAAAATATTAATGCAGTATGCAGCAATCAAAGAATAGGATTAAACTCCAGTGAGGTCACTTTGTTTTAA
Source organism: Mesoplodon mirus (assembly GCF_964341445.2). NCBI lineage: Eukaryota > Metazoa > Chordata > Mammalia > Artiodactyla > Ziphiidae > Mesoplodon > Mesoplodon mirus. The sequence goes on along the minus strand of NC_138985.1, from coordinate 49,248,538 downwards.
TTTTAACTCTTAAGAAGAGCATAATTCAGCCTGTTTCATAGGGCATGTGGGTTAAAACGATCATGGATTCTTTTTGACCTTGCAAACTTGAAAGACTGGTATTAAATTTCTTAATTTTCAGCGTTTGAACAAATTCATCTGGACCTTGAAATTACTGATCTCTGTGGATGGTAGCATGCCTGTTTTACATATGCTTGCTCACCTTTCAACTAGTCAAAATCAGGCAGCATTACAATGACAGATGTATTAGAAATTACATGACATTATGTCAACAAATGCCAATAAATTGGTACATTAAAATAGAGAGAACTCTTTCAAGATTTGATTCTGGCCCTCTCAGTCAAGCGTTTATCTTGAGAGTCCATACTGGCAACTCATTTGTAAGAAAAAATAATTAAAAATAAAGAATCTCGGGCCTCCCTGGTGGCGCAGTGGTTGAGAGTCCGCCTGCCGATGCAGGGGATACGGGTTCGTGCCCCGGTCTGGGAGGATCCCATATACCGCGGAGTGGCTGGGCCCGTGAGCCATGGCCGCTGGGCCTGCGCATCCGGAGCCTGTGCTCCGCAACGGGGGAGGCCACAACAGTGAGAGGCCCGCATACCGCAAAAAAAAAAAAAATAAAAAAAATAAAGAATCTCTGTGAATAGATGGGCAAAGTGATTGAGTTTTGATGCCAGGGGCGATGCTGCACGTTTTGGGCAGTTTTTCCAGTATCATTGTCCAAGAACGGAGAATAACTCTTGCCAAGATAATTTAACGTTTTACAAGCATAATACGGTATGTATATGCCACAGTCAAAGTAGCTGAGTCTCAAATGTATCACATAGTCTCGTGTTGATTGCTAGGATTGTCTAGTGAATGTCACTAATAACCTCTACATCAAAAAATAATTGGTATGTCAAAAAATATACCTGAAAAGTGAAGCCTTACAAATTTAAATTACTTAAAGATGATCCTTTATTATTTTATTTATACAGATTTCATATTATTAGCTCTCAGGAAAATGACCACTCTGCAACATTTGCCAGGTATCACAAATACAGGAGACAAAAATCTGAGTAAATTAGGGTAAAAATTTTCCAAATGCCAAAGTTCAGAAAGGATAACATTTAATATTTTTTTCTGTTGTTGGACTGGAGAGAGATTTCATGATTAGAAAATTATCAGTCATCGGGAACAATTTCTTGCTTCTTTTCTTTTCTTGTAATACCTTAGATAGAACCTTAAAGGTGGTGACTTACTGTGTCCGAGGAGTTTCTCAGTGTAATCAGGCTTGGAAACCCTACGTTCGATCATAGACTTCTTCAGATGAAGGACTGGAACTGGTCTGCCACTGCAGCCCCTGTGCCTAAATCAGGGCGTGGCCCAAAGTAGGAACTTCATAAATAAGTGTTGAATGAATGGATGAATAGAGATGCTCTCTGTTCTAATAGCGAGTGACATTGAATTAATGGTGTGCATACTTGGTGTCCTTATTCTTCACTTTCTCACTAACTACTTGATCCCCAGTGTCTTATACATGGCCAACAATACAGAAAGAGCTAATGATGATTTGTTTAATGAAAAAGTAAACACTTAGAGCCCCTTAAAACAGGGGTTCCCAGGCTTCCCTGGTGGCACAGTGGTTGAGAGTCCGCCTGCCGATGCAGGGGACACGGGTTCGTGGCCCGGTCCGGGAAGATCCCACATGCCGCGGAGTGGCTGGGCCCGTGAGCCATGGCCTCTGAGCCTGCGCGTCCAGAGCCTGTGCTCCACAACGGGAGAGGCCACAACAGTGAGAGGCCCGCGTACCGCAAAAAAACCCAAAAAAACAAAATAAACAGGGTTTCCCAACCCCTGGGCCATGGACCAGTACCGGTCTGCGGCCTGTTAGGAACTGGGCCACACAGCAGGAGGTGACCAGCGGGCGAGCAAGCAAAGCTTCACCTGCCGCTCCCCGCCGCTCCCCATCGCTCCCCATCGCTCCGCATTGCTTGCATTACCTCCTGAACCATCACTCCCTCCACCCCCGTCCGTGGAAAAATTGTCTTCCACGAAACCGGTCCCCAGTGCCAAAAAAGGTTGGGGACCGTTGCCTTAAAAGGCCAATGTGCCTATATGAGAATAGAGACTTAGACCCTGTAAAATCCATAATAAAGCTTTATTTATTCAAGGTGTCAGATTTACCCACTCATAGGAATGATTTTCAGCAACCTGAGCCCTCTCCCTCTGAACAGATTTATCCTCACCCAGATTTCCCATAAGAGCATCCAGTTCCTCAACTTCAGGAACTAGACAGACTCTGGAATATAGTAACCCACACCCCCAGAACTGCTAGTGATTAGATAAACACCATCGTAAAATTGGATTTCAGTCTTTTAGTTTTTAATCATCTGTACTCTTACTTCATGTTACATACGATGTGCTAAAATAGAACAGTGTAATGCCTTATTACATTTGTTTGCAGCAGAAAAGGATGAGGTGTGTTAGAGTTTTTTCTAACAGACAGTCTTGTCTGTAACTTGGTCAGATGGTTGATGTCACCAACATAGAGAAGCTGGGATTCAGATATGGATCATTCTGTGACTGTGTGAGCCAAACACTTCATGGCTCCAAATATCTTTGACACGTTATGTAATTTTCTATTTTGTTATTCAAAATTTAATGCAGGAGCCTAACCAAGAAATGAACCTTTGTCCCATGTGAAGTGGCATCCACCGACAACGTGTATGAAAACTTGTTTTTTTTTGTTTAACTGTATTACGTTATCTAAATGTAGTTTTGTTTCCTTTGAAAGCAATTAAGAAGTTCCAAAGTCCCTCTTTGGAAACATGCACCAAGTTCTTAAAGGCTGGATATGAAAGTTTTTTTGAGATATAGGAAACTTAAAAACAAGTGATGTCCCATTTGTATCTGTAATATGTCTTTTCAGGGAAGGGTTGGTTAGTGAAGAAGAGGTTATATCTTGAAGGAACCTGATGCTGAAGGTGACTTATAAATATTGGAGCCAAATTTCAAAGGCAGAGAGACTGGGAATCCCAAGGCACGATGTTGAGAAGTCCATAAGAAAATATCGTAAAGAACTGGGACCCCTCCTCTTTTTTTTTAGTGAATATAGTGAAGGTTTTGTTGAATCATCACTCTAGAGCTACAGAGACGTAAGATTCTCATTCACAGTACTTCAGTCCCACTGCCCCTTTTCCTAAAGGTCTCTGTCATTTTCTCAGGCCTTATATTTCTCAATGCCCTTCCTCATGTATTACTGTCTAGTATGACTGACCTACTTCTAATTCCCTAAAGGCACATAGATGTACATACTACCGTGTAGTTTGCTCAGGCCATACTTTTGGTCCCAAAGCTCTTTGCCCAAACCTTGAATTGACTAACCCATTCTTCAGAGGTCTGTGCGGGTAACTACTTTTTGTGTTTCCCTAACTCACCCTGGTTGAGTTACAACACCCACCCCTGTGTTCCATTAGCTTCCTAAGCATACTTATACAACAGGGGTTCTCATCCTTGCCCATACATTGGAATCATGTTAGGAGCTTTGGTTCCATACTCAGAGATTCTGTATTAATTGGGTTGGGTTGCTGGCTGGGCACTGGCCATTTGAAAGACTCCAGAGTGATGCTAATGAACAGCCAGGGTTGAAAACCACCTTGCTGTAGTTTTATATTATTACTTTGAAACATCCTGTTTGTAGGTCTGGACTTTCCCTATGGTTACGAATTATGCCATGTTTTTTTTATTTTCCTCAGAGTCCAGCACAGAATTACTGCCAAACAGTTTTTACATGCTCGAAAACATTTGATTACGTAAACTGAATTCATTGAGGAAAGCCTAGAAGGAGCCTAATTTGAGGAAGTCATGAGGATTTCTCTGAGAGGTTGAATGAGAATAAAAAAAGAAAATTGGTAGGCGAGGGCTGTTTGGTAAAGATAGATTGTTCCTTGAATTATAACATGGTCTGTATATTTCTATGCAGAAAGCAAATGTGAGAGAAAGCAGTAGAAATTGAAAGCTTCCAGGAAGAATGTGGTTATTTTAGTAGATAAGAGGAAGAGGAAAATCTGGACTTAGAGGCATTTGAACTCATAAAGGAAGCTGAAACATGGCCCAGTTAAAGATTCTTTAAATTTGAAAGACCAAGTTACCAGTCACACCACTAACCTAATACAAAGCAGTATCTCTTAGGGGAGGGAGCATTGCCACCATTGACTTTTCCCAGTACAAGCAAATCCAACAAAGTGTAAGAATTTATAATGATACTTATAAAACCAAAATGTCAAGTGTAAACTGAAAGCTAAGGGAATGAGATCCTTAAAAAGCAATGTACGTATGACCTCTTTTCTTTACTTCATGAAGAATTTTATTCTCCATTACTGCGTTATGTTGTGCTATTTCCCCTAGATTCTGATTCTGCGCCCCCCCACCCCAACTCCTTCTTGCTTTCTTTTTAAAAGAGTCCTCTGAGATATTTAGTTTGCAGAGCACTGGAGAAAAGATTTAACTGAAAACTGAAGAAGTAAACTGAAATTTAAGCAATGACCTTCCCTTCCTTCAGACATACACACATGTAACAGATTTATATGCCTTATTGTAAACATTCTGCTCCATCTTTCCTCCACCTGCTACAAGGAATTAGAGAATCTGGTTTTAACGAGAAAGATAAATGCACCAAATGTCACTGAGCCTCAGGGGGATCAGGGATGGTAAAACAAGTGGTTTAATGTTCTGATTTCCTTTTTTCTAATGTATGTACTGCATTATATTTTCAACCCAATCTCTGAAACCACATAGCTGAGTCTGGCCTCTGCGTGGGCTAAGGAACATTTGCATGGATGAATCAAGCAGATAAATAATCATCCTCTCATTTGTAGGTATATGAATGATTTGGAATGAATGATTTCAATAGATGAGGATGCGATTTGATTATACTGAGTGAGGACTATCCACAGTATAACAATGATATTTATATAGTACTCTTATTATTTCTAAGCTGGTTTCTTTTCTTTTTTTTTTAATTTTATTTATTTATGGTTGTGTTGGCTCTTTGTTTCTGTGCAAGGGCTTTCTCTAGTTGCGGCAAGTGGGGGCCACTCCTCATCGCGGTGCGTGGGCCTCTCACTATCAGGGCCTCTCTTGTTGCGGAGCACAGGCTCCAGACGCTCAGGCTCAGTAATTGTGGCTTTCGGGGCTAGTTGCTCCGCAGCATGTGGGATCTTCCCAGACCAGGGCTCGAACCCGTGTCCCCTGCTTTGGCAGGCAGATTCTCAACCACTGTGCCACCAGGGAAGCCCTAAGCTGGTTTCTTTTAAGCCCTCATTATCTTTGTCTAATTAGTGTTTTTCATAGCTGACCTTCAATGTAATAGAACAGGTTATTAATAAGCTTCAAGATACTGTAGTTGGTATGTGTTCATGGATCTCACAACTTACTGTCATAGATGGATATGCAATTTACTTGAAACTGAGGCTGATTTATAGCAGTTATGAATGTTGAATCTGATAAGAGAAAGAGAACAAAAAATTCCAAAAGAAAGAAAGTCAGAAATCCAGAAAGTAAGCTAGGAAAACAAAGAAAGAAAGGGAGAAGGAGAGGGAGAGAGGGAAGGAAAGAAAGAGAGGGGAAGGAAAGAAATAGAGAGGAAGGAAAGAAGAAAGAAAGGAGGGAGGTAACAAGCTACAAGATGGAGGGTTATTTTTATTGGAAGGAGAATGGTGGGGTGAAATTTATGTGAAGCTTTGGAAGATTGTGGCAGCATTCTGACAGGTGGAGAAAAGTCATGATCAATGGTATAAAGGTGATTGAGTTCAGGAAACATCAAAACTTCAGTTGTCAGTAGCGTGTACTGTGCTTTTTTTTTGTTACCTGTTTGATTGCTAGCATTGATGCTTTGGGGATTAACAGGAAAAGGGGATGCCATGGGGGATAAGCTTGACACCCAGGGATAGGAATATTCTTTTAAAAACTCAGGTTCAAAGTGGTATCATCTTGATTATCATGTCTAAATACCTAGGCTAAGACAATGCTACTCCTTTCAATTTTATTCTTTATGCAATGAGAGGTTTTTAAACTATATTTAAAGAAAATACTTCAGACAGCTATTTGATAGATTAGAGAAGAAGTAGATATAAAAGTATATCAGGAGAATGCTATAATAAACCATGAAAATGTTAATAAGGACGGAATACGTTTTCCTTTATCCACCATTTAAACTTTCTCAAAGAGGAATGTTCTAAACAAAATAATTACAGTTGTTTCATAAGTAGACTCCTTTGATACTATAGTAAACTAAGTGTATTTTGAAATATATTTAATATGTTGCAACATGTTGAATTATACTCAATGGAGATATACATGTGTGTCAGTAATATTTGTGAATATATAAAATGTTTTAAGGGTGGAATATGGAAAATACCAGGCAGGCAGACTTAATAATAATTTAAAATCAAACTCACCCTCACTAGTGATTTAACATTTAGATGTTTGTTCCTCCATAAATTACAATATTTCAACAATCCTGATTGCTGCTGTCTGACTCGTTTACCTAAATTACTTGTTCAGCTACCTTCAATACCTCCTCACTTATTTCCCAATAAATCCATATTCCATAACTCAAAGTTCTAGGTTTTTCTTAGCTTTATAGTAACCTCTATGACCATCTTACTCCTGTAATTTTCCAAAACAAACTTCTGGTAAGCTCAAGGTAGAACATTCAGTATTTACAGAGCATACCTTTTGCTATCTTGCTTATCCTGTGCCTATGCTCATAGAGTTCTCTGTGCCAGGAGCTCTTCCCCACCCTCTTCTTGTTCTCTTGGAATTGTATCCATTTGTCCATCCACAAGTAAAGTGACTCTTCTTGCACAATAACTTCATGACCATCCCAGACCATCCTTCACTATTAAGCACTCTGTTAGAAGAGCCAGAAATGATAGGTTAATTTTAATTTATTGAAACCAGTGTGTATGTGGTACCAAACGAGCTTTTTATAGGATAATTACTAAAAGTTTGAACAAGGAAGAAAATGAAGTTTGGCTATACCCCCAAAGCCCTAGCTTTTATTATTTGTGAATATATTTAGGAGTTTCTTTAATGGATGACATTAAGCCTAGAACTACATGGGTGTGTGTGTGTGTGTGTGTGTGTGTGTATGTATGTATGTATGTTTGGCTCCATATATTAAACAAGTATCTTCCATTGTTAAATTTTGAAACTAAATTCCTAGTTCACAACATCATTAGCTGAAGATAAATATCTTGAGATTGTCTACCCTGCTGTTGTTAAAATATACTCATTTATCGCTACCACTTCTCTTGCTCTCCAGAATCAACTGAAGGCATAATTGTTCAAAGTAGTCATGTACCCAGCCTCACCCACCTGGATTTTCAGAACTTGCAAAATCCAAGGGTTCTGCCTGGCTGTTTGATCCATGCCCTGCTGGCCTGGCATGGAAGCTCTGGCTGTACTGAATGCAGAAGTAGCTGAAGGCAGTGTGAACACTCCATTACTAAACTTCACAAAGGTTTCTTTTCTCAATAGTTCTCTGAGAGTGGATTCTCTGATAGCAGTGAATAAGATGTAGAATTATTAGAAAACGCTGCAAATGTGAGAGATTCCTGGCCATTTAATAATCAACTCGGTTTTGGTGAAAACAGGATAGATCTGTGCACAATCGTGAAAAAATAGTTTTCCATCGAATCAGTGATTTCCATCACTTTTATCATTTCCCCCATGAGTCAGAAGCCTTCAGTAATCCTCCTCAAAACCATCTCTTTTCAGGTATGAGCTACTTCTCCTTCTTTCATAATACGAATACTAACTGAGTAGCTACTTTGAACTTCTTATGTTCTGCACTAGAGATATTAAAAATATAAAATAAAATATCTATTTGCATAGCCCTGGATTTTCAGTCACATCATTTCAGAGTTATGGGCATATTTGTATTATCTCTGGTTGCTGCCAAGTTATTGGATGCCTGAGGAATAGGAATTTTGTCTTATTCATATTTTCTGAAACCCTCTTTTAGGATACCTAACATGTGGAAATTCTTTGATGTACACCTGTTGAATTAAATTGAATTGAGTGGATACAATGCCAGTTTAAAAGGGGACTTAAAATGTTTACAGTAAAGGAACACACTAGTATCCACTGAAATATGTGTCCACTACTTTGGGTCAATTTTCTACATCTCTGTTAGTACATCCTTAGAGAGCCTAGTGCTATCCAGATGGCAGAATTTCATCTTAATTTCCGTTTCCGTATTATAACAAATTCTGGTGAATGTTGTTGTTTTGTGCTGAATGGTATGTTTAGTCCTCTTAAGGATATCAGCCCCTAATATTTGAATAAGTCTTTAATCTGGTTTATTGAAATTTACTTTATGCTACACCTGCATTTTTTATAAAGCAGTCACAAATAGGACACATTTCCTTGTTCACTAGAGATGCTTGGGGTGACACGTACACTAAGTTAAAGTGTTTCTTAGAACACAAAATTTATACTTCAAATCAGTTTCCAGCTATTTTATTGTTTTCTTGTTCATGGCCACATTCAAGAAAGTGAATGGTACTGAACCAATTATGAAATCATGTGTCACTCTACTGGTGATGAAAAATAGGCTAGACACAAAATGTCATCAACTCTACTAAGAACAGACATTCCATCAACCTTAGGAATTGAGTAAGTATTTCTAGGCAGTCAGACTTGCTTAATGGCTGTCAGGTGTGCACTGAAAATTTGGTCCTCCCTGAGGGGATTGGTAATAACCTATCAAGATTTAAACTGGTGTACCTTTCAACAGGCAGAGATCACTTGGCAACATCCTCAGCCTGGTACACTGTCAGTTGGATATTCACTGAATCACAAGGATTGAGCAAGGCTTTCCTTCTGAACCACAGGCCATAGAGGAACCTGTAGGGTTTTCACACTCACCAAATTTCTTCATAGTGGAACAACTAAAAGAGTAAACAAATGGTTACAGGAGGACCAAAATGATATCACACTCTTATGGGAAAAAGCCTATAGACATTTAAAATAATCACAACACTGAAAAGCTTCCTGCCCCAGCATGAAGAAACAGAAGATGTCTTTGGAAATAACCGTCTGCACTATCTAAAGTTTAAGCTACATTTTAATATTCTTATGTCTCTTGGGAAGCCAGAATGCCTACATTTTTCCATTTATAATTGGGGGAAGAAAGAATGGAGGGTTTAAGATCAACCTGGCTAGTGACAATGGGAAAGGACTTTTGGATTCTGTAAGTCATGCAGTTATGTTCATTTTATAAAGATAAAGAAAGAAACAATGTTTCAGAAAAGGCTTATTTTCTTGTGAATGTACAAAATAAATATTTGTTGGAAGGCTTAAGGCAAAATTTGAATCCTACATTTGTTTCATCTAATCAGCCAATTCTGCATTTTTTCTAGCACAATTTGGATGTAATCCAAAAGTGTAAAACTAAGTGGAAGAAACTATCACGATGACAAACCTTCAGAGACATAATTGGTCATGATCAAATCAGTAATATTAATAATATAAAACACTTGAATATATATACCTATGTTTTTGGCTCTCTAATATGTGCCATTATATTTTACATTATTAATTTTCACAACACCTTATGGAATAGGTGCTATTTTTGTCCCCATATTCTACAGATAGGCAAACTGAGATTCAGAGAATGTAAGTAATTAGCCTAAGTTGTACAGCTAACTAGGTGAAGATGGGATTTGCATCCAGGCTATGCAGGTCCCGAAGCTGCGCCTTATTCTCCAAACATAGATCCTCTTTCGTTATAAATTGATGAGCTAATTCTATTCTTATATTCATGTGGAGACATAAGAGTTGACTATAAAAACTCTAGAGTATGCATAAATTGATGTCTATCCCCTTTCACTGAAAGAGGTTTAGAACCTACATTAAATTTGTGATGTTTAGCGGCTGTGATTTAAAAATCAAGTCAGTACTTTTCTTTTTTTTATTAATTCAGAAAAAATAGTTATTTAGTGGCAGGCAATATAACAGGTGCTAGAGAAACACTGCTGAAATAAACATAACCCAACCTTCATAGAATCTCCTGGGGAAGGCAGACATAGACACAAATTTAGATACATGTTGGGAAAAGGTCTTTGAGAGAGTGTAACACTTGTGCACATTTAATGAAAAGCTCTGAAGGAAAGGCCTCTTTGCTAAGGTTTCATTTAAGCTGTTTTTCAAAGGATAGTTTAGAGTTAGCCAGGAATATTGGTAGTTACATGATCAAAAGGAACAGCAGAGTCACTAGAAACTCCATTGCTGCTTAAATCAGTGGAATCATCATCCTGTAGTTTCTCTGACCTCCTCAGCATTCATCATCCTTGACCATACCCTTGTCACCTCTCCACACTACTCTCTGGTCACTCCTTCTCAGTCTCTTTTGTAAATATTTTTCTCTATCACCACGCTTTAAATGTTGATATTCCTCAGAATTTTCCCTTAGGCTCTTTTCTCCACTCATTCTGTTTTCTCTAGGAGAGTTAATCCATTCCTATACCTTTAGTTATTGTTGCTGCACTGATGATACCCACATCTAGTACGTGTTCTGTATCTCGAGGTATCTCAGTAGCTTAAACCAGACATCTGAGCATCACCCTTGACTTCTGTTTCTCCCTTTCCCTCAGTAATTTCTGATCAGTCACCAAGTCCTAGACATCAGTACTTTGTCTTTACATAAATATTACAACTTTTATTCCCACCTACCATTACCTGTCATCTCATGTCTAGACTGCAACACAGCATCAAATTGTTCTCTTTGGTTTAGTCTTTTATCACCTAATCATTACTTTCCAAAGAATCCAGAGTATTCTTTTAAAAGCACATATCCTTTAATGTTAAACTTTGCCTAAAACCCTTCAGAGGCTTTCTATGGACTAACACATTTTTTAAAATTCCATAGGTATAGTAATGAGAAATATCTCAGTTATAGGTTATAGAAACCAACTCAAATCAGTTTCAGTGGGGAAGGAGAATTTGTTGGCCATCATAACTAAAAAGTTCCAGGATGACTTTCAGCCATCACTGAATTGAGATGTTCAGTCAATTAATTTGGGTCTCTCTAATAGCTCTTTACTCTGTGCTTGGCTTTATTATCAAGGAAGGTCCTTCTCAAAAGAAGGTAAAGATGAACATGAAAAGCTGCTGGTTTTAGTCAACCAGTTGAAAATGCAGAGTATAAATACTCTCTTTCCAAACTGTTCCAATAAAAGTCTAGCTTAATGCATGAACACTTTTTTACTAGGCTGGGATAAGGACCCACTCTAAAAACTTGGGAATGAGGATGAATTCACTTGACTCCATGAACTGAGATTAAGAAAATATTGTCCATTGAAAATAAAGATACTGCTTCTAATACATGGGTATGAACATTCAGCAGTGAAGTTGCCAGATGTCCACCTCAGAGACCTGCAGAATTCTTTATGATCTTGTGCTTGCTCACCTGTCCAGCCCACCTCTTATTTACACTTACGTCCCTTTCTCTCCTGAGCTATTTGCTGTTCCCCAAACATGTCTCTTATATGCACATATTCACAAACACATTTATATTTTTCAGAAACAACTTTTCTCATTACCTCAAACTCCTAAGCTTCCTTTGTGTCACTGTTTTGACATCACCTCCTCCCAGGAGCCTCCCTGGCCCTCTATTTATGGGATAGCTGCCGCTCTCCTGCTTGTCACCCGTTGGTAGGTATTAAGGTCAGGCCTAGTTTCTTGTCCATCTCTGCATCCCTCACACTCAGAACAAAAAATCTGGACTCGAAAAATCTGAATAAATAGTCTTGGAGAAATTACTAAACATTCTAGAGTTTATCTACAACTTCACTATAATAACATATTACTAACAAGGTTGTTTCTGCTTTTAAAGAGACAATATTCATAAAGCATTTAATGCAGTGTTTCACGTAGCCAGAACATATGTGTTTCCTTTTTTCTTTCCTTTGAAATTGAAATAATTCTGTCAATTCATAACATGAAGCTAAAACCCATTTAATATTATAAAGTTATAATTGTTCTTGTACAGCAGGGTTCTACAAACTATAGGCAGAGGTGGTTCAAAGGCCAAACTGAGCATACTGCCTATTTTTAGTCTTACATTTTTTAAATGGTCATGTTTTAAGTAGTCATATATTTATCTATGTAGTGTCCTCGATGTCAGCTCTTGGCTCCCAAAACCTAAAATGTTTGCTAGATGGTCCTTTAAGAAAAAGTTTGCTGACTCTGTCCTAGAGTACTCCATAATTAGTTTATATGTGACTGAGAATTAGAATTCAGCAACCCTTTGGAGGGTTGGACATGATGACGATGGAAGTCCTTTCTGTCTTTCAGTTAATGATTCTTTAAATTCACTGTAACTTATGTTGAAAGGCTTATAAATCAAATTATTAGAAGGTTAGAAAATTAGTAACTGTGCTCTGAAGCAGTGATTCTCATCAGTTCTGCATCGTGGATCTTTTTGAAAATCTGGAATTTCTCTTCAGATAAATGCGTATATACAAATACATTGAAATTTTCAAAGATTTCCAGCAGAATCTCACCTCTCTGTTTCCTATCTGCAGACTATGTAAAGATTCAGGGACCATGAATTTTTAGAGTTTCTACTATGTTTCTGTTGCCAACAATGTAGTTGTTTACTAGGAGTGATAAGTGCAAAATCCATAGAGACAGAATTTTTCTATTTGCGTGATCTGTCCATTTTTTTTTTTAGGGAGAGGAAGTAAGCTGGCCTCAATAAGAAATTGATTGATAGACATTACTGGCTCTGAAGCTGATTTTAGTTGCTCTCCTTCCTTCAGTGGCAAGATATTTTAAAAAATAAATTATAAATATGGGGTATATAGGAAACTATATTCTGATTCTCCAATTGGATTGCTATCCCTCATCTTTGATTTGAATACTGGGGAAGCAAAATATTCATGTCAAAGTAAAACTCTGATAAAGCTTTCAGGATTTTACTTAATGCACTCCATCCTCATAGGTTTGGCTCCGTTCTCTGAAGCTGAAAATAGCTAACAAATGGCTTTCCAGCACTGCCTGAGTTTTATTATATTTCTGTTCTGTTTGTAGGCGTCCATGATATAGGGAGATGACATCATAGCTATTAAATCTTTCTCTCATTAAGAAACTTATTTTAAGTTTTTCCTTAGTCAGAAGTACTTTTGTTTCATCTTATCCACACTCTGGATATTGTAGCATAAAAATACAAACTAAAAATCCCTTCAAAAATGCAATTGGTAAAGGCAAAATATCTGGAAAAATGAAGTCTGATACACACACATTTATTGAAGCACAGGAATATGTCTAGGTATGTCTGTACACACCCTGATAGAGATACATGTATGCTTCCCAATATTAGAATTTGTTGGACATCTACTAGAGGGGACTATGGGAATTTCAGAGGAATGTTCCAAAATATAATTTACATTGACTTCTCCCTGTCCCATAGGAGAACTCAGGAAGAGGGATTTTAGATGAAACAAGTTTTCAAGATATAAGAAGAGATCTTCATTTTGTATTAACTTGGATGAGTAGAAATTTGGGGAAAATGAGAATTTCTGTGAGCCACAAGAGGGCTGATGAAACTCACTCCTGGCTGCATGGCAGAACAGAAGGTTTTGAGAGAGAACAGGACTGTGCCCCTGTGGGGCTGGTCACTCACTCCTTGTCCTAACACATTTTAAAGTTGTGATGCACCCTTTGCAATTCAACACATTCGTTTGAGGGAACTTTCAGTGAAGTATTATGGAAGGTCCCTGGGAGGTGTAAAGATAAAGAAATAAGTAAGCCTTTGTCCTCGAGGTGCTAATGATGTAGAGGGTGAGAGAGAGGATGGCAGTGAATAATTCTAATAGAATGCATGATAGAATTTCTGAAATTAAAGGCAGAAGTCTGCCTCAAATCATAGTAGCAAACGTGTCCCAGAATGTAAGAAAGAACTCTTACAGAAGAATTTTTATTGCACTCTGACCTCAGTGACTCCTTAAGAGCTGCATGATTAGGCCATTATATTTAGGATGGCTCATTTTTACCACTAAAGGAATCCAAATTACGCTAAAGTCAGTTTTTCAGTGTTTTGTTTTGTTTTTTTAACTTTTTTGGAGTATAGTTGCTTTACAGTGTTGTGTTAGTTGCTGCTGTATAACAAAGGGAATCAGCTGTATGTATACCTGTATCCCCATATCTCCTCCCTCTTGCGTCTCCCTCCCACCCTCCCTATCCCACCCCTCTAGGTGGACACAAAGCACCAAGCTGATCTCCCTGTGCTATGTGGCTGCTTCCCACTAGCTATCTATTTTACATTTGGTAGTGTATATATGTCCATGCCACTCTCTCACTTCATCTCAGCTTACCCTTCCCCCTCCCCCTGTCCTCAAGTCCATTCTCTATGTCTGCATCTTTATTCCTGTCCTGCCGTAGGTGCATCAGAACCTTTTTTTTTTTTTAGATTCCATATATATGTCTTACCATACAATATTTGTTTTTCTCTTTCTGACTTTCTTCACTCTGTATGACAGACTCTAGGTCCATCACCTCACTAAAAATAACTCAATTTCATTTCTTTTTATGGCTGAATAATATTCCATTGTATATATGTGCCACATCTTCTTTATCCATTCATCTGTTGATGGACACTTAGGTTGCTTCCATATCCTGGCTATTGTAAACAGTGCTGCAGTGAACATTGTGGTACGTGACTCTTTTTGAATTATGGTTTTCTCAGGGTATATGCCCAGTAGTGGGATTGCTGGGTCATATGGTAGTTCTATATGTAGTTTTCTAAGGAATCTCTATACTGTTCTCCATAGTGACTGTATCAATTTATATTCCCACCAACAGTGTAAGAGGGTTCCCTTTTCTCCACACCGTCTCCAGCATTTATTGTTTGTAGGTTTTTTGATGATGGCCATTCTGACTGGTGTGAGGTAACTACCTCATTGTAGTTTTGATTTGCATCTCTCTAATGATTAGTGATGTTGAGCATCCTTTCATGTGTTTGTTGGCAATCTGTATATCTTCTTTAGAGAAATGTCTGTTTAGGTCTTCTGCCCATTTTTGGATTTGGCTGTTCGTTTTTCTGATATTGAGCTGCATGAACTGCTTGTATAGTTTGGAGATTAATCCTTTGTCAGTTGCTTCGTTTGCAGATATCTTCTCCCATTCTGAGGGTTGTGTTTTCATCTTGTTTATGTTTTCCTTTGCTGTGCAAAAGCTTTTAAGTTTCATTAGGTCCCATTTGTTTATTTTTGTTTTTATTCCCCTTGCTCTAGGAGGTGGGTCAAAAAGGATCTTGCTGTGATTTATGTCATAGAGTGTTCTGCCTATGTTTTCCTCTAAGAGTTTTATAGTGTCTGGCCTTACATTTAGGTCTTTAATCCATTTTGAGTTTATTTTCATGTATGGTGTTAGGAAGTGTTGTCATTTCATTCTTTTACATGTAGCTGTCCAGTTTTCCCAGCACCACTTATTGAAGAGGCTGTCTTTTCTCCACTGTATATTCTTGCCTCCTTTATCAAAGATAAGGTGACCATACGTGCATGGGATTATCTCTGGGCTTTCTATCCTGTTCCATTGATCTATATTTTGGTTTTTGTGCCAGTACCATACTCTTTTGATTACTGTAGCTTTGTACTTTAGTGTGGAGTCAGGGAGCCTGATTCCTCCCGCTCCATTTTTCTTTCTCAAGATTGCTTTGGCTATTCGGGGTCTTTTGTGTTTCCATACAAATTGTGAAATTTTTTGTTCTAGTTCTGTGAAAAATGTCATTGGTAGTTTGATAGGGATTGCATTGAATCTGTAGATTGCTTTGGGTAATATAGCCACTTTCACAATGTTGATTCTTCCAATCCAAGAACATGGTATATCTCTCCATCTGCTTGTCTCATGTTTAATTTCTTTCATCAGTGTCCTATGGTTTTCTGCATGCAGGTCTTTTGTCTCCATAGGTAGGTTTATCCCTAGGTATTTTATTCTTTTTGTTGCAGTGGCAAATGGGAGTGTTTCCTTAATTTCTCTTTCAGATTTTTCATCATTAGTGTATAGGGATGCAAGAGATTTGTGTACATTAATTTTGTATCCTGCTACTCTACCAAATTCAGTGATTAGCTCTAGTAGTTTTCTGGTAGCATCTTTAGGATTCTCTATGTATAGTATCATGTCATCTGCAAACAGTGACAGCTTTACTTCTCTTTTCTGATTTGGAATCCTTTTATTTCTTTTTCTTCTCTGATTGCTGGGGCTAAAACTTCCAAATTTATGTTGAATAATAATGGTGAAAGTGGACAACCTTGTCTTGTTCCTGATCTTAGAGGAATTGCTTTCAGTTTTTCACCATTGAAAACGATGTTGGCTAAGGGTTTATCCTATATGGCCTTTATTATGTTGAGGTAAGTTCCCTCTATGCCTACTTTCTGGAGAGTTTTTATCATAAATGGGTGTTGAATTTTGTCAAAAGCTTTTTCTGCATCTGTTATGATGATTATATATTTTTTCTCCTTCAATTTGTTAATATGGTGTATCTCATTGATTGATTTGCATCTATTGAAGAATCCTTGCATTCCTGGGATAAACCCCACTTGATTATGGTGTGTAATCCTTATAATGTGCTGTTGGATTCTGTTTGCTGGTATTTTGCTGAGGATTTTTGCATCTATGTTCATCCGTGATATTGGCCTGTAGTTTTCTTTCTCTGTGACATCTTTGTCTGGTTTTGGTATCAGGGTGATGGTGGCCTCGTAGGATGAATTTGCGAGTGTTCCTCCCTCTGCTATATTTTGGAAGGTTTTGAGAAGGATAGGTGTTAGCTCTTCTCGAAATGTTTGATAGAATTAGCCTGTGAAGCCATCTGGTCCTGGGCTTTTGTTTGTGGGAAGATTTTTAATCACAGTCTCAATTTCAGTGCTTGTGATTGGTCTGTTTATATTTTCTATTTCTTCCTGGTTCAGTCTCCGAAGGTTGTGTTTTTCTAAGAATTTGTCCATTTCTTCCAGGTTGTCCATTTTATTGGCATATAGTTGCTTGTAGTAATCTCTCATGATCCTTTGTATTTCTACAGTGTCAGTTGTTACTTCTCCTTTTTCATTTCTAATTCTATTGATTTGAGTCTTCTCCCTTTTTTTCTTGATGAGTCTGGCTAATGGTTTATCAATTTTGTTTTTCTTCTCAAAGAACCAGGCTTTAGTTTTATTGATCTTTGCTAATGTTTTCTTCTTTTCTTTTTCATTTATTTCTGATCTGACCTCTATGATTTCTTTCCTTCTGCTAACTTTGGGGTTTTTTTGTTCTTCTTTCTCTAACTGCTTTAGATATAAGGTTAGGTTGTTTATTTGAGTTATTTCTTGTTGCTTGAGGTAAGATTGTATTGCTATAAACTTCCCTCTTAGAAGTGCTTTTGCCACATCCCATAGGTTTTGGGCCATCGTGCTTTCATTGTCATTTGTTTATAGGTATTTTTTTATTTCCTCCTTGATTTCTTCAGTGATTTCTTGGTTATTTAGTTGCATATTGTTTAGCCTCCATGTGTTTGTATTTTTTTACAGATTTTTTTCCTGTAATTGATATCTAGTCTCATAGCATTGTGGTCGGGAATGGTAATTGATATGATTTCAGTTTTCTTAAATTCACCAAGGCTTGATTTGTGACCCAAGATATGATCTGTCCTGGAGAATTTTCCATGAGCACTTGAGAAAAAAGTGTGTTTTGTTTTTTTTGGAGGAAATGTCCTATAAATATCAATTAAATCAGTCTTGTTCAATGTATCATTTAAAGTTTGTGTTACCTTATTTATTTTCATTTTGGATAATCTGTCCATTGGTGAATGTGGCATGTTAAAGTCCCCTACTATGACTGTGTTACTGTTGATTTCCCCTTTTATGGCTGTTAGCATTTGCCTTATGTATTGAGGTGCATAAATATTTACAATTGTTACATCCTTTTCTTGGATTGATCCCTTGAGCATTTTGTAGTGTCCTTCTTTGTCTCTTGTAATAGTTTTTATTTTAAAGTCCATTATGTCTGATTTGAGAATTGCTACTTCAGCTTTCTTTTGATATCTGTTTGCATGGAATATCTTTTTCCATCCCCTCACTTTCAGTCTGTATGTGTGTCTAGGTCTAAAATGGGTCTCTTGTATGCAGCATATATATGGGTCTTGTTTTTGTATCCACTCAACCAGTCTATGTCTTTTGGTTGGAGCATTTAATCCATTTACACTGAAGGTAATTATCGATATGTATGTTTCTATTACCCTTTTCTTAATTGTTTTGGGTTTGTTATTGTAGGTCTTTTCCTTCTCTTGTGTTTCCTGCCTAGAGAAGTTCCTTTAGCATTTGTTGTAGAGCTGGTTTGGTGGTGCTGAATTCTCTTAGCTTTTGCTTGTCTGTAAAGGTTTTAATTATTCCGTTGACTCTGAATGAGATCCTTGCTAGGTTGAGTAAACTTGGTTGTAGGTGCTTTCCTTTCATCACTTTAAATATGTCCTGCTACTCCCTTCTGGCTTGCATAGTTTCTGCTGAAAGATTAGCTGTTAACCTTATGGGGATTCCTTGTATGTTATTTGTTGTTTTTCCCTTGCTGCTTTTAATATTTTTCTTTATATTTAATTTTTGATAGTTTGATTCATATGTGTCTCGGTGTGTTTCTCTTTGGGTTTATCCTGTCTGGGACTCTCTGTGCTTCCTGGACTTAACTGACTACTTCCTTTCCCATGTTAGGAAAGTTTTCAACTATAATCTCTTCAAGTATTTTCTCAGTCCCTTTCTTTTTCTCTTCTTCTTCTGGGACCCCTGTAATTTGAGTGTTCGTGCCTTTAATGTTGTTCCAGAGGTCTCTGAGACTGTCCTCAATTCTTTGCATTCTTTTTTCTTTATTCTGCTCCCTGGCAGTTATTTCCACCATTTTATCTTCCAGCTCACTTTTCCATTCTTCTGCCTCAGTTATTCTGCTATTGATTCCTTCTAGAGTTTTGTTTTTTTTTGTTTTTGTTTTTTTTTTTTTTGCAGTACACAGGCCTCCCACTGTTGTGGCCACTCCCATTGCGGAGCACAGGCTCCGGATTCGCAGGCTCAGTGGCCATGCCTCACAGGCCTAGCCACTCCACGGCATGTGGGATCCTCCCGGACCGTGGCACGAACCCATGTCCCCTGCATCGGCAGGTGGACTCTCAACCCCTGTGCCACCAGGGAAGCCCTAGCATATTTTTAATTTCAGTTACTGTGTTGTTCATCACTGTTTGTTGCTCTTCAGTTCTTCTAGATCCTTGTTAAATGTTTCTTGTAGTTTCTCCATTCTGTTTATGAGATTTTGGATCATCTTTACTATCATTACTCTGAATTCTTTTTCAGGTAGGTTGCCTATTTTTTCTTCTTTTATTTGGTTTTGTAGGTTTTTACCTTGCTCCTTTGTCTTTAACATATTTTTTTGTCATTTCTTTTTTTTTTTTTTTTTAATGGGTTGGACTGTATTCCTGTCTTGTTGTTTGGCCTGTGACGTCCAGTACTGGAGTTCGCAGGCAGTTGGATAGAGCCTGGTCTTGGTGCTGAGATTAGGAACTCTGGTTGATGTCACTCCAACTAATTTTCCCTTGGGGTCTGAGGTTCTCTGTTAGTCCAGTGGTTTGGACTTGGAGCTCCCGCCACAGGAGCTCGGCCCCGACCTCTGGCTTGGGAACCAAGGTCCCACAAGCCTGTTGCTGGGGCTCCTCCCATCCCCTTAGCTGTCCGTGGTCCCCCACCACTGCCTGGTAGGTTCCCTAGTTGTGCAGAGACACGAATTCCACTTACTCCTAGTCCACCATCTTGACTCCACCCCTCAGTTTTTCAGTGTTTTAATTCTCTTGTATATAATGCCAATTTAGAATCCCTGACCCAAAAGGTAACTGATTACTTCTTGGGTTTTCAATCAGAGGCTAGTTGAAAGTTACTTATAGTAATTTAGTTCCTGTTCCTTCACTTCAAAATAGAAAGAATTCAAGAAAACTCAAATCCATCTGGTGATTGGCTCAGTGCAAACAAATTGTCAACTAGTATCCTGAAATGATGAGAGAAAAGACAGTGACTGAAAATAGAGACAGACTATTTTACCAATTCCTTCAATATAATAATAGATTTTTATTAAAATAACCTTCATTTTTTAATAGAGTTTTAAGATAATTTTCGTTATCTTAAATATGATGAGACAGGCAAATATCTGATATGTTATTGAAAGGTATCAAAATTTAATTAAAACATTTTTGGAATTGGAAAAGAAAAATTTTAGTTATCTGTGAGTTAACTTATCCAGAACACTTTATAATCCATATGTATCACATAAAGGCAGTGTCAGTATACTAAAAAGCACGTATTAGAAAGCAGGATTAAAAAGAATAATCACACCTTGATAGGTTATTTGATGTAATTCAGTAGATAACTTGGATTTCCTGATGTTATTACTCTTGAAACCTAAAAGAAATGTTAGTATTTTAAAATCCAGACCCAGTTCAGTAGTATTTTGAAACAAACAAACCAGCAAGAAAGCAAATAAAAGAGAATTATGAATCTTCAACTCTAAACTTCAGTGCCTGTAATATAAACAGTAAGTGGTTATGTTCCTAACCTGTATCTTAACTTTCAAGGTGAAGAAATGTTTTTAAATTTATTTGAGAAACTCATGTTGAAAAGTAAAGTGGCCTTTTTGAAAGCCAAAGAACACTGTGTGAAGAGACACATTCCAAACTTTGGGTTTCTTTAGAGTATTCTCTTGACAAAAAGCATTTTATGATTTTTGACTTTTACTAAATTTATACATTTAGCTGTACCTGGGTAATTGATTTCAGGCTGGAATAAGCTCAATTTCTTCCCACTATCATTTAAATGCAGCTATCATTTTTGTAATTTGTAACTATGATTAATAACTAGATAGAATATTTTTCATAATGTTGAGGAATTAAATAATTAACATCAAATAAATACATGTATATGCCAATAAGCCCAAGTCACTTTTTCTTTTTCAGAATGGTTACAGTCTTTAGATGACACTGAAATTTAGTGAAGATATGAACAAATTAATTTGCATATATTTTAAAAAGCATTTTACAGTCACATATGTCTTAAAGCAGAGCCTCTTCCATTGACTTATACATTTACCCTGTAGTGAATGTGTATATAGTAGGATACATGATAAACTCTAGGTAGGCAGAAAACATGCCCTTAAAATCTATTTGAATATATTCAGTGTGTGTGTATGTTTTGATCGGGGTATATTTGAATAATCTCAGTGGTAAATAACAAATATTAGTTTTATATGAGAGCTAGCATATGTTTCAAAACTTGTTTACCCTCCTCACATATTTATAATATCTACCACCTTATCCCCCCATCTCCCTCTCATTCTCAGCAGGCAATCTTTACTAAGAAAACAGTTTGACAATTTCTTATAAAGACAAACATGCACTTACATTTTAACCCAGCAATCCTACTCCTGGAATTTTACCATAAAAGATTGAAAACTTATGTTCACACAAGAAAATGTGCCTGAATGATGATTGTAGCTTTATTTGTAATAACCAAAACCTGGGAACGGCCCTTATGTTCTTCAATGGGTGAATGAATAAACAAATTATGGTTCCTTCATACAGTGGACATTTTTCCTTAGCAAAAAAAGAAACAAATTATTGATAAACAACTTGGCTGGATCTCAAGCGCATTGTGCTGAATGAAAAACAAAAAGAAAATCTCAAAGGTTACATGTTGTACGATTCCATTTGTATTAGATTCTTGGTAAGACAAAATTATAGTCATGGAGATGAGATCATGGACTGCCAGGGGTGAGGATGAAGAGTGGAGTTTGTTACTATGAAAGAGTTGCCTGATGGAGTTTCTTTGGGGTGATGGCTCAGTTTTGTTTCCTGATTTGGGGTGGTATTTACATTAATCTACACATGTGATAAAATATGAATGAACTATATACAGTTGTTGAAATCTAAGTAAGCCTGTAGTTTAGTTAATAGTAATGAACCAATGTCAATTTCCTGGTTTTATTTTCTTTTAATTTTTATTTTTTATTACTTTATTTTATTTTATTTATTTTTAAATTAATTTTTACTGGAGTATAGTTGCTTTACAATGTTGAATTAGTTTCTGCTGTATAGCAATGTGAATCAGTTATACATATACATATATCTGCTCTTTTTTTTAGATTTCCTTCCATTTAAGTCACCACAGAGCACTGAGTAGAGTTCCCTGTGCTATTCAGGAGGTTCTCGTTAGCTATCTTTTTTATATATAGTAATATTTATGTGGCAATTCCAATCTCCCAATTCATCTGACCCCCTTGCTTCCCCCCTTGGTAACTATAAGTTTGTTTTCTCCATCTGTGACTCTTTTTCTGCTTTGCAAATAAGGTCATCTGTACCATTTTTCTAGATTCCACATATAAGCAATATTATAAGATATTTGTGTTTCTCTTTCTGACTGAACTTCACAGTGTATGACAATCTCTAGGTCCATCAATGTCACTGCAAATGGCATTATTCCATTCCTTTTTATGGCTGAGTAATATTCCATTGTATATATGTGCCACATCTTCTTTACACATTCTTCTGTCAGTGGACATTTAGGGTGCTTCAATGTCCTGGCTCTTTTAAATACTGCTGCAATGAACATTGGGGTGCATGCATCCTTTCTAATTATGGTTTTCTCTGGGTATATGCCCGGGGTGGGATTGATGGGTCATATGGTAACTCTATTTTTAATTTCCTTGTTTTAATAATCATATTTTGATTATGTAAGATGTTGTCAGTTGGGAGAAGCTGGCTGAATGATACGCAATAACTCTTTACTACTTTTTTTGGCAACTGCTATGTAAATCTACAGTTATTTCAAAATATATATATTTTTTAATTAGCAGCTTTCCCATAGCACTCTCTCAATGTCTTACTACCAGGCATAACACAAGTCTTCTGACACCTGCACCCATACTCTTTTCCTTCTATCCTGTTATAATAAGGAGCACTCCTCTTTCCATTTAAGAGCAGACTGTTCACGTGGGCTTTGCATGCCATCTCTGTACAACTTATCAACAATCTTACCCTATTTATTATTGTACATACATTTTTTTCTCAGCTGGATCGTTCCAGTGAATTTGTTAACTTGCTTAGAATACCTTCCCTTTAAAAAAAGGTATTTCCTTCATTTGTCCTCACATTCCTTTCCATGCTATCAATTTTCTCCCCATTTTCAAAGCCAAACCTCCCAAATATGTATAAATGTGTCTATGCTCACAGGACCTACTTCCTGACCTACCACTTTTACTTCAGCCTACACTAATGCATATGGGAGGTTCAATGATCATGAGAGGAGGGACTCATAGAGGGTGATTATAAAGAACATTCACACCAATAAATCCAATGGACTTCTTCACACTGCTTACCGTAGGTCTCATTTTATACTTCTTTATGTAACTGTTTGATTAATATCTATCTTGTCACTAGACTGACACCAGAGATTATCTTTTATCATAACAGTACTCTTGTTACTTTATCATAACAGTACTCTTGTTATTTTATCATAACAATACTCTTGAACGTGGTAGATAACCAATTGTCTAAGCCTAAAATTAGCATCTATACATAATCATGCAAAAATATTATTCTGTAGCTCAGAGAAATTTTTTACTCCAGTGAAATATATACACTGTTTAAAATATCCACTTGGCAGAGTCAAGTGTATCTCATGATGTGTGTTCAATACTGAGCTCAATATCTTTTCCCTAAAACTTACTCATGCCCAGTGCTCCTCCATTTTAAGGAATAGCACCTCCATGCATCCAGTTACACAAGCCTGAAATGTAGGCCTGATTCCTGCATTTATGAACTATAATATCCAACATGTCCTCAAGTCTTACAGATTTTATTTCTTAAATATTAATTAAATGCAGCTCTCCTTTTCCTGAAATGCCAACATATTGTGTCACCTATCATTTCTCATTCACATGGCAAGTTCCTCCTAATTCGTCTTTCCACTACCACACACTGGTGTATATAAATATACTAATACATATTATATTATGTATATACCAATATCATATGTGATATAATATATTTTGACACGTATTATATAATAACAATGTATAACTGTATGTTATGTATAATAGTATATTATATACATATACATTAATATGTACAAGTGGAAAAACCTGTTCTTATTCATAAATATATTTATGTATGGATGCTTACCCAAATAAGTCCTGAGTATAGCCACCAAACCATGACTGAGTTCCTCTGCATAAGACACTGTCTGAGATATATGAAGTATCAAAAATGTCCATGACAAGTTTTCTGTCCTCAAGGTCTTCAGTCCTAAATTGTGCTATGGGTTATCTGACTCACCTTGCAGGCAATCTGTGGTCAGTTTACTTGTCACTCTCCTTTATCCATGATAATTCTGACATTTTTTGTTATTTTGAGGGGCTGAATGTGTCTCCCCAAAATTCATATTTTGAAGTCCTAACCTCCAGTAACTTGGAATGTGACTATATTTGGATATAGAATTTTCAAAGGAGTAATTAAGTTAAAATCAGGTCATGGGTGGGCCATAATCCAGTATGACTAATGTCCTTATGAAGAGATTAGGACACAGGTACACTCAGGAAAGACCGTGTGTGTACACAGGGAGAAAATGGGCATCTCCACACCAAGGAGAGAGGCCTTAGTGGAAACCAACCCTATCAGCACCTTGATCTTGGACTTCTAGAATCCAAAAGTACGAGGAAATACATTTTTGTCACTTAAACTACCAAGCCTGTAGTACTTTGTAGGGGAACCCTAGTAAATGAGTACACTGGCCCTCTCTCTCAAGGTCCTTACTGTTAATATTTCAGCATGCTTTGCAACAAGGCTGCCTTAAGACTTTTAATAACAATAACTAAAGCTTGATATTGGCTTCAACATTTAAATAATAGTGTATACCACACCTTATTAATCTACGCACAAACCTGAGGATGCCAGTGCTTTATCTTCTTTTTTCACCAGTTACATTTCCCTGAAGTCTCTCAGTGAGCAAGTGATGGAGCCTGGATTAAAATCCAGGGTGTCTGATTCTTAAGTTTATGAGTATTTAAACGATTGCCTGAGTATTACACAAACGGTACAGTGAGCAGCTTAGAATTAGCTGTAATTGGCTTTCATCACAAAAAGTGGTTAACACAATAGGCTTCTTTTATTTGTTCTCATCAAGGAGTTCAAATGTGGATGTGTGGGGCTGTGTGTAAGTCTGTAGCCTCTGGTGACTAGCTGAAACATTTACAATCAATCGGAATCAAACACCTCGCAATAGTATTCTCCAAATGATGTTCATTAAGTGAAGCTTTTCTTCTCTCACAACCTAAAATAATCTCGTTTTGTAGAAATAAACAAGAACAGTGGCCTGGGGATATTCAGACAAGATTCCACAACAGAAAACAGAATGTGGAAGTTGTTAGCCTTTTTTGCCTGTATGAGCTGTTATGATACCTTGTGTTTAAAATCACAGTCTGGTAAAATCAGCTTACCAGTAGCCTGGATACTGAAATCAACATCCTGATACCCTCCCACTAAGGTGCTATTAGATGCTATGCAGCAATGACTTGAAATTCACAAATACCCTATTTGTCAGTAATACATTTTTGTCTATTCAAAGCAGGGCTTGTGTATGGGATCTACTAAGGTAAAAATTATACTTCTAAGGCATTTTTATAGGAGAGTAGTTTCTTGTTTATTAATAAAGGCATTCTTTCCAAAGGGATATTTTTCTTTTCAGTTTCACGTTAACCTAGTTTTGAAAAAAATATTTAGTATTGTGAAGTTTCCTCAAAGTCTCAGAATTAAAGATTATTGTGAAGATCGGTAAATCTAATTAGGGTTTTGCCATTAGATCAAATATCCAGTACGTGCTTTTTTTCATATTTAGGACTATTATAAATGCGAGTCAATAACCTCATTTTATTATGCATCAATATTTGTTCAACAAGCTTCTTGGGATGTTACCATATCTGTAGGTTTTCTGTGAAGTAAAAGAATGAAGCAGTTCAGAAAGTCCTCAAGGGGCTTATAGTCAATTTATAGAAACAGTACACATATAAAGTAGTTATTGAGCACATGACTATAGGTATATCAAATTAGGTATTATAGCATAATATTTTCAAAATTAAAGTTAATAAATAAAGATTCAGGAGTTCATAAAATGGTACAGTCAACATTTGTCTGGCTTATAAATCATTTAATTTAAAGAAACTCTTTTAATATATCACTGTCATTTGACCTTTTTTTAAATGATAAACATAGATTTTTTGCAGGGTTTTATAGGCCTTTGTTTGCAATGTCATTAATTA
The DNA here is from genome assembly GCF_964341445.2 of Mesoplodon mirus. Lineage (NCBI taxonomy): Eukaryota > Metazoa > Chordata > Mammalia > Artiodactyla > Ziphiidae > Mesoplodon > Mesoplodon mirus. The sequence continues at coordinate 49,222,183 of NC_138985.1, read as the reverse complement.
TGCTTATTAGCCAACCAAGAAATCTTAATATGTGGCCTTAGTATATGGAAGCCCTAAGTCATTATACATCAATGATTATCCCCAAAGGATCTTCAAGCAATGGTTCCAATTTCTCACCCAAGGAAGCACTGCCTGCTTAACAAAGGAAAACAAAAAGCTATACATAGAGTTTTATATTCCCATCCATAATTTATTTATTCTTATTTAAACCATTATTATATATGGCTGGGTAAATAGAAGTATGGTGTAATGGATGGATGGATGGATGGATGGATAGATAGATAGATAAATTTACTAATCATGGAACTATCCCTTCGAGAGTTTTGGAGTTTGGTTATTGCCTGGCCCCAGGCTGAGGAAGTCAGTCTCTCCCATCATGCATTTTATTAATATTCTTACCATCATTGTGATGTAGATCTCTACTTGGTGAACTCCTACTTCACATGTTCTGTCAGGAGAATAGTATTTTATCTAATATTTATCTATCTATCTAACCTTCATTATACAGAATAAGACGAGACAGAAAAATTTCCTTTGTTTTGTAAAAAAAAAAAAAAAAAAAAAAATGGCCCCCGTGTTGTTTCTGAAAGTTACTCTATCATAATTCATTAGTATAGTCACAAAAGTACAGACAAGAGCTTGCTGTGCAGCTGCTACCTAGTTCTTAGTTGCTTCAATAATCTTTATATATTATAAATTTAAATACCAAGTTTGCAGTTATCCGAAAAATTTAATTAGGAACCCAAATTCTTTAGTTTACAAGTTGACTTTTTAACTTAATTGTCCACTAATAAAAGTAATGAATTTTTACATTAGGGAAAATGGATCACAGTAGTCACATATATGAGTTTTTACTTCAGGGAATTTGTTGAAACTAATTACATTTTATATCAAGAGAAACATTCTCACACATACACGCACATATCTTATCAGTGAGTATCACACATTTGTATAGAGAAATATATGTCAGACTATTTTATGACTGTTGTGAATTTTTATCTTGAATTGTCTTGAATTTTTCAGTGAATATACTGTAGACGAAATATATTTTACGAACTGTTTTTAAAAATTTTAACCTGAACATAATCTACATAGTTGGTGACAAGAGGCTGCATTATTATATTTCTCATTACTATATTTGTTTTCAGTTCTCTTCTTTAAAAATCCTAGGTTTCTAAAGGCAACTTGTACCTTATTCCTCTTTTACACGTAGACTCTTGTCTTGTGAATCTTAAAAGAATGGCTGTGGATCACACATGACTGATGGCTGACTTATAATTACAGTTTACCATTGGTAACTCTCTTGAAGAGCTCTTGATCTGAGAAGACCAAAGTGAATTCACCCGATGTCTGGACATCAAATCAGAACCAAAGAACACATTTATACCCACAATACCCACAATATTTCATTTGTGCTTCCTAAACTTTTCTAAGCAAATCAATGTATGTCTTGCATGGCTTTTCATTAAAAAAAAAAAAAAAACTTTTAAGAAAGAATATTATCCAGAATCACACCCTAGTAGTAATGATACCTCTCATATTGATCTACATACTTTTTAAACTTAAATTATAGGTATAATAGATTTAAAAAAAACTAAACTAGTGTTTCTAAATGTCTGATGACACTTTGGGTTGAAATTCTAGTTGAACTACTACTATATAAGTCATACTTTTTGTTCTGGTTGAAAATGGCACAGTCTCAGAACTCAAGAGTTTAGCATTGCAAAATATTTATTACACACACTAAGAAGGAAGAAAATTACTTGTTTTATACTTTTAATCAGATATATGTAATTTACTTTATAACAATTTAAAGATGCCTCTTGGGCAATTTCTGGTGTCTTTTGAACTGATCTATCCACTAAATGGAAATAAACTCTCAGTGGTAATGTATAGCATTGTCTATCTAATTAAACGAAGTTTGGTATGACTAGCAAAACTAAGAGTTAGTTCAAACAAGAAACATATCAGATGAAAGATATATCTGAAAAAAAAGTTTAATTGATTGAAAAATCGAGTTCAAAAACTTAATATTTATCCAAATACTATAAAATAGAAAAACAAGAATTTGGGGCATTTCAAGAGTTTAGAGTTAAATACACATACATATGCACATACATCCCTTGGGATTTCTATGAGAACTTTTAACAAAATTATTGTAAATCTCAATAAATGGCTGGACAGCAGAAAACAGATGATAGGAATGAATTTTTTGGTATCCTTTTGTTTTTGCTAGATTTTCGGCACTTTACCCTCACCTGGAAGTTCTCTTCCTGTAAATTTTAGTAGAGGTACACCAAAAGTTCTCTCTTTATATTAAATATTTTTCTAATCAATCTTCTCTCCACTAGTCACAAAACAAGTTTTTTTCTTAATATACTGATTACTATCATTCTCTGGGGAGACACCTTTAAAGACCATAGGACAGGAAGCCTTCATATCTTTCCTGCACATTAGAATCATCTGGTGAGCTTTTATAAGTCTCAAAGCCCAGGTCATACCTTATAACAATTAAATTAGAAGACCTGGAGAGTGAGAATCAGATATCATTATTTATTTATTTTTTTTTAGACATTTTCAGTGAATACCCACTTCAACAAAATTTAGGGACCACTATTCTTGTTTTAGTCCTATCTTTATTATCTTGATGAAGTTGGATAAATTAATATCATTAGGCCCCAGGTTCCTTATCTGTGAAATGAGGGTCAGTGTGTTCAGTGATGGTGGTGACAGGCGGTAATGCATTTTCCTTTCCAGATACAACCCACTTTATACCTCTAGAACATGGATTACAAAAGCAGGTAGATCCCATCTCTAGTTCCAGAATAGATCCCAGATTAGAGATGGAATCTAAAGTTCCATCTCTAAAAATATTTATATGGATCCTGCTTCTTCATTTAAAAATGTTTCTATTTACTCAGCTGTAACTATTCATGTCTTTCCACCAATCCTCAAATTGTGCAACACTTAAGAAGAAAAGTGGGATGGAGGTAGGCAGACAGAATCTCAAAGGGCACCTCAGGTGAGGGCAAGAGCACCAGCAAAAGCAGGAATATGGAGAGAGGTCAAGAAAATACTCCATTTTGAGTGGAAGCCCAGTTTCAGGGGCAAAGGCATTTGCAAGAAAAATGGAAGTAAAATAGTTGTATTTGACATTTATTCCTTGTGAAAGAATTTTGGTTTTGCTTTCATATTCTTTTCTAGAGGTAATAAAATTCAAAATGATGGACATCAAACCAAGTAATTTTATCAGTGGTATAATATGAACAGGAAGATTAACAAATATGACTCAATATTATGAAATGTTAAATGATTTTTCTGATGTAAGATGAAGTTGAATAATATCATATAAATGATACCACATGATAAATAATGAGGAAATATCAGCATAAAATAGAGTTATTTATTACCAAATAATCTGAAATCCAAATGTGTAAAAACTATTTCAACTTGGCCAATGCCTTCCTTCAAACTCTGCATTTCTTTAACAGAAAATAAGAAATATGAAGAATTTATAGAGTAAATCTTCTGATATTTGAGACAAAAGTGATATATTTAATATCATTGCTATTTCCATTTGCCATTAATTACCATGTAACTTTAACTTTGTGAATTTTTGCAGACTTTTTTTTACAAGTGGAGCACTTGCTGCTTCAAAACTGATTATTTTGTAATCTGATTATTCACAGCTTGCTAATTTGTAATTGGGCTTTTACAACTAGAAAACCTCCAGATTTCAGAAAAACTAATTTATTTTTTTTCTTTGGATAATTGTAGTGTTCACACAAAACAGTGGAGTGAGATGATTTCTAGTGTGTTTTGTGCAGTGTTCTGGAACCAGTAAAATATATTATTGATTGCTTAATGAAAAGCACCATGTTCATACAAATTTACTGTGTCTGGGCAGGGATACAACTGCTACTTTTATTCTGTTTAGGGAATCACCTGCCATTTTACCAAGGTCTATCGCTACATATCAAGTGGGTCTTAAATTAGGTTGAGGTTACCTACAGGGCACTTTGTAAGGTGCCCTTATCCTTTTCCTTTCCTGCAGAGCTACCCACTGCTTCTAATTTAGCCAAAGATCATCAAAATTAATTATGACTGAGTGGTATTATAATGGAAGCAAAGTACAAGTCAAGCACCGTTGACTTTCTTGAAATTATGGAATAGAATCATATATTTTACTAAACTACTATTGAAGGCTTAAGCAAACTGACTGTATAGGCAGATTGGATTTGCTGATTTAAAAATCAGAATTTAAAGAAAACATTTAGAAAAAAGACAGTGCAAAGAGAGCTAGGCCTGCCAAGATCAAATGAAAACTGTTATAAGATAAAAATATTCTCATTTTATTAAAAATTTTGACCAGTGATCTCAAAGTACAGTCAACAATGAGTTTTCACAGTTGGGAGAAAAAAAAGTATGAGATTTTTGTCATTGTCTTCCATGAATGCATAATCTACTAGCCTTTGTATGACACTAGGTACAGTCAAGTAAGAATGTAAAATAGTATTTGTATCAGTCAGAAAAAATGTAGTTTATTCTATTGTAACAAATACCACCTAAATCTCTGTGCTGTTAGACAGCAAAGTTTTATTGCTCACCTGTGCTACATATGTAATGCAGGTTGCAGGAAGCTCTGCTCATCATAGTTAATCCAGAACCCAGGCTATGTAAGAATGAAAGGGAGTTCCAAAAGGTAAGGTACTGGCACTTAAATGCTCCTGCCTGGATGTGGCACCTATCTCTTCTTCTCCTACTTCATTGACATGTCCCTATCACAGGGGCCAGTGCTGCAAATGGAAAGAATAATTAATAGTTATTGAAGAATATTAATGACAACTAGAGTACTTAAGGATTAAATCAAATGAGAGGTACCAACTGCTGTCTGGGAAAAAACACAATCGAAACATTAAACCCTATTGTCATTCTTCAACCAGAAAACTGATGGACATCTACATTGTCCTAGATAGTGCCTTCACATACTTCAAATGAATAAGAAGGTACATATAGTATACAAGTATAAACCAATGTGTTGCTTATATTATAAAAACCAGTTCATAAATACTGCTGAAAGTAAAATGATCTTATCTTATAAAACTGCACTGATGCTTTTGTGGACAATGTCATTCATTGTTCTAGCTTGTGGTGCCAAGAGCACATCTCCCCATGCTCTAGATTTTGGAGGAGATGGAATAGACCTTTACACAGCTCCATGGCTATAATGAGAGACATTTAAATGGTGGATGTGGGAGGGAGAAAGTAAAAAATGAGGTTTCTAGAGAATAGTTAAATTTGTGAAACCTTTCCTAGAATTACACTGAAAATTAATGTCTGTCACAGTACCGTAGACAGCACAAACCCTAGTGATGTTTTCAGAGAGGAGCCTGAGGTCACATTGTAAACCACTATAATTGCTTTACACGTGGTAGTTATATAGGTGGACTGGTTTGTATGTTTGTGTGTTGGTTTGCTTGACTTAAGTAAATAGATGTTATTTTCATCCTAGGATATAGCCTCCCTTCTTTCATCTCCCAATGTCTGGTATTCTAGTCAGGGTTCCTCTCTCGCTGTAATCACTACAGACAATGTATGGGCCTTTGAGTACATAAAGTAGTTACCAAAGAGTGATTTGGTTAGATCTTAAACATGCCTATTGATTTACTCTTCTGTATCCTGAGCAGTTTTTCAAATTAGCTTTTGTGGAGGAGCAGGAGGAGGTCTCTATAGTTGTTGGGATTTGGGGAAAGATCAATTTGTGAAAGGTAAAGAAATGAAGGTTTAAAATGGAGTGTGTTGGGACAATAACAATTGTGCTACTAGAAACAGTTTGTTTCTCCCTTTCCTCCTTTATTCTCTTGTACCTATGATGTGATTGCTTAGTACCTCGACAGAACACTCTAGATGGAGTAAGATTAAAAAGAACTCTGTAATGTAAGAGGGTTCCAACATCTCCTGACAGAAGGGTAAGAAGGAGGTCCTATATGATGGTGCTGTAGAAGAAATTTCTATAGGTAGCAGGCAAGGGTTGTGCATGGGGATGAGTTGTAGCCCCACCAAAATTCATGTCTCTCCAGAACCTCAGAATATGACCTTATGTGGGAATGGGGTCTTTCCAGATGTAATTAGTTAAGTTAGGATGAGGTCATACTAGAAGGAGTGGGCCCTAAATCCCATATGATTGGTCTCCTTATAAGAAGAGGAGAAAATTGAGACAGACTGAGACACACAGGGGAAAAGGCCATGAAATGATGGAGGCAGAGATCGGAGTTATCATGACACAAGCCAAGAAACTCCTGAAGTCACCAGAAGCTTGGACTATGCAAGGAAGGATCTTTCCCTAGAGCCTTCAGAGGGAGTGTGGCCCTGCTCTCATCTCAGTTCAGACTTCTAGCCTCCATAACTACAAGAGAAAAAATATGTTTTGTTTTAAACCACCCAGTTTGTCAAACTTTGTCATGGCAGCCCTAGGCAAATAATACAGGCAGATATTTCTGGTTAAGTAGTTTGTGTAAATCAGTGGCTAATTCCATTTTTTTAAATTTTGTTGTATTTTTTAATTTTTTTGAATTACATTTTTTTTTTTGGCCATGCTACACGGCATGTGGGATCTTAGTTCCCTGACAAGGGATCGAGCCCGTGGCCCCTGCATTGGAAGCGTGGAGTCTTAACCATTGGACCACCAGGGAAGTCCTCCATTTTTAAAAAATAATCTATCTGGTTGTCTAACTTCTTTGCTAAGTTCTTATGATGGTTAGGTCCATTTATTGATTGATGTAGTACTACTGTATGTGTGTGTTGCCGGTGCATGTTTGAAAGACAATGTGTAAATTTGCATAGTACATCTAATAGGTGGCTTTATGTATTATTGGATAAAGTCTATGAATGGTACAAATGAGCATTATGAAAACAAAGATTTACTATCTTAATAGTAAAAATCAAATACCATAAGAGAAGGAGTACTAGAGTAAGGGTGAAAAGACTTGGGTTCCCATGTTGCTGCTACCATTTATATATGTGTGACTCTAGACAAACAACTACAGATTGCCACACCTGTAACCAGATAATAAAAATTCCAGGCTTTCTATCAAATAAAAAATTTTGAGGAATAAATGAGTACATTTGAACTACTTTATTAAAGTATCATAATAATATGAAAGATATTACATTTATTAGAAGATTGTTTAAGAAAAGTCTCACATACAATGTGTAGATATCACATTTGCAAATGATATTTTCTCATACAATAGCAAATCACTGTTCAACCCAGTGCCCATCTTAATGGCTTAGAGAGGAGCTTATCAGGGGCAAAATTTATTTTAATAATTCAGGGTGTCATTTCCACAAAGTCATCTAGAACCATTTTGCAGACCTGAGAACAAGGGGATGAGTGGCATCTGGCCTGCAATTTGTTACCGATTGGCTTCACAGGCCACGACATTTGCAAGTCTCTGCACACATCATAGAAATCTCTCTCAAAAGTTCTGTATCAGTTATGAGAGCTCGTCTTTCCAGTCTGTTTTTTAGGAAGAATGAAGATGGTGGTGGCGTTGTACCGGCATTGTCTAGGAGAATGAATGAGATGACAGCCTAGTCATCTGGGCACTCTGTTGATCATAGAGAGAGCAGTTTTTATTGTTCATTTTTAGACTTTTATAAAACCCCATAGACAACATGGTAAAGGGGAGAAAGGCAAGTGATATCTGCATGCACGCAGAATTAACAAAATTTGGACATAGTGGTACTTTTCAAAAGATAATTTGTCTCCATTTCCATCATTCTGTGTGTACCACTGGCATCTTGACACCTGCAGATTTTGGCTGGGCCTGTATTGAGCAGATGTGCACTCCATCACACTGGGTGTGGTTGTCAGGCACTGCGTTTCCCTTCACAAGCAATACCCCGCCTCCCCCAGGAAAGAGCTGAATATTGCCATTTATCCTGTGTATTTCTATCAAATCATACTCTGCATGTCATTTATTTTCATTAATATGATAATTAGAAAATGTATCCTCTCTACCCCACCCTTTTAAAATCTAGGATTCGATACCATTTACTTCCCTTCCCCCTCCCCAGTTATTCCTTTTTATTGTTCACTGATGGGGAATTGTAAAATGCGACAGAGTGAGTGAGAAATAGATGAAATATCTCATTGGTTAAAATCTCAACAATGGCTATTTAATATATTTAATAACATGGAGAAAATTAAGTGCCACTTAATGTCAACTGGTTTTTACTTAAACTGTAATTCTTTATGTTTTTCGTAACTTGGCTTCAACTTTATAGATACTATTTGCTTCATGCATTATGGATTTTAAATATATACTTAAAACTAACAGATCATTAAAACATAGAAATATTGATATTATTAGCTGAACTTGAGTATCCACTAGGAGCAACTGAGTACTTTATCAAGAATATAGGAGATTAATGTTTTAAACTATTTAATAAAATATTATCAGTATATTGGGATTAGTACTGATAAAAGTGCAATTAAGTTGTGATACGTTGAATGTCATTATGATTATATAATAACTTGGGAACTAGAAGTACAGAATGAATACCATTGTATGATTACAGCTAATTAAATTACTAAGGGCTTTGAAGAAACTAAAACAAAACAGTTTATGTGTGATTTTTCACATCAAAGATTCATGTGAATTTGTCTTCTTTCTTGAAAATGAAGCTGCTTTATAGCCAGTATGGTAAAAATAGATCTAAAAGTAGGATATAGAGAAATACAAAGTAGACTATTGTAATATACTAAAGAAACCATATAGGTGTGAGGATATGAAGACTGTCAAGAACTAATTTTACCTGGGATGGTGGGAGTGCATAAAAATGCTTTACTTTGTTTATTTCCTATATAAGTTGCAAAAATGTGGCATGACGTATGGGAGAACTGGTCAATCATGATGACTATGAATGAATTATATTTAAACAAAAATATAGTTTGCAGTGACTGCTTATATTCAAGAGCAGCCTTGGAGATGACAAACCGATTGGCCGATTTTAGAATTCCTCAGAAATTCTGTTCACAGGTTTGATTCAAAATGCACCTAGCATCATTAACAGGGTCTCCTTTTGAATGTTGTGGATTCTGAAATTCTTTCCTAGCACAGGAATGGCACAGAAGGTACACACTGATTTAAAAGTATTTGGCTGTGTCTAGGACAGGCTGAGGCAGTAAGGATGAATGATTGAAAGGGCCAGCTATGGAGTCAGATGGGCTTAAGATCACATGCCTGTTCTTCTGCTTACCACCTGGTGACCTTAGGCAGTTTATTAACCTGTCGGCACTGTATCATAAAGTTGCTGCAGAAATTAAATGCTTAGTTTAGTATATAGAAAATCGTCAACAAATAATGACTTTTACTATTATTGTTTTCGTTGTTACCTGACATCAATCTGCCTACAAATATTTATTAATCAGCTCATTCATTTAAGACAATGATACTGTTTATTAAGGACCAACTCTATTTTAAGTACTCTACTAGGTACTGTGCTAGTTATTATCTATGCAATGAGCAAGCAACTCTTAATTTTGCCTGTACTCTTGTAAGTTCCTTACAAGTTCCAAATTCCATGGTGAATTAAATGAATCTAAGAGTAAAAGATTCATGGCCTAGATCACAGGTACTAAACAATATGGTTAGAAGCCCTGAATTAAAGGAACAAAGGAACTGAGCTTCTCTTAATGAAGTTCTCTTTTGTTCCAGGGAAATAGAGAAAATCAGGCCTCTATTCTAAAATGATTACTTGAGATCCCAGGATTTATACTTAAGACCTTAATCAGAAAAAATATTAATATATAAAAATATAAAATATATAGTATATGAATATTATACTTTATAAATATTACATATGTATAAACATATATGTGTATCTATGTACTCATACACACAAACATATATTAGTCTTAACATATTAATTCCAAATATTCTGATTTACAAATCATTTATTAATATATTAATATTAAATCCATTAGATGGCAAATAATGAGCACACTGAAGTTTCATTTGTTAAATAGTTCTACAAATATGTAGTGATTGCCTACTATGAGTTGGACATTCTTCTGATGATCTGAACATAGAGCAGTGAATGAAACTAACTCTCTGCTCTCATAAAGCATATATTGTAATGGTATATTCTAATGGACAATAGATCAAAAGTATTTAAATACATATGTAGGCTAACAGGTGAGTGCTTTCAGAAAAAAAGTGTCAGGAAAGGAGAAAGGGAATGATGGGAGGGGTGAGGTGGGTTGCTGACTTACTTAGGAAGGCATCTATGATAAGGTGAAATTTGGCCAGATAATTGAAAGAAATGAGAAATGCAGGTAGTCATGAGGGTATCTGGGAGAAGGGCATTCCCGGTAGAGGAAAGAGCCAGTGAGTGTCTTAACAAAGGAGTCCAAGGAGAACAGTGGTGATGAGGTCAGAGTGGCTAATGACATTCAGATTATGCAAGGCCTCGTAGGGCAATGGAAGGACTGTGGCTTTTATTCTAATTGAAACAGTGAAAGCCCATGAAGGCTAAAGCATTGAAATATCATAACATGACTTACTTTTTACCATTTACATATTTTCTTTTTTATCTTTTTTTCTGTTTATTAAGATATTATTTACATGTAAAAATCATAAAATGTAAGGATACAGATTTATTAATTTCGATCATTTTAGATGAGTGTAACTACCACCACAACCATCATATAAGGTTGTTCCCCTACAAACTGAAATCAAACAAAACAGGTAGGTACTGACCTATATTATTCCCTCAAATTTATGGACTAGTAATCATAGCTAGAATATATGAAGAATTTCACAACTCAACAATACAGTAACAATCACCTAGTAAAAAATAGATTAAAAATTTGAATAGTTCATCAAAGATATAGAAAATTAAAATAAGTACATAAACAGAAGCCCAGCTTCCTTAGTTACAGTGTTAGGAAAATGCAAATTAAAACCACAAGAAAAAAAAAATCTATACTTATTATTGGTTTGTTCTTACACATTGGTGGATAGAATTCCATTGTGTTTTCTTTTGTTTTCATCCATTCAACAGTTGATGGACATTTGGGTTTTTCTAAATTGGGGCTATTATGAATAATGTCTCTAGAAATATTCACATATAAATATTTGTATGAACATAGGTTTCATTTATCTTGAATGGATGCTTAGGAGGGAATTAGTAGGTCATATGGTAAATTTGTATTTAACTTTTAGAGAAACTTCCAAAATGTATTTTCAAAGTGATCGAGCTATTTTATAATCTCACAACAATTCTTGAGGGCTCCAGTTTTTCCACATCTTTGCCAACACTGTTTTTAAATTATACGTTCTATTAGTTTTCTATAGCTGCATAACACATTACCACAAATTTTGTAGCAAGTTTTATTATGATTCTCTTTTATGTGCTGAGTCGTTTTTAATCTCATTGTTTTGAAGACTCTCCTTTTGCCTTAGGCTTTCACCAGTTTAACCATGATGTGCCTACATGTAAATCTCTTTGTCTGTATCCTTTGTGGAGTTTGATAAGCTTAGTAGGTATATATATATGAATGTTTTTAATCAAATTTGACATGTTTTTAGCCAGTATTTCTTTAACTATTTTTTTTGCCTCTTTCTCTCCTCTACTTTTATTTAAAACCATAAAACACTAACCAACTAACTCTGCCAGGGGCAATTAAGGAAGATTTCAGTTAGATGGTGACTATAAAGTGTATTAAGCTGAACTACAGTACACTGGATACTTAGAGATACTTATCAAGGAAGACTGGTGAAACTTAATCTCAGAAACTTAATAATCTATTCAGAAAAGCAAGTAAATGATACATATTTTACAAATAAAATTCAAGGGAAATAACACATTGAATCAGTGTGGATGAGATAAATAGAATCTTCTTTGATGAGTGGATGTATAATAGGAATGCCAATAAAATATGTTAAAATATCTACTAAATCTACAACATTTTGTGAATTTCAAACTTAAGTAAATGCCAGTAAACATATATTTATTCAGTTTCATAATAAACTTAACTGATACATAGTATTTTATTAAAAAGTTTAACTTTGATGGTAGATATATAATCCAAACACTACTTGAAGAATTTCCAAATTACCCTTTCCTGTGTTAGATTAGAATATATCATAATCTGAACATTCACTCACATACTCATTTTTATTTATATATAAAAACATATTTAAAAATTTTATATAAAAAGAGCTGCCGTGTTTCCTAATATACAGATGTATTAGGTCCTGACTAAGAGGAGGATTAAAATGTTTCCAGGGCCTATGAAAAATGAGGGAGAGGGAGAAATTATTTTTGCATACATTACCGGTGCTTTTGTATAATTATTTAATATAACCAGATTCTTAATTTAAATTTAATTCATTAGAACATTCTTCTTGATTTTCAGTTAGCCTGAAATATAATTTGACATTTGGTTATTTAGAAATTAGTTTTTTCCCTACTATAGAACAGAGATAATAAGCCTTCCCATTCTCTCCCAATTTACCTACCACACTGTCCTGTATAAATTTTTCCAAGAATAGAAAATCTTCCAAAAGGAAGATATTGGCTAAAAACTACAAATCTACTTTTTAAATGGAGCCATTATCAAATATAGCCTTCAACTTTAAGTCAACTTTTATAAAATTATTATCTCCATTTAAAATCTTCCCATACTTTAAAAAATGAAATAAAAATTCTATGACCTATATGACATTTTTCTTTAATTTGTAAATATGTTGATGTTAAAAATTAAAATTCTTGGGCCTCCCTGGTGGCGCAGTGGTTGAGAGTCCGCCTGCCGATGCAGGGGATACGGGTTCGTGCCCCGGTCTGGGAGGATCCCATATGCCGCGGAGCGGCTGGGCCCGTGAGCCATGGCCACTGAGCCTGTGCGTCCGGAGCCTGTGCTCCGCAACGGGAGAGGCCACAACAGTGAGAGGCCCGCGTACAGCAAAAAAAAAAAAAAAAAAAAAAAAAATTAAAATTCTTACTGAAGATGATTGTTATATAGTCCACTGTATAGTTCAGAATGATTGGACTCACCTTTGATGAATAAATCCACCAAAGGTATTGTGACTAATATCTGTTTCAAGACAATAGTGTTGATAATAAATCAAGATAAATCTTAATGGGATGGGAGAGAGACGCAAGAGGGAGGAGATATGGGGATATATGTATCTGTATAGATGATTCACTTTGTTATGAAGCAGAAACTAACAGACCATTGTAAAGCAATTATACTCCAATAAAGATGTTAAAAAAATAAAAATATAAATACAAACAAATTCACACAGAAAAAAATATGTCATGAAAAAAATAAATAAAAATAAAGATCTCTAAAAAAAACAAAAAAAAAAACAAAAAAGGTAAATCTTAATGAAATAACCAGAGAAAGGGAAGCATTTAGCTTCAGGTGAATGATTTGAGCTAAATGACATTTTAGTTGACTAAACAGAAATGAAAGGTGGCTTCACACCTTCTGGAGAAAGACCGTTCAAATTTGGATTGAAAATCTACATAGCAATTCTTGGTTCTGAGGCAGGTGGATCCTTCGAGTACTAATACCCATCAGTTCCACTGGGCAGGTTAATGTGTTTAGATGTTTATAGCTAAATCATGTTCTTATTCCCAGGACTTTCACAGTATATCTTTTTTTTTTTTTTTTTTTTTCTTTTTTTGCGGTACGCGGGCCTCTCACTGTTGTGGCCTCTCCCGCTGCGGAGCACAGGCTCCGGACACGCAGGCTCCGGACGCGCAGGATCAACGGCCATGGCCCACGGGCCCAGCCGCTCCGCGGCATGCGGGATCCTCCCAGACCGGGGCACGAACCCGTGTCCCCTGCATCGGCAGGCGGACTCCCAACCACTGCGCCACCAGGGAAGCCCCCACAGTATATCTTTAAGGGAAGTTCAGAGACAGTATTGAGAAGATATTCTCAGATCCATAATTTGCCATAAAATTCTAGTACTTTGGTAGTGTTCCACACCCAGTGGTATTGAAAAATACATATAGTAGAAATCACATCTTTAATTAAATTGATAGCCCCATCATGAAATTCTGCTACATAATTAATGGCCAAGATGCATAAGATTTTGATTAAATCAAATTAGTTATTATAAACAGTACATAAATCATGAAACCTAATATTAATTAAAGTCAAATAATTTTACAGATCTTCCTTTTAAAAAATACACTAGGTTCAGTGATGAGAGCACTCTACCACCAGTACTCAATAATTTTTAATGGCAGATACTCAGATTTATTCTTTTGGCCAATCATAAATTAGAAGTCCTTCAACAATAACAGGACAAAGCTGTTACTAGAGATTTATAGGAATTCAGCCAGAATTATGTCATTTATTCTTTCTTTCATGCACTTAAAATTTAATATCTACCAAGTGCCAAATATTTTGGTATATGTGTGGAAATCAATTATATTTACCTCCTGAAGTTCTTTGGTTAGCCTATCATGATCACAGGTTAGGTCAAAACTAAATCATTTATGTATTTCCTGAGGACAAAGTGATTTGTAAGATCAATATTTAAATTTTCTTCTGATTCCAGTTAATAATTTAGCTAAAGTCATCCTATATTCTGTGTACTAATGATGAGTGACTCTGAAAAGTACAATCATATCAAACAAATGACAGTATCTCAAAGGCACAGAGAAGCCAAGTATAGGTTACATATGGCCACAGAGGAACTGCTTTCCAGGAACCAAAGATGCATAATAAGTTGGCTAGGATTTCCATCACATAATCTCCTTAGTTACAAGGTAACATTTAATTCAGAAAAATTCAGTCAATTCAGATCAAAGAAACATTTTTGTATATCCACTCTGTACAGAGCATTTCTTCTAGGTTGTGTCTTGCAAAGTCCTTAGTATCTGTTAATATCAGCATTTAATAAAAACTAACATTTTCTGAGAATAAAACTATATTTTAGGAACTGTTCTAGGTACTTTACACTTATTATCTCTGAAACCCTGTGATAATCCTGAAAAGCTGGATGTTTTCACCCCTCATTTTCTGATGAAAATTAGCATTCACTCAGTAAAACTCAAATCCAGACTGACTTCAATGCTTACCCTCCCAAACCTTATACACTGGGTCACAAGAATTCTATATATTAAAAGAATAGTGACAACAGCAAAAAATCCTACAAGGTAACATAAGAACAAGTAACAAAATGAGGAGTAATAATTTCTGTGGGAGAAATCCGTAAGGATTGGAATGGTCAGATGAGGCTTCAAGAAAGAATTAATGGAGAAATGTTAATAGGTTATAGGTAAGTGGTTAGAAAGTCAGTAAAATCTAAGTAGACATGATAATAAGCATGGATTATTTGGGACACGTTGAAGGCAACGTTTGTAAGTTCAAAAGATGTGTATATATTTTGTGGACAAATTTGCATAATGGATTTATTCTTATAGCTAAACAGAGCCAGTGAAGGTTGTTAAGCAGACAACTGGTAGAGTTTTGTAGGATTAACTGGACACTCTTATTTAAGTTGAGAAAACATGAGCCAGGCAGACCAGTTAGAAGACAGTTACAACACTCTAGGCCTGTAGTTGTGTGGTGAGACTGAGTGCAAATTTAAAAAATGGGGAGAGAGGGCTTCCCTGGTGGCACAGTGGTTAAGTATCCACCTGCCAGTGCAGGGGACACGGGTTCAAGCCCTGGTCCAGGAAGATCCCACATGCCTTGGAGCAGCTAAGACAATACGCTACAACTACTAAGCCTGCGCTCTAGAGTCCACGAGCCACAACTACTGATCCTGCGCTCTAGAGCCCATGCTCCGCAACAAGAGAACCCACCGCAATGAGAAGCCCGCACTGCAACGGAGTAGCTGCTGCTCACCGCAGCTAAAGAAAGCCCACGCGCAGCAACGAGGACCCAACACAGCCAAAAATAAATAAATTTTTTAAAAAAATTAAAAAACAATTCAAACAACAGATTTCTAGTTCATTAGAATAATGTGAGACAATATGCGTTATATCTGAGCAAATGAAAATTTAAAAAAATTTAAGAAAAATGGGGGGGATATATCTATAGAAGGATCAGTGTTACGTGGAGACTGGAGATGAGGTGGGAGGAGTGTGATGTAGTTCAGAATCCATTCATTCAATGTGGCTATGAGTCCTGAAAGTTTCAAAAGTATGTTCTAAACTTCCCCCCTTAATTGGCTATGACATTCTGCCAGCTGCACCCTAACTAGAAAGGAAATCTGCCACAATTCTTCTGAAGAAGCAGCTATGAATTTGTCCCAGGTGTTTGAGGAGTGTGATGGAGTGGGAATAGGGCTTCGGAGAACGTAATCTCAGATCCTCAGACTCAGTGGAAAGGTTCCCTGTGGTTTTGATGTGATAGGACGGTTTCTTCTGACTAGAGGTGGAGTGAAATAAGGGGACATGGGCTTGTCATTACATTAGCTAAATGCAGGCCAAATGAATGTGTATCAGGGTTGTAGAATTCATGTCCATTTATAGATTCTGTTGCTCAGGAGAATGGGAGTAAAAACGACTGTGACTAAAATTCCTTTTCCTTTGCTATGATGGCTATCCAGATGTGCAGTGTGATTGATGCCTCTGTTGGGAAGATATGTTATTGGGAACGTGATGCACTGCTTGTTTGGGTCAGACCTCAGAATGAAATTACATTTTCCCTTTTCTCCGATCATGACATAATAGTCTCATGTTCTTTCTCTAGTTTCAAATTGTTTGTCTCTCAGTCTCTCTCTCTCCATACACACACACACAAACACACACACACACCCCATAGAAGTCTTAGTACTGTTGACTCTAGAAAGAGAAGGCACATGTCCTGTAGTCCATCATTCAGCATCACACTGGAACCAGGAGGTTGATAGCAATCATTACCCATGAGATGGGCTTGGACCAGGGTTCCCCAAGTCCTGACTACGAGTTAGTCAATTACCTTGAATGCTGAGATTGGCTGTGATGACTTCAGAAAATTGCTATTGTTCAATGAAGAATGATCCCACCTCAAGTCATCTACACCAGGGGTCCCCGGGCTGCGGGCTGGTACCTGTCCGTGGCCTGTTAGGTACCAGGTGGCACAGCAGGAGATGAGTGGTGGACAAGTGAGCAAAGCTTCATCTGCCGCTCCCCATCGCTCCCCATTGCTTGCATTACCGCCTGAATCATCCCCCATTCGGCCCCTGTCCATGGAAAAATTGTCTTCCACGAAATGGTCCCCGGTGCCAAAAAGGTTGGGAACTGCTGATCTACAATGTTGCCTTCAAAAGTGCTTTGAAATCATCACAGGGGATGTGGAATCTCAGGCCCTACCCCAGAACTACTGAACATAACCTGAATTTGACAAAGTCCCCAGTGATGCATGTGCATATTGCAAACTGAGAAGCATGTCTTTTCTTAAGTTACTTTGATCATCAGTTTTTCAGCTTATACTTTCAACAAATACTGATTGATAAGAGTATTATCCCTAATTTAGTTTACTTCTCAGTAGCTCAGGACACTTCTTGAGGCAATGTAGACACTTAGGACAGATTTTACACCACCATTCCTTGTGGTAACTTTTATACTGTCAAGGAGAATGCATTAATTGTTTCTCTTCATAACCTCTTCAAATCACTATAAAGAGAACTAAGCACATATTTCATAAGATTTCTAAAAAAACTTTATTTGCAAATCTAGATTTTTAACACAGCACAGTCTCATGGCTGATGAAAGTACAAATTTATTTGACATAAGTGCTGGTTTCAGTGAAGTCAGCCCAAGATATTTTTCAGAAATGTGTTTCAAAGGTGAGCCATTTGATCTAAAAATGTTTATGGAAAATTTATATTCTTGTGGGGTTAGATGGATATCGATTGTGACTAAATTAAGTCTCTGTTAACTACTGGAGGAAAAATACTTAAACATTGCTCGTGACATCACATTAACAATGAATAATTCAGCTGGATTCAATGTAAAAAAGATGTGTAATTTGAAGCTTTTGCCACATGAAATAAAAATATGTGTCAAGGAAGTCACTCTTAAAATATCAAAAATTATCTTTCCCCCATACAAAAAAACTAGTGGAATTATAAGGTAAATAGGGTAAAACGTTAAAATACATCAAATATTTAATTATACATATCAATCACATATATTGTTCCTATTCATCTGTTAAAACATCAAGTTGCAAGTAGAATCAGTGTTCAGAAAAATTTGTAGGTCAAAAAATGGTCAAATGTAGAGAAGATTCCAAATCATTAAACCCCACATTTCAAAACCGGCTGCTGGTAATTTGACCAGTTTGTATTTCTTTGGCATCAGCAGCCATTCTGCTAAGGCAAAGTAAATGTCATAAAATATTTTGTTTTCTAGCAGCCATTGGCAAATAATTGGCATCTGTTTTCTGTTGTCTAGCTGCAGTTATGTTTTCTGAAACAGAAGCTTCCATCCCTCATCTAATAACTTGTTGATTTAGGATCCCCTAGGGACCAAAAAAAAAAAACTTGTTAGGGGAAATAAAGAACCGTGAAAACATGTGGACTTCAGAAAAATGGATTGATTCATAGTGCATTCCATCATAAGAGTGTTTGGACTCATCTGTCTCTAAAAATAAATAAGAACAGGAAATAAGTAACTCTCTTTTGGTAAACCTAAAACAATGAAGTTTCTGTATGGCAAAGCTGAAAAGAGGCAAAGGTCCTTTTAAAAATAATTTTCTTCTCATTCGCCTTCAACTACTTTTTGACAAAAGCCAAAAGCGTTAGTTGTTAGAAATAAGGGGGCAAAATCTCCAGAGTGGAGAAATTGGGCTTGCCTTGAATTTAAACACTTTTAAAAGCTCATTTAAGTGGGGGATGTGATTACTTGTAGAGCAGGAAAGGCACTTAGAAATGCAACTGTAGGAGCCTCTCTGTTTTTAATGTTTAAGAGCAGATAAAACGCCACTTTCACTGACTTCAGGCGTTCTTCTGGCTGAGGACTAGGCCATTAATAGTCATTAACACTCTTTCAAATGTATTGCCAGAGTGGTAATGAAATCAACACCTTCTCATTTTTATACTGAAGCTCTGCCAAAATGCATTTGGTCTTATCACTACATAGCGATGTGTGATGTGCTTGCTACCTAAGACATCAACATCAAGGCTGAATAAAAACATAAATCTTTTATGATGTTGGGATGTTACTATTTTATTGTAAATCAATATAGATCAGTTATTCAAACAATTATTGTTTTCTGAATGAAGGGAGGACAAGCCAGTGGCAGCATAAACTGGGGTCTATTTTCCTATTCTGAGGTGACCATCAACTTGGGTTTTTGAAACAAATCATTCACTGGAAAGCTATCCTTAAAATTTGATTCCATGCCATATTCCCACTACTTGTCTTTTAGGGAAATGTCTCAAATAATCAGTTAACATGGTGAGCATATTTTTTTTCATAAAACAATACCTAATCTAACCATAAGTGATGGTGGTCTGAAGTTTTATACTTTAAAGTAAATGGACAGATTTACCAGTTGATGTCCCAGCCCACCCTCCTTTATAATTATGTAATATGAATAATTGATGTTGAGTTGGTCATATAGAATATTCTTCTTGACAGAAGAAAAAATTATATTGACAGATGGACAGAAGGAAGGAAGGAACCAAGGAAGGGAGGGAGAGAAGGAGAGAAGAAGGAAAGAAAGAAGTCTTCCTTCTTAACCAGCTTTATTTAGAATTTCATATTCTTTCTTCTTCCTGACCTTTCTTCACTATTGAAACATATTTGTAGGGTGAAACTACACCTTCCCTTCCCCATGTCCCCCATCAAGTTGTGACTCATGGAGAAAAGAAACAAGTTAGCATGGCAGATAGCGACACCTGTGTCCACACTTTCCCAACACAGACCACAGCTGCTTACTCAATAACCATCTCTGCCCTACTTAATCTTATTCTTTTCTGATCTCCTTTTCTTCCCAGCCCCACCAGTGACACTGGTCTACCTCCTTCTAGCAACAAATGTGTAGGAGACTAAATGTAACTGTATAATCCCCAGATGAGAAGATGTATCTTATTTCTAATCTTTGTGTTTTCAAGGACTAATCATTATGACTCATAAGGGCATTATGCTTTTTCATAGAGGATCTAAGTATAAAATAGAAGAGATTGAGGAGCATAAAATAAACATTTTACCCTCATCTATTACTTTTTGTAGCTACCAGCAATGGTCTCAAGAGAATTGTCTGCTCATTTTATAGGCTACCACGATTGGGAAGTTCTATATAGTCATTCCATTTTGCTTTGGCTAGAGAACTATGTATTTATTCACGTATTCATTCAACATAACATATAATTATTCAGTTGTTCCTGAGTTCCAAGCAGCATGACAGATCCTGGTTATACTAATATTAACAGGACACAGTCTTTGTCCTGAGAATTCCACATTCTGGAGAAAAAGGAAAATATGATCATAAGCAATAGATTATAATATTTTGAAATTAAGTAATATGATATATGGTATGAATAAAGGGCTAAGGGAGAAGTAAGACAGTGGTGAATGGCCTCTGTTGACCAAAAGACATTCAACTATTCTTGTACTGCCACTATACAGATCAGTGTTTATTTTGGCAGGGAGAATGCAGACAGAGAGCAGTCACATTTAGCGTAAGAAGAAAACTGGTGAACTGGAGTGCTACAGCCAACATTTTGAGACATGTCATTGAGACTTATCTTCAGGGAATCTGGAAAAACTCTGAATAATTTGGTGTACTTTGAAAATATACACAAAGACTTTGCTCCACGAAGTCAGCAATTGAGCCAAGGAAGGGTTAGAACTGAGAATCAAGGAAAGAAGAGGTAATGAATCAGCACCATCTCTTCCATACACAACTGGAGATAGATATCGAACTCACTCCACATCCTTACTTCATGGAGAGGCTGCCCTCATTACTATATGCTGGATGTCTTTAAGATTTTCAGCTTGGAAACTGAAAGTGATTAAATTTTAAAAGTGTTTCAGGATCTATACTAAAATGAACTAATTCATTTTTAGATCAATTGCATAAATAACCATAACATTAGTTGCTATTAATTTTAGCCAACAATTAGTTACTGTGGCTGGTCAACAATATTGGAAAATCTCATAGAAAAGATGGTATATTTAATAGTTTTCAAAGTCAATGTCCTCCTCCCATAGATAATATTTTTATCTCTTTTATAATTACCATTTTCATGTGAAGCGTTCACATTTTTAGAAACTTCTAGCTTCTAATACTAAAATATCTTACAGCTTTACTCTAGATCTTATCAAAGGAAGATTTTTTTCCCCTAATTTTCACTTGTTTTATATAGAAGTAATTCATTAAGTTCTGTTTTGATTGTCAGAGAAAAAAAGGGGTAATATTAAGAAAATACTCTAATAACAGCACTTTAAAGCCTGGTATGACATGAAAAATCATAAGAAATATGAAGGCAAAATTAATATTATTTACTATGTTATAGAATTTTTATTGTTTTTTTGTTAAATAAAATAGATTTTACCTAATGAGCCCTCCCCACAGACATTTCTCCTGACTCCTCTTACCTTTGATTTCAAGTATGTGCACTCTACTTTGGAGTTCTTCCTTTTCTTGAGCTGCCTAAGTGAACAAATTTCAAAGAAAAGAGTCCTTCAGCATAATCTTAGAGGATACCTACTTAAGTATGAAAAAGATAATACAGTAACTCTAATATATTTCCTGTAATTATCAATAAATGACTGAAAACTCAAGGATTGGCATAAAGATGCTCTTTCCCCAGTCACAATATTCTTGCATGAATATTTGGTATATTGTACATTGAAGTGTATCTTAGACAGATGTTTTTGGTAAGGGAGCACGTGCACGATTAACATGAGTTATGCATATGTCTGTTTTTCTAAGGCATTGATTTATGGGTACATTTTAAACTTTATTTTCATCAAAAACTATACTTTAATTTCATAAGCATATTCGTCTTCGAGCTTGTAATCATGTTAGAGGAGTTAGTTTCAGTTAAAACATTCATTTTCCAACTCTTATTATTCAAGGAATGGTACATTTAGAAAAGACATTTGAATTTTTAATAATTCCCTGTGAAAATATTGTGTTAAGACTTATCTAAACATGCCAATCATATATCAGAAATTAACAATGCATTTAAATATAGTAGGACGTAGAAAGCAGCTATTTTTCTACAATGCAACTATCCAGATTATCCCAACATATGTGCTTGGGAGGATATATGCCTTCATTTTATAGCTGACAACAGTAAGAGCCAAGGAAGGCTACAGGATTCCCATGACTGCATAGCTAATTAATGGAGTAACAGGAATAAAACATGGCTTAACTGTATTCTTTCTACAGTTACCCACCTCTGAAAAATAATGAAGTCTATCTAAAACTACCCACTTCGAAATTTATTTGCACATTAACATACTCAGGTCGTTTGCCATTTTCATGTGAAGTTATTTTATTAGAAGTCATTAGTCATTATAAGCAAAATATAAGAACTAGGTTGAGGATAATCTATATTTATAATATTTATCAAGAAAATATATAAAATAAAGCAATTAGATATATTATAGTTTTTATACAATGTCTTTTGATCTTTAAAGCTCATCTAATTTTGAAAATCCCAAATCTTTATGGATTCCTTGAAGTTGGTTTTAGTTTTTGGTGAAATTCAGTTATTTTTTTCTCATAAAACCCAAGCAAATATGTTATTTAATAAATCTAAATAAAGTTGAGAGTATAATGGTAACAATGCACAGCATAGAAAAATTGATGATCTGTGTCAAATTTTGGTTCAAGAAACAAAATGAAAAATTTTATTTTATGAACAATCCCACTATTTCCATAGAGTTTCTAAGGATTCCACATATAAGATAAAGCCAGATACTTTATCAGAAAAGTATTTTTAAATCTGCTCTTCAACAATCATGTTTAAGAAAATTAAAAGGTAAGCCAGGAAATAGGAGAAAATATTTGTGTTACATATATCTGACCAAAGACTTATCTAGAATATATAAAGAACTGCTATAATTGTAATTACAGTAACAGAAACAATAATAAACAACTCAATAAAAAATAACTAGAGGACTTGAAGGAAAGGTGTAGGAATGGCCAAAAAGTAGATACACATGCTCAACAATAACAGTCAACAATACCAGGAAAATGTGAATTAAAACTACTATGTGATAACACTTTATTCACTGGAAGAGCTAAGGAACAAGCAAAAAGAACATTATGAAGTGTTGGTGAGGATATAGAGAAACTGGAACTCTCATATATTTCTGCTGAGGAAGTAACACAGCACAACCATTTTTAAAGAAAGGGTGGCGCAGTGGTTGAGAGGCCACCTGCCGATGCAGGGGACACGGGTTCGTGCCCCAGTCCGGGAAGATCCCACATGCCGCAGAGCGGCTGGGCCCGTGAGCCAAGGCTGCTGAGCCTGCGCGTCCGGAGCCTGTGCTCTGCAGCAGGAGAGGCCACGACAGTGAGAGGCCCGCGTACCACAAATAATAATAATAATAATAATAAATAAAAGAAAGGGTTGATACTTTCTTATATAGTGAAATATACACCTACCATGTGACTTAGCAATTCCACTCCTTAGTTTTAACCAAGAGAAGAGTAAGCATATGTTTATGCGAAGACTTATATACAAATGTTCTCAGTAGTTTTATTCATAGTAGTCACAACTAGAAACAATCTATATGCCCACAGATAGGTTAATGGATAAACAATGGGGTGATAATCAGCAATAGAAAGAAATGAACTATGGACATATGCAACCGCGTAGAGGAATCTCAAAATTACTGTGTTGCAAGAAAGAGCACATGCAAAGAGTAATACAAAAGCATCCATACTGTATGATTTAATTTATATGAACTTCATAAGCAGACTAATGAAACTGTATGATAGAAACCAGTGTGGTGGTTGCCTGGGGGCTGGGAATGAGATTGGGGCCACTGACTAGAAAGGGGCACGAGGAAATTTCTTGGGATGGTGGAGATGTGCTCTATGTCAATTTTAAGGGTATAATTATTTGTCAAAACTCGTTGATCTGTGTGCTTAAAATCTTTGTATTTTATTGTGTGTAAATTAACCACAATATACCAAACAAAGAAAAAAAGGAAAGAACACAATGTGGAAAAAAAGGTAGAACCAGGGTATAATTTTGGATATTTTTTTCAGTGTGTGTTTATTATATTTTTACAATGGCCAATGTACACCTTCAAAATTATGATTTCTGTATCTCACTTACTGATGTTCAAGTATAGTAGCAAATAACATTCTTGACACCTGAAAGAGTAATTCCAATTTAATCTGAATTGTATGATTGTTATAATTCGTATGGACATGAGAAAGTGTTTGCCTTCCACCTTGTACTTTTATTTTTTGTGTCTTCTCATTCTGTAGAAGTTATTGTAGGGAAGAAAAAATTTGCCTTCTTTCCTTCTAGGTTCTTTGGCTGGCCTAACAATTAAATGGACAAAAGACAGGTTAACAGGAGAAAACGAATGAATATAACTTCTTACGTACAGGCGACCCATAAAAATATGAGACTCAAAGGCAGTTAGGCAAGTGATGTGTATATGCCATTCTGATCTAAGGAAAGGGGTAGAAGTCTTGGACTTCAAAAGAGAGAAAGACAGTTCACAGAAAGATGAGGAGAGCAGATGTTTGGTAAACAAATATCTGCCCTGCTATGCAGGTAAATCTCTCAGATGAAGAAGTTACAGCTGGTAATAGCTCTCTTCCTGGTAAAGGCCCCCTTTTGAAGTTCTTTTAGGCAGTTAAGAGGGAGGCAAAAAGCTTTTCTGAGCCTGCTGGGTCTTGGTTGCCTTCAGCTCAAACTAATGTACCTGCCAAACTGGCACATTTGTGGAGGGGCATAGTCTGTTCCACTTCATTATGTAAAATCACTGAGAAAAACAAAATGCCAAATTTTTCTTTCAAATCAGTTCATTCATTCATCTCTTTATACAATGATATGCACTAAGTATTTAATCATATTCCAGAGTAAGACACACGTATTCTCTTCAACTGGGTTGCATAGTTAGTGAGGCAAACAAGCAAACAGAAAATAATGGAACAAGTGATATGATTATATCAAATAAAAGATGGAATGGTGAAGTGTTTAAGATGGTAAAGTGTTTATATACAATGCAAGACATTCTAGGGTCACCTACCACACTATGGCGACTACTGTGAAATTTCTTCTGAGGACTTTGGCAAACTGTTGATAGGTTTTAGTCAGAGACGAAGGTGATTTGGTGTGTGTTTAGAAAGATCTCTGCCGTCAGCTTGTTGAAAAGGAATTGACTGAATCACAACGGCAAGCTGACAGTGAGCGTATGAGTCCAGGCAGCTCTCCAGGCATAGATTACAGTGTCTTGCAACTATTATAGCAGGCAGGTTAGGGAGAAATGAAGAAAGATTTGATGATTGTTGTGATATGACTTGTGTATCTCTCAAACACTTTATTATGAGGATGCAGATATTATTATTAGGGTTTTGAGGGGTTGGGGATGACCAACTGGTACTACTGCATAGACTTAGTTTCTAGAATCTCTCACTGATCTTGTCTTTTTTTTTTTTTAATTTCAGTGTCAATGAAAATTTGCATACCATAATTGAAGGCCAGGAATTTTGTATAGGAGCAATCCAGACCCTGAAAGGTGAGCACTTTAGCTTAAGATTTTTATACCTGATGTTTCAATTTCACATTTTTATTTAATAATAAGCTGAAAGCCTTGGTGCATGCGTCATAAGTTTTAGGGGAAAAAATTTTTAATCATTAGAAATATTGCCTCTGAGAAAAAGTAAAATAATGTTGCTTTGCTATACAAGAAACTTTTTAAGATGGTCTTCTAAATATTTCAGGAATATATCTCTTTATATGCAGTCTTAAATCTACCTAATTTTGTGTTTTAGAAGATTTTTCCAGAGAGAGGTCCCATAATATTTTATATTTTTTGAAGATTTCTTTCAAATGTGGTGTTTCAGCTTTTCCTTTACTTCAGTGTTGTCCTTTTTTCATGTATTTTCAAAATTTATGAACCTGAGGATTTATACTATGTTCTTGAATAGTAACTGAGCAGGCTTCATACTTGCTCCAACTCTGAAAATACTGAGAGTTAAATGTAAACTGGATATGTTGCTTTCTTGGGATTTTTTTCTTAGATAGGAAATTCAGTGTTTTGTTTTATTTATTTACCAGATTTAACCTTATACCAATACTTTAAAATTCAACTCGAATACTTAATATTTTACAAAACATTTCCCAGATCTACATATTGAATTATTTCTTATTTTCTCTTTGATTACACATAATTCATTTGTGTCTTTGATAAAAAACTTATTCACCAATTAATTTGCTTGTTAATTCAACAAACTGCTTAAATATCTACTATTTGTCAGGCACTGAAATGGGCACTAGATGTATAGTGCTGAGTAAAATAATGCTCCCACTTTCAGGCAGCTTACACTCTTATCTGTCACATTACTGAAATCTTTCATTGTTTCAACAAATATTTATTGAGTGCCTTCTATGTATGAGGCCATTGTAGGCACTTGACAATATCAGTAAAGAACATTTCAAGATATTTGCCCTTACGGGGCTTACATTCTAGCAGGAGGAGATGGTAAATAAACAATAAACCTAATAAATATGTAAGTAATAATAAGTTAGATGGTGATAAGTGCTGTGGAATAAAGAAAAGATAGAGGATGTTTTGAAGACCTGAACATACCTGGCAATTGGACAGGAAGAGAGGTGATTGGGGTCAGCCTCACTGGGGTGATATTTGAACAAATACTCGAAAGACTTAAGAGACTTGGGAAGTAGTTATCTGAGGGAAGGACATTCTGGGCAGACAGAATAGCCAATGCAAAGGTCCTAATGCAGAATATATGGCATGTTAGAGTTACAGCAAAGAAATCAGTTTGCCTAGAGGAGAACAAGCAAGAGAACAGTAGAAAAAGAGCCTGCCAGCAATGTAAAAAGTTATAGACTGATATGTATCTGTTTCCCCTCTAGAATCTTCCAAGATCTCTTGATAACCTGTTATTTCTGTGTCTTGTGCTGTGGTTCACAAAGATTCCATGTCTTACGTCATGTTGTGTGTGTCTTCCATTACCCCCTTTATCCTCAGTACACCATACACAGCTCCTCTCTTTAAAAGTAACTTGCTTGGGCTTCCCTGGTGGCGCAGTGGTTGAAAGTCCGCCTGCCACTGCAGGGGACATGGGTTCGTGCCCTGGTCCGGGAAGATCCCACATGCCGTGGAGCAGCTAGGCCCGTGAGCCATGGCCGCTGAGCCTGTGCGTCCGGAGCCTGTGCTCCGCAACGGGAGAGGCCACAGCAGTGAGAGGCCCATGTACAGCAAAAAAAAAAAAAAAAAAAAAAAAGTAACTTGCTTGAGTGAACTTCCAAAGTCTTCTTTGGTGTATCATGGAATATGAGGACATAAAGTCACCCTTTTAATAGTGCATACCTTCTGGCTAAATCATAGATAATTAGTAGGAAGGAAATTAAATCCACCTGGTTCATTTTTAGCAGCGCTCTAAGGGCAAAATAGGTGTTGGGCCTCAGGCTGAGCCTGCTATTTTTGTTGCACTTTTTTTTTTTTTTTAAGTACCATGGTCTGGAGAAAAGCCTGTCACAGAGACCAGTGGCTTTCAACTAGTTATAAGACAAGATAAATATTTGCTTTATAAAGCCAATGGCTTGAACCTTGCTTTTAGTCTGAGCCAGCAACAGGGAAAAAAAATATAAAAGGTATGGTCCAGAAACCTAAGTAACTTACTTTTTGGTTGGACTTGAAAGAAATTTTTCAACTGATTAGTTGTGAGAGTAATCATTGGAGGCTTTATATCCTATTTAATAGAACATCAGTCCCTGTGTAGCTACCAGAAGGAGACCTACTAGCGAAGATGCTCATGAACCAAAACTCTAAGTACATAACTCATTCCCTCTTATATTTAGCAAAGCAGAATAACACACTGGAGGAAATCAAACTGACCTTCACCCCAAACTCGGAGTCTCACTCCCATTGCCATCAGTTTATGCCTAAGGGTTGACCCAGGTTTGTTTTTAACTCTGACTTCCTCGCGAGCTCTTGAACCCCCGGACTCCCTCCTTCCCAGCATACTGAAGCTCCCTCCCAAGTCCCTGACATTTCCAGTGAGGGTCACTGTATTTATTCAGTGCCGATAACTGAGGAATAAATTCATACATGTTGGGTAGGATCTTTACTATTGTTTTGCAAATTAGCCAACTGAAACAAAATAGTGATAATGTGTTATTATGGTTAAGGTTAATAAGCTGCTGATTACCTCTAGAGGATACAATTGCAGACACATTATTTAAAAGGCCTATTTTGTTGAGCTAACTAGTAAATGAACAGAATATTTATGTGCATGGTGTATTAACATGAGCATGGAACTTGGAGCCTGGTAGAGATAATTCAATGTGTTTTTCGCTCTTCTCTCTGCTTCCTCCTCAATGTCAGCATCATCCTGAGGTCTGGTCCCTGGATTGTTGTGAACTGCCATTTATAATCCATGAGATGACCAGCAAGTTATTTTACCTCTTTGAGCCTCGGTTAAATTAATTGCACAGTTTGGTAATGTTCACTTGCCTATTGCTCACAAGAGAGATGGCTATTTAAAACACTTTTTCTCCATCTGGGATCATATGTGATAATTTTCCCACTTTCTTGTGTGCCATTTGTAAAAGATAAATTTAACTTTTTTTTTTTTTTTTTTTTTACTAAAAATAAGGTTTATTACTCTTAACCAAAATGATACTGCCCCTTAGATGTAGTCAAGGCATTACTTGTAAGCTGTCTTGGTCACCCTTGGAATCCAAGGCCACTCACTGATCTATTCCTCAGGAATGCAGTACTGTAGTGGATAGATTCCTGGTCTCTACCAGGTAAAGAATGCATTCTTCTGATCCCCCCCCAAATAATGACTTTGGATATCTTATAAATCCCATTTTGTAGCTACTGAAAATCTGGCTGGACATTTCCACATTCAGAATTGCCAGTGACACTCAATAACTGGCTACTTTGAATATGGCATTGACTACCACTAGGCTTTGTCAAACAAGGATTTTTAAAAAGGTATCCAGTGAGTCAGAGGTAGATATAACTGTTAGTTTGGGGTCCACTTTGAATGGGAGATGATGGAAGAAATTGTCATAACAACTACTTGAGTTCCTCCCTTTCTTTGCTCCTGAGAGCAGATTGCTTCTTTGATATAATTGATGTTGAATTCCTATCCAGAATCCATTCTATACCTCCCCCATTTCTAATAGCACCTAGGTTTCCCTTCAGGCTTTCATCTTCCTCAGGCAACCTGTACATTTCTGGAGGTGGGCCTGAATCCTTCAACCAATCAACATACCCCATTCTCCAGGACAGTCACTGTCATGTGACCTGACCCAATTAGGGTGATTCTGGGGACTCTCCTATTATCATAAGCCAGAAAACTACCTTTCTATCAGCAACTAAAAGAAAGAATATAAAGCTCCAATCACTCCTGAAAGAGAGCCTAAAGCAACACAGAGAACCAACCTTAGGAAGAAACAAATATGGGGGAGCATAGAGAAGATATTGGAACCAAAACTGAGTTCCTTATACTTTCCTGATCCTCTGGATAAGCCCACCTTGAAATACACTGGAGTTTTGGAATTCCAGCTAGGAGTTTAAATTTTAAAATTTAAATTGCCTGATATATCTGGGTACCTATCCATGGTTTAGGGGGAATCGATTTGGAACAATTGTAGTGATTCACTGTGAACCTAAATATTTTATGGATTGGGAATCACATAGTATGCTTCTCCTGGAAGTTTCCACATGAAGAGGAAGAATGAACCCCTGTAAAATTTTACAGAATTTTCCAGTTCACTAAAGGGATGCTATTCACCCAGTCATCATGTAATTTTGATGAACATATATGACATCAGTAATTACAGTCTTTACTGAAATTCTTACAAAAATAAATGATGGCTTTGTGGCCCACACTTTAAAGCTGACCTGTGGCTCCTGATTCAGCTGACATGTCTTCATTCACATGGTTTTATTGTTTTTTAACAACAGTGGCAACATCTGGTTTGAGGCTTGACCTGGCTCTGATATGCTCTGTCTGTAGAAAGATATAAGGATAATAAGATTTAGACAGTAATTTTAGCATAATAATCACCAGTTTTGGAAGGCCTCCAGTGACTTCTCAGTAGGTCATTTTCCTCTAACATTTGTTATTATAGCACCGTGTACAACTATTTCTTAGCATATGTTTTGTACACTTGTGGGAATAATTGGTTAATGCCTGTTTTATTAACTAATTTCTTATCCCCAAAAGGTAGAGACCATTGTCTGTAAACACTATTGGCTTCCTAAATCCTAGCACATTGTATGACATTTATTAGGCTCAATATGGTTATGTATTGGATGAATGGATTCAGGGAAAGCTTATAATAGAGTAGGAGATAGTCAAATGAGAAATAATGCCAAAAAGCAGAAGTCAAGTGATAGCCCCATACCTCAAAATGTGAGTCACTTTTGTTTAGTGATCATTCCAACAACTAAGAACGTAAGGGAATCAGTTTTATTCACAATCTAAGTATAATTTGGAGGCAGTAGATACATTCGCTTAATCTATTTAAAAAATTTTAAGAGTGTAATTTCATGTGGATTCTGTTTTTCAATTTCATGTGTAAATCACTTCAAATATTAGTTCCAGATGGTGCAGTCTCAAAGGCTTCGTATTTACTCACAGTTCAATATTCTTTTCCAAATCATATTTGAAAGCAGCATTTCATACAAATACTAGTCTTGAAACTGAGCAAAGGTAAGACAGTCCTCAAACCTAGAGACTACTAGGGCCTTCCTTGGTTCTTTCAGGAGGCAAAAGGCTCCTAATTGTATGAATATTTTATCCATCCAGGAAGGTATTCAGGTATTCTCCCCGCCCCTTTTTTCCATCTCCTCCTCTCCCTCTCTCCCCATCTCCCCAGCAAAAGTCAAAACTAGATAATGGGTTAATTGGGAAAGGTTTTCTTATATTAATCCTTTTTTTTTTTTTAACCATCCCTTACCTTGACCTATACACACATTCAAAGAGAGGGAGAGGAGAAAGAAATGTGAAATGCATTTTGAAACATGACTAGCAGTAATTGAAAAATGTTTCATTTCTCTTTGAATTAATATTTCACATTGCTTCTTTTTGATGTGTTTAAAAATATTCTACTCGTGATGATGACTATCTTTGTGTGTGTGAGCATTGCTCAAAAAAACAATGACTGCTTAGTATGTTGTTGAACCCAAGTTTGTGTGCCCGATGCACAGTGAGGCCAAACAAACTGAAATGTTGGTGTTTGGAGCAGAGAAAGGTTTATTGCAAGAACTAAGGAAGGAGAATGGGCAGCTCATGCTCAAAAGACCTGAACTCCTTGATGGCTTTCAGGCAAAGGTTTTTATTTTTATTTATTTATTTTTTTTAATTTATTTATTTATTTATTTATTTATTTTTGGCTGCATTGGGTTTTTGTTGCTGCACACGGCCTTTCTCTAGTTGCGCGAGTGGGGGCTACTCTTTGTTGTGGTGCGTGGGCTTCCTATTGTGGTGGCTTCTCTTGTTGCAGAGCATGGGCTCTAGGTGCACAGGCTTCAGTAGTTGTGGCTCGCGGCCTCTAGAGCACAGGCTCAGTAGTTGTGGCGCACGGGCTTTGTTGCCTTGTGACATGTGGGATCTTCCCAGACCAGTACTTGAACCCGTGTTCCCTGTATTGGTAGGCGGATTCTTAACCACTGCACCACCAGGGAAGCCCCAGGCAAAGGTTTTTAAAGACAGTGTTAGGGGAGAGGGTCTCAGGATACGTGATCAGCTCATGGACCTTCTGATTGGTTGGTAGTGAGGTAACAGGGTGATGTTTCTGGAATCTCAACCTTCTGGTTCCAACCAGTCTGAGGTCTACATGCTTGTGGTCAGCATGTAGTCACCATCCTCCACCTGGGTGGGGGTCTTGGTTTTTGTAGAACAACTCAAAGATATTCATCAGATTGTTATCTATATCCCTACAGGAGGAACTAGGAGTCCTGTGACTCTATCGTCCTAATCATTAACTGCTTGAGCCTGCTCTTTGGAACTTGTAGGAGGCCTAGGAGTCTAAAGCCTATTTTTTTCTTACAAAAAAGAAATGGGAGACACAGAGGGGGTCTTGTACTCTGGAGGGCCCTGCAGGGTCCTGCTCAGTTTCACATGTACCTAACAACACCAGAGAGAAATTTACTCTTTGATTTGAGGCAGTAGCTACTATTTTGCAGGACCTTCTGGTGTGACGTTCTGCTTTTTAGGCTTTTAGGAGTCCACAGATTTTTCTCAGAAAAGCTGTTGCCAATTCCTTATATCCTCATGCCATATTCTCTTCCTCCTACTGTCTGTCTCTCAATGCTGATTGTGGCTATACTGCATTATTGGAAGCTGAATTTTAAAACAACTTGTAGGTCCACATTTCACCTTACCCAGTAGGTCTTACTATTATGTAAGGATTCTCAGCTCAGAATTTTAGTTTATGTGAGAAATGTTGCTATTACATTTGATTCAAGTGGTTAACCTTTTACATTTATTGATATATTGCGTAGGTTTTCTTTTTACTCCAATATATTTTTTATTGCCATTTTTATACTTCCTTGTTGCTTCTTCTCTGTCCTCTCTATTTTAACTTAAATTGAAAGAAACAGAGACTCATTTTCTTCAAATAATGGAGGAACTTTATTAACACTAGACAAGAAAATCTGATTACTGAAGCATGAGAACTATAATATGGTGGGATCTTGCATTAGATGCTCATTCAGCATTAAAGGCAATTCTCAGATTTCAGAAGTTTGTGACTCTTCACTTTAGTGTTCCAACACCTATATAATTAAATAAAAAGGAATTTTCAGAATTTTCAGTCATGTCTCCATAATAATCTCTTTATGTGCCAGTTTTCCTATTTCTGCTTCTCTTCTCATTACCTACAGGGCTAACACTTTCCTTACTCCTGAAATAGGCATTCTGATTGACTCAGCTTACTATCCTCAATTATTCTTTGCTTCAGACCTCATCATGGGTAGCTAGTTTGACTGCAGATTGACTTATTTTGTGCCAAGTACTCACCCCTCATCCAAACTGCATGAGAAAGTCACGGTTACATGGCTAGGTTTATCTCTGAGAGAGGATTTTGGAAAGGGCTGTTTCTCCTGTTTCTCTTGAAGCAAACTTTGTTATGATTGACTTATCTAGTACAATGGTCCTTGACTTCTAGCATTTAAGTCCTTATATTCATGTGTACAGTTGCCATATGAAATAATCCAATTAACAAATGAAAACCCACAAAGGTATATAATACTCTGATCTGTTTAAGTTATAGGTTCAGTGGCTGCAATTCAAATTATTAGTGGCTTTTAAAAGATGGGAGTTTATATCCTTCTTATTTAAACCTAGTTTGCTATTGTGTCTCTTCCTTTATCTTCCTACTTCATTTTCTCTCTTCTTTTACTGTAAAGTATGCTCCTTCATCATAGCCAATGTTAAGTGAAAATTCTGTGCTGGGACTATGATATTCACTTAGGTCTAGGGATGGCAGTATTGGCAAGACATGGTCAATAAAGAAGAAAAAGTCAAATCCATAATAATTGCATTTTACTGGTAGGGCCAGTATAATTGTTCTACTGCTATTAAATAGTAGTACCATACCAGGGATTAATGACTGATAAATATTTCTTGAAAAATATAGGGAGCTTTTTTGAAATTTTTATGTAAAATTTGAATATCCACACTTTGTTTTTAATTCTAGTAGTGTTTTCCTTTACAATTAAAAAATCATATTCTGTATATTTCTTTAATTATCAATATCATGAATGATTTTGTATTTATTGATTCTCTTTCACACAAAAGAAGAAAATTAGTACTCTTTTGCATCCACCTCTCTTGCCGCTTTCTGGTTTTTGTTGACATTGTGGTCTTCTGGATTCATAATACTATAACTATATTTTTATTATATATCTTCTAAGATTTATTAAAAAGAGAAGAAGGATTCTGGAAATCCAGAAAGGCAGCCTCTTCTGAATGTATTTTCTATGCTCCCATATCTGATTGTCTACTACTACTGAACTAGGTGGATCTGGTCAACTTGAGATGTGTGATCATCCTAGAAACCAGTGGTGTGGGTGTGGGGCGTTTGGGGCTTTAACCTTATAGAGGAAGGTCCAGAGACAGTGGACTATGAGAAGCTCCACACCTTGGATGTATTGGGTGGGCCAAAATGTTTGTTCATTTTTTCCCGTAAGATGGCTCTAGTAGCACTTAGTTGTCTTTAACTTCATTTGAAATAATTTTGTTAGATTGTATGTGACAGCTGTCATATGAGTGTGCATTTAAAAAAAGACATCAAAATTGGTGAATCTTTGTGTAGCCATTTTAATATTGAAGATGGAAGAAAAAAAGCAACATTTTTGGTATATTATGCTTTATTATTTCAAGAAAGGTAAAAACGCAAGTGAAACGCAAAAAAGATTTGTGCAGTGTATGGAGAAGGTGCTGTAACTGATTGAACGTGACAAAAGTGGTTTGCCAAGTTTCGTGCTGGAGATTTCTCGCCAGACGATGCTCCACAGATGGGTAGACCAGTTGAAGTTGATAGCAATCAAATCGAAACAACAGTTGAGAAACAATCAACTTTATACCACATGGGAGATAGCCAACATACTCAAAATATCCAAATCAAGCGCTGAAAATCATTTGCACCAGCTTGGTTATGTTTATCACTTTGATGTTTGGGTGGAATGGAAGAGATCATGGGGCAAGCGAAATGAACCACCACCAACCACATCAAAGGCTAGTCTTCATCCAGAGAAGGTGATGTTGTATATATGGTGGGATTGGAAGGGAATCCTCTATTATGAGCTCCTTTTGGAAAACCAAATGATTCATTCCAACAAGTACTGCTCCCAATTAGACCAACTGAAAAAGGCACTTGACGAAAAGCATCCAGAATTAGTGAAGAGAAACACACAATATTCCATGAGGCTAACGCAAGACCGCATGTTTCTTTGATGACCAGACAAAAACTGTTACAGCTTGGCTGGGAAGTTCTGATTCATCCGTCATAGTCACCAGACATTGCACCTTTGAATTTCTGTTTATTTTGGTCTTTACAAAATTCTCTTAATAGAAAAAAATTCAGTTCCCTGAAAGACTGTAAAAGGTACCTGGAGCAGTTCTTTGCTCAAAAAGATAAAAAATTTTGGGAAGATGGAATTATGAAATTGCCTGAAAAATGGCAGAAGGTAGTGGAACAAAAGGGTGAATACATTGTTCAATCAAGTTCTTAGTGAAAATGAAAAACGTGTCTTTTATTTTTACTTAAAAAACCGAAGGCACTTTTTGGCCCACCCAATATACTGGCCCTGCATAAAAATGTATATGCTCCCTATTCTCGAGACTAGGATAGTGGAAGGAGCATAGGGACCTGGCAGGGTTTCTCCAGCTAGGGTAGGCTAGGGATCAAGGAAAATAGGCAACAGCTAAAGGAACACGGAACCCATCTCCTTCCATCATTTGAGAGATATCCCCGTAAATCTGTTCCCAATTAACATAACTCAGTCTCAGAAGCCAACCACAGTGAAAACATCAAAAGCAAGAAAAAATAACAACATATATAAGGAGCTTGGTTGCCTGAGAGGAAAATAGGCCATCACAGAGAGCCAACTGGAAGACACACAGGAAGACTTGGACAGACAATAAATGAACTTAAGGGCCAAGGAAAACATGAAACCATCATTCTGGACCTAAATACTTGTAGAATTTTAAAAAGTTAGTAAACAAATTAAACTAAAAGATAGCCACTGAATAGAGTGAATTGAAATTAGTGGTACAGAGAGGTGTGGGTAGAAGAAATATCTCAAAGCCTGTAAAGATTTACACATTGGTTTTGGCAGAAATCATTAATAGAAAAGCATGATGCTATTACCGAAATCCAAAATGACCTAGTGCCTCTGTTTCTTTACCAATAAAATGAGGATAATAATAGTATCTCATGGGATTATTATAAAGAATTGAAAGAGTTAATATTTGTAAGGTGCTTAAAGCAGTTCTTAACACAGAATAAATGCTCTGTGTTTGCTAAGTAAATAAATAAGACAGAAATAATGAATAAATCCAAACACTGATTATTTGAAAAGACCAATAAAATAAATAAACACATCTTGAGAATGATTTTAAACAAGGAGAGAGAGAGGAAAAACAAAAAATTTGGAATGTAAAAGCAAACACCTCTAATACAGAGGAACTTAAAAGAATTATGTTTGAATATTACCTGCAAACCCATGCAATTTCAAAACCATGAGAAATATCTGATTTTCCATTTAAATGCAAATTATCAATACTGACCTAACAAGAAGTTAAAAATCTGAATGGATCTATTACCAAAGTACAAATTGGTACAGGGCACCAGGATCAGATGAATTTCCAGTTAAGTTCTATTTAATTTTAAAGGACAGATAATTTGAAAATTATCACAATTATTTCAGACCAAAACTGGAAAGCCTTCAGATTTATTTTATGAAGGCAATATAACTTCAAAATCAGAACCTGACTAAACTAGAAAGAATAGAAAATAAAGACAGTCACATTTTGGAGGGTTTTATAACATTTTTGTTGAATCCCAAATATCATTTCAAAATGTAATCCACATCAGAATGATGAATAAGATATGTTATATCCTTTTCTTCTTTATGAGCTTTGAAATACAGTGTATTTCACAGTTACAGGACATCTCAATGCAAAAGTGAAAGGAGGTCATGTATATATGACCTCTATGGAGATGTCTTAAGATTTACATTTGTAAGAGAAGAGTAACATAGCCAAGTTGTCAAAACATACCTTAAAATGTTTCAATAACTGAATCAATTATCAGGTTTAGAGTTGAATTTACACTAGTTTGAAATGAATCAAATTTGTTAAAAGTCTCATCCTGTTTAATGTTGAATAGTATCCCGTTGTATAGATGGGTCACGATTTGTGTATCCATTCACCCTTTGAAGGACATTGGTGTCCAATCCAGCATTTAGTGATTATAATTATGAACATAGGTGCTATAAGCATTTGCATTGCTTGTTTTTGTGAATGTAGGTTTTCATTTATCTAGACAGAATTATCTCAGAGGACAATTTCACTTTTGATGAAAATATTCAAAATAAAATGAATAGAATTCAGCCAAAACATCAGGGCTAATGGGTTTTCTTCCATGATTGGCAGGGGTGGTTCAAAATCAAGATGCTAGAGTTACATAAATATTAAGTAACTTGCCTAAGGTTCTCCAGTGAGTGAGAAATTAAACAATTCTAGCCCTCACTTGTTGGCTCAATAATAATAATAGTAACAACGAATATGTTATCATGAAATACCTAAGTTGTACTCAAACTATTCTATAGCTGTTTTATTTCTTAGAAGTTAAAAGATTCATCTTATAATTTTTCCTTTGATATTGTAATGTGAGAAGAAACAGGAATTGCCATATTAGAAGTGAAGGCATTTTTTGAGATTAAATGTAAAATAAAATATTTGCTTTTGCTATAGATGAGTAAGTGAGAAGAAAAAGAACAAAGAGAGACTTTTTAGATTTTTGCCTTGACTAAAAGCTAGGTAGGATACTCATGATCTACTCTCAGCAAAAACGATAGAGGAAGAAAATAGACAGGAAAAGGTTTCCCAAAAAGTCAAGGGCTAGGCTAAAGAGAAGCAGAAGTGGCAGTATTATGACTGTGGAAGATGAATGTAGTGGCACTTCTCATTTATTTAGTATTCAGGATTTCAACCTTAATTAGGGTTCCTTTGTCACATCATTCATCAAATATACTTGAAGAAATGGAAATGAACCTCAAAGTTTCTGTCGCCTCAGGCGTGCTTTTAATACTTTTACTCATTTCAGCGTATTGTGAAGTACAGTGAGTTGACTAGGAAATGTTTTAGTCAGAATAAGTAACGTCCAAATGAAGACATCACACATTATAAGCAATTCTGGCAGGAATATCAAAAAGCAACCATGTAAATGGTTACTAACTTGCGTTTCTTTCAGCCAGAGCTAAGAACAATACCTTTTTTCTTTACCCCAAAATATTCTTGTTTGCCACCCAAAGATTTGTAACAGTCCTTTTAAAAAACTACTTTAAAAACGATTCCTGCTTATGAAATTCCACAGCGTTTGTTTTGTTAACAATGTGACTGTATTTACAAAGGAATTTGCATATTTATGATTATAACCTGACAAGTCAGATATAGAAAATATAGGATTATTAATTCAATAAGCATGTTTAGCATGTGTAGAACTACTTTAGGCACCAAGATAATCCTTTTTCAACCTTATCTTCTGCAAAACTTTTTCCTATATGTGATGTCCTTACCTTGTCCCTACCTATATGTGATGCCACCTTCTTTGGTAACTGTGCCCCAGGTAGAAAGGATGACTCTCTCCATTTAACACCTGTAGCCCTTGGCACACACATCTTAAATGAATCATCCATGTGCATAAATGTATGATACATATATACTATATATGTCCCCATACAGAATATAAACATTTAAAGAACAGGGATACTATTATATACATTTGGATTTCCAAAAACTAGAACTTGTTGATATTTAATATATTAGTCATCTTTTGATTTTACAAATAACTGAATAAATGATTAATATAATTAATAATTATATGATTAATCATTATTAGATATAGTAATATACTTGTTTTATTGAGTAGTTGTGAGATCAGAGTCTTTTTAAAGTTGCATAGAAAGTGACATTTCATTGTTGGTCTCATCATGGATGCTCTTGAATTTATATCCTACTAGTGTAATTAATGCAATAGCTGTATTAGAATTAAGTACTAGGCTTAGAAAGTAGTCTGAGCCCATATTTTACTGTTCACCAGCTATAGCGTGACTTTGGCCACGTTTTTAAACTTTTCTATACTTCATTTCCTCATCTAAAAATGGGAATAATAATGTGGGGTGTTTCACAGGGCTATTTGTTAAAATTAAATGAGGTAAATAAGTAACACACCTAAAAGAGTCTTAGATACATAACAAGTCTTCAGTAACTATTATTTGTGACTATTATTAACATAGTTTGACATTTTTATAAGGACTTTGCTGATTCTGCTGCGCAGAGCCTCCTTTTTTCTACCTATATTTTAAAATAAGAGACTGGATTCCTGATGCCTGAATTATAAAGGTTTTTCATACCATTTTAGAAAGCACTATGGACTCCCTTTGAATTCTTTACATTTTATCCCCAAATACTAATGTAATCATAAAGACAAAGAATTCCATTAATTTTCTTGAACGAGCTCTATGGGACTATATAGTACTTTCCAAAATAGAATAAGAGCCCCCTATATGTGAATATCCAGTAGGAAAAAGCTTTGTGGGCTTTTTAAACCAACTTTGGCTAAAGAAACCCTGAGAATATTCTCACTCCTCTGAGAATATGCTCTCTGTGTCTTATACTTCAGAGCTGTCAGTCAGTATTTTTGATCATTAGCCATCTGTGATTATTTTAATTTTTGCCAGCAGGAGAAGGAACTCTTTTCCACCCAGGAGCTCTGTTATTACAATATAATTTATATGTAAAGAGCTCATTTCATCAGTGAGAGAAACTTTTCTGCAGTTTTTTTAAGGTTTGAAGGAAACGCATGGTATCTTGTTTGTTTGTTTGTTTCTTTTTTTTTTCCTTTCTCCACCTCTACACCACTGTTTCTCTGTCATACTTCACATTTATCCTGGCATCTCCCCATATAGAAATTCTCTAGTACCTAGTCAATAGTTTTAAGAACAGGATTAAGTTAAACTGATTTCTGTATGTTTTAAATGAAAACCCTCATATTTATTGTAGTTGCTGTTTTAAAATGTAAAGCTCATAGAGAAAAATATAATTTTAGTTTGCAATGATGTTTAGTGTTGAAGATGAAGCCTCTAGTTAGGATTTCCTTCTTAAAAGTTTATTAAAATGGCATGATGACATTTTAGCTATAACTATGTAATAAGGACAAGTTTTGAGGGAGGCAAAAAAAGAATTTAAAAATAAAAAAGTTGGCCTTTTCTATGTAATACCATGAGTTAGGATTTAGAGTCATGGAATCACATTCATACCTCATCTGACTTCTGCTTCTCATTTCAGTTTGACCTTCAGCAAGTCAAAAACTCCCCTCAATCACTTTCCCTATAATGTGGAATAATAATGTTTAACTGAATATGGTTATTGAAAAGATTAATGAGTTATTGGTCATAAAACGTAACTCATGTATTAAAAGTCTCTGCATGAAGAGAAGACTGAATCCCCGGGTCATTATTGCAGAATGGTTTTGTGAAGTGAAGTAAATTATTGATCAACTACACAAAATTTTAGGTCTTGAACTTTATGAAGCAAGTTTCAAATCTCAGGATAGATGCTACTAGAAATGAGTGCATTTGGAGGTCCCATGCCATTTCTTGTGGAAACAAAGTATATTATTTCTTCCTTTCCTGGTGAAAGGGCACAGTATATTCTTGGCAGAGTTGACTTTTAAGGAAATTACTGATGATCTGAGGACACTCCTATATTTTTCTTCTTTCTTTTCCATCTACTTTTTCCTCTCCCATTTCCTAACTCTATTTCTCTGTTTCGCTGTCTCTGCTTTCTTTGAGAACATGAACTGGGAGTGCTTCCTCCCATAACTTAAGTAGAGAAAGCGAACAATCTCAGTGTAGCAACAGCAATGAGAGCAACATAATACTTCCTGTCTCTGGGCACTTAGATGCCTTGTTTAAAAAATAATTGAAAAGTAACATCATGTGTTCATTCTGACAATTTTTACTGAGAAGTTTTGAAAAAAGGCCAAGAATAAATGTAAGATTTTCTCAGTTTTCATTTGTTTTTATCTAGGAGTAAGGGAAGCGGAGGATGATATATAAACACAGACACACGTAGGGAACGTTACTTCCTGAAACAGTGATCAGCTTGGTGAGGAAGCAGCAGCTTCTTCTGAGAAATAGCAGGGAATGTAGCCAAGTGCCCAAAGAACCCTGAGTCACTAGGTCCGGTCTCATTGAAAACTAACCTAATCTGCATCCAATTTAACATCTGAACTTAATTTGCTTGGCTCTAATCAACCCAGAGCATCTTCCCCCATAGAAGCCTTGAGATTAGTCATGATATCCAGAAATGTCAAGAGTAATGACAAATAACTGACACATATATACCTTCATGCAACTTGCCTATTAGAGGTGGTTTCTTAAATTTAAAAAGCTTCAATATATGGTGCTTTGTGATGCAGACAGAATCTGTTTCTTTATGCCAATCACTTGTTTTTTAAGAATCATGGAATGGGCTCAGCTCCCTTGTAGAGATAATTTTGCCCCAGTAGCAAAACTAAAAGAGTTACTGTTTAGATTTTTTTTTTTTTAAGACAAATTGTAGGTTACACTCCGGAGCTGCTGAAAGAATGAGACAGTTTTGCTAACTCTAACATGACTTTTCATGACTCAGTCCAGAGCTGCTAAAATCATGTGACTTGCATATATTGTGTAGTTATATAGACCAGGAAACAATGTGGTACATCTCTGTCCCTTAGCAACTTGGGTTTATGTCCTGGAAAGTAACTCCATGCACAGGCAGTGAGAATTATAAGAATAACTCAGTTATATCTGCCCTCCTAGCCAGAGGTGAGAGACAATCAGGTCAAATAACAAATAAGCTATAATTAAGCTTTGGAAAATTTAAAAAACAAATGAGTTAATGATTTTATTTCTATGCAAATAACAAATCTTTGGGACAGATCAAATGCAGTTTTTGCTTCCATATTGCCGAACTTTGATTCGATTGATTCTATATTTATCCCCATGTGGCAGCTGTACCACTCACTTTAGAGGAAAACTTTCCTAATTCGAGTGTATCAAGGAAAATCTGCAAGTTAAAAATTCACTTTTATCAGCAGGCATTTGGAGAATGGCAGGTGACAAATAAAGCTCTTAGTGGATTATTCTAATTGCATTTTCTTTTACCTTCATAACTTAAAAAGTTGTAGGAAAAGGGAGAGGGCAACTTTCTATGGTTTTGACAGTTGTGCTTACATCTTTCTTGAATGAACACTGTTTGAAGTTTCCGCAGACTCTCAGTGTGAAGCTAGTTTGGGAATGTCTGTAACTTGTACAATGGATATATAGAAAAAAGGACTAAGAATAATCGGATGCATTAGATACATAAAAGTATTGACTAACGTTATTGCAAACTATTTGTAAGCCTTTCTCTACTTTTGTTTATTTTCACAAATTTCCTTACACATTTATTACTTTATATTGATGACAGAAGAGTAAAACACAAAATAATAAAACATAAGAACTTAAATAAAGAATAAAAAAACTAAAATGAGGTAAACTTAGGAGGTCTAAATGAAGCAACAATGGTATTAACTTGAATATTCCTTTAAAAACAAAATATATTTTATTATAAATCAAAACCCCCTAAATCTCAGTTTAAATTGTTACTCTGGGATTTTTATAATATTGATAAGAATTTTAGTATAGAAAGGAATTATAATATAGAAAGGAATTGAGTTGTAATAGAGTTAGGAATTATAATAAAGAAAGGAATTGTCACAGATATTAATTGGTTAATGTGTATCTGAGTATTTCTGAGAACACAGTTTCAATATTGGGCAATGATAATGTTTTTATTACAATTTCAATTTTTAAAAATTTATTTTATTTATTTATTTTTTTAAAATTTATTTATTTATTTTTTTTTTGCGGTACGTGGGCCTCTCACTGCCGCGGCCTCTCCCGTTGCGGAGCACAGGCTCCGGACGCACAGGCTCAGTGGCCATGGCTCACGGGCCCAGCCACTCCGCAGCATGCGGGATCCTCCCAGACCAGGGCACGAACCCGTGTCCCCTGCATCGGCAGGCGGACTCTCAACCACTGCGCCACCAGGGAAGCCCTCAATTTTTTTTTAAACATTGGAAACAAACTTGAAATTTTATCTAAATGACAAATTTTATGCAAATATGCATGTATTATATATTCAGAAATAAGCAGACACGTATTTCCCGTTATCTAGGAGAATTAGAAAGAGAAATGGATAATACGATTCAAAGTAAAAACTGGAATCCCAAGAAGAACATGTGCTGCTCAGTTGATTTTTCTGCCTATGTCACATTGTATCATGACTTTATATATTTAACCTGTGCTCCCAACATGAGTACTTTAAATTTGCTTATAGTTTAAGCATTCATTCTTCATCAGTAACCAAATACCTATATTTTCAGATTTTCAGAATTTATCCTTTCCTCATAATCCTCACAGAAATTTCTCCAAAATAGTATTACTTTTCTCAGTTACAGAGCAAAATTGAATCAATAGTGATAAATATGGCATGTAAGGGAAATATAAAAAAAAAGCTCCTACATCTGACTGAATGAGTTAAGAATAGCTTAAAGGAGGTTGCATTTTTGATGACACTTGGCAGTATATTTAAAGGTTGACAGAAAGCCTCAGGTGGAAAATGTATAGAAAGATAAGTGAGTATGAGGTTATGATGTGTTCTGGGAACTATGAGTAGTTTTTTTTATTATTGTAAGGTTTAGTTTAAATTCTGTTTGTCTTCATTAAGTGTCTTGAGACATTGTGAAAGTGTGTAAAGAAGTTTATGGTTAGAGGTGAGACTGAAAATATAGCAGAAACTAGATTTGAAAAAGGCCTTGTATAATTTGTAGGGGGATTAGATTTATCTATTCTCATTTCAATCCCTTCTGTCTATCATGTCCATCATGTTTAAAAACCAGCAATGTCTCACTCAAATGACTCAAAGTCTCACTCCCTCAACAAACCTTACCGTGTTAAATAAATATGTAATTTATTGTACTACTGTGTCTGGCTTATTTCACATAGCATAATGTCCTCTAGGTTCATCCATGTCGTTAGCCAATTGCAGTGTTTTCTTCTGAATAATATTACATTGTTTACATATATGCCACATTTTCTTTATCTATTTGCCTGTCAGTGGACATTTATGTTGCCTCTGTATTTGGCTGTTGGGAATAATGCTGCAGTGAACACAGGAGTGCGGATATCTCTTAGGGATCCAGATTTTAATTCCTTTGTATATATACCCAGAAGTGGGATTGCTAGATTATATAGTAGTTCTATTTTTAATTTTTGAGGAATCTCCATATTGTTTTCCATAATGGCTGTATCAGTTTACATTTCC
This sequence comes from Mesoplodon mirus, assembly GCF_964341445.2. NCBI lineage: Eukaryota > Metazoa > Chordata > Mammalia > Artiodactyla > Ziphiidae > Mesoplodon > Mesoplodon mirus. Next base: position 49,177,890 of record NC_138985.1, on the reverse strand, counting down.
ACCAACAGTGTTCAAGGGTTCCATTTTCTCCACATCCTTATAAATAGTTGATACCTTTTTTTTTTTTAATAATAGCCATCCTAATAGATATGGGGTGATATCATATTGCAAGTTTAAAAAAATGTTCTTTTTTTCCACATTGCGGTTTTGATTTGCATTTCCTTAATGATTAAGGATGTTGAACATGTTTTTATAGACTGGTTGGCCAGTTGTTTGTCTTTGGAGAAACACCTATTCATTTCCTCTTCTCATTTTTAAATCACATTGGTGTTTTGCTATTGAGTTGTAGGAGTTTTATATATATTTTGGTTATTAATCCCTTATCAGATATATGGCCTGCAAATATTATTTTTCCATTCCATAGGTTATCCTTTCATTTTGTTTCTTGTTTGCTTTGCTGTGCAAAAGCTTTTTAGTTTTAGTAAAATTTATGTATATTTGCTTTTGTTGCCTGTGCTTTTGGTGTTATAGATGAGAAATCACTGCCAAGACTTTTTTTTTCTGTCGAGCAACACTTTTCCTATGTTTTCTTCTATGAATTTTATGGTTTGAGTCTTTGAGTCTTTAATCTATTTAGAGTCTTTAATCTATTTTGAGTTAAAATTTTGTATATGGTGTAAGGTAGGGGTCCACTTTCATTCTTCTGTATGTGGATAACAGGTTTTCCAACACTAATTATTGAAGAGACTATTGTTTGCCCATTTATATGTTTTTAGTGTCCTTGTCAAAAGTTAGTTGGCCACATTTGTGTGGATTTTTTTGGGGGGCTCTCCATTTTGTTCGATTGGTCTATGCATCTGTTTTTATGCCAATTCCATACCATTTTGATTAATATAGCTTGTGATATAGTTTGAAATCAGAAAGAATGATGCCTTGGGCTTTGTTCTTCTCTCTCAAAAGAAGATTTGGGGTCATCTGTAGTTCCATTTGGATTTTAGAATAGGTTTTTCTATTTCTGAAAAATGATACTGGAAGTTCAAAAGAGATATCTTTGACTCTGTAGATCACTTTAGATATTATACACATTTAACAATATTCTACCAATCTATAAGCATGGACATCTTTCCATTTATTTATGTCTGCTTAATTTTTGTCATTAGTGAATTACAGTTTCCTTGTAAAAGAATTTTATCTCCTTGGTTAATTTTATTTCTACATAATTTATTCTTTTTGATGCTATAGTATATTATGTTGTTTTCTTAATTTCCTTTTTGCACAGTTTGTTGTTGGTGTATAGAAACTAGGCTGATTTATGTATACTGATTTTGTATCCTGAAATTTTACTGAATTTGTTTATTCTAATAGATGTGTGTTTGTGTGTGTGTATGTAGTCTTTCAAGTTTTCTACATATAAAATCATGTCATCTACAAATGGAGATACTTTTACTTTTTTTCTAATTTAGATGACTTTTATTTCTTTTTCTTTTTTTTTTTTTTTTTTTTTTTTTTTTCTTTTTGCGGTATGCGGGCCTCTCACTGTTGTGGCCTCTCCCGTTGCGGAGCACAGGCTCCGGACGCGCAGGCCCAGCGGCCATGGCTCACGGGCCCAGCCGCTCCGCGGCACATGGGATCCTCCCAGACCGGGGCACAAACCCGTATCCCCTGCATCGGCAGGTGGACTCTCAACCACTGCGCCACCAGGGAGGCCCTATTTCTTTTTCTTGCCTAATTGCTCTGGCCAGGACTTACAGTACTTTGCTGGATAGTGAGAGTGGACATCCTTGCCTTACTCCAGATCTTGAGGGAAAACCTTTCAGTTTTTCACCATTGAGTATAATGTTAGCTGTGGGCTTGTCATATACAACCTTTGTTGTGTTGAGGCACTTTCCTTCTATACCAAACTTGTTGAGAGTTGTAATCATGAAAGGGTGCTGTGTTTTGTTAAACACTTTTTCTGCATCTATTGAAATGATTATGTAATTTTTATCCTTCATTTTTTAATGCAGTGTATCATATTGATTGATTTGCATATGCTAAACTAAACTTGAATCACAGGGACAAATTTTACTTTTTCCTGGTATATTATCTTTTTAATATACTGTTGAATTTGGTTTGCTAGAAGTTTACTTATATAAATATATTTTTAAAATATATTGTTTAATAATATATATAATGAATAATCATACATAAACTTCATGTAAAGTATATCTGAATTCATCCCCAAAGTTTATAAGATCAGAAAGGGGATGGAGTAGAAAAATAAACATACAAAACATCATTGACCATGGATTAACTCAAAATATGGACTAATGACAGATAAAATACACAGAGAAAAATTAGGAAAATATTGCTAGGAAAAGAAGATAATCTTAGTCATGTCCCACAAACAGAGAACAAATTATGGTGACACAAAGGACATTACCAGCAGGGTATCAGGTTTGTGAGCAGATATCACTTTCCATATATGGGAAAGGTGACTTGAAGGACTACCTTAGAGAACCTGAACCTTAGCCTTAACCAATCTTGCTCTCTGAGCCAGGAGGAGGAGTGAGTGACTTATTTTCAAAGATAATGACCACTTAAAACTGTGGCCCAGAAAAGTAAGAGGACACAATCTGACCCTTGCAAACAGGAGGCTATATCCCTAGAAGTAAGAAAGATATAAAAATGGACCTTGACTGAATCAGGAGATTTGTCTGCTATTATCTTCCTGAAAAAAGAAAATCAAATCCTCTGTGGAGTAATATAATGTTTTCCAGTTTCTCTACATATATTTTTATAGGTAGTGTCCAATATTAAATAAAAAATTATCAGGCATGCCAGGAGCCAGGCCAGAATATCAGGAAATCAAGAGGAAAAAAGACCATAGAAACAGATCCAAATATGTTTTATATGTTGGGGTTTTCAGTCACTTCAAATGAAATATGATTACAAGATGAAACTATGACAAGATATTGTAAAATATAATAAACTTTACTGAAATTTCACCAAGGAAATGGAATATATTAAAAAAAAGTTGCAATAGAAATTCTTAAAAATACAACAATAGTAAGTAAAAGAATAGACAATGTATAAAAGAGAATTAGTGATCTGAAAGTTACATCAGTATAAAATAATTATTGAAATAGAGAAAAATTGTGTTAAATATATGAGAACATAAAAGGAATATAAGTAAAACATATGCCATGCAATGAAGTCACTGACATATATGTATACTATTAAAGTAACTTGTAGAGCAAGGAGAGACACAGAGATAGATAAGAAGAAAAAGAGGAGGTGGAAGGGTAGGAGGAAGGAGGAAAGAGGAGGAAGGAAGATGGAGAAAGAGTGAGAGAGAGAAAAGGGGAATAAGGAGAGACAGAAGTAATATTTGAAGAGATAATATCTAAGACGTAAACTCAGTAAGGATGTCAAGCAAAAGATTCAAAATCTCTATAAATCTCAAGGACAAAAAACAAAACAACAAATAAAACATCATAGATAACCTGCTAAAATCAAAAATAAGGAGAAAATTTTAATAGTAGCCAGAGAGGAAAAAACATGCATCATCGTCAAATGAACAATCATAAAAGTTACAGAAAATTTCCCAACATAAATGATGAAAGTCTATAGACAATGGGATGGAACAATCAAAATGCTTAAAGAAAATAAGAACCAAGCTACTTTTCCATACCCAGTGAAAGTGCCCTTCAAACATTAAAATAAACATGTTTTAGGTAAGCAGAAAAGAGAACACTGGTCACCGGTGGACTCACCTGAAAAAGGTGCTAGAGGAAGGTTTGCAAATGGAAGAAGAATGTTTCTAGATGGAAGCAGAGTAATGCCTAAATCCCAAGAAAATATCCATAATTTTGTGGCTAAATATAAAAAAATTAACTATTAAATAAAATGATAAAACTATTTGTGTCCATCAGGAGACACATACCATGTGGTTATGACTGTGTTATTATAATAATTTAAAATATACAGTGTCATAATAACAAAAATAAAGCTGGAGTATCTATAATAATTTCAGACAAAATACTATTTATGGATAAGACATTAAGGATCTGCAAATAACAATATAATTAATTTTCCAACTATGATGTCTAAGAATTACAATCACTCATGAAATTAATAACCCTAAAATTATATATCTAAACCTGTATTTTATATGAGTCACCTCAAAAGAGAATGTGACAAGTCCACAACTTTAGTAACTCAAAAAGAAGCCAATATACCAGTAAGAACAGAAATTTGTAAATAGAAATTTGAGGAACACAACTATAAGTTTTATCTAATGATGGACATAGATGCTTGTGGCCCAATAAATAAATATCCATTTATTTTTATTAATACATGGACAATTTACAAAAATTGATCACCTAATAAGTTATACAGGGAGTATCCAAATAATTCAAGTATTTTATAACAACTAAAATTAATAACAACAAGAACAAATTCTCTCAACACAAATTTTTTTTATTAGTTTCTGCTTTATAACAAAGTGAATCAGTCATACATATACATCTGTTCCCACATCCCTTCCCTCATGCATCTCCCTCCCTCCCACCCTCCCCATCCCACCCCTCCAGGCGGTCACAAAGCACCGAGCTGATCTCCCTGTGCTCTGCGGCTGCTTCCCACTATCTATCTACCTTACGTTTGGTAGTGTATATATGTCCATGCCTCTCTCTCGCTTTGTCACAGCTTACCCTTCCCCCTCCCCATATCCTCAAGTCCATTCTCAAGTAGGTCTGTGTCTTTATTCCCGTTTTACCCCTAGGTTCTTCATGACTTTTTTTTTTTAATTCCATATATATGTGTTAGCATACGGTATTTGTCTTTCTCTTTCTGACTTACTTCACTCTGTATGACAGACTCTAGGTCTATCCACCTCATTACAAATAGCTCAGTTTCGTTTCTTTTTATGGCTGAGTAATATTCCATTGTATATATGTGCCACATCTTCTTTATCCATTCATCCGATGATGGACACTTAGGTTGTTTCCATCTCTGGGCTATTGTGAATAGAGCTGCAATGAACATTTTGGTACATGTCTCTTTTTGAATTATGGTTTTCTCAGGGTATATGCCTAGTAGTGGGATTGCTGAGTCATATGGTAGTTCTATTTGTAGTTTTTTAAGGAACCTCCATATTGTTCTCCATAGTGGCTGTACCAATTCACATTCCCACCAGCAGTGCAAGAGTGTTCCCTTTTCTCCATACCCTCTCCAGCATTTATTGTTTCTAGATTTCTTGACGATGGCCATTCTGACTGGTGTGAGATGATATCTCATTGTAGTTTTGATTTGCATTTCTCTAATGATTAATGATGTTGAGCATTCTTTCATGTGTTTGTTGGCAGTCTGTATATCTTCTTTGGAGAAATGCCTATTTAAGTCTTCTGCCCATTTTTGGATTGGGTTGTTTGTTTTTTTTGCTATTGAGCTGCATGAGCTGTTTATAAATTTTGGAGATTAATCCTTTGTCAGTTGCTTCATTTGCAAATATTTTCTCCCATTCTGAGGGTTGTCTTTTGGTCTTGTTTATGGTTTCCTGTGCTGTACAAAAGCTTTGAAGTTTCATTAGGTCCCATTTGTTTATCTTTGTTTTTATTTCCATTTCTCTAGGAGGTGGGTCCAAAAGGATCTTGCTGTGATTTATGTCATAGAGTGTTCTGCCTATGTTTTCCTCTAAGAGTTTGATAGTTTCTGGCCTTACATTTAGGTCTTTTATCCATTTTGAGCTTATTGTGTATGGTGTTAGAGAATGATCTAATCTCATACTTTTACATGTCCCTGTCCAGTTTTCCCAGCACCACTTATTGAAGAGGCTGTCTTTTCTCCATTGTATATTTTTGCCTCCTTTATCAAAGATAAGTTGACCATATGTGCGTGAGTTTATCTCTGGGCTTTCTATCCTGTTCCATTGATCTATCTTTCTGTTTTTGTGCCAGTACCACACTGTCTTGATAACTGTAGCTTTGTAGTATAGTCTGAAATCAGGGAGCCTGATTCCTCCAGCTCCGTTTTTCATTCTCAAGTTTGCTTTGGCTATATGGGGTCTTTTGTTTTTCCAAAGAAATTTTGAAATTTTTTGTTCTAGTTCTGTGAAAAATGCCAGTGGTAGTTTGATAGGGATTGCATTGAATCTGTAGATTGCTTTAGGTAGTAGAGTCATTTTCACAATATTGATTCTTCCAATCCAGGAGCATGGTATATCTCTCCATCTATTTGTATCATCTTTAATTTCTTTCATCAGTGTCTTATAATTTTCTGCATACAGGTCTTTTGTCTCCTTAGGTAGGTTTATTCCTAGATATTTTATTCTTTTTGTTGCAGTGGTAAATGGGAGTGTTTCCTTGATTTCATTTTCAGATTTTTCATCATTAGTGTACAGGAATGCCAGAGATTTCTGTGCATTAATTTTGTATCCTGCTACTTTACCAAATTCATTGATTAGCTCTAGTAGTTTTCTGGTAGCATCTTTAGGATTCTCTATGTATAGTATCATGTCATCTGCAAAGAGTGACAGCTTTACTTCTTTTCCAATTTGGATTCCTTTTATTTCCTTATCTTCTCTGATTGCTGTGGCTAAAACTTCCAAAACTATGTTGAATAAGAGTGGTGAGAGTGGGCAGCCTTGTCTTGTTCCTGATCTTAGTGGAAATGGTTTCAGTTTTTCACCATTGAGGACAATGTTGGCTGTGGGTTTGTCATATATGGCCTTTATTATGTTGAGGAAAGTTCCCTCTAAGCCTACTTTCTGCAGGGTTTTTATCATAAATGGGTGTTGAATTTTGTCAAAAGCTTTCTCTGCATCTATTGAGATGATCATATGGTTTTTCTCCTTCAATTTGTCAATATGGTGTATCACATTGATTGATTTGCGTATATTGAAGAATCCTTGCATTCCTGGAATAAACCCCACTTGATCATGGTGTATGATCCTTTTAATGTGCTGTTGGATTCTGTTTGCTAGTATTTTGTTGAGGATTTTTACATCTATGTTCATCAGTGATATTGGCCTGTAGTTTTCTTTCTTTGTGACATCCTTGCCTGGTTTTGGTATCAGGTGATGGTGGCCTTGTAGAATGAGTTTGGGAGTGTTCCTTCTTCTGAAATTGTTTGGAAGAGTTTGAGAAGGATGGGTGTTAGCTCTTCTCTAAATGTTTGATAGAATTCGCCTGTGAAGCCATCTGGTCCTGGGCTTTTGTTTGTTGGAAGATTTTTAATCACAGTCTCAATTTCAGTGCTTGTGATTGGTCTATTCATATTTTCTATTTCTTCCTGATTCAGTCTTGGCAGGTTGTGCATTTCTAAGAATTTGTCCATTTCTTCCAGGTTGTCCATTTTATTGGCATAGAGTTGCTTGTAGTAATCTCTCATGATCTTTTGTATTTCTGCAGTGTCAGTTGTTACTTCTCCTTTTTCATTTCTAATTCTATTGATTTGAGTCTTCTCCCTTTTTTTCTTGATGAGTCTGGCTAATGGTTTGTCAATTTTGTTTATCTTCTCAAAGAACCAGCTTTTAGTTTTATTGATCTTTGCTATCGTTTCCTTCATTTCTTTTTCATTTATTTCTGATCTGATCTTTATGATTTCTTTCCTTCTGCTAACTTTGGGGTTTTTTTGTTCTTCTTTCTCTAATTACTTTAGGTGCAGGGTCAGGTGGTTTACTCGAGATGTTTCCTGTTTCTTAAGGTGGGATTGTATTGCTATAAACTTCCCCCTTAGAACTGCTTTTGCTGCATCCCATAGGTTTTGGGTCATCGTGTCTCCATTGTCACTTGTTTCTAGGTATTTTTTTATTTCCTCTTTGATTTCTTCAGTGATCACTTTGTTATTGAGTAGTGTATTGTTTAGCCTCCATGTGTTTGTATTTTTTACAGATCTTTTCCTGTAATTGATGTCTAGTCTCATAGCATTGTGGTCGGAAAAGATACTTGATACAATTTCAATTTTCTTAAATTTACCAAGGCTTGATTTGTGACCCAAGATATGATCTATCCTGGAGAATGTTCCATGGGCACTTGAGAAAAATGTGTATTCTGTTGTTTTTGGATGGAATGTCCTATAAATATCAATTAAGTCCATCTTGTTTAATGTATCATTTAAAGCTTGTGTTTCCTTATTTATTTTCATTTTGGATGATCTGTCCATTGGTGAAAGTGGGGTGTTAAAGTCCCCTACTATGATTGTGTTACTGTCGATTTCCCCTTTTATGGCTGTTAGTATTTGCCTTATGTATTGAGGTGCTCCTATGTTGGGTGCATAAATATTTACAATTGTTATATCTTCTTCTTGAATCGATCCCTTTATCATTATGTAGTGTCCTTCTTTGTCTCTTCTAATAGTCTTTATTTTAAAGTCTATTTTGTCTGATATAAGAATTGCTACTCCAGCTTTCTTTTGATTTCCATTTGCATGGAATATCTTTTTCCATCCCCTTACTTTCAGTCTGTATGTGTCTCTAGGTCTGAAGTGGGTCTCTTGTAGACAGCATATATATGGGTCTTGTTTTTGTATCCATTCAGCCAATCTGTGTCTTTTGGTGGGAGCATTTAGTCCATTTACATTTAAGGTAATTATTGATATGTATGTTTCTATTCCCATTTCCTTAATTGCTTTGGGTTTGTTATTGTAGGTATATTCCTTCTGTTGTGGTTCTTGCCTAGAGAAGTTCCTTTAGCATGTGTTGTAAAGCTGGTTTGGTGGTGCTGAACTCTCTCAGCTTTTGCTTGTCTGTAAAAGTTTTAATTTCTCCATCAAATCTGAATGAGATCCTTGCTGGGTAGAGTAATCTTGGTTGCAGGTTTCTCTCCTTCATCACTTTAATTATGTCCTGCCGCTCCCTTCTGGCTTGTAGAGTTTCTGCTGAGAGATCAGCTGTTAACCTGATGGGGATTCCCTTGTGTGTTATTTGTTGTTTTTCCCTTGCTGCTTTTAATATGATCTCTTTGTGTTTAATTTTTGACAGTTTGATTAATATGTGTCTTGGCGTATTTCTCCTTGGATTTATTCTGTATGGGACTCTCTGTGCCTCCTGGACTTGATTAACTATTTCCTTTCCCACATTAGGGAAGTTTTCAACTATAATCTCTTCAAATATTTTCTCAGTCCCTTTCTTTTTCTCTTCTTCTTCTGGAGCCCCTATAATTCGAATGTTGGTGCGTTTAATGTTGTCCCAGAGGTCTCTTAGACTGTCCTCTGTTCTTTTCATTCTTTTTTCTTTATTTTGCTCTGCATCCGTTATTTCCACTATTTTATCTTCCACCTCACTTATCCGTTCTTCTGCCTCACTTATTCTGCTATTGATCCCATCTAGAGTATTTTTCATTTCGTTTATTGTGTTTTTAATTGATGCTTGATTCATTTTTAGTTCTTCTAGGTCCTTGTTAACTGTTTCTTGCATTTTGTCTATTCTATTTCCAAGATTTTGGATCTTGGAAATAGAATCTTAGATCATCTTTACTATCATTATTCTGTATTCTTTTTCAGGTAGACTGCCTATTACCTCTTCATTTGTTAGGTCTGGTAGGTTTTTATCTTTCTCCTTCACCTGCTGTGTGTTTTTCTGTCTTCTCATTTTGCTTATCTTACTGTTCTCAACACAAATTTAAAATCAACATATAGAAGGTAGTAAAATGCAGTAAAACAAATAAAAATAAAATTTCTTGAAAATTAAAAAAATGAAGTCTTAAGTTATTCATTTGTGAATAAGTTAGTCACAAAGGTCATTACAAATTTTAGAACTAAAATACAAAGAAATACCAGATATCAAGTCTTACAGAATGATACTATATTGGTCCTCAGAGGTATATGAATAACATTAGATGCACAAAAGAAGACAAAACCAGATATTTTCAACTCATGTAAAGATTAAGGGAGTTGAGGGATATTTACAAGATAAAGGATAACTTTGACAATTTTAAAGAAGGAAAGTAAGATGGAGAAACTTATTTAACCAAATATCAAAATATATTTTAAGGCAGAGTGATTAAGACATTATGATATTGACATGGGTAGAAAATGAGAATTAGAACAAAGATTAGTTATTATTCAAGTTAGAGAATCAGATAAATGCCAAAAATCGATCATCCATTCAATATGTCAGTGGTCATTTATTAAAGGAAAAAAAGAAGAAAGAAAAAGGGAAAGAACAAAAACTTTGAAAACTAGAATAAAAGGAATTATCTTCACCAAGTAATCAAAATAATTATAAAGAAAATAGTGATAAGTATTTTTTCACATTAACTCCAGTGTCTACAGTAAAGCAATGAGGATTTTTCACCATTTAGACTTGCAAGAATTGGAAAGCAGCTTACAAAATGGGCTTTATGTACTATGTCAGCCTGGATTCAGTTAGTAGATAAAAGTCACATGGGAATACAATAAGAGGTCACTATTATGTTATTGAGGTAGCAAGAGCAGACACCAGTTAATACAACTAGGATTGAGGAACAAAGGAATGAAGTTTCTTTTTTTTTAATTTTAAATTTTAAATTGGCCTTAAACCTCTGTGAAAGAGTACTTCCTAGCTGCTACTGTTCTTTTTTTTTTTTTTTCTGAACTCAAAGGAGAGACCCTATGGGTGGACGAAGTTCTCTGAAAAGGGATCGGAAGGTGTTAGAAAATTGCAAATTAAAATCAACTGCTGCCACTGATAAGGATAACGGCTACTATGGTGACAAAGCATTAATCTAGAAATAAAAGTAAAAACAGAAAATAAAATAAGAATAGTGAAAGACACAAAAGAGTATGTCCCTTTTCCCTACACCAGTTACTCAGGCTCTGTCTAGCACTCTCTATTGGCAGAACCAAATTGGAAGTCAGGTGCCAAAGAGAAATGTGGTTTTCAGAGTTTCACCTATATTATCACACAGCAGAATATAGTGGGTAGATTGGAAGCTGGCATACAGTAGCTTAATGATTAGAAGCTGGCATACAATAGCTTAACAACTGGACTATTTGCCAGATATACATACAAAGTCCAAAAGTATTAACAGATTTTTTAACTAAGGTAATTAAGAACAATGATGTAAGCACAATGCACAAAAATCAATAGCATCATGATAAGTGGTATCCAACTAGGATATCTAAAAGGCATGACGTTCAGATTGTTTAATAAATGACCATAAGCCTAATCATAACAGTAATATATAAAAATTGTATGATACATAATGGTAATAATATATTATAAATAATACATATTATAATTATATGTAACATATAACACTAATATATATACATATATAGAGAGAGATCTATATCTTTGTTTCTGTTACATCTTCTAATGATAGATAAAAACTACATATAATTAATTATAAACCCTTTTAAGGGCTATAAAGTATTTCTAATAAAGAGCAATAATACAGATTGGAAAGCTCAATATTAATAAAACTGTGAATTTTCTATAAATTGACCTAAAAATTTAATGTTACTGTAAAAAATTCTCAATAGATTTTTTAAAGAAATTTTTAAAAGCAGGTAACAACTTTATAAGATAAAGAAAAAATAAATAATTTTAAAGAAAAACAGGATGGAAAAACTTGCTTTACCAAATATCACTCTTCCTTTCCTTTAAGGAAGAGTGATTAAGATATTATGGTGTTGACAAATTGATAGACAAATAGACAAATACATAGAGCAGAATGAAAAATCTAAAATCAGATCCATGCATATTTGGAAGCTTGATACATCAGAGGCAGTATTACAAATGAGAAGAGAAAATATTTATTATGAAGTAAATGATGTTAGGGAAACTGGTTGTTCATATGGGGAAAAATTGAAATTGGGTCATTATGTTAGAGTGTACACAATGACTAATTTTAGATAGAAATGAAAAATTTTTAACTTTTAGGAGAAAATGTCACATGTTTTCAATGGCACCAGATTAGGTTATTTTAAGATAACAATTTATTACCACAAATTACCATTAAAAATTATAAAAGAAAATCTAAAGAGTTTTAGAAAATATTTGCAAAAAGTAATAATGGTAAAATGGTTAGTATCTTGAATATAAAAGAACCACAGAAGAAAAAATACCTAATTATTCAATAGGTAAATGGGCAAAATGTACTAACAAATTCACAGAGAAGGAAATAAAAATTTCTAGTAAACATGTGGAAAGATATTCAATAATTCTAATCCAATGAAATATACTTTTCTTTAAAAATTACCAAATTATATAGTGTTGAGCATGTGGAGCTTTGAAAACTCTTATACCCTCATGGTAAGATGGTAAATTACTGCATCAATCTTTGAAAGTAATTTCTTAACATCAAATAAAATTCAAGATATTCTTACTCTGCACCCAGACTTTCCAATTTCAGGAATCTAAATAAAATCTTGCAAGCATGAACTAGGTGATATCTGCAAAAACAATCCTTACCATATTGTTTCTTAGCAAAAAATTGTAAACAACCTAAATAAATATGTATCAATTGGAGGATGGATAAATAAATTACAGTAAATCTGTAAAATGAAATAGTCTCATATATAAGCATGATTAAATATTATTTGTTGAGCAAAATAAATGAAAATTGCAGAATCACAGTGTAATATTACATACATTTAAATATGCAAAAATAGTAGTTTATAAATACATGCTTATATATAAAATATTCACTAGATTGATAAAAACACTTCAGAAGGATGATTACCTTACAGGGAATGGTATTATGGAAAAATAGTGGCCTCAACTTAATCTGTAAATGCATGTTTTTAGTAGATAAAGGCTCTGAAACAAATACTGCATGATGTTAAGATATGTTAAATCTGGATTACAGGAATGCGGATTCAGTTATTTGTCATATATGCATCTTCCTGTCTCTGTATATTTGAAATATTTAACTATACACCAATTCATGTTGATTTAAAAAATGCACCTGAACCCATATCTCATATTTTATACTCATATTAACTGAAAATGGATCACCTAAATATAAAACCTAAAGGAGAAAATAGAAGAAAATGTTTATGACTTTGGGTCAAAGATTTCTTAGAGGGGCCTCCCTGGTGGCGCAGTGGTTGAGAGTCCGCCTGCCGATGCAGGGGATACGGGTTCGTGCCCCGGTCTGGGAGGATCCCATATGCCGCGGAGCGGCTGGGCCCGTGAGCCATGGCCGCTGGGCCTGCGCATCCGGAGCCTGTGCTCCGCAACGGGAGAGGCCACAACAGTGAGAGGCCCGCATACCGCAAAAAGAAAGAAAAAAAAAAAAAAAAAAAAGATTTCTTAGATATGAGATCAAAAAAATCATAAAAGAAAAAAATGGTAAAATGGACTACATAAAATTTTAAAACTGCTATCTAAAAGTTAATTACTGCCCCTGGGCAGCTGACGTGAACCTGCTCTCCTCAGGACCCGCTGGGGCTTTGGCTTCTGGAACACATGGGGCTGAGTCCATGCTGACAGCCTGGGGGCTTCAGGACAACACAGGGTCAAGTCCATGCTGGTGGGAGCCAAGTCTCCTCAGGACTTGCTGGTGCTTTGACTTTGGGACGTTGTGGGGTCCAGTTCATGCTGACAGGAGCCCTGTCTCCTCAGGACCTGCTGGGAGGTGGGGCGACTGAAGGAAAAGGTAACCCACAGGACCCAAGACATGGTAGCTACTAATATACTCTTCCCACAGTGCCTCTTAATACCTTGTGGACACCTACAAGGGAAATAAGTATCACAACTTTGGTTGAACATGGTTGGCCGCGTGGCTGACAGGGTTTTGGTGCTCCGGCTGGGTGTCAGGCCTGTGCCTTTGAGGCGGGAGAGCCAAGTTCAGGACATTGGTCCACCAGAGACCTCCCAGCTTCGTGTAATATTAAACAGCGAAACCTCTCCCAGAAATCTCCATCTCAGTGCTAAGACCCAGCTCCACTCAATGACCAGCAAGCTACCGTGCTGGACACCCTAAGCCAAACAACTAGCAACACACAAACACAACCCCACCCATTAGCAGTGAGGCTGCCTAAAATCATAATAAGGTCACAGGCACCCCAAAACACACCACCGGACGTGGTCCTGCCCACCAGAAAGACAAGATCCAGCCTCATCCAACAGAACACAGGTACCAGGCCCCTCCACCAGGAAGCCTAAACAAGCCACTGAACCACCCTTAGCCATTAGGGGCACACACCAAAACAATGGGAACTACGAACCTGCAGGCTGCAAAAAGGAGACCCCAAACACAGTAAGTTAAGCAAAATGACAAGACAGAGAAACACACAGCAGATGAAGAAGCAAGGTAAAAACCAATCAGACAAAACAAATGAAAAGGAAATAGGCAGTCGACCTGAAAAAGAATTCAGAATAACGATAGTAAAGATGATACAAAATCTTGGAAATACAATGGTGAAAATAAAAGAAGCATTTAACAATGACCTAGAAGAACTAAAGAGCAAACAAACAATGATGAGCAACACAATAAATGAAATAAAAAATTCTCTAGAAAGAATCAATAACAGAATAACCAAGGCAGAAGAACGGATAACTGACCTGGAAGATAAAATAGTGGAAATAACACCCACAGAGCAGAATAAAGAAAAAAGAATGAAAAGAATGGAGGACAGTCTCAGAGACTTCTGGGACAACGTTAAAAACAACAACATTCGAATTATTGGGGTCCCAGAAGAAGAAGAGAAAAAGAAAGGGACTGAGAAACTATTTGAAGAGATTATAGTTGAAAACTTCCCTAATATGGAAAAGGAAATAGTCAATCAAGTCCAGGAAGCGCAGAGAGTCCCATATAGGATAAATCCAAGGAGAAACACGCCAACACACATATTAATCAAACTATCAAAAATTAATTACAAAGAAAAAGTATTAAAAGCAGCAAGGGAAAACCCACAAATAACATATAAGGGAATCCCCATAAGGTTAACAGCTGGTCTTTCAGCAGAAACTCTGCAAGCCAGAAGAGAGTGGCAGGACATATTTAAAGTGATGAAAGGGAAAAACCTACAACCAAGATTACCCGACCCATCAAGGATCTCATTCAGATTCGATGGAGAAATTAAAACCTTTACAAACAAGCAAAAGCTAAGAGAATTCAGCACCACCAAACCAGCTCTACAACAAATGCTAACTGAACTTCTGTAGGCAGGAAACACAAGAGAAGGAAAAGACCTACAAAAACAAACCCAAAACAATTAAGAAAATGGTATTAGGAACACACATATCGATAATTACCTTAAATGTGAATGGATTAAGTGCTCCAACCAAAAGACATAGACTGGCTAAATGGATACAAAAACAAGACCCATATATATGCTATCTACAAGAGACCCACTTCAGACCTAGGGACACATACAGACTGAAAGTGAGGAGATGGAAAAAGATATTCCATGCAAATGGCAATGAGAAGAAAGCTGGAGTAGCAATTCTCATATCAGACAAACTAGACTTTAAAATAAAGACAATTACAAGAGACAAAGAAGGACACTACATAATGATCAAGGGATCAATCCAAGAAGAAGATATAACAATTGTAAATATTTATGCACTCAACATAGGAGCACCTCAATACATAAGGCAAATGCTAACAGCCATAAAAGGGGAGATGGACAATAACACACTCATAGTAGGAGACTTTAACACTCCACTTTCACCAAGGGTCAGATTATCCAAAATGAAAACAAATAAGGAAACACAAGCTTTAAATGATACATTAAACAAGATGGACTTAATTGATATTTATAGCAAGTCTGATATTGAATCACTTACAATAGATTGGAATTTTTTTCTGTCACTGACTTGTTATGGTATCCTGGACATGTCACTTAAACCCACTGTCAAGAAATTTGGTTGAAATACACAGTTCCTAATTTTCCTTTCCATCCTAAATAAGCTAACGTTCTTCCTTCCTAAACATGACGCCCGTTTTAAGAAAGGTGAGTAGGCAAACTTCTGTTTGAAATAACTCTATTTAGCTTTTTTATTAGCATCTTTATTGAAGTATAATTGCTTTACAATGTTGTGTTTGTTTCTGCTGTATAACAAAGTGAATCAGTTATACATATACATATATTCCCATATCCCCTCCCTCTTGCATCTCCCTCCCACCCTCCCTATCCCACCCCTCTAGGTGGTCACAAAGCACTGAGCTGATCTCCCTGTGCTATGCAGCTGCTTCCCACTAGCTATCTGTTTTACATGTGGTAGTGTATATATGTCAATGCTCACTCACTTCACCCCATCTTACACTTCCCCCTCCCCGTGTCCTCAAGTTCATTCTCTACATCTGCATCTTTATTCCTGTCCTGCTGTAGGTTCATCAGAACCTTTTTGGGTTTTTTTTAGATTCCATATATATGTGTTAGCATACAGTATTTGTTTTTCTCTTTCTGACTTACTTCACTCTGTATGACAGACTCTACGTCCATCCACCTCACTACAAATAACTCAATTTTGTTTCTTTTTATGTCTGAGTAATATTCCATTGTATATATGTGCCCCATCTTCTGTATCCATTCACCTGTCGATGGACACTTAGGTTGCTTCCATGTCCTGGCTATTGTAAATAGAGTTGCAATGAACATTGTGGTACATGACTCTTTTTGAATTATGGTTTTCTCCAGGTATATGCCCAGTAGTGGGATTGCTGGGTCATGTGGTAGTTCTAGTTTTAGTTTTTTAAGGAAGCTCCATACTGTTCTCCATAGTGGCTGTATCACTTTACATTCCCACCAACAGGGCAAGAGGGTTCCCTTTTCTCTACACCCTCTCCAGCATTTATTATTTGTAGATTTTTTGATGATGACCATTCTGACCGGTGTGAGGTGATACCTCATTGTAGTTTTGTTTTGCATTCCTCTAATGATTAGTGATGTTGAGCATAAATCACAGCAAGATCCTTTTTGACCCACCTCCTAGAGAAATGGAAATAAAAACAAAAATAAACAAATGGGACATAATGAAACTTAAATGCTTTTGCACAGCAAAGGAAACCATAAACAAGACGAAAAGACAACCCTCAGAATGGGAGAAAACATTTGCAAATGAAGCAACTGACAAAGGATTAATCTCCAAAATATACAAGCAGCTCATGCAGCTCAGTATCAAAAAAACAAACTCTATTTAGCTTTAAACCCGTATCTTGTCAAAGATAATTTTTTTGTGTGGCTCTATACTACTCAGTGTGCCTTCTTCTGGCTCTATCTATAGGAGACCTCCTGTATTCTGAGTTACCATATTATAAAGACTGTTATTCTGTGAGTTCAGAGAGGAAAATGGTGCTGGGAATAATTGAAATCTGGTGAAAAGTATTGGGATTATCACAAGACTTTCAGTAGAAAAAAAGAAAATAAAAGTTATACATTTTTCCATGTGATTCACTTGTCTTCATTCTACACTGTTTCTAAAGTACAGGTTTCCTTGGGACTCTAGGTCCAATGTTTTTAAGCGACCACCATAAAATCCGGCACATTTTTTGGAAGGTGTGGTGAAAGCAAAGTAAAATATGGCACTTAACCAAATGGCAGAAACTAAGCAAGACACAGAGCAGATGAATGCTAAATGTTAATGAAGGACTGATATATGCATCCAGACACTTCTGTTTATATTAATTGATAGTTAATTAAGAGTAGATATAATATGATAATGAATTTCAGAAAAGAGCACTGTGCATATTTCTCTCTGTAACATTGCCCAGAATCTACTAACTTGGAAACAGTACTTTTTATTTGTGTTTTTTAAAACAAATACTGTTTTTGATAGACACTTGAGCATCTTTCAGGAAAGACAGAGGCCATTTCTTCATATGGAAACCTTCTAAAGGGAATTTGGAATAATTTTCCTGCTCTGCAGGAAGATGTTCCTTAGGGAAAGCATATTTAATAGAGGAAATGTGTTGATTTCAGTAATCACAGATGTTTAGTCCAGTCTATTTATATATGACTTGACATTTTTTATAACATATAAATAAATTTCATAAAATTTGGTGCTAATGAGAGTGTGTGATGCTGATAATCCTGACTACAGTTAAGGAAAGTGCATATGGCTCTTCTCCAGGTTTGCTCACATGTCTCTACCCACACACCTTCATATAAAATCTGTTAACACCCCTGCTAGGCAATTACGTGACATCTATTGTGCAAAGACTGCTAATGTTACTAAATTATTTAGTATATATAGAAGACAAGTTTCTATCAAGGAAGAGCTTGAGATTGTAGTGCTTAAAACCTGTTACAAAGTTGTTTGCTTTTTTTGAAGGAAAAAATTGTGCCAGTGGCAAGCCATGGTTACATACTAACATTGATCTACGTTAGATCTGCATATCCTAGGCTCTAAAAAATATTAGCTAGAGTTGCATATGTTTATTTTCACCCGTGAAATTTCTTAAGCAGCTAAGGTATACTTTTCATAGAAATTTTGAAATGGAATCTCTGATGTATATGAATAAGTGTATAGTCACGTATAATCACATACATTATAAACACATATACACACACAAACATATTTTATTTTTCATTGAAATATAGTTGATGTACAATATTATGTTAGTTACACATATTTTCTTAAAGTGGTACTGGCATAGGAGAAGATAGAGAAAAACTAGTATTTATTGAGCACCCATTTAGCAAGGTTCAAGGCTATCGTTATTTCCCTAAGCTTTATCTGGTCATAAGAATTACCTAAGGCATATGTTTAAACACAAACTTGTGATCCTTATCTAAGACCTACTGAATCAGACTCTAGGAGTGGGTACCTAGAAATTTGTAATTCGGCCATTGCTGGAGGTGAGTCTTTGAATCAAGGAAGTTTGAGGAAAAACTGAAAAGATTTCATTTAAACTTCTACTACTCGTATAGATATTGTATCAAATATATCAATAAACTTGGCTAATATTAGTTAATAAGAGGTGAGAGCTAGGATGTGAAATAAATCTATGTAATTCAAAAGCCCACATTTCCTACCCTCACTGCAGTTGCTTTAAAAAAACAGAAACATCCACCCCTCAAAAAAAAACCCAGCTCTATTGATTTATAATGTATATACCATAAAATTCACACTTTGAAATGGTACAGTTGGTTTTATTATATTCACAGAGCTGTGCAACCATCACCATCACATTTTGGAGCATTTTCATCACCCCAGAAAGAAACCCATGCCCATGAACAATTATTCACCATCGCTTCCTCCCCTCAGCCTTGGCAATTACTCATCTGCTTTATGGATTTGCCTAATTTAAACATTTTGTATAAATGAAATCACACAATATGTGGCCTTTCGTTATTGGCTTCTTAAAATTATCATAATGTTTTCAAGGCTCATCCATGTTGTAGCATGTGTCAGTATTTCAATTGCTTTAAAAATTTTTTTTTCTTTTATATTGGAGCATCGTTGATTATGATGAAATAATTTTCTCTTTTATGGATATATAACATTCTGCTGATCCATGCATCAATTGATGGGAATCTGGATTATTTCCAGTTTTTGGCTAATATGATTTATATTGCCATGAATATTTGTGTAGAAGTTTTTGTGTGGACAGATATTTTCAATTGTCTTGAATGTCTAGGAGTAAAAATACTGGATAACATAGCTGTATATTTGAAGAATTCCCAACAATTTTCTAAAGTGTCTGCACCATTTTACAATCCCACCAGCGATGTATGAGGGTTCTAACTTCTTCCCATATCTGTCAACACTTGATATTTTTTCATTTTTGTTTTGCTATCCTAATGAGTGCAAATGGTATTTCATCGTGGTTTTGATTTGTAACTTTTTAAACAGTTTTACTGAGGTATAATTGAGATATAGAACAAAAAACTGCACGTTTAATGAAATTGATGAGTTTAGACATATGCATACCCCTGTGATATCATCACCATAATCAAGAAAACAAACATATCCACCACCAGTAAAAGTGTCCTTTTGTGTGTGTGTGTGTGTGTATGTGTGTGTGTGTGGTAAGAATGCTTGACATGAGATTTACCTTCTTAGCAGATTTTTTAGATTTATTAATGAATAATGATGCTGAGCATTGTTTCTTGTGCTTATTGCCTATTTGTATATCTGCTTTGGAGAAATATCTATTTAAATCCTCTGCCCATTTTTAAATTAGGTTGTTTATATTTTATTATTGTTTTAAGTATCCTTTATATATTCTAGATATAAGTCCCTTATCAGTTATGTGACTTGCAAATAATATTTTCTACCATTCTATAGAATATCTTTTCACTTTATTGATAATATCCTTTGAAGAACAAAAGGTTTTTTTATTTTGATAAGATCAATTTTCTATTTTGTCCCTGTACTTTTGTTGTCCTTTCTAAGAAACCATTGACATATTTGAGGTCATAATGATTTACTTCAATATTTTCTTCTAAGAGTTTTAGGGCTTTAACTCTTATGTTAAATCCCTGATCTGTTTTGAGTTATTTTTTCTTTATAGTATGTGGTAGGGTCCAACATCATTACTGTGTACATGAATATCCAGTTGTTCCAGTATCATTTATTCAAAAGACTATTCTTTCCCCCATTGAATTACCTTGGCAATCTTGTCAAAAATAATTTGACCATAAATGTTAGTTTATTTCTGGACTCTCAACTCTATTCCATTGATTTATATGTGTATTTTTGTGGTAGTAGCACTCTGTCTTGGTTACTGTAGCTTTGTATGTTTTGAATTTGGGAAGTATGAATTTTTTAACTTTGTTTTTCTTCTTCAGTACTATTTGGCTACCCCAGGTGTCTTGCACTGCTATATGAATTTATAACCATCTTGTTAATTTCTACAAAATACATATATAGAATTTTAATGGAGATTGCCACCATAGCAATATTCAGTCATCCAATCAGTGAACCTGACTTGTCCCCACTACCCACTTCATTTCGTTTTACCTCTCTTGACTTTTTACACAGTATTTCTGTCTTTTTATCACACCCAAGAATATTTGGTTTTCAGTTGTATGATATGCAATCCATAATGTAACTATTACAAGGTCTCTGTAAAAGGCATATAACACCTTTTGGACAAAGTGCCTTATAGTACAATAATAGTGTCTGTATAAGGGACAGCAGAAGCATAACACAGGAAAAAATCTGTGCATAAAGCAGGAGAGCAAAAGAATATAATTTTAAATCCACAGCAGGAGCATTTACACTTGTAAGAAATATACTTTGTTTTCTATAATTTCTAGGTTATTAAGAACAAACTATTTCTAGGTTATTAAGAACATTTGAAGTTAAAACCATCATAATTTATAATAATAAAGACATTTTAAAAAATCCACTGTTCTTATGCATTATATTTTGTCCTTTACTAATATTTATCTTTAATACCAACTACAAACCTCATTTTAAAGAGAAAAATTAGGCTGTGAGTGATGAAAGAGTGACCCAAATTATAAAATTATGCTATACAGATATAATATTTGAATGCAATTATTGTTTAAAGATTCTACTCATTTCACTGTAATAACTAATAGTGAAACGAGCCAAGGTTAGGAAACAGATATATGTTTTGTTCCATTCCTCAGCCACTGATTGGCAAATCATTTTTGTATCTTTAATTTAAAAATTTTACACATGTGAAATGAGACTAATAATACTTCACAGCCTAATTATATATGCTGTAGAAATGCAGGATTGGTTTAACATTCAAAATTAATAAATGTAATTATCCACATTAATTAGAGGAGAAAATCTTATATAACTTTTTAATGTGTTAAATAAAAGCGTTTTCTTAAAGCCAGTATCCTTTATGCAAAGCCTCATATTGAACTAGAAATAAACAGGAAATTTGATCTAAAAAAAGCTTTTTAAAGACCATATAATTAACATAATTAATGTTGAATAATTAAAATACTTACTTTGAGATTAAGTAAAAGGCAAACAATACCTGGTCTTGCAAAATTTTACTGGAGATTCTACCCACTGCAATAAGGCAAGAAAAAAGAGGCACATGGTAAAATAATTGAAAAAGAATAAATGGGAGTTTCTTCATTTCCATGTGACATTATTATGTTCATATAAAATCCAAAAAATACCAACAGGTAAAGTAGTTAAATTGAGTGTGTTTACCTTAATTGCTAGTTGCAAGTTCAGCATAAAAAGGTCAATGGCATTATTATCTACTAGCAACAGAAATTTGCATTTAAAAATGACATCTGAAATAATTTGCAAATATATAATATATATGATAAATTATACATAAACTCATGGATAAAAATATAAAATATTGAAATAAATTAAGGAAGATCCATATAAGAGACAGAATATACTATGTAGGTTTGAAAATTCAATATTATCTTCAAACATTTTTTGAACTTCAATGAATTTAAAATATATATGAAAATTAAAATCACCCAGAGACTCTAGAGGCTTTTGAACAAAAACAAAATGAGAGTTTTTGTTCTGCCTGATACCAAGACTTTTTATAGGTACAATCATTAAGACAGTATAAGAGTAAAAAAAAAAATAGATCATAGAAATAGAAAAGAATCTAAAAACAGACCCCAGATATAAGTACCTTTGATTTGTAACAAACGAAATATTGCAGATTAGTGGGGAAATTACGGTATTTTTAGTATATGTTACTGAGAAATTTGGATATTTACATGGAAAATATGAAGCATGACCTCTCCTTCATATCACAGAAAATTTAGTTCTAGTGAAACTTTTAACAATAGTGTAAAGAAAGAACAATATACCTTCTAGAAAATGATATGAGAAAGTCTTTATAAGCTTGGAAAAACTTCTTGAAACATGAAACTAAAAACACTAATCTCAATGTCATGATTATAAATTTCTTTTCATTAAAATCAAAAATTTCTGTTCACAACAGACACCACTAAAAGAATGAAAAGGCAAACAGCAAATAGAGTAAAGACGTTTCCAAAACATACACCCAGCAAAGTGTTTCTACTGAGAGGATTCACAGACCACCTACAGATTAATAAGAAAGAGAGATTAGTCAAAATTAGAAAAATAGCAAAGGACTTGATTAGGCACTTCACAAAAGAGTATATCAATATGGACAAGAAACATATGGAAAGGTCTTTGACATAATTAGTTATCAGGGAAACCCAAAAGGCAGAATAACAGAGCCACCCAAATGGTTACATTGATAGACCTGCAGTATCAGATATGGGCAAATAATCTAGCACAGACATAGCTATTCTAGCTTACTGGTGGGGTACATAGACTGGCACAACCACTCTGTAAAACTCAT
This sequence comes from Mesoplodon mirus, assembly GCF_964341445.2. Classification (NCBI taxonomy): domain Eukaryota; kingdom Metazoa; phylum Chordata; class Mammalia; order Artiodactyla; family Ziphiidae; genus Mesoplodon; species Mesoplodon mirus. The sequence continues at coordinate 49,154,797 of NC_138985.1, read as the reverse complement.
TTGGGCTTATCTGTTTCATTGAACTTATACATTCTCTACGCCCAAACAAATTTATTTCTAGATATAAACAAAGGAAATGCATATACATTGTACCCAAAGATAAGAAGGTTTAATGCACAATTATTCACAATAATCAAATACTGGGAACAATTTTAATGCCCATTAATGGCATAATGGATAAAGAATTTGTGGTATAGGGTATCCATACAAGAAATACAATGGAGCAACTCAAGTAAACAAACCATAGATACATAAAATAACATGGCTATTTTTTAAAATTTTGAGTGAAAGAGGCCAAATACAAAATAATATATATTGTAAGATATCATGTATACAGAATGTAAAAAATAGAACTAAACAATAGTGTTTAGGAGTGTATATTTACATTCATAAATCTATAATCTACAGTAAGTTGTACAATATTTCTTGATCTGGGTGGTGATTGAAATGTGTTCTCTTTGTAAAAATTTATTGAGCATACCTTTCATTGTGTGTCCTTTCATATAAAAGTATAAAGTATTTCACAATAATGTTTTATGGAAATAAAACTATGCTTATCTCTGAAATAATAGGACTCAGAAAAATACTAAGCTGAAAACATTTTTCAACAATAAAATGAAACAAAATTTAAAATTACCTGTAATTGTCAGCTATAGACATTAAATAGAATCACAAAAAAATATTTTATGTTTGTTGAAAGGAAAACAACAAAATCAGCATTCAAATAGTAACTTCACATAGAAAATATAAGAAAGAAGAAAACTATTTAGCTTTTATAAAGAAATTATGTTAGCTGTGTTCTTCCCAACCTAATATAAATGCTGTGAAATTTTCATTGAAATACTAAGAAATTTTGAAAGTTTAGCAAAAAGATGAGGACATTTCTTATTTCACTAATCAGATTCAGAAAGCAAAATTATATCAATTATTAGAAGTATAGATAATTGTGCTATAAGTTACCAAAGTAGGACAAATATAGTTTTGACTTTCTCTGTAGCCAAATAATCCAATTTTATCTCCAGTTACTGCTACCATCATAAGGAGTCAGTTATATAAATTCTGATTCATTTTACTGGTCTTAGCAATTTTTCTGAGATTAGTTATCCCAAATAATGCTCTTTAAACAATAGAATGTTTCAGTAGAGTGTCATTCTCAAATTTTATCTACAATAGAATGTTTCAGTAGAGTGTTTGTTATTCTCAAATTGTTATCTGGTGTTCACTAGCATCCAGTACTGGAATAGTTTTCAGAAAGTAGAATTATCTCTGCTATCAACTTGAATTTCCTTCTTTTAAATCTTAAAACAGAAAGTTAATCTGCCGTTAAATTATGTAATGTGACACCTACAAATTCTCTTTGAATCCACTATATAAATATTTAGATATGATGCTGGAATTAGATGAAACATAGTCAAGTATCAATTATCATTGCCATTTTAAGTAAACATGTCATCTTGGGTGAGCAAAGGAAACATAGTCACCCCAAATGAGTATTGGCTTTCTTCTTACTTTAATTACGATAATGAGTCTATAAATCATAGAGAAAAGTTCAATAAAATGACCTTTTAAAAATTACAATCTATTTTTAAAAGTGCTGAATCAACCCTTCTAATCATATTTTGGGGTAAAAGATTTTGTGGGCTTTTTATCATGGTGGAATGAAGTATGTTTCCAGGATTCTACCACTTATTCCTTACTGTAGCAGACTAACAATAACCAATCTTGTTATTCAGAAAAGCTCAGGAAGAGGTCAGCAACCTTGGGTATCAAATCAACCTCATAATCTAATTCTTCTATTTTCACTTTAATCAGAAATAGAATTAAATCTCTATCCATCTTTTGAAAAATACTCTTTTCCAAATTTCTTTTGAATATTTTTTTTCCCACCGTTTTTTCCCCTCTATTTACACATAACAATGTAATCTGGTGAGTCCCTAAGAGAAAGTGAAATTGGAATTACTGTAGAAAAGAGAAAAGAAAATCTGCCCTAAAAGGCTTGTCTTCATTTGCCATCATGTGCCATAGCAGAAAATGTCTATAGCATAAACCACATACTCTCTCAAATTTTCCTTTATCTGTGTTCTCAGGAGGACAACAGTTCAACAGTGTTTATGTTTTTTTCTGGTTTTTGTTTTTGTTTTTGCTTTTGTTTTTTTCCTCTTAATAGAGTACTCCCTTACTAGGCTGGACAAATGTCATGTCCTCTGGCCCTTTCCAACATGTAATGAAAATAGACCTATTTCCAGCTACACCTTGCTGATTGCTTCCTACCCGCTGCTCAGGATAATTTGTTCAGGGTAAATGAAGATTTCAGCAGTTGTTGAAGGAAAAAGGTACAAAAAGATACTGTTGTACAGCATCTACATGAAGCAACTTGTATTAAAACAGTTCTGATTGAGCCAATGTATCTAAAGTGTATATGAGATCTGTAGTGTTTCACAGTTCTAATTAGAGCAACCATCAAAACATAATCTAGACCCTCAACCATATCTGACAAATTAAAATTCATTAGTTTGCCTGATTTAGGGCTAATGCATTTTGTGCTTTTTTCTTTCACTTTCTTTATCAAGGAAACTAGAACGTGGTCCATTGTTGTAAACACACTGTTAACGTTTAATGCATTTGTTTTAAAAAATCATCCCTAACACGGACTTAACTTAAAACCATAAGAGGAATCATTGTGTTGATAAATTCTTGAAAATTTCTGAAAAAGAAGCAGTGAAGTGATTCTAAGACTTTAAAGCTGTAAACAGCACAATATTATTTAGTCAGATCCCATTAGATGATCTGTATGTCATCATCAGAATCTCAGCGTGGAAGATAAGTGCTTTCTCTCTCTCCTTCTCCCACCCTTCCTTCTTCCCTTCCACCCTCCCTTCTCTTCTTTCTCTCACTCTCACTCTCACTCTCAGAAAGTAAATAATATAATTGCTGATAGGACAAGAACAGAAAACAAGGCATGATTCCAGTCCAGAAAATGTTTTACATTTCCAGCCCATAAAACACTACATAAAACAATATTGTTTAAAGAGAATGTTTATGATTTTTATTTGGCTTTAATTTAATAATCAATATTATTTACTATATTAAAACCAACGTATTTTGAAAAATCATTTTTAAAAGTAAATGTAATCAGAAAGCTCGAAAACAAATAATATCTAGTTTAAAAGTGAATAATCTAAAGAAAGGATTCCTAGATCCTATATGAAGATATGCTATATGTGTGACCCAATAAAAAGAAGAAAGTGTCCTTAACCTAAATCCCCTGACCCTCACTGTGAGCTTGAAGACAGGAGGTGTCCCCCATTATGTGTACACACTAAGTTTCCTACTTAATTTTCAACATTTTTGATTTTGTGCATGGATGTATATATAAGTACTTTTTGCCAGTGGAGCTAAGAACTAGTAAATTTTTCTTACAGTAAAAGTATGTCTTTTCTGATAAAATTAGACTTTGTGCATCAATACAAGCACAGTTGTGTTGTTTTGTGATGGTCTTTATTTGACTCTCCTGTAAGTCAGACATCAAATAACCTCACTCCCATCCAGTTTCCCACTCCAGTCACTTCCTTAATTATTTAGAGGACGTAACTCAATCTTAAGATAACTAATGATTTTTTAGAAAAAAATTACCATGTTTTCTGGCATTATTTAAAATGGTATGTCTCATAATTTTATAAAAACACACAATTCACCCAATTTTAAAATTGAAAAATGAGACCTAGTCTTTATCTCATTTTAGGGGAGCAAACTCCATGCCTGTAAATGATGCTTTTAAAGACCATTGTTTATCTGCACATTTTTTTCTATTTATATGCTTGTTGTTGTTTTATTGTGAGTTTGGATCCCTGCAGATTTCCACATATAACTGGTCTCACTATTCTTCATTATGCATATATCTTTAGTTTCAAACCCGTAGTCTCATCCAACTACTTCATTTTGAATTAAACTAAAGGTTAAAAGAGTAAATGAATTGACCAAGGCCACACAGGTAGTGAAAATGGCAGAAAAATACAAGTGGCTTAACTCCCCCACAATGTATGTAACATGTTATGGATAAAGAAGGAGATCAGAGGCAGGCACACGGTTGAGGAGACAAGGAGGAAGGAAGGGGAGGTCCTGTCCGTGTTGCTGCATAACCACAGCCTTCCCATTGCCCTTGGCCGATTGATTTCAGTATGTATCCATCCCTCCTCTCTCTCCATCAAAAGAATAAACAAATTCTAAATTTACCATAAGACGTGCATTACTCTGCTGTACACCTGAAACTTATATAAAATTGTCAATCAACTGTATCTCAATAAAGATGTAAATAAATAAATTTACATTAAGGCAGTGTTAAACTATTTCTAATTTGGAGAAAAGGGGGACTCAAGTTTGAAATAGCATTAAAAGAACCATTGCTTAGAAGACTAATGTTTTTACGATTCTTGCCACTTTTATTAACCTACTTGAGAAGGAAATGAAAAAGGTAGGGTTAGTTGTTCATTGGTATGAAAAAGAAAATTGGATGACAAAATACAGATTTGCCTTATCCAACAGCAAGAATCTAAGAGTCTTACTGTGCCATTCAATATGCTGGCCACTAGCCACATGTGGCTTTTTAAATTTTAAATAATTAAAATTCTAAAATATTTAGAGTTGATTTCTTAAGCACACTAGCCACATTTTAAGTGCTCAATAGCTCCATGCAGCTAGAGGATGCTATATTAGAGCTGAAATAGTGGAACATTATTGCAGTGAGCCAGCTTAATTAAGGAAGGGAATGTGTACTTGTTTTTATTTAGCACTGGTAATCCAGGTTCCCAAGAGCTTTATGATTCTTTTACCTTTACATGTACTGTGAGAGGTAGCAAATAAGCAACTATTGGAAAAGCCTTGTTCTGAGCCGAGCTGTTCTTGCGTTGGATTTTGTGGCATGTATGTCTTCCCCTCCATATATTAATAGCCATGTTCACTTTTGATAATAGGTAACATATGAACCCAGTGTTCTTTTTCATTTTTATCTTCTTAAATTGTCAGTTGAGAACTTCTATGTATTTTTAAAACCCTGACACTCATTTAGCTGAGATGTGCCTTTGCTTTGGTGGTTTTTATGTGCTACTGTTTTTTCAGCATAGGCTTGGCCAACATGAGTTTAATTACAACATTACCTCTTCTGTGAGTTCATTTTTCAGTCTTCAAAATATCTGAAATACAAGCTTCACTTTTATGAAGCTTTCTGAAGTCATTCTGAATTAAGAAAATTCACCTTCCTTCGAATCTCTTATATCCTATCCTTCTCTCTCATTCAGTTGATGACACTGTATCTTGTTTTGTCAAAGGTATGACAGGAAACTATTTCATCGAAGAAGGACATGTAATCTTGTTATTCTCACAAGAGTAAAATGATTGGCAAACTGGCGTAAATTATTAGAATATCTTCTATCGCAATGTATTACTTTTCTCGTTCACCCTTCTAGGATTAAAGATGTTGTAAACTAAGCAGTGTCAACCTTCCTGTTGAAAAATGGTATACTAAAAAATATCTTAATAGATTAAATTAAATATAAAGTATATTTATAACTTAATTTAAATATATATATATATATATAAGTATACAGTTGACCCTTGAACAACATAGTTTTATACTACGTGGGTTCACTTAAATGTGGATTTTTTTCAATGGTAAATACCATAGAACTACACAATCTGCGGTTGGTTGAATCTTCAGATGTGGAAACACATGTAGCCAGGAACGAACTATATAGAGGAACCTCATATAGGGAGAGCGGATTATAAAGATATATAAGTGGATTTCTGCCTGCCAGGAGGGTTGACATCCCTAATCCCCTCATTGTTCAAGGGTGTCTGTATATTGTTTCAGTTCCAAAAAGTCTTGACCTATATAATATGTAATAGTTAACAGCATTGTATACTAACTAAATATTTCTGACATTAAAAAACAAGTTCAGGGCTTCCCTGGTGGCGCAATTGTTGAGAGTCCGCCTGCCGATGCAGGGGACACAGGTTCGTGCCCCGGTCCGGGAAGATCCCACATGCCGCAGAGCGGCTGGGCCCGTGAGCCATGGCCGCTGAGCCTGCGCGTCTGGAGCCTGTGCTCCGCAATGGGAGAGGCCACAACAGTGAGAGGCCCGCGTACCACCAAAAAAAAAAAAAAAAAAGTAAAAAACATTATCTGCCAGCCTCTGTTTTAAAGCCTCGGTAAGGGTCTCTCAGGCTTATAGGCTGATTGTCTTCTGTCCACAGTTGTTTTTAATACACTACTATGTAAGAATTACAATAGGTCCTCTATCCAGGGGTACAATGTACTCATTCATAAAGCCACTAGGCAGACTCTCATTTATGGGTATTTTATTTGTAAGTAAGTCATACATATGTAGCAAAGATAAATATATATATAAGATGTTATGGAAAAACCCAAACGAAGTTTTTAGCCAACCCAGTGTATATAAATATCAGTCCACAAATTAAGCTATACCTGAAATAAAATATTTTAGTTATTTTGTGCATAGTCTCATCTGGGATACCAAAATAGTTTAGAATAACGTGTACAGTGTTACAGAGCATGAGGAAAGGCTTTGGCTCTGTTAGAGAAAAAGAAAACACATGAGGTCAAGGGAAGAAAGTTCTTTACCCATCAAAACTCCAGTCTGCCATTATTTCATAGGGAGACAGTGAGACCTGGACAGAGTGTGAATTTTGTTCCAAGTGGGACCCTCCACTTTTTTTTTTTTAGTTTAATGTTATTTTTAATCAAGATTTTCCGGGACCTGAAGCTTACACAATTTTTTTTCTATTGAAGTATAATTGATTTACAATATTATGTTAGGTTCAGGGGTATAACATCAATATTCAATATTTTTATAGATTATACTCCTTTTAAAGTTCTTATAAAATAGTGGCTATATTTCCTTGTGCTATATAATATATATTTGCTGCTTATGTATTTTATACATAGTAGTTGGTATCTCTTACATACAGTATCTCTTAGAACTAGTTTGTTCTCTACATCTGAGTCTGTTTCCGTTTTGTTACATACATTTGTTTGCTTTATTTTATAGATTCCACATACAAGTGATACTATAGAGTGTTTGTCTTTCTCTGTCTGGCCTATTTCGCTTAGCATAATACTCTAGGTGCTATGAACATTGGGGAGCATGTATCTTTTTGAATTAGTGTTTTTCTTTTCTTTGCATATATACCCAGGAGTGGTAATGCTGGATCACATGGTAGCCCTATTTTTAGTTTTTTGATAATTCTCCATACCGTTTTCCATAGTGGCTGCACAATTTACATTTCCACCAACAGTGTAGAAGTGTTCCCTTTTTTCCACATCCTTGCCAACATTTGTTATTTGTAGTCTATTTGATGATAACCATTCTGACAGGTGTAAGGTGATATCTTACACCTGTCAGGTGGTTTCGATTTGCTTTCTTCTTATAGCAGTGTTGAGCATCTTTTCATGTACCTGTTGTCCATCTGTATGTCTTCTTTGGAAAAATCTCTATTCATGTCTTCTGCCCAATTTTTAATCAGGTTGTTTGTTTTTTTGATGTTGAGTTGTATGAGCTATTTATATATTTTTTGATATTAACCCTTTATTGGTCATATTAATTTGCAAATATTTTCTCCATTTCTATAGGTTTTATTTTAGTTTTGTCAGTGGTTTCCTTTGCTATGAAAAAGCATTTAAGTTTTAAATTTTAAATTTAATTGGGTCCCATTTGTTTATTTTTGCTTTTATTTCTTTTGCCTTAAGAGATAGATCCAAAAAATATTGCTACAAGTTCTGTCAAAGTGTGTTCTGCATATGTCATCTTCTAAAAGTTTTATGGTTTCAGGTCTCATATTTGAGTCTTTAATCCATTTTGAGTTTATTTTTGTATATGATGTGAGGAAATGTTCTAATCTCATTCTTTTACATATAGCTGTCCAGTTTTCCCAGCACCACTTATTGAAGAGACTCTCTTTTCTCCATTGTATATTTTTGCCTCCTTTGTTACAGATGAATTGACCATAAGTGTGTGGGTTTATTTCTGGGCTCTCTATTTTATTCCATGGAACCCTACATTTTTTGCTCTTTGTTTTTATAGTGCAAGCATGAGAACAAACTTGTTAGTGCAAGAACACTTGTTAGGTTGTTCACTGCCAGGTTTTTGGTGTCACCTAGTTATTAGAGTTATCTGGAAAAGTAAGTTTCTTTGTAATTTGAGGAATTTGGGAACATTGCAGCATATGGGGTTATATAGTCCCCCTTCCAGTAGATGAAATTTGTTCGTTCCATTGGAAGCTAGCGTGGAGTGCCATCCTTCCATATGGAAAAAAGGGGAGTCCCTCTCCCAGGTCCCCCTCTCAAACACTGTGCAGAAAACATGGACTGACCCCCAGGGTCACTGTCAAAAAATAATGATCTTTGCATAGCAAGAATTTTCTTTAAATCTGTTGAACTTGAAGTTCAAGCATCCCCATATGTTGGCAAAAATTGATTTAATTTTCACTAAGGATTATTCTAAATAAAGTCTCAGGATACTCTGCAGTGCCAAAAATGTAGGAAAGCCCTCTGGTGGTCAGTTGTTACTATTTGGTGACAGTCCAGTGAAATGTCTGTTGATACAGTCTAGTGTTTCTGCAGCAGTGTGCCCTGCCTCATTCATGAACTCTTAACCTAGGATCATCCTTCTTGGTTCATTGCACCATTTGAGGTCTTGACAACTGGCCACCATTCTAAGGCAGAGTGAGATGTGCTCTCCTCTAATCATGGAACCCATTCTCTGAAAACTTTCTCTTGCTTCTTTCTCCAAGGGATATTTTCTTATTACTCCTCCTCTGCATCCCATACACACACCAGGTGACCATTTCCATGAGTTTAACCTTTTATAAAGTTAAAATGTGTCTCTTTGAGAAATAGGCCCTGCAAAAAATCCACAAAGCAAAGAAATACAAAAGGCAGAACTATCTAGAGAGAGCACATCCAGTGAGAAACCATTCATGGAGACAAGTACCAGGAAAGTCTGCATTGAGAGCCCCCTCCAGTGCAGAACGAACTGCTCTTTCTTCTCCGAAGAAAATACAACAATACAGAAACTCTATGTAATAAAGGTGTATAGATAAAGAAAAATGCAATAAAAATGTTCATGGATTGCTAAAAAAGCAGTTCTCTTCCCCAGGTGTATTTAGCTTAAATTGATTACATAATTTGTATTGGGAATTTAGATCTAGAGAAAAATGCACTTTTGAGTTTAATATGAACACCTTACAAACAGATGACTAAAATGCTAGTTTGCTCAGAAGTGCCAGTTTACATATGGGTGGATGAACAACATGAACACAAAAGCACACAAAATATTTTATTTACATTTCCTGCCTGCAAAGCTATTTTAACTAAGAAGTACACTGTACAAAATTTAATTCCTATGGAGGGTGATATCTAATTAAATACTTAGATATGGAGGAGGATGCTTCAAAACAGAGCAAGGAAAGATGGAGGGAGGGAGGGAAACAAAGAGAGGAAGGAATAAAATAACTGAAAAACAAACAGTTATACAGATAGACTTGTCAAACTCTTTCTGTAAATGTGAGGGGTGTTTTTTTGTAGTTTCTGAAAATACGTAAACATGTAGAAAGGAGAGTGATAAAACTAAGAAAAAGACTCGTGTTTCCAAAAAAATAGATAATCAAGGAAGCAAAAACATTAAAAAAAAACTATTATATTCATCTTTCCACACAATTTAAAACAGATTAGATATTGTAATAAAATATATATAGTATATGATTTTAGGATAGGGAGACCATTGAGTAGAAATATTGCTAGAACAAGAAAATTAATCATAAGTTAAAATAATAATCATTTGCATATATTTGTAGTTTCTTCCTTTCCAATGTCCATACTTTTTAACAGCTAAAAATAATAAAAATGAACCCACAAGTACAAACTCTAAACCTTCTTTGCTGTTCCATTTTTTTAAATGAGCTAATTTCTGTTCTTGGATGAGTTTTAGATATTCCCTCTAAAGTCAGTAGGGGTGATGAATGCCCAGCCAAAGACTTATTTGGCCTTCTGATTCTAGGGGGAAGCAGATGTCCATGTTAGCCTTTAAGAAAAATGATTACATTTGTTGAAAATATTGCAAAAATTACTGAAATTATATGACTAAATATACTAGTAAAAAGATGTAGACATAAAAATTATGTATAATGTATTCATTGTAGAATCAATCAGACTCTACCTATTTTCAGACAACAAGAGAGAAATAATAACAGAAAATAAAATAATCTAAGGGTCATAGGTTAGTGACATATGTTTGAAAGCCGTATTGGAAGGCAAGAAATTGAAATCAGTTGACATTAAAATAGTAGCAGAAAATATTTTTGTACAATTAAGTATTTAGCTACAATTGACAATTACATTGATTTCTAAAATGATTTTTCTAAACATGTATTATTCTATACCACAAGTTTCTACTAAAGTAAAAATGCCCTAGTTTAGTGGTTGGAGAAGCAAAAAAACATGTATTAAGATATTTGAAGGACATATCACAACCTCTTTCATAAATTAATCTCTTCTAAAATCTAATTACCATATACTGAAACATATATTTCTTCTGTCAATTTCTCCTGTCATTGTTGGAAATAGAGAACATCTGATTACTATGCACCAATTCATACTTTAATTCAGGTAAGTGTTAAGTAAAAATACTTAAATTTAAGCATTTAAATGTCCTTATATCTTTTTTCCTACATGCTAAAATGTATTTTAATAATAAAGTCATTAATATATAATTGGATCAGATTGATCTAATTAACTCAGATTTTGAAAGTGTAGAAATTTACAAAGCAACAAATACACTGAGGATTTATCTAGTATGATGTGAAATAAATTTTTAAATATTTATTATTAAGTTGACAAAAGCTGCAAATAGAACAGTGATATAGGAGAAAATACAACTTGTGAGAAAATATGTAGAAAGGTGTTTAACCTTACTACAAATCAAAAGAATTTAAATTAAAAAAAAGTTACCCTTTTATGCTTACCATATGTGTCATATCCCTTCCCCTTTGTGTCAGTCTCAACTGGCTTTTATCCTTTGGAATAAACACTTCCATGGTTTGCTGATAGGAAGTTTAAACTAATAAAATTCTTTTTAAATTCAATATAATATCATTTATCAAAAGACCCCAAAATGTTCATTACCACTAGTCCAATAATTCTTTTTCCAGTGCCTACTCTAAAGGAACTATCTTAGACAAACAAAAAATCTAAAACATACATTCTGGAAAATATTTGCCATCCCTCTCCTGGAGTCTGATATTCAGCTAGCTGTATCTATGTGTTGCCCCATAATGCAATGAGTAATAAGGAACATATACCTGATACTTTTTCTGTTTCCATGAGTTTCCTCCAGTAAGTGCTATGTCAGAAGACCTGGTGAATTCATTCTCAAATTATTTGAATCTTGACAGCTGATGCAGCAAGTGGGGCATGTAGTCTAGATCACCAAACAAGGTCCTCTAAAGGGGAACAGAATGGTAGAAGAAGGAACTCAGCAACTCCTCTCTCCCAAAGGCAACAATGAAGAGTCAGACAACCATTTCAAGATTCTGGATATTAATCAAAAGCATAGAACACATTGAGAAACATTTATATATCTACTGAACTTCACATAGTAACAAGGAATTCTGTGGTGTGTTAGCATGGGACCATTCCCATTCTCCTACCCCATTCACCCTAGCTCTGTCAGGTTCATCAATGTGCCTCCTACCAGATCAGGGCAAGCCATGAAAACTAGAGCATCACTGCTACAGGGAGCTGAAATGAATTTGAAGAGCATGGAGAAACCCTACACCCCTGGGTGTAGTGAGAAGCAGCAGTGATCTCAGTGGCAAACAAACAGAGAAGTCCAACATAATAGCTAGCTGACATTGAAAACCTGGGTGGAGCAAACATCAAATCAGTACACTAGTCAGAAATTTAACAAAGTTCTCTGGGAAATGAGACCAACAAAGTTGGTCTTGTTAGCCTCCTAAATTTCTCTAGTGGTCTGAAAGTCTGTATGGTACCCTCAGTAGAGAAAGCAGAGGGCCCTAGCTGTCCATACATCCCTGGCTAAATGTGACACCTTATGTATGTGCATATGAGACAGGAAAAGGATCAATGGAAAAGGAAAGTTAGAAAAGACTTGTAAATTGCGTCACTTATGATTGTGTTCCTCAACTCACACTCAGATTCATGAAGAAAGAGTAGATACCTTAATGACTCCAGGTATTTGAACACAATGTCTGGCCAATAATAATCCATATATTCAACACTAAGCTATGCTGACAGAGGATAAGAATCCTGGGAATCTAGTTTTAAAATAAAAATGAGAATAAAAGATATACCATATAGAGCATTTAGATGCTGCACCCAATAGAACACAAGAGATACTGACTTTCCAAAATGATTCCAGTCAATGTCCATTAAACCAAACAAAAAACCAAACAAAGAACAGCAATAACAATCCATATGAGTAATTAGAATTCAGTACTGCTGCAATCTATTATATAAAATGTCTAGTTTTCAACAAAATATTACAAGTCCTGTTATCCATACTAAGGAGCAAAGCAAACGTTGAAATTTTCTATGAACAGGTCCAGATGTTGGACTTAGCAAAGACTATATCATAATTTTTATAAATTGTTCAAGAACTAAAGGAAATCATTTGTAAAGAATTAAATGAAAGTATGTCAACAGTGAATAATTATTTAGAAAATCTCAAAAAAGAAAAGAAATTGTAAAATAAAGTCAAATGTAAGATCTGGAATTGAAAAACAAAATAACTGAAACATAAAATTCACTAGGGAGACTTAAATATAATTACCATGGCAGGAGTAATCAACAATCTTGAAGACATTTCAACAGAAATAATCTAACCTGAAAAAGAGCCATTTAAAAAAAATCTCTCAAATGAACAGACCCACAGAGATTTGTGAGGTACCACCAGCACACCACCATATTTAAAAAAAGTCTCAGAAAGGAGGCAAAAAAGGCCCATAAAATATTTGAAGATATGATGGTTGAAAATTTGCCACATTTTATGAAAAATATTAATCTACACATTCAAGAAACTAAATAAATAGGATAGGGAACTCAATAAGTAGGATAAACACAAAAACATCCACACGTAAATACATCATAGTCAAACTGTTGAAAGAAAAGACAGAAAAAATACTTTGAAAGCAGTAAGAAAACTGGTTGAACTTCTTGCCTAATGCAAGCCCCAATACAATAGTATCATGGAAGTTCTCATTTGCTCACAGCTAGTTCTTAATATTTGCACATGGTACAATTGCAGTGATGGGACACAGTCTTTTCCCTTTCATACCTCTTTTTTCTTTCCTCTGCCTTAACACATTTGGAAGTCTGGAAGTCCAGAACACTTTCTGTTAAGCGTGTAGATACAAACCTGGAGTTACTGCTGACCCCGCTGGCTGTTACTGGTCAACCCAACCACTTAAGTTACTTTATCCAACCACGGTGGCGCTGCACTTCTGTATCCAGGTGTCATGACACTTACAACAGTGCTATTTATCGCAAGTCTGGGAAGGGTGCCAATGAATGCACTCCAACTGCACAGGACCATGGAGGGTGGGAGAGTATAGTAGGGATGGAACAACTTCAGGATCTCTGCCAAGGAAATAGTTCAGGGAATGGGCCAAATGATATGGCTATTTCTGGAAGAAGAAAGAAAGCCTATTCCCTTGTAGGAAGGGAATATCTGAAGCTATTGGAGGTGTAAGATGGGTGTACCTCATTATCTTAATATTAGATCCCTCAGAAGGATTATCACCCAGGTTTCTCTGAATTATTTAGTGGATCTCTCAGGGACAGTGGACTCGTTGGGTAATCTTTCAGGTGGCCAGAGCTGCCATTTAGTACCGGATGTCACATGAAGAAAGTTGTTAACCATCCCAGTGTGTCCTGTGGTACCACCCTGCTTGTGGTGCCTCTGGGCCTTCAGATGTACTCTGCTGGGTAACCATGCCAAGTTATCGACTCTATGACCTGTGGCTGAATAAGCCACAGAGGACTTCTCTTTCTCTTTCCCCAGGCTCCCTGAACCTCCAGGGTCTCTAGTCTGTGGAAGAGGTTTGAGAGAAATGCTGCAGGTCCTGATTTTCTTTTTCTTGATCTCTACTCTGGAGTTGTGTTGCCAGCCATGTCCAACTCCATACAGTGCTTGTGTGCACCAGTGGGGAGCTCAGCTGCCAGATAAAATATCCCTCTCAGACAGTTTGTCCTACCAGAACGGGCCATCTTCCCCTGTCTGCCTCAGATGAACATGAGTGCACCCTGGAGTTGGTCACCTGACTGCTTTTCACAGCTCTCCAGTGCTTCCTGCTTCATTGTTAGGGACTAGCCTCACAACCCTTAATGTACGGGCTTGTTTCCTAACATAAAGTCATATGAGACTTAGAGGCCATCCTTGGAGATTAAGCCAATGAACTAACAAGTAACAGTTAATTTGGCTGAACCCTAGTAATCAGGCCTCCCCGAGAAGAAGCTGGCTTCCTGCAGAACTCCATAATTACCAGCTTCAGCCTCATGTTTAAGGTAATTGATTCTGGTTGAGTGCTGCAGTGACAGATCAATCCACAGGTCTGCCATGCCATGTAAATTACAAGTCTTGGACCCCAGTCTTCAATTCCTGTAACCAAGAATGACGAGGTAGCAGAAAAGACTAGTGGCCAAACTTTCACATTATCACAGTCCTTTGTCTGTAAGGATTGGCTCTCTATCCCCTGATAAAGCCATGGGAGGGACTCCCAGAAGTAAACACTGAGGTGGCAAAATAAGGCAGGATTTGGGATGCAGTGGGATCCAAAGACTTGTGTTTATTCCTTCTTCTTTCTCCTCTCCAGTGAGAGCTGAACAAGAGTGCCTGGTTTATGTCTGTGCAACCTTGTCCATGTAAACCTCATCATGTTAAGTAAGAAAACAAGGTACAATATTGGACATGCAATATTTATTATGACTGTCCATGTCTCCCTTGCTGTGGTGGCCCTTAGTTGCTGAGGTAACACAAATGAAAACTAAGACCTTTGTCCAACAGAATCTCAGGACAGTTTAAGTACTATGCTTTAGAGGTTTCAAGAGTACTTCAGAGATGGATGGTTTCACAAAGCTTATATAAATCCTCATGTTGCAATACCGTCCTAAGTGTCTTCCCAGCTGTTCCATCTTAATACACGTCAACCACTTTCAGTCAAATGACAAAGAAGAGAGTTTGGGTGGAGAAACATTGTCAGGAGAGATATCAACCTTCTTCTTTCATCCTAGGAGATCTCAGATCCTATTTATTCCTGTGAGTTCTTGGTGTTTTATGATTTTTCAAACTGTGCACTTTAATCTCAAAACCTCAAAAATTGAAAAATTAAATTGAAGATTTTTTTATAACATAGAGTAAAAACCCTAATTTTTCACTTTCCCACCAATTGACTTACTTATTTGCGTGGAGATTGATTGTAGTCTACTTCTGAAAGGCTGTCAGCCTGAAATGGTTTTATTCAAACAGAACAATAAACTATTATCCAAAAATATTCTAGCAGTAAATGGGGAAGGCAGCAAAATCTTAAGTTTTTTTACACCCTCTGAGCTCTCTGCTAAGCATAGTTAATATTTGAGCTCTATATGATTAAGAGACTATAACTCAATAATAAAATGTGCCTGTGGGTGGTTAGAATGTAACTATGTAAAAATATTACAGGGAAAAGACTTTGCATAGAAAGTAATTAATGAATTTAATATACAAAATTTTTGATAGTTAATTATTTGGGGTGGTCAAAGTATAGGCTATCTTTCTTTATTGTATTTTTCTAAATTTTATAGAGTAAGTATATAGTATTATTAATAAATTTTTTGAACTTGAGGAACTGTATTTCCCAACTTCTTTATTATAGCCAAATATACTATTCCTTGCAATTAGCAAATGTCTAGAAAACTTGACAAATTATGAAACCTATGGAAGAGTCAGTTTACAAATCTCAATCTGCATATAGTGTTTTTAATGCCTTTATTATGTTTACAAAATAATATTTCAAATTTCAACTTTATAACCATTTCACTGTCATCCCAGTGCTTTTTTCCCTTTTCTTTTTTTTTCTTGTGTTTGCTTTTAGCAGAAATCTCATATAATGATATTTTTGAAGTAGTTTCATTTAACAACTTGTACTTGCCCTGCATTTAATTCTATAATGTTTAGGCCTTCTCTGGAAGGCATATATCTATTTAAGGGAAAAAAAAAATAGATAACCCTTTTTACTACAGAGAGAGAGAGCGAAGGAAAATGTGTATAGCTACAAACAAACAAACAGAAAACCTCAAACAAACAAAACACCTGCAGCTTGTTTGGTGCATATATAGGTTCCGATTACTGAGGAATTCCCATAGTCCATTAGAAGAAATACTGCTCCAGGGCTGGTACTTACTACTAGGTTAATGGTATGATGGCTATGTCTTTATTGTTCAGAATAGCTACATTTTACTTTTTCACCAAGAGGAAAGATTTAGCATGTCATTTGCATTTAGCTTGTCCGGTGAGCCAAGTATAGTGCCTTACACAGTAGGAGCTCAGTGAATGTTTAGAGTGATTGAATGGGGTCCAGAAGTAAGGACCAGTGCTTTAGTGATAGAATTGAGAATCAAACAGTGTGAAAATGAAGCTCAAATTCTAACTGAGAAGCCAAGTAAACACACTATTTTATGCTAAATACTATTAAAAGATGTGTATCAATTGTGCTGTGATAGAGGTATACAAGTAATATTATAGAAATACATTAAAAATAAGTTAATACCTTCTATATCACTAGAGCATGCTTCCTAGATGAGGCAATGCTAACCAAACCTAAAGGACAAACCAGAGTTAGCCTGGGGAGAAAGAAGACCCACACAAAGGGAATGACATTTACAAAGGACCTCTGCTTTAATGCCCATAACTCCAAACTCTTTATCTTTTTACAATAAGCAAATCACATCTGTACCAAATTCCATTTCTTCAGGGCCACTGACTCTGCTACAAGATGATCATTAAGCTAGACTTAAAAATAATGACCTGTATCCCTTAACCATTCCCTCAACCAAATCCTGTGAGGTCAAAGATTTTAACCCAATTTCACAGATGATGAAACTGAGATAGAAAAGATAAGTCACAAGACTCTTATTTTCTAGAAGTCCCCTGTTGGAATTGTCTGGAGACTGTAGATATATACTTTTAAATATTGATACTAGTATAAATATTTTGCTGATATTTACTTTCAAAGTTTAATTTTCTTGAAAATTATTTAAAATTATATGCAAATGATAATCAATTTGATGCATTTAGAATCACATGAAGAAAGTAAAGTTTAGTTCAAAAATCATTAAATTTAAAGATTTTAATGAAGTGTGGTATACACTGATAAAAATGAAATAAAAGAATTTTGAAGTGAAATGTATAATCAACATACTTTGGAAAAATAAAATTTCAACATGTTATGTTTGGTGCTACTGCACAAAATAATGCATTACCACCTTAAAGCAGCTGTCCTAAGACTAACACACTTATTTACTTCAGATATTTTATTATATATATGTACATATATAGGTGTATGTATATATATGTAGGTATATATATTTTATATAGAGAGATATGTATGTATATATACACATATATAAACTTACTGGGAAATTATTTTATATAGGCATGTATCCACATATTGAAATTATATTAAAAAAATCAAAAGTACATAGATCTATATAAGTGTATTTATATATGTGTTTATATATCTATATATATCTATATATCTATCTCTCTCTATATATATACAAAAGAAAGAGAAGATTGTGACTTTGATAAGTTAATTCTGCTCCAAGAGGAAAAAAATTCTAGCTTTTGTTTGTCTAACACATCACTGTCACGTGTTTCACACCAAGATGTACAAATTGACTTTTGTAGAAATTTTCTTGTTGCCTTATGGTATCTGAAAGGAACTTTCATTATTTAATTTATTTATTGTGTTTTAACCAAATAACATGGAAGTTAATTCCAAAGACCAGTTGCCCCTTCCCCTACAATTATGGAAGAACTACATTAGTGAGGTGTTAAGTTTGGGGCTGCAGAGTAGGGTAGATGGTCACCCTTTTTCTCCCAGAAATTCTTAAATGTGTCTAAGCTTTTCGTTGAGAAACTCCTGTGGTCAAGAGGAATACAGGAGCAACCCCCAAGGTCTTGAGGAAGTAAACTAATGTGTCCTGGAGATAACCATTACATGTTTTTGAGCCTGTGTACTCTGTGTTAAACCTGATGTGATTTTGGCATTTTCTACTTCACACATACACTGTGAGAAGGATTAGCCTCTTCTATTTTAACGCATATTGTCTTGAAAAACACTCTTAAAATCAATGTGTCAAATTAACTCAGATTTTAATTCCTCCTCCTCATATTCCCTTTAGCTGTGGTGAAAATTGGGCCCGGTTTTTTTCTCAGGACATTCCTGTTGTCCCAACACAATTTTATTTATTTCTTATTATTTTTTTATTTTGCGGTACGCGGGCCTCTCACTGTTGTGACCTCTCCCATTGCGGAGCACAGGCTCCAGATGCGCAGGCCCAGTGGCCATGGCTCACGGGCCTAGCTGCCCCACGGCATGTGGGATCTTCCCGGACTGGGGCACAAACCCGCATCCCCTGCATCAGCAGGCGGACTCCCAACAACTGTGCCACCAGGGAAGCCCTGCAACACAATTATTAATAACACCCTTTATTCTCCAATCTGCCTCAGTGTGGATGGTCTCCCTGCTTTCAGCCCACTGAGGAAGAAGAGTCAGGGTAAGGAATTGTAGTGACAGGAGGTCTCCTGCTTCAGTGTCACCATGATGAGGTAAACACCAGGGTCTGACTGGTCACTCCAAAAAGATAGGCAGGGATGTCAATGTAGATTTTTCTGATGTCATCAATGGAGACTCTCAGAGGCCAGGCCATATCCTATTTCTCCTTTTTTATGGACAACCATAGTTTGAGATCATGTTCACCAAATTTTTAAAAAGACAGATGAAAAAGAGGGCAAAATTGCATAGAATCTGAACAGTTATTTAGTATGAATTGACACAGGGCTGTCTCAGCCATGGAGAGAACTTCGACTTTATTGCTTACACATTATGCGTAAATTGAAAACAGGGTGTAGATTTATTTACCTGGTGTCCAATTACACGGATAAGAATTTGGTGTTTGACGATGGTACTTCACTAATCCACTGAGGGCATCATGTCTGTGCTAATTTTAATTTGAAATAGAATTTTAAATCAATTACTAATTAATTTACCAATAAATTTTATTTTCTGATGCTTCAAGGATACATCCCATGTTTACACTGTGGATCTGCCTACGTTTTAGTACAATGTTGTATACTCCTGGGGAGGCACGTATCCCAGGTTTACAGTGCTTATTTTTAAAATATTTAAACATTGATATATATGACCACTGTGCTGTTTTAATCCTCATTCTGAGGTCAGTGTTTTTGTTTTGTTTTATTTTTTGTTCTTTGTTTTTTTCCTCAATCAAAATGCACCTTAAGTAGCACTGCTTTCCCCCACAGAGTCTTGTAGAAGCGGTGCTACTATTTTGGTGGAAGCCAAGACACTAATATGAAACTTGTTTCTCCCTCCAGAATATGAGAATAGCTAGGAAGTGAAGGTAAACAGATGCACATCTGGTCACCTTAGCTTTCTTAACAGTTGAGCCAGTTTGTTAAAGATTATTCCATTTTCACTGTCAGATTGAAGGACATTTCCCATATAGTTTGACCTTGACTCATAATCTGAATGTAAAACCTGAGGGCCTCATAGCACTTGAATTGTCTTTCCTCTCTTTTCAACTTCAGCTGAACTTTTGTTGTATCTGTGCAGATTTAAGTGGGAGAACTTTTAGGCATTGTTCAAGGAAATTGCCAAAGTCAACAGACAGTTTGTGGGGGATTGGGTGTCAGCCAATTCTCTGAAAACATGGAAAAATTATGTAAAAAGAGCTAATTTTTGTGTGTTTTCCTGGCATAATGTAGCTCGATTGGGTGAGAATCAGAAAGAAATGAGAATAGAAGGAGGAGCTACTTCAGTGAGTAAAAGTGGACAGAATTAGCACAGAAAAAATGAAGTAGCATGTGAAGCCTTAAATAGTACATCCATCACCTTTCTGAAATAATTTCTCTAATTCTAAACTCTAGAACATGGGAAAGTCTTAGTTGGGTCTGGTGGGAAGGACAAGTGTTGTGGGCACATTTAGTTAAATCTCTTTCTGTTTTGTGTTGTATTGTATTATTTTCTGTAATTGATATTCTCAATAGAGTCCTTGCTTGATATCAGAAATGGGGTTCTTAGTGCTGGTTGTGCCTAGAATGACTTCACATGTTCTCCATGTCATACACATAAACAAAAAAAGAAAGGCCTTTATGCTATTTTCATTATTTTTTAAAAAAAGTGAGCTTGACAAGAAAATGTTAACTAAAAAAATATTAAAAATCTTAAAAGCCACACAATAAAATTTTTCTGGGGATATGATAAGCTAACTACAGAGAAACTAAAAGGAAGATGAAATGATTTATATTAGATTCTGAATATTCTCAATATGCTCAATATTATTCTTAATAACATATTTTAGATAGTTTTAATGAAGGATAAAAAAGGAAATTAAACATATATTTAACCTTAGTATCACAAATTATGTTTATCTGCTTGTTTCCTCAGTGTATTTACTTGAGCCATTATATACTGTACTTGTAAATAATATTTTTAAACTTTTCTGTTACATTTCCTAATAGACTCCAGTATACATATTTCACAAAAATGTTGTCTAAAAATAGGCAGAAAAAAAGGTTGCTACTGAATTAGGGCAGAATTTTGCTCTCTTGCGGTTACCAGTTTATTAATTATTTTATTTAAAAAATAATAATTTCTAATTTATTTAAAAATATGAGTAATGTTTTGTATTTTCAATAATTTAAAATAAGCCATAATATATTTCAGATAAAAGAAAAACAAGCTGTTTAAATTAAAACATTTTAATCCTCTTGGATTCTGTAATTCTTGAAAAATACATTTGACAGATAAGAAAAAGTCTTTATTTCTTTCGGAACACTAGTGGTAACCTAAGCTACCTCAAGTGATTTAAACCTCATCAAATTTCAGGACCAAATTCTTTCAAAGCAAAAAGACCTTTATCTTTCTTATTCTACCCACGATTAGCTTTTAAGTAAGTGTGACATGGAAGCTAGTGCTATGGATACAAAGAAAATAAAAAAGATTAAAATGATGGGGTATTTAACTTCTAAAGAGAAATTGAACATAAAAACATTTTACTTGAATGTTCCTATACACATATGAGTCGTTCTTATTAAGAATAAGTCTACTAGTCTGTTGTGTAGATAAAATCTCGTAGAGCAAATGTGCACAATTAAACCCAATACAAACTAGTATGTGGAAAGTGCCGCTAGAGTTAAAAAATATCAGGGGAAATTGAAGGAAAGAATAAGATGAGCAAAGGAAAATATTGATGAAGAGAAAGTTATAAGAACAGAACATGTGAGAACATTTAATATAAGCTGGAGAAAATACAGAGTATGCGAAAGAGAGAAATGGTCTAAGTTATAAGTAATGAGATAATAGAGATATTTTGAGAGGAGTAGTTTTCAGTGAAAATAGAAAAAGTAGCTACATCAAGCATCAGATAGATTTGGGAGGATAATCACTACATATTCATTTGCTGTTGTGTTTAGGAATTAAAAGAGTATTAGGACTCTAAGGAGAGTAAATTCAATAGTTGGTTAGGGTATATCAAAGTGCAAAGCATTAATGAATAGACAAATAGTGACTAAATAAACATAGAGAATGTTCATATCTTTTTTTAAAACATTGTATATTAAAAATAAAAAAAGAGCCTTGACATAATGACACCCACTTAATAGATTTGCAAATGAAATGTATCAGTTCTGCACATTTTTCGTTTAAATCCGACAATGCTGAACAGGTTGTAATGAATTCCATATTACAAGCGGCAATGACATTGACTTCAACATAAGTTTAAAAAAAAAAAAAAGACCACAGGTTTCCCCATTCACATTACTGAATCATTTTGAGATATGATTTAAAAAGAAACTTTATCTTAACACATGTATATTAACTCATGCTAGTTTGCATTAATTTGCATCATATTTGCAATTGGCAGTACATTTCTCCTATTTTACTTCACAAATATTTTTAAACTAAAGCTATTATTTTTTAAAGAAAATCCTGTGGATTATTAGACAGTGATGAAATAGGGTACACTTGTACTAAATCTGAGACAAGACATGTCAAGTATTGCTAATTTAACTTTGCATAATACACCTTTTTTTTTTTCTATGCAGCACCAGAAACAACACATCACAAGTCATGCCTAGCACTCATTTAAATGCTACCTCAGAGTCACACTGCATGTTACAAATATCTAGGAGCTGTGTGATTAGTTAACATCTTATGCATAACCCTTAAAATTATCACAAGTTCTCAGGAGAAAATTAGCTTACTCTGTTTCTCTAATAAAGTGTACTATGTTTTAGCAATGACTCTCAGAAATAGTAGCAGGAAAATGCTTTTAAATCAGATAAATTCAAAAATCACAGCAGATAAAAATGGAAGAAAAACTTATTGTAACAGAATATTTTCTTCTCCTGATATAAGCAGGCTCTAAGGTAGCAGAAAAAGCTGCCTTTAAAAGAAAGCTGAGGGCCTCCCTGGTGGCGCAGTGGTTGGGAGTCCGCCTGCCGATGCAGGGGATACGGGTTCGTGCCCCGGTCTGGGGGGATCCCATATGCCGCGGAGCGGCTGGGCCCGTGGGCCATGGCCGCTGGGCCTGCGCGTCCGGAGCCTGTGCTCCGCAGCGGGAGAGGCCACAGCAGTGAGAGGCCCGCGTACCGCAAAAAAAAAAAAAAAAAGAAAGCTGAATAATAGGAAGCATGCCACTCACTGTCACCCATATATGCTTAACTCCCCTACAGTATCTTTTGCTCCAGAATGAGAAAGCTAAGAAATGTATGAGAGTTTAAATTCTTCTTCTCTCTGTTGAACTCAATAAATGTTAGACTTCTGCACGCGAAAGAGACCTCAAAGCTGAATGCTGCTTTAAGTTATAAAAGGGTCTGATTCCAATCAGAATGAAGTAGGATTTCCAGAGAAAACATGCTTCACCTTCACTCATTGCTACATCTTGAGAGCAAGGCAGAGATCATGTATTCATCATAAGTGAAACAGTACTTGAAAGGACGGAGAAGACAGTTGACTATTCACTTATCATTCTTCTTGCCAACATGTTACATTGTTAGCTTGGGACCTCAAAATCTCATGACCCAGAAGACAGACACAACAACAACTATAATAAACAAAAGCAAAGCTGGAGAAGATCTTTATGTCACATATTGTGCAGGTACATGTGAGAAGTTTGTGAGGCTGTGATGAGATATTTGTGCATATGAGCTTGAGTCTCATGACTCAAGAAGAATTTGTGACTTTTTTTAACCCTCTAAAAAAAAAAAAAGATAGGGTTTGACATAAAACGTATGGATTAAAGTCTAAGTACTATGCTTTCTAGTTTGGTTTCTCATTTTTAAGTAAGTAACAAGAATTTCATCATGGTGTCTTTTAACATTAGAAGGGTAAATACAATTCACACTTAATGGTATAACACACTTAATAGCACAACAAACAAACGAGTAGACAAGCCTAATGTGAGGGTTCAAGTTACATCAGAATTCAAGCTACCATACACTCTAATTGCACAACTCTCACTCAGAGGACAGGGTTCTCAGGACACTTAATTTCTAATCAGAACCATGCTATTTATTTATTGCTCTCCCTCATCCTTCCACAGGATTTGGGACTACCTTGTCATTAAATATACATCCAATCTTTAAAGAAAGGAAACAGCTATTAGGAAGTATTTGAGGAAGACAATAGAACAGGGTTCCCAAACTAAGACCAAGAAAAGTTTTCAACTTGCAGTAAAAAATAATTTTAAGCTCTTTAAAAATAAAGGCAAATATGACATTTGTCATCGAAGAAAAAATGTATTCCATTTCATTATTTCATAACCCTGAGAGATATATGACAGAATTTTAAGAATGCTGAATGCCGTGGTAGAAAGTGCACCTGATAATAATTTTATAATAGTGTACGAGGTCCTCTAATAATTAGTATAAGATAAAGACAAATAATTAAAGATAAGTTTAGTTAAGACAGTTCTGTAGCTGTCCAGAGTTGTACGTTCATATGCATAGCTTTCTGGTCTTGAAATTTAATAGAAAGGGAGG
Organism: Mesoplodon mirus; assembly: GCF_964341445.2. Lineage (NCBI taxonomy): Eukaryota > Metazoa > Chordata > Mammalia > Artiodactyla > Ziphiidae > Mesoplodon > Mesoplodon mirus. The sequence goes on along the minus strand of NC_138985.1, from coordinate 49,130,447 downwards.
TATTTGAGAATTTTCAGCAGTAACTACCATACCTCTTGGTCTAATGGTTCTTCAAAATTGGTGAAGGAATTTTGTGTCTTTGTGATATTTTCAATCATCTACATCATATGTTAAAAATAAGGGCTGTTTAGTGTTTTATCATAGGTCTAGTTCATTTAACTTACTATGATACCTTAGTTTAACACTATTATCTCAATTATTCACATTAAAATATCTTTGCTGTTGTTGGATTATGGTGATAGTATATCATAACTTTGTGTTTTTTTGTCTTATTTGTTTTTAAATGTGTTTTCTTGGAAAAAAGAACACTGATAATCTCATGTTTGTGTCCCCTAATCCCCAATAATCTTTGAAATTTCATCATTACAGAAATCCCAGATTCTAGGAAAAACTTTAATGTGTTTCTCTTGAACCTAAACATATCAACCAGGCTTGTCGCAAACAGTAATTACTCAAAGAACAGATATTTTATGTTATTTACTGAAAGACAATTTGTATACTCTGCACTTGAGAATTTTAGACAGTAATAAAGTTTTTTTTTTAATTGAGCAGATTGATTTGTACTTTTTAAACTAATAGTCCACCACTTTTACAAATATAAGAATCTTGTGTGACCTAATTTTCCTTGCTTTATTTCTGTTGAAGTGTTGTAATTAGGTCTCTGCTAAAACTCCAGAATTCAGTTGTATGGGCTATAAAAACAATCTTTGTCTTGATAAATATAAGGACTTTAAAAGAATGACTGAAAGTTGTCTTTAACGTGGTTGCTATAAAATTCAATTTTGGATATAACTAAAAAAACAATAAATTCTCCATATCATAGAGGTAAATTTAAGTCATATAACTAAATGTGACAACTTGTTGAATAAGTTTGTTTAGTATATTTTATCTGTACAATGGAATTAATTTTTCTAAAAGTGCTGTTTATAGGTTTAATAAAAGCAGTGTTTAATTCTCCTTTAAAATGGTTGCCCAGTATGTTCAGTTACTTCCTAAGGCTAATTTTGGAATGTGATTAGAACCATATGAAAAGATACTTGCTTCCTAGCTGCTACAGATATGCATGTAAATAATTGCATTAAGCTGGACAAGTACTGTTTTAAACAGTTCAGAGAAAGGACTAGGATACTTCCTCTATCTGAAGATAATTCTTGACCATCATGATTCTTAGGGCAATAATGTAACAACAATTCTAAATCAATGTTCAAAGATGCAGATTAATATTGAGGTTCTACAACTGATCTTACATACAGTTCCTAGTTCAAAGATAAGATCAGTACAACAAATACGGCATGTCATCAAATTCTTGAATACCTTTTTCATTATGTGATACAGACAACAACAAAGGAGAATGATGTTTAAAACAAAAATCTTATCCCTCATGTAGGATACTTGATTAAAATTCTATAAAATTTAATTTAGATGAAGTTGGTGCTGAGTTTTGAAGAGGCAGATGAAAGATTGTTTCTGTAACTTAAAGTTAGTAAGGGCTGCTCTTTTGGCAGATGGGCCCAGCCTTTGGTTTCCATGTTGTGGACTTCTAAGGAACATGTAATTGTTAAAGTGATTTTGAGAATACTGTATTTAAGCTTTGTGAATGCTGAGGTTACCTATAATGTCACCCACGATGGCTGCTGTCAAAATATCCTCTTTTTCCTTAATGATTTGCCCTATTTTTGAACAGTAGAAAAAATTTTTCCTAGAATTCAGGAGAATGGAGAATGTTAAATATCCCAGAATCATCTTCAGTAACAAAGAATATATTCTCTCCAAGAGAAACTTTTAAACTCCTTAATCTACTCATGATCTACACAGGAGAAAGTAAGACAAATATAATCCCTTATAACTAGAGCACTAAATAATTTCTAGTTCAAAACAAACATTTTTCAGAATAAAAGGAGACATGATAAATAATTTCCCAGGACAGCAGACAGCAAACAGTGTTTTCCCAGCAAACCAGAAAGATGGGACAGTGCTTATGCTCAGTTTAAGATTAATGAGATGGAATTAAGCACTGAATTACTAATTATAACATAACAAATTACCCATTAATAACGATTTAGAAAAATTCATTGTTAATAAATTAACAATAATTAAATAAAATGGATAATTTTCCATGTGTATGTTTCTTTTCAGGGTGATTATTCTAAGAGGTATGCTTCCTTAATAAAAACCTTTCCCCGACACAGACATAGAGATTGTACCTGAGGACCCAGGGAGGGGGAAGGGTAAGCTGGGATGAAGTGAGAGAATGGCATGGACATATATGCACTACCAAATGATAAATAGATAGCTAGTGGGAAGCAGCCACATAGCACAGGGAGATCAGCTCGGTGCTTTGTGACCACCTAGAGGGGTGGTATAGGGAGGGTGGGGGGGAGACGCAAGAGGGGGGGAGGTACGGGGATGTAAGTACATGTATAGCTGATTCACTTTGTTATAAAGCACAAAGTAACACACCATTGTAAAGCAATATACTCCATTAAAGATGTTAAAACAAATTAGCACTACCATATCTAAAACTTTGTTAGAGTATAAAAATAAATAAATAAATAAGAACCTTTCCCCAAAGAAAATCTTATGTAGTGTTTTAACAAGATGATTCCAAATCCTCACACTTATGACACCTAAACTGTGTCAGTCAGAAGGTATGCTGAATAATGTACAATAGCCCACAGATTGAAAAAATTAATAATAGCAGTTTTTTTTTGTATGAAGCTGCAAATGGGGGAGGTCCAATTTACCCAACTTTTCTTTCCTCATTGTGAAATAGGTAAATATGGACAGGTAGGGTAGAATTTCAAAACATTAACTTTATTGCCCTTTATGATTCCTTATTGCTTTTCCCATTTAGGAAGATAGACTATGAGGCATGCACTGTCAGTGAAATATTGTTAGAGGTTAAAATACAAAAAGTGCTCCTGGTTGTCAATAGCTAGCCTAGAACCCCCAGGGGGTACTCAAAGTACTGAGAAAACGTGGTAACTCAGATACCAGCCTAGATAAAAACTAGTCAAAATGGGTGGAGGAAATACAGTCATACAGAATAAGGACTATTAAATCCGTGACCAAAGAGGGCTTGGATCGCATGCATGATATAGTAGGGATATGAGTTATAAAAACCCAAGTAGGAGTAGATCTTAATGCCAAGGTGACTTGGGCTCCAATTTTCTGAGGATAGCCCCCAAATTATCAAGACTTCAGAGTAGCAGAAGTCACCTGGTATGTATTGGCAGATGGACCTGAAACAGCCACAGGTAGTTTGCCCTACTCCAAACACAGCATGAGAGCAGTGAAATAATGTTTAGCCTTGGAGAATATCAGGTGGGCCCTCATGATGCAGGATCAAGGGCCTGTTGATGCAGCATCACACAGGAGCTTGTTTGACTCAGAGGATAAGATGTAGGTGAAAATTTAGAGAGACTTATCTAAAAGAGCCTGATGTAATTGGTACCTGTGTTTAAAGCCCAGACTGGAACAAGGACTTAGATCAGGGCCAGCAGTCACAGATGACAGACCCAGACCAGGTAGTCCACCACAGTGGCTTGGCACTAAGTGACTTTTCACCCACCTCAGAATACCCTTTGAGGAGATGTGGAGGACCTCTAAGTTTATTGAAATTGAATTTTAGCCATATGGCAAAGTTGGGATTTATAATGAAAATTAGTGTCAGTTACAGAAAAAAAATTCTTATAGTTTTATGGTGTAAGGTTCATTTCTACTGCCTAACAAATGTAAAATAAAAGCATACGTATACAGAGAATGATGGTGGCATGCTGGCCAACTAATTGTCATATTTTACAATTAAGTTGGATGGAAGGAAAATAACCTACTCGTACAGTAAACCAGTACTGCCCATAATGCATCAAATAGGGGAACCAGCAATACCAGCTATCAACTGAGTCTACAGATATTAAAATTTGGTATTTTTATTTTTCAACTATAAAATTTTAATTCTAAAAAAGACTAGAAGTCAACTATTCAAATTCCCACATCTATATGTAAGGAAAGCGAAGCTCAGAAATAAGGAAAATGATGACACATTAAAACTGACTTTCATAGTTAGTTATTCTAGGTAACTGACTCACTGTCTAGGTTGTTTCTTATAACTTCTAACAATATCAGTCACTAACCGGGCTAAATTCAGGAACATTTATACCCATTGTTTGAAATGAAAAGGTAGTCTCTGGTGAGTGTTTAATGAGTAAGAAACACTACTAATTACACCCATGCTAGTTGACAGAAGACTTGTATTTAATCCTGTTTCTACCATTTACTCTCTGTGTGCCTATCTCTGACTCTTAACTCTCTTGTTAAAATGATGGAGCTCAGGAAGAGTTTGCATATGTCTCATTAGTTTCATTCTGAAAAGAATAGTAGAAGAATTCCCTAAGTGTTTTATTACATATGGGCATTCAATGTATCTCATATAGAGCATTATATATAATATTTCCTTAAGACTTACTTGATAATCAACACTTTTTATTGACCAGTTATGCTGATTGATCTTTACCTTCCTCCAAACATGGTCCATTGTTGATGTATCAGGCCTATGTACTACCATTGTTTGTTAAGATATCACTTTGTTGAAATATGTATGGAATGCTCTAAAAATAGAAACAGTAACACATGGAGAAAAAAATTTAATAAGTGATATTTGGGCTCTTCCCTAGTATTCCAAGTTTTTAAGTTCAAGTTTGGTATATAGCCCTATTAAAATGCTTGGCTCATGTGGTTTAGAGTACTTTGCTACACTGTACCTCATAAATGATTTTATACACATAAAAATATTCTATTCATCAATATACATATTCTTATGAAACTAAGTTTTTTGGCAATATAATTCATGTATTTGACCTATGGTTTTGTTTAAAAATGCATACTTGTTATTTCCTTCTTATTATGGCTAATACTTTTTTTAAAGCCAGATTCAAAAGTTCAAATACTTGGGACATAATTTTTTTCTCAGAACTCATACTTTGGAGAATATGACCTTAATCTCTTATTTTTTAAAACATTATTTAAAAGGATACTCATGACCAATATTTACTTTTACTTTATTCTTTTGAATTCCATTCCATGGAAAACTATATATAAAATTCTAGTGGACTTCCAATATAGATAAATATCATCAGAAAACAGTGAAAATGCATAGACTTAGCTAAGCCACAAAAGCAGACCAAACATTTATAGAGAAATATTCTTGTTTTAATTTCATCCTCATTTCATCAAAGAAACTTGGCTTCACAATTAATTAGAATGGCTCAAATCAATCACTTATTTAAAGAGAAAGCCCAATTTTTACACAGTGGAGTAAAATAGAGGAGTCTTCTTTCCCCACTCCCTTAGCAAAATGAATATGGATTTCAGTTCTTCAGTCTAATGCACTCCAACAGTTAACAATGAGTCAGTGCAGCTGGGGTAGTTTATCATTTTCTATGCAGACTTAGGAAAGACTTTTGGCAGAGATTACGCTTAGCAAAAAATTTCTGTTTTGTATTTCAGGAGTTTTTTGTTTATTTTTTATAAGTGAGGCATAACTAAAATTTATTGTGCAAAAAAAAATAAAACCCAGATTACTTCCCTGTTTATTCTATCTATCCCCAACTTCAAATTCCCCCTACCCCCAAACTGAGAGAACTTTCAATTATGACATGTCCCGAAGTCCCTGATGGAAGAGGCTGGGTTTTGCTAATTGCTGGAGTATCAATTTGCTAATTGATCGTATCTGGAAAGGAAGGCCAAGAGTTAAAAGGACAGGGCCTCTGAGGAGAGGAAGGAAAGTGATGGGAAGATGGCAACATTCTTTCCAGGTAGAAGTTTGAGGAAGATTCATTTCTTGTATGGTCAGTTTCAATGCCTAGCAAGTAATAATCCTCTATATGACACCCCACTTTTCTCTCATTCACTCTGTGCAATTTGTATTTAATTATTGGGAATTTTGAGTAATTTTTCATTGGTGTTGCAAGCTCTTACATAGGTTCTATCCTCATGCAAGGAGAGCACCCCATTCCCAAGATTTCTGCTTTGTTCAAAGTCTGTGCTGAAATATTTTCATGTTTCATGTCACAGTGAAGGGATCACTAGTGTGGTTCACCAAGCAGAGCATGAGCTGTAAGGAAGATTGCTTTTCTCAAAAAGAGAATCCTAGACCTTCCCTGAGGTCCAAGGAACAGGTGTCAAGTTTCCAGGTCACATATGTAAATTATTTAATTCTCTCCCCTTAAACCTCCAACTTTCCCAATCATCAGTTTTTCCCTAGTAAGTCGTCAAACTTCAAGATAGCCTTCACTTCCTTAACCTGCTATTGCACATTATTTGGAAGCATTTCCATATGCTTTGCATCATTTCCATATGCTTTGCACCATATTCACAAACCCCAGGACAAATGTATCATTTTTCCATCTCTAAGTGGCCATAAGAAGAAAAATAGATTGACAGAGTCTATTATGACCCGGAACAATACCAGACAGAAGGAGAAAGAGAGACACTGCCCCTTGCAGTTAAAAAAACAAATCAAATTCATTAAGAAAAATAATATGAGAAAAGTACATACTCATAAGTAATATATTCATATGTAAACATTATGCAAATGATTTACCAGTAAACAATGTCCACTTCTATCACTGATCCTTTCATATTTCTTTCCTGTGAGTCTTGTCTGGGAAATGAATTTCAATCATTATGTCTTTGAATGTATTCCATCCTGTAATCATCTTCAATGAAGAAAGAAGAAGAAGTTGCCCTTTTGTCAGTTTTTGTCTTATCCATGTGGCATGTCTTTACTAAGAGGCCTTTGCTACAGAAAGTACAGGGTGCCCTTGTGTAATCAGAATCCCTTAGTACATTTCTAAAGCAAAGTAGAACTAACAAGAGGGAAATATCCATATATGATATTCCTAGGGAGGGATAAAAATGCATTAGCTTGTTTTCAAATACATCCTGATAAATTTGTGGTCAAGCCCATTTGAAGAAGCACCACTGACCTTTATTTTCTAGATCTACAACTCAGTCTAATGGCTTTTCATCACTCATTCTTTCACCTGGATTGAGAAAGTTGCTTTACTTTTGTCTTTTGTTTTTTATCATGCATTAGTCATCTCCCACCTCCATTTTTACTCTTAACACATTTAAATAATATTCTTGTCTTCCTAACCAAGTACCTTTCTTTGGTATGTAAAGAAAATAGACTTTTGGAGGAATTAGAAAACTTTACCAAATCTGTCAACACAATTCTTAAACATTCAGATAAATATTACAGTAATACTTTGTGTTTGAGTATACATAGCTAAGATATCTGGGTAATTAATTTTTAAATTTTCACTGGAGAATGAGCTTTAGAGTTGTCTAGATTAAAAATTATATATGTTAATCTTTTGCCTTCTCCAGTGTTCACATAGTCAATTAAACTAATACAAATTGTTTACTTCCCTCAAGTCATTGAAGAAAACAGGCCCAGAGATTTTATTCACCATGTAACAATAACAACAACAGAAATAAACACTTGGCATTTACCTAGCCTTTTCTATGTTTCAGACGGTGTGCTAAGTGTTTTCCTAAACTATCCCTTTTATTTCATTTTAGCAATGGCTAAATTAATTAGGTTCTATTCTTTACCCATTTTTCTGAAGAAAAAACAGATTACAGCTGTTAAATAATTGGTTCAACATCACAGTAGTGATTAAAGATTATTTCTAAATGGGCGGGAACAAAATTTCCATTCAGTGTATTTTGTGGAATAAAAGTGAAATAATTTAATGCATATTCAAATTAAAACCTTACAGGCAAAAAACAAACATTACACAAACACACATACACACACAATAGAAATGCATGGATGTTTGACACAAACACGTTAGAAAACAATGTAGCATTATTTTGTAAAGTTGAACAATGACACATACTATGATTGGGCAAATCCTCTGACAGGTATTTAGCTTAGAGAAATCTTGTATTTGTGCATCAGGATATGTATAAAATGTTCATAGCAATCCTAGTTATAATTTTAAAAATGATTAAAATATCTCAAATTTTCACCAAAAAAGAATGGAAAAATAAGCTGAAGCACATTCCCACAATGAAATGGTATACAGCAGTAGAAATTAATAAACTCTACATGCAATCACAAAGATTAATCTCAGGTACATAATGTTGATGAGAACAAGTCCAAGGGACTAATACATTATGATACCATTTTAAATATTCTCCCAAATAGTTATGTATTATTTATGTATACTATACATTAAATAAAGGAAACGATAAATACAAAATTTAACTAGTGGTTACCTCTTAGCTGAAGGCAGAATAATGGAATTTGGGAAGACATATCACAGAGAGGTGCATTTTATCTCTATCTAGCCCTTGGGACAAATCTTAAATTCAGGGTGATATATTTTTTCTGATTCATAATATTACATCTCTTCTTTTTTAAATCATGTATGGTATTGGGGGCTGAAGTAGGTGTGGATAAAGGTCAAAAATTCTATAAATTTATATAAGGGAAATGTCAAGAAACTTGGGATTTAAAAACAGAGGAAGACTTACTTCAACATAAGAAAGGCTATATATGACAAACCCACAGCTAACATCGTTCTCAATGGTGAAAAACTGAAAGCATTTCCTCTAAGATCAGGAAAAAGACAAGGGTTTCCACTCTCACCACTATTATTCAACATAGTTTTGGAAGTTTTAGCCACAGCAATCAGAGAAGAAAAAGAAATAAAAGGAATCCAAATCGGAAAAGAAGAAGTAAAGCTGTCACTGTTTGCAGATGACATAATACTATACATAGAGAATCCTAAAGATGCTATCAGAAAACTACTAGAGCTAATCAGTGAATTTGGTAAAGTAGCAGGATACAAAATTATTGCACAGAAATCTCTTGCATTCCTATACACTAATGATGAAAAATCTGAGAGAGAAATTAAGGAGACACTCCCATTTACTGTTGCAACATTTACATTTACTGTTGCAACAAAAATAATAACATACCTAGGAATAAACCTACCTAAGGAGACAAAAGACCTGTATGCATAAAACTGTAAGACACTGATGAAAGAAATTAAAGATGATACAAACAGGTGACAAGATATACCATATTCTTGGATTGGAAGAATCAACATTGTGAAAATGACTATACTACCCAAAGCAATCTACAGATTCAATGCAATCCCTATCAAACTACCAATGACATTTTTCACAAAACTAGAACAAAATAGTTCACAATTTTTTTATTTGTATGGAACTTGTATGGAAACACAAAAGACCCTGAATAGCCAAAGTAATCTTGAGAAAGAAAAACGGAGCTGGAGGAATCCGGCTCCTGGACTTCAGACTATATTACAAAGCTACAGTAATCAAACAATATGGTACTGGCATGAAAACAGAAATATAGATCAATGGAACAGGATAGAAAGCCCAGAGATAAACTCATGCACATATGGTCACCTTATTTTTGATAAAGGAGGCAAGAATATACAATGGAGAAAACACAGCCTCTTCAATAAGTGGTGCTGGGAAAACTGGACAGCTACATGTAAAAGAATGAAATTAGAACACTCCCTAATGCCATACACAAAAATAAACTCAAAATGGATTAAAGACCTAAATTTAAGGCCAGACACTATAAAACCCTTAAAGGAAAACATAGGAAGAACACTCTTTGACATAAATCACAGCAAGATCCTTTTTTACCCACCTCCTAGAGAAATGGAAATAAAAAGCAGAATAAACAAATGGGACCTAATGAAACTTAAAAGTTTTTGCACAGCAAAGGAAAACATAAACAAGACGAAAAGACAACCCTCAGAATGGGAGAAAATATTTGCAAATGAAGCAACTGAAAAAAATTAATCTCTAAAATTTACAAGCAGCTCATGTAGCTGAATATCAAAAAAACAAACAACCCAATCCCAAAATGGGCAAAAGAACTAAATGGACATTTCTCCAAAGATATACAGATTGCCAACAAACACATGAAAGGATGCTAAACATCACTAATCATTAGAGTAACGCAAATCAAAACTACAATGAGGTATCACCTCACACCAGTCAGAATGGCCATCATCAAAAAATCTATAAATTCTGGAGAGGGTGTGGAGAAAAGGGAACCCTCTTGCACTTTAGGTGGGAATGTAAATTGATACAGCCACTATGGAGAACGGTATGGAGGTTCCTTAAAAAATTAAAAATAGAACTACCGTACGACCCAGTGATCCTGCTACTGGGCATATACCCTGAGAAAACCATAATTCAAAAAGAGTCATGTACCACAGTGTTCATTGCAGCTCTATTTACAATAGCCAGGACATGGAAGCAGTCTAAGTGTCCATCAACAGATGAATGGATAAAGAAGATGTGGCACATATATACAATGGAATTTTACTCAGCCATAAAAAGAAACAAAATTGAGTTATTTGTAGTGAGGTGGATGGACCTATAGACCGTCATACAGAGTAAAGTAAGTCAGAAAGAGAAAAACAAATACTGTATGCTAACATATATATATGGAATCTAAAAACAAAAAAGGTTTTGACAAACCTAGGGGCAGGACAGGAATAAAGATGCAGATGTAGAGTATGGACCTGAGGACATGGGGAGTGGGAAGGTTAAGCTGGACGAAGTGAGAGAGTGGCGTGGACTTATATACACTACCAAATGTAAAATAGATAGCTAGTGGGAAGCAGCCACATGGCACAGGAAGATCAGCTCGTTGATTTGTGTCCACTTAGAGGGGTGGGATAGAGAGGGTGGGAGGGAGATGTAAGAGGGAGGAGTTATGGGGATATATGTATATGTATAGCTGATGCACTTTGTTGTAAAGCAGAAACTAACACACCATTGTAAAGCAATTATACTCCAATAAAGATGTTAAAAAAAAAATAAGAGTAAGAGTGAGGAATGAGGGACTTGTTCTGCTGTGTATTAAAATATACTGGGTTGGCCAAAAAGTTCGTTCAGCTTTTTCAGTAAGATGTTATGGAAAACATGAACGAACTTTTTGGGCAACCCAATATTATAAAGCTTCTGAAATTCAAAGTTTGTACTATTAGCAAATAAATAACAGATAAGAGACACAGGACAAGAGTTCAGAAACAGATACATGTATACATGGGAATAAATCTAGTGATTTATGCATGGAATAAATGGTATTCAAAAACTGTCTATCTACTTAAATGAATGTAAAATTAGATCCCTACCTTTCATCATATTTTTTGAAAAATCCCAAACTGATTAAGCCTGTAACTGTTGAAATAGAAAATATAAAACATTAGAATAAAATAAAACAAAGTAATACTTTCATAACCTCCATGTGGGGAGGAAGTTCTAAGAAAGCTAGAAAGTCAGCAGCTGTTAAGGAAGATAAAGGAATTAATCATGCAAACATTAAAAAAATACTTATATTAACAAAAGAAAAGACAGAAATACAGTAAAGAAGAGTTTAAATAAATGTTTTGTTTTAGACCTTAAAACTAATGGCAGTAATTATTTCTACTGAAACATAAAAGTAACGGCTATTCAAGCTTAAGATTTTTATTTCTATTAATACATACATATGTGTATTGATCTCATTAATTAAATGGAATTTTAATCCATAAAATTGAGCATGTTTAGCATTAAGAGGGAGCATTTCTGAGTGTGAAAATTTTTGAAAATTAGAATGTAGTTAGCTGAACTGTCAAAGACTTAATCAAGTGAGCCCTTAGAACAGTTTTAAAAAAGACATAATGTACAAAAGATCCCAAACTGGGTGCCAAGTGGTTCTTTTAAACAAACAGCCATTATGGAGGATGGGTAACTGAAGAATGGGTCATTCTTAAATCGACAATATTATAATGAATAATCACCTGCAGTGTTAGCGAAAATACAGGAAAATGGGCAGCGGGGCAATCTGAGATCAGAGGTATAAGACTGAAAAATTTCAGAATTGCTGCTTGATTTTGGAGGGCAGCATAAAAACAAATAGTGTAGACATAGACAATGACACCATCAGTTCAAGCTGTGCTCTTACAAGGAATACTCAAATTTTTAACACCTTCTTTTTCACAAGTCAGCTGTTTAAGAATTAAGATCGAAGTCTCTTACAATGATTTTGCTGCTGTAAATTAATGATCAAAGTGATTTATTATTCAGTTGTTCAACTGCTGCTTTATTTCTGTTGATCTTTGTTTTTCTGCTTAATTTCTATAAATTACTGTACAGTTTCCCATAAGGTATAATTAAGCAGAATTGCTTAAGTTTTAATTATTGTGTATTATAGATGTTGAAAGCAACATTAGCACTTGGCTTTTAAAAATGTGATCGTATATTTATAAGAGAGCATTTATAAACACATTTACATATAGTTAAGATGAAAAAGGTATTTGAATTGTAGTCATTAGCATTTCTTCAAACATATGGCAGAGCAGCGGAGGCCATGGGCCATGCCTTCATTAACTGAACACTGTTTCATCAGTGTCTCGGCTTCCTGTTGTGCCACCCTGTGGCGTTCCCTTCTGTCCCCGAGGTTTCAGTGACAAGGGACAATATGTCCCCAAGGTGAAAATCTGGAAAATATAGCAGATTAGCCCTTAGAGAAGTTCTTATGATTATTTAATCATACTTAGAGAGGAAACACACAGCACCGTTAAACCGGTTTCACCGTTTTTCTGTCAGTCTCCATTTCTCCATCGCAGGGGTTGGGTCTGCTAGCCACGCACAATGAACACAAGCAAGGTAAAATGCGACATATTTTTGCTGCCATTAGAAGGCTGACTTGTTTCAAATTTGCCGGTATAATGGTCAAAGCCATCATAGATACCTACAAGTGTCATGGGTTAATTATAATTTGTTGGATATAATGTTTTTCAGATGATAGATAAAGAAAAAACTTTCCTTAATGATGTCACTTAGAACACTTTCACTTTATTCCCTATAAAAAACTAGAAAATTAATAAAACACACTTCCTGATAAGTGCCAGGGTCACATATTATTTGTACATTTCTCTGGTACATAAGGATGAGAGACAAAGGCATCTGTCTCAAGATATTAGCCATCTTTATATTACATCTGCCAAATACCTCACTTTAACATTGTAGTATATCCGATTTTAGAATATATGTGTGTGTGTATATATATGTATATATGTATATATAAAGATTATTAGCTTTTAATTTGAGATTAAAATTGTAATAATAAACTCCTACGACACCTGAAAAAGATATATTTTAAACATGAATATTTGGGGTCATATTTTTATATTACGCAATTGTCATTAAGTGATTAAATAGTTGGGAACATGAAATCTTAGAAAATTACCCTACTTAATGAATGACTGTGAATATTTCACTTGGGAGATTCTTGGGGGCATTGAAATAATAGCAACAAATGGAATAACTCTGAGGTATCCCAAAGATTGGAGCTATAAAAAAAAAATGGAGAAAGAAAGAAAAGAAACATTGATCCTCTACTTCTGTTATATAGGTCTTTAGGAAAGGAAATACTAGTAGCAATCTAGTCTTAAATTCAGGAAACTTTTCAAGGTTATTTAAATTAACAGTCCCATCAGCAATACTGTTAATGGATTCCAAATGTATGCTAGATATGTGCAGATCTACAGTGAAATAATAATCCCTTACAAGACCTTGTCTCATTATGAAAGGAATTATTGTCTTCTTATTTTCACCTTCTACTTTCACCTAAACATAATATTATCAAATTTTAAAAATTTTCCTTCATATCTATAAAATCTCTCTGTTTCTGTTATGGTCATTGTATTTAATTTATTTTTCGAGGTAGTATAGTGTAGAGAGAACAAAAGAGAGAGAAAGAGAAACAATAAAACACAATCCCTTTCTTCAAGGAGGTTATACTCTTCTGTAAGACACAAAACCAAACGAGGGGATATATGTATATGTATAGCTGATTCATTTTGCTATACAGTAGAAACTAACACAATACTGTAAAGCAACTATATTCCAATAAAAACTAATTTAAAGAAAGGACACAAAACCAAATATACAAGTCTGATGGCTACAGTTAACTACTCTGCCCTCCCTTTCAGGGATGGAGTCTTTGCTTTCTTGTCTCTAGCCTAGTAGTTAGAGCACAGACGCTGAAGCCAAACTACCTCAGTTTGAACCCAACTCCACCACAAATCAGGTCTGAGACCCTTAACAAGCTATTGAAGAGTTCTGTGCCTCAGTTTCCTTACAGAAACATTATTGGCTCCTACCTCACTTGGTTGTTCAGGGCATTAAATACATAAGTTAACTTATGTGAAGTGTCCAGCAGAGTGCCGGGAGCATAGTCAATGCTTTATTATTATTTAAAGGTTCATTCTCCCACTAAAAGAAAATCTTCCTAGATCTTTCCCTCCACTAGCCTCCCTGCTATGCACCCCAATTTTGACCGCATCTTTCTCTTCCTTTCCAAAACCAAAGGTTTTAACAGAGGCCACTTAGTGGCTGCAGGCAGTGTGAGGGAGAGGGAATGCAGTGAAAAGTGTAATCATTGACCCTCTGTTGGCAACAACAAATTGCAGAACATAGAGCCAAGTTGGAAGGTCATTCTAGACGCCTCAGATGAGAATTTTGTAAAAGTCTACTTTGACACTGCAAACTCCACCCACTCTCCTTCATTGCCATAATTGCTGGTGTTCTGTGTGAGAGTCCAAGTTGCTAGCACTAAGATTGTTCTATCTGCATATACTGAACAAAAGTGAGGACAAATAAAATATAAACAACCAATGGGCTATGATATTGTTAACTACCAGTATTGAAAAAGTATGTTTAGTGGTACTCCGAATACTTGCCAGGATATGTTTAAGTAAAATATTCATTAAATGGGCTATATATCTCTTTATGATGAAGCAGTAAGATACAGTATCAAATCATATAAATATATTTGCTTTGGGGAATTCCCTTTTGGACACTTTGATTTTTCATCATCTCATGGCATATCACAAGTCCCCAGAAATATGCCATGCTAATATTGCCAACTGAGTTCTTCCAAGCAGAGATGACATCAGCCATCTGTCACACGGTACTAATGCTGGGAAGCAGAGCCAACTATAGAGAAAATAAATACCTTTCATATAGATTAGTCAAGTATTTATGTTGAGAATGAAATGATTAAACTCTCACTCTTCAAGCTAATTACCTTAAGTGAATATTTGCCTGTGAGTGAACAACCTACCAGCAATGCACTTGCCCTGTTCCTTTCCTAAACCAAATTTCCCTGTGAACATGTTAGTACATGAGGGGCTAGTGCTAGACTTTGCAAGGTGTTGCAGTACACCACCATAGTGATCTTTCAGCCTGCAGGTATATCCTCTGTTGCCTTGGTAGGTTCATTCTATACACCGAGCCACACTGGTTTCCAGATGGCTGCTCTCTTGCTCTATTTTAAGTTACTCAGTCTCTTCGAGTCTGATACTTCGGAGTTGGTCATTGCAGGGTCACACAATTGGTGTCCGCTAATTCTGATTTGATACCAAAGCATTTATTTTTCTAGAAGTGCTTCTTTAAAGATAGGCTAAGTAGCTACCTGGCTTGATTATAATAGATGATTACATAATTTTCTAAATTGGGTAACCCTATTCAAAGACACGAGAAATTTTTCCAAAATCAGTTACTGCTATTGTGGTTACACTGAGTCATTCAGTGTCAACAGGGAAGACATTGGCCGAACTGCTAATTCACCTTTTACAGATTACAGATGTATGTGTGGGCAGAAAGAATTTGTTCTGTATTACATCTAAGTCTATGGAGAAATTAGCTATTTCAAATAGAGTTATCGTATATTTTTCCTTCTGGGAAAGAAGTGAAATTCAGTGTCTTATAATTTGATTAAGTAGTCAAAGTGCTTTGAGCTCTTTTCCAGGTGATTTAAAGGTCGCAGTATAGAATGCTTCTGTAAACTCAAGTATTTCCATTTAGTTTGGCTGGAAACAGCATCCTTTTCTAAAATAAATGAAACATGATGAGACAAAAATATTTTGGGAAAGTCTGCAGCTTTATATAGTAACCAAAGTCAAAGGGTTATGTGACCAATGTAAAAGATCAATTACACTTAAGTCACTCTGGATCGCTTTTCTCTGTGGTTTCCAGGCGAGCCCAAAATACAATTGAATTGAACAAACACTTATTTCATCTACTGTTTCTTTCTAAATATTAACTTCTTCATATATTTAAAGAATGCGAGTAAATGGATCACCTGCTTAGATATTTGTCCTGGGCACTGAAAATGTCAGAGGAAAATTTAAGGAAGACCTACCTAGGTATATTGTAAAAATCAACTTAACAAAACAGCCTATCGTTTTGCCTAGGAGGACACTACTAATTTTCATAATAAGTGCATAAACCTATCATAAAATATATTTGCAAACTATCCAGTTTTCACTTTATTACATTATTGTACATTGTCTATTTATAACAAAGTAACATGTATTTATGAACTAACTGAGAAAGAAAGCAATATTGCAATTGAGAGGCCAAATAATCACCATTTTTATTATTTTTGGAGAACATAGCTTTTGTATACTGAACTACTGCCTTAGGCAAAACCACCATCACAGTCCTGGGAGCAAAGCCAGAGCTGGTCTCCCCACTTCTGCTCTCTTACCCCTCCCAGGGGCAGAATCTGCCTCTGGTGTGCAGATTGGCAAAGGGCCTGCTGCAAGTCAGCTGACTTCAAAGATGGAAATGCAAATTATCTGCTGAACAGACCCATTTATTCTTCAAATAACGTCCAGATACCTCCCCTGGGCAGAATGAGTAAGTAGGTGGCAAAGGGAGGGTCCCGCTATTTAAGCACGTTTACACAGAGGAAAATGGCCAATAAGCATTCTCTCCTGACATACTACTTTTCAAAATGTATTAATTATTTCCTCTTTTATATATGGATGGAATAATTTCCTCTTCCTTTAATTACCCAGTATAAAACTTCGTGTGCATTTTCCCTCATTCTTCTTTAGGCAAATATAAATGTGTATTGTAGCAGTTATTTTTTGCTGCATAGCAGACAACACGAAAACTTAGTGGCTTAAGTCAATAACAATGTATATGTTCATAATTCTGTGGATTAGCAGTTTGAATAAAACCTATGTGGGTTACCTCCTCTGTGTACCACATGGTTCTGGCTGACCTCTGTCATGCAGTTTTGGTCAGCTGTAATGTCAGCTTGAGCTGGATTGTCCTTGATAGCCCCACGCACATGCCTGGTTGATTCCTAAGGCTCTTAGTGTGGCTACCTTGGTTCTCCTCCATATGATTTCCCATCTTCCAGAGGTATAGCGGGCTTCTTTACATGACCATGGAAACATTCCAAGATGGTGAAAAAAGACAACGGGAGAGAGAGAAAGGGAGACACAGAGAGAAGGAGAGAGCAAGAGGGAGAGTGAGAGAGAGATGGGTATATTGTTTAATATTTGAGATTGCAAACTCTGAAATCACACTGCTGAAATCTGAGTTTTAGCTCTGTTCCTTACTTGATGTATGATTTCTTAAGCAAGTTATTTATCTTCTCTTATTCCATCATGAATTAAAATGAATTGACTAATAATTATACATATGAAAAAAATATGAAAGAAACTATTCATTATATTAACATTATACTTATATATTATATAAATAATATATTATAATATATAACACAATACAAGTAGAATATAAAATTATATATTATAGCATAAATGTTATATATTATAGTTATTATATAATAATAAAATTGTAAATGAAAAGCAAAGAACAGATGTACAAGTAATCAGAAAACATGAAACTATAAAACTGTAAAATATAGAATATAATGAGCCAAAGCAGAGTAGGTGATCATAAGAGATGTAGAAGACCAAACTGAAGAGTTGAGAAAGTGAAACCAAAATAGGGAAGTAGAAAAGAAGTAAAAAGAGAAAAGATAAGCAAAATGACCCACAAAATGTAAAATTTACTCTTTCCTGAATAAGAAAATGTATGTTCCTGAATAAGAAAATTTACATATAGAGAGGTTATACCTTACACTTGAGAAAATTGATCAAGACAACTTGAGAAATAGCTCAGTAACATTAGGCTCAAAAAAAATCCCCAATGCCTCTAGGCACAAAGACTAAGTCACTAACAAAAGAAAGAAAATCAATGTGATGTCAAGCATTTCTGCAGCAACACTGAATCCAGAAAAAGAGTGAAGCAGTATTTATAAGATAGGCAACTGCCATGTCAGATTTTTATGTCCAGCCAAACTTTCACCAAATGATCAAATCTACACACACACACTGATGAACATGTAAATTTCAAGGAATATTGTATGTTTGAGTTTTTTCTAGGAATCTACCAGATGGTTCATTCAGTAAGGAGATGATTGGGAATTTTTAGCAAAGGACTGATGGTGATTACTGGATAAATTTTAAAGTAGATATATTAGTAAAACAAAGGTTGGATGAAGATGGAAAGTTATTATTTTTTTTGTTGACTCTGCAATGTGAAAATGTTGAGTCAAATATCTAAAACTATGTCTGTACATCTTCTGCATGTATGAAAATAAAGGGCTTTTTTGTAGACATATATGAATAAGTAGACCAAGTTCATAGAACATAGAAGGTTTATTATGAGATTAGTGTTATTATAAAATTATATGTTAAGACAGAATATTTTACAATTAATTATAAAATGGTCAATGATTTAATAAAATCTTAGCTAATAGAAATTTTATAATGTTGAGCTTTAGAGGGCTGATAAACTCATAAGCTGCTGAATCACTTTACGGCAGAAAGCAACACAACATTGTAAATCAACTATACTTCAATTTTAAAAAAAATTTAGTGTAAAAGAAAATTTGTAAGTTGCTAAAAATAAGCACAATGAGAGATTGATAGCAATTAATTTGTAAAAGCCTACAGTGAAATCCTAGTCCCCATACTTCTTCAAAGGAAAAAACTCTGTTAAAATGAGATAGATAATAGGAAGAAATAGTTTGAAAGTTTTATAAATGCCATAGAGTAGAGCAATATAGAACAGCCTAATAATATAAAGTATTGCTCTTTTTTTCCCTTTTTTGTGTTTTCCAGTAATTCTCTACTCACGTACAAAAGGATGTAAATAAAATATAAATAAAAACATTAAAATGTATAGCAGGTAAAAATGAAACACTAAATTGTAACAGTTTTTATCTTTGGGTTATAAGATATAGTTCACTTTTCTTTTTCTTCTGTTGACTTAATCTAAGTCTACAGAATGAGCATGTTTTAATTTATAAAGAAAAAAATTATTCCTATGTTGATTACTTGAATTTTTCCAGCATCCAGTTTGTACACAATAAAAACTTACTAAAATGAACATTTTTCTTTTCTCTTTTTTACTTTTATTTTGTATTGGAGTATGGTTGATTAACAATGTTCTGTTAGTTTCAGCTGTACATAAAAGTGATTCAGTTACACATATACACATACCTTTTTTTTTTTTTTTTGGCCACGCCACACAGCATGTGGGATCTTCGTTCCCCAACCAGGGATAGAACCTGTGCACCCTGCAGTGGAAGCATGGGGTCTTAACCACTGGACCACCATGGAAGTCTCTATATCTATTGTTTTTCAAGTTCTTTTTCCATTAAGGTTATTACAGAATATTGAGCAGAGCTCCCGGTGGTATAGAGTAGTCCTTGTTGGTTATCTATTTTAAATATAGCATTGTGTATGTGTGAGTCCCAAACTCCCAATCTATCCCTCCCTCCCACCTGTTCCCCACTGGTCTCCATAAGTTCATTATCTAAGTCTGTGATTCTGTTTCTGTTTTGTAAATAAGTTCATTTGTATACTTTTTTTAAAGGAAGTTGTCCATTTCTTTTTTAAAAAATTAATTTATGTATTTATCTTTGGCTGTGTTGGTTCTTCGTTGCTGTGTGCAGGTTTTCTCTAGTTGCGGTGAGTGGGGGCTACTCTTTGTTGTGGTATGCAGGCTTCTGGTGACTTCTCTTGTTGCAGAGAATGGGCTCTAGGTGAGCAGGCTTCAGTAGTTGTGGCGCCTGAACTTAGTTGCTCCACGGCATGTGGGATCTTCCCGGACCAGGGCTCGAACCCATGTCCCCTGCATTGGCAGGTGAACTCTTAACCACTGCCCCTCTAGGGAAGTCCCATTTGTATAACTTCTTAAAATTAGATTCTGCATATGAGTGATATCATATGATATTTTTCTTTCTCCATCTGACTTACTTGACTTACTATGATAATCTCCAGGTCTATCCATGTTGTTATGGATGGCATTATTTCATTCTTTTTAATGGCTGAGTAATATTCCATTGTATATATGTACCACATCTTCTTTATTCATTCATCTGTCGATGGACATTTAGGTTGCTTCCATGTCTTGGCTATTGTAAACAGCACTTCAGTGAACACTGGGGTGCATGTATCCTTTTGAATCATGTTCTTCTCCAGATATATGCCCAGGAGTGGGATTGCTGGATCATATGGTAGCTCTATTTTTATTTTTTTAAGGAACCTCCATACTGTCCTGCATAGTGGCTGCACCAATTTACATTCCCATCAACAGTGTAGGATGGTTCCCTTTTCTCCACACCCTCTCCAGCATTTACTGTTTGAAGATTTTTGATGTTGGCCATTCTGACCAGTGTGAAGTGATACCTCATTGTCGTTTTGATTTGCATTTCTCTAATAATTAGTGATGTTAAGCATCTCTTCATGTGCTTTTTGGCCAGCTGTATGTTCTTTGGAGAAATGTCTATTCAGTTCTATCCAATTTTTTGGATTGGGATGTTTGTTTGTTTTTTCTTGATTGAGCCACATGAGCTGTTGGTAAATTTTGGAGCTTAATCCCTAGCTAGTCGTGTCATTTGCAAATATTTTCTCCCATCCTGTAGGTTGCCTTTTCATTTTGTTCATGGTTTCCTGTGCTGTGCAAAAGCTTTTGAGTTTAATTAGGTCTCATTTGTTTATTTTTGTTTTTATTTCCATTACTCTAGGAGATGGCTCAAAAAAAGATATTGCTGCAATTTATTTCAGAGAGGGTTCTCCTATGTTTTTCTGTAAGAGTTTTATATTATCCGGTCTTACATTTAGCTCTTTAATTCAATTTGAGTTTATTTTTGCATTCGGTGTTAAAGAATCTTCTAATTTCATTTTTTTACATGTAACTGTCAGGTTTCCCCACACCACTTATTGAAGAGACTGTCTTTTCTCCAACGTGTAGACTTGCCTCCTTTGTCATAGATTAACTGACCATGTGTGTGGCTTTCTTTCTGGGGTTTCTATCCTGTTCCATTGATCCATATTTCTGTTTTTGTGCCAGTACCATACTGTTTTGATGACTATAGCTTGGTAGTATAGTCTGATGTCAGGGAGCCTGATTCCTCCAGCTCCATTTTTCTTTCTCAAGATTGCTTTGGCTATTCGGCATCTTATGTGTTTCCATACAAATTGTAAAAATTTTTGTTCTAATTCTGTGAAAAATGCCATTGGTAATTTGATAGGGATTGCATTGTATCTGTAGATTGCCTTGGGTGGTATAGTCATTTTGACAGTATTGATCCTTCCAACCCAAGGACATGGTGTATCTTTCCATCTGTTTGTGTCATCTTTGATTTCTTTCATCATCGTCCTGTACTTTTCAGAATACAGGTCTTTTGCCTCCTTAGGTAGGTTTATTCCTGGGTATTTTATTCTTTTAGATGTGATGATAAATGGGATTATTTCTTTAATTTCTCTTTCTGATCTTTCATTGTTAGTGTATAGAAATGCAACAGATTTCTGTGTATTAATTTTATTTCCTGCAACTTTACTGAATTCATTGATAAACTCTTGTGAATTTTCAATTCATTTGGAATGAACATTCTATTCATTTTGAAATAGGCCTGTAAGACAACGTAGAATGTGGTCCAAAGGAAGTCAGGTAAGGATTTTTAAAGTAACAAAGCAGGAAGAGAGAGAGAGAGAGAGAGAGAGAGAGAGAGAGAGAGAGAGAGAGAGTGAGTCTACTGGAATAATAATAAAAAAATGGTTCTGAAGAACTTAGGGGCAGGACAGGAATAAAGACGCAGATGTAGAGAATGGACTTGAGAACATGGGGAGGGGGAAGGGTAAGCTGGGACGAAGTGAGAGAGTGGCATTGACATATATACACTACCAAATGTAAAATAGCTAGCTAGTGGGAAGCAGCCACATAGCACAGGGAGATCAGCTCGGTGCTTTGTGACCACCTAGAGGGGTGCGATAAGGAGGGTGGGAGGGAGACGCAAGAGGGAGGAGATACTGGGATGTATGTATATGTATAGCTGATTCACTTTGTTATAAAGCAGAAACTAACCCACCATTGTAAAGCAATTATACTCCAATAAACATGTTTAAAAAAATTAAGCAAAACATAAACACTACCAAGAGCCTTCTTTTCTGTAATTACATACTAAACTTGGCTTCAGGAGCTAAAAGCTAAGGTAGTTAGAGATATGTTGTCTTAGTTAATTAATCTCAAGTAAGAATTATTAACCTTATAGGAGGAACAATCATGAACAGCACATCCCACCAAGAAAATAGATATATAAAAACAAAGAACCACCATGTTACAAGTCTTGCATTGACCTGTGAAGACAGAGTGATAAGTATTGAAGTAAACCTCATGACACTTCACTACTCTTTAGGGCACTAAGATAAAGTTTTAGACATTTACTTTCCAATAACTTAAGAATACAAAGAAAGGGCCTCCCTGGTGGCGCAGTGGTTGAGAGTCCGCCTGCCGATGCAGGGGATACGGGTTCGTGCCCCGGTCTGGGAGGATCCCATATGCCGCGGAGCGGCTGGGCCCGTGAGCCATGGCCGCTGAGCCTGCGCGTCCGGAGCCTGTGCTCCGCAACGGGAGAGGCCACAACAGTGAGAGGCCCGCATACCGCAAAAAGAAAAAAAAAAAAAAAAAAAGAATACAAAGAAAAATCTTGGAAAGGCCAGATAATTTTCCTATAGTATGTCTATGTCAGCATTGCTTTAAGTCAATTATTGGATTATTATCTGTTTGTCACTGATTTATATTACAAGTAACCATAAAATACACAGTTTATTCTCTCTTGGTTAAAATGATTGCTGCATGTTTTAAATGTTATACGTGGCCTAGCTTTGACTCCAGGTTGCCATTGACAACCCTAAGCTAATAACATACTTTCATTGTGACTCTGCTTCCAACTCTATAAAATAGGGATCACTTATTCCTTCATTCCACACATATTTATTGATTATTACACCTGTCAAGATAGAGTGGGTTATGCTGTGGTAATAAACTCCCTAATACTCAGAGGCTACACACCAAAGTTTACTTCCCTGTCCTGAAAATCCACTCTGGGTTTGGGCAGTTCTCCAGAACAGCTGTCCACCATGTGTACACTCAGCATTCCAGGCTGCTTCAATCTTTTGGCACCTCCATATGAACATGAGCTTCCAAGCTCTTCACACAAGGAGGAAAAAGAAGGCTGAAGATTCAAGAGTCAACAATTAAAAGCAGCCACCTAGAAGTAACATTCAGCATTTTTACTCACATTTTTTTGGCAAAGCATGTGATATGTCTACCCCTAACTTCAGAATATTAGGAAAGAACTAATATTCCCCCATCTGACAGAAGAAGAATAGATTGGCTCTCATTAGGCTGTAAAAGTGCTCACCACCATCAGCTTTAAGGTGTCAGATGCCGTTCTTAACGGAACAGTGAACAGAAAAGTCCAAATTGTTGGACCTCATAAATCTTAAATTGTAGTAATAGTGGTGGGGGCAGGGCTAAACAGACAATAAACAGCTATATAATAAATTACAGAGTGTTGATTGTTATGGGAATATGGAAATTAGGCTAACTCGGATAACAAATGAAAGGATGAAGGTGGCAATAGGCGCTTAGGATTTTGAATTTTTTATGTAGTTGAAAGGCATGGAAGACTGTATCAATAAGGGGGTGTTTGAGTAGAGACCTAAAGTAAGTGAGGCAGCAAACTATGCAAATATTTGGAAGAGGGAACATCAAATGTAAAGGTCATGAGGTAGAAAAGGGTGTAGCTTTGAATGTCAAGAAGCAAGTATGTAGCCAATGTGGCTAGAAATGAGTGAGCGGGAGAACAAAAAATGTGAAGAGGTCAGAGTGGCAGAGGGGGAGGTCAGCTCTTGTAAATCCTTGTAGGTCTTGGCAAGTGCAAAGCTCTTGCTTTGAGTAAAATCAAGAATTTGGGCAGAGAAATGACAGTATTTGGCTGAAATTTTAAAAGGATCACTTTTGCTGTGTGGAGTACAGATTTTGGCAGGAAGAGTAGAAGGTGGGATAAGAAACTGTTGTAGTAATTCAGTAAGAGGTGATGGTGACTCATTCCAAGAGGAATGACAGAGGTGAGTGGTGGGCAGTGGACTATTTCTGAATGTGTTTACAAGCTATTGACCACAAAATTTCCAGATGCATCAGGAATGTTCAGGTGAGAGAGTAATGAAAAACGACGCCAAGTTTTGTGATCGGTAAACTGAAAAAATGGAGCTTTTATTGAGTTGGAGAAGACTACAAAAATAGATTGGAAATGAATAGTTCCTTTTTGGACACGTGCTGTTTGACATGTCGAATAGTATCTAAGTGAAGAGTTTGAGTAAGTTACTGGATTTATAAGTCTAAAGTTAACATGGAAGGTCTCTGCTAAAATAAATACTTAGAATTACCTGCGTTTCAGATAAATCTAAATCCATCAGACTGAATAAGATAACTTAGGAAGTGATTGAAAATTAGAGAAAATATTTGCTAAGCAAGCCCTCATATACTACAAAGTATAGCAGTATAAGAAGAAATTCGCAAGGGAGTCAAGAGAGAGAAAGAGAATATGTTCCAGTAAGGAAGAAATGGAATGAACAAACAGGGTTGTCTAGAATTCAGGTGAAAAAAAGTGCTTCAAGAAGGAGGTTGTGGTCACCTGTGCTAAATGCTGCTGGATAATGCAAATAAAGGCAAACAGAGCCATCACCAGTAATAACAATGACCAGTTTATAAATATTCTCGTGAGGATAAATGACATGATACGCAAATCAATAAGCCTAGTATGTAGTTCGTGGGAATACAATAAATGTTTATTAGTATTACTATTTTGAGGCTGGCGTTATTCTGTTATCAGAGTTCATTCATATGCTGTGATTAATCCTGAGGACATTCAGTTGATAAGATTCATGGAACTCAACAACCAGTGTAAGAGACAGAAGAAACAGATTAAGGGGGACTACCCATCACAGCCTGTCATTTCCAAAGGATGCAGGTACTCCTTACCTTGAAGGAAAAGAAAGTTATTCGTGTGATTTTAGACAGAGAAAAGATAATGAGCAAAGACATCAAAGGTAATAGAACAGGACATATCATAAGATCTAAAATTGTTATAATTAAAGGAAGAGGAAGGTACATGGTGATGACAGGAGAGGAAGCTAGAATGTTAGGCAGGGGCTATTTTATAAAGATTTTTATATGGTTTCCCCAAAAAGTTCTAAACTTGTCCTTAATGCAACGAGGACCACTGAAGGGTTTTAAGCCAGAAAAAATCATAACCTCTTTCAATGAGTTACTAAAAATTTACTGTAGCAAAAAATGGAGAATGGATTTACAGTATGAAAAATGGAATCTAAAAGTTAAATATGACTTATTAATATGAGGTGAAAATATTTAGTATTGAATTAAGTTAATGACAACATGATTGAAAAAGACAGGAGGGATTTGAAAAATATTTAAGAGTTAAAGTCAATTATATTTGATAAATTGGATATTGATTGAATAAGAAAACATGAGGAATCTTAGATAATTTCCAAATTTCTGTTAAATGTGTCTTGTTCAATAATAATTCTACTCACCAGTATAAAAATACATCAGGAAAACTGCAGATTTAGAAAGTGGGTGAATTCTATTTTTGATTGATTGACTTTAAAAGAGCCTGGAAAATGAACAGGACACTGTTGTGAATATAAATTATTTCAAGTCCAACAAAAAAAGATATGAATTTGATTATGGAATTAGAAGACATCAACATAAAAATGGTAATTGACGCCATTTTTTTTTAAGGAACTTGCCCAGTACCCATAGAGTGAAAATAGAATAATATCAGGGATGGACCCCATTGTTAAATCCTCGCTAAGACAGGCTATCTCATGTCAAGTCACGTGTAACTTATTGATTAACCCAACATTATTCTAAGAAAAGTGTCAGTTTTTCTTAGGTGCTAGAAAAGTTACTTGATCAATAACTGAATATTCTAGTTAACTTAAGAACTGATGGTCACAGGAAAGGTATTAAGAGTCAAGTGCTCAGTTAATAAAATAATACTGGTATAGCCTGAAATTTAGGTTGAAAAGTGAACTATCCAATACGTGAATAGAGGGGTCTTATTCAAAATGATGTTTAAAAATTTGGGAATGCCTCCCAATGCAACAATATTCATTTTGCTAAAATGTATCTCTGTAAGAAATCGGAGGGATAGTCATCTATTTTTAAAGACTTCTCTCTGGCATCGATAAGCTTATTCCATATGTCTAAAATTAGGTGTGTATTTTCTTGTTGGCTAAGGTAGGAAGATGCATATCCAATTTACTTCAAAATAATACTAAATACACAAGATATCACTGCTCTAGGAATGGCTATCTGGACTTGAAGAATAATGTGGAAATGGATGATACGAGTGTGACTTTAGCTCTTAATGTGATTATTTTTGCATTATATTGAACAGGGTCCCTTTTGAAAATGTATATTTGTAGAAGGGTTTATTAAAATGTTGGGTAATCAAAGGGGTGGAATGTGTTGGACAGTTTTCTCTCCACCCCCAACCCTGCCCCATAGACACACACATATGCACACGTGCTCACACACTCCAAACCAATCAGAATATTAGTTGTCCAGAGGACAGAATATGCCACAATTTAGGCCAGCTGAACAGCGTTTACCAAAATTAGGGCAGTGAGGCAAAGGCAAAATAAATAATTCCCTTTCAGGCTGAGGTAAGTCTTTACAGACACAGGGTTCTCACCAAGTTATTTGTTCTATAAACTCACTCTTGTGGTTCATGCTGACTAAGCTTCCAGATGTCCATTATATTTTGACCATTTCTTAGCTTGGAGTTCAACTGGTTTTTGAGGCACCAATATCCTCCTAATAGGTTTCTTTTGCTTAAGTTGGTCAGTGTTACTTTCTGTTCCTGGAAATTGAGACTTATAGCTGAAATATTGCAAGACTAAACATTCAAGTTATTTGCTGCTCTATTGTAAATTTTAAATGATGCATAATCTAATATTAAAAATAAAACTTAAACAGAGGTACATTCCAAAACATCACTTTCCACACTATTACTTTCAGCTCAATTTGCTTCAGGATGAAAAAGGGGGACATACCTTACTTTTTTCAATCTCAATATATATTGCTTGTTTATTTTTACCATTTCAGAAACTAAATAGGTAATAAAGTAAATGGGCCAGCCTTTACTATTCAATTGTACAGAAGCTATGCTTTCCAAACCTGTATCCTGATATTAATTGTTATTTCTCTGTTCTCTGTGAAAATCTGCCTTATTTAGAATCAGTTGCATAGCTGAGGTCTGATTGCTTTGGAGCATCAGCGGTTCCTTGGCTATTTACGAAAGTCTCAGAATGTTTACCTTTGGGAGCTAGGCAGATTTGGTAAAGAGAATGCATCTAAATCCAAATGATTTTCTAGAGCCTTTTCTGAACTTTTCCTTTGGACAAGAATTTTTTCACCTCTTTGTGAAGCCAAATTTAACTACAAAGGAATTAAATGGTATTTCATTAGCTATCATTCACAGCAATTGGCTTCACATACTAAGAATTTTTTTGTAGAGACACGTTATCCATTTAGTTTCCTGATGAGTCTCAGATTTATGAACTCCAAAGATGTACTGCATATTTCTATAGAGAAACATAATATTTAGCTTAGTTGTCTAGAGAAACAATTTTTACCCATGTCTTTGAGCTTAAAACTTACTTCCTGGAGTTGGTTTTTGGGGGATGAGGATGGATTTTTGTTGTTTGTAACTAGAAGCAGCATTTTTCATAATAAAGTAATTATATTTTATCTCCAATTACTGTATACACTATACCTATCAGAAAACATTTTTTAAATAAAATTATTTTACACAGCTTTGGTGACAGTATCAAAAAACTAATAACATCATATCTGCAAGTGAAGATGACTTTTTCATTTACTCATTATTCAAAAAATAAAACTTGTCACAGAGCACCTTTAGATCTGTATTTATTTGGAGAAGATAATTCATCTTAAGTGGAAAATAACATATGTATGTAGAATTCCTCTTTGCTGTGATGATCTGTTCTCAGTTGGGCATTGTAGAGAATTTTAGCAACTCCCTGAGCAACAAGGGCTGTACATAGAGATTAAGTTTTGAGTCACACCATCTTTACTGATAATTCAGAATATTTTTTTTAAAAATTCCACCTTACATTACATTTTACTCAAAAAAAATATATTTGTCTTAACAAAAGACAAAACTAACTACAATCTCTGAAAGGAACTTAAAATCAGTCTTTAAATGATTCATCAAATTTGCTAACTTCTTAAAAAAATAAATTTTACAACAGCCAAGCCACTGTTCAAATCAGGGTAGCTAGCTGCCACAATAATTAAACTCTGAAATCTCAGTGGCTCAGCTTCTCTCCTGAGATGAAGTCTGATATGGGCAGCTGGTCTTCCTCCTGCTTATAGCCACGTCATCTGAAACCCGTGGCCTCCTCAACTGAAGAAGAGCCTGGTACAGGAAGCACAGTAGCTCTTAATTGACTCATCCCAGAAGTAACACACATCCCTTCTTTACTCTTCATTGGTCAGAAGTACTTATATAGCCCCAAACTAACTCTAAGGTTAGCTGGGAAATACACATGAACACATATAACTGATTATGAGAACATCAACATTGAAGAAGTCTATCTATCTCCCTGTCCAACAAAGCTCTACCTTCATTGAAAAGTTTTCGTCAAAAAATAATTTGGTACCTAACTCCACAAGTGCAATTAAACATTGTCAGTTATTGGGGCAAATAAGAGAGAGACAGAAATATTGAATTCAATGTTTTGAAAATATTGCATTCACTAGTTTTGCCTTCATCTGCCTGGAAGAGTAATCTGTCAGTTCTTAAGTCAACACATTCATCATTATATAAACACAATTTACATTACAAAGCTCAATTTTTTTAGAATTTAACATGCTACTCAGTCAGTTCCAGGGATTCTGAAATAAAATAAGATTGGGAAACTAAAAAACAAACAAACAAAACACTTCAGAAAACTTGGCAAGTCTGTTTTTGTGCGTTTTTATTTTTCCCACTCAATAGAATTGTCTTCCGTTTGGGAGAAAAATATTTACTCAGGACCACTCAATGATATTGCAACTCAGACTGAGAACAGTGATTTGCCCAAAGCAGGAATTCCGTGATATTTGAGAATTTTGATTAATTTTAAAGATACTGTATAGATACAGGACTCTCTAGTTACCTGTAGATTCTCCAACCACTCCTTATAATGAGTGGAGAGAGATCACACATAAGTATGTAGAAGTCTTAATTTTCTCAAGGGGAGAGAAAAGCAAGCTAATATTTACCAGGGTTTTATATGCTGAGCACAAAACACAACTCTCCTCACATGAACGTCACAAAAAGTAGTACTATTCTTATTAGTGTTTTTTACTAAATGAGGAAACTGAGACTCAGATTGAGAACCTTGTCTTGAATTATTTAGTTGATAAATGAGAGAGCCTGAATTATAACCCCAGTTTGGCCCCAAAATCTGTTTTTCTATTACCTTAATCAGAAGTCTTTAAACTTTTTCATAGCACATGCATAATAGTAAAGAGAAAATGATAGTTTTGATCAAGAATGCCCAGTTATATTTTAAGTTCTAAATTTGTATGTATTTCTGCAATACATTATAAAATAAACACAAAAACAGAAGATTAGAATGGGTAAAGAAAAAGAAATTGAGGTTCTAATATTTTCTTTTATGTCGATGGAATATTTTGTGTACTTTTCTATAAAAACAGTCCGGAAAATCGATTTTTTCTTAAACTTTTTATTTTGAAATAATTATAAATTCACAAGAAATTGCATAAAGCACTAAAGAGAAGTTCCGTCCACCCTTCATCCAGTTTCTCCTAATAACATCTTACATAGCAAAACCAGGAAATGACACTGACACACTACAGTTGGCTAGAGACTACTCATTTTATCCCCCCAAAATACATATTTTTTGAACAAAATGATCTCATCCTCCATTTGGAAAAATAATAAAATTACCCATGAAACATTAGGAGTGTGCTTTTCAGTTCACCAAAAGCTTTGCAGTTGACCAAGCCCTTAAAATATATAATCGACAGCCAAGTGAAAATTAACAGGTCAGCCAGGGTGTCAGTACTTCTTATTGTCTAAGGACACATGCTCCGCTTAGTAGGAAACCGATATCAGCATTTCTTTTGTGCCTCAGTTTATTCATCTTTATAATGAAGCTAATAATAGTATTCATTCCATGGGATATTAACTATTATTAGTATTATTCTCCAAGTTAAAGATGAAGAAATGTACTCAGAGAGTTCAATCAATTACTCAAAGTCAAATGGCTAGTTATGGACAAAGCTGGACTTAAATTTTGTTCTTTTCACCTGAGTGCTATTTCCACAATATTATTCTCATACCCAGGCAGGAAGTATAGAATAGAAAATACTATAGCACAACTCTCATTTCACAGAACTCTGAATATTTTAGGCCTTTGATTCATAGTTTATTCCTTCTTTTTGTTAATTATCCCTACTGAACAACCACAAGATTTTGCCAAATATTCAAAGGTCAGTTTTAGTTAATTGTTAATAAATTATACTTGTAAATAGTGTCCTGGTGGTCTAAAAATCATATGTATTACAAAGTAATCAGATATTAACAATATTTTAATTTCTGGGACTAAGTGTATCCTCAGAAATCTGGTTTTCCGTTTAAGTAAAAGATTCTGAATTGTAATTGTCATAAACATTTTCATTTAATTCTTTAAAAAAATGTTTAATCTCTTAGAGACTTTATGTAAGTCTTTAACAACAGCAATGAATCACACATACAAAAAAATTCATTATTATTTATCTAAGTTGTTGCTTAAGGCTGTCAGGGTAATAGGAGACAGTTCTAAGTTAAAGACGAATTGGTTGCTACAGATCAATATGTAAACCAGAACATTCAGCATCAATTTTTCTTGTCCAAACTTACTCAACCCCAGGTTTTAGGAAAACATCCATATTAAACAGAGACTTTTTCTGTTTAAAGCCACAGTATGAAACGACAGCCAATTTCAGTCCAAGATCATGTGTTGAATATTTTTTTCCAGTCATATGGGAAATTTTTATTTAATTTTCTAACATTTTCTCGAAGTATTCTTCATGTGTTTCAGTAAATGTAAACATTAACTGTTGCTGTTATCCTAGTTTTATTTTAAAAGAATTATATTTACTATACCTACAAATAGTTCACACGAAGCAAGAAACCTAATATTTATATTTTACAGTAAATATTATGAATATCTCTCTCAGGGCAAGAAACTGTTTAGATAATCTGCTTTTCACATAGAAAATCATGCTTCTAAATCTTAGAGACTATAGTTTTTCATTTTAACTTTTTTCATATTAGAGACAGTTTTTACTGTAAAAGTAAAATAGTGCCTTTTAGCTATAGTTAAGAAACTTTTTTTTCTGCAAAGGGGGGAAATTATGGAAGCTGTAAATAAGTAATGATTGCCAAAGATCAGAGGAATTTTACATAAGACCAAAGCAATTTAATCTGGTGCTTTGATACAAGTTTGTAAATAATTCAGCATAATGATAATAATGACATCTTGAGAATTCCCAGCAACTGAACTGTCCTTGAAGGTATTAGAAGATGATTAGAAATTGAATAGTTTTAAGTCATGAATTAATTTTTGAATTTTTTTCGATGTGGGGTGAAGTGTATTCTTTTAAATAGTTGTTAACCAATCTCTTTAGTGTAAATACAAAAAATGTTAATATACTGGTCCTCTGTGTAGTAGAATCCACTTAGCCAGAGGTAGAATAGCTGGCTATTTCCCTAAGAGTCAGGAATTCAAAATCAGTAGGGTTTTGTCTTGTTTTGTTTTTTAAATTTCTATTTCACACAGATTGTTTTCTTCATCTAATTTTTTCACATTTCCTTAGAAATATGCTTTCAGATGTGACTCAGAAAGGCCTGATTCTCCAACTAGAGTAAGCCAATCCCTGTCAGTGGGTCAGTTTTGCCTCTCTTCTAACTAGTTTAGTCTTAGGCAGGTTTTTTTTTTTTTTTTCTAGGAGCTTAGATGTTCTCATGGGGAAAATAAGGAAATTGGACTCTGTGATCTCAATAATCTCCTCCAGTTCTGAAATGCTCCGAGTATATTGCTTTCTAAATAATTCCTAAAAAGAGAAGGCCCTTCATTACCAGCCCCTTCCTGTTTGTCCAGCCAGTCAGAGAATTACTGATGATTCTGTAGACCCCGGGCTGCTTCATAAGCCCAGGCTGATTCTTGCGTGAGTGGAAAGTCCTTTGTGCTTTACTTCCCAAAGGAAACATGTACTCATCCTTCCGCACCTTAGTCTAGCCTTGCAGAGTTTATTATTTCCTCCCTTCAACCATCACTTTTACTGATATATTTCTCTATTTTCACACCAATCATTCCAGATATTAATATACTTTTCATATCAATGTTCCCAAATAAATGATTTCTTTAAAGGTGAGAATCATATTTTTTTTCATAATTCCACAAGCAATGGATTATACAACATGAATACTCAATAAATTCCTGGTAAATGAAGGACAATTAAACAGTTAATAAGGCAAGAGCATATTAATGAAAAGAAGACTGGGAGACATAAGATTGAGATTATTGCATCAGTTTTATTAATGATTACTTTTTAAAGTTTTTATTAATTTTTAATTTTTTTAATTAATATTTTGGGGGGGTATAGTTGTTTTACAGTGTTGTGTTAGTTTCTACTGTACAGCAAAGTGGAGTTCCCTGTGCTATACAGCAGGTTCTTATTAGTTATCTATTTTATACATATTAGTGTACATATGTCAATCTCAGTCTCCCAATTCATCCCCCACCCCGCTTTCCCCCCTTGGTGTCCATATGTTTGTTCTCTACCTCTGTGTCTCTATTTCTGCCTTGAAAACCAGTTCATCTGTACCATTTTTCTAGATTCCACATATATGCATTAATATATGATATTTGTTTTTCTCTTTCTGACTTACTTCACTCTGTATGACAGTCTCTATGTCCAACCAGTCTCTAGGTCCATCTAGGTTTATTTTTTGTGTGGTGTTAGGGAGTGTTCTAATTTCATTCTTTTACATGTCGCTATCCAGTTTTCCCAGCACCACTTATTAAAGAGACTGTCTTTTCTCCATTGTATATCTTTGCCTCCTTTGTCATAGGTTAGTTGACCATAGGTGCATGGGTTTATCTCTGTGCTTTCTATCCTTTTCCATTGATCTCTATTTCAGTTTTTGTGCCAGTACTGTATTGTCTTGATTACTGTAGCTTTGTAGTATAGTCTGAAGTCATGGAGTCTGATTCCTCCAGCTCCATATTTTTTTTCTCAAGATTGTTTTGGCTCTTCGGGGTCTTTTGTGTCTCTATATAAATTTTAAGATTTTTTTGTTCTAGTTCTGTAAAAAATGCCATTGGTAATTTGATAGGGATTGCATTGAATCTGTAGATTGTTTTGGGTGGTATAGTCATTTTCACAATATTGATTCTTCCAGTCTAAGGATATTAATGATTACTTTTGTATCCTTATGTAAATCACTTCAACTTTGGTCTGGTATCACTAATAATGCAAACATTGCCTATCTTATTGGATTGGTTTTATGATTATGCTGTGTAATAATTCAAATGAAATTACGTAAGTAGATATGTTTTAAATTAAAAGTATATACATGTGTATTATATATATGTGTGTATATATGTTTGTGTATATATATATATATATATATATATGTAAATACTTTAAAACTATAAAGAGACAAACAATTTTAAGGGATTATTATTATATGTGGTCAACCACCACAACACAGCAATGAAAATTTCCTGCTCTTGTTCTGTCAATTACAGATTTTTTTCTTGAATCATCAAAAATGCCTTTTAAACATCTAGGTGGGAAAGCAAGATTCAAAATTCCAGATAACAAATGAGTCAATAGTAACTGAAAAGTAACCAGATATCCTCTAGAATGTACTTTCCAGCTGGGTTAGTTAACATTGTTCTTTATTAAGAAGACATCTTCTGCACAACATGAAATTGAGCTTTTGAAACATCTGATTTTATATCACTAATGAGCCACATGCCAGTGACTTTTTAGTTTGTTCTTTTTTAACTCCATTTTACATATTTAACTCCAAAAAATAAATTCTGTATAAAAAAGTGATATTTTCTTCTTATTTTTATAAAATGCTGAAGAATAGAAAACTTGAGCATGGTTTGTTCAGTTGTCTCATACTGATTAATGGAAGGTATACAACTCCACAAGAGCCCTTCTCATTAACAGCAAGCAGCACAAATGGTCAGAATGCCAATTGCCCAGGAGGTCCAGCCAGAAGACATCTGTATCTTCGGGTGCAAGACTCACTGTGCAGACTAATCATGCAATGTGTTTGCAATTAAAATACCACACTTAAACTCTGCCAGCGTGAGTTTCCCAATATTTCATATCAAACTAAAATTTAAAAGGTAAATATAGATATCATGAAATGAACCAGGTGATTTTTACACGATTTTTTCTGAGTACCATCTTCAAGATAATATTAATTACTTGAATAATAGAAACAACTAGGGAGTTACATATATCCATGTTTCCTCTTTGAAAAAATAAAATATAGGCAATTTGGAGGTAATAATTTTCCTCACCCAGATGCAGAACATTATGTGAGTTTTAAAAATGCTTCACGAATATGCTCAGTTTATATCTATGAGCAAAGCCATTTAAAAATGCTACTTAAAAGAAAACAGAATGCTTTCTAACAAAGTTTGGAAATAATACTCCTTCAAAATTCAAGAACATTCCCTCTCTACGTTTGATTTGCACCCAATTTCTTGGGTTCATTAAATGGCTCTTCATCATCTAAATATTTTGTATGTTTTTGATCACAGTGTTTCATTCATAATAAATATCTTCCTCTGAAAATTAAAAAAAATGCTACTTAAAATGAAAGTACAGAAAAAACCTTAGCAAATAACTTTCAGGTTAGCAAATATACTTATATATGTGCACAGGTATAGATATATAGATAATAACTCTGAGTGTAGACTTAGATGTAGTTACTTAAATAAATACGGACATAGTATACATCCAGATATCCATTACTATATCAATATGTATCTTTAGAAATACTATTAAACAACTCCAAGCTCCATCTCTTGTAATGCTCTGCATATACTGTTATGCACCATGTGATTTTCCAGCAGTGCTTCTTTTCCACCCTGAGACCTCTGTTTTCACATCAACTGCACAACTCCCATATAGACAACACTCTTTCTGATATCTTTGGGAATTCATTTTTTTTATTATTGTTAAACTAATGATGGGCTATGTATCAACTTGCTCTTGACACTGCCTGAAAGTCCACTCAACTTTTATTTCCTTCTCCTTGAAAATTTTACACATGGGGCAGATTTTCCTGGTGTCCCGACTTTGGTCCTAAAAATTACTGTGTGACTGTCTTACTCACTGCTTAAGGAATATCATGTATCTGAGAGAAAAATCAGTTTTTTTCATTTCTATTTCACTGAAGTGTTACAAGATCTAAATTAGAACCATAAATCACTTTAAGGTATTTTTCACCATGTACCAGCATTTCTGTTGATGGTCTGAGAAAATCCCAGCTTATTTATTTTTAATTTACCTGAGGAGGACATATCAGTACTTATTCTCATTTAATAATCACATATTTTAACCAGCAGCACTGTCTATCCTAAATTATTCCAGGGAATAAGAGCAGATAGTTAGGAAACAGCAAACAAAAATAGTAAATGAATGGAATTATATCTTTAGCTTTGAACTCAGTGTATTTTTTTCATCAGATTTGTCTTCCCAGTTAGGAATTTCTTAGGTTAAAATCAAGCCTAATTCCTCCCTTGCAGAGGAATATTACATAATAGGGGACAACTAATGAAATATACTCCACATATACTTTTTTTAAAAAAATTATTATTTTTATTAAAGTATAGTTGATTTACAACCTTATATTAGTTTCAGGTGTACACATATATTTTCAAAGACATTCTTTCTCCCAGAATGTATGTATGCGTACACATGGGGTAATATATCAGGACTATGAGCAACTAGGCATATAAACCACTCCAATGACATAGAGTTCACAAATAAAGATCCATTAGTGTATGGTTGTGGGTCAGCTAAGGGCACTGAGCATTTCTTTTCCTCCTATGATGGTTCCCTCCACTTGGAGTGAATTCCCCTTGCTTAGTCTTCCAGGTCCTCTCAATCTCCTCACTTCCATCTCTCCAGGGGAGATTTGACTTAATCTGATTGGCTGGTTTCGAAGGAGTACCAAGGAGGACCAGCCTTGCCTTTTCTTTTCTACTCTTTGCAGGGAAGGCATATGTTCTCCTCTGCTCTCCCATGCCATCAGTCTTACTGGGCCATCTCTGCCCCTGTGGTGCAGAGTCCATACAAGACTGAGTAAGTAAGTCTTTCTAGGGCTAGGGCTTAGCATTAGGAAGCCCAGGTCCCTACAGATATAACCCAAGATTTCCCAAGGTCTAACTTGCCTTGAGAAGTAATTTGGCTTATTTCTTACAGGTAGTTCAGAACTCAGATATGGAGATAACTGATGATAATTTTTGAACTCCCCAAGAATTGAAATGTGTGCTTTTATTGATTTTTTTAGGCAACTTGTTTGTATTTAGGAATAAATTTTTAAATTATTGAACCAAAAGTCTGATTTAATCAAAATACCTTTATCTTTATTCACATAACTAAAGAGTAATATATATTCTCCACAAATGTAACAGGTACAGTCAATGAAAATATGGAAGTCTTGAGCCTCTGAATTGTCATATTCTGCTTCAGTTTGTTAGTCTTCTTTCTCTTTTTTGTCAAACTTGAGTGTGAGCAAAAGGCCTAAAGGTCTAAATCAGCTTGACTAAATTTTAGACAGTTTTCTTCATATCTCTAGGCTCTTGATCTCCCTTTTCTTAGAGCATTTATCTTAGAAAACTTGTAATTGCACATTCTTTCTCTGCCCCTTTGAGACGTGAATCTTCTCACAACCTCTTACCGGTTTTACAATACGGGAATATCTTTCTCTAGGACCTGGAATCCATTTCTTTGAACATAATTATTAAAGGTGATAGCACCCCTGTCTCCCAGTCTCTGTGGAAATGTGGGAGCCTGACTTCTCTAAGTGACAATTAGCAAACACAGAGTCTAATCATTTTGACCATCCTCCCCACTTAACATCCTCCAATACTTTTCCACTGACTCACTCCAGGGCTTAAAATCTCTCCAGACTTTTGTTTCAGCAGAGTTGAGTTCATTCCCTCTCCCCTATTTCAACAATCTTAAATACAGTCCTCCTTGCCCATTTAACTGGTCCTGTGCAATTTTTCTTCTACAAGTGCCAAAGCGAGTATTCTGCCTTCCAAAGAGGCTAACACGGAACACTGTAGTGGACATTTATAGATATATTTTTTGAAGGTTTGCAGAAGCAGCCTACAAAATTTGCATGGCAAAAAAACAAATTTTGCCAACGTGAAGATGTTGTGAGATAACTACAGTTCCTGTTTGGGACCAGTGCACCCTCTGACCAGAGTAGGCAAATCCAGGAGCTCTGTTGAAATCATGAATCTAGGAGTTATTTGTTAAGCTGAGTTCATTTCAAGTAAGAATTGAAAGATCTCATAGGATGACTTTTCTTTTGCTCAGGAGAAAAATAGCTCTCAGAATATGGGAGAAAAATTCAGTGATATACACTGAGGGATTTATACCTGAACACCGACCTCCTTCATGTAAATGGTAGAATGGATCAGTGTTCCAACTCTTCACTCCCTCCTTGGTAATAGTATTGCGCATCCATTCCTTTGGATATACATGCCTTTGGATGTAATCCTGTATACCCTTACATTGCCATGTAACTGTGAAGGGACCTGCCATTGTCAGTAGGGTATCTACTGACAAGGTATCTCAACCCCTTGACTATGAGCCTGGCCATACGACATCTTTGTCCAATGGGTTTAAGAGATGTGAAGCTAGTGGAGGCTTGAAGCATGCTTGTGTAGTCAGGCTTGTTCTCTCTCACCTCTGCCACCACCATAAGAGGAACACCCCTCCGGTAGACAGCTGGTAGGAAGACGATAGGAAGAACCTGGAACAGAGCTACTCACTTATGCCCATTAATCATCAGTGACAAGAACAGCTGCCCAGTTGAGATCAGCGCAGGTCAGTGAAGCCCCAGCCAACACAAATATTAATGACGATTAATAAACCCTACAAATTTGGGAGTTGACTATTATGTACATGGTATAATTATAACAATGACTTGCTAGCAAAACTCACTTCAGAGATCATTGTTATAATAACTATAAGAGCCTTCAGTTCTTTCCCAAGAGGACTATTGTTTACTCTACAGCTGACATTACCATGCTGGACCTCCATATTTTACACCAAAATGGATACATTTTATGCTATCTACCTTTGTCAACATGATTGTATAAAATGAATACATTAATTCATGCCATACAGCTTGAAAAGCCATAAACAATTAAAGATTTAAAGAAAAATAATGAACCTAATCACAGTTTTAGTTCTAATTTTGAAAATTAGAAATGAACAAAATACAGACCATCAGATGGGGATGGAGAAATCATGTTTCCAGTGGTAATGTTGCTACAGAAATGGACCTTGAATGACTCACCTAACCTCTCTAGACCTCTGTGAGTTCTATCACCATTTAATAATGTAATCCTAGGGAATTACAAATGAAGGATTATGAAATATTTTCTCATGTTTTGTCCAAACATGAGCAAAAAATATAAATATGTATGTATATATATGTATATAATATCTGGTGCAATATTTACTCATATTTTTCCAAATACATTAAGCATTAGTGTGCACACACACACACAGAGAGACATATATGAGAGAGATTGAGAGAAGGAGAGAAAGAGACAGATACACAAACACAAATATATTCATTATGAATATAATGCCACAGAGGGTGTCCAAAGGCAAGGTGGCAGAACAGACAAAAAGGGTAAAATTATAGAGTTTTCCAAACTTATATTCTTGGTTCCATCACAGATGAGGTTTGTGACCTTTGGCACTTCTTAATCTCACCTTAATCTCAGTTTACTCTTTCATAAAAATGACAATGATGAGGACTGGTCAGACTATCTCACTGTGTGCCTTGAAAGTAAATGAGGCAACATTTGTTTATGTGCTTTGTAGATCAAAGGCAGTAAATTGGTGCTATTATTTTTAATAATGGGAGTACAATATAGCTCAGATATGAGATACAATTGGCAAAGTTTTCTGTAAGTCATTCTTTATTCAAGGGCAAAAATAAATCCTGCAAGAAATAGTTGGTTAAGAGGAAGATACTTCCCTTCTTACAGATTGCTCTAAAGAATAGTACATTAAACATATAATATTGTAGTTAAGTCTTCCATCCTTGTAGCCACATTCAGTTAGACTAAAAAGAATTCAAGCCAAAATAAATATCTGCAGACACCACAACCAAGACTATTATGCGTTATGAGATTTTTCTCTCAATTTAATCAGAATTCTACAGATTGCACTTTAAAATCTACAACCTTGTTTTACAATCAGAGCTACTAGTTATAAATATTTGCAAATGCTTTGAATAGAAATAATGCTCT
This sequence comes from Mesoplodon mirus, assembly GCF_964341445.2. Taxonomy (NCBI): domain Eukaryota; kingdom Metazoa; phylum Chordata; class Mammalia; order Artiodactyla; family Ziphiidae; genus Mesoplodon; species Mesoplodon mirus. Next base: position 49,090,536 of record NC_138985.1, on the reverse strand, counting down.
GCTCATAGAGAAGCTTATAATATAATCACTATCCAATTTGTAGAAGAACAGTGAATTCAAGTTACATGTAAAAGGACTCTTTCACTGAGATGCTGCAGATAAATGTGGTCTATTCACTAATCTTACATTTTCATTTTTACTCAGAATTAAGAAATAATTTAAAAGTTAAACTCTTAAAATTGATCTTTATTGACTGCCATATGAAATTTTTTCATTGCAAATTTACAACGAACATGTGGTTATGTAAGCATCTCCTCTGGAAATGCGTTTCGACAAAATCCTACATGACTTACAAGAGATTTAGATCGTCACATAAACCTGTGATGCAACCACAGATTTCAGAGATAAACATGATTTCTTAGGTGGTTATTTTCACTGTGACATATTTTATATACATAAATGGACAAATTCAACTTGTTTCCAGGAATCTATTAAGAATTATCCTGTGATATGTTTTAAAGTTTTAAACTAAGTTCAAATGGGTTTAATATTTGGAATGGAGGATAAAGGAGATTAATTATACCAAAATCCAAAGTCTTGAATGGATATTTTTGAGAACTCGGTGCTAACACTTGTTATGATTTGCTAATACTTTAATAAACCTGCTTTTTATTTTCCAATAGAAAGAGCAATCAGATTCCAACTACTTAAACATTTATTTTATCTGTATTGAGGACTTACTAGATAGTTTGAATTTGTTTTTGTTTTTAATTGCTTATTAACAGCTTGTCTAGAGAAAAGACAGGAGGTGGACTTCAAGTCGATCAAATTTGTTTGAAAATTATCTGTCTGAGATATTCCTTGTTCACTAGTCACCCTGTTATTTTGGCTGTTTTAGCTGCCTCCCTCAATATTCTTTTTGAGTTCCTTTAACATTTACCTGCTCAGCCAAAAGACATGAACTTTAAGATAGAAAAAGACAAGTTTTGATCAAAGCTTTAAAATGAGTTAGTTGCCTTACTGATATGAATATGGATCAGGGTGATTCTTCAGTACAACAGATATTCTTATGGTATCGTGAGACTGCTCAAAAGAAGACACACTAAAAGCTTGCGATTATTAACACAACACCTACTTCAAGTTAGCCCTCTTTGACCAGTTCAAGCTTCAAACAGATCTCTTCAAACAACTATGATATCACATCCATGAGATTCCTAGATACACATTTTTGTGAGTAATCCCCAATTTAAGTGAGAACCAAAGTAAGCTTCCCACTTTTGGGGGGATAGTAGGAATATCAGTTAGACAAGAGAGAGAAACAGACATCAAGGAAAGAAGAGGCAGATGCCAGGGTTTGTGATTGTTTGTTTTTCCTACCTGCCCCCTCTACTTCCCATACTGCCCCCGACCACTCCACAGGCCTGGAGCCAAGCTCCAGTCAGATAATAGGAGGTGTTTAGAACCATCCAGATATTCCAAGCCAGGAAACTCTTACTTTCCCACACTTGAGGCTCTGGAAGGAGATTACCTTTTAGGCTGTCAGCCTGAGGTAAAACCTCATCTAAGAAAACCTGGTGAGTGGCATGGTGACAAAGGGAGGCTTTTTCGTGTAGTTTTACTTGGATTTCGTTAGTTCTGGTAAGCATAGTTCAGATCTAGATACAGCTAAGTCTGGCTGAGGAGATGGCCCAGGGGTATTTTTTGTAAGATTTAAGGTTTCTTTTGGTGAGAGGACACAGCATTTGGATAGATGGAAGGCAGAACACTTTGTTATTTACAGCTCCAAACAAAAGAAGGCTGCTAGGCAGGGCCATCTAGGGAGTTGTACCTGGGACAGGATAACAGCAAGCCAGAGTCTTTAGGAAGAGCTTATGTATGGCAGGGGGTGTGGAGGGGGAGGTTATCTAGGTTTCACAGGCTCCCAGTACATTGTCTGATTTGTTGGGGTATTTTTTTTAATTTTTATTGGAGTATAACTGCTTTAAAATGGTGTGTTAGTTGCTGCTGTATAACAAAGTGAATCAGCTATATGTATACATATATCCCCATATCCCCTCCCTCTTGCATCTCCCTCCCACCCTCCCTATCCCACCCTTCTAGGTGGTCACAGAGCACCGAGCTGATCTCCCTGTGCTATGTGGCTGCTTCCCACTAGCTATCTATTTTACATTTGGTAGTGTATATATGTCCATGCCACTCTCTCACTTTGTCCCAGCTTACCCTTCCCCCTCCCCATGTCCTCAGGTCCATTCTCTACGTTTGCGTCTTTATTCCTGTCCTGCCCCTAGGTTCTTCAGAACCATTTTCTTTCTTTCTTTCTTTCTTTTTCTTTTAGATTCCATATACATGTGTTAGCATACAGTATTCGTTTTTTCTCTTTCTGACTTTCTTCACTCTGTATGACAGTCTCTAGGTCCATCCACCTCACTACAAATAACTCAATTTTGTTTATTTTTATGGTTGAGTAATATTCCATTGTATATATGTGCGCCATCTTCTTTATCCATTCATCTGTTGATGGACATTTAGGTTGCTTCCATGTCCTGGCTATTGTAAATAGTGCTGCAGTGAACATTGTGGGACATGACTCTTTGAATTTTGGTTTCCTCAGGGTATATGCCCAGTAGTGGGATTGCTGGGTCGTATGGTAATTCTATTTTTAGATTTTTAAGGAACCTTCATACTGTTCTCCACAGTGGCTGTATCAATTTACATTCCCACCAACAGTGCAGGAGGGTTCCCTTTCCTCCATATCCTCTCCAGCATTTACTGTTTGTAGATTTTTTGATGATGGCCATTCTGACTTATGTGAGGTGATACCTCACTGTAGTTTTGATTTGAATTTCTCTAATGATTAGTGATGTTGAGCATTATTTCATGTGTTTGTTGGCAATCTGTATATCTTCTTTGGAGAAAATAGGTCTTCTGCCCATTTTTGGATTGGGTTGTTTGTTTTTTTGATATTGAGCTGCATGAGCTGCTTGTATATTTCAGACATTAATCCTTTGTCAGTTGCTTCCTTTGCAAGTATTTTCTCCCATTTTGAGGGTTGTCTTTTCATCTTGTTTATGGTTTCCTTTGCTGTTCAAAAGCAGTAAAGTTTCATGAGGTCCCACTTGTTTATTTTTGTTTTTATTTCCATTTCTCTAGGAGGTGGGTCCAAAAGGATCTTGCTGTGATTTATATCATAGAGTGTTCTGCCTATGTTTTCCCCTAGAAGTTTTATAGTGTCTGGCCTTACATTTAGGTCTTTAATCCAATTTGAGTTTATTTTTGTGTACGGTATTAGGGAGTGTGCTAATTTCATTCTTTTACATGTAGCTGTCCAGTTTTCTCAGCACCACTTGTTGAAAAGTATGTCTTTTCACCATTCTATATTCTTGACCCCTTGATCAACGATAAGGTGATGATATGTGTGTGGGTTTATCTCTGGGTTTTCTCTCCTGTTCCATTGATCTATGTTTCTGTTTTTGTGCCAGTACCATGCTGCCTTGATTACAGTAGCTTTGTAGTATAGCCTGAAGTCAGGGAGCCTTATTCCTCCAGCTCGGTTTTTCTTTCTCAAGATTGCCTTGGCTATTCGGGGTCTTTTGTGTTTCCATACAAATTGTGAAATTTTTTGCTCTAGTTCTGTGAAAAATGCCAGTGGTAGTTTGATAGGGATTGCATTGAATCTGTAGATTGCTTTTGGGAGTAGAGTCATTTTCACAATGTTGATTCTTCCAATCCAAGAACATGGTATATCTCTCCATCTATTTGTATCATCTTTAATTTCGTTCATCACTGTCTCATAGTTTACTGTATACAGTTCTTTTGTTTCCTTAGGTAGGTTTATTTCTAGGTATTTTATTCTTCTCATTACAGTGGTAAATTGGAGTGTTTCCTTAATTTCTCTCTCAGATTTTTCGTTTAGTGTATAGGAATGCAAGAGATTTCTGTACATTAATTTTGTATCCTGCTACTTTGCTAAATTCACTGATTAGCTCTAGTAGTTTTCTGGTAGCATCTTTAGGATTCTCTGTGTATAGTATCAAGTCATTTGCAAACAGTGACAGCTTTACTTCCTCATTTCCGATTTGGATTCCCTTTATTTCTTTTTCTTCTCTGATTGCTGTGGCGAAAACTTACAAATCTATGTTGAATAATAGTGGTGAGAGTGGAAAACCTTGTCTTATTCCTGATCTTAGAGCAAATGGTTTCAGTTTTTCACCATTAAGAATGATGTTGGCTGTGGGTTTGTCATATATGGCCTTTTTTATGTTGAGGTAAGTTCCCTCTATGCCTGCTTTCTGGAGAGTTTTTATCATAAATGGGTGTTAAATTTTGTCAAAAGCTTTTTCTGCATCTATTGAGATGATCATATGGTTATTCTCCTTCAGTTTGTTAGTATCACATTGATTGATTTTCATATATTGAAAAATCCTTGCATTTCTGGGATAAACCCCACTTGATCATGGTGTATGATCCTTTTAATGTGGTGCTGGATTCTGTTTGCTAGTATTTTTTGAGGATTTTTGCATCTAAGTTCAACAGTGATATTGGTCTGTTGTTTTCTTTTTTTGTGAAATCTTTGTCTGTTTTGGTATTAGGGTGATGGTGGCCTCCTATAATGAGTTTGGGAGTGTTCCTCCCTCTGCTATATTTTGGAAGAGTTTGAGAAGGATGGGTGTTAGCTCTTCTCTAAATGTTTGATAGAATTGCCTGTGAAGCCATCTGGTCCTACGCTTTGGTTTGTTTGAAGATTTTTAATCACAGTTTCAATTTCAGTTCTTGTGATTGGTCTGTTTATATTTTTTACTTCTTCCTGGTTCAGTCTCGGAAGGTTGTGCTATTCTAAGAATTTGTCCATTTCTTCCAGGTTGTCCATTTTATTGGCATATAGTTGATTGTAGTAATCTCTCATGATCCTTCATATTTCTGCAGTGTCAGTTGCTACTTCTCCTTTTTCATTTCTAAATCTGTTGATTTGAGTCTTCTCCCTTTTTTTCTTGATGAGTCTGGCTAATGGTTTATCAATTTTGTTTTCCATCTCAAAGAACCAGCTTTTAGTTTTATTGATCTTTGCTATTGTTTCCTTCACTTATTTTCATTTATTTCTGATCTGATCTTTATGATTTCTTTCCTTCTGCTAACTTTGGGGGTTTTTTGTTCTTCTTTCTCTATTTGCTTAAGGTGTAAGGTTAGGTTGTTTATTTGAGATGTTTCTTCTTTCTTAAGGTAGGATTGCATTGCTATAAGCTTCATTCTTAGAACTGCTTTTGCTGTATCCCATAGGTTTTGAGTCATCATGTTTTCATTGTCATTTGTTTCCAGGTATTTTTGATTTCCTCTTTGTTTTCTTCAGTGATCTCTTGGTTCTTTAGTAGTTTATTGTTTAGCCTCCATGTGTTTGTATTTTTTACAGTTTTTTCCTGTAATTCACATCTAGTCTCATAGCATTGTGGTCAGAAAAGACACTTGATACGATTTCAATTTTCTTAAATTTACCAAGGCTTGATTTGTGACCCAAGATATGATCTATCCTGGAGAGTGTTCCATGAGCACTTGAGAAAAAAGTGTATTCTGTTGTTTTTGGATGGAATGTCCTATAAACATCAGTTAAGTCTATCTTGTTTAATGTATCATTTAAAGCTTGTGTTTCCTTATTTATTTTCATTTTGGATGATCTGTCCATTGGTGAAAGTGGGGTGTTAAAGTCCCCTACTATTACTATGTTACTGTCGATTTCCCCTATTTTTTTTTTTTTTTTTTTTTGCGGTATGCGGGCCTCTCACTGTTGTGGCCTCCCCCGTTGCGGAGCACAGGCTCCGGACGCGCAGGCCCAGCGGCCATGGCTCACGGGCCCAGCCGCTCCGCGGCATATGGGATCCTCCCAGACCGGGGCACGAACCTGTATCCCCTGCATCGGCAGGCGGACTCTCAACCACTGCGCCACCAGGGAGGCCCCGATTTCCCCTTTTATGGTTGTTAGCATTTGCCTTATGTATTGAGGTGCTCCTCTGTTGGGTGCATAAATATTTACAGTTGTTTTATCTTCTTCTTGGTTTGATCCCTTGATCATTAGGTAGTGTCCTTCTTTGTCTCTTGTAATTGTCTTTATTTTAAAATCTATTTTGTCTCATATGAGAATTGCTACTCCAGCTTTCTTTTGATTTCCTTTTGCATGGAATATCTTTTTCCATCCCCTCACTTTCAGTCTGTATGTGGCCCTAAGTCTCAAGTGGGTCTTTTGTAGGCAGCATATATATGGGTCGTGTTTTTGTATCCGTTCAGCCATGTCTTTTGGTTGGAGCATTTAATCCATTTACATTTAGGGTAGTTATCAATATGTATGTTCCTATTACCATTTTCTTAATTCTTTTGTGTGTGTTTTTGTAGATCTTTTCCTTCTTTTGTGTTTCCTGCCTAGAGAAGTTCCTTTCGCATTTGTTGTAAAGCTGGTTTGGTGGTGCTGAATTCTCTTAACTTTTGCTTATCTGTAAAGGTTTTAATTTCTCCGTCAAATCTGGATGATATCCTTACTGGGTAGAGTAATCTTGGTTGTAGGTTTTTCCCTTTCATCACTTTAAATATGATCTGCCACTCCCTTCTGGCTTGCAGAGTTTCTGCTGAAAAATCAGCTGTCAACTTTATGGGGATTCCCCTGTATGTTATTTGTTTCTTTATCCTTGCTGCTTTAATATCTGTTCTTTGTATTTAATTTTTGATAGTTTGATTAATATGTGTCTCGGCATGTTTCTCTTTGGCTTTATCCTGTATGGTATTCTCTGTACTTCCTGGACTTGATTGACTATTTCCTTTCCCTTGTTAGGGGTAGTTTTCGACTCTAATCTCTTCAGATATTTTCTCAGACCCTTTCTTTTTCTCTTCTTCTTCTGGGACCCCTATAATTCAAATTTTGGTGTGTTTAATATTGTCCTAGAGGTCTCTGAGACTCTCCTCAATTCTTTTCTTTTTTTTTTACTTTATTATGCTCCCTGGCAATTATTTCCACCATTTTATCTTCCAGCTCACTTATCCATTCTTCAGCCTCAGTTATTCTATTTTTGATTCCTTCTAGAGTATTTTTCATTTCAGTAGTTGTGTTGTTCATCATTTTTTGTTTGCTCTTTAGTTCTTCTAGTGCCTTGTTAAATATTTTTTGTATTTTCTCTATTCTGTTTCCGAGATTTTGGATCATCTTTACTATCATTACTCTGAATTCTTTTTCAGGTAGGTTGCCTATTTCATCTTCATTTATTTGGTGTTGTAGGTTTTTACCTTGCTCCTTCATCTGTAACATATTTTTTGTCATTTCATCTTATTTTATTTTATTTTTTTGATTGGTGGTGCTCTATTCCTGTCTTACTGGTTGTTTGGCCTGAGACATCCAGTACTGGAGTTTTCAGGCAGTTAGATAGAGCTGGGCCTTGGTACTGATATGAGGACCTCTGGGAGACCTCACTCTGACTGATATTACTTGGGATCTGAGGTTCTCTGTTAGTTCAGTGGTTCGGACTTAGAGCTCCCAACACAGGAGCTTGGGCCTGACCTCCTGCCTGGGAATCAAGATCCCGCAAGCTTTGTGGCACAGTAAAAAGAAAAAAAAGAAAGAAAGAAAGAAAAGAAAAAGAAAAAAATGAGCTGTACAATATTAAAGAATAAAAAACAAAGTAGAAGTAGAAAGTTAAAAATTATATTAGGAAAATAAAACTATAATTGAAACAACTGCAACAAGGTAAAATAAAACCACAACAGAAAAAAGAAAAAAAGGTGGGGAGGGGGACAAGCCAAAATGAGAGAACAATAGCAAAGTGAAAGGAATAAAAGAAAATTAGAAAAATAAAAGTTAGGAAAAATAAAAATATAAAAGAATCAACAATGAATCAACAAGGTAAAATAGGACCCCAGTCTAAAAGAGTAAAAATGAAAAAAGAAAAAAAAAAAAGCCCTTTGCTATGGGAGCGGAGTTTTTAGCTGGTGGTGGAACTTAGTCAGGGGCGGGCTTTAGGGTGGGCCAGAACCTAGGTGGGTGGGGGGGTGACGTTTCAGCATGGGGCGGGGGCTAGGCAGGGCGACAGTCAAGCGTGGGGCAGGACCTTTTCTAGGACCTGCATGGAAGGGGAGAGGCAGCACGGTGAAAGCAGGGCCTCTGGAGTGTGGGGTTCCAGAGTTTGGAGGTAGGGCCCTGAGTGAGGGTGTGTGGGTGTGGTTTAGGCCCAGCTTGTTGGAGGGGGTCTCCGAGTGTAGAGGTGGGGCCCTGGGTGGGAGTGTAAGGGTGGGGCTTGGGCTCTGCAGGTCAGGAGGGGGACTCCTAAGGCAGAGGATTAGGCTCGGGAGCCCAACAGGCTTCCCCAGTGCCTAAGTGGACAGGGAAAGCACTGGCCCCGTTCCCTTTCATTCTTTCTTCCTTCGTGCCCCTCCCCTACCATCTCCCCCAGGATCTCCCCCATCGCTGCTGGACCCCTAACCATGGATGGGTCCTGCTGGGTGTAAGAACTCCTCCCCTCCCCCAGCCACGCCTCAGGGGTGCAAGTCCCAGAGGTCCAGCCTTTACTTTTGCTCCCCCTTCCCTCCCTCCCACTCCCTCAGGACCCCCGTGTCTGGAAGGGGCCTAGGTGGGCAGAGGATCAGGCCCGGGATCTCAGCAGGTTCCCAGGGACCCAAGTGGGCAGGGGAAGCCTGGCCACGCTCCCTTTTGATCCTCTGCCCTCCGAATGGTTCCCCAATTTCCCCCTTCGAGCATGGGATCCCTTCCCCTCCCCCAGCCATCCCTCAGTGGCGCCAGTCCTGTCCGGCCTCCACTTCTCCCCCCTTCACTCCTCCCACACCCCACATCCTACCCGGTCACTGGGGGTTCCTCCCATCCCCTTAGGTGTCCGTGGTCCCCCACAGGTGCCTGGTAGGTGCCCTAGTTATGAGGAGTTGCAAATTCCGCGTCGTCCTAGTACGCCATCTTGACTCTGCCCCTAGGCTGTCTTAATTAGCATTTGTGCTTAAAGAATTTTTCAGGTTGGAAATGAGAAATAATTATATTTTTTCCCCAGAATTTCCAGATTCTTTGTTTTTTTCTTATCTATATTTTAAATCAGCCTATTCTTTCTGTGTTAATCTCCTTTTTGGGGGGCGAGGGGGTGGCAGTACCTAGTCAAATGCAGACAATAGCAACCAAAGCATGCCCGTAGCATGCGGTTTCTCTTCCCTTAAAGTCAATGTTAAAATGATCCGTTTTCTCTCTCTGTTATTAAGAGAACCACTTTTAGCAAATGTTTTCCCCCAATCACAATAATTGTTTCCTCACCTCTAGCCACTGGCCCTGAAGTCAATGCATGATATTTTAACTTTTATTATAATAGCATGTGTATTCATCAGCTTCAGCTGCCATAACAAAATATCACAGACTGGATGGCTTAAACAACAGAATTTCTTTTCTTGCAGTTCTGGAGTCTAGTAGTCCATGATCAAGGTCCTGGCAAGTTCAGTTTCTTGTGAGGCCTCTCTTCCTTGTTTGTATATGGCTGGCTTTCACTGTGTCTTGCATGGCCTTTCCTCTGTGCACACAAAGAAAGAGAGGGAAATCTCTAGTGTCTCCTACTCTTTTTTTAAGGACTCTAATCCCATCACATTAAGGCCTGGTCCTCATGGACTCATTTAACCCTAATTACCTCCCAAAGGCCTCATCTCCAAATAACATCACATTGAAGGTTAGAGCTTCAACATATGAATTTTGAGGGGACACAATTCAGTCAATAACAAAATCCCACTTCTAAATGTCAATTTTTATATCAGTGATGTCTACAGTTTGTGTCATAATAACAACTCCCAAATCTTAGCTACCACATCAAAAATTTATTGCTCATTCATGTTACCTATTAACTACCAGGCAACTGTGGTTCTGCTACAAGGTTCTGCTCTATATGTCCATACCCTATTGGGGTCCACCCTAACAGACTAATTCTTAGGGCAGCAGGAAAAAGCAGTGGTAGTATAACATGAGTACTACTCTGGAAGCTTTGGCTCAGATGCCTATACTCCAATCACATTCAACTGGGCCAAGCAAGATAAGTTAGTGTGATGTCAGGTGGGTGAGAAATATATGCACAACCTTTGAGTGTCCTTATATTGACTGATATTCTTTGTATTTTAAGTAGAGTTTAGTTCATTTATATTGATTATGATGCTTGTATATTTGGATTAATTTTGGTCATTCTAGTATATTCTATTATTCCTAATATATTTTAATGTAGTTTTCCTTTTTTGTGAGTTCTTTTGAGTTGAACATTTTCCCATTTCCCTTTCTTTCATTACATTTTTCTTCTGAGTGTATTTTTATTCTATCCGTAACTTTGTTGAAATTGTTAACATGAATGTTGAATCTAAATTTAATATTAGTCAGTATTATACACTTTGTGATATAATCCAGGGACCTTAGAATGCTTTGATTGTGCTTATCTCCCTCCCAAATATAATGCTTTTCTGTACAGGATTTTAGTTTGATCTCGATTTTTTTTATCATTAAAAATAAAGATCACTAAATATTACTGTTCTTGGTTAAAACAGTCATTATTTAGGTTAACTATCAAGTTTCAAGTTTATGATTATTTTTGCTAATATTCCTTTTTGCATCTCAGAACATTCTTTAGGTTCATTTTCAGTTTCCTGAAATACAAAATTTAGAAGGCTCTTCAGTTGCTCTGTTAGTAGTATATCTTTTAAATTTTGTTGTTCTGAAGAATCTTGATTTTTTGACATCATTCATAAAAAGTTATTTGACATGTTGTACAATTTTTCAATGACAGCTATTTTCCTCCCAGTCTCCAAACTTCTAATATGCATAGCTATTTATAAAAATGCTTCTCAGTCTAATTTTCATCCCTCTGTTGGACATCTTTTGTCCTCAGATTGCTTTTAAGATCTTCTCTTTCTCTTAGGACTCCAGGAGTTTCATTATACTGTGTCTACATGTGGGTTTCTTTTTAAACCTATCCTTTATTTATATAATCTTCCCCTTCATATTAACTATTCTTTACCTCTCTTGAAACATTGTAAATATTTCTCTTATGTCTCTTTCAGATCATTAAGTCTTCAGCTACATCTAACATGCTACATAGCTATCCTTTTTTTTAAAAGTTTTCATTTATTATAGTTCTCATTACTAGCAGGCTTTATTCATTATTTTTCAAATCTGCCTAGCCAATTCAGTATTAAATTGATAGTTGCAGGATTCTTTGTTTGAAACATATTAAAAATGAGACAATTAATTCATTATTCAATATTTTTTCGAGGCTAGAAAGACAGCCAAAGCATTAAAATAATCAAGGAAATAACAAGTAAAACCCTTTAAAAGTAGAGTTAATTAGTTAAAGTTGAATTAAATGCTTCAGCGATATAGTTCCCAATTCTTAATCATATTTAATTCTTTTTAATGAAACTAACACATAACATCTGGTTCAAATCAATTGTTCCATGTGTCTTTGTAAAGCGGGTATTTTCACAAGCTCTACCTCTGAGGGTTTAGCAGAAAACAGCACATATAACAGGAGCTTTTTTATTTTCTGTCTCCAAAACTTTCCTTGGTTCTTACATAATGACCATTTAAACAGCTGTATAGAGATTGATGATAAATCTACGAATAAAAACACTGGATTACTTTGAAAGGCAAAGTGTACTGTTTCTCCCACTTATGGTACTACAATAACAGGGTCGTTTGTCAAATGGATTAAGATTTTAAGTTACGAATGCCAGATATTATTTTTAGTGTTAATTATTCAGTTAGAAGTATGGTTGAAATGGAAAACAAAAATGCTAATTTCTCTATATGAACTGGGAAGACAATCATAATTTTAAAATATATTCCAAAAGAGGAGGGAACATGAGAGTGTAGGAAATTACCATTTACTGAGTACATAATGTGTCCTTACATTGTGCTATTATTCTATATATATAATCTCATTTAATAAGTGTATTTTTGGTTTACTATCAACAGTTGTTTAATATTGTATGCATTTCTGAGGATGCTGTACCCATTCCACAGATTGGTATATTGAGTCAGTTATGGAATTTAAGAGACTGATGCAATACCCTTGCAGATATTTCAAGCAGTTGGAAATTTTCAGATTACAAACATAGGTTTGATGGTAGTTATTCTTGCTGTTATTTATCTATTTTCCTTGTTTTTATATAGATATGATAGTTGAAAGCTTAAAAGTTGATAAGATCCTTTTAGAAAAGGAATATATGCAGAATAGACATATGAATTGGAACACATTTGTGTAACTTTGTCCTCCCTTGTCCCAGTTACCAGATCCACTTATCTATAGGTCCTTGGCCACTTACTAAAGGGAGAGTTCTTAGACACTGCCATCAATGCCTCATTTCCTAATACCACCTGCAGTTTTAGCCTCCTGTAGCGTGAAGGCTGGCCTGTGGTACAGCATCACGTCAACCATCACGGAAGGAAGTGGAACAGGTCCAGGTGTGCAGGCTCAGCTCGACTAGACTTATGGAAGTTTCCTCTATCACTTAGGAATGCACGTGAATCACAGCACCATTGCAGTGTGGGAGCTGGCTTACCCAGCATCTCCTAGGGAGAGCACAGCAGCATAAGCCAGAAATGTGGACAATTTAATGTTCCCATGGGAAAAAATTTACCAGTAAGAGATAAGAAACAGGACAGCACTCCTACATTTCTCTCCCTCTTCTCTGATGGTCTGCTACAAGACACAGAAGTCTAATAAGGTCTTCACAGACATCTAAAATGGCTGAGTACCCAGCTATGTAACGCTGTGATCAGCTTGGTAAAACTCCCTGGTTTTACCTTCCCTCATTTAAACCTCATTTAATTTTTTCCTCTTCCCCTTTTTGCTCTAGAATGGTACCCACCATTACTTTGAATGAAAGCTTTGTTTCAGACACCTTGTCCAGGGAAACCAGGAAATATTCATGTTAACAGGTTGGAGGAGGGGGTGGAGAGTGGATGGTGATTATCAACAATGTTACTTGTAGCAGAAAGTCTTATAGGGATGGGTGGCAACAGGATATTTAATATCTTGATTAAGAATTCTTTAGTGACATTTAAGAGGGCTATTTTAGTGTGTGTGATATCAAAAGAAGAAGTGATTCAATAATAAAGAATCTAACATTGCTTATATTTTAAAAAAAATCTTACCTTATATTATTCAGGGAATTCATCTCTATGCTATTGCTTTTTCTTAAATAGTAGAAAATTATATTATTTCATAAAAATGAGATTTACCAAATTTGAAAATCATTTATTGTCTTTGTACCTCTATTTTATCTCCAAGGTAACTTTTATTTTGTTTAAACACACACACAAATAGAGCTTTTTTCTGATTATGCTCAACCAATATATTTATACTATATACATAAATATGTACATATATATGTGAGTAACTAGCTCCTCTACAAATTAATGTTCATGTTCTCGTCAAAAATAGAAAAATAAGGTTAAGCCACAAATTTATCTAAACAAGAAACACATTTCTTGATTCCCCCCAAAATACTAACATAAGTTTAATCATCCTTCAAGTGTCATGTAAAATGTTCAGTATTAAATGAAATCATTTTTTTAATCATTGAAAATCATGTTGTTAGTGCATAAGTAGAAGCATGGGTATGTTACTGTGATGCTTGCTAAGGGTAGAACTATGATGGTAAAAGCCAGTGCACGTGGACTTGAGGGATTGACATGTGATGTATCCTCTCTTCCACACTGTGCATGTGGGTTTGCAGCTGCAACTGTTATTTGCAGAGCCTGGCACTATTTATGCCTCTGCCTCGTGTTCTCTTCAGAGCCCTTGTTCTCAGTCACCCATCACTGATTGCCAAATGCCAGGGTGAGCTATCTGCTGCTGCTCTTTTTCCTGGCCACTCACATCCCTGCTCTGTCTTTGAAGTTGTACTTCAGTGTGTCTTTGCACAAATTCTCTCTCTAACCTATTTTCTGTCATGACACTTCAACTCATCATGCAGCAGTTACCACTTAATCTTGCTATCATCTGTCTCCTACACTTGACCTGCCCACACCCCTGGGCTAACTGCATATTATTTAATATTAAAAATGGAATAAATGCACTTTTCCTTCATATAGTATTTTATGCTGCACAAAGTACTTTCAAATATATTATCATTATTTTTAGTTTGAGCCTCACAAATGTGTAATGTGAATAGGGAATGATAAGTATTTAAACATTTATTGAATATGCAACTAGACACTGTGGTAGGTAATTTCTATTTTGTATACATCACATTGAATTTAGTTTTCCCAATGTATTATCCACCCCATCCCTTACCTAGTAAGGAGCCAAGAGAATAACAAAACTTATCTAAGTTCACATAGTCTGGAGCTAGAACCAGATATTCCATCACCAATTTCAGGGCTTCTCCATTACTCCAGACTGCCTTCTGTGTCCTGTAGGTGATTTGCTTAAACAACCCAGTTATAAAACTTAAATCACTGGGTTGCATAACAATTTACATGGTTTTCCTGTAGTACTTATCACAATACACAATTTTTACTTTGGAGTAGACCTATGTCCTTCTTTGCATTTAGGAGTATAGCATAGTTATTTTTATCTGTAGTAATTAGAAAGCACACAATAAATATCTGATGAGTAAATGAAAGGATGACTGTGACACATAGAGCAACACTTAGTAACAATCTACTTACTCTAGTTGGGAAGGAAATTTAAAGTCACACTGACAATCCAATTTTATATATATATTGGATTAGTATGAATCAAATAGGGACAGAGAAACCACCCAATACTTTTAAATTAGGAAAATTTAATATAAAGAATTATTGATGATAGCAGGCGATTGGAGTAATGAGAGATTGGCTAATAAGAAATAGGGAAAAATCTAAATAATACAGGAAGAGCCAATTATAAGAAGCAGACAGTAGAAGAAACCCCTGCCCACCCTGACCCAGGGCCGAGATCAAGACCTTGATGCTGAGGACACAGTCGTGACTCACTGGTGACAGAGAAGTCACTATGGTGCCCCTCTGACAGGACTTGCTGGAAATCTGCCCATTGGAATATATTCCAATGTCCATAAGACAGAAATTTGGGGAAATTTCTGTCTTATGGAGGGAAATCAGCTCTCTAGGGTACTGGGAAAATGTCCACAGGGGGCTGTCTCACCACAAAAAAAACCTTCTTAACAAGGTGACTAAGACAATTTCTGGAATCTGGATATTGCTGGCTGCTGGGCACTGGAGAGGTTGCAGGAGCTTGAGGCTGTCGAACACCCTCATACTGTAAGAGTCTGATGCTGGAGAAGCCCAACACTGCACGGCCTTCCTAGTGAGCACACCAGAACCAACGAGAAAATCCTTTCCTTCTTCAGTGTCTCACCATCGCCCACTACTGACAAAGCCTAGCATTGTTCAGCTGGCAATGCAAAAACAGTAAAAAGGCCCAAATCCATTTTCACAGAGCTGGCAAAAAGGGTGAATTGGAGCTTAGGGGCAATACATTGATAAATGATAATTAGTACAGTCTTTCTGATATCATCTTAAATTATCATTACATTTTGTTGCCTTAATAGCAGAATTAAGTGGTGGCTTTTCTTACTATTAAAAATTTTTTTTCCAATTTTTATATTAGTCCTGATACACCTTATTCAATCAAATGATAAAAACAGAAGCTTATGTGATTTGGATTTAAGGAAACTTAGGTTCTTTTTTGACCACCATCTACAGCATCTTTGACTTTGGCTCAATTAACTTCACTGAACCATACATCATTTGTATAATGGATAACAATTTCTTCATATTTTTCCCCATAGCTCGTGGAGAGATTAAGTAATCTTTATAAAGTCTGTACCTAATCCCTGTCACATGATACTCACTTTCCAAAGTGGTTCATAATGATATTTCTAATTTGTTTAGAAGTGTAAGATGAGAGAGCAAGTATTCTAGTTAATTTCTCAAGGACTTTTTAAATCTACTTATGCTCTTTGTTATTCAGAGAAGTCAAAATATATTTATTACCAAATTTCTGTCTTATGGACAAAAATAGATTAACTTAGGTTGGGTTAATTTAGACTTCCTTCATTCCCTTGTTAATGAAAAAGAGTCAGAGATATCTTGGGACCATGGCTACATCAGCCAAATATGTTAGGTAACTGGCAGGGTTTAGCATATCAATAAGCCCACGTGCTCAGTGACTACACCTCTGAGGTTATGTTGTTCCTTACACTTTCATTGTAATTGAAATAAAACATGCCTGTGATACCACTGTGTTCCCTAAAGTCATATCACAACTGCATCAACATTTGGTGACTTACGCTACTTGGGAACTCTTCCAGAAGGGAGTACATTAAAATGTTTGCAACTAATCAAAAAGGATGTGCTACTATTTGCATATAGGTTGAGTCAGATAAACCTAATTTGGAGAAATGGATTTGGAGCTGAACATGTAACTTTAGAAAATTTGCTTACACATTCTGAGTTTTCTCATCTGTAAAAGAAGGAAAATAAGACTACCTCATAGTATTGATATGTATATGTATGAAATAACTTACATGAAGCATTTGTAGATTGACTGTCAGACAGTGACAGCTCAGTAAATGGAATTTGTATGTTTTTTTTCTCATCCTAGTTTTTTAAATGCTTAAACTCTCCCCCAATGTATGTATGTGTGTATGTGCCTGTCTGTCTTTCTCTGTCTTTTTGTCTCTCTCTGTCTTCTGGCTCTGCCTTTCTGTATCTGTCTATCTGTCTCTAAATGTATATTCGTATATAATCTCTACATATAGTTATATATTATATGTATAAGTATGTATATATGTGTATATATATATTATATATATTAAAATCTCATGTAAACTGATCCCTGCCTACCCCTTTTTATCTCATCTCGTTCAACACTCCTGATCACTCATTTTCTTCAGCCACCACACTGACCTTCTGTTCATTCACATACTAAGTTCATTCTCCCTTCCAGGCATTTGCTCTTATTCATCCATCTTTTTGAATTGCTCACTCTCCAGATAATTCTATGGCTGGACCCTTCTCGTTGTTTGGATCTAAATTTAGAGATGAGCTCTTCAAAAGCATCTCCCCTGACCATGCTACCTTACCTAGCTCTCACTCATTTCCCAGTTACCCTATATTCAGTGACTTCTATTTCCTTCATGGAAGTTACCACTATCTGAAGTTTTTATTTATATATTTTGTCACTGTTAAGTGTAATGTCTCATTCATTGTTGTATTCACCGTGTCTAGAAAATATGTGGTGTAAAATAGATGATTGTTAAAAATGTCTCAAGTGAGTGGAGGATTCAGACATCCTTGAAATCTTGTAGAATTTCCTCACAGTCCTTCTTAAAGAAAAACTCCATTTGGACAGGTCTTAGAGAATTTATGGAGGTTTATCAGTTTATGGAAAAGATGAAATACATTTACTCACTGAAAGATTTTAGTTTAAATAGCTGGAGATATAAAATATCAAAAGTGAAGTGGCCACTTCTCTATTAGTTGTCTATTGCTGGCCAGCAAGCCTTCCCCAAATTTAGTGATTTTAAACAACAAGAAAAGTATTATTTCTCACAAGTCTGTGGGTCAGCTGGGCTCTAGTGCATGATCTCGGGATGCACATTACCTATGAAAACAAATTAAGCTTTCATCCTCAAGGACCCTAGCCAGATTTCTTCATATGGCAGCTGGCAGTGATTTGATAGAGTGAGCCTCAACATGTAAGCCTCAGCCTTCAGCACATTTGCTGATATCTCATTGGCCAAACAAGTCACATGACTGACTAAGCACAGTGTCCACAAGGATATGGATATCAGGAAGTGTGACTACAGGGCAGGGGAAAATGCATCCTATTTCACAGTAACTTCTCTTGGCCTCAGATCTAACATGGAGTACAGCTGCCATTTCTAGATAGGGTCTCATTGCGTCTGGGAGCTAAATTCTTGCTTAGCCGCTGCTTTTTTATTCTCAGAGTTATGTCACCATTCCAGAAAAATTTATATTATATAATATATGTGGTTCCATTTAAGGGAATCATTAAATATATTAGGCTCTCCTAGTTCATGAAAGAAACATATCACTAGTGAAACTGTATCTTCAGGGAGTCAGGGACAAAGGGATAGAAGGAAGAGCAGATTCAGCATTCTACTGCCCTTGAACAAGGACTCTGTGTCTAGTTTTCCAACATCTGAAAAACCTGTTATCCACATTTATTTTTCATATGATTATAGTAAGTACATGGACTGTACATTGAAGATATAATTTGTATTGTTGCAGTTTGGCAGGTTTCCCATGATTGAAATGAATAGTCATCTGCACAAATGATAAATGGAATATTGAAAATCATGAAAGTAGTTCTTTCAAGTTAAGATTTCCTTTTGGTCAATTCATTAGACAAGGTTGAGTGTCTAGTAGGTGTAGCAGGCATGATGAAACAAACAAACAAACAAAAACAGCATTGGGTCTCAAGACCTCCCATTCTACCTTCTTGGGCATAAGTGGGAAAGTGAGTTGAGAGGCTGGGATAAAATTAAAAAGGAGGACAGCTAGGTCCTGCAATGAACTGTACCAGGAAGAGGGAGTTATGGACAGAGATAGTCTTCACACAGTGTCAAAAATCAGCATTATTGCTCTTTGGTAGCAGATTTCATGGATGCCTCAGTTTATTGAAACTGTTTCCTGGAAACTTTACATTCCCTTCATTTTTTCCAAATGCAATGATCTTTCGGTTCCCATCTTCTTTTATATGTTTGTAGCATTTAATCTTCCCTTTCATATGTAGACATAAGACTGTTAATTTTCCCATCCATCTTTAAAATAATTTTTTATTCCCATGTTCCTTTGAAAATGTGTACCTCTATTTTTTAATTCCTTTCTGAGTAATACTCTTTTGACTTCTCTAGCTCCTGGCATCTCCCAATCAAATGTACCCAAGTGTAATCCTTATTCTTTTCTCCTTTATCTTTACTCTTATTTCCTTGATATATTCAGCTTATTATTGGTACGTATTAACATTCTACAGTATATAATCACAGTTACTATAATCTCACTTGGAGCAAGCATCGTAACACCCTGGATTTGTGAAAACCTAGGGCAATTTCTTGGATACCTTGTTCTTTGGAAGAAACATATTTGGGAGATTTTTTAAATGTTTCAGATCGATTCTCGCATAGCCAAATGTTCCTGTAGCCATAAGCTCTCCAAACTCTTAATTTTCCTATCTGCTCAACTAGCTTCTACTGAGCTCCAAACACTTCATCCATAATAATCACTCAGTACATGTGGTATGAATGAATGATCTCTATTTCTCTCCATGTTGCTCTTCACTCAAGAACTGACAATGAGTCCCTAGTACTTACTTTTATGATAGCTTTATGACTTTAAAATTACTCTAGGATATAGTCTCAATATGCTTACTTTTCTTATCTATCTCAGTGTAGTCCCTCTACTAGTTTTTTGTGGGCTCTCTGCATTTTATAGATCATATTCTCATTCTACTAACAGTTTTGCACATATAGTTTTTGCCACCTCCACTAACCTCTTTTTTCGTTATTCCTTACAAGGATAAAAATAAGCCTAATTTTTAAAGTTTTAACATTTGCCAGGTGCTGTGCTAACTAAGAGTCTTAATGCCTCAGCACCTTTAATCCTCGAAACAACTTTATGAGGGTGGTATTTTATTTTTTTACTTTGTTGACCAGGAAATTGAGGCAAGGGAGGTCTGATGACTAGTCCAATGTTACTCAGCTTGGGTGTATCAGAGCCAGTGAGAACTTAGGCTAGAGTATCTCAGAACCCTTGAGTCTTCCCCCCTGTGCTACCAGCCTTCAAAGATCAACCCCAAACCCACCTTCGCATTGAACTTCAATCCACAGGAGTGTGGCCTCTTTTTCATCTTCTTTCACAGTGTCAAGGGGCTCTGTCTATCTCACAGCCTAAAAATAATCACCTACTTCCTGTGCTATTAATACAATTCCACCAGAGTTCAGTCTTGCTTGATTCCTACAAGATTTATTGTGAGCCCAAATGTAAGTCTTTAAGAATCACCTCAAATTTGTGTAAAGGTTAACAAGAAAAGAGAGAGAAAGAAACGCTGTTGTGTTTGAACATAATGTGCCTATTGACTGTCAGTACTGTTGGTTAGGATTAGTAATGCCAAAAAGGTAGTATAAGGGTGAGAAGAGTCTTCTGTCACTAGGTCCCAACTGAGATGATTTTCTCATAGAGTCTCCATTGTTATTGTGACATACCATTGAAACATTCAGTATTGCACTCCCCTGTCAATGGTCTGCATTGAACTATAACATTAAAATGTTGTGTAAATTCTATCTTTCCTTTCCTCCTTCTTTCTATCACCTAGTTGACTGACTCTGAGATGTATGAAATCTGTTTTCATGTACTTTTCCCATAGAGGCTTCATCAAGCTGGCCTCTTATTTGCTTTTGGATGCTGTTCTGGGACTCTTACCAGCTTCCCCCTCTTTCTGTATGTGCCCTTCACTGTGAGCTGCTCGCTTTGAGCAGAGCTCTGGCAGTTCCTCTAGCAGTGCTCAGGAACTTTGCTGGAAGAGCAAGCTCTGCTCACGTGAGAATCCTATCTCCCACAGATTTTCAAATGAATTTAAGCAGGAAAAATGGGTTAACTTTGTAATCATTGTTACTACTTCAGGCGTCTGTCTCCTGGAAGCTCCTTGAGAATAGGCAAAGATGCTTTATTTATTTACCTGGTTTCTCCATACCTACTACATAACAGATATTCAATAAATATGTGATGGTATGAAAAAATGTAGACTAAAAATTATTTGGCAATTATTTCATTAGCTCAACAGAAGATTTAAAAAGGAAAAAAACCTTACTTTTCTAAACCCTTGGTGGGGTTAGATTCTTTGATAAGACGATCTTTGAGTTTCCTTGTATTGTAAGTTTTAGTGCCTGAGAAAGTGTCTTTTCTGTAGTAAATAAGCATTTTATGGTTAGCCTATAAATATTACCAAAAGTTATAATTAAAGAATACTACCGGGCTTCCCTGGTGCCGCAAGTGGTTGAGAGTCCGCCTGCCGATGCAGGGGACACGGGTTTGTGCCCCAGTCTGGGAGGATCCCACATGCCGTGGAGCGGCTGGACCCGTGAGCCATGGCCGCTGAGCCTGCGCGTCCGGAGCCTGTGCGCCGCAACGGGAGAGGCCACAACAGTGAGAAGCCCGCGTACCGCAAAAAAAAAAAAAAAAAAATTACCAAATACACAATTAAAATAATTTACAAAATATTCATTTAGACCAGTATAAAGTGAACAAAAACAGTTTTAGAATAATTCTCATGTCCCTAAACTTTTCCCAAAGTGAGAGGTTAAAGAATTATCATTGAAGAACCTGGGTTTTGGGAGTCAAAAGTTGGTTTAAGTCCTACTTCCTTTCCTTACTAAATATAAATTTGGCTGAGTTATAGGACCTTCCTGTGTCCCAGTTTCTGAATCAGAAATAGAGAAATAATAACATTCATCTGACAGGCTATTGTAAAGATTAAATCAGATAGAATATGTAAAAAGCAATTAGCACAATCCCTGGCAAATAATAAGGATCTGTTCATTTTTATTAGAATTATATTTTCTCAGAAAATTCAAAATAAACTAGCCTTTTGTAAATCCAGACACTGGAAGTTGACTTGTGATTTCAACACCCTTTATTCTAGTACTTTTTCTTTTCCATCCTGTTGTATAAGTGTAGTGTCTGAGGTCTACAAACTGACTCTGCTGTTAATAGTCAGGGCCTGTCCAGCATGCTTTTCCAGGAAGGAAACTGTATTTAGCTTTCATTCATTCGTCTTTACATACAAAATGGTTGCTTGAATGCTTCCTTCAAACCAAAGTGGCTTTTTGATTTTTTAGTGTAAGTATGCATGTATGTGTGTACGTGTGTTCTGTTGTTATTGTTTAATTTCAGCTGGATAGACAATCTTCTAAAAATATTCTATTACAATGGTAGATCTGATTTGTCTCAATTAACTTTGGCACAATTATATGAGTTTTTCTTGGTACCTTTTCCTTTCCCTCTCCATGAGCATTATCAAATAAAAACCCTTCCTTTGAAGAAAAACCTTTACTTGGCCAAACTGTGTTCTGCTCCCCCATCACCTAGGTTCTCTGGCATTGTGCAGGCATTCATCACAGGTCTGCAAAGTTAATATTTTGGAAATCCTTTTAGAAGAAATAGAAGAAATGGAAGTATCATCCTTGCTTTCACTAAGGTCATGATCTACTTGAGGTGACAGCATTGATACAGAAGAGACAACTAACTCCCTGCATATGTGTAATAATTCTACTTGTAGAGTAATTATGTTCACTAATACTCTTCTTTGTCATCATTCTGGGGAATGTGTCTCTGCACCCTCAGATGCGGACTGTGGGTCGAAATACTTCTCAGATCTCACATTCCTGTTACACTTATATAAATGTATTCACATGTTTCTTCAGAAAAATATTTACTAAACCTCGCTAGGGCTTGTCCCAGGAGGACTTTTCTGCCATTTCACATGTTATGTTTTTTTATAACAACAGCAACCTGCACCTCTCCCAGTGTCTGGGTTGGGTTTCCCACCTGTAAATTACAGCACTTGCCTCCAACACTTGATGGTAAATTCCACTTGTGTCATCTGTCTCCTTCACCAGACTTTAAAGTCATTAAGGGGAGTTTCTATGCCTTTATGATCATTGTATTCCCAGTGCCTAGCACAGGGCCCAGGATGTAATAAGCTTCCAGAAATGCCTGATACATTATACTAGGTGATGCCTTCGTCTTTCTAAAAGTAGATTCTGGATCAGGCACTAGATCAGAGTTAAGGCCAGCATTCATCTCAGCTGCATCTAAAGAGACTAAAAAGTTCAAAATGCTGGAATCTGGCTGCATAAACCATATTATGTCTTTGCATTCTAAGTTCACTTTACCGGTTTAAAGTTAATTCCTTGATTTTAAGCTGTGTTTTACTTTCTGGCTTTATACTCCTGCATATGTATGCCCCTGTGTGCTTCAATAACTTAAAGTGAGAGTGACACAAAACTCTTGTCTTTATGCACTTGAAAGAAATGGTACTTTTCTTCCTTTCCTAAATTATAGTTGAGCTTTTCAAAGCTTTCACTAGAAATCTCCCTTTTTGCTTATTTGTTATTTTGGTCTTGCCAATGACTCGAGATGAAAAGCACACCTATTTTTTGTGTGACTGTGTCTGAGAAACCTGTAAACAGCCTTCAGGCTAACAATTGAATCAATGTTTTATTTTCAGTTTATACCCTTATATTAATTTTGATGATCTTCTCACACATCGTTAAGTGATAACTAAAGAGAAAATATTGGGGATATTTGGAATAATCTCTGCTTTAAAGTTTGCAAATGCTGATCTCCTTGGGCCAGGAAAAAAAAAAATCACTTCACTCAGACATTTTGCCACTGTTGTTAAGAACTCACCCCCCTTCTTTTTAATCCCAGAGGTGCCAGGGAGACAAGCTTTTTAGGACAAAAAGAAAAACTGACTTGTTTTCTCTGGGTTTTGGCTGTGACTTTAGCCGTTGCTTTGTTTTATTGTAATCGGATACATTGGCATGAAAGTTGAAGTAGATTCCAAGGAGTATATGTTGGGCTTTTTATTGGCATATCAAACAAGGAATCATTCAGGCCATACGTTAGCAAGCAGCCAAGTAATTAATAATAACACACATGGAAGAAAATGAATGTTTTGGTTGAGAAGGAGAATGAGAAGTCAGACAAAGGCCTGGGCTTCATGTCCTTGCCCTCAGCAGCAGCAAAAATAATGTTATGAATAGCATTTAACTTGAATTTGCAGCAAACTGCTGCTTTGATCATAAACAATTGCCAGATGGTATACATTATCTTTCTTTTTTCTTCTTTCACAAAAGCGGCATTAATTGCAGAGCAGCCCAGGGCTCCACTCAGCTCATCAGTGTGATAACACTTCATGACCCTGATTAGCCGTCAGTCTACTCAATTAAAAAGATCATTTAGACATTCACCCAATCATTTGCCTATCGAGCCACCTGGGCCTCAACCAGGGGCTCCATTTTTAACATTCTCCTGCCCTCTCTCATCTTGCCTGGCTTTTTTACATATCTCCAAAAGACGTAATTGAATTAAATAAAGCGTCTCAGGGGCAGCTGCAACATCTGCTGTTTGTGGTATGTCAAGCCTTCAGCATTAAAAACAGTTACATATGCTCCAAATTAGCAGGTCGCCAAGATGAAACAGTCGATGATAGTGTTTTTGTGCCAGCGTGAGAAGCAGCTCACAGCTGTGTGCAATTTACAATTAAAGGCTTTATCAGAGCTCAATTGTACTAGTGAATCAAGTGGTGAGAGGTCAGTTAGTGAATTAGACCAATTAGAGCTTGTACAGTTAAATTATCTGTCTTATTACCTACTGATAAACAGCCTTGTCATATCTCTACTGGAAGGATGGAGCGGAATGAGTTTTATGAAGTGATAATACATGTTCACTATAGTGGAACTTTGTGGTTTGTGAATTTAAAATCTATAGCAACCAAACGGCTTCATAAAACCTTTAAAACAGAAATAAAGCAGGAAACTTGGAATTGGTTAAAACACTTCAGATTAAGTTGGTTATATCTACTTGTGAATTCATCTCCAAGGACAAGGTTTTTAAAAAGCATTTTACAGAAGAATGATATATGAATCCCCAAACTTTATTATTGAATATCTTTTTTTTTTAATTTTAAGAATTAACTTCTGTGAGAAAGCAAAACTGTGACTGAAAAATTTAATGACCCAGCATTTCAAAACAGTCCATGAAAAGCAGATAGTTTCATGGATGTAATAATTTGTTTCTTTTGGAAACACAAATTCATCAATCATCCTCATAATCAAAAAAAGTATGCATAGTTCGGAAGTTGCAAGCCTTATAAATAGGACAAGCCACACCCATTTTTATGTTTCTGTATAGTAAGTTGGGAATCAATGAATAAAAGACTGTGTTTAAATGTTCTATGGTAAAGTCATTGGTAAATTATTTGTATTATGAGTTTTCACTTAAACAGTCTCGTGACAAAGAGTGGGACGTTTTTGTTAATACAAGTATCGTTGACAAGTGAGATCACTTATATCAATCAGACTAAAAAAGCTAGACCCAGAATCCTTCTTGAATAAATGGTCAGAAAGTAGTCTGGAGAATACATCTTACATAGCACATATCTATGTCTCTTAGCATACTTTTTCCTAGAATAAAGATTTAAATTTTTAATATTGGAAAAAATTCATGAGAGACATTTTAAACAGTGTCTCTGAATTGATTCACTCTTTCCTTAAAAATAACTTTTTAAAATTCTATGAT
The DNA here is from genome assembly GCF_964341445.2 of Mesoplodon mirus. Taxonomy (NCBI): domain Eukaryota; kingdom Metazoa; phylum Chordata; class Mammalia; order Artiodactyla; family Ziphiidae; genus Mesoplodon; species Mesoplodon mirus. The sequence continues at coordinate 49,065,269 of NC_138985.1, read as the reverse complement.
TAATTTATTATTTTAACTTTAGTTTTAGTAAAGGTACAGAAACAGTTATATTCCTCAAAAAATAATATAAGCTTTTGCTTTATAACAGGTTTCTATTTGGGAAGAAAATTTATTAAATCCAGTATTAAGCATTATAATGAACATCTTACTATTCATCAGCCAAAAATGCATCCTTCTTTAAAGAAAAGTATTCCAAAGTTTAATTAATGATGAAGAACTAGTATCCTATTTATAAAATATGTTTATAGAGAAGTGTGATCAATTCTGTCTTCTGAGAAGCCACAACCTTATAAAGATATTAATTTTTCTCAAGTAAATCTGTGAATATATTGCAATGTTAGTTAAAATCATCAAGTTGTTTTACTGAAATGTAGTAGAGTAACTTTAAGATTTATTTAAAATGGGCACAGAGCATCAAATACATTTCAAAAAACAGAATTAGGAAAGGACATATTCTAACACCTATCAGAATGAAAATAATATATACCTGGCACAGTCATAGGTACAGCAAAAGAATAAGTTTTAAAAGTACAAATCAGATGCAATTTAAAGATTTTATTAGAAGAAAATGTGCTCTTTCAAATTCATGAGAAAATATAATTTTTAATATGGTATTTAACAATGATTGACAATTTTAAAAACAAAGTTAAAATCATATTTATACCACCAAAATATGATTTATCATACTTATATATATACTAAAAAACTTTTAGGAGGATAAAGGCTTAAATATTAAATATTTTAAAAGAAATAATAAACTCACTAGAAGAAAATATAGAAGACTTTAACTATCTTGGTTGTATTGGAGAATTTCTTTCCAAGTATGACAGTAATGGTAGACAAAGCTGTCAGAAAAGAGAATCAGTTCTGGTGACATAAAATATACCCATGCTTCCACACAAAATTTTTTGATTATGTATAAAAACAAAGAGAATGGGAAATTATATTTAAGAAGCAGACATTTCAATATCATTAACATACAGATATGCATTGCAAATCATATAAATTTACTACTGAAAAAATAAGCCAATGGAAAGAAGAAATCAACTTAAAAATAAATACATATATGAACACACAAAAATAAGTGCGTAAAATAGTCTCATTAATAATCACAAATGTTTATTAGAACAAAGAATAGGTGTCATACTTTAGATAACATAAAGCTCACTGTCTGGTTATATCATAATTCATCTCCTGAATTGTCAGAGAAAACCTACCATGACAGGACAAATATAAAAGGAAAATTTGTAGTGAAACTGAAAAAGAAGAGCTAATTTTTATTGAAAATGGTGCAAAGTACATGGCATGTATTTAAAAAATGAGATGGTAATAATTAGTCTCCATATTTTACAAATGAGAAAACTGAGACTCTAAAAGGTTAAATGGTAGCTTGCCTAAGATTACAAGAGTAGCATGTATATATGTGTATGGGGATTTTATTTTCCATGTATATGTAAGTGTATGTGTTTATTGTTCTTGTTAGAAAATGGAGATAGTTCTCAGTTCATTATGGAAAGCAATATCTGACTGTGTTTCAAGAATGCGTCCACAGTGGTGATTTGGGGTGTGCCACACATGCTCCTTTTGCTAAAATATAGAGACGTGTTTGCAAAATACTCATTTTAAAATAGCAAACAACTACCTAGTTGAAAATACCTGAGCTTCCTTCCATGTCTTTATTACTTCTGTGAAAAACGTTGAGAAATAGACACTGTAAAGATAGAAGACTGAATAAAGCATTGAATATAGTGAACCACTCAAGAAGCAAACCAGTGTTCATGGGATGATTCTTTTGTGCTTATTGTCCCATTTGTTATAAACTTTTAAAAGTCATTGTTCTGAACCATTTTGATAATTTGACTTCAACCAGTAAATTATTTGAAATTAGATTTTTTTTAAAGCGTTAGTTTTGCCTCCAAACTCTTCTCTGGCTTGGATAAATTCATTTGCTTCTTGGGAGGTACAAGATCAAAGATTCATATTGCACATAAAAAATTAATTCTTGGTCCATTATTATTTTCAGCCTGTGTTAATAATGTATTAGATGGGCTTATTGCATAGATATGGGTGTATAGATGGGCATGCTTTGGGTTAGGCTGGTCAGATGTACTTCTGAGGTCACTCTTATTCCAAACCAAATCTAATGCTTATTGGTTTAACATTTTAAGAAATATGACTCAGTTCATAAAAGAGGTTTATTGAAAGTGTACTTATCAAAACATTCTCCTTGTAGAGACTATATTTCTCATATTGATCAAGCCATCTTCCCGTGGTGTACAGATGATTAATTCACTATTAAATATTATGAGATGAGTAAGCCACAAAACAACTTTTTAAAAAAACTATCAAAGTACAAATACAATTGCATAAAAATTACATAAAACCCTCATATACATCTTCCTATTATTACGCCTGTTTTTATAATACATAAAATAAATATGTTTAAGATCAAAAATGTTGCACCCAAGTAATTATAACCAAGGATACATTTAGTATATCTATGATACACAAAACTACTTCCAATTTTTTCAAGGAAACATAAATTTTCAATTCCAAGGAATAAAGCCATAGTTGAAAAATAAGTAAAATAAAAGTACAAGGAAACCTCTAAGCTCTTTAATAATAAACTTCTTATCCCTAAAATTTATTTTAAATAAATCACATGTAAAGAAGTATTTTACTACTTCTACTGAGTTATTTTATAATTTGATCAACCTGAAACACATGATAGTAAAATTATATTTCAAATTTAAGTGCTTCTGAAAATCACTTTTTAGAATTTTATACTGTAAACACTATTAGGACAAGTTTAAACCATTTGTGATAGTAACTCTCTAATCTATATCTAGGCTTCTGAGTGTTGTGGAGAAAGTCATATATCTATGAGGATTAGTCCATCTCCATACTTGTTATCTCCAAGAGCCCTCCATATTAACACAGCAGCCCCAAGCCCGCTCTATTCCCTACTGTACCTGTCTTCTTCCTTCCATATACACGGGCTATTTTAAACATATTATCCTCTCCTAAAATACTCAAGGCCCCTAAAACTATACTGCTCTCATAGTTTGGTCAATAATTTTTGTCTCTCACCTCCAGAAATTTTCTCATGGTTTGTTTCTTACCATAGAGCACACTCTCTCTTCTCTTATATGACCTTCAACTTCAAACTAATTTAATTTAGAAAGTCTTTAATTCACTCATTCATTCAACAACTAATTCCCGAGCACCTATAATATGCTAGGTATTGTAGTTTTTGGTCATACATTGGTGATCAAAGTATCCACAACCTCTGCCCTCAATGAGCTTTATCATCTGCTCAAAGAATATAGCATTGTCTGTATTTGCCAATATTGAGTTTTCTGGAAATCCTATCTCATAAAACTTGAGCTGACTGTGGGCTTCTTTGGTGGGGAACTCAACTTGTCAGTAACCAAAAGAACAGTAGTAGGCAGTTATGCCTTTGACTCTTGGTCCCTCCCTGTTGTCTCCTATTTTACCAACCATGACTATGTGTTCTTTCTACTGTCTTTGCTCTAACTTAAGAATCTCTTCTTCTGTGCAACTATGTCTATGACAACAGTTGGCTAGGGTATGGTATTATAAGTGGATGAGTACAAGATTTCCAAAGTAGAGGCTTTTCTGATTCTCCCATTAATCACAACTACAGTGTAATGGCCTTTTTGAACTGACCTGAGATTGCTAGTCAAAACCTCATCTTCCACTAAACTCTGCTTAGAAATTTATACTCCAGCAGCTTGGAGGCTTTTAATTCCCTGACATCACACATTTGACACAATGAAGTATCTAATTATGCCATCCCCACATCCTACAAAAACCTTTTTCTTCTTTGTTAATTTATGCCTCAAGACTAATATTGCGTTTGGGGATATTAAGTTCAACTCCAGCCTTGTACATTTTCTCATGGCCATTCTTTAAGGATGTCTTTCGTGAGTCCTCCATTACAGAGCTGTTGTTCCTTGGAGGAGCCAAAGATTTTGTTTTAATCCTTACAGTACTGTAGTTAAATGACGCCTTTAGAAAGACTCCCCCAGGGCAAGAACATGGCATTATTTACCCCTGTATCCTCAAGGCTTAGAACAGTGGACACTCAATAGATACATGGTGAACTGAAATTACCATGCATAACTAAAGCCAGCTTCACTGAGTTTTGATCACACAATAATGGGGTCAGTTTCTCTAATATATATATATATATATATATATTATATATATAATATATATATATTATATATAATATATATATATTATATATATAATATATATATATATATTATATAGTTCTGTATTACATGGAGAGTTTATACTTCAAAAAGTAAATTTGGTGCGCCACAATTTGAAATTATTCCCTTGATCAGATAATGTGTTAACTTTGTATAATCTAAAAGTAGTGGGGGAGGACCTTCAAGATGGTGGAGGAATAAGACGTGAAGATCACCTTCCTCCCCACGGATACATCAAAAATACATCTACATGTGGAACAACTCGTACAGAATACCTACTGAACACTGGCAGAAGACCTCAGACTTCCCAAAAGGCAAGAAACTCACCACGTACCTGGGTAGGGCAAAAGAAAAAAAGAAAAAATAGAGACAAAAGAATAGGGATAGGGCCTGCACCTCTGGGAGGGAGCTGTGAAGGAGGAAAAGTTTGCATACACTATGAAGGCCCTTCACTGCTGGAGACAGGGGGTGGGGGGGGAAGCTTCAGAGCCACAAAGGACAGCCCAGCTACAGGGGCACAGAGGGCAAGGCAGAGAGATTCCCGCACAGAGGATCAGTGCCAACCAGCACTTACCAGCCTGAGAGGCTTGTCTGCTCACCCACCGGGGTGGGTGGGAGCTAGGACCTGAGGCTCGAGCTTCGGAGGTCAGATCCCAGGGACAGGACTGGCGTTGGTTGCGTGAATACAGCCTGAAGGGGGCGAGTGCACCACAGCTACCCAGGAGAGAGTCCAGGAAAAAGTCTGCGCCTGCCTAAGAGGCAAGAGACCATTGCTTCAGGGTGCGTGAGGAGAGAGGATTCAGAGCACCGCCTGAATGAGCTCCAGAGATGGGCATGAGCCACGGCTATCAGCGTGGAAACCAGGGATGGGCATGAAATGCTAACACTGCTGCTGCAGCCACCAAGAAACCTGTGCGCAAACAGAGGTCACTATCCACACCTCCCCTCCCAGGAGCCTGTGCAGCCCACCACTGCCAGCGTCCCGTGATCCAGAGACAACTGCCCCAGGAGAACACACAGTGCGCCTCAGGCCGTTCCAACATCACACCGGCCTCTGCAGCCACAGGCTTGCCCTGCATTCCATACCACTCCCTCCCGATCCTGGCCTGAGTGAGCTAGAGCTCCCTAATCAGCTGCTGCTTTAACCTCGTCCTGTCTGGGCGGGGAACAGATGCCCTCAGGTGACCTACATGCAGAGGCAGGGCCAAGTCCAAAGCTGAACCCCAGGAGCTGTGCAAACAAAGAAGAGAAAGGGAAATTTCTCCCAGCATCCTCAGCAGCAGCGGATTAAATCTCCACAATCAACTTGATGTACACTGCATCTGTGGAATACCTGAATAGACAATGAATCATCCCCAAATTGAGGCAGTGGACTTTGGGCACAACTGCAGACTTGGGGTTTGCTTTCTGCATCTAATTTGTTTCTGGTTTTATGTTTATATTAGTTTAGTATTTAGAGCTTATTATCATTGGTAGACTTGTTTATTGATTTGGTTGCTGTCTTCCTTTTCTTTATATATATATATATATATATATATATATATATATATATTCCCCCTTTTTCTCTTTTTGTGAGTGTGTATGTGTATCTTTCTTTGTGTGATTTTGTCTATATAGCTTTGCTTTTATCATTTGTCCTAGGGTTCTGTCCTTTTTTTTTTTAGTATAGTTTTTAGCACTTGTTATCATTGGTGGATTTTCTTATTGGTTTCATTGCTCTCTTCTTTCTATCTTTTTAATACTTTTTATTTTTTTATTTTTAATAATTTTTTATTTTAATAACTTTATTTTGTTTTATTTTATCTTTTCTTTCTTACTTTCCTATTTTCTTCTGAGCCATGTGGCTGACAGGGTGTTGGTGCTAGGGCTAGGTGTCAGGCCTGAGCCTCTTAGGTGAGAGAGCTGAGTTCAGGACATCGGACCACCAGAGTCCTCCCAGTCCCATGTAATCTCAAATGGCGAAAGCTCTCCCAAAGATCTCCATCTCAATGCTAAGACCCAGCTCCACTCAATGACCAGCAAGCTACAGTGCTGGACACCCTATGCCAAACAACTAGCAAGACAGGAACACAACCCCAAAAATATAGCAGAGGGAGGAACACTCCCAAACTCACTCTATGAGGCCACAATCACCCTGATACTAAACCCAGACAAAGATGTCACAAAAAAAGAAGACTACAGCCCAATATCTCTGTTAAACATAGAGGCAAAAATCCTCAACAAAATACTAACAAACCAACAGCACATTAAATGGATCATACACCATGATCAAGTGGGGTTTATCCCAGGAATGCAAGGATTCTTCACTATATGCAAATCAATCCATGTGATACACCATATTAACAAATTGATGGAGAAAGACCATATGATCATCTGAATAGATGCAGAAAAATATTTTGACAAAATTCAACACCCTTTTACAATAAAAACCCTCCAGGAAGTGGGCATAGAGTGAACTTACCTTTACATAATAAAGGCCATATATGACAAAGCCACAGCCAACATCATTCTCAATAGTGAAAAAATGAAACCATTTCCACTAAGATCAGGAACAAGGCAAGGTTGCCCATGCTCACCACTGTTATTCAACATAGTATTGGAAGTTTTAGCCACAGCAGTCAGACAAGAAAAAGAAATAAAAGGAATCCAAATCAGAAAAGAACAACTAAAACTGTCACAGTTTCCAGATGACATGATACTATACATAGAGAATCCTAAAGATGCCACCAACTACTAAAGCTAATCAATGAATTTGGTAGAGTAGCAGGATACAAAATTAATGCACAGAAATCTCTTGCATCCCTATACACTAATGATGAAAAATCTGAAAGAGAAATTAAGGAAACACTCCCATTTACCATTGAAACAAAGGAATAAAACACCTAGGAATAAAGCTACCTAAGGAGACAAAAGACCTGTATGCAGAAAATTATAAGACACTGATGAAAGAAATTAATGATGATACAAACGGATGAAGAGGTATACCATGTTCTTGGATTGGAAGAATCAACATTGTGAAAATGACTATACTACACAAAGCAATCTACAGATTCAATGCAATCCCTATCAAACTGCCACTGGCATTTTTCACAGAACTAAAACAAAAAATTGAACAATTTTTATGGAAACACAACAGAGCCCAAATAGCCAAGGCAATCTTGAGAAAGAAAAATGGAGCTGGAGGAATCAGGCTTCCTGACTTCAGACTATACTTCAAAACTACAGTAATCAAGACAGTATGGTACTGGCACAAAAACAGAAATATAGATCAATGGAACAGGATAGAAAGCCCAGAGATAAACCCACGCACATATCGTCACCTTATCTTTGATAAAGGTGGAAAGAATATACAGTGAATAAAAGACAGCCTCTTCCATAAGTGGTGCTGGGAAAACTGGACAGCTACATGTAAAAGAGTGAAATTTAGAACACTCCCTAACTCCATACATAAAAATAAATACAAAATGGATTAAAGACCTAAATGTAAGGCTAGACACTATAAAACTCTTAGAGGAAAATATAGGCAGAACACTCTATGGCAAATCACAGATCCTTTTTGACCCCTCTCGTAGAGAAATAGAAACAAAAACAAAAGTAAACAAATGGGACCTAATGAAACTTAAAGGCTTTTGCACAGCAAAGGAAACCATAAACAAGGTGAAAAGACAACCCTCAGAATGGGAGTAAATATTTGCAAATGCAGCAACTGAAAAAGGATTAATTTCCAAAATATACAAGCAGCTATGCAGCTCAGTATCAAAAAACAAAGAACACAATCCAAAAATGGGCAGAAGACCTAAATAGACATTTCTGCAAAGAAGATATACAGATTGCCAACAAACACATGAAGGGATGCTCATCATCACTAATCATTAGAGAAATGCAAATCAAAACTACAATGAGGTATCACCTCACACTGATCATAATGGCCATCATGAAAAAATCTACAAACAATAAATGCTGAAGAGGGTGGGGAGAAAAGGGAACCTTGTTGCACTGTTGATGGGAATGTAAATTGATACAGCCACTATGGAGAGCAGTATGGAGGTTCCTTAACAAACTAAAAGTAACTTCGTTGCAGCATGGCATTCCCTGTGGTACTTTAGTAAGCAGGATTCCACAAGAGATGGGACACGGGTTCGAACCCTGGTCCGGGAAGATCCCACATGCTGTGGAGCAACTAAGTCCATTTGCCACAACTACCTCTCCTGCACTCTAGAGCCCATGAGCCACAACTACTGAGCCCACGTGACACAATTACTGAAGCCCACGTGCCTAGAGCCTGTGCTCTGCAACAAGAGAAGCCACTGCAACGAGAAGCCTGCGCACCACAATGAAGAGTAGCCCCCGCTCGCCGCAACTGGAGAAAGCCCGCACACAGCAACAATGACCCAACACAGCCAAAACTAAATTAAAAACAAAAAACTAAAAACTAAAAGTAGTAACTCACTTCCTGGCAGGACTATAGGTTTTCCAAATGTAACTAAACAATTATCCTTTATCTAGGCTATTGAATTTCTTATCTGTCTCCTCACTCTGAGCTAATAGATGATGGGGTCATTCCAGACCAAAAATATGTCCTCTTCACCAGATTTGCAGCAATTCTTATTGTGATCATACCTGTTCTTTCCAGGAAGAGTGGTATATCCTGCTGAATCAGTCAGCTTTCACTGTATTCTCAGCACTGTGTAGCTTAATTGTCGAAGTGTTCTATGGCACCTTTATGACAGGGTTGCCAACTTTTTTTTGGTTCTCAAGGACATAGGTTTGAGAGAAACAGTAAGCCTCTGTTTATCTTAATGTCATTGTTTAGCACAATGGAATATGAAGGTCTAATTTCAAATGTTTGGCAAATCTAAATGACATTTTAGAAATGTAGAATTATAATTACCAATGAGTCTCTCTGTTGCCTTAGACAAAAAATAAATTTATTGAGAACTTTGTAACATTTTATAGCCAAGTGGATGGTTAATGAATACTTCCTCTGTCATTAATTAACCAAAATAACTTAGTTGTAAATTTTTTAGAAAATGAAGCACCAACTCTAGGAAAGTTAATTTGTTACTTTGTGTAGTTATAATCCAATGTCTTGTTAAGATTTCCTTGGATATGTTAAAATTCTAATTTGATCCAATGTGACTTCAAAACTCACTACTTATCATTAGTCATTCTTTTAAAAACAAAAAAACTGGTTTTTGATTCTTAAACTCTAAGCCAGGTTTTGTTCTGGACACTGAAGACCCATCAGTGAAAAAGTTCCTGCCTTCACAGAACTTGCATTCTAGTGTGGAAGCGACATTATATGCAAACATATACTTTTTTTTAATACAGCAGATTCTTATTAGTTATCCATTTTATACATATTGGTGTATATATGTCAATCCCAATCGCCCAATTCATCACACCACCACCCCTCCCCCCGCCACTTCCCCCCTTGGTGTCCATACGTTTGTTCTCTGCATCTGTGTCTCAATTTCTGCCCTGCAAACAGGTTCATCTGTACCATTTTTCTAGGTTCCACATATATGCATTAATATACAATATTTGTTTTTCTCTTTCTGACTTACTTCATTCTGTATGACGGTCTCTAGATCCATCCACATCTCTACAAATGACCCAATTTTGTTCCTTTTCATGGCTGAGTAATATTCCATTGTATATATGTACCACATCTTCTTTATCCATTCATCTGTCAGTGGGCATTTAGGTTGCTTCCAAGTCTTGGCTATTATAAATAGTGCTGCAATGAACACTGGCGTGCATGTGTCTTTTGGAATTATGGTTTTCTCTGGGTATATGCCCAGTAGTGGGATTGCTGGCTCATATGGTAATTCTATTTTTAGTTATTTTAAAGAAGCTCCATACTGCTCTCCATAGTAGCTGTATCAATTTACATTCCTACCAACAGTGCAAGAGGGTTCCCTTTTCTCCACACCCTCTCCAGCATTTGTTGTTTGTAGATTTTCTGATGATGCCCATTCTAATGGGTGTGAGGTGATACCTCATTGTAGTTTTGATTTGCATTTCTCTAATAATTAGTGATGTTGAGCAGGTTTTCATGTGCTTCTTGGCCATCTGTATGTCTTCTTTGGAGAAATGTCTATTTAGGTATTCTGCCCATTTTTGGATTGTGTTCTTTGTTTTTTGATATTGAGCTGCATGAGCTGTTTATATTTTGGAGATTAATCTTTTGTCTGTTGCTGCATTTGCAAACATTTTCTCCCATTCTGAGGGTTGTCTTTTCATCTTGTTTGTAGTTTCCTTTGCTGTGCAAAAACTTTTAAGTTTCATTAGGTCCCATTTGTTTATTTTCGTTTTTATGGCAATTACTCGAGGAGGTGGATCAAAAAAGATCTTGCTCAGATTTATGTCAAAGAGTGTTCTTCCTATGTTTTCCTCTAAGAGTTTTATAGTGTCTGTTCTTACATTTAGGTCTCTAATCCATTTTGAGTTTATTTTTGTATATGGTATTAGGGAGTGTTCTAATTTCATTCTGTTACATGTAGCTGTCCAGTTCTCCCAGCACCACTTATTGAATAGACTGTCATTTCTCCATTGTATATCCTTGCCTCCTTTGTCGTAGATTAGTTGACCATAGGTGTGTGGGTTTATCTCTGGGCTTTCTATCCTGTTACTTTGATCTATATTTCTGTTTTTGTGCCAGTACCATATTGGCTTGATTACTGTAGTTTTGTAGTATAGTCTGAAGTCTGGGAGCCTGATTCCTCCAGCTCTGTTTTTTTCCCTCAGGACTGCTTTGGCTATTTGGGGTCTCTTGTGTCTCCATAAAAATTTTTAGATTTTTTGTTCTAGTTCTCTAAAAAATGCCATTGGTAATTTGATAGGGATTGCATTGAATCTGTAGATTGCTTTGGGTAGTATTGTCATTTTCACAATATTGATTCTTCCAATGCAAGAACATTGTATGTCTCTCCATCTGTTTGTATCATCATTAATTTCTTTCATCAGTGTCTTATAGTTTTCTGCATACAGGTCTTTTGTCTCCTTAGGTACGTTTATTCCTAGGTATTTTATTCTTAATGTTTCAATGGTACATGGAAGTGTTTCCTTAATTTCTCTCTCAGATTTTTCATCATTAGTGTATAGGAATGCAAGAGATTTATGTGCATTAATTTTGTATCCTGCTACTTTACAAAATTCATTGATTAGCTCTAGTAGTTTTCTGGTGGCATCTTTGGGATTCTCTATGTATAGTATGTCATCTGCAAACAGTGACTGTTTTACTTCTTCTTTTCCAATTTGTATTCCTTTTATTTCTTTTTCTTCTCTGATTGCCGTGGCTAGGACTTCCAAAACTTTGTTGAGTAATAGTGGTGAGAGTGGACATCCTTGTCTCGTTCCTGATCTTAGAGGAAATGCTTTCAGTTTTTCACCATTGAGAATGATGTTTGCTGTGGGTTTGTCATATATGACCTTTATTATGTTGATGTAGGTTTCCTCTATGCCCACTTTCTGGAGAGTTTTTATCATAAATGTGTGTTGTATTTTGTTAAATGCTTTTTCTGCATCTATTGAGATGATTATATCGTTTTTCTTCTTCAGTTTGTTAATATGGTGTATCACTTTGATTTCCATATATTGAAGAATCCTTGCATCCCTGGGATAAATCCCACTTGATCATGGTGTATGATTCTTTTAATGGTTGTTGGATTCTGTTTGCTAGTATTTTGTTGAGGATTTTTGCATCTGTATTCATCAGTGGTATTGATCTGTAATATTCTTTTTTTGAAGTATCTTTGTCTGGTTTTGGTATCAGGGTAATGGTTGCCTCATAGAATGGTTTTGGGAGTGTTCCTTCCTCTGCAAGTTTTTGGAAGAGTTTGAGAAATGTGGGTGTTAGCTATTCTGTAAATGTTTGATAGAATTCACCTGTGAAGCCATCTGGTCCTGGACTTCGGTTTGTTGGAAGTTTTTTAATCACAGTTAAAATTTCATTACTTGTGATTGGTCTGTTCATATTTTCTATTTCTTCCTGGTTCCAACTTGGAAGGTTATACCTTTCTATGAATTTGTCCATTTCTTCCAGATTGTCCATTTTATTGGCATAGAGTTCCTTGTAGTAGTCTCTTAGGATGCTTTGTATTTCTGCAGTGTCTGTTGTAACTTCTCCTTCTTCATTTCTAATTTTAATGATTTGAGTCCTCTCCCTCTTTTTCTTGATGAGTCTGGCTAATGGTTTATCAATTTTATTTATCTTCTCAGTGAACCAGCTTTTAGTTTTATTGACCTTTGCTCTTGTTTTCTTCATTTCTATTTCATTTATTTCTGCTCCGATCTTTATGATTTCTTTCCTTCTACTAACTTTGGGTTTTGTTTTTTCTTCTTTCTCCAGTTCTTTTATGTGTAAAATTTGATTGTTTATTTGAGATGTTTGTGGTTTCTTGAGGTAGGATTGTATTGCTATAAACTTCCCTCTTAGAACTGCTTTTGCTGCATCCCATAGGTTTTGGATCTTCGTGTTTCCATTGTCATTTGTCTCTAGGTATTTTTTGATTTCCTCTTTGATTTCTTCAGTGATCTCTTGGTTGTTTGGTAACGTATTGTTTAGCCTCCATGTATTTGTGTTTTTTACGTTCTTTTCCCTGTAATTCATTTCTAATCTCACAGCATTTTGGTCAGAAAAGATGCTTGATATGATTTCAATTTTCTTAAATTTACTGAGGCTTGATTTGTGACCCAAAATGTGATCTGTCCTAGAGAATGTTCCATGTGCACTTGAGAAGAAAGTGTAATCTGCTGTTTTGAGATGGAATGTCCTATAAGTATCAACTAAATCTATCTGGTCTATTGTGTCATTTAAAGCTTCTGTTTCCTTATTAATTTCCTGTTTGGATGATCTGTCCATTGGTGTAAGTGAGGTGTTCAAGTCCCCCACTATTATTGTGTTTCTGTCGATTTCCTCTTTTATAGCTGTTAGCAGTTGCCTTATGTATTGAGGTGCTTGTATATTGGGTGCATATATATTTATAATTGTTATATTTTCTTCTTGGATTGATCCCTTGATCATTATGCAGTGTCCTTCCTTGTCTCTTGTAACATTCTTTATTTTAAAATCTATTTTATCTGGTATGAATATTGCTACTCCAGCTTTCTTTTGATTTCCATTTTCATGGAATATCTTCTTCCCCTCACTTTCAGTCTGTATGTGTCCCTAGGTCTGAAGTGGGTCTCTTGTGGACAGCATATATGTGGGTCTTGTTTTTGTATCCATTCAGCAAGCCTGTGTCTTTTGGTTGGAGCATTTAATCCATTCATGTTTAAGGTCATTATCAATATGTATGTTCCTATTACCATTTTCTTAATTATTTTGGGTTTGTTTTGTAGGTCCTTTTCTTCTCCTGTGTTTCCCACTTAGAGAAGTTCCTTTAGCATTTGTTTTAGAGCTGGTTTGGAGGTGCTGAATTCTCTTAGCTTTTGCTTGTCTGTAAAGCTTTTGATTTCTCCATCGAATCTGAATGAGATCCTTGCCAGGTAGAGTAATCTTAGTTGTAGGTTCTTCCCTTTCATCACTTTAAATACATCATGCCAGGCTTCCTTGGTGGTGCAGTGGTTGAGAGCTTGCCTGCCGAAGCAGGGGACATGGGTTCATGCCCCGGTCCGGCAAGATCCCACATGCCACGGAGCAGCTAGGCCTGTGAGCCATGGCCACTGAGCCTGCGCGTCCGGAGCCTGTGCTCCGCAACGGGAGAGGCCACAACAGTGAGAGGCCTGCATACCACACACACACAAAAAAAAAATTGCATGCCACTCCCTTCTGGCTTGTAGAATTTCTGCTGAGAAATCAGCTGTTAACCTTATGGGAGTTCCCTTGTATGTTAATTGTCGTTTTTCCCTTGCTGCTTTCAATAATTTTTCTTTGTCTTTAATTTTTGCCTGTTTGATTACTATGCGTCTCGATGTGTTTGTCCTTGGCTTTATCCTGTATGGGACTATCTGCACTTTTTGGACTTGGGTGGCTCTTTCCTTTTCCATGTTAGGGAAGTTTTAGACCATCATCTCTTCAAATATTTTCTTGGGTCCTTTCTCTCTCTTCTCCTTCTGGGACGCCTATAATGTGAATGTTGTCCCAGAGGTCTCTTAGGCTGTCTTCATTTCCTTTCATTCTTTTTTCTTTATTCTGTACCGCAGCAGTAAATTCCAGCATTCTGTCTTCCAGGTCACTTATCTGTTCTTCTCCCTCAGTTATTCTGCTATTGATTCCTTCTAGTGTATTTTTCATTTCAGTTATTGTATTGTTCCTCTCTGTTTGTTTGTTCTTCAATTTTTCCAGGTCTTTGTTAAACATTTCTTGCATCTTCTTGATCTTTGCCCCCATTCTTTTTCTGAGGTCCTGGATCATCTTCACTATCATTATTCTGAATTCTTTTTCTGGAAGGTTGCCTATCTCCACTTCATTTAGTTGTTTTCCTGGGGTTTTATCTTGTTCCTTCATCTGGTACATAGCCCTCTGCCTTTTCATCTTGTCTGTCTTCTGTGAATGTGGTTTTTGTTTCACAGTTTGCAGGATTGTAGTTCTCCTTGCTTTTGCTGTCTGCCTTCTGGTGGATTAGGCTATCTAAGAGGCTTGTGCAAGTTTCCTGATGGGAGGGACTGGTGGTGGGTAGAGCTGGGTGTTGCTCTCAACATATACATTTTTTAAAAATCAGTCTTGAGACAATGGTATGTGCTGTGAAGGGAACACTGTTTAAGTGGATAAAGAAAAGCTATTGAAGAGGATGGTCAAAGCAGCTCCCTTTAAGCAGAGGACATTTGAGCAGAGACGTGAATAGCAGCCAACAATTAGAATATCTTGGAAAAACAAAACCTGGCAGAGAAAAATAGCAAATGGAAAGTCCCTGAGGAAGGAATGGGTTTGGTCTGCCAAAGGAACAGTGAGGAAGCCACTGTGGCTACATAGTGGGCGTGAAGGGCAGGATTAGAAATGAGGTCAGAGAGACGGACAAAGATCATGTAGGAAGTTGTAAGGAATGGGGAAAAAATTGGAATTAATGAAGTAAATTAAAACACAGTTCGAGAATTTTAACTGAGGTCATGCTGTGATGTGGTTTGTGCTTTGATAACTTCAGTTGATTTACAGAAAAGGGCTCTAGCAAGACAGGAGTTGAAAGAGAGATTCCAGGGAGGAGCCTATTCCAGTAGCTGGACAGTGATGAGAGGCCTCAGAATAGGGCGGCAGTGACTTAGGAGGTGAGAAGTAACGTTTCCAATTATATATGACCACATGACTTTCTGATAATGTGAGATGTTGAAAATAAGGAGTAAAGGTATACGCTTCTGTATACCTTTTCAGGTACGACCTGAGAAACTGGATCAGTAATAATGATGGAAGAGCCTAAAGGAGAAAAAGATCCTTTTTTTCTGGGGGAAAGCAGGTTTGAGATTTCTGCTTTGGACATGTGAAATGTTCATTAACATTGCCTTGAGCTCAAAGTTCATAAGATGTTGTCAGAAAGAAACTTCATTTTCCCACAACCACCTCCAACAAACATCTACCTGTTCAAACACACCCCACGGTTTCCTTTTACCCACTATAAAGCATGAGGGAAAACCATCTCCCCCCCCAAATAAAACAAAATAATAAGAGAACAAAAGGCAGGTTAAAAGATATGACATATGGAGAGTGGGTAAATGGGAACTTTGTACTTTCTGCTCAGTTTTGCTGTGAAAGTAAAACTGCTCTGAAAAATAAAATCTATTAAATACATGTCTTAAAAAAAAAGTAGTGAGAGGTTTTTAAAACTTTGCTAGTCATTCTCAGATTTAAAAACAAATCCTCTGAGTACTTTGTACTTCACACACACACACACACACACACACCCCAGGATAATAATCAAAACACTAAACTTCCTTCAAACTTATAACTTCTTCCCCCCACCCCCAAATCAACCCAGCAATGGGAAAATGAATGTGTGGTTGCATTCTCTTTCGTCGTCATTCACTCCTCTCCACCCTGGACTAGTTGTGTTTTCTGACATATTCAGGATTACAGAGAAACTGTTATAGCCTCCATCAACTCTCTTAAACATAATTTTCTCCAACCAACAAGCCAGCAATCCTTCTGACCTCTTTCACTTCACCTGATGTAAATCCTTTATGAGAGCAAGTTATTAGGAGACATAAAACTGTTTTTTGGATACTTGTTTTGTCATCACATTGTTATTTATCACCTTGCTTGGCAGTGAGAGAGTAGTTGGTACCTATTTTCTTGGCAGTTCAACAAAACCAAAACTGAGTCTCGTTTTAACATCTTGTTACACCTTAGTAGACCTTCACATTTGATATATGAACAGATAGAAGAGAGAAGTAAAAGTGAGCTTTCGCTCATCATAACTACTCTTGCACTTTTCCCACTGCCTGTCTTCATCAAGTCTGCACAACACAAACAGCTGGGAGACAAGAGATTAAGTGTCAGGATGTATGAGTGCTATTCTGGTTTCACTGCTTCCTAGTACCATGACTTTGGACAGATTGTTTGACATTTCTGATCCAGTTTCCTTGTTGGTACTCTGGGCCAATAAGCCCTGCCTTCCTCAAAACCTTGTTCAGATCAAACAAGATTAAATGTGTGAAAGCACTTTATAACTATGAATTATTAATCAAATATAATCATGCTAAGTTCTTTGGTTTCTTTCGCTCAAGTAGAAACTCGGTACAAGAAGTAGCTTTACTCTTCTCTTTGCCCGTAAGTATGATTATATTTCATACTTTTCACCTAGATTCATGGCTGGCAACTAGTTTTTTATGGAATTCTCAAATCATGACCCTCACTTTCTTATAAGATCATTGAAATGCGACCCATAATCATTCAAACAATTTAAATAAGATATTTCAGCAAAGGAATTATTGTATTTAATGTATTACCATATCTAATTACTTGATCTACAACAAATGAGAAAGGTACTTTTCTTCCCCCAAAGGGGCACAGTGAATGTTCAATTGATTGTTACTATCTGTAGATGTTCAAATTCCATGATTTAATTACCTGATGATGTTAAGTTTGATAGATATCTTAGAAAATGAATAACTACAAGATGAAACATACAGTTGCACATATCTTAAGTCTAGTTGTATAAAGTTTCCTACTAGAAATTTTGATGATCATGTTTATTTTAGGTTAATATGCATGGTTTTATTCACGGACCCCCTTGAGGAGTCTGTGAATCATAGTTTAAAACCACTGACCAAGAGTTTTCTATTGCATCTCTTCCTCTATTTTTAAAATCTGGTTCATGTATATTTGGCCTTATTTTGTCACCTTCTCCTTTCTAGATTTCTTAAGACCATCTATAGATAGTTTGACATTTCATTTGACTGTCTTGTTGGAGAGAATTTCCATATGTTAGAAGTTTACACAGTACTTCTAAAGAATCTGCTTAAATGTAGTTCAAAATAGTGTGCTTAAATGCAAGACCCCATGATACCAACCACTGAATTCATACATTCAGAGTTGTTTACAAAGTTAACAAGCTACATTTTATAAATTTAATATTCATGTTCTTCTAACTACTTATACATATCATTGGTTGCAAAGGAAATAACATAGAAAATCACAACTGATGTTCTTATGTAAGATTTTACTTAGGAGTATTTTTTTCTCTAACTCGAAGCCTCCTTTCTCTTGTAATCCTTTTTTTTTTAAATAAATTTATTTATTTTTGGTTGCTTTGGTTCTTCGTCGCTGTGCGTGGCTTTCTCTAGTTGCGGCAAGCAGGTGCTACTCTTTGGTGTGGTGCGCGGTCTTCTCATTGCGGTGGCTTCTCTTGTTGCAGAGCATGGGCTGTAGGCACGCGGGCTTCAATAGTTGTGGCACATGACTTTTCCATCCACACTGGTCACTAGAGAGACTGAATTTATTGATTAAATGCTGCTTAATTTTCTGTGGTTAATGTTGATTCTACATTATCTTAGTATCTGGAAAAATCTTGCTCTACTTTTTAAGAGTATTTTCAAGTTTGTAGAATAATAGGAAATAAAAGTAGGATTAGTTCATGTTGTCTTTACAAGCAGTGATTTAAATGAATGGCAAACTTATATACCTTTTTTGCTGTTTCTTTTTTTTTTTTTTTTTTTTTTTTTTCTTTTTGCGGTATGCGGGCCTCTCACCGTTGTGGCCTCTCCCGTTGCGGAGCACAGGCCCCGGATGCGCAGGCCCAGCGGCCGTGGCTCACGGGCCCAGCCGCTCCGCGGCACATGGGATCCTCCCAGACCGGGGCACGAACCCGCACCCCCTGCATCGGCAGGCGGACCCCCAACCACTGCGCCACCAGGGAGGCCCGCTGTTTCATTTTTATAGCACAAATACCAATGAATACATTTTTTCCTAACAATGTAAAATACATATAAAAATAAAATGACTTTTCCTTTGAATATTCTTGTCCTCACCCAAGAGACAACCATACTCAGTATTTTGTCAAGTGTATCCTTGTATAGACCATATTTTTTTCAAAGATAGAATGCTTTGTGATCTTTTTTCTTCTAACACTATGCATAAAAAAATTCATAACATTATATATACAGATCACTATATCCTTCTTACTGATACTTAGATTTCTATGACATATGCATATAAAAATGCATTTTACTACTCTCGTATAGATGGCTGTTTAAATTGATTCAATTTTTTTCATTAAAAATAATTTTGTACCAACCACCTAAACTATTTGGGGTTATTTTTACGTATTAGTTTAGGAGACATCTTTAAAAGCAGAATTAATTGATCAAAGGAATTAACATTTAAACGTTAGAAAATTCAACCAAAAAGTTTTCTAAAAATATGTCACCACTTTTTAGTTTCCTGCTATATGAAGAACTCTCATTTCCCTGAAATTTTGCTTATACTGGGAGTATAATTTTCTTAATCTTTTAGATAATCTCCTATGTGAAAAATAACTAACTGCTTTTAATTTGCATTTCTTTAATTGCTACTGAGGTTGAGTATAATTTAGATGTTTCTCAGTATTTTTTCCTTAATCTTCCTTTATATCCTTTGCCTATTTTTCCTATATAGTTGTCTTTTTTAAATTGTTTTTAAGAGCTCTTTAAGTATTTTGTTTATTAATTCTTTATTGTTTTATCCCAACATTTCAACTGAATTTTATATTTTTAATGATTTTTTTAAAGGTTTTTGTTTGTTTCTGTGTTTATAAAGGTTTGTTTGTTTTGTCTTATAAGGATACACTTGTCAATTTCCTTCTAAATTGAAATATCTTCCTCACAGCAAAAGAAAGAGAAAATTCTCATATTTTCTTTGAATATTTTAAAAAGCTATTTTAAAATAGTTTAAACCTATTTAACAAATGTGTAGTAAATCTTTGTGCATGACATGAGGTTGTCTATTCATGTAGCTGTCAAATTACTTTAGGTCACTTATTGAATAATCCATTCAATTCACTCTCAATTACAAAGCTAAATTTATCAAAAACTAAATTACCCTGTACAAATAGAAGTTAGTTTCCATACACTTATTGATCTTTGATCTAACATTTTTACCTGTATCTAAAGTACACATTTTAATTGCTATTTCTATCAGATATGTTTGATATCTGATAGGCTAAATTGTGATTATCTTATAAATCTATATTTTTACATTACTGTACATTTTCTCCCTCTATTAGAGGGAGAAATTTAGAATTAGCTTTTTAATTTCTTATAAAATCCTCATTTTAATGCAGATCTTGTATGTTTCTTACTAGGCTGGTTGTCGTTGGTATATTAAAAAGCTGTTGCTTTAAAATTTTATTTTGTATGTAGTCAGGTTGTTGAATCATCTCAATAGTTTAAAATTTTTTAGAGTTGATTGCCCCAGGAGACAATTGTGTTGTCTGCAAAGTGGTAACAATTGTGCTCTTTCTAGTATTTTCCATGTTTCATTAACCTTGGCAAGAACCTCCTGTGTGATGTGATATAGTAACAGCAGTCTTAATTGTATATTATATTTAATAGGACTGGTTTTGATATTTTATCACATAGTGTGATATCTAATCTATGTGCTGATAGATATTCTTTATCCAGGAAAGAATCTTCTAAAACTTTCTAGCTTCTTAAGGCCTTATATTTTATTTCATTGATGAATTAATAATTATTTCTTTAACTATTTAAATCATCATATTATTTTCCTCCTTAAACATTTTTAATTTAATTGTACTATCGTGTATCCTTATCTGTGCTATAATTAAATTACATGAATGACACTGGTGTTATTCTAATAATGCAAGCCATACTACTATTTCTGTAAACCACTGATTTTCATTTAGTAATATTTTATTTAGGGTAATGCCTTTATATTTAGATGTAAGATTAGAAAGAAATTAATGTATACATAGCTTTTTTTTTATGGGTGTTATCCTAAGAGGATAAATGTGAAAGTGTGACATATTTTTCTATGTTCTAGATATTTATATATAAAAAATTTTTAATTTCTTGACATGTTTCTATAAAGAATATGTAACATTGTTTCTTTTTCTTTAGGTTCTTTGAAAATTTATTCAACTAATCCATTAACATATTTATTATATTTTAGTTGTTTTTTCTCTTCCTAACACAGTTTAGATAATTAGTATTTTGCAACACAATCCATATCATTTAGATTCTTAAATATATGCACATAAAATTATATGTTGAATTTTCTGATTTAAACATCTTCTCTATTTATAGTTATGTTTTCCTACTTTTTATCTCTGTATTTCTTGTTTAAATTGTAAGAATATATTAATTTTATCATCTTATAAACATATGCTTTATTTTATTTTTTAACTTTCCCTGGATTAATTTTATTATTTTTTATCAACGATTATATGCTTTATTTATTTTGTACCTTATTCCTGGTACAAAATATACTTTGAATAAAAATTTTACTCTGAGTACAGGTCTGTTTGCATCTCACAATTTTCAAATTATAATATACTCTTATACTTTTCTAAATTACTTATGATTTTGATTTTAATATTATACTAAATCTGAGTTTTATAAATGGGTTTCAATTTTTTCAAGTAGACAGTTTTAGTTATTTTTCTTTTTAGTCTTTAAAAATAATTTTTATTAACCTGAATATGGTCAAATAAAGTGATATGTTATTTTCCAAATTTTTAAATCTATTGAAAAGCTTTTATCGTAATGCACAGTCAGTGTTAGTGACTCTTCCCTTTATATTTGATGAAGTGTATTGTTAGTATGTTAGACACAAAATTCTCTTTTTCATTCTCTCTCTTTTTCTCTTTCTCTTCTCTCTCCCTCCTCTTCTATTTCTCTCTTTGTAAACATACACACCTAAACCCACAAGCCCCCAACATATAACCACCACAAGCTAAGGTGTATATATCAAGCTTATCAATTGTGATATTCAAATTATCAGTACCTTTTTTTTCTTTTAGTCTTTTTTTAAAACTTATTTTATATATATTTTCTTGCTGGGGAATAGCATTTTTTTTTTATAATAGTAGGTCATTGTTGGTTATCTGTTTGAAATATAGCAGTGTGTACACGTCAATCCCAAACTCCCAATCTGGCCTTTTTTTTTTTTTTTTTTTTTTTTTTTTTTTTTGCAGTACGTGGGCCTCTCACTGTTGTGGCCTCTCCTGTTGCGGAGCACAGGCTCCGGACGTGCAGGCTCAGCGGCCATGGCTCATGGGCCCAGCCGCTCCGCGGCATGTGGGATCTTCCTGGACCGGGGCACGAACCCGTGTCCCCTGCATCGGCAGGCGGACTCTCAACCACTACGCCACTAGGGAAGCCCCCAGTCTGGCCTTTTTAATCTGTCCATTGCTGATCGAAGTAGAGGTTCCTTAAAAAACTAAAAATAGAACTACCATATGACCCAGCAATCCCACTACTGGGCATATACCCTGAGAAAACCATAGTTCAAAAAGGGACGTGTTCCACAATGTTCACTGCAGAACTATTTACAATAGCCCCCCCAGGACATGGAAGCAACCTAAGTGTCCATCAACAGATGAATGGATAAAGAAGATGTGACACATGTATACAGTGGAATATTACTGAGCCATAAAAAGAAACAAAATTGAGTTATTTGTAGTGAAATGGATGGACCTAAAGTCTGTCATACAGAGTGAAGTAAGTCAGCAAGAGAAAAACAAATACTGTATGCTAACACATATATATGGAATCTAAAAAAAAAAAAAAGGTTCTAATGAACCTAGGGGCAGGACAGGAATCAAGACACAGATGTAGAGAATGGACTTGAGGATACAAGGTGGGGGAGGGGGAGCTGGGATGAAGTGAGAGAGTAGCATCGACATATATACACTACCAAACGTAAAATAGCTAGCTAGTGGCAAGCAGCTGCATAGCACAGAGAGATCTGCTCGGTGCTTTGTGACCTTGTAAGGGGTGGGATAGGGCGGGTGGGAGGGAGACACAATAGGGAGGGGATATGGGGATATTTGTATGCATATAGCTGATTCAGTTTGTTATAGAGCAGAAACTAACACAACATTGTAAACCAATTATACTCCAGTAAAGATGTAAAACAATAAAAAAGAATATCATTGTTTTTGTCTTTTTAAAATTAATTTATATCAGATTTTTATATAGTTCAAAATGTTATTAGGTACATTAAAGATTCTTGTCCATTTATATTCTTATTGAACTACTTTTATCAAAATAAAGTACACATGAAATATTTTTTCTGCAATTTTTACAATATGTTTAAAGGAAGAGTTGTTCTTTTTAGTAGTATATGATATTTTAGTCAGAATAATCATGTCTCTTCTTAATTCTTGAGAATTCTCAACCATTTTTCCATTGCAAAATTGCATCTCTATTTATCCTACTGTTTTCTTCTGACACTCCTATTAAAATGCATCAGAACCTTTTATCTCTCATGCCTAAAACAGTTTTTCATATATTTCATGTCACTTGTATTTCTGTTCTGTATTTTATGTATTTCCTCAGATTTTTTTCTAGTTTACATGGTTTTTCTTCAACTCTACAGAGTACTCTATCTGATCAATGTTTCTTTTGTTTTGTTTTGTTTTTTTTAAGAAGATGTTGGGTGTAGGAGTTTTATTAATTCATTTATTTATTTTTGCTGTGTTGGGTCTTTGTTTCTTTGCGAGGGCTTTCTCTAGTTGTGGCAAGCGGGGGCCTCTCTTCATCGTGGTGCACGGACCTCTCACTATCACAGCCTCTCTTGTTGTGGAGCACAGGCTCCAGACACGCAGGCTGAGTAGTTGTGGGTCACGGGCCTAGTTCCTCCGCGGCATGTGGGACCCTCCCAGACCAGGGCTCGAACCTGTGTCCCCTACATTAGCAGGCAGATTCTCAACCACTGCGCCACCAGGAAAGCCCTAATCAATGTTTTGAAATAACAATGACTATACTTTTCTTTTCTAGCATTCTAGTTTGCTCTTTTTCAAATTTACCTGTTCTTTTTTTATGCTGCTTATTATTTATCATAATTTCTAGTTTCTTTAATATAGCTTTAAGACTTTTAAGAAAAAACATTTACTAATGTCTTTCTGAACTGTGTTTCTCCAGGATGTATACTACTTTTTGTTGGATTTTCAGAGTTTTTCTCATGGTGATAGAATTTATGGCACAGTCATTTACTGTTGTGAACTCCTCCCCAGAAGAGATAATGAATATCTCTGTATGAAGAAAGTATGCTTTGGTGTTGAAGGAAACATCTGGGTTTCAGTAGTGTTAAACTGGTGTTTAGTTTAATATCTTAGCTTGGAATCCTCTCCTCCTGTTAATAAAGTACATTTTTACCCCCACACCCATGCCTCACATTGTCTAGCTTGAAAACAACATTTCTCCTCATGCAAAGCTGAAGACACATGCTGTTTTTCTTGGTCACTGAGAAGAATAGTTCTAATGTGCATCATACAGTAGAAGGCAGCTCCTGGAGTCTCCTCAAGCGTGAACTCCTGGAATCTCCTGGTCCATTATATTCCCCTCCAGGCCTAAAATTCACAGAGGCTTCCAAAGTATCAGCTCAAGCTTTCCATTTTGGCTTTCATTATTGTCCTCAATCCTTTAACATGAAAGTTGCTTGTTTTTGTAAACTCACATAGCTATTTATAAATTACTATATATTCTATAATTTTCCTATGGAGGTGGGGGCGGGCATTTAAGATATGCTCATGTGAATTAGCTCAGTCCTCTGTATTGCCAAATATTTTTTAAAAAGAGAATCCAGTAATCCTCGGAGATGTACAATAATAAACTTGGACTATTACAAGATAAACTCACAAATTTAAGAATTAATAACTACTTTTTTAAAAATCTAATTTTATTCATGAGAGTTATTACTTTGTATTGTGTACTTATTTTTTATGTGTTATTAAGTAACTCACATTGAATCAAACATCACTGCAAACCTCTCTTCCATTTAATCTGGGAAATACAGAGACATATGTTTTCTATTTCTGTGACACATTTGGCCTCACTTTTATTCTCTTATAAGTTTCAATTTTAAAAAAATAAAGGTAGATAGATAAATATTGCAAATAGAAAAATGTTATATTCTATTTCCACAAGGTTGGAAACATAAAAACCATATGAACTATAACAACTTTGGCTATAGCTCTCTTATTTTAGAAGCAGAAAATGTCTTTAGCCCAATTTCAGAGTTTTGAAACCTAATGTGTATTGCAACTGTAGAATATTGAAAGCTTACCATTCACAACTATACTAACAAATTTTAGGATATATCTTTGGCTGTAGCACCTTGTCATTACCTGAGTCTGAGGGAAAGAGCAGAATATCAGTAAGAGAAACAACTCCTCTGCTTGAGATTTGACTATATAAAGCACTTACTTTGATTAGAATGATTTATGTGTGAAACTGAGAAAAGTTAGATGCTAATTAAAGGATGGAGATAAACACATTCAACTTCAATAACTTGTGGTTCTATTCACTAGAAAAATCCCAGAATATTAATCTCCTATTTATCAAGTGTATATGTAAAGATAAAGGTAGTTATGTTTTATATCCAAAAATTTAATATTTTCTGGTTCTCTATATCAACTTAACTTCTGCTTTTTATGTACTCATTGAGTAACTTATTGATTACTCGGTTTATGTGTATCCATCTTACCCTCTAGACGTCCTTGACAATAATGATACTTTGTTCACCTTTCCCTCTTTTGTAGTGTCTTCCAATTGTATGAACACAGTGAAAGCTCTTAATTGAATTAAAATACAATCTAATGTGATTTCATAATGTAACCTC
Organism: Mesoplodon mirus; assembly: GCF_964341445.2. Classification (NCBI taxonomy): domain Eukaryota; kingdom Metazoa; phylum Chordata; class Mammalia; order Artiodactyla; family Ziphiidae; genus Mesoplodon; species Mesoplodon mirus. The sequence continues at coordinate 49,039,814 of NC_138985.1, read as the reverse complement.
ATATTCTTTGAGGAATTGCAAAAACACACTGAGCCATTTTCTACGTTCTTGTCCAATACCCAGAGTTGAAGTAGAAGTCAGTGAGTAATATCTGGTTTTTACATCCTTGGAAACATATGTATTTCAAAATAAGAGAAAATGCAAAGCTCTTGACAAAAATTATATATTGAAAATAATCAACATACATTGACAATCCGTGTATTCTCCCAGGAATCTACGGTGCTATAGAGAGAATACATTACATCTTTACCAGTATCATCATGCAAGAAATTTATATTTTAATAAACCAAAGAAAATATACTAAAGTGGCCTTTTCTTCACAGATAAAATGTTCTTAAACTCACACACATATATTCACATACACATACACACATAGCTTCTTTATGCAAATTTACATCTCTTTTTGGCCATTGCAGTTCTAAAGGGTAGAGTGACTCTCAGAATCAGGATGAATAAAATGGAAGTCCCTAGTAATGTGTATTCTGTGGGAAAATACACTAGGTACATGATGATGCTTTATTTCATTGGAAAACAAAACATATTAAAAGCACGTGAAAGAGTTAGAAATAATTAGAATGCCCACTCTCAGTATTCCAACACCCAGTTTGATCCTTACTAGATGAATGAGTTAATTTCTATTAAAAATTATATATAGGGATTCCCTGGTGGCGCAGTGGTTGAGAGTCCGCCTGCCGATGCAAGGGATACGGGTTCGTGCCCCGGTCCGGGAAGATCCCACATGCCGTGGAGCGGCTGGGCCCGTGAGCCATGGCCGCTGAGCCTGCGCGTCTGGAGCATGTGCTCTGCAATGGGAGAGGCCACAACAGTGAGAGGCCTGCGTCCCGCACACACACACACAAAAAAAAATATATATATATATATACACACCATTTATTTAGAAGTCATATAAACCCCAAAATACCTAGTAATTTTCTAGGTTCCTTAGGTTTAGCAGAGTCTTGAGTGTTACTGATTTCTCCTGCAGATCCTTACAAAGATGTCGAACACTCAAATATATTCTGCAAAGACTCTTCCCAGTTGGCATTTTATACCTCAAATAAACTTTAATGATTTGGCGATTCAAACTAAAGTTAAAATACTCACTTAATATAATGATCTAATACATATTTCTACAGAAGAGAGAAGAAATAATTTTAAAATAAAGTTTTAAAAATGTAGCACCAGGAAAATTATTTTAAGTCTAAAAATGTTCTTCCAAAGTTCTAATAAAGTATATGAAACCATTTAATGTACTGAACCTTATTTTGAAGCTTATTTACCTCTTAGGAGATAACCAGAAATAGCGATTTTAATGTGACAGTTATTTATTCTAAGATAAATGTATATCCCAGCTACATTTCTAATAATAGAATATCTAAACAAAATAGTATGTCTGAAACTATCCTGAAATATCACATGTAGCCATCTTCTAACAGAAACTTCAAAATGAACAGAATAGTGAAAAATCTAATAAATCAAGCCTATAATTTTGGTGCTTATCTCATCCTTTATTTATCAGTTTTTGCCATGGTCCTACAAATAATTTTAAGAAACGTGTTGAAATATTCTTTCTTGACAGTGAATTTGTCTATTCCATTTTGTAATTCTTTCAGTTTTTCTTTATATATACTTGAGGCTATTTTTATTCAATACTTCAAAGTTGAGCACTGTTATCATCTTGGTATATCAGACCCTTTATATGTAGTGACCCTTTCTATATATAGTTTTTAAGTTAAAATCCATTTTGTCTCACACTAATATTGTTAACACAGTTTTTTTTTTAACATTAGTATTTACCTGGGACACCTTGTTAATCCTTTTTCATAGATGTTCATAATCCTTTTTCATCAATTAGTGAATCTAATATGAATATTCAGTCTACTTAAAATCACTCATTTTTCTGAACTGTTTCAAAGAAAATTGTCAACAACATATTTTGTCACTGAATTCCTTAATTTAGATTTGTAAAAAATATTTTCTTCCACAACAAAAAAATGAAACAAAGCAAAACATTCAAAATATTATCACACCTGTGATGAGTTAATTTTTTGTCAATTTGGATACGCTATGGTGCCCAGTTTTTTGGCCAACACTAGTCTAGGTGTGTGAAGACATTTTTTAGATATGACTCACATGTATATGTGCCTTTAAGTAAAGCAGATTATCCTCCATAGTGTGAATCGACCTTATCTAGTCAATTGAAGGCCTAAGAGCAAAGAGTGAGGTTTCCTTAATAAGAAGGAATTCTGCCTCCGAGACTATATCATAGAAACTTACCGGACTTCCAGCCTGTTGGCCCACCCTGCAGATTTCAGACTGAAAACTGTAATATCAGCTCTTACAAAAATGTCCAGCATGTCAACCTTCCCTATGATCTAGATGTTACAGAAAACATCTTAACAAGTCAAACAGTTTTGGCAGAAATTTATTACAGCTAATGTCTAAAACTTTGAATTACATCACGTCAGGAGACATATATGTGTCCCAGCATTAGGTACCTAACTAGTTAGAATAGTGACAGACTAATCTCTTTACGTAAAGTTACATTTTTCCTCTTGTAATCCAAAAATAATCCATGTGGTGTTATGGTGTTGATTTGTCCCTATAGTTGTGCCCTATTCCCTTTCATACTTCTAACACTTTTAGCATATTTATTAGCTTGATGTTCTTCTGTAAACTAGAACTTCTTCTCATTAGCTAGGGTGATTTACTTATCCTGAAATATAATTTTAGTAAATTTACATTAATTATAATTAATGGGATATTTAAACATCTCTGTCATCATATTTTTGTTTCTGTTTCACTGATTTCTGTGACTTTTTATTGCCTCTTCCAAGTTAATTGTTTTTCATTTTAGCTGCCCCATATACATATATTATTTTGACTTATACCCTATTTCTATTGTTTTAATAATTAGTTAACCTTGGATTTTATCAACTGTACTTAACTCAAGAAAGTCTAAAGTTATTGTCCTAAACCCCTTTCCAAACAATTCCAATGCCTTAGAACATTTTAATAACATCATCCTGCCTCCCATTTACATGCTATCTTTGTCTAATTTTTTTATCTGTCTTCTGTTGTTGTAAAACAATGTATTAGAAACCATTATTATTTTATGCAGTTATTGTATGTTTAGATTTACAGACCTATTTATGGCTTCACTCACCATTTCATCTTGAATTTAAGATTTTTTTCCTAAAATCATTTTATTTGTACCTAAAGAATATCCTTTAGAAATCCCTTAACTCTGTCATTGTTGGGAAGCTCTTAGTGTTGTGTTTGCCTGAACAGTTATTTGTTTTATCCTCTTTTTTGGAAATTAGTTTCGCTGGACATGCAATTCTAATTTGACAGTGATTTTCTCGTAATGAAACTCATTCCATTATTCTACTACTAGCTACTCTTTAAAGGTCTGTTGTTTATTTAAACGTAGTTCCTTTGAAATTAATCTTTTATCTCTAAACTGGCTAAAATCTTCTGTTTACATTAACATTTTATAGTTTTACTGAATTTTGTCTAGGGTGGATTTTATCTTTTTGTTCTACCTTGTCTACAATATATACAGATTCTTATCTTTTACAAATTCTAGGAAATTGCTGTTTGCCCTTCAGATTTGTCTCTTCTTTATTTTCTCCATTCTCTGCTTTTGGTACCCTGGTTAGATATACAATGGAACTTCATATCTGTTTAAAGTCTTCTACTTTCCATCTATGTGTTTCTCTGTACTACTTTCTGGACCACTTCAGCTCTACCTTCCTGATAACTTATTCTCTCTTCAGCTATGTCTAATCTGCTATCCAAGCCATTTATTGACACCTCTTCCCCCAAGGTAATATATTTCATTTCCACTATTTCCATTTGGTTATTTTTTTCAAATTTGTCTTATACTTTTCATCATATCATTTACTTCTATTTGTGATTTATTTATTTAAGCATTTCATATATAATTATTTTATATTCTGTATCTGACATTTCAAATCTGCATTTTGGGGAAGTGAGGGTTTAATATTGTTTGGTTTTGCTTAGTCTCACTAATGTTGATTTTTTCCTTGATTGGTGATTTTTTTCATCAGTGGGAGTCTTGAGAGTTCACCTTCGAGAAACTTTCTTTTGGAGTTTATTTACATTTCCTTCTGCAAGGAACCATAAAGCATCTTGGCCTCTCTCAGGTTCACAATTTAATCTTGAAATTTCTGGTTTAGCCCTGCTCCTCCTTCTCTACAATAATCAGGTTACAGATTGGTATTGGACAGGCCTTCAAGAGAAATTGACATTGACAGAAGGTCCTGCTCTCATTGCTTTATTTTCAATGCATAACTTTCTCTGTGCCTTATTTTATGTGAGGAGAGAGAGAATGCTCTTTTAAAATCATCTTGCCATCTATAAGCAACCCAGCAACACTATGTAAACTAACTTATATGTGGACACTAGTTATTTTGGTAAGGAACAAACTGTTATAATATCTATCTACCATATTGCTAGTAGCCAAAACTACATTAACATTTTGGTTAAAAATTATATGAATATTGCAATCTCAAAATAAGAAACTTTGCTATAAATTATTTATTTCCCCTAATATCTAAATGTGCTACAAATTATATTACCCTATTAAAGTTTATATATTTCCTGATATTTTATTACCGTTTAAACACTCTTCTCTCCTATGGAATTGTCAATGGAAAAGTTATTTGTGGACAGTTTAACAGTTGTGAAAATTTGAAAAACCATGCATAGTAAAGGCAAGTGATCTTTAAATACCTAAACCTATGTAGGTTCCTAAAAATTTCACTCCTAAATACTTCTTTTTCACTAGCAGCTCAATCTGTGCTCAAAAGCACTGCTTTTTAGAAAAAAAAAATGCCACTGATTATAGAAACAAATGCAATGAGCTCTTACTATGGAAGCTCCTAAGGACATAAACCTTCTGTGTCTCTCATTGTTTCACTGTTGAAATTGAGATGTGGTAAAGAATTCTTTTTACTTACAGAAAGCAATTAAGATATTTTTTGGATCTTTAGTTATTTTTAGTTCTGCCAAATTAGTAAAGAATTAGTTCTTTGGCTATGAAAGAATTAGAGGCCTGTGAAAGGAAGTGAGTGTGTCCCCACCATCCATAGAATTAATTATATGGGATAAAAAGAGAAGCAGTGTCAGAGTTTGGGCTCTGTCATATTAATAGTCTGGAAATAAGAGTTAAGCAATACTGATTTCCTCTTAGTTAATTTTTGCACAGTGGAATTTCCGAGGGCAAAATCCTCTGGCCTTCACTTTTATTTCATTGCTACTTGACATGACTGAAGTATCTGAAATCTTCAGTGTTCTTGTCAAAGAAAATCTTAAATCATGCACATCTGAACAGATTTATTTAAAGGAAGGTATTTTTACCTCTTGCTGGAATTATATTCCCAACTCAGTAACTGATGTTCAACAGATGACTAATGAACGTCTTACAGCAGAAATTAGCCTCTACACTATCTTCTGGATTCTGTTGCCCCAGTGAGACTCTCTCAATCTGCCTTATCCATTCAACTGGCTTCCCAGAGAAAACCAGAACAGGTGCTAGGGATCTTGTCATTAATTCAGATCAGCAATGTCAGTTAATTAAGTGGAAGGTTTTAACACAGCCTCTAAGGGCAAAGATGGCTAAGGGTCCAGAATGTTAAAATAAAATATAGACTTCTCTCCATCTCTCAAGTCAAATTTCTTTCTACTAATTATATTCCTTACATTTTTTAAGTCTTAACTCTTAAAAAATATAAACGTGGTCAATATAATGGGAAAAAAGTTGATACCTCTTAATATGTAGAATGTCATCAAAACAGTGCTTTTCAAAATAAATTCCACACGTCACCCCTTCCACAGGATGTGAATAGATGAATTTTGGACGGAAAAAAAGTTGTAAAGCAAAATAACATCAGACATAGTGGTTTATTAAAGATCTCTTTGTGGCAGAACTTTACCAAGCTGAAAATATACCATATAATGTGTATAATTTTGAATCATTGAGGTGGTTACATTATATAGTGCATCACATATGTATGACATAAACATATACATACATATATATGCATATAACCATAGTATTATTTATTTAAATACAATCTTTTTTTTAATTTTTGAGAATTTTCAGCAACAAAATTTTATAGAACTTAAGAAAACCCTGGATTGTTCTATTTTTGTCCAATACATATATTTTAACTCTTTATTTTTAAAAAATGTCCCCTGATTACTCTTCTGTGAATGCCACATGAAAGTTGAAGGAATTTCAACATCTACTTTTCCCTTGGTGCTAAAGTAAACTTCCTGATATGTGTGCTTGTCAAGGCTGAACTGTCCACTTTTTTTTCTAATCTATTTCTCAAGTTTTATCTAAAGCAAAAATACGAAGGCAAAAATAATAAAAGGAAAAATTTCCTCTAGCATTTAATTAAATACTATGAGATTCCTTTGAAGAGTAACCTGGGGGCCTATGTGAAAAATAGGAAGAGGCATCCCTTCCTCAAGTCACTACTTCCATCTGCTGAAATATGATGATATATTAGAATATGAAAATTACTGCTATCTTCTGGGAAATTATCCTATGAAATAAATCATACAGTGTGAATGAGGCCCCTAGGGTTGTGTAGTGCACAACCTGTACACCTCTACTGAGTGACTCTCAAGCAAAATTAAAAACATTTAAAAGGGTGCACAATATGCTTCCAAAGGCCATGCATAAACCTATAGTTTCCTCAGATGTAGCACAGAGAAAAAGCTACCTGATTTTTCAAATTTGTCATTTTTAGCTTTTATAGTTATCATTAACAACCAGTCTTTTCCATCTTTGAGCCTGGTATTACTCACCCATTAAAAATACAAATCTTTTTTTAAGAAGATGTTGGGGGTAGGAGTTTATTAATTAATTTATTTTTTCTGTGTTGTGTCTTCGTTTCTGTGCAAGGGCTTTCTCTAGTTGTGGCAAGCGGGGGCCACTCTTCATCGTGGTGCACAGGCCTCTCACTATGGCGGCCTCTCGTGTTGAGGAGCACAGGCTCCAGACGCGCAGGCTCAGTAGTTGTGGCTCACGGGCCTAGTTGCTCCGCGGCATATGGGATCCTCCCAGACCAGGGCTCGAACCCGTGTCCCCTGCATTAGCAGGCAGATTCTCAACTACTGCCTGCCCCACCAGGGAAGCCCAAAATACAAATCTTTTTACCTGTTGATTGGTGCTGTGTGATTTTCTTTACAAATGCCCATTCTCTAGAATCTAGTAAAAGGAGGCTAAAATGTTATTAATTGCTTTCCTGGATGACTTCCTTTTGTTTTAGGCCTGAGGCTCATGCTAATTTACATTCCCATGGTCAATTTACCTATGCAAAATTATACTTTATTAAATTTTTTAAAAGATAGTCAGTTGGCTTTTCAAGATTTGTGATCATATCATACAGATAAGAATTGTTGTGGAATGACTTTGCATTTCATGCAAGAACAGGACTCAATGTAATCAGCTGGAATTTATCTAATCTAATTAACACAGATTGAGAAAGTGTTCACTATCAATACATTTAGACCATGTGCTGCTGGTCTGGTCTAAATTATGGATGCAAAATACTGCTTTCTGCCAGAATCATATGGTATAGCTCTTTTTTGAGGGGTAGGAGAAAGAAATTCCCACAGTAATATTTGTTGTATGTTTTAACCTGAGTTGTGCAGCCCCAGAATGTTACCGTTTTTGTGCAGCCCCAGAATGTTACCGTTTGCTCCTCTGAGTTGCCTCATATCTATGCTTCCCCTTCCAATCTATTATTTGCAAGATTCTTATCTAATTTTTTGTTTACATTTCTTTCTTTCCCCATGGAACTCTTAACTTTTGAAAGTAAGAACTCTCTTATTTTTCTTAGTACCTCCTTAGAGAGGACATAAATGCATATTGAATGGATCACTGATAGGACAACAGTTCAAGGTGAGAGCACATCTTTAAAAGCAGAGTTCTAGATATTTTTTAAGAATCCAGAGAAAACGTCCCTAACATTAACTGACCTACCCCATTCTGTACCTTTAAGTCCTTTTAAGTTGTTTTAAGTTTCTTAGCTATAAAATATTTATACATTACCTTCATGAGGCCTCTGAAGTGAAATTAATAAAAAAATTATTAATATAAATACTATTTTTGACAAACAGGAACATACAAAGTAATACATTTTGTTTTGTTATATTTGCTTCACAAAAGCCACTGATGGAATTTTTTGAGAACTTCATGTGGAGTAATATCTGCTCAGTAATTTGAAATAAATCTGGAGAAATGCTTTATGATTGTGTTAGGTGAAATGATTTTGTTCTGTTTAAAATTATTCAGCAGTTGAAAAAATCAGTAACATTTACCCAGATGCCATACTGTCATCTGATCTCTTCTCAAAATTTTGAAAATCAGGTTTTCATGTTGCAACAAATACCTATTTAAAACAGACTTAATTAAAAATAACTAAGTCCTTCACCTTCTCCTTTCTTATCATTTGAATGGAATCCCTTTGATGATTTACATTTCAGACAGATATTGGTTTCTCTCCTCTGCCTTTGCCCTATAAAGGCTACTCTATTTTCAGTCAAGTGTGATCGCATTAGGTCAGCACAGGGATGAGACAAATAAACCAAAACGACATGTTTAAGAAAGGAAAACAAGAGCATCGTCAAAGCACCCCCAATTTTCTGTATCGTATCTTTTGTGGTACAAATAATGAAACTGCAAAATCCAGGCTCATGTACGGCTTACTTGTTTTTACATTTCTAGGAATTCTACATAATTTAATGTTATGCTTTCTTTAGGCCCACTAAAATTTTTGTTTGTTCTTAAGTGTCATTTTTAGAGGGAGTATTCTGAGGACCAGTAATAATAGTAATAATTTCCTAGCATTCCAGAAAAAATAATACAGGTTGTGGGGAGTAAGAGAAAGTAGTTCCTAAAATTTCTTTTAAAATATTTTTAATGTGACCATGCTACATTATGCATGCTAAGATTTGATGTGTTGATCAAGTGAGAGCCAAAGCCATGGGCTCAGCACCCAGGTGTCATGGTCAAGCAATCTACTAAGCAACAAACTTACAGCTCCTTTGTTACTGAAAAGTATGCAGTCTGTTTGAAGGAAGGAAGTGTACTGCAATAGTTATATGTGCTTTTGTGGAGTGCCTACATGAAGGTCATAACACTGCCTTAGGAAGAAGGAAAACATTAGATAAGTAACAACGAATAGGTTGACTAAGAGGAATCTGTAAGAAAAGAAACAGACCTCAGTCTTTCACAGCAAACTCATAGACCTGTCAGATTACAAATGCAAGCTTTTTATTTTATTTCAGTAAGTGCTACTTAAATCAAGGTGTCAGCGGTAGACAGAAGAATGGGCCCCAAGAAATATCTCATTCTGAACCCTAGAACCTGTGACTGAGTATGCTACCTTACAGGGCAAAGGGGAATTAAGGTTACAGGTGGAATTAAGGTTGTTAATCAATTGACAGTTGAGATGGAGAGAGTGAAAGCGAAAGCATATCCTGGGTTACTCAGGTGTGATTACTTTAATCACAATCTCTCTCTAAATACAGGGAGAAGACAGAAGAGAGAGAACCACAGAAATGGCCGCGAGTCTTGCTAGCTTTGACGATAAAGAAATAGGGTCGTGAGCCAAGGAATGCAGGCATCCTCTACAAAGAGGAAAAAGCAAGAAAACAGATTCTCCCCAAGAACCTCCAGAAAGGAATGCAGGCCTGGCATCACATGGATTTTAGCACGGTGAAACTCATTTCAGACTTCTGATCTTCAGAATGGTAAGATAATAAGTTTGTGTTGTTCTAAAATGCTAAGTTTGTGGCCGTTTGTTACAGCAGCAATAGGAAGCTAATATAATGTCTAATAGCAAAGTATCAGAACAGACATATAGAGTAGGCCAGTCAAGGATAAATGAAATTATTCTCAATGAAATGTGCTATTATTCAAGGAATCACCTTTTTCTTTTTCCTTAGTTTGATTAGATACATCACTGAGGAGGGTGGGGAACAAGGGGAAAGGTGCTGTAAGGACTTGCTTATGTGATGCCAATATCTGGGTCATACAAATAACTAAGAAGCTAACTCAATTGTCCTTTATCTCTTGGGTAAAAGGTCTGTAGAGTCAATACTTTCCTTCAGATACACCAGTACATTTTAAATTTCATTACTTGGTGAATAACAGGTGGCTAAGAGAGGCTTAAAAGTGTTACTCATTAATATGGATGAGTACAATGCTACTTTTGAAGAGAAAATAATTGTTTTATAGATGAATGATTGGTAAACATCTGCAAGAGTGTTTTGGAAGTATTATAATATAAAAGCTTTCATTGTTTAGGCATAACCATGTCTCGTATCTTCAGAACTGAGTAACTGGGACATATGTATAGTGTGGAATTAGGAAGCTGCAAAGAATTAAAGTCAGGTGTGTTTCCTGACTCTCCAAGAAGTTTCCTAAACTAACAAAAAAGAAAAGGCAAAAATCCTTTCATTTCAGTGGTTTGAGGACCTAACTGCTGACTCAGTTGGAGCACGAAAAAAACAGCAGCAAGAGCAAAAGCAAGAGAGCAGAGACATGCTCCCTCCTGAGCATGCTCCCTCCTTTTGTACTTTCGGTTGTGTTTTTCCAGAATGAAATCTGCACACACACACAAACACACACACCCGCACCATGGATTTTTTACCCCCATTGTTTTCAGGTCCTTTTTGGGGAGTGGGGCTTTTGCTGTTTACCCTCTCTAAAAGTTCAGTGCCCCGCTGTGAATTTCCATATCCCCTTTCCCAGCTTTAGTGGTTCTTTTTAGCACTTAGTACTATCCAACGTAGTATTTGTCTCTTATTGTTTTTTTGTGCCTACTCGACATGTTCACTATTTGCTCTGCTCACCGGGGGCAGTAATATTGAATTCAGAGTCACACGACACAGCAGACTTTACCCAGCACCATGCTTATTTAGACTTTAGGAAAATAACTTACAGGCTAGGCAAATCACCATGTTCAGTAACAACAGAGAAGAGCTCTCTTGACTCTCGAACTGTTTCCAAATGCCCTGTCATTCTCCACTTAGCATGTAAAGGGCCATGAGAGATGATACTGAATGGATATGAACCACCTCAGCTCAGGGAAGCCACTGGCTCAGAGCCCTTTTCAGCTTTTGTTCCTTGCTAATGTCCTCTCAGGAGGACATGTTAGTTCCCATTCTCTGGGGAAGCTGTGTGCATCAGAGATGATTAAATAAACCTGATCTTTACAGCGAGGTACAAATTGGGTGTCAGTGAATCGCATTTAACTTGGACCCTGTGTTCTTGTAAAGATTCCTTGAATTAATGTTGCAAGGGAGGTTACACCAAAGATCATGTTCTGAAGATGGAAGAAAGACCACAGAATCAGCTTCCAACATGTACTGTCTCATTGACTAAGGGGCTAATAACCTCAAACTCCATGGGCATTGGACATTGGCAGTTCATCATTACCAGAAATATAGCAAGGATGTTTGAGACAACTTATTACACTGTATTTAAATAAACGAATATACAGAAAGACCTATAAGTGACTCATTGGACCTTTCATAGGAATCCATCCCAATTTACCTAAAAAAGGAGAGTCATTTTTAGGTGTATTTGTGTTAGTTCCATGTTGTAAGCTTTAAGGAAAGTATTTTTACCAATTTTTGGGGGGGGTTTTGTTTTTTTTACCTCTAGGAAATATTTATAGTAAAACTTTTGCCCATAGAAATTAAATTATCCTCAGGGTTACAAAACTTTCCAAAATTTCACATACTTATTTCATGTATCTTACAATGTTTCCAACTATTTGTTGTAATGGATTTTCCCCTGCTTTTAGAAATACTATTCTCAACTTAAGTATCATTTTGAAAAGAAAATTCTAAATGTTCTATACTCTCTTTCCTCCTTCTGGACACACAGGAAGACTTCATTTCCCATTCTCTCTAGCAGTAATTGTGCTGGTGTGTAACTGAGTTTTGGGAATGTGAGGGGAAATGATGTGTTACATCAAGTCGAAAACAGTTAATAGCAGTGTGTTCCTACCACACGCTCTTTTCTGTTCATGTGATTGAAAATGAAGGATCTTGTGATGACAGGGTTGCAAATTGGGTATCCTCGGTTCCTGGACTCTGATTGGAGGAGAGCTGTGCAAGCATCTCTCTGGTTGTGTAAAGTCACTGACGTTATGGTGTTTGTATGTTTTGGCAGCTTGTGTTAATTACGTTGAACAGAGTAGCACAGGGGCCAGTTGATTGAGAGGTTTCAGAGAGACAGAAGAGATCAGTCATTGGAGATTGAAAGAAACGTTTAAAGGATTGCAACATTATTAATCATACTTAGTATAACTATGGCATCATTAAGGGCATTGAAAGAAGTTTTTAAAAATCAGCGTTTTTAAGAAAATAAACACTTATTGCATGCCCACATACATACCTACAGTATAACTATATTAATTGTCATTTTTTGTACTTATTATATTATATATTACATAACTAACAGAAACCTGTGTAAGTAAATATGAATTAATTACTTCACAAAATCTTTAGAACCACAGCATTTCAGAGAGAATATAAAATTAAATCATCATTAATACCTTAGCCAAGATCACAGATAATTGGAGGGTTAGACCTATGATACTAACTTGAGTCTCTATAGTTTACAAAATCCTCATTTTCTCTAATGAGCTATTCTATTTCTAGCCACAAATATGTGTACACACACACACAATTGAAGGGGACATCAACTACTACTCTTGACTATGAATTCAGTGTATCAAGGATCACTATTTCTCATCAGATGTATTATGTTTATATGTTGAAATAACTTTTGGAGGGGATGTTAATAGCCTGAGAATATATGAATGCTAGGAGATTTTCATGTTGACTATTGCTATTATTTTGTCATTACATACTCATACAGTTGTGGAAAAAACAGTTGATACTAGTATTTTATGTAGCAGGAAACAAATTTTCTGACCCGGTTGGGAGTGTGGGATAGATTGCATCAAATTATTGAAATGACATTTTCATCAGGGTTGTGAACTGTTTCACAATGGAGTAAGATGGTGATATTGAATAGATACCAGTGGATACCAATGACAATGCCTTCATATTCTCTGTCGTTTGGCTTTGTATTTTGTAGGGCAGGGTCTGCAAACTGTGGCCTGTGGGTTGGCCTCCTGTTTTGTAATTAAATTTTTATTGGAACACAGACACCTTATACATGTATGTATTGCCTAAGCCACTGTTGTGTGACAGCATGAAAGTTGAACACTAGTGACAGAACATGAATGACAGAACAGTAGTGACAGAGCACTGGTGACAGAGTCCCTATGGCTCACAAGCCTCAGACCTTTACTGTCTGGCCCTTTAAGAAAGTTTGTCAACTTTGTTTTAGGTAAGTTTTTAGCAGAGTGATGGCAAAATAACAACTGTGTTTCAAAAAGCAGACTTGGGAAATTATAAGAGCAGTGGAGGGAGACAGAGAAAAGAATTTAACATGCTAGCAGAAGAGTCCAGGGGAAAGGTGATGGAAGGCCTGACCTTGGTATGGAAAAGAAAATATAAAAAAGAAAACAACTTGATAGAATCAGGGGTGGGATGTATCTGGTCTGTCAGCTTCTCCCCTGATGGACATAATTAGGTTCTCCTGAGTGGGAGCACACCAGAGGGAGGTGCTGGTAGGAGAGCCCAGCTAATCACCAGCTGTTCCTACCATCTCCTTTCAGCTTCCTGCTCTTGGTTGCTTCCTGCTCTGGGCTGCATGGGCACATTCTCCTTGCCATGCTTCAGGCCTCATGACTATAGGCTCTAGGATGCTGCTCTTTTTTCAGTTAGCTCTTCCTCCGTAAGACAGCCTATTCCTCCAAATGTTCCTTTGGGGACAGAATTTTCCAGCATCCTTGTGTGTGTGTGTGTGTGTGTGTGTGTGTGTATGTATCTCTTTTTCTCTCTGTCTCTGTCTGTCTGTCTCCTTTGCATTCTGTTGCACTCTGTTTGTCTCTCCTAATATCTCTCTGGTAGGCCCAGAATTGGAAATAATACTGACATAGGCTAAATTCACTTTGTTTATATAAATGTTGTTTTCTCCAGTATTACAGATTTTGGGGCGGGGGGTACGCGGGCCTCTCACTGTTGTGGCCTCTCCCATTGCGGAGCACAGGCTCAGCGGCCATGGCTCACGGGCCCAGCTGCTTCGTGGCATGTTCGGGATCTTCCCGGACTGGGGCACGAACCCGTGTCCCCTGCATCGGCAGGTGGACTCTCCACCACTGTGCCACCAGAGAAGCCCCAGTATTACAGATTTGGCAGAAGAAAACTCCTTTTAGAATAGGGCATTAAAATTGCCTTGATCTCTCCCACTTCATCAATGTTTTTCTATCTATTGGTACATTCTCATCAGCATAGAAACATGCTGTCAACTAATGCAATTTATCCAATCTTAAAACAGACATACAGACAAAAATCTGGTTCCATCTCTCTCTGTCTGCTGTTCCAATTCTCTGTTCTGTTTTACAACAAAATTCCTCAATATAGTTGATGGTGCACCCTGATTCCATTATATTTCCTCCCGTTCTCTCCTGAATCCAATTCAGTCAGATTTAGCTTATGTAGAAAATTTAGCTTATGTAGGACCACAGCCATGCTGTGGTCCCAGCCTCATGTGACTCAGCCTATCAGCGCTGAGAGTGTGCTCTTTCTCCTTCCTTTCTGAAACACATTCTTCTTTCTGAAAACTCTGTGGTTCTACTCTAACCCATTCAGTTATCATTCTGACTCTCTATAAATTCCTTACAGCTCTCTGATTCTAAAACATGGGAATGTCACCCAGGTTCTTATTTTTCTTCCTCAGTCCAACTCTAGATGATCACAACCAGTCTTTTGCCTTTAAATGTTATCTCTATGCTAAGGACTTTCACATTTTTATGTCTAGCCAGACAGTGGTGCTGAAGTCCATACTCATAAATCCAACTACTTACTTGACATCACTTCCTGCTTGCGGTTTTGTGCTGTGGCAACTCAGCTAAGCTAGTCCTATGCCTCTCAGAATTCCCTTACCCGTATGATTCTGGGTTAGGATTGGCCCCAAGAGAAATTGTGAGATTTGAAAGGTAGAAATGAATCAGTAGTCTCTGCACATGAAAAGTCAGTGTATGTTGCCAGGGCTGCTGCAGGTGGCTCCCCTACCTCCACCAGTCACTATCTAAGTCCTGGGCCAGGCAGCTGTGCATGGCCATGGGAGAAGCATGCCACCTCCTTTTGCAGGTGACCCAGGTTGAAAGTACTGGGAGACAAACTCATGTTCCAGTATGTTCTCATGGGTTCCTGTGTGTCTAAGGGATTTCTGTCTGTCCTTGCTCTCCTCTGCCTCATATCTAGATTTTCTTTCCAACTGCTAGCACTGAAGACCAATGGAGACTTTAGATCCGCCTCCAGACATAAGGGCAGTGTCCTTGAATAGATTCCTTACCAGCGTCACAATTTTGTAAGGTCAAGTATTTTAAGTTAAGTCCCTATAATAAGCCCCTTGCATCTACATCATGCATAGCAGTTTTCCTTCCTTGCTTGAACCCTAAAGGATATACTCTGCTTTATTTTTTTCTTTTAAGAGCCGGCACCACTTGATGTGGTAAATGCTCAATTGACTATTTTCTGACTACATCCAGTAGAAGATAAGTTCCATGGTGGTAAAGAGTTTGTTTTATTTGTGGTAATATCTATAGCATGTATGATTGTGTCTGGCCCATAGTAAGAATTCAATACATAGCTGTTTAATGAAGAAAATGAATGGATAAATAATAATTGTATATTTGTCAAGTGATTTTTTTGGTTAATCAGAATATCAGTATACGAAGAGTAACAATGACAAGGGATAAGTAAAATGCGTGAAATATGGTTTTGAAATATTAACATTATGAAAGAAGCCAATCCAGAAGTGAAAGAGGAAAGGGATTTCTTTTCTCTACTAACAGGTTAAATAGTGAAGAGTCCAAACCTGTCCATTACCAGGCGCTTGTCATGACAACTGGGCAGGTTATTTTCTGAATGTGCAACCTGCACAGTTTTGTCAACTGCTAAAGACTAATCAACACTGGTTCACAGTCAGTGACTAAAATCGCTAGAAAGGAAAAGAGCCATCAATTATGCAGTTATGTTTCACTTCAGGAATGTTCTATAGGTGCAAACAGACATTTGGCAAAAGAGTTGAACAAGAAATAGGACAAGCCATTACAAGCATATAATTTTTTTCTTTTCTGTAAAACTATGGGTTCTGCCTGAAATTTGTTTTGTGAGATAAATCTTCTTCTCCAAGAGGCAATAGTGTTATTAATTAAACAAAGGAAGAGGCAACCAAGGTGGGATCCTGCTAAGCCAAAGTTGTTAAATGAATCTGAGCTCTCGTACAGAAAACTTCCCCAGTGGTTATCTAAGCTGTCACCATTTTAGTGCATCTGAGGAAATGTGCTCCAAGATTTGTGTTAGTGTTGGCAAAGAAACGAACTAATTTTAATTCTCAACTCCTAAATCTCACATCAATCCAGAAACTTTGCAGCTAAACTTATCTAAGTTTGCTGCCCAGCCAGCAATTACGTTAAAAATATTAAATGAAAAGATAGCAGCCTACCCTCATGTAAATAGTAAAAGTAAAATTTAGAAAAAAATTTATTTTGACTTTTAAAAATGTTCAAGTCTGTTAAAAGTTCTGATTCCTAGAAGGTCATAAAAAGACTCATAGAAGATTGTTTTCTCCAGTTGCCTAGCTGGCTGCAAAACTAGATTACTTCCTGCCATTTCTGCCAAAATAAATATTATTAAAATACTATATTCCCCAGCTGCCAATCAGAACCAAATGTACATAAAAAGATGGTGTTTATTTGTACATGTACACCTTTCCCACCACAGAACTCACTTAAATGTTGCAATGCTGGAGATAGTTTTAGCAAAGCTTTTTAGAGCTGGCTTTCTTACATCTTCCTTCTCAAATACGTAAAACATTATTGACTTAAAATGAAAACCCTCAGCAATTTATTAGAAATGAATTTTTCTTCTGCCCACGACTAAATATTCAAGTTTTTAAAAAATCACTATGATATTAAAGGTAAGATTAATTTCTGATTTCGGAAATGATGAGAGACTTAAAAATCTCAATTTTCTTAGAGAGGATTGTCTCAAAGAAGAGGATGCATGCTGGGAACAGGAAAAGATCCAACTGATTTTCTGCTGAAAAGAGGGGCGTGATTTAAGCAGATTTTGAGTGAGGGAGAAAAGATCCCGTGCACTGCAATTTGGTGCTGGAAAGAAGCCCCAATTCACATATCATTAGCTTAAGTGATTTTTTTTTCCTCAATACCTAGGTTTTAAAGGTATGTTTTAAATTCTAATTGTAAAAGAGTTTTTAAAACTTTTGATGGGGCTGCCTTGTGACCCAAGATGTTACTGTTGTTTTAAAAGAAAAAAAAAAAGTCTGTTTTTATTGCTATCTTTTGGATTATGCCAGAACTTGAATTTGCCAATAGAGGGCAATAGTCAAACTAAGATAGACTGCATTTATCATTTTTGCAACTTCTAATGAGGTAAAAGGACACATAGAATCTTCATCTGCTTTTATGGATATTGCTGTGTAATTGCAGTGTAATTATGGCACACACAGCTTTAGAAAATTATCTTTCAAGAAAACAGCTGGTTCTCTTTAACAAACCAGGATGAAATCTTGTCAATTAAAAAAAAAACTCCGAAGAAAATTTTCCACAAATACATGCCGATAATAAACAACAAAAAATGAAATAACATAAAAATTTCAAATGGATAAATCAGAGCTGCTGATATGAAAAATAAGACAAATGTACAAACATAAGAAAATTATAAAGGTAGGAGGTACTTCTGATGTATTGTTTTATATTACAGTGTAAACAGACTTCTTGGAAAGATTTCAAATATGTTTTTTTCATTTTTCTCTTTTAATTTATTTGTGTAATTTTGTAAATGCATGGGTATATCTAGTCTAAATATGAGATGCACACACACAAATGCAGACCTAGAGGTTTATAAGAGTTTTTATAACCAGTGCTCCAGAAAAATTACAAAACAACATTGGGGATTTGATACTGTAAATTTTTAGGTTTATTAAACTCTTAGACATGCCAACAATCCAATATCTGAGTGCCTCCTATAAAAACTCTATTATATACAAAAATTAGAAGATACTAAATAGGTCATTAAGAGAATGATTACTCATTCACTTTGACATATGACTTATTTCAGTCTTACCTTAAAAATCATTCAGAGTTACATAGAGATGATTGGATTTATTAAAAAAAATAAAAGTTACAAAGTCAGAAACATAAATAAAATGAAAATTTTCTCTTTCTCAACTTGATGAGATATTTTCAGGAGATAGGTTATATTTAGACTCTCATGTAAGCATGAAAAATAAGAATTGGTACTTTCTGTACTCACAGAGTGGCATATCATGACAGTATCATAGCTTTGCAGGCAAGTATCCCTTATGAATCTTACATTTAGGAACTATTTTAATTAACAGCAAACACTAACTGAGCATATATTATTTACAGAATTGGACCCTGTATGGTTAAAATTTTAAAAACTAAATATATGATATTAAAACAAATACAGAGATATATACATGTGTGTTGTATATGTATATGATATGTATTTGTGTGAATATTTATGAAACATGAGGAAATAATAATAATATTTAAGTTTGTGTTTATAATTGTTCAGAGTAAGTTGAATATCTAGCAATAATACTCATAGTCGGTAGTTCCCAAAGTGTAGTAGTACCTGGACCGTTACAGTCAGTATCCCCTGAGCGCTTGTTAGTTCCCAGTCTGGCCCCATCTCAAACCTGCTGAACCACAAATTCTGGGATTGGGCTTCAGTGATCTGTGTTTAAACAAAGTTCTAGGTGATTCTGATGCACGTTAAAGTCTGAGAACCACTTTTCTTGGTAAATGTAAGTTATTTTCATGATTATTATAATTTGGACAGTATGAAACCTAGAAGATCTTCCCCTGTCTCTAGACTTGTTTTCAAACAAGTTCTGTGCTAAAGTGTATATAACCTAGGTATAGTTAACATGCTTTTATCAGATAGATTGGTTCTTGACTGTTATAGACTAAACCTTTTAAAAATTAGTCATGTAATTGAATCTTTATAGAAACCTTTTCTTAAATTAGCTCTGGAATTCCAGCTTTAGGAGTTCCTAAACATCATCTAATTCAAATAGAAAATTGGAAAACTAGGAACCAAAAGGATTAAAAATATTTGCCAAATATCAAAAGGTCAACTTGACAATGAACTTGGTGTCAAATCCAAATCTTCTAACTTCTATAGTAAACTTTAATCAGATTGGATTGTAGGTTATGGTTTTCAACTAATTTCCTGTATCAGTGATAGGATAGTTGTCAAATAACTCATGAAAGACATTTGAGCAACTCAACACCTTAGCAACGGCACAGCCTGATAAGTATTTCCCAACAGTAGGAAAGGAAATATGCTTAACTATCAGCTATGCATCCTCCTCTTGCTTATGTGGTGGGCGATCACTTCTAAGAGATATTGTTGGGCCTTTCCAGGAGATATTTCTGTCATTGCAGCCAGCCAGGAGAATGTGAAATTTAAGTTACACTTGTAGATTTTCTCAGTTATTACCATATTCTTCTAAATCAGTTGTAATTGTATTGTTTTTCTCTGTGTGCTGGTCTACATCTCTTCTGTAAACTTGTTGAATTCAGGAGTTACTCTTTCTGTTTTGTTTTGGGGGGTATGTGTATTTCCTGTTCTGAGAGTTGACCACAGCACCTGGCACATGATAGGTGCCCAACACTGGTGTCAAATAAATAAAATGACTGAGTGGAAACTCAATAATAGATACTCCGTTTTGCAGCTTTAACTCTAATGAAAATATAATCCTTCAGTGATAATGTAATAAAAGAAAGATATAATCTGTACCTATTATTATAACCCATTTATAATAAAGTTTTCTCAATGCATCTACAGTTCACAAAAGTTCATTGCAGGTGTCAGTGAAATCATTGTAGCTCTGGGCCACATAGGTTTATAGGAATTCAGGACCATGATGCAACTAATAGTTATAGTAGTTAGCTCCTACTTCAACCCCTCAATTTCCAGCCATTGACTTCTAGGTGTCTTTCGTGTGCGTTCATGACCTAGTCCTCCAGGATACTATGTAACGTCAAATATTCTTCTCTTTTGCTCTGATTTTCAACCTACGGGATCCTGTATATTCACAGTAAGTTTGCAAAGGCCACAGAAACAGATCACTGAAACCACAAAGGAATATGGCCCACTTTGTCTTCAGAGGAGGCAGCTGAAACCAGCTCCATCTCAATCTGTTCATTGTCCTATTGAATTTGCATCAGACCCTGAAAAGCAATATACCCTCTGCTCCCATGGGCAGCGTGGTTGGCGGTCGGATATTCTTAATCTTGACCATTGCTCCCCCAATTTTTCCATTAACACTTCCCTGCAAGCAGAGGCAAGTAACATACCTAAGATTTCTTTAGACTTTTGTTCTACCTTTAAAATCTATGCAAATGTTTACTCTAACCCATAATGAAACAGTGTTTTAATATGAAACTAATGCTTTAAATGACTTTACATCAGGTGGAAACTTTTTATTCCAGGAAAGTGTATTACACCCCTTCTGTACTTTTCCATTACCATCAAGGACACACTTCAATAGTCTTGTGAGTACTTGTGGCCAGTTTGAGAAATTTAGCCTGGCTTGAATTTTAGTGGAAGAGCTCATTAATTTTTTTCTCAGTGTTTATTGGGAACTACTGCATTAGAAGACAGTTATACATCAATGGAAGCTTAAGTGTGGGAAAATCTGACTAATAAACACATTTGTAATATTCAAAATTACTCCTCCCCACCAATGATGAATGTTTATCCTTGGAAATAGCAATTGCTGTTTAATTAAGAGGCTAATTCCTTTGGGAGAGACCTTCAGACAGGCTTAGTATGGACCCTCAGTATATACTGAGATTTGTTTGAATTTCAAAGTTGAATTCGACTCTTCAACAGGAATTCCTAAAATACCAAGATCACATTTGGAAGCTACAACATTTCAGTCAAAGACACATCTAGACTTTGATTCTGAGTGTAGTACTCCATGAGTTTGGTCAGTCACTATACTTCTTGAATTTAAGTCTGTTCAGATAACAGACTTCTGATCATAAGGCAATAATCATCACAACATTCTTGTTTGGTTAACCTTAAAATTTCAACAGGACATGTAATGGTTACCATTCCTTAAGACTAACAGAAATATATTTCCAATGAATGCATAATTCCTTCTTAAAAGATAATGTACATTTATTACATAAAATCTTTTCACACTTGAGTAATGAGTAACATGAGGATACATTCAAACAAATGTACTATAATAAACCATAAAAAACATAAACATTAGTGAAATTTAATATATCAAATTATTATTAGTATAATAGTCTATAATATTCAGAAACTGCAAGGAATTGTTCAAATGACAGGATTTTATCAATATTAGATGGGCAAAAGAGCATGTTATCTATTATGACTCATTGCATAATACTGGAAAGTTTATGAGAGATTTCTGAGAAACAGGTAGGCGTTGCAATAACCTTACATATCCTTTCTGAGAATGCAAGTTAACAGAAATATTAAGTAGATAAATATTTAATTCTTGTCTAGGGGATAAGATAAATTAACTAGAATGATAGCCATATGAAAATGCACTTGGAATGATGCATAACAGTAGTTAATATCACATGAGGGAATATAGGCAAATGGTTTAATTGAACCAAAAAAATAAAATTGCATCAAAGTTCACAGTTCTAGAACGTCTAAACCAAAGTCAACTTTTATTGATATTTAAAGCAGTGAAACCACTTTCATCGATCTATTTTGTGTGGTAGGTGATGCACTATGAGAGAGACATCTATAATGTGCTGTGCAAAGTGTCATAAGTATTGTTGGCAATAAATTAAAAGTAATGTTGATGTTCCAAACAAGTTTTGATGGATAGTAAAATTTTGAAGTGGATGAATTTAGGTAGTTTCTGAACTTGTTTCACTGTGGATATCATATTAAAAGCAGAATTTGCACTCCTAAAAACTGACTCTATTATTCTGTTAAAAAGTTCCTTTTGATGTAGAGCATTAGAAGTAATATTTGCCGGTACTTTGTGGACCAACCTTTAAGTTCCATCTGTGTTAAAAAACTGAATTATTTATTTTGAAGTATTAAACAGATACTCAACATAGCCTTCTTGGACTCAATTTAAAAGGAAAGTTACAAGGTGCATGCACAAAAGAAATACATATATAATATTAGATGTAAATGCACACATTATACCTAAACACATACATGTATGAATAAACACTAAAAATGTTGCTAATTGTTTTTCATCCCTTTTTTTAAAATTAGGAATAGTAGCACTAAGCTATAACACTAGTTTTACAATGGGGAGAAATAAGGCATAGCCAGATTGTTTCTGTCAATTCATTTTATTCAAACTTCTGTATAGTTAATAGATTGATAAAATTTGGATTCAATTCAGAAAACATAAAATCACAAAATAAATTTTCCTTTCGTCTTGAATTACAACTTCAAAAGCCTTACACTAAGAAACATGAGAATCCCCAAAAGGGAAGAAAAAATGCTAGAAAACTGGGTTGACTATTGATCGCATGACTATTATTACTTCACTGAGGGTAATCCTACTTAAATGGCAAAATGTAAAGATTTAGATTTTGGAGGACTGAGGTTTAGCATTTACCACGGCAACTTTAATCACTGTTTTAGCATGCTCTGTTTTATCACCTGTAGAGATTTGTTTTTTTCCTAAGACTGTGTTTCCAATTTCCTGTTTCAAGTGCTTTTGTGAAAGAATTTACTGTTTGCTTTCACTACTCTTCTTTCTTGAAGATAGTTTCCTAAAGAAAGAGACCAGCTTTAATCCAGCACTTAATTCAGGTTCTCATCTCCTATCTCTTCTTCCTGCCATTCTACAGCTTGTGTTAGTTTGGTCCAGGAGTTTCATAAGTACCTCATATCAAACTCCTGCCTCTGTCATCTCCACAGGGTTCATCTCCTCAAGGCACCCATTCAAAAAGAATCACAAATCAAGTTCCAATTCCCTTGATTAAAAATATAAGCACTTACTGAAGTATTGAACAGGAGGTCAGAAATTATTTTGTGTAACACAAAACAAATTTGCTAAAAGAGACAAAGAAAAAGGAGGAGGGAGAAGGAAAACAACCCTGCCGATATCTGTATTAATTTTCACCTTTGTTATGTATTTCAATATTCCTTTTCACTAAGGTTGGCCCTATAGGTACCTTTTCTCAATTGTTCTGTTGTCAGACCTTCCGGGCTCTTCCACCTCTCCTTCCTTCTTTTCTCTACTAATCTTTTCCTACCACTTACATTTTGTACAATTCATGTGTAATCTAAGGTCCCACTGACATTTGAGAATGACTTTGGGGGCAGAGAAGATGTGTAGTTTAAGGGAAAGCAGCATACGGAAATGAAGAGATGGTGTGTGTCAGAGAACATAGGGCTATTGCATCTTATAAAGGCAGTGGGTTTACAGAATGCCTCTATACCTCTAGTATTTTCTTACAGAAAATCTCTATATAAGCACCTCTCTCCATCATTTCTTCAGGCTTCAACTCTGCAGATGGCCCAACTGGTGAAACATGCCATGTTGAGTAACGTTTGCAATGTTGCTTCTCCCGGGTAGCGCATTTGAATTCTGACTTTTTCCCCCTGAAGACAATGAATGAATCTAATGGTTAGTACTTCAGTAGTTGAAGTGGGCCCATTGGAGGGGAAATTAGACTTCTTCCATCACTTCAAACTAGATTTTTATATGATTTCCTCTCATTCCACCCAGAAGCATTCACAGTCACTGAGACGGTTGTGCCTACTGTATTCCAAGCACTGTCTCGTGTATTTACATAATTATCACATTTAAACCTGAATTTGTGAAACTGCAGATATCACCAACCTTACTGTTTTGTCTTGCACTTTCAGTTTTTCATCTGCCAGGTGATCACATTTGCCCCCTGTTTCTATCTACATTTGCCCTCAACTTTTTTCCCCTGTAAATATCTCAGATTTGATTAGTGCTTTATAAAGTCAGTGATTTGTCTTCTCATTCAAAGTGGCATAACCATGTGATCTACTAAAAGCTCTTCTGTGGTAATTGATTTATCACTCTTATCATTTAATTCAATGCACACAGCTGAAATTTTGGTTTAATAGCTAAGTGCACTCAAGAGGATTTCCCAGATAAATGTAGGACTGTGGCAATTTCTTAAAGTTCTGAACTTATAAAAGTGACAAAATATAAGTGCAGTCATTACATGGTGTGAGTTTTCTGGTGGAAATGTATTAATGAAAGATGATATATTAGGTCAGCTTTATTACACTTTGTAAATATCTACAAGTGAAATAAAAACAGAAATGAATCAAAAGAAATAACCTAGTTCTTAAGGTAGTAAAGAAATTTTTTGATATTAGGAATATGTAAGGGAGATCTAGTGTCAAAAAAAATGCCATCAAGAGTGAACAGGCATTTCAGCATGGACACAGTGAAACATTCTCATCTAAGTATTTTAAAAACAGAAAATTCCTTTCACCTCTCTGTTCCTTGAACTGCATATGACCATAATACAGTGTAAAAACAATACTGGTAATTCAATCTTTACTAACAGATTATTTCATAGCTCTTTATGGGATTTTTCCTGGTCTTTTTTTTTTTGGATTTGATATTATGGACTATGAACATTACCACCCATGTTTTAAAAAAATTGAACATCTCTCTTCCATTGTACAAGGGATTAGAAAAATTGTATGTCCTAGTTTGATAGAGCTACCTGTTCACACTGTGTATTAAATATAATTATTTTAAAACATACTCTAATTAGACTGATTATTTTTAAACTAGTTATAAATTTGTTTGTAATGGTTTTCCATGTTGTATGTGTGACAGCTTATGATCTAGAGGTACTTTGGGGTGGACAGGATTATAGTATGGATAGCTCTACTACTGGCCTAAAAAGCAGGGTAAAAATGAGAAATTTATACTCTTTTACTCTCCTGGTTCTGTTTTAGTACTTGTCAGTTATGTAACTGTTCTCTTCATTATTAGCATCTGGGTCACAGAAGAAAATCTGTGTACTGAGTGAGTTAATAGGTAAAAGTACAAAAACACAGCTTTGAAGCTTTACTCATAATATGGCACATATGATTGTTAAAGATCAAACTAGTTAGCCTTTCATATTTACAAAAATAATTTCTCAAAAAGGAATGTTCACTAACAAAAATGATTCTTTCAATAAGTGTTTCTTATTTTAGACAATTTCTTGAAAGTTTAACCTTACTGATCACAAGGTGAACAGTTTTTAAATTTAAAAAAATCAAAGTATTCCTTCAGATACATTTTAGTTACCAAACAAAGGAAACACCTTTTTTTATATTCTTAAATACTTGGATATATTGGAAGAATGCAAAATGATTTTAATATGCTTCTATTTAAATACAAAGAATCAATTCATAATTTTGTTTTTGTGTCACTAAAATACGGGTTGAAAGGTTAAGATGCATATAAGAATATTTAACACATTTCCTTCATTTTTATAGCAGCATTGATTATAAGATGTGATAATTTATTAGTGGTTTAGAGAAAATTACAATAAATGAACATATTATTGATGTATATAGATTTCAGAAATGCTAAATTATAAACATACATTATCCATAAATATAGACATACACGTACATGCATGTGTGCATATATGTATGTCTGTATATACATGTGTGAATACACACATGTATATGTATATATGTATATATAGAGATACACTTTCTTCTACAGGAAGAGGAATATAATCAATGGTGTGTTGATGTGTGTGTGTGCGCATGTGAGACCACCAACACTAAGAAAAGGAGCCCTGATTTATAGCATTTTTCCAGTTTCCATGGTGTAAATACTCGTACCACAGATCACTTCTAGCTACTGCTACTATTATGCACAAATGGAAAGAGCAAGAGATGTATATATACGTATACGTGTGTGTGTATTAAATCTCCTAGAATCAATTGCTTGTTATTCTAGATTTGTGCCACGTTAAGGAAGGAGGAGGAACACTGCTTAGTGTGAGAGTCCTGTGGGTGTGGTCTACACAGTTTCAAAAGTAAAGCACATAGAATGGAACTTAAGCACACTTGCTCTTTGAAAGAACACTGCTTAACATAATGATTAACATTAATTGCACATGTTTTTATCTAGAAAAATAAATATAAGGTAGTAATGAAAAATTCTCAAATTGGCAGCTTTCTTTCTTTATCAGTGTGATCTTTGAATGTTCTTTTAAGTCATAGAAGGTTGTCTGCTTCTGCATGACCTCAAATGAATTTTGTTTTTGTTGTTTTTAAATGGGCTTTTGATGTTTGTTCTATAGCCATCGATGTCTTTACTGGCCTAGCTACATTTTTCAGTTGTTGTTGTTCCCAGAGATTCTGAGTCACATGTCTTTCTGAGCCTGAAACATTCCACAATTGCTCTTCTTAGTGGAAGGAACTGGATGAAATCAGTGGTCTGGTTGTTGGATGGCTTCCCAACAGTTAGAGTTAAAGTAATATTCCCAACTAAGTGAGGCTGACTACTCTACCAAGATCTTTCCATTCAGGAGCAGAATTTCTCCTGCTTGCCATGGCTGCTATCATATCTTCTGTGACTAGCCAACTCAAAAAATTCCCTTCTGATTCACAGACTACTTATACTTTACATCACCATTTTTTTTAAACATCTTTATTGGAGTATACTTGCTTTACAATGGTGTGTTAGTTTCTGCTGTATAACAAAGTGAATCAGCTGTACATATACATATATCCCCATATCTCCTCCCTCTTGCGTCTCCCTCCCACCCTCCCTATCCCACCCCTCTAGGTGGTCGCAAACCACCGAGCTGATCTCCTTGTGCTATGCGGCTGCTTCCCACTAGCTAGCTATTTTACATTTGGTAGTACATCACCATTTTTTGAAAGTCTGAAGATTTTGCCTTCTGGATGTGCAAACCTAACAGAAGTTTTGAAAGTTTAGCTTTTACAAGATTTTTGTACAAGTTGAATCTGAATAAACAAATAAACACAACCCCCGCTTGCAAAAACAGAAAACAATGAAATATTAAAATATGGCAGCCATTTATTTAACAGTGATTATGGTTTCCTCAAAAAATTAGAAAAGGTATGTCGTTACACAGAATTCATGTTCAGTGGATACTATTCCAATGTTTTCTATGGGATAATAGTAATCTAGCTTCTGAAACTTTAAGTCTCCTTGAAAATATTTAAAGCTGAAAAGAGACAAAGCAAACAATCAGAAATCTAAATGCAAAAAATAATTTACAATATGCCCCTATCTATAGAAGCTAATGGTTTCTATTACTTAAGAGCCAAGCAGAACGGATTAAGAAAATTAAAAGAATCTAAAGAATGACTTGGACATCTAGCGGGTGGGATGGGGGGCAGGGGTGGGAGGGAGGTCCAAGAGGGAGGGGATATATGTATACATATAGCTGATTCACTTCATTGTACAGCAGAAACTAGCACAACGTTGTAAAGCAATTATACTCCAATAAAAAAAAATACAGTACTATAAACATGAAAAGAAAAAAAAATAGAATGACTTGGCCATCTAGTTAAAAGTCCTTTAAAGAATGATTTGGCCATCTGGTATAATTTCTTCAGATGTTATACTAATTTTATTTTATTTCAAGATTTTTTTTTGATGTGGACCATTTTTTAAAGTCTTTATTGAATTTATTACAATATTGTTTCTGTTTTACGTTCTGGTTTTTTGGCCACGAGACCCGTGGGATCTTAGCTCCACGACCAGGGGTCAAACCCACACCCCCTGCTTTGGAAGATGAAGTCTTAACCACTTGACTGCCAGGGAAGTCCCTAATTTTACTAATTTTAATTCAAGCCCAAAACATTAAATTGCACCTGATAAACTGTATAAAGAAAAATTGTCTTTTAGATGATGGGAAATTCTAAATCATGTCAAGTTAAGTGTTTAGGTATCTCAGATTGGCAGCTATGGCTTTATTACCTATATAATCCATTTGTGGATCTGGCTAAGCTACTAGTTCCAATAATATCCTTCATCAGGAAAGTTCTTGGGGTTAATTTTACTTTGTGAAAACCTATTTCCTTCTCCTTGTTTTAGATTGTTGCCTTTCAGTGTTGGTGGATACACTTTCTTCTATAGGAGAGTGAAATAATCAGTGGTGTTTTGGGGGTGTGTGTGTAACAACCAACTCTGTAAGAAAGGGAAGCCATGATTTTTTTTTAGCATTTTTACAAGTTCCATGGAGTAAATACTTGTACCACAGATAATTTCAAGTTACTGCTACTATTGTGCATAACTGACTAGGGATATATACAGTTTGCTCTTGGGAGCTAGTACTTGCTAGCCTCCAGCACACCATTGGATCTAAATGATTGTTCTTTCCACATTATGAAAATATCAATACAAAAAAATTGAACTTGAGAATCTAAGAACTTTTATAAGATTTCCCAATTTTATAATCAAAATGTCTTAATACTTCATGCCTTTTTATTTTCATAGCACTTTTTAATAACTGAAATTAATTTTACTTACTGATGATTGTCTGCCAGCAACACTAAACTGAGGAACTCCAAGAAAATAAGGATCGGATCTGTCTGGTAGACATTGTGTTCCCAGAAACTACAAAAATACCTAGCACAAAATGGGCCCTCCATTAACATTGTTAAATAAGTGTAAACCTTTTAAAGTTAAGATGTTATATATTTCATTCCAAGTTAAATTAATTTTCAGTTTACAAACCAGTAAGAATTTTACTTTATTAAAAAAATTGGTAATATAGATCTGGGTGAATATATAACTTGTTACTAATCTTTAATCCCCTCTTTTTATGTACATATCCCCTTTGTAAAGAATAGCTTTATATTGAATAAAAGAAAGAAACTTCTTTTATAAGCCACATATACCAATTTGTAAACATATTTTGGTACCTACCTAAATAATATTTTAACAATAATTAAACTCCTGCACTGCAGAAATCAAGCTGGACCATATGACCTTGAAACACAGGAATATAGAAGGGAAAATAAAGATTGAAAATCATTTTTATTGCCACTTCAGCATAAAATTAATTTGGGCTTATTTTTAATTTTCATCACATTTCAACTATAATAACCACAACCATAATAATTATGGTTAATTATTATAATATAATAACCATAATAAATTATGATATTTATTCCTTTTTTATAATTCATTTGAAATATTTAATTTAGCACTTACCATGTGTTAGCAACTGTTTAATGTTTTGGTTCCACAGTGAAAAACACAGCATAGCAATCTTAGAGTAAATATATTTTAATACGAGAGAATGTAAAGAAGAAAATCACAAAACAGTGATATGGGCCCTGAAGAAAATAAATGGGCTATAGTGAAAATCCCATATATTTTAGATTGGATGGTCAGGGAAGTTTTTTCTAAAGAGTGATATTCCAGATGAGAACCAAAGAATATGAAGGAGTGGGAAGGCAAGTGGAGCTGCAGCTACGAATTTGGCTTGTTCAGGGAGCAGGATGAACCCAGTGTAGCTGGAGTAATGTAAGAGGGAACGATGATGGAAATTGACACCAAAGAGTAGGCCTGGTGATTTCATTGAGACTCCTGTGGGCCATGTGGAGGAGCTTCAATTTTACTGTAAATGTGTTGGGGAAACTTAGGAGATTTGTAAAGAGAGGAGTGGTAAGATCTGAACTAGGACATTTCAAGATTTCTCTATGATGTGGAGAATAGATTGTAAGGAAACATGTAGAAGCTGATATATTACTTAGGAAGCTCTTGCAGATGAGGGAGGATAAAGCTGTTGTCAGAAATAATCTTGAAAACAGAGTTGCTAGAATTTGGTAATGGGTTATTATGAGATATGAAAGAAGAGAAGTCCAAAAAAAATCTAAGTTTGGCCCAAATAACTAGAAGAATTTAGTGTTGTTTACTGAACTGGGGAGACTAGAGATGGAGTGGGTTATGTCACATAGGTATTTATTGTATGAATCTGAAACTCAAGGTGGAACTCAGGGCTAAAGATATATTCAGCAGACTCACTGAGATGTGGATGGTATTTACATCTTTGAAGCTGGATGAGCTCACTAGTGAGTGAATGTAACTAGAGAAGAGGAGAATCCTAAGAACTGAGCACAGGACACTCTACCCTTTGGTGGCCCAAGTTACTAGGAAGATCTAGCAATAAGATGGAGAAGTTGAAGCTAATGAGGTTGGAGAAATTCAAGAGTATGCTTTTTCTAAAAAGCAAGCATAAAAAAAGGTTTCAAAGAGGGAACAACCAACTGCATCAGTTAGGTTGTGTAAGAGAAGGAACACAGACTGAGTTTCATAATTTGACTGGAGCAATTTCATTAGAGTTGTAGAGGAGAAAACCTAATTGGGATTGAACTAAAGGGAAAGGGAAGGGAAGTAAGTGGATAGAGGCAGTACGTAAAACGCTTCTAAGGAGTTTTGCTACAGAGGGTAGTAGATAAATGGGCCAGACCTGGAGAGGATTCAGATATATGGGTTCAGGAAAGTTTTTTATTATTGTTGTTTTGTTTTTAGTAAAAAGATATATTGAAGCATATTTACATTTTGATGTAAATGATCTTAGTAGTACATGAAAAAATAAAGAAAATGCATAAGGGAAATACTTGAGTAGTCAAGAGGATATTTAGTGTAGTACACAGTGGCCAGATGTAAGAGCAAAATCCATACATTCATTGTAACAAGAGGAATGGAAACTTGAACTGGAGGTAGAAAGAATAAGGTATGTGTCTCCTGGTTGCTACTGTTTTATCACTGAAATAAAGAGTGAAGCTATCATTTGACAATGGGCAGAATTGAGGCAGAAGGTTAGAGGAAGAAAGTGGAAAATAGTCAACTCAAGGATTTAAGAGTAATGATAATAGAATTGCTATGGACATTTAAGGACAGCTTAAGACTTGCTTTCATGAATAAAATTGAGACCAGACAGCATAAGGATGCATGTGTGTGTATGTGTGTGCACACATGTGCGCATGTGTGTATTTTGCCATTTTAAGTGCTCAGGTGAAATCAAGAATTTTGAAACACTAGTAGAGATGAATCCTTTCTAAATAGTCATGGTGTGTTAAATGATTTGTTAAATATTTTGACTAATACTTCTGGATACAGGCAAGCTATAGGTAAAGAGCATGTTAAACCTAGGTTTGGACTTTATTAGGAAGAGATGGCTGAGGTAGAAATTCACAAATCTTTTAGACATGAATAAAAGGACATGATTTTCATAATGGACAATAAAATTTAAGTCCAAGAAAATAAGTGAGGAGATGAAGAAATAACAAATAGTGAAAAAAACTGTGGGTGAATAGGTGAGGTCCCCTATGGTGTCAGTCAATTTTTAGAATGGGATCAGTGTAGGTTGTTTGCAATATGGTCACAAAAATTATTTTCAGCTATGTGTGTATAATCCTTCACAGTGGCTTTCCACTATACCCATGGAAAGTGGGATCTGTTTTCTCACCTCTTGAATCTGGTCTGTCTTTGTGGGAAGTTTTGACCAGTAGAATGCAGTGGAAATTATATTGTGTGACTTCTGAGTTGAGGTTCAAGATATCTCATGGCTGCTGTATTTGCCCCCTTCAAACACTGCTGTCCCATGTAGAAAAGTCAGGGGATGAGAGATTACATATAGAAAGAAACCAGCTGACAGCCATCATTAACTACTAAGACAGTTGCCAGCACACAGAATTATGAGCTAATAAATTGCTATTTGAAACTATTACATCTTTGAATGCTTTTGTCACATAGCAATAAGTAACTCATACAGGGGCATTATTAGAGTATTTAAACTAGAAAACTAAAAGATAATAAGTTGTGTTAATTACTGCTCAAATTTAGTGATAGCCCATCTGAATACTCTGTTACATAAAGACTAAATATTGGGACTTCCCTGGTGGCACAGTGGTTGAGAATCCTCCTGCCAATGCAGGGGACACGGGTTCGGGCCCTGGTCCGGAAAGATCCCACATACTGCGGAGCAACTAAGCCCGTGTGCCACAATTACTGAGCCTGCGCTCTAGAGCCCATGTGCCACAACTACTGAGCCCACGTGCCTAGCGCCCGTGCTCTGCAACAAGAGAAGCCACCGCAGTGAGAAGCATGCTCACTGCAACCAAGAGTAGCCCCTGCTCACCACAACTAGAGAAAGCCTGCGTGCAGCAACGAAGACCCAACACAGCCAAAAATAAATAAATAAATAAAATTTAAAAAACAGACTAAATATTAACTTTCAATTTAACTTGTATAAAATAAAAGGAAGAGATAGGAAAGAGAATATAGTTAATATATAGAATATAAACACAGATTAAAGACTGAAGCTTGATATTTTGTTTTTGTAAACACTCAGAGAACTCAGAAGAAATCATTGTGTGCCATGGTCCTTGTATTCCTCAATACCATCGAACCTTCAAGAGCAGAACCATTCGATCCTCCCAAAGCTCCTGCAGCAGTTGGCACTTGTCCAAAGCTGATCACTATTAATTGTTGGTTTAGCTGTGCCATGGGTTACCAGCATCCCACTTCCCACTGATGAGGAGCTCAACCCACTTTCAAGTCCGAGCATATGACCAAACCTATCCCCAAATTCCATCCTTGAGTGGCTATTTTGGAGGGCCATTCTTCAAACCAGTTTCTGTGTCATACATGTCCAGGAAGGAGACAGAAACCACTCCAGTTATTTGAATAGAGAAAATTTAAGGAATTGTTCACTAGCTAAAAGGAAAAAAAGAAATCTCTAAAGTATAAATGTAGCAACTACAGGAAACAGCTAACACCCCCAGAGTTGAAAGAACACAAGAAAGATACTGAATTCCTTTAAATTTAGAGGAAAGGGCCCTAACAAGCTAATACTCAGACCTCTGAGGAGTAGGTCCCGCTCAGCTGGTGTTGGTATTTCCAAGCTTGGGGGTCTCATAAGGCTGGAATCTGACCTCTAAAAATAGGGCACCAAGTTAATCAGTGCTTGTCTCTCTGGGAGTGAGACACAATAAAGCTGGTTATTCAAGCTTTAGAGAAACTGCAAACCAGATTCAGCCGCTGGTATAGGAAGAAATTGTTCCTGCTTGGGTAAATAAACATTGCTCAGTGACACAGGAATCACAAGCAGATAGGAAGCCCACAGGATGTGAGAAAAACAAACAGGAACAAGCAAGTCTTTCTTTCTGCTTCAGGCTTACAATCTTTCTCCAGAGCAACTTTTTGGAAGAGCCAATCATTGAACCAGCTGGTAGAGAAGAAATGTGTTTCACAGATTTCCAGTTTAAGTATCACAAAATAGTACAGAAGGGGAAGTTTGGAGCCAATAACTTAATAACTTGAACAAAGCCCAGATAAAAATAAGAAAGAAAGAAATTAAGGTGTTGAAGAGAAAAGTAAGAGTCCAGGTCCAATATTAGTAAGGGTTTAGTGGTATAACCCCTTCACTTTAGGTTGGTACCACATAGCGCTGCAGCCTAAGATGCAGAAATAGAAACAGCAACAAAAAAAAGATTGATTATTACGGGGACTGCAGCCCAGGGTACAAGCATCTCAATCTATAGAATTAAGTTGATTCCAGATTCTTATATCCCAAAGGCACCAATAAGAGACAAATATAAATGTATGTGTAATATCATAGACATTGTCATTTCTACAAACAATTTTTAATATATTTTTCACACAGTAAAGATTAACCAGGATATGACTAAGATCTGGTAAGGCTATAAAAAAATTATAACTCAATAATGAAAAGGCAAACCACACATTTTTTTAAATCATATATGTATTGCCAATAAGTCGTAAGAGTATCCAACATAAATCACAATTGGATATTACAAGGTATGCACAAGAAAAAGTTAAAAATAATGACTGAAGACAGCAAATGTTGGTGATGATATGAAGCAACTGGAATTCCTATACATTCTGGTAGGAAAGTAAAATAGTTCAACCTCTTCAGAAAATCTCTGGCAGTTTCTTACAAAACCAAAGCATACATTTCAAAGTCTAGATATTACCCAATAAAAATGATAACATATGTCTACAGAAACTTGCAGACAAATGATCACAGCAGTTCTATTCGTAACTTCCAAAAAACTGAAATAGCCCAAGATCTGTCAATAGGATAATGGAAAAGCCATCATATATTCATATAATTGACTACTACTGAGTAATATAGGAATAAACTAGTGATACACGTAAAAACATGAATGAAATTCAAAAACATTATCTGAGTGAATGAAGCCTTCTGACACAAAATGCTGCATACAGTATTGTTCTATTAAAATGAAGTTCCCTAAAAGCCACAACAAATATTTGGTGGAATAAACTGGAACATATTTTTATCTCAGAAATGGGGACAGAGATTGACTTGGAAAAACTATGAGGGAGCTTTTTGGGGTAAGAGTAATGTTGCATACTTTGATAGGGGGTTGAGTTACACAAAACATCCTTTCCCAAAAAATCTTCAAGTGTACAAATCTATTTTATCATGTCATTTTTATACCCAAAATAAACATATAAATATTAAATTCTAGTTTTCATATGTATATCTAAAGTACTATGTAGTAGAGTTATGATATACTTAATATAGTTTGAAATAAATCCTAAAATAGATTGATAGATGTAAGCAGAATGTAGTGAGTAGATATGTGATAGTTGATCAAGCAAATAAATTAAAATATTAATAGTACAATATTGGTGGCGTGTATATGAGTATTCAAGGTAACAATCTGAACCTTGCTCTGTGTTGAAAATTTACACAGCAAAAATGTTGTTTAAAAAATTTGTACAGAGGAGAAAAGTAAACAAGAACATCAACTAGCAGGACAAACAAGTGATAAACACTGGCTTACAGGTTTCAAGACTGTGAGAGATCTTAAAGTGAAAGATCTTAAAGAGCTATGCTTAAAACATGCAAGGAAATAAAATGAAAACTAATAATTTCATCAGAGAACTGGAGGGTTTGGTTTGTTTGGTTTTTTTAGCATTTTTATTGGAGTATAATTGCTTTACAATGGTGTGTTAGCTTCTGGAGGGTTTTTTTAACTAGCATATTTGAAAGAAAACGAAACAGACATTCTAGACAATAAAAAACTCAGAAGATGGATTCAATGGCAGATTTGACTCAGCTGAAGGGGAAATAAGTGAATGGTAAGATATATCATAAGAAAATTCTCTCTGAATTAAGTACAGAGGTAAATTAAGCGAAAAAAAATTCTAGGGAAAGAGAAGATCTAACCTATGAGAAGAAATTTGAGCAAAAACAATGTTTTAAAAAAACGAATAAATGGATGATAATTTTCCAAAATTGATGAAAGACATTGTTAGACCTTCGAAGAAATCTTCTTCAAACCCCAAGGAAGATATGTGCAAAGAGAACTACACTTGGGCACGTGTTACTAAAACTACTGAAAATGAAATACCAAGAGGATATGTTAAAATTAGAGGAAAACAACAAGGCAAATTGCCTTTAAAATACTTGATACTTGACTCCCTTGAAAGGCAAGGAAAGGAAGGCAAGGAAATGATATCTTTGATAAAGGTTAAAGAAAACACATGCCAATGAGTGAATTAAAATAGCCATTTAAAAGACAGCATTAGCACACTGAAAGAAAAATATAAATTTTTAGAAGGAAAATACATAACATATTCAGATATATAAGTTGACAAATGACTGGTAAAATGTGTACCATGTAAAAGTAAACAAGAGAACTGAAGTAGCTATGCTAATATTAAACAGAGTGGACTTTAAGGCAAAACCATTTCTTGAGATGAAAAAGTGTTCCATAGTGATAAAACTTTCAGTGAAACCTGGGTGATAAAATGAATTACTCTTAAAATATATAAAGCAAAACTTAACATCAGAGAGCTAAGTCTATAATCACACTTGGGAATTTTCTAACATTTCTCTCAGTTAAAGTATATACGAAGTCAACAAGGCTATGAGAAATTTGAGCACCACTGAAAATCTGGACCAAATGGAGATACACAGAAAACTACACTCCACATCTAGAGAAAGCATATTTTTCCTAGTAGACATAGAACACTTATCAAAATTGATCCTATACGAGACTAGTAAAGGAAACAAATTTCATATGATTTAAATTATATAGAATATGTTCTTTGACCCCAGACAAATTAAACTGGAAATCAGTAACAAAAAGAGCATTAGAAAATCAAAAGTAAACAATACACTGTTCAGTAATCTAAATCTAAATGAGTACTCAATATCATTAATCATAGAGAAAATGCAAATTATATTTCTAATGACATACCACCACACCACATAAAAACTTCTATAAGTAAGGACTCACAATATCTGATGAGGATATGCTTTGCAGCAAGTGAATCAGAATGGGGTGGGTGTAAATGAGTACAACTGGGCCTCCCTGGTGGCGCAGTGGTTGAGAGTCCGCCTGCCGATGCAGGGGATACGGGTTCGTGCCCCGGTCTGGGAGGATCCCATATGCCACGGAGCGGCTGGGCCCGTGAGCCATGGCCGCTGGGCCTGTGCATCCGGAGCCTGTGCTCCGCAACGGGAGAGGCCACAACAGTGAGAGGCCCGCATACCGCAAAAAGAAAAAAAGAAAAAAAAGAAAAAAAAAAAATGAGTACAACTGTGATTAACAGGCCAATTGTTTGGCAGTATCCACTAATGCAGAATATACACATAGTTTTCACCCAACAATTCTATTTCTGGGTATATAAGACTGCATAAGTGCACCAAAAGACATATACAGGAATGTACATTGCAGCACAGCTCATAATGGCCAAAAAATTTAAACAACCCAAAATTATGATATATTCATACAATCACATAATATACATATACAACAAAACTGAACAAACTACAGCTATATACACAATGTAAATGAATCTTACAAACTTAAGGTTGAGCAAAACATGTCAGACATAAAGGAGTACATACAATATGATTCCATTTGTGAAAATCTCAGAAACAGTAAAAATTTGACTGAAGTGATAGTCAAAATAAGGATTTCCATATCAGTGAAATGGGGGAGTTTGTTGGGGGAAGTAGGGTATGGGACCAGCATGGAGGAGAAAGAACGTCCAGAGTACAGGATATTTTCTATTTTCAGATCTAGAGACTGTTACATGGCCTTGTTTACTGTATGAAATTTCATCTATGTGACAGTTTTGTATGCATCTATATTTATGTTATAATTTATTTTCCTTTTTAAAAAAGTAAAGTTGGAGAGAAAGGAGTGGCATATGTAGACCTACCATGGATGTATACAGCTTGATATAAAATTAGTTTTTCAAATTTACCATGTAGGAAATTCATCACCCTTCATCCAGTCCTTCACCTGTAGTACATAGGCCAGCTAACAGTTGCCAGACAACATTGGCGTATTCAAAAGTGCTTAAGTGACCGGTATTCCAAAAAAGCTAGAAGGTCAGGATAAAAAGATGGCATAGTCTGAGACATCTTGACTTTGAGGCTAGTGCTGAGAACCATAAGTTTCAGAAACAGATGGCAGCTCCATTTGGGTAATAATTCTCACCTGTCCTGTGAGCAGTGACCAGATTGGACTTAGGCCATAGAATAAACCTGTGGTTCCCCATCACACCATCCTTACTTCCATAGCACCTAAGTTCTTGACCATAATAGTCTTTCAATAAGGTTTGTTCATTTGAGTTGTGTATTTAAAAGAAATAACAATTCTGACTAGAATTTTCAGGTCCTTCACAGTTGTCTTCTCAGACAATCAGATGAAGTAAAGAAAGTTTAGATGAACAGACACTTTTCTTTCTAGGTGGTAAAGAGTCTAACAAAATATTTAATTGATTGGATGACGTGGTACTTTTGTATTGTAAATGTGCACACGTGAAAACATTATAAGTATTATTTTACCTGTTTAAAAAACGTTATTTTCTATACTCTTAAAGACAATTAATTTTCATTTAAAATTATTTGTTAAGTCTTTTGAAATTATGTAGTTTCATTCTGGTGGTCTCCTGGCTGATATTCAAAGACTTTCCTGCCATTCTGGTCTTACCAGCCCCGAATGCCCACTGCTTCAAACCCGTGATTTCCATGATAGTCGAAATTGTCTATGCTGTGTTACCCAGCCGTTCTCTGTTTCCCAGGCAGTATCTGCTGCTGTGAAGGCCTTCCCACTTGCTTCCCTTTTAGCTACCTATCTCCACATGTGCCTCTACAATATGTCCTCATCCTTGCAGTGCTAGGTTAAATTTTGCCTGCCCCAGGAAACTCCCTCATTCCTCAATCTTCTCTTCTACCTCACCTACTACAATCATAATTGCTATCTTATTTCCACATGTTGCTCTAGAAGCTTAATTGGTACATTATTATTAAATATTTTTCATAGCTTCTCTTTTATTAAAGTTACTTACGCAAGTTGTTTTCTGCATTTCTAAATCGTGAACTCCTAAGACTTACGTTAGTTAACTTTCTATTTCCCCCTGCTCCAGAGTGCTTCTCCATTGTACTTTAGCATAAAATTTGACTAAACTTCTTTGGCTTAACTCAGTTGAACTTCTTACAGTCCCAAACTTGTATATATTTTTGATTCTCAGGAAGCTATAATGCGTTATATCTACATCTGTCATTACACATCTCTATTTGATTTTTTTCCCCATTTCTTTACTTGACAATGTTACAGTTGGCCAGGAGCCCAGTTACTGAGAGATCTTCTTTACCAACATATGGCTGTATCTGAATGAATGTGCTGGACTTGCGTGTGCTCATTTAAGTCTAATGAGGTCCGCAGAGGTGACTGTATGACTCATGACATGAAGTCATTTTTCCAATTAGCATTCTGACAAATGCATTAGAAGGAGAACCCTTTCAATAGATTTCCACAGCTGCTGAGGGGATCAGGTGTCAGAAGATTTTCAGCTTTGTTCTGCTGTTCTGTTCAAATAACTTATTTTTACCCAGACTGCCTCTTGATGCAGCTGGTGGTGATCATATGTCATCTGAGTCTGAGCCCAGTTTAAAAATGGTCCTTGTTACAGTACTACGACTATAGAAATTTTTAAGAAGGGTCAGCTATAACTTTTGACTGAGTCATTCACCTTTTTTAAAAAGTGAGATTATTTCCATATAGTATAATACAAAATAATTTTAAGAACTACCCCATTTCTGAGACAGTGTAAAATACGTATTAGCAAGCATAATAAAAAGGGGTCAAGACACTTCTGTTATCCTGTAACAACACCTAATTCCACTTTGACCTTTCACCACCTTTGTATTTAAAGTCAGAACATATGTTCTCCTTCAGATAAAAGTGTTTCAAAATCAATAGCCCTTCTCCAAGCCAATCAAACATCACAGACTTATAGGAATTCTTCTGTGAGTGAAGCCCTGGGGTGCTGCAAAGAAGTGAATGGGAATACCACTGAGGGAATGGTCTCAATTCTTCAATGTTTACACTTAAGGATGTATATTGGTACCTTGGAGAAACTTGAATTACATACTTAAAAAGAGATAAATTCCTCTTTTGTTTATTCTTTTCTTTACTATATAAGTTTTAGATGTACAGCATTCTAATTTGACATCTGTATACACCACAAAGTCATCCCCGCCTCAAGTCTCGTTACCATCCATCACCATACAGTTGACCCCTTCACCCATTCTGCCCACCCCCCCGCCTCTGGTAACCACTAATCTGTTCTCTGTATCTATGAAGTTTTTTTCATTTTATTTTGTTTGTTCATTTGTTTGAGTTTTATTTTGTTTTATTTTTTTAGATGCAACATATGAGTGAAATAATATGGTATTTCTCTTTCTCCCTCTGACTTACTTCACTTAGCCTAATACCATCAAGGTCCATTCATGTTGTTACAAATGGCAGGATTTCATTTTTTATGGCTGGATAGCTGTGTGTGTGTGTGTGTGTGTGTGTGTGTATACACAGACATTTATATATCTCACATCTTCTTTATGCATTCATCTGTTGACAAATACTTAGGTTGTTTCCATATCTTGGCTATTGTAAATAATGCCGCAGTGAACATAGGGGTGCATACGTCTTTTTGGATTGTGTTTCTGTGTTCTTTGGATAGATATCCAGAAGTGGAATAGCAGAGTCATATGGTAGTCTTATTCTTAAATTTTTGAGGACTCTCCATACTACGTTTTATAGTGGCTGCAGCAATTTATAGTCCCACAGCAGTGTATGAGGGTTCCTTCTTCTCTACGTCCTCTCCAACATTTGTTGTTTCTTGTCTTTTTAGTAGTAGCCATTCTAACAGGTGTGAGGTGATATCTATTGTGGTTTTGATTTGCATTTCCCTAATAATTAGTGATATTTAACATCTTTTCATGTGCCTATTGGCTATCTGCATGTATTCTTTGCAAAAATGTCTATTTAGATTCTTTATCTACTTTTTAACTGGATTGTTGGTTTTTTGTTGTTGAGTTGTATAAGTTCTTTATATATTTTGGATATTAGCCCTTTATCGGATATATGATTTGCAAATATTTTCTTCTATAAGATAATTTCTTAATGTAAAATTTCCTAACAATTAAGAACTTCTAAATTATCTGCAGCACTTTGAACATTATCCCTCAAGAAATTCCAAAAATGAAAAATAATATTAATAAGTTTATTGGCATAAAAGATAAGCATAAATGCAGAAGATGGGGAATTAACCAACTTTTAGAAAGATGTGATCCTCAGAAACAAGCAGAATTTTATTTCCTTGAATCTGTCAATAAGAAAATGGCTTCCAGTGCACTTCTACAGAAGAATGCCCACATTAAATTTAATTCTACCACTGGTCATATCCTATAGGCATTTCTTTTCAGACATTTCAGGTTTTTGTTTGTTTTGTCACTAAAATCATATTTCAGGATATTTGATGATGATCTAGTGGTGAGAAAGAGTTGCCTGCATTATGTTCCCTTTTCTTAGGATTTGCCGCAATGCTATAGGCATTTATTGTTCTAATTATTCAAATACTACAGTGCCCATATGTAGAAAAGGGAAATCAAATTAATCAATATATTCTTTATGTACTAATATGTGTTATCCAGAATTAAACATGGGATTTAAATTTAGAACTACTGTTTCCTATTAAAGATGTTAAAATGCACTTGACCCTTGAACAGCACAAGTTTGAGCTGCATGGGTCCACTAATAGGCAGATTTTTTTCAATAAGTACATATTGTAGCACTGCAGTATCTAAGTCTGGTTAAATCTGCAGATGCAAAGCTGCAGATACAGAGAGCTGACTATAAAGTTATATGCAAATTTTCTACTGTGCAGATTGTCAGCCCTCCTATTGCTTGCGTTGTTCAAGGGTCAGCTGTACTATCTACTACGATCTTGCTTCCCCTAGAATGAAACAACTTAATCAATTTTTTAAAATCTGTTTAAGAATAATTTAAGGATTATCATTCATCTGGTCCTATTATAAAGAAGAAGATTAGTAATTCCACTGAGAACAGAAAAGAGGAAATATAATAAATATGTAGCTAAAAGAGTTTTCATTGAGGAAAGAATAGAGCATACTTTGAGCTCTATTTTTCAAAAGAGTATTCAGCTCAAGCTTCATTCTAGAAACAAAAGTATGGTTGTCACATTGCAATTCACATCTAAGACACATGGTTATTTCTTATCATAAGGCATCATTAATGGGCCAAGGGCTTTCTTGACTTTTATGTAATCCAGACTGTATTCAGGTATGATGAAATACTATACCGTTGAAGCTGTACTTGAAAGTATTGAAACATTTTCTGATAACAAAATCAGTACATCAAGATTGACAAACTATAACCCACAGACCATATCCAACCAATGCCTGTTTGTGAATAAAACTTTATTGGAACACAGACACACCCATTCCTTTAGATATTGTATATGACTGCTTTCTTGAAACAAGGGCAAAACTGAGTAGTTGCAACAGAGATCGAATGGCCCATGAATCTGAAAATATTTACTATCTGGCTCTTTACAGAAAAAGTTTGCTAATGCTTGAAATACATCTTTGATTTGTCTAATTGCTGTGTTGTGAATAGAATTATCTTATTAAACTTAGTTAGACCTAATTATTAAAGGACTGTGGCCACAATATCAAAAGTTACCATTCTGCCTGTGTAGGCACACACAAATAGCCAATTCATTCATACCATTTAAGACAAGTTGGAAAATATATCAAAAGGAAAGTTAAAAATAACATCTTATTCACCATGGTTCTTATGAGAAAATTTGTAAATATCTTTCAATACTAAAGATAATAATGGAATATAAATTTGGAAATCTTTGAAATATTATGTAGGTTCCTTGAGGTTATTCAATTTTAGACATGTATGCATTCATTTCATTACTTTTATGTGGTATTTACTCTTCTGTAATGCTAGGTGTAAAACAAATTTTTGCACCTATGAAAAATATGGTGGTTTGAAAAAATCACTGATAAGTTGAACATTTTCTCAGAAAGAATGTTTTCAATGGTAGGATAAACACTTGGATAAGGACTCACTGCCTAGAGAGAGATCACACTGAAGTAATAAACATCCATGTCTGTCTGTCACCCAACATAGACCTGTAGGAACTCTCCCTTGACTCGATTTTAAAAGAAAAATTTACAGAACTTGCTTTTTCCTAAAGATGTAGAGAGCACAATATAACTTCAGGCCTCCAAGCCTGAATCAGTAATCTGGTATCCCCTTTAGAGTAAACCTACTAGTAGCTTTAGACATTGTTTGAAATAGGCGCAGGAAGGTCTCTGAGAAATTATTTCACAGGAGCCCAGTCTTTGCAAGAAAGGGGAAAAATGTAAGCTTTTTTCCCAAGGTGTAGTCCTAGAAGTTAGTAAAAATGTAATTGGGTTATTGAAGTAGCAAAAAGGAGAACTCAGTTTAGCCCATTTAAACACACGCATGCGTGCACACACACACACACACACACACACACACCTATTTTTAATTCTGCCTAGAAGTAAAAGGTCTCATTACCCAGGGAGAATGAAGCTACTTCAGCTTATGTCTTATCACTGGCTCCCCTTCTCCCTGAAGCTGTCCCAGCAGAGGCAAAGAAGTGGCTTTAAATCTGAGTTTACTGGAGAGGAAAACCTGGGCAGTGTGGCTAAACTAGACAGAATTTAAGATGATCTACACTTGCCGGTTTATCTTATAAGTGATTCTCAGTAACATAGAACAGAAAAGCATGTTCAAAATGAGCAAGACAAGATAATGAAATGTAAATTTAAAGACTTAGAGTGTTCATTTTGTGTACTAATGTGTAGACACAAGACAAAATAAGGATAGAAAATGATTCTGGAGTAAATTTTTTGTATAAACCAGTTCAATTTAAAAAATAGGAATTGAATACTGCAGTGTTACAAATTAATTGGATCATAAGATTTTTGTTTCTTTTCACTAACACATGCGCACAAAGAAGAATAACGCTCTCTCCGTAGAATGTAGTAACTTTTAGATCTCTTTCTGATAAGAACCTTGACCTTAAAAGAAAAGCTACTCTGGCTCCAGAAACCTAGAACAATAAAGGTGCTTCAGTTAGCCACAAAGCAGTTTACTCTCGTATTTCATACAGAAGAAAATGATACCTCCATTAAATATAACAGCAAAATATTAAGAAGAAAATAATAAAACAGTTGATTAGAGCAGCAAACATCTACTGTGTTCTGGAAGGTCCTAAGTGAAGGCTGGATGCTTTCCTCTGGCTCAGCATGTGGTGTAGACGCTTCCTTTTTATCACCTCAGTCCTGTCCACAACATTACATTAGGCCAGGCAGTAAGACTAGAATTATTGAGTGGTTTTATGTTTGCAATTCTGGTTGTTTCACTAAATGCTTTTTAACGAATACTTTAATGCACTTCTTAATCTATAGTTTCTCTATTTCATATTTTCCCCCACCTAGAGATTAATATTTAAGTAAGAAACAGTACAATTCTTTTAACTGCCAGGTTTTATTTTTAATTCCCTTAGTTAAATATTAATTTTTAAAATAATTATCCTTAGATTACTGTTAAAACAATATTCTTATAGTCAACATTCCTATGAAAAGGATGACTTATTGGAGGAAGTGATGAAATTTACTAGTACATTAGAGCAGGTATGAATTTTGAAATGGGTTTTACTTATGTCAGGAATACAATGCAAATGCAAATATTCCCCTGTGTAAAATAATAGCAGATGAAAGGAAATGAACATAAACTACTGATTCGACTGATTGCAATCAATGCTAGTAAGGATGTAGAAATAGATGGTTTAGAAATTTTCAAGAAAGTTAAATGATACTAATCCACTGTCTTGAGTTATTTAATATGTCTTCAGTAGATTCACATGCTGATGGACCTTAACTTATATCCTATAATTGATGTCCTGTTTAAAATACATAGTTTATTACTTCTAATATTGAAAAAAGTTAGTAGAACAATTGCAAAGTAATTTTTCAAACTTCTCATTTGTGTTTTAATTTTTGTGTATTCCGCTTTATTTCTACAACCCTCCTCTCACTTATCAAAGGTTGAAGTTGGCTTCTGAAAATTAGTAGAATAGCATACCTTGAACACATTTAGTTAATAGACTATTGTGTTCTTTAAAAAATTCTTCCTAGTTGCATGACATGTTTTACAATTACAGTATTAATAAGAAAAGGTAATACATTTTGGCTAGTATAATTACTATTGATTTGCTTTCACTTTTCAAATTTACTTTCAAAGTAGGGCAGTGCTCTGGTGCTACTTCTTTATCAGGTTTACAGTCATTTTTGCAAAGTGATTTTGATCTTAGTCACGACTGTTCAAATAAAATGGATTGATAATCAATAG
Source organism: Mesoplodon mirus (assembly GCF_964341445.2). Classification (NCBI taxonomy): domain Eukaryota; kingdom Metazoa; phylum Chordata; class Mammalia; order Artiodactyla; family Ziphiidae; genus Mesoplodon; species Mesoplodon mirus. The sequence continues at coordinate 48,994,844 of NC_138985.1, read as the reverse complement.
AAGAACATTCTATATGAATTATTTTGATCTATATATTGGTTTAAGTATTTGTCCTAATAGCACACTCTCAAAGAACATATCTGAAGCCCATGTTTCATTTTTTAAAACTGTACATTAGGAAAGTAAGATAGAGTTTGTGATATATTTACGAGGTGCATAACTTTATACTGAGTTGTAAATATGGCTTGTGTCTGGCTTCAGAATTCCTTGCTTAATCATAATTAGATGCATTCTTAATGATGTACATATCCCAGATATTAACACATACACTAAAAAATAATGAAAAGAGGTGTTTTTTTTTTTTAATGTGATGAGCATTGGCAGATGGGTTTTGGGAAGTGTGACCAAATGAGTCCAGAAGAATTATTAAACAATGGGAGATGACAAAAGAGGACAGGAAAATAATATTCTTTCCCCCAGTGAAATTTGACTGCAATTATTTAATGGATTTAAGCAATTGACAGTATAGGATTTGTATAAATTCCCCACCTTCTGGGACCATTCATTAAAAGGAATTACAGCCTTATTTTTTTGTATGACATGGTTTACTTTTCTTAAGCATGTTCCAAATCACATTATGCTACTGCTTAGATTACAGTAAAAAGTTTACCTTGCTTTGACCAAATATAGACAGTGGGATACATTTCTGAAATATTTCTGGGAGTGCTTTCCCCCTTGCACTTTGTCCCTAAAAATGCCCTAAAGGGCCCTACAAAAGGGCATCCAGTACAGGGGTCTGGGTGGGCTGAAATCCAGTCCATATACCCAGTCCAGGCCGTGTAGCCTCTCATGGGGCTCCACTGACTCAAAGGAAGGGAAACTTTTTCTCTACTAATAATCACTGTCCAATTACCAAGCATTGTATCCAGAGGACAAATCCACTGTATGGTTTCTATTGCATCTACCCAGAGATGGTGCCTTTTTCTGAATTGCTCAGGTATGACATAGAGATGATGGTTATCACAGATGACTCAAGTGACTAAGCAGTGTGCATTGCCAAAGGGAAAGATGGAAGGCACACAGAAACCCAGGGAGAAGTAAGAAGTCAAATGATTTGATTTTGGATTCAAAAATAATCTTTGAAATTCAAGAAAGATACTGTAGCTTTGAGAGCAAAAACTTTGATTTTATGAGCCTAGTCTTTTTGAGTTTCAAAAGGCTAAGACCTGAAAGATCCAAAAGGAGATAGAAAATATATTAGATGGAAAGCTGAACTAACCGAGAAAAGAGGTAAATGTTCCCATGTTGAAAGAGAAAGGGCTTACTTGAAGGAAAGAATAAAACTTAGATGCTAGTAGGGCCTTGATAAGTTACTTCTAACTTGCCCTCCCCTCCAGGCTCTAGTTTTCAGACTAGATGAAAAATGGAAACTTAGGATATTTGGGAGTCCTAAAAAGAAAGAAAACATGTGCCTTGACTTCCACAGCAAGCATAGGGATATGACAAGCCTTGCAGAGTTCCAAGGACACCCAGATGCAATACAGCAGCTATAGAATTGACATGGTGATAATGTACCTCTTCACAGGTGAGTTTAAATAGACTCCCTACCTTCCTGCATCTACCAACAAACAGCTTTATAGAATATTCAAAAATTTTTCTGCGGCTCTGAGGCAGGCATCAAAGGAGAGAAGGGGGAGAGCTGGTGGACATGAGGAGGTGTGAAAGACTATGAAAGAGGTTATAATCTCTGAGGGCTTAATGCCAAGACACCAAACAGGTAATTCAAATAGCTTGACCAATTCTAGTTGGGTTAGAGCTCGAGTATAAAAACAACTCAGCAGATGCTTCCCTGCAATAGCGCCTGGACTCTATTTTAGCCAAGAAGAATTGAGATGGGCATAGAGAAACCCATTCGACTGTGAAATTCTAAATCAATTACAAATTCCTCTATTTGGGCTTGGGATAGTCTTAAATTTTATTATGGATTTAAATGAAGATAGTTGCATTTTATAGACATCCAAGTTTATGGACTATGAAAATCCATACTCTACAAAAGGATATAAAAAACATGGCAGAAGAGAGACCTATAGAGTATTACTTTTAAAGTCACCATGTTGTTTTTAAACAGCCATTAAAATATTATTTTATTTTTCAAGGTCCCATTTACTTATAATATTGGGGGGGCTCCGATTTTGTCACAGTTTATTCATTCATGATTGCAACTTGAAGGACTTTGTCAATTAGCCAGGCATATCTTCACATATAAGGTGAGAAAGATGAATTGAAACAGATGAAGTGAATTGCTCAATTTGTGGGCTAGCAGGGCCAGAATTTAAGCCTCTAGATTAAGACCTAGTAATGCCCTTTCCAATTTTTTTTTCACTTTCCATGTTAAGTGTCAAAACTCATCTTAAATTTCTAACAAATAGCTCTACCTTAATACAACTAGCAAGTAAAGACACTGGCAAAAATAAATCATTTGTCTGAAAACGAGAGCCATTGCTTTGGTTTATTAACATCAAAGAAACAGAAAGGGATTAGCAACAATACTGGTTTATATATGGATATAAGTATATGAATATCTATATATTATAGGTATGTGAATAACAAATGCATTTTGGCAAACTCACAAATATTTATATCTTTCAATCAATGTTAGTAATATTTTTCAAGGTTAAGTGTTAGTTAAAAAAGCAAATGATCCTAATCTTCAATGAATCACACTATCACAGTACATAGATCGAGATAGAGGAACCAAATTCTTGTATAGCACTGTCCCAATGTGTAAAATGAAACATGGCCTTAGGAATCATCACTGCATATTTTAGAAAATATAATCTTTTTCCTTGAATGTATTTGGGTAGTAAAATCATTTAATTATAATGTGTGAATGTGTATATAAAGACTTCAGTGAGAACACAGAATCTCTCAGAAATTTCACCTAAAGCGAGATTGTTGATAAAATATAGGGCATTTTTATGCTGGGTGTGAAAAAGCTGACTAAAATATTTACGTATTAATATCCCTTTGCAAAGATCACTGTTAGCTCATTGGCCTTAAATTATTCACTAGGTTCAATGGTTATTATTTTTGGCTGCTGCAGTCAGACCTTATAAATACATTTCTAAGGTCACACACACTACTTTTCATCTAAATCTTTCTCCTTCATTTCTCTTTTAAAACTGAACATTAAATGAAATTATCTGACATTCAACCTTAGTGAGTCAAACACTTTTATAGACCACAAATGAAGCTACAAGGATATATTTTTTAATATTATTCCAAGGGTGATCTAGAAGTCAGGAAATTGGGGATTTTAGTATCACCTTTAATAAATATTATTTTTTAAATGGCAATCACAACAGTACTTCTTTTGTTTGAGAACAAAAATTATAATATCAAAACACAGTTTCCAAATAGATTTTTTTTAGATTACTCAGGGTTCATAAACTTAGATAGATCCTTTATCTTTCTGGTTAACACCTTTGCACAACAGATATTTTAAAGAATTCTGTCCATGTTTCTAGTTGGCTGTTGACTGAGCTTCGGTATACAGCTCTCTGGAATATGGGACTCCCACATCACTGTGCAGCTGGAAAGACCTTTTTATTTTGCCCCACTCAAATTTTACTTTGCTTTGAATTCAAACACAGTAAAGGATACATTCTCTCACCGTCGGGGTGCAAGGACCTGCCGAGCATATCCTGATTCAGATCAAAAAGTCAATGTAGAATTTAGAAACAAGTGTCCCTTTGGCCTAAGAACAAGTTTGGGAGCCCAGGAGATGAAACTAAACTCTTGACCTGCGGTTGATCTTGGAAAAATCAGTTCCCGTTTATGTTTCAGTCAGGTTACCTGTAACATCAAGTAACCTCGTATTACCAACCACAAGGGAATTTGGTCAATGAACTGTATTTCATCCTAGATAATGTGCAGTACACTTTTCAACTCTTGCTGATTTGGGCATTCTCTCTGAGTCAAATGCTGTATCATTTTTCTCTGATTCTTCATGCCTCTAAATGTTTATGCCTGATTATGATGCACTTTTTTTCCTGTTCAACCCTCCAATTCTTATTGAACCATTAATTCATTAGACAAGTATTTATGACTGCTCACTAGGTAGTAGGCATTATATTAACAATGCTTCTAAAGTCCTTTCCAGGCCCAGAACAAGGCCCTCAAACTTGTAGAAATGTTTGCTTCTCTGGTTCAGTCCCATTTCTATTTTGAATGTAAAGTTCTGCTTCAGTGCCTCCATCCAGGCCTCACATTGACCTCCTCTCCTCTTATTTTGAACTGCCCATGGCCACCCTCTCAAACTTCTTCCTTGGCTCATGAATCTCATTTCTGTTTTCTCTTTGGTTCTCTAAAGAGCTGTAAGACTCTGGCTACCAAATGAATAGGCTGCATTTTAAGGCATAACTTTAAAAGAATGAACACTTGGTGGATGATAAGAATTTATCCTAAAAGAGAAATTACTAACATGTATTTTGGAAAGCTGGCAGTAGACACAACATCTGTACAAGTGACAGTGGTAGGGTGTCTAGAAGGCAAAGTAGTATTTTAATTGATGTATATATAAAAGGTTACAACTGACCATCAGTGTTTGGTTCCCACTGGGAGAAAAGATGTATTACTCAATTAAAAAGCAGTATAAGGGGAGACAAGACCGAATGGAATCTAGAAATCTAAAAATAGGAAGAAAAAAGAGGGAGAACATGGGAGTAAATTCAACAAATAGTTATGGAGCACCTACTTTATGCTAAGCCCTGAACTGTGTCCTGGAGATACAGAATGAATAGCCAGGGAATTTAACTTCAACTTTAGTGTCAGAAAATGCTTAACCTTAAAGTTAAAAATTCTAAGTTAACAGACACTTTAAAAGGATTGCAATGAATGGATTGATTTTCTCTGTCAATAGATTTTCATGTATTCATCCATATCTTGGATAAAATATCTCTCAATAATATCTAACTGCATTTACTCTGATTTTATGATTATCAAACAACCACATAATTCATAATTATCATCCAAGATACCATAAATTGTGAAGCAGACACCTTGGACCACAACACAATTATTAGTAGAATTATATATTTTTATAGTTAATAAATTAACATGCTGACTTATGCATCATAACTTTTTGTTAGTTAGGTGAGAAACAAGTCTGTGCTGCAGAGACAATATTCTATGCGGATCCCCAGGAGAACTGTCTGGGCAGCCAGCAGGGCTCACTTTCACTCTCTGCATTCTCTAATTTCACTGTTGAATACTCGGGTGCCATAGAGACTGAGCACTCCTTTGACAGGTAACATATCTTGCAGGTAAAGAGAGCAGACTCTCATACCAGACCACTTGAGTTCTCATTCTTGTACCATCTAAATGCTCTATCCCTAGGAAAATTAGTTGACCTTTCATTGCTCCTGTTACCTCATCTGGGAAGGGGGATAAAACATCACTTAGGTCTTTGGGCTATTGAGAGGATTAAATGATGTAATATATGAGTTATTTTAGAACATTCCTGTTTATAATATTCAGTTACTGTTGGATTTATTTACTTCAAATATTGTTTTCAAGTCTCTCTCTCCAGTTTTCATATAACCAATTTTTATTTATCCTTTAATGCCTCAGCTTATTTTGTGAGATATATAACAAAGAGTGAATATTATACATTTATAGAGGTGAGCTCCTTAACATTGGTCTAGGAAATAGTTTTTGACACAAAAGGGAAAGACAACAGAAGCAAAAATAAACAAGTAGGACTACATCAAACTAAAAAACTCTGCTCACCAAAGGAAACCATCAACAAAACGAAAAGGTAACCTATAGAATGGAAGAAAATATTTGCAACCTATATATCTGATAAGTGGTTAATATCCAAAATGTATAAGGAACTCATACAACTCAATAACAAAAGCAACTGGTTTAAAAAAATAGGCAAAGGACCTGAATAGACATTGTTCCATAGAAGGCAGGCATTCAAATGGCCAACAGGTACATGAAAAGATGCTCAGCATCATAATCATTAGTGAAATGTAAATCAAAACCACAATGAGATATCACCTCACATCTGTTGAAATGGCCATCATTAAAAAGACAAGAGATAACAAATCCTGGTAAGGATGTGGAGTAAAGAGAATCCTTATAAACTCTTGATGGAAATGTAAATTGATACAGACTCTGTGGAAAACAGTATAGAGGTTTCTCAAAAAATTAAAAATAGAATTATCATATGATCCAGCCATCCCATTTCTGGGTGTATATCTAAAGGAAATTAAACCATTATCTCAAAGAGATATCTATACTCCCACGTTCATTGCAGCATTATTCACAATAGCCAAGGTATGGAAGTAACCTAAGTGAAAAGATTTTCATCTTTGTCTAACCGGCACTTTAACCCATCCTTTCAGTTACTACAAAACTTATACTTTCTTTCCTACAAATTTGAATTCATTCATCTTCAAATCTACATGGTCATCTTATATAGTGCCATTTTGCTTGTTCATTTTTGTGACTCCATCTTGTAGTTCTTTAGAGGTTTTCTTTAGACGTTGTTTTATTTTCTGCATTTGTTCATTTCATCACAAGAGATCTTTGGGGGTATAACTATTACTTCCCTCACTGTATATTTGGTAATTGTTTTTAATAGATTATTTTTAGAGCAGTTTTAGGTTCACAGCAAAATTGAGAGGAAGGGACAGATTTCCCTTATACCCCCTGCTCCCACACGTGCATAGCCTCTTCCATCATAAATCCCCCTCCAAAGCGGTACAGGTGTTACGATTGAGTACGCTGACACATAGTACTCAAAGTCCACAGCTTACATTAGGGTTCACTCTTAATACATTCTCTGGGTTTGAACAAATCTATAATGACATGTATCACCATTGTAGTATCACACAGAGTAGTTTCACTGCTTTGAAAATCCTCTGTGCTCCTCCTATCCATCCCTCCCTACTTCTAACCCCTGGCAGCCATTCATGTTTTTGTGTGTGTGTTGATATTTTAATGTGAACTCTTATTTATTTATTTTAATCATTGGGAATTCTCAAGACCTAAACTGGGGATCCTTTCCTGCAGACAGAATTTGTGTTTACCTCTGTCGGGAACAAAAAGGATGCTGCCAACATGGGAACCCTCTGGTTCTCTTCAAGAGCACTGGTTTGCGGGCATCTCACTTCATCTCTTCCTTATTGCAATTGCATCAAGACTGACTCTTCACATTGCAGGGCTAATATGGGCTCTTTCATCAGCTGCCCTGCTTTTCACATCTGCTCAAAGCTCTGTGTTATAGTTTCAATTCAGGATTTTGTTTAGTTGCGTTATCCTTGGAAATTTCCCTTAATTCTTTCAAGCCCAGCAGTTGGTTAAAAGTATGGTTTTCCAAGACTATGGTACTTTTTGGTTTAAAGTTCTATCCTAAGCATTTACTCAAATCCACTAAATTTTTCTTCAGCAGTGTCTAACCTACTTAACCCATCCATTGTGTTTCTAACTTCAGTTATCATGTATTTCATTTGGGAGCGTTATAAATGGATCTCTTTAAATACCTGATGGTTCACTTTTGATAATCACTTGTCTTCCCTAATAGTTTCAGTGCTTTCTTTTATTTCTTTACTCACATGTAAATTTACATTACATTCTGTATTTGATGTTGCAATTATCCGTATACTTTGTGGGTTTGAACATGCAGTTTGAAGAGTATGCTAAATTCTCACTTATGTGGCTTGAGACCATATGCTTTGTGATTTTTTTAAAAATTGTGAACTCATGTTTCTGGGAGTTTTTTGCGGTACGTGGGCCTCTCACTGTTGTGGCTTCTCCCGCCGCGAAGCGCCTGTGCTCCGTGGCATGTGGGATCCTCCCGGACCGGGGCACAAACCCATGTCCCCTGCATTGGTAGGCGGACCCTCAACCACTGCACCACCAGGGAAGCCCTGGGAGTTTTAACTGTAGGTAAACTTTGCCTCTTGATTTTGAATTACGTTTCTCCAGGGAGAAGTTATGCTGAGTTCTTTTGGAAAATAGGGCCACTCTCAACCCAGGACTACTTTATTTATTTATTTATTTATTTTTATTTATTTATTTTTTTTTTTGCGGTATGTGGGCCTCTCATTGTTGTGGTCTCTCCCGTTGCGAAGCACAGGCTCCGGACGCGCAGGCTCAGCAGCCATGGCTCACGGGCCCAGCCGCTCCGCGGCATGTGGGATCTTCCCGGACTGGGGCACGAACCCGTGTCCCCTGCATCGGCAGGCGGACTCTCAACCACTGCGCCACCAGGGAAGCCCAGGACTACTTTAAATTAAGGTTTTCACTAGATATTTATTGAGGTTCACAGGTAGGCAGAATTCTAGCTCTGAATACGCTGAGTAGAAACTTGTGGTTAGAATTTTCTAGGGAGGCTGTTTTTGTTTTGTTTTGTTTTGTTCTCTTATGTTCTAACATCTGCCAAAACCATTCTGCCCACTCTCTATTTCTGTGGGAAAAGTTTTCCTAGAAATCCACCAAAGACAGGGACTGCTTATTTCTCTAGAATCATGTGTTCTTGTATCTGGCTTCAAAGGTTCAGACATACATTTTTAAAAATTTCCCTCTTAGTATTATATCCACGTTTTTAGTCTGCCACAAGTAAAACTCTTCTCTGCTATGTCTTTAGGAAAAACTTCCCTAAGCTCAAAACCAGGTAAGATTTCCCTGTTTACTCCACACTTTTCTTTAATGGTATATAGCACAATTTAGGCATAATTGTCTTCCCTTAGAGATTAAGCTCACTGAGTGCATTTAGGACTTTCATTGTGGTTTTACTTATCTGATTAGTAAAGTTCTCTTTATTCTCCAACACTCATTTCACATGTCACCATTTCCATGAATTCTTTTTTGAACCTCTCCAAACTCCTTTGAACCTCTGGGAATAATACATTTCAATAATTTTCCCCATGCAGACTCAATTCTTAGAGATGCTGCCTCAGCAGAGCCCCCAATGAGACAGTCCAAGTGATTGTGCGACCTATTCTTTCATCACATTTGAATGTATCATTCAGTAGTGGACACACAACACTAGGCAATCAAGCTCTGTTTCTGAGGGAAAATTCGGATGCAAAGATAGTCTTAAAATTGTGAGGAAGACAGTTGTAAAGATTTAGGAATGAGCTATCAGGTTTTTAAATGAAATTAACTTCTCTTTCTTCTCCATTTGCCTGACTAGTTATATTATTTTTAAAAGAAGTAAAAAAAATCAAAAACAAAACAAAGAAACAGCTGAGTGAAAGTCTAGTGCTTAAGAGTATTGACCAAGAATAAGAACTTTGATCTAGTCTTACACTTACACCTTACACTTGTTTGGACTTTAGACAGGTTGTTTAACCTCTTGCCTTTGATTTACTCATTTGTATAATGGGGATAATGAAAAGAAACTTCATAGGATTGTGAGGATTAAATAAGCTAATACATAAAACACTTGGACAGTAGCTCACATATAAGCATTCAATAAATATAAGGTATATTGTTTTTTTTATACATAAGTGTCTAGAAGAGGATGTGGCCTGTAATTCATGGCTCATAGGTACAAATTAGTTTCTTTATCTTTTCTATGAGCTACTTATCATTTTGGTCATTGTACATGAATTTTTATTTCCGTGCTTTTTTAAAGTACCAATCTTTGATTTCCTATACATAAATTTACTTTCTCTTGTCATTGAAAACTTCCCTATCAAATGCAAGTGAAAGACTTAACCAGACTGAGCAAAATAACTGATCTCATGAGTTCTGCATAGTTAACATTCTGTTCTTATAATTTCTAATATTGTCTCTAACAATAGTATAGACAACAAGAGTAATAATGTTAAAAATATTATGACTCTGTGTAACAGATTTTTGTAAGATAAGTGAGTATACTTCATTTTAGATTATAAAGTTGAATATTTCTCTGAGAATTACATATGGCTTTGTCCACATTAGCAAAGTGATTGGAATTTTTCTCCCTGGTAGACCAGAGAACCATGGAACAGAAATAGACAAAGTGGAAATAATGCATTTGGCACTAATTTAAGCTAATTAAACATATAGTTTTCTAACTGGAGTAGAGTTTCCTACAATTAGATTATGTTATAGTTTATGTAAACAACTTTGTGGATCTACACATCTAGGACTCAAAATTTTATAGGTCAATGAAAAAGTACTGTAAGATGGAAATAGATCAATCTTAGGCAAGCTTCCTGTTGATAGATTTTGCTATCCCTCTTAGATACAATAAAATTGTGAAATTTTATTGTACTACTTTAATATGTTTTTTAGTATATATGTATTTTTCAACACCAGTAAATTAGTTTAGCATTCTTTCTGCCAAACTCCAGCCGAATTTCAGCAAGGCAGCAAAACACTGGGTGAGTATTGTACCTTTCATTAAGAAGGACTAAAGAGTACAGTGAGGGCTTCCCTGGTGGCACAGTGGTTAAGAATCCATCTGCCAAAGCAGGGGACATGGGTTCAAGCCTTGGTCCGGAAAGATCCCACATGCCGCGGAGCAACTAATCCCGTGCGCCACAACTACTGAGCCTGCGCTCTAAAACCCGCGAGCCACAACTACAGAGCCCGTGTGTCACAACTACTGAAGCCCGCGTGCCTAGAGCCCATGCTCCGCAACAAGAGAAGCCACTGCAATGAGAAGCCCACACGCTGCAACGAAGAGTAGCCCCCGCTCACCGCAACTAGAGAAAGCCCGTGCACAGCAACAAAGACCCAATGCAGCCAAAAATTAAAAAATTAATTAAAAAAAAAAAGTACAGTGAACTAACATAAATGCTTCAGGAACATTCTCTATCACTAGCCTCAGCTAACCTCTTCTGAGGCAGCATGGCTAATCTCTCCCTTAATCAGTCCAAATTTGGGTTCTTTGGAATACATAAAATTCCATGGTAACTGCTATGAAAAGAAAATTAATATCACCACAGAAATAATGTCATACAAAATTATGCAGCCCCTAGCATGTTTTAGTTCGTCAATATATACTAAACAAAGACAGAGGGGTTATTTTTGAGAAATTGAAAATAAAAATATCTAGCCAATGTTAAATTTCTACTGTAAAATTTTAGTAGATCTTTACTCACTTGCAAAGAATATGCCATCAAATCCTTTGAATCTAAATATTGTTGAATTGTCAGTTAATACGAGAAACTAGAATCTGAAACCCACGTTTATATTATTCAGATATTCTGAGTAAGATTTTTTTTTCCTAGACTAAAGATAGGATTTCTACTAAGCAAAACTTATTTTCTAGTTAGATTTGGAAGGTACAGTTTTTGAATATGAATTGAAAAGCACAATTTGGAGAATTCTATGACTCAGCTCTGACACTTTGTTGCACAACAGCCATGGAGTGTCATTTAAATGTGTAAGTGGCATGATAAACCTCCCACTCTTCTAAGAATAGAGCTATCACTGGACCCTGTTATCTCACAACCCCAAGGTACAATATGATAATGATACCACTTAACATCAGTGCCGAAGTAAGAAAAAAAGGGGAAAAGCTGCAAGCATTTTAACTAGAAAGAAAATCAAATTAAAATATTAATTTACTGATTAATATAACATTAGCTGACCTATTTTCTCCAGCTTGTTAAATAACAAAGACTTGTGAAGCTAAATTACTGCCTAAAAGATAAATGTTTTAAGAATTCCCAGGGAGATGTTTAGCTCCTTTTTAAACATCATTAAAGATATGCCTTGCATATATCAGGCAGCTTTATGCTTTCTGTGCTGAAACATCCTGTTTACATTTATTAATGCAGTCTAAAGAACTGGGATTTGCTTCGGAGTCCCCCTCCTTGTTTCAAAACTAAGACCAACATATGTCAGTTTTCTTGCCCTTAGTGACTCACTGTAGAATTTACAAGAATGCAAATTCTTCCAAGAAAGTGAATCAGGTCACACTTGGAAATTTATTTTCTTAAACTGTTCATAAATTGAGATAATATTGATTTTAAAAATAGAAACCAGCAAGCTGCTGTCCACGTGCTCACAGCCCCAGGACCTCAGAAATTCAAGCTGGTCTTCAAAGAAATGTATTGAAAAGAAAGAGGGCTGGCTTTTCTTCTGAGACAGCTGAGTTCCTAGTACAGTTCTGTTCCTAATACGACACACTACTAAACCACATTTTCTTTGTAAAGTTCAAGGTTTTCAGGTTTTCAAGTTTTTTCTAAGTCTTTCTCGAATTCCAAAAATGTTAGCAGTCTGATCGACTGAGAAATAAAATAAAACTCACTTAGATTCAGTGCATTCTGATGTACCATCTGAAGAAACCTGAATGGTTTTCTTAAGATAATCCAATATGAAATGTAAATGGTGATTGTGGGGTGTAGTCAATAAAGTATAGATGCTAAAAGCTTGCTAAGAAGATGAAGTAGGGTTACCCAAGTGATAGATTGTTGAGACTAATGGAAAGACAAGGTCTAAATGATATTCTTAGCCCTTCAGAATATTTTGTTGATTAATTACTCATTAACATAATTTGGGAGATAATGCTGACTTTTTTCTTAACATTTTTATTGCACCTATATCCTTTATCAGAAAGAATATTACAATTTTTTAAATTCAGTTTTCAGTGTTAGGGACTCTTCCAAATGTGTCCTCAAGGGTTAAGGAAGGCTTAGAGTCCCTCTCTAAGTTTTAGTGACAGCATTAAACCTATGAAATCTACAGAGTTGTAAGTTTCCTCCCTTTCTTAATTTGGTCTAAGTTTCATTTCTAGAACATATGTTTTGAAGACAACATTTTTCTTTTTCTCAGCTTCCATAGCAGTTTGTTGCTTTTTTGATAAACATTCTATCCAATTTCAGAGCCTTTGTTCTTTTGGTTCAATATATAGAATATCCCTGAAGTCTCTCTGAGATGCGAGGTTTTATGTCAACCGTTAGGCTGTTTTCAATTGGAACTTCCCTTTCTTCCTTTCTTCTGTGCTCATGTTCCCTCTCTCTCTCTCACACACACACATACACACACACACATACATCTTTTGATAATTGGTTAGAATAGGTACCTATTATGTATATTATATGCTCCCTTAAACTATTGTCCAAAAAATATCAACAACAGAGACAAGGGTAGAGTGATATGCTAGTAAATGCTTAACAACTTTCTCTGGATAGGAAAATAAAGCCCTGATATTTAATGTTTGCTGGTTTCCCTGGTGTAAATACTCTTACCGTGGCTGATTTCCAACAACTGAAATGACTTCACCGAATGTGGGTTTGGCACAAGAAGTACATAATTGGCTCTTGTGAACTGGTAGAGCTGGATGACTGTTCTTTGGCTTAGGTCTCTTCTCAAAGTTGTCCATGCAGCTGCAACCCTTAAGAAATATGTTAATAACTCCCTCCACCTCCCATCCCCTAACCAGGAGCAGGCTTGCTTACTGCTTAATAGAAAGGCATAGATTCCCCAAGCTCAGTGTCCCTGAGCTGTGACAGATATCCACTGTGCATGTAGCATTTATCTGGGCCAAATCATGTTACATCATGTCTCTTTTCATAAGGAAAAGAGAGATAAATGCAAAGATGTTCATGTTCATGCTGACTTCTGTGCCATAATTAATAAAATCTTTATCTCTTAGAAGTCTCCTGTCTTTCGCCAGCATACATGAAACTGTTCAATTATCTAGATAAGTAGGGTAAAATCAGATTTCATACCTGATGGATAATCTATATGTTAAAACTGATGGAAACACATATATGTGAAATAGTCTTTATGATTTTGCAAGAAATAGGAGTTTGTTTCATTGATCAGAACTATTAGTATGAAATAATTTTATGAGTACAAAAAATTGTTGAGGGCTTCCCTGGTGGCGCAGTGGTTGAGAGTCCGCCTGCCGATGCAGGCAGGGGACATGGGTTCGTGCCCCGGTCCGGGAAGATCCCACATGCCACGGGGCGGCTGGGCCCCTGAGCCATGGCCTCTGAGCCTGCGCGTTCGGAGCCTGTGCTCCGCAACGGGAGAGGCCACAACAGTGAAAGGCCCGCATACCGCAAAAAAAAAAAAAAAAAATTGTTGTTGAGAAACTTCAGATTCTCCTATACAGGGAAATTTTTCACTTTGAAACATTCATTGACCATCTATGTACTGAATTCCACTGGGCTTTTTTTTTTTTTAATACCTGCTTTTACCTGCCTTATATTGCCATGATGTGTTTTTATAAAATTTAGCATCTTCCAACACTGATGCAGAGAATATTCAATTGGAATCACAGTTTTAAGTCAAAATAGAAAGCTTTGACGATCAAAAAGTTTAAGCACTTACTCTGTTAATATATGTGAATATATTTCTACGGGGTTGAGGACTTCTACCTATGATCTCCAGAGCCATATTTGCAACACTAATGATTTGTTGGCAGTATTCAGTTATTATAGATACTGTTCCAGTTATAACAAATTCTGAGTCAAACTTCCTTGACTAAAATGTACATATTCAAATGCAATAGAAAGGAGGATTCGATGAAATCAGTTCCAGAAGAGTGACCTTGTTTCCACTGCACTCCCAGGCTTCATCTGACCTGGTACACCAGAGCCCACCATTTTCTCCTGTGCTTCCCTGCCTCCTCCTTTCCTTCAGATTTTCTTCCTCAACAAATTATTATAGATCAGATTTAAGGTTTGAGGTTTGGTTATTATTCTTCTTTTTAATCACTACATACCCTTGAGTAAATAAATAAATCTTTGTTAAATTTTCAAAAGGTGTTACAATTCTGAGGGCATTTCTAAAGACATTAAAATAAACTAGCATTTCTTTAATAGAGTATTAAATGTCAAGATCTTGATAAAACAGTGCAACATAGATACTTAATAAGCAATAGAAAATGTGCACATATTAAGTCCTAACTGCTGCTCAATTCATATTAACAAAAATTGTTGTTAATCAAGTAATGTTAGTTTATGATACTGTGAAAAACCTTCATTCATCTCATATTACCAGATGTAAATGTAACTAATTTTATTAACATAATACAATTTAAAATGTATTAATTGTAGAATATTAGCATTTTATCTAGTTTGCTTGATATTGTCTAGTATCGTGCTCAGAAGTAGTAATGCCATTTTAAGTGACACTACACCAAATAGGAAACATAAAATGAATAAAAATAATTGAGTGTGAATTAAAGATTAACAGTGATCTATTTTAAACTTTTTGATGAGTTCACAGAAAGTAAATTCTTCGTTTTGTTTCTTGGCTGACAACATCCTTCTCACCCACACTCAAAACCTACTTGAGTTTCATCCCAGTGCTATGAAAACATCTTGTGGTATTCTAATAGGGCCATGCCCTGTACCCATTAGAGATAGTGTATAGAGAAATGATGCCAAAAATGTGCCAAATAAAACTCTAATATTTATTTCAGTTGTTCATAATGCATATGAAAAATGCCAGCTCTTAGTGTCCTTTTTATCAGGGTCTTTGTCCTAATACTCACTCACTCTAAGGCTAATTCACTCCTTTTTTTTTTTTTTTTAAACTCTGTCCAGTTCTATTTGAATCACCCTCCCACATGTCTTAATGGCAGTTAGCCTGATGATATCAAGTGCCATCAGATTCTATACACAAACTGGGATCTACTATGGAGGGGTTTTTTGTACCAGGATTTTAGGAATAAACTATAGCATATGCCAGAAATTAATTTGGGGGAAATTATTCTAAAAGAGGTGTAATTCAAAAAACTATCTTTCCATCTTCTGAATATTTTCTTTGGCATTTTCACACTACCTCTTTTACTCTGCCGAACAATCCTGCAAGTTTGATATTGTTAATCCCATTTGAGACCTTAGGCTGAAGTTCACACAGTTCAAAAGTGATAGAGTGAGACTTCACTAATACTTTTTCCATATCTCTTTTTTCCATTATATTTTAACAAGATTTTTTAAATGGGTTGTTAAATTTGATACTTCTCAGACATGGTGAATCATACTACATTGGAGAACAACATTTAAGGCAAGGTACAATCTGAGAGAACTTCATCACTAAGTGAAAGCACCTACATTTTATATTTTTGCTTGCCTTTTTATCTTGTGGATAATAACGTTTATCCATTTCTGTTTCATCTTAGAGCTGTTGTTTTATGTGTGCATTCTTAACTAAAATTCCAGATGTATGATCTAAATTTAATGTGGAAATGTAATGTAACAAGTGTAATTACATTACAATTTGTAATGTAACAAGTAGAAATCTTGTGTTTTCATTAACATCTTTCTATTTAAGGATCTGATCTGTATATGCAGCTTTATTTGCCTTTCTGGAAGAATATATGAAAGATGTAAGTCCAAGCTCATTTTAGCAGCTAAACAGCTCTGTTCTCTTTCAGTTCTTTATTTTTAAAATAGTCTTCAGTTTCAAAAGTGGAAAAACTTTCAACATGTAGTTTTAGCAAATAGAATGTGCACTTCTTATATAAGCACTTTATTCGAGATTATATGCTTCTACAGCAAATTTATTTTAACTTTTCTAAACCAATTACACAAAGTCAAAATTAAGAAGCTGGAGAGTCAGGTCTACTTACTGCATGTGGGTTTGTGAAGTTAATGGTTTCTCACCAAACCTTGGATCTAAAAATAAAATGGAATCCATACGGATTTTTCACATTTATAAAAAGGACTGAAACTGGAGGGTAGGATAATAGATGTGACACATTTTCATGGTAACTTCCTTACAAAACAAAACCTTACAAAAGGGTAAATTTTGCAGACATCAAGACGTATCAAGTAATAATACACAGAAAATGTCTTACAAGAATAGGATATATTCAGACAAATTTTCCTGTCATCAATAAAGTCATTTTTCATCAAGTTTTGTATGGAAATCAAATATAATTAATGCACCTGCTTATCAATAGAAAAGAGAGAGTTTGTGAAAAGAACAATGAGCAGGGCTTCCCTGGTGGCACAGTGGTTGGGAGTCCGCCTGCCGATGCAGGGGACACAGGTTCCTGCCCCGGTCTAGGAAGATCCCACATGCCGCGGAGCAGCTGGGCCCGTGAGCCATGGCCACTGAGCCTGCGCGTCTGGAGCCTGTGCTCCACAACGGGAGAGGCCGCAACAGTGAGAGGCCCGCGTACCGCAAAAAAAACAAAAAAAACAAAAAAAACAAAACAATGAGCAAAGATTTTCGCAACTCCCTTCTGCGATGCAAGCTAGGATGCCCCCTTCGTCCAGCTGCTTTTTGCTGTGAGTGCTCCTCCCCCTCCTCTTTCTTCACTTCCCCTTCTTTAATGCCTGTACCTTTTGTAAATATAATTTAGTTTTACAATAATTACTGTTTTGTAAAGTTCTGCTCATCACTTACCTATTTTGTCTCTATTAACATAATAACTTAAAGATATTTTCTTATGAGACATTTTCTTATTAGCCTAAGATGCTAAAAATATTGATGAAACATTTTAAAACCATCTCAGGGACTAAATTTATGACATGTGACAAGAAGCAGTTGTATATCTATTTTAAATGTTATGTTCTGGATATTGTAACATGGTACCACAAAAAAAGTCCCCTTTCATAATCAGTGTGGTTAAAAAGACAAATGTTAAATTCTTGGAATAATATTTTATATTCTTTATTATTCTATTAATCATTTTTCTATTAATAATTTATATTAATTGTATAATATTGTCTGTTGTTACTCCCTTATCCCCTTCTCTTTCCTCCTCTCCTATGCTTCCCCCCACCTTCAGAAGTTCTAAACGTTTATTAGGTATTTATTACTTACCAATTATTTTATTAGGTAATTTATGTATGTTCCCACGTATATTCCTTAAAATCAAGGGGAGAGGCAGGTGGGGAAAGGTACTCAGCATTTTGTGCCAACATGCCAGAGAGGTATCTGAAATATGACTTAAAAAGGCAATAAAAAGGACAGGGATAGAGATGAGAAGTGTATCCCCCTAGTACGTCACTAAAGGAGTTCCAAAATAATGTGTTCTGTTTAGTAGTGATAAATATGTCAAATTTTTCAAATAGACTTTTTTTTTAATCTTTTAGACTTCCTAAAGGTTAGTAGGACTGAAACTAAAAAGATAAGGAAGGCAAGGAAAGGTGGTGCCTAGCTGTTTATATAAATATAATACATGTCAATGATAAAACTAATACTTAGGTATCATAATGATCATGCAAAAACAAAGGCCCATAATCTATACTTTTTGATAGGTTTTCATTTTACAAGAGTCTTAGCCTGGAAATCAAATAAGTTATTCCCAGGTATACAGCAACCAACTCACAGGCATGGCTAACTGGATCAAAGCAGTTGATATGTGTTTCTGTCAAACTGTAATGTTTGTCACAAGTAGAACTCTATAACTCCCAGTAACATCTAGAAATTATCTGAATCATAGCATAGCTCCTGAACTGATTATTAATTGCCATAATTTAACCTGAATTTAAATCTGATTTTAAAAATATTATGAGACCCTGACTTAGTTAGATCCCTAAGTGACTCTTATTAATGGACTAATTTTTTGTGACTTTTTAAAATTTTGTGTTTCTTTTTAGTGAACTAACGTGTCATTAAGCACAGGATTCAATGAATAATAAAATGAGCACATCCATGTAATCACTACTCAGTAAAAGTAAAACACATTGATGAACACACCAGAACGCTACTTTAGGCCCCCTCCCCGTTACTCTCTTCTTTCCAACCCAAAAGTAAACACTCAGTTTTTAACATTATTAATTTTGCCAGTTTTTGAACTATATATAAAATGGAATCATGTTATATAACATTTGTGTCTAGCTCATTTCCCTCAATATTATATTTCTAGGATTCATCCATTTTTGAGTGTAGCTGTACAATATTTCATTACTGCATAGTATTCTGTTGTATAAATATATCACCATTTATTTACCTATGCTATAAATTGGACACTGGTTATTTAGTGTTTGGGGCTACTATAATAATGTTTCTATAAATACTCTCATACATTACTTTCAGTGTCATGCCTACACATTTATGCTGAGTGAGATTGCTTTGATACTGTATCAATCTTGTCAACAAGGCAGAATCTCCTATAAAAGTATTTTAAGTATATTTTGATGGTAAATTGGTGATTCTTGATTATCACAAGTGATTCTTACATGTGGCAGGTCAAAGGTGGCCTAAAGGATTGTCTTGAAGCTTGACTCATATAGCACTTTAAATGGAATTTAAAGAAAAAATTAAAATTGTCCCTTTCCCTGGTTACCAGGGGGAAAGGGTGTGGGGGTGTGGGGAGAGGATGGATTGGGAGTTTGGGATTGACATGTACACACTACTCTATTTAGAATAGATAACTCACAGGGACCTACTGTATAGCACAGGGAACTTGGCTCAATATTCTCTGATAGCCTGGCTGGGATGGGAATTTGAGAAAGAATGGATACTTGTATGGGTATGGCTGAGTCACTTTGCTGTGCACCTGTAACAAACATATCATTGCTAATTAACTATACTCCAATATGAAATAAAAATTTAAAAAACGTGTCCCTCTCCCAGATCAAGTAAGACTGTTGGAAATTGGGGGGAAAGGGAGTGGGAGAGGCCCGTGCTATAGAATACTTCCTGTCAGCCAGGTAGACTAACACGGATGCTGGAGATTTTGATACTGGATGTCAGATGGACTCTGAAATTCTTTATTTTGTTTGTTTTTTTAAAACAGGTTTATTGAGATATAATCAGTATATAATAAATTGCACATATTTAGTGTACAATTTGACAGTTGACATGTACACACCCATGAAACTATCACTACAATCAAGATAATGAATATATCCATCACCCTCAAAGGAGTACTTGTGCCCATGTGTAATCCATCTATTCTGGCTCTTCCCAAACCCCCCTCTTTCTCCCTATCCCGACCTTTCCCTGGGGATCCACTAATTTGCATTCTGTCACTAAAGAGAAGTTTGAATTTTCCAGAAATTTATACAAATAAAATCACACAGTATGCATTCTCTTTTGGCAGGCTTTCTTTCAACATATTTATTTTAATATGTACTTATAAATCAAGAGTTCATTCCTATTTATCTCTCAGTAGTATTTCATTGTATGGATATAACACAGTTTTTATTTGTTCATCTGTTGATGAGCATTTACATTTATTGGGATTATCTTTTTTCTTTATTGATGTTGTGAATCATATTAATTTTTGACTATTAAGCAAAATTTGAATTCCTGTCATAAAACTCACTTGGCCATGATATATTATCCATCTTATATAATGGTAGATTTATTTGTTAGAATTTTGTGTAGAATTATTGCATATATGTTCAGAAGTTGTTCAGCCATGTTTTTCTTATAGTGTTTTTAGTATGAGGGTAGCTAGTTTCATGGGATGAGTGAGGAAATATTTCCTTCCCTCTAGTTTTCTAAAATATTTTATACAGATTTAGTATTCTTTAAATGTTTGGTAGAATTTGTCAATTAAACCATTTAGGTGGCAAGTTCTCTTTGTGGGAAGGTTTTTAACCACAAATTTAATCTCTAATAGTTTTAAGGAAACTCAGGTTACCTATTTTATCTTGAATAAGCTATAGTAACTTGTGTCTTTCAAGCAATTTGCCCATTTCACCTAAGTAGAATTTATTGGCATAAAGTTTTTCATAATATTTTCTTATCCTTTCCACAACTATAGAATCTATAATGGTATTATAACCTTTCTCATTTTTGATATTGGTTAAGTTGCATCATCTTTTCCATTTTTTTCTCAGTAGTTGAGTACAGGTGTATGAATTTTATTGATCTCCCCAAAAGACCAAACTTTGGTTTGATTGTTTCCCTCTATTGCTTTTCTGCTTTCTATTTCACTAATATTTGTTCTTATATCTATTAATTTCTCTGCTATCTTTACTTTGGTTTTGATTTGTTCTTTTTCTAGTTTTTCAAGGTAGAGGCTGAGGTTATTGATTTGAGAGCTTCCTTTTCTAATATTGGCATTAAGTGCTTTGTTTTCCTATAAGTACTTGTTTAGTTACATTTCACAAATTTTGATGTGTTGTGATTTCATTTTCATTTATTTACAAATGCTAATTTTACTTCTTATTTTCACCTTTAACTTACAGGTAATTTTTAAATGTTTTTAGTTTCCAATATTTGTGACTTTCCAGATATCATTCTGTTTAGATTTCTGACTCCACTGTGACTAGAGAACATACTTTGGGTGACTTGATTATTTGAAATATGAGACTTGTTTTATGGCTTAGAATACAGTTTATCTTGGTAAATTATCCATGTGCTCTTGACAGAAGTGGGTGTTCTGCTGTTGGGTAAACTGTTCTATAAATATCCACTAGGTCAAGTTGGTTGATAGTGTTGTTCAAAACTTACATATCCTTACTGATTTTTTTTTGCTTTTATCATTTATGAGAGAATGATATTAATTCTCCAGCTATAATTGTGAATTTGTCTATTTTTCTTGCAGTTCTATCAGTATTTGTTTGATGTATTTTGAAGCACTTTTGCTAGATGCATAAATGCTTAGGATTTTTTTTTTGCTCCTTTGATTAATTGACTTTATCATTATGAAATGACCCTTTGTTTCTGGTAATAATCTTTGCTCTAAAATTGACTTTGTCTAATATTATAGTCATTCTAGCTTTCTTTGTACCAGTGTTAGCTTGGTATTTATTTTTTCATCCTTTTACTTTTGGCCTCTTTATGTGTGTGTGTGTGTGTGCTCTACTAGTGTGTGTGTGTGTATATATAAATATATATATATTTAAAGATATATATATATATATATATATATATATATATATATATATATATATATATATATACTAGTAGAATGTAAAGTATATATATATACACTTTCTAGGCAGCCTATGGTTGGATATTGCTTTTCCATCCAAGCTAGAATATAAAGTATATATATATATACACTTTCTAGGCAGCCTATGGTTGGATATTGCTTTTCCATCCAACCTGACAATCTCCACCTTTTAATTTGGGGAATTTAGACCATTTACATTTAATTTGATTATTGATATGGTTACCATTAAATCTGTAATCTTGATATGTGTTTTATTTGTTGTTTGTCCTCTTTTTTCCTCTTTTTCTGATTTGTTTGGGGCTTATTCATTTTTTTAATGATTCCTTTTTTTCTCTTACATTTGCTTATTAACTATAGATATTTGTTATTTTAGTAGTTATTTTAAGATTTATAGTACATATCTTTAACTAATCACAGTCTGCTTTCAAGTGATTCCAAACCATTTCATGTCTGGTATAAGCACCTTAAAACTATATCCTTCCTCTTCTCCCCTCCCAGCCTTTGCAATAATTTGTCATACATTTTACATCTATACAAGTTATAAACTCCACATTGTGATTATTTTTGTTTAAACAGTAAGCTATCTACTAATAAGATTTAAATATTTTAATATTATATATTTTCCAATGTAATTACCATTTTGATGCTCTTTATTCCTTTTATTGATCCACATGTTCATTTTCTTTGTGCTTGAAGGACTTTCTTTGATATTTCTTAGGATACATTTCTACTGGTTATGAATTCTTTCAGCTTCTGTATATCTGAAGAATTATTTCTTTTATCATTGTTTTAAAAGATATTATTGCTGGATAACAAACTGTACATTCACAGGGTTTTGATGTGTTTGTTTTTTTTAGGGCTTTTACAAATGTTCTTTTGTTGTTTCAATGAGAAGTTAGTTTATTTCCTATGTAATGTTTCTTGTTTCTCTCTGTGGTTTTATGATTTTTCTATTTAATGTTTGTTTTGTGAAATTTGCTTATAATTGTTTTGGAGTACTTCTTTTCATGTTTCTTGTGGTTGGGGTTCACTGAGCTTTTTGTATCTGTGTGTTTACAGATTTTATCAAATTCTGAAAATTCTTGGCCATCATCAATTCAAATAGTTTCTGTCTTCCAGGGACTCCAATTACATGTATATTAAGCCACTCAAAACTGTCCCACAGCTCACTAATGAGCTTACTGTGTTTCCATTGTGTGTCATTTTAGATAGTTTCTATCATAATTTCTTATAATATTTTTTTCTTTGAAAGACTGTTGATTTTTTATTGGATATCAGCCATGGTGAATTTTACCTTGCTGATTGCTGGATAGTTTTAAATTTCTGTAAATATTCTTCAACTAGTTACTTGAAAACAGTTGATCCTTTACTGGCTTGGTTTTAAGGTTCTTTTAAGTTAGCACAAGAGAATTAATCGATGGCTATTTATTACCCAACACTGAAGGAACCTTTGGGAACCTACAAAATGCTCCATGAATTATGACTCTTGAAGTCTTGTTCTTCTATATATTCAGTGAAGGCAGAATGCCTTATGGGATGGTTGGTGAGATTAAGATATTAAAAATGAAGATTATTTTATAAATTGAAAAATGTCTTACATAAATATGATATTTTCAATCTTTGCTGGGTATATGCTTTTGTGTTGTTTTGTTTTGTGTTTTAGTTCTACCTTACTATGTGTTCCACTTTTCCCAAGTGAACAATTTGTGTATACAAAGTCGTTGAAGCAAGACCCTTAAAAATAAACATTTGGATAGACTTTTAAAACTTCACCTAGCTCAAAAAATTTTCAAAACATTTTTTTTTATATTGGAGCAGAGTTGATTAACAATGTTGTGTTAGTTAAGGGGAACATCAAAGTGATTGTTATACATATACATGTATCTAGTCTTTTTCAAATTCTTTGTCTATTTCGGTTGTTACATGATATTGAGCAGAGTTCCTTGTGCTGTACAGGAGATCCTTGTTAAAGGAGAAGCTGACTTTAAAAAAAAAAACAAAAAAAAAACCTCAGACAAAAATGAAAAGAAAAACAGAGAAAATTTTCTTATAAAGTCCCTATGGTAATTTACAAAAAAATAAGTTGATGGCATCACATATAATTACTATATAAATTATAGAAATATGTTTCCATATTATATATATAATACATCCCATGTGTTGGGATATTTAGGTTCATTATGCCAATGATACCCAATAACGTTTATACATGGCAGAGGGACTCTGCATTTTGTGGTGACCAAGACAGTTATGCTTCAGGAGACTTAATTCTGATACTAGAATATAATCACACAACCACAAATGCACATGCTTATTTGAGGTATAGTCCCACTTGTGTTAGGAATACTTCACAATTAATTGTAGCCAGACGAAACTGCTGTGTAAATACCAGAAGCAAAGCTGCAGGTACAGCACTCCTTTAGACTGTCTATCAGAAATGTTAAATGTCATAGTGCATAATTGATCAATGCTAATAGCCCTCAGTACAGATCTGAGGGAATTAACCTATACAGGCAAACTATTTATCACATCACAATATATAAAAATGCACTTTTAATTAATAAATGGACAATCTATAGCCTTCATGGATGCAGCTGATCAATCCTTTTTTATCTTCTGCCTACAGTTTGGGTCCTTTTAATGGGTTTTAATGGGTTTTTCTGTACAATCGCACAGCCGAGTTTATGCACTTATTTCCTGGAACAGTTTCTATACTTTGTGGCATAATCTCACAGCCTCTTTGGTATTTTTCCACAGTGATATCAGCATGAAAATAATCATGCTTCTTGGTATTTTAAAATGGCATTCATTACTCTTGAGCTGATCTCACTGGCACTAACCTGTCTGAAAGTCATAAAATTAGTATAATGCAGCTCCCATCAATATACTAAGTCTATAAAAGCCTGAGTTAATAGTTTACATGTGCAAAGATTTTTAAAAGTACAGTGGTGCACTAACTCATGAAAAGTCCAGCAAGAAAATAAAATAGGAAAACAGTTTTATGCAAAATTTACCAAAGCATCTATGATATTACTTAACTTATTAAGGCAACTACTGAATTCAATTGTCTATTTTTATTTGGCATCAAATCAGATTTAGTAAATTTGATGATAGTGACTGATTGTCTCTTCCACATTTACAAATAGGATATGTATTTTCTAGGAGTTTGATTTTAAATTACAAATAGTTACATTATAAAATAAACAATTTTGAAATCATTGATGGTTTCAGCACTTTACAACTTGGACAATCACAAATATTCCTATCTGCAAATAAAAAATAAGTTAAAATAAACAAGAGAACACTTACTATGAGTTTTTTTTATATTGCTAACATTCTTTGAAACATGTTGTTTGACTCAGGATTTATACACTTTTGAAAAAATATTTTAAACATTTCCTTTTTTGTATATTGTAAGTTTTAATAAAAGACTGAATAATGAAATGGCAAGACTCTTCCACCCATAAATAATTATATTATTATAATCATTTAGTTTCATAAGGAGATTATTCATTCTCATGGTGCCCTGTCATGTCCTTATGCCTTAATACTCCAGTTTTTAAATCCAAATACCAAGGAAGTCAGAACATCTTACAATGAGCTCCATATTCCAGATTAATGCACCTGAGCAACATTTTTCCTTATTTAATATCCCTTACTCATTTCCTCTCCTGTTATAGGGATAGCACAGCTGTTTATCTGGCAATTATCTTTGAATCTATTAGTGAAAATGTCTAAATTAATCATAAGAAGACAAGTGCATCACAGAGCGCCTGTGCTATGAATACAGGACCTCCTTGTATTCTTTCTGTCATTTTCATTTCACTGGTTCCATATAGCAGAGTTGGTTTCTTGACACTGTAAACTGTAAATATGCTTCAAGTACAGAAACCCATATAGGTTTATTAGGATCTACTACTTACTTCTAGTAAGCCTATCATTTACCCCAACAATTCAAGTACTCTTAATTTTATCTACATAATACTTCTAAACAATCAACAAGAAGTTGCATATCTGGGAACTGTGGGCAATATACATAATGAACTTAGGTAACATATCCAGAAGTTTGACAGATTAAATATGCAGGTCAGTGGTAAGAAAATGGGTTTCATTCAATTTAATCAACACTTGATTGTTGCCTCTTGGTGCTATGGGCAATATGAAGATGAGGGAGGAAGATCAAGAGTGGAAACAGATGATTAGAGGATGAAATAAAAAGTGGAATATGAAGTATCCTAGAATAGAGGTGTATGTAAGATTATGTCTCTAATCCATCCATTCAGTTAAGGAATGTTAGAATTTACAAGATGAAATGTACACTGTGTAACTTGTGCAAATATAGGTAAGACATGGCTTTTAAAAATAAATAGTTTCAGGGCTTCCCTGGTGGTGCAGTGGTTGAGAGTCCGCCTGCCGATGCAGGGGACACAGGTTCGTGCCCCGGTCCGCGAAGATCCCACATGCCGCGGAGCGGCTAGGCTCGTGAGCTATGGCCGCTGAGCCTGCGCGTCCGGAACCTGTGCTCCGCAACGGGAGAGGTCACAACAGTGAGAGGCCCGCGTACCGCAAAAAAAAAATAATAATAAATAAATAAATAAATAGTTTCAGGGAATTGAGAGCCTACTAGGGGTGACAAATATAAAGGTATAAATTGTATATAAGTGATATAGTTGTTTCAAGATCAAAGTGCTATAGGAATGCAAAGTGAGGAGCCCTTCTTAATTCCAGGCCAAGATCCATAGACAGGGGACATTAAATCCTGTAGTGCAGTTGATAAGATCATATGTGGATTAATATTAAAGAAAAAAAATGTAACTCAAGAAATAGCCCCCAGGAAGAAAAACCCTAGTGCTCTTCCCAGCAAAATAAGCTCTTCAGGTGTGTTTAGTCGCATCTCACTAAGAAAAATAAAGATTGAGTGGCCTTCAGGGTTGAAAACTCTTTTCTAGGATCAACCCTTCCCTGATGTGAGCTGAGAAATGGTTACCATCTGTTGTGTGTATCCAGGATTTTAATGTTACAGAAGAAGTGGAAAAAATCCAACTATTCATAATTTTGCACACAGTATCATGATTTACTCTTTGCTTCTCATATTCCTGTCGTAATTGCTTTGTTTCTATGCACGCCTGACTTATAAATGTAATTGTGCCTATATTGTTAGTGGGTAAGAGCAGTTTATTATAACACATGAACAGAGAAATGGTTTTACTGCCACACCAAGGGGCAGTGCATGCTGGGAGCCCTATGCTGAGATGGAGTCTGAGGACATGCATTGTAACCAATTAGCAATGAGTGAAAGAAGAGAGTAGCAGTACAGGGGCCCCATAATTACTGGCTTTAGCTGTAGAACTATGAGTGAAGACTCAAGAGTGAGGCAGACTTGGATTTCAGTATGGACTGTGTCACTTACTAGTTGTATCTCTTTAGTTAACCTCATTAAACCACAGTTTCCTTTACTGTAAAATGGAACTATTAGCACCTACCTCATATATGCTTATAGTAATAATTATATAACATAACATAGGTAAAGCATTTACCAAAGTGCCTACCACATATAACCATTCCATCAGTATTAACTTACGTGATTAAATGAGGAACTGTTTGTAAAATGTTAGCATATTATAGAGCAAAATGATCAATAGCCTTAGTATTAATCTAGTATTAAGCAGAAACTCTAAAAAACAAAACATTCTTTTTTCCAAAGAAAGACTTTGACATACAAGTCACTGGTATGATAGTAATTCACTCACTCACACATTCATACTACAAATGCTTGCACACCTACTATATTTTTATTCTAGTCTTTATGGGTGAAATCATGTGACCAAACTTTTGCCCTTGTGGTGCTTCTATTCTTATTGTTTTTTTGTTGTTGTTGTTGTTGTTTTGTTGGGGTTTTTTTGCTTCTGTTCTTACAGACACAGTAGTAATCCCACAATTTAAACCAACCTACATATAATCCAATGCCGTTCCAATGCAGGAAGGAGTAAGTAGCTGTTGTATGTATTACCCTCGGATTGTCTCTGATCAATCCTGCTTCACCAGAGATACTTTCAAAACAGGAATAAGTGTCTTCAACCTTCTGAAATTCACCCCCACAGTAATCAATCAGTTGTTTCTTTGCTCAGAGGAAGAGTGAAGCTTTTAATCTCTCCAATCTTCCAGGGGAACCTAGGGGACCACACTGAACTGTTTCTGCAGTTAAAGCAGAGATCAGAAAGATTTGCTGCAGGAGATGTTGAGGAAGTTCACAACTGGAATCTAAACTAGTTCCTCCACGTGTATGTGCTCCTCTTTTTAGTGCATAATTCTGAAGGCTGCTAGAATTAGGATTTTCTAGTGGCTTCAATGTGTATTAATCCATGTGAAGAGGGAGATGGGAGCTTGATTTTTTCTTACCTCTAGGTGCACCTGATTCAGATAACCAATAGATGCATGGTTTTCTAGGAAACGGGCTAATGAATTAAACTTTATTTTAAATTTAACTTTACACTGAATCCCTAAAGGCATCTGTATATCCTGGTCTTGAATACATGGAGGGCTAGATGCTTCTAAACCTTCACTGTAAATACATAATTTTTAAAAAATTATGCTAACTCAATGGAAGATACACTAGTTTCAAGTTTTACAATTTTAGTCCTAGAAAAATAGCTGTTTTGATTTTCTCTAATTTGAAAAGGACCATTTCAGAAATAATCCCTACAGATGCTGCTTCCCCACAACTGATTATAACTAAGTATTGATATTGACTTTGTAAACTCTATTTATTAAGGAGTACTATTTGACTTGTATCAAGAGAAAAATAATAGATTTTAAAATTTATTATGCACTGTTTGTAAAAGAATAAATTCGATTACTCAGGAAAATCAGGTACAAAGCAGAAAAGATTCATTTGAGTATGTTTCTAATAAAATTACAAATGCTTATATTATTAACTTCAAAGTGTGGATTAAGGCAACTAGATGAACCCTGACTTGTAAATCAATATCAATTAAAAATAATCATGATCAGACAACTAAACCAAAGTCTGTATTGCTGAAAAGAGGGTTTGCCCTAGCGACAGATCATTGCTACAACCTCTCACGCCATTGGGTGATGTTTACCATATGTCCCATGATTGATAGTCAGATTTAATGAATTCTTACAAGCAATTAAATAATCAAGAGTTCCTGCTGTTACATGGCATAGCTTGATAGAACAGTGACAAATGAGAGAATATCTACAACCTAATCAAAGGGACATATTTCCTTGGGAACAAAATAATATTATCCACCAGTGCAATCAAAGGACAAAAGAACATAGAAAGGACACAAACAAAATAAGATAAATTATGTCCTCTTTTCATTATTCTGACTGCACAGTTTTCCATTTATTGAGCCCTATTAAATTAGAAGGAAAATTAGGCTTGTTAAATACGTTTCACTTATATATTGTCGGATGGTGTGTATGTATAAGTGTGTGTATATAAATATGTATATGTTTATACATTTATATGTACACACATCTCCTTAATCTTTCAAAAGATGCTATTGTTAAAAATCACTAACTAGCAGTAAAAGTTTTATTCTTCAGCTCTCCTAAGAAAAGTATTTCAAGAATAAAGACCAACAGGCTTGCCAAAAAGTGCAATCCTGCCTTAGGTGGTTTTCCTCAGGTCTTCAATGTTAAATGTTATTCTACTGGCCCCCCTTGATGTTCAACCTAGATAAATGTAATACAATTTTGTTTTGGTCAGTTCATCGATAGGTGTAAAGTTACAGTAAAAGGATTCATTACCTTTGAGGGTTCTCCATCTTAATATTATTTCTCTATAGTAATTTTCTATACATTTCAAATAAAATGTCTCTGATGTGTATAGTATTTCATGATATAACTGCTTTTATGTCTCATATTTTTAGGAAAGTAGAAGGTTCCTATTCTATTAAATGCTGATGAACTATGAACTTTTAAGTCCATTCATGATTACTAAATGATCTATAGTTTATACTCCCCATGCTTGCAGTTTTAAAATTTAGGTAAATAAGTAAAATAATAAGAATAATAAAAAATGTTTATTATTAACTCTATGCTAGTATGGAATATTTGCTTATTTATCTAAAAAAAAAAAAACCCCGTCACATGTATCCCCTTCCATTTTTGGCAGATTGAGACACAGCTTTGTAAAGGGGTCAAGTAAAGCCTTAATCGGACAAGAGACAGAGTTAGAATTTGAATCCTTACATCTTCAGTGTAGCTCCTTGGTAAAGACAAATGCTCTGGAATCAGATATGCCTGAAGTTGAATCTGGCCTTGTCACTTACTGGCTGTTTGACTTTGGGCAGTTTATTTATACTCTCTGAAACTCAGTTTCTTCAGCCAAAAAATAGCGATGACTCATAGAACATATGTATCAAATTACTTCACCAATAAATAATACGATGTATTAACTTATTCAAGCATGTATTGGCTATTCAACATGGGTCAATATCTATTCAAGGCAGTTCTAGTCCTCAAGAAATTCACAACTTAAATAAGGGAATGCATAAGTAAACAGCAGATTAGAATACAGATTGCCTATCTGTATTCTTTGATGAGAGTAGGCACAGTACAATCTGGGCAAACAAAATAAAAAATACAAGAAGCAAAACTAGTCTGGGTTGGAAGTAGGACTGTTAAGATGGGACCCCCTAGAAAAGCCAAATATTGAAAGAATCTGTAAACATGAGTCAGATAAAGAGTGAACTTAATGTTAGTTCATGCAAAAGGAATCAAAAAGACCTGAAGGTAAATCAGAGTATAGTAGATTCAGGGAAGTGAACATGACTTAGTTTGACCTGGCACAATACTCAGGGCAACTCTCTAGAAGCAGTGAATGCTTAAACTGAAGAAGAAAGTGAAAAGCAAATCATGTAAAGACATGCCAAGATGTTTGCTCTTTATCCTGAAGACTATGGGGAACAATTGAAAAATGTTAAGCAGTAGAAAAAGGAGGAGGCCTAAAAGGGAGTTATCAATTAGAAGTGTGTGGCAGTAATCCCAGCTAGAGATGACGATGACCCACATAAGCATAGTAGTAATGTGGATGGAGAGGGCTAGACAGATTCAAGAAATTTAAGAAACAAACCAGCGAACAAAACACTATCCCCACTACATGAAGATTGAATGGGGAAGGTGAAGATGGATGGTATGTTAAGAAATACAGGAGAAATTGTAGAATTCTGGGATGGGAGATTTGTTCAAACTTGAAAATGTTGAAATTCCTACAAAACATCTAGGTGGGAATGGAGAGTATGCCATGAGATTCATGGGTCTGCAGCTCAGTAACAAGACCTGGGCATGAGATACATTGTGGAGCATTAAGCATATAGTTGTCAGTTGAAGGTATAAGTAGAAGAAATCATCAGAGAAAGTAGAAGTGAAAAGAGAAGACGACCAAGTATAGAAATCCAAACAATGTTTACGTGGTATGTAAAGGAAAATTCACCCACATAAAAGATCCACATTAAAGATTGATAAGGGGGCTTCCCTGGTGGCGCAGTGGTTGGGAGTCTGCCTGCCGATTCAGGGGACACGGGTTCGTGCCCTGGTCCGGGAGGATCCCACATGCCGTGGAGCGGCTGGGCCCGTGAGCCATGGCCACTGAGCCTGCGCGTCCGGAGCCTGTGCTTCGCAACGGGAGAGGCCACAATAGTGAGAGGCCTGCGTACCACAAAAAAAAAAAAAAAAAAAAAGATTGATAAGGAGTCCTCAAGAGATAAGATCAGGGTCAAGAGAGTTTGGTTTCCTAGAGGTCAGGGCAACCACGAATTTAAAAAATAGTCAATGTTCGACATCATCATAAAATGGCAGAGAGAACAAGGAAGATAATGTTCTACAATGAGTATTTATATCATCTGTTATGAATCACTTTAGATTCTTTTGGCCTCAAAACTGTATCTTGGATATTTGGCCATTTTTATCTGTCCCAGCCTAGGGCTAATCTGTTTCTCCATGACCTCTGAGCACCTTTCTTGTGGGTACAGACCTTGGAGCTTCCTAGTGACAATGAGGCATGCAACACCAAGTCCTGTGGAGCTCACATGTACACAATCAGGAAGTGCAGGAGAGCTTAGTGCTTTGTGGGGCTCAACTTTCACCAGTGAGAGAAAAGAGCTAGTGAATATATTCTTATCTCTTCCTCTTTATGATGGGCTGCCGTAAAAAGCAGTCACTTAAAAGACCTCTCAGGAGACAGTCTCAGGAGATTGAGCAACTTGTCCTTGATACCCAAGTGCTGGCCAGGCTGAAAACACATCCTCTTCCTGGCTCTTCCTCCTCTGACACACTCTTTTTTTCTCTTATCCCTACTCCCAGAACTGCATTCCTTAATGAAGGAGTAGCACTTAACGCTTTGCTTAAGGCTCTGCCTTCTGGGGAAACCAGGCTGAGACAAGTATATATCCCTGTTGTAGTCAGCAAAAAAATCTATTTTAAGTGTAGGTATTTCATGTGATTTAATACCACAAAATGGAAATAATTTCTTTTTCTCTTCTTCTTAACCTAGCATCTGGGATCCTGTAGTTAAAAACAGAAATTAATGACTAGGTTGCCTTGAAACAAACAATACAAACTGCAATTAGAAAAAAATAATAATTAAAAACTATTAGTGTAAATTGAAAGCAAGAAAAAAATATTTAGCCAAAAGAGAACTAATGCCACATTTCAAGGAAATGCAGAGTAAATATTCAGTTGTTTGAATATGATAAAGGAGAAAGATGGAAATGAATTCGGGGATCATTTGGGAATATTAAGCCTAAGGTTTCCTCAAGAATTAAAGGCAGATAGCTTAGTCCAATTGACTTATTGTCTAGCTCTATACTGTTAGTTCTCAAAATGTGTTAGCCAGATGAGCAGCATCAGCACCACTGAGAACCTGGTAGAACCTGATGGAAAACTTCCCAGAACCCACCCCCAAACTACTGAATAACAAATTCTTCAGGTAGAGCCCAGAAATCTGCTCTCTAGGGATCCTGATGGATATTAAAGACTGAGAACCTATAAATAAGCAGGATCTATTTCATTTGGAGCAAAGAGTAGCTAAATTAAACAGTGATAGGCCACCTCCTCCATGAAGCAATTTTGATTTCCCCAAATGGAAATAACATTTCCTGCCTCTGAATTCCCAGAGCCTTTATATATACATCTTTAATTTGCATTTTTAAAACAAGGACAACTTTTGGGGGACAATTTGATAAAATATTCATGACATGTTTGAGTAGTCACTGTGAATCCTAACCTATCAGTTCTCAAAAGGAACCTGGGCAAATAAAGACATCCTTCATAATGGTCACCTGGCAAAGAATAGAATAACAGGCAAGATCACAGAATGCTGTTTTAGAAAAAAAGGCAATCTAATTTCTGTAAGGAAAAATATGTCTAAGTAATATTGGAAAATTATACAATGGGACACATGGAGACTAAAGGGTAGGTTTAACTTACTCTGACGTTTAAAATGCCTTAGGGTTCTACATAAAAGGCTATTGATCAGATTGAGTCAATAAGGGATAGAGGGGATGTTTGGTTATAGGTAGGAAACAAACATTAAAACCATCAACCCTCCATTAGGTATATGTGGGTTTCCTTGTCTGTTGGTCATGTATATGAAAGTATCAACTCTGGACTACTTATTCTAGTTTTTTTTTTTTGTTTTTTTTTTTTAGAATATGGTTCTTTATTTTTATTTTTTTAACATTTTTTGTATTAGTTTCTGCTTTATAACAAAGTGAATCAGTCATACATATACATCTGTTCCCACATCCCTTCCCTCATGCATCTCCCTCCCTCCCACCCTCCCCATCCCACCCCTCCAGGCGGTCACAAAGCACCGAGCTGATCTCTCTGTGCTCTGCAGCTGCTTCCCACTATCTATCTACCTTACGTTTGGTAGTGTATATATGTCCATGCCTCTCTTTCGCTTTGTCACAGCTTACCCTTCCCCCTCCCCATATCCTCAAGTCCATTCTCAAGTAGGTCTGTGTCTTTATTCCCGTTTTACCCCTAGGTTCTTCATGACATTTTTTTTTAATTCCATATATATGTGTTAGCATACGGTATTTGTCTTTCTCTTTCGGACTTACTTCACTCTGTATGACAGACTCTAGGTCTATCCACCTCATTACAAATAGCTCAGTTTCGTTTCTTTTTATGGCTGAGTAATATTCCATTGTATATATGTGCCACATCTTCTTTATCCATTCATCCGATGATGGACACTTAGGTTGTTTCCATCTCTGGGCTATTGTGAATAGAGCTGCAATGAACATTTTGGTACATGTCTCTTTTTGAATTATGGTTTTCTCAGGGTATATGCCTAGTAGTGGGATTGCTGGATCATATGGTAGTTCTATTTTTAGTTTTTTAAGGAACCTCCATACTGTTCTCCATAGTGGCTGTACCAATTCACATTCCCACCAGCAGTGCAAGAGTGTTCCCTATTCTCCACACCCTCTCCAGCATTTATTGTTTCTAGATTTCTTGATGATGGCCATTCTGACTGGTGTGAGATGATATCTCATTGTAGTTTTGATTTGCATTTCTCTAATGATTAATGATGTTGAGCATTCTTTCATGTGTTTGTTGGCAGTCTGTATATCTTCTTTGGAGAAATGCCTATTTAAGTCTTCTGCCCATTTTTGGATTGGGTTGTTTGTTTTTTTAATATTGAGCTGCATGAGCTGCTTGTAAATTTTGGAGATTAATCCTTTGTCAGTTGCTTCATTTGCAAATATTTTCTCCCATTCTGAGGGTTGTCTTTTGGTCTTCTTTATGGTTTCCTTTGCTGTGCAAAAGCTTTGAAGTTTCATTAGGTCCCATTTGTTTATCTTAGTTTTTGTTTCCATTTCTCTAGGAGGTGGGTAAAAAAGGATCTTGCTGTGATTTATGTCATAGAGTGTTCTGCCTATGTTTTCCTCTAAGAGTTTGATAGTTTCTGGCCTTACATTTAAGTCTTTAATCCATTTTGAGCTTATTTTTGTGTATGGTGTTAGGGAATGATCTAATCTCATACTTTTACATGTCCCTGTCCAGTTTTCCCAGCACCACTTATTGAAGAGGCTGTCCTTTCTCCACTGTACATTGCTGCCTCCTTTATCAAAGATAAGTTGACCATATGTGCGTGGGTTTATCTCTGGGCTTTCTATCCTGTTCCATTGATCTATCTTTCTGTTTTTGTGCCAGTACCACACTGTCTTGATTACTGTAGCTTTGTAGTATAGTCTGAAGTCAGGGAGCCTGATTCCTCCAGCTCCGTTTTTCATTCTCAAGATTGCTTTGGCTATTCGGGGTCTTTTGTTTTTCCAAACAAATTTTGAAATTTTTTGTTCTAGTTCTGTGAAAAATGCCAGTGGTAGTTTGATAGGGATTGCATTGAATCTGTAGATTGCTTTGGGTAGTAGAGTCATTTTCACAATATTGATTCTTCCAATCCAGGAGCATGGTATATCTCTCCATCTATTTGTATCATCTTTAATTTCTTTCATCAGTGTCTTATAATTTTCTGCATACAGGTCTTTTGTCTCCTTAGGTAGGTTTATTCCTAGATATTTTATTCTATTTGTTGCAATGGTAAATGGGAGTGTTTTCTTGATTTCATTTTCAGATTTTTCATTTTTCATCTCAGGAATGCCAGAGATTTCTGTGCATTAATTTTGTATCCTGCTACTTTACCAAATTCATTGATTAGCTCTAGTAGTTTTCTGGTAGCACTTATTCTAGTTTTAATTGATGGATCTCCAAGTAATTAAATTAGGTATCAATATTCACTAAACCAAAGGTTTTTAAATCTTTTAAGCAGGGGAACAACTTTTCCTCTACCTTGATATTTTTCTTAAAATGAAAATTTACCCATAATTGCTCTACGTAAAAATTAAAGCAGAATTGTTTTCGCCTCTGCCTTTAACTACCAGCAAAGATCTCTTCTCTTTCAGTAATTTTAGGGTTAGCAGGATGAGAAAACATACCATGCAGCCACTAACTTTAATTCTGGGCAGCCTCTGAGTAGAATTTGAGCAGCCTTTCTTTGAATAATTTTATGAGTATATTAAAACTTGAACATTATCATTTTGCAAATATCTTAGATATTATCCTTGCATAATTCGAATAACATGTTATAAAATAAAACAAACGCAACATTCTCTGGTTTGTGTTGGATAAATAGCCGTTAATATTGTGCTGTGGTTAGTCACACAATGTAGTGGTATAAAACTGGTTTTCAAATTATATATAATATTTTTTCATACAATTTATTGAAATATTTCACCATGTCAGACCTCTTACACTACCAGAGCTAACAGAGAGTAGAGTCGGTCCTCTGCATCCGTGGGTTCCACATTCGCAGATTCAGGCAACCAGGAATCGAATTTTGATTCAACCTGTGAAGCAGATCCCCCCATACAGAGAGCTGACTGTACTACCCCATTTTATATAAAGGATTTGAACATCCATGGACTTTAATATCTGCTTGGGCTCCTGGAATGAATCCCCCGTGAATAAAAAGGGACGTTGGTATACGAGTTCATTCTTGTGAATTCCATGCCCTCTTAAATGACTCAGAAGCTGTTTCAATGTTCCAGAGCATAAAAATACTGTTGAGAGACAAGGTATGTGGTTCTTATATAGGTAAATAAGACATACACAAAACTAGGAGTTCTAGATAATGCATCTCAAAAGAAGAAATTAACTGAACTCTGAAATACCTGAATATAGAATATGAAGAATTTTAATAGGGAGAGGAACAGACTAAATTGTATATTCTTCCAAATACCTATTCCACGTACATTTAGAGAAAAAATAGTTAATGTATAATAAGAGCAGTGCAAAGAGATCAACAGCTAGCACTAAAATATTATTGTCTTTATACAAGATAAATGAAATGTAAAAATACTAAAGTTCAGTACCACTGAAATCTTTGAATCTCTCAGAATCAATAAGTTCACAAAAATTACACACCTCATTAACTTCTACACAGATTGCAAAGCTAGCTATAATGTAAAAACAGGCAGACAGTCTGTCTCAATATTATTACAGGAAGGGTTGGTTAAATTAATAGCTCTTCATTGATTAAAAAATCTTGCATTTTACATGTTCTTAAGTTGGTTCCCACCATTACCTTTCAATAACAGAATGAGTCTTTGGAGAAATGTGGTTATATTGAACTACTGAAATACAAAGGTAGGCAGAAGAAGATGTTTACAATATTCTATCATTGTTTCCTGTTATAAAATGCTCTCTACATGAAAAGCATATCTGCATGCTTCCATATAGTCTTAGTGATTTTTTTTATGCTTAAAATTTCCTGCTAAGAATATAATTAGTAATGCTAACGAAGCACACAATATTATTACTCCATCGTAATATTCCTAGGTAAGACGTCATTTTGTCCAGGTAATATAGTATCTGACATTGCAAGTGATAATGCCACTGGGACTTTGTCCATTTGTAATCACTATACATTAGAAAATCATTTCTTACCACGTTACAAATCAACTGCATTTTTCAAATATTGATTCAGCTCCTTTCCACTTTTGCTCATTTAACAAAACGTATTAGTTATGTGACTTACTTAGAAAGTTTTTATTACAAATGTTAAATTCTTATTCAACTTACACGTTGACTTGTGTCCAGTAGAAACCCAAACTCTTTTTTTAATGCACATGAGCCTTTATTCTTAATGCAATCTGCTTCTTCCCTTGAAGGCTTCAATAGATAATTTACCTTGGGTATTGTCAAGGGTATAGAAACACATATATTTATTATATACAGCTAAGTTCATTTATGTTTCCGAAGGTCTCTTCAATCAAAACTTAGTTGATGACATTGTTATTAGTACCTTTGGTCTCATTATTTAATCCCTTTCACTGGTCTCTTCAGTTATATATGTGGCCATCTCAAAATCCATTTGTTGGCTCTGAAGCAACATCAAATTATGCTTTCATTTACTAGCCCTATGTAATTTTTAAGTATCTTTTAATATGTATCATAAATTATAATACATAATTAATATAACATTCATATATATTTATATATTTTATATTTGTGTATATACATATATTTAAACTCTTAGAGTAATTGAAAACACAAACACTTAAGTTGAGACACATTTCAAATAAAATAATCTGTTCCTTAGTCAGTAAGGAAATTTAGTTCTGAAAGATATATATGTATACATATATATATGTATGTATATATATTTATGCATAAAGCTATGCAGTGCCACACTACATGATATCCCACTATAAATTTGAGAGATTTAAATGCAGCAAAGTCAGTAAACAGAAAATATTTAGGTGTTTTTGAGGTTAGCTTGCTTATTCTTACATATAATTATTCTGTACATTTAAAAATGTATTTTATAAACTATATTTTTAAGCATTTTAGAATGTTAGGAACTTTAGATTTTCAAACTGTTTACCTGCACAGTGTCTGAACACTTATCCCTAATCAACTATGATGATATTAAGTTTTCACATTTGGTGATTTTGGGAAAAAACCAACATCACTTCCTCTTTTTTTCTTAGCTAAAGAGAACAAGATGCTTTATATAACAGGATGACCTATAACCTATGACATCAGTGCTTTACTGAGGTTGTTTATCATCTAATGTGTTGTTGTTTTGTTTCATGTTTTGAATAACATTCACTCAAATTTATATAAGATTTGAGGATTTCTTAAGAATAGTCGTATAGCAATCCAATAACATTTGGGTTTAATGACAATTATCACTGCTAACTGGTTAGAGCATATGTCAAATCCTTAATAACAACTAAAGACCATCGAGTTCATGGTGACCATGCCTTTTCATAATATAAATAGCTCTATGCATACTTGACATTGTTGTTATGGCAAATAAAAATGAAAATCTGGCAAGGTCACAGTGAGGTGAGGATGATTATTCCATCATGAAATTCAAGCCTATTTTGTGTTTGCTTACTTGGATATACCTGAACCTAAACTTTAAGATTGTGATCCCAGTGGTATGCTATTAAATGATGACATTTTTTTTACCTCTTAGTGAAAATTCAAAAACACTCCTGAAATCTCAAAATATTTGAATCATTAACGAGATTAATTTGGCAGACAATATTTGTAAACTTAGTTCACTTAATAAAGATATAGTTAGACATTTTTGTTGTTTTAATAGAAATAGAATAAAAAGGTAAAAAGGCACAATCTGTAGGAATTATTTAATTATTATTTAATTTTTCAGCTTCCACTGAGGCCATCACTTTAATCACTAAAAATACCTACAACAGATAAGAATCTAAGGGCTAAATAGAAAAAAAAATCACCAGTGCCAAATACATACATTTGTGTATAGTTTTTTCTCTTCAAAACACTACATATAGTTTACGTTAGAAAGCTTTAGTAAATAGATTTAATTGGCAAATTAATTAGCAAAAACATACAAGATAAAATTATCTAATTGTCACCATTTAGGACAGATTTCTATTTCTTTGTAGTAAATAATCCTTTTTTGTGCTCTAGTGTTCAAGACAATTTGTGTGTATTGCTGTACAAGAAATAATTCCGTTAATTTGTAATGAAAATGACAAGTAAGAAAATAGTAAATGAGAAAAATGCTTGTCAAAGATTCTGCTGTGTATGCCATTACTGAGGCATCACAAATATTACTTTGGCGTATTATTTGTGTTGGAATAATTTAAAAAAACTGTCACACATTCAGTATTCGCTATGTTCAGACACTGGCTAAACACTTAAGTACCATCAGTGTTAAGCCCAACAAAACATATAACATGATATTCTGGTACCCAGTCTATATGGAGAGGGGACATTGAGACCCAGAGACTATATAACATGCCCCCACGTCACACAGCTAGTAAGTATAGGATCTGGGATTTGAATGCTGTTTTCCAGCAGAAGAATTTCATATAATCACCTTCAAGGAGGTGAAGCATAATTCCCCACTGCTGAAGTTTGGGTTGTGCATAGTGTTTTCCTTCTAAAGAGCACAGTATGGAGAGGAAGGGGAAAAAGTAGCTTTACAGTGGAGACACCTGAAAAACACATCTCAAGTGTGGCAATCAAGGTTAACATCAACAGAAGTAAGTTATATTGATGCTATGAACTCTTGATATTATGTAATAAGAATGATACTTTGTCTCTGGGGACTTTTCCCAAAAACATATTACCTCTTTCTAATTATGATAAAAATATTAGAAACATCCCATTTAAAGCACATTGTGACAAAAGTGCCATACTAATATATTAATAACAGGGTAACTAGATTTGAGTTATATGGGAACTCTGCTCTATCATCACAATACTTTTGTAAATCTAAAACTGTTCTAAAATTAAAAGTTTATTTAAAAGTATGACAATGTCTCGTTGGGTTTATAAATACGAAGAAATAAAATGTATGACAGCAATAGCACTAAGTATAGGAAGAAGGAAAAGGACGTATGCTATAGTAATGTCCCTGAATTAAAAGTGAAGTTGTATATCATTTAAAAAAATAACTCATCCAACAGACAAAGACAAACATGAAAAGTAAAAAAGACCATATGGTTCCAAAAGTGAATAATAGCAAGATGGTAGTTTTAACCCAGGTATATCAGTAATTACATTAAGTTAAAAGGATCTAGGGCTTCCCTGGTGGCCAGTGGTTGAGAGTCTGCCTGCTGATGCAGGGGACACGGGTTCGTGCCCCGGTCTGGGAAGATCCCACATGCCGCGGAGCGGCTAGGCCCATGAGCCATGGCCGCTGAGCCTGCACGTCTGGAGCCTGTGCTCCACAGCGGGAGAGGCCACAACAGTGAGAGGCCCGTGTACCGCAAAAAAAAAAAAAAACAACTAAATGATTTAATAAAAGATAAAGATTTTCTTATTAAAACTTTTTTCCAGGTTTATTGAGATATAACTGACATAACGTTGTATAAGTTCAAGTTCTATAACGTAGTGATTTGATATCTGTATATACAGTGAATTGATTACCATAGTAAGTTTAGCTAACGTCCATCACCTCACACAGTTACAAAAATTTTTTATCTTATGATGAGAATTTTTCAGCTCTACTCTCATAGCAACCTTCAAATGTCCAAAAATAGTATTGTTAGCTATAGTCATCATGTTGTACATTACAAGCTTAGAACTTATTTATTATACCCTTTAACCACCTTCACCGAATCCCCCCCAGCCCCCCATCACCCCCACTGCCTCTGGTGGCCACAAATTTGATCTCTGTTTCTGAGTTTGGTTTGTTTAGATTTCACATGTAAATGAGATCGTGCCGTATTTGTGTTTCTCTGCCTAACTTAGCATAGCATAATGCCCTTAAGGTCCATCCTTGTCCTCGCAAATGGCAGGATTTCCTTATTTTTTTATGGCTAACTAGTATTTGTGTATGTCTGTGTGTGTGAGATTTTCTTTCTTTATGCATCCAACGATGGACATTTAGGTTGTTTCCATGTCTTGGCTACTGTAAATAATGCCAGAATGAAAAGGAAAGTGTAGATACCTCTTTGGTGTATTGATTTTGTTTCCTTCAGATATATACTCACAAGTGGAACTTCTGGATCATATGGTAGTTCCATTTTTAATTTTTTGAGAAACCTCCATACATCGTATATCCATGGAGGCTGTACCAATATACATACCCACTAACGGTGCACAAGGGTTCCCTTTTCTCCACAACCTCACCAGCATTTGTTATTTCTTATCTTTTTAGTGATAGCAATTCTAAAGGTTATGAGGCGATATCTCATTGCACTTTTGATTTGCTTTTCCCTGATGATTAGTGATATTGAACATCTTTACATGTATCTGTTGCCCATTTGAATGTTTTCTTTGGAAAAATATCTATTCAGTTCCTCTAAACATTTTTAATTGGATTGTGTGGTTTTCTGATATTGAATTACATGAGTTTGTTTTATATTTTGGATATTAACCCCTTATCTGATATGTGGTTTGCAAATAATTTCTCCTATTTCACTGCTTGTCTTTTCATTTTGTTGACTTTATTCCTGTAAAGAAGCTTTTTAGTTTGACCCAATGCACATTTTTATTTTTTATTTTGTTGCTTTTGCTTTTGGTGTCATATCCAAGAATCATTTCTAAGACCCATGTCAAGGAACATTTTCTTCTAGGAGTTTTAAGTCTTTAATCCATTTCAAGTTAGTTTTTGTGAGTGGTGTAAGACAGGGCTGTCCAGTTTTCCCAACACCATTTATTGAAAATACTGTCCTTTCCACATTATATGTTCTTTGTTTTTTGGCATAAATTAATTGTCCATATATGTGTGGGTTTACTTCTGGGCTCTCCATTCTGTTCCATTCATCTGTGTGTCTGTTTTTCTGCCAGTAACTTGTTGTTTTGATTACTATAGCTTTGTGGTATAAGTTGAAATCAGGTAGTCTTCTTTTATTTCAGGATTGCTTTGCCTATCCTTCCCCTTCAGGATTTTATTTCTGGATTCCTTTTATTTCTGGATTCCTGGTTTTATTTCAGGATTCCTTTGTGGTTCCATAAAAATTTTAGAATTATTTGTTCTATTTCTGTGGAAAATGTCATTGGCATTTTGAGAGGGATTGCGTTACATCTGTGGATTATTTTAGGTAATATGTGCTTTTAAACAATGTTAGTTTTTATAATCAATAAGCATGAAACATCTTTCTGTTTCTTTGTGTCTTCTTCAATTTCTTTCAACAATGTCTTATAATTTTTAGTATACAGGCTATTCACCTCCTTCATTAAATGTATTCCTAGGTAGTTTATTCACTTTGTTGCAATTGAAAATGGGATGGTTTTCTTAATTTCTCTTTTTGCTTTTGTTGTTAGTGTATAGAAATGCAAAAGATTTTTGTATATCAATTTTTTACCCTGAAACTTTACTGTATTCACTTATTACTTCTAAGAGTTTTGAGTAAAGTCTTTAGGATTTTCTATGTATAATATCATATCATACACAAATTGTGACAGTTTTATTTCTTCCTTTCCAATTTGGATGCCTTTTATGCTTTTCTCGCCTAATTGTTCTGGCTAGGACTTCCAATACTATGTTGAATAAGAGTGGTGAGAGTGGGCATCCTTGTCTTACTCCTGATCTTAGAGGGATAGCTTTCTTTTTTTCACTGTTGAGTATAATGTTAGCTGTGGGTTTGTCATATATGGCCATTATTATATTCCTTCTATATACATTTTATTGAAAGTTTTTATCATAAATGTGTATTGAATCTTGTCAAATGCTTTTTCTGCATCTTTTGAGATTATATGATTTTTATCTTTTATCTTATTAAGCTGGTGTATTACGTTGATTTTCAGATGATGAACCATACTTGCATCCCTGGATTAATCCCACTTGATCATGATTTATGGTGCTTATAATGTATTATATTTGCTCTGCTAAAATTTTCTTGTAGATTTTTGTATCTATTTTCATCAGAGATATTAGCCTGTAATTTCTTTTTTGTGTGTTTTCATTGTCTGGTTTTGGTATCATGGTAATGTTGGCCTTGTAAAATGAGTTAGGAATGATTCCTTCCTCTTCAGTTTTTAGAAAGGTCTGAGAAGGGTAGGTACTAAATCTTCTTTGAATGTTTGGTAGAATTCACCTGTGAAGTTTTCTGGTCCTGAACTTCAGTTTTTGGAATATTTTTGATTACTATTTTTAATTTTCCTTACTAGTGATCAGTCTGATCGGATTTTCTATTTCTTCACAATTCAGTCTTGAAAGGTTGTATTATCCTAAGAATTTCCCATTTCTTCTAGATTGTCCAGTTTATTGGTATATAGCTGTTCATAGCATTCTCTTATAATTCCTTATAAGAAATTACATTGTAATTTCTCTTATTTCCTTTCTGATTTTACCTGAGCCTTCTGTCTTTTTTTCTTAGTAAGTCTAACTAAAGGTTTGTCAATTTTATTTTTTCAAAGAATGAGCTCTTAGTTTCATTGATCTTTTACTTTTTTTTTTTTTAGTCTCTATTTCATTTATTTCAACTCTGATTGCTTTTTCTTTTTTCCCCTCTACTGACTTTGGGCTTCGTTTGTTCTTCTTTTTCTAGTTCCTTGAGATGTGAGATTAGATTGTTTATCTGAGATTTTTCTTGTTTTTTGAGGTGGGCCTGTACTGCTATAAACTTCCCTCTTAGTACTGCTTTGCTGCATCCCATAGATTTTGGTATGTCATATTTCGTTTTTGTTTTTCTTCAGGTATTTTGGATTTCTCGTTTGATTTCTTTGTTGACCCAGTAGTTATTCAGTGACATATGTTTTAGTCTTCAGATATTTCTGATTTTTCCAGCTTTCTTCTTATAGCTGATTTCTATTTTCATACTATTATGATCAGAAAAGATGCTTGATATGATTTCAATTTCCTTAAATTTATTGAGACTTATTTTGTACCCCAACATATGGTCTATCCTTAAAAATGTTCCATGCGCATTTGAGAAGAATGCGCATTCTGTGTTCAGATGGAATGTTCTATTTAATTCTATTAAGTCCATTTGGTCTAATGTTTCATTTAAGGCCAGTGTTTCCTTGTTGACTTTCTGTCTGGATGACCTATTCATTGATGTAAGTGGGGGTTAAAGTCCCCTACTATTACTGTATTGCTGTCAGTTTCTCCCTTTAGATCTATTAATAATTGTTTTAAATGTTTTGGTACTCCTAAGTTAGGTGCATATATATTAATAAATGTTATGTCTTCCTGATAGATTTTCCCCTTTATCATTACATATTGTCTATCTTTGCTCCTTACCTTTATTGGCCTGAAGTCTCTTTTGTCTGATATGACTATAGCTACACCCAATTTCTTTTGGCTTCTGTTTGCTTGGAGTATCATCTTCCATCTTTTCACTTTTAGCCTA
This sequence comes from Mesoplodon mirus, assembly GCF_964341445.2. Lineage (NCBI taxonomy): Eukaryota > Metazoa > Chordata > Mammalia > Artiodactyla > Ziphiidae > Mesoplodon > Mesoplodon mirus. Next base: position 48,950,294 of record NC_138985.1, on the reverse strand, counting down.
TGTTTCTCTTTGGAGCTGAGTCTCCTGGAGGCAGCATATAATTAGGTCTTATCTTTTAATCCATCCAGCCACTCTGTCCTTTGATTGGTGAATCCACTCCATTTATATTTAGGATGATTATGGATAAATGAAGACTTAGTACTGCCATTGTGGTTGCTCTATATCTCTTTTGTTTCTTTTTCCTTGTGTTTCTGTCTGCCATTTTCGTTTATTGGTTTTCTCTGATGTTTTTCTTAATGTACTCTGTTATGTTTTTAGTCTCTGCTCTAGATTTATGTTTTGTGTATAAAACGTCTCACAGATAAAATTATCCTTTTTCTGCAGATAGCATCTTATCTTCGTTTGCTTATATGGGTTCTATCTTATTCTTCTTCCCCTTTTATGTTTTTGTTGTCTCAAATTATCCCTATTTATGTTGTGAGTTTGTTACCAAATTAAAATATCAATAGCTATAGTTATTTTTACTGCTTTTTTTCCTCTTTAACCTTTTTGCTATAACTAAGTGTTTAACAACCTATTCTGATATAGACTTGCAATTTTCTGATTCTTTTTGTCTATTTATCATCTTAAAGTTTTGTGTGTTTTTGCCTTTTCATTTCAGGTAGAAGAGCTTCTTTTAGTATTTCTTGTAAGGGAGATCTAGTGTTGATGAATTCCCTCAGCTTTTGTTTGTCTGGGAAAGCCTTTATTTCTCCTTCATATCTGCAAGATAACATTGCTGAACAGCGTGTTCTTGGCTGACATTTTTTATCTTTCAATATTTTGGGTATGTCATTTTACTCTCTCCTAACCTATAGAGTTTCTCCTGAGAAACCTGCCGATAGCCTAATGGGAGTTCCATTGCAGGTTACTGTCTTTTTTTCCTCGGCCTGCCTTTAAAGCAAATTTTTTTAAATAAAATTATTTATTTTTATTTATTTATTTTTGGTTGTGTTGGGTGTTCGTTGCCTAGCATGGGCTTTCTCTAGCTGCGGTGAGCAGGGGCTACTCTTTGCTGGGGTGCTCGGGCTTCTCATTGCAGTGGCTTCTCTTGTTGCGGAGCACAGGCTCTAAGCGAGCAGGCTTCAACAGTTGTGGCACATGGGCTTAGTTGCTCCACGGCATGTGGGATCTTCCCAGACAAGGGCTCGAACCCATGTCCCCTGCATTGGCAGGCGAATTCTTATCCACTGCCCCACTAGGGAAGTCCCATTTGTATAACTTTTTAAAATTAGATTCTGCATATGAGTGATATCATATGATATTTTTCTTTCTCCATCTGACTTACTTGACTTACTATGATAATCTCCAGGTCCGTCCATGTTGTTAGAGATGGCATTATTTCATTCTTTTTAATGGCCGAGTAATATTCCGTTGTATATATGTACCACATCTTCTTTATTCATTCATCTGTCGATGGACAATTAGGTTGTTTCCATGTCTTGGCCATTGTAAACAGCACTTCAGTGAACACTGGGGGTGCATGTATCCTTTTGAATCATGTTTTTCTCCAGATATATGCCCAGGAGTGGGATTGCTGGATCATATGGTAGCTCTATTTTTTATTTTTTTAAGGAACCTCCATAGTGTTCTCCATAGTGGCTGCACCAACTTACATTCCCACTGACAGTGTAACAGGGTTCCCTTTTCTCCACACCCTCTCCAGCATTTATTGTTTGAAGATTTTTTGATGTTAGCCATTCTGAACAGTATGAAGTGATACCTCGTTGTCGTTTTGATTTGCATTTCTCTAATAATTAGTGATGTTAAGCATGTTTTCATGTCCTTTTTGGCCATCTGTATGTCTTCTTTGGAGAAATGTCTATTCAGTTCTATCCATTTTTTGATTGGGTTGTTTGAGCATGAGCTTTAGTAGTTGTGGCTCACGGGCTTAGTTGCTCCACAGCATGTGGAATCTTCCCGGACCAGGGCTCAAACCCATGTCCCCACATTGGCAGGAGAATTCTTAACCACTGCACCACCAGGGAAGCCCCTAAAATTTTTTTGACACTTATAGTGTATCTTGGAGAAGGTATTTTATGTTGAGATAATTAGCTGTTCTCTTAGCTTTGTTGAATTGTATATCAAGTTCCTTCCCCTGGGAAGTTCTCAACTATCATTTCTTTAAATAAACTCTCTGCTCCTTTTTCCTTCTCTTATCCTTCTGCGATACCCATTGTCCCTATATTGCCTTTCCTAATGGAGTTGAAGAGTTCTTATACATTCATTTAAAAAAATTTTTAGTTCTCTCTCTTTTATCTGAATCATTTCTAGATTTATATCTTAGAGCTCACTAATTCTCTCTTCCATTTGGTCTGCTCTATTTCCAACATTTTCCAGTGTATTCTTCATCTCATTTATTGAGTTCTTCAGCTCCAGAATTTGTTTGTATTTTTTTTAGAGTTTTAATCTCTTTGGTAAAGTATTCTTTCTGCTCATTAATTTTATTCCTGAGCACATTGAACTGCCTTTCTGGGTTTTCTTATAGCTCACTGAATTTCTTCATGACAGCTATTTTGAATTCTCTCTCAGTTAGATCATAATCTTCCATGGCTTATGTTTGGTTCCTGGAGAATTGCCATTTTCTTTTTCTGACACCATGTTATCATTGTTTTTCTTTTTTTTTTTTTTTTTTTCCAAGGCACATTTAATTTAATATCAAGAGTGCAATGTGAAAGTCCCAAATACAGTGAAGGAACACATTCCCCCATTAACACCAACGACAATGCTCTTTCAACATGTGCCTGTTGAATGGAATGGGGATTTAATAAATTTCACTACTGAAAAAAATAACGCAGTGGGTCTCATCACAGCTAATATCCTTATACAATCTAGTTGTGAAATGAATGTTTATAATGCTTCAAACAGTTTAGACCTGAAGTTTGATACCACACCTTCATTATTTGTACAGTCCTCAATAAGATTATCTACAGTATTAGCAACCATTCAAAGAACAAACCATTGAGTAAAACCACATTGATTTAAGGCTCAATCAAGTAATATGGAGCCCCAAACTAAATGGTTAAATATATGAACTACTTGTACTGACATCTATTATTTGATTCTCTCATGACTATTAAGTTGGTTCTTAGCAAATAAACCCTTTAAAGGCAAAATTCACCTCATTTGAGTTTGACCCAGAAGTTCAACAACAATCACGAAGTCCACAGTCTTATTGGCAAAACTGATATACAGGGTCTCTAAGTCACTATGCTCAAGGTTAAGAGCGATGCATATTCCATCTTTACATTTACTGGAATTTTGCATGTTCAATTCATGATTTTAAATCTCTAGGTTTTCATTCCTCCAAACTGTCTGAAGACACAGTGTGCCACAGACTTAAGACTTCTGTTTCTCCCTCTGTTTTCTTCAAACAGAAACATTTCTCAAGTGTCTACACGTCTAGAAGGGGAATTTTTCGGAGGTGGCCACTTCTTCGGAATAGTCCGACACCATCAGGCCTCTGAAGCAAGGGGAGGAGGAAGAGAAAAAAGCTGAAACACAGGGTTCCTCTGGTAAGTTTTACATTAACCATTACAAGCTGGATAGTATAAGAATGTGGCTTTTTGGCTCAAAAAATCTGAGTCTTGGTGTGGAAATGAGTACTTGGCTGTCCCACCACAGCTTTCTCATAGTGGGACTGTCAGGGAAGTCTTGACTGGGGAGTATGATTTGTTTACGTATCAGGCGTAAACTTCCAGGCACTCAGTTCATTTTGGGCTTGTTCCAGTTTGTCTTTAGTCTGTTCCAGTTCACCTTTCATTTTTAGGAAAAACAAGTTGATCGCTGGGTCTACCACTGTTGATCTCAGTTGGGCAACGCTAGGCTGCTGGACTTGCTTGAGGTACTGGATTTGAGTAGTACACTCTTGCATCTCTTGCTCCTTGGTTGCTAGTCGCATTACAAGAATGTTTTCCCTGCGTGCAGACTCTTGCTGTTGTTGCTTTAGTTTTTCTTCAGATTCCCTTAAGCCAGTTACATCATTAGAGTTAAGATCTGTGTACTTGCCCTCCAAAGCTTGCACATATACTTCATATTGTTTCCACCTGAGAATTAATTCATCTCGTGCCATAATTTTGAAGTCTGTTTCACTCAGTCGAACATTTTTAGGAAGAGGTTCCTCATTGGTCATCTTGAATCCTCCTGACGGAGGCCGCGCCGGCGCCGCCCAGTCACATAGGCTGATCCCGTGCTACCCGCTCGCTGCCCAGGCCACCCAACCCCGCTGCCGCCGGCCCCTGCACTCCTGCTCTATCATTGTTTTTCATGGCTCTTGGTGTGTCCTTCCTCTACTGGCTCATTTGAAGTAGTGAGCATCTTTCTTATTTAGGTAAAGCTTTTTTTTTTTTTTTCCTTACTTTCTTCTGACAATATAACAAGTTAGTAACTAGAGGCCTTTCTTCTGTTTTGCAGTAGGTGATACTAGCTCTCATTGTCCCTGCTTGAACCTCCAGGGTCACTGGTGATTTGCTGTTGCCAGTGTTGCTGGCATCATTGTCAGGAGCACCAAGATGGCAGCACCTTCCAATGTTACCTGAATCACAGGCACAACCACAATGATAGGGGGTGCAGTGTGGAGCTAAGTTCACAAGCATTTCTGTTGCATCCAGGGTTATTAGATTTTCAGGTGTCATCACAGGCCGGGGTGGCCAGAGTTGTGGGCCCTGCTGCTACTGCTGCCTGGTTTCCTGAGGCTGCAGACACCACTGTGGTTAAGAGACCAGAGTTGTGTGCACTTCCTCCCCTGCCGCTACTAGGTTATCTAGGTTATCTGGGGGTACAGGCTCAGGTACCACAGACAGGAGGCCAGAATCATGGGCACCACCTCTGCTGTCCCCCAGTTTGGCCTCCTTTATGTATTCCAATACACCCACCTTCTGATGTACAGGTGTGGATTTCTGCAGCATCCTGGTGTGTTTGACAGAGGAACTTTTCTTGAGTTATGGCTGTTTTACTAGTAGTTGATTGAAAGGGGGAGCCTTGATGCTGATGTCAGTCTCTTTGCATACTGATTTTTTTTTTTTTTTTTTGCGCAACTTTACAGAATTTGTTGATTAGACCTGACAGCTTTTTGGTGGAGTCTTTGGGATGTTCTATACATAAAAGTATAACAGCTGTAAATAGAGAAAATTTTACTTCTTCTTTCCAATACTGATGCCTTTTATTTTACTTTCTCACCTGATTGCGCTGGCTAGGATTTTCAGTAGTACGTTGAACAGGAGTGGCAAGATTGGACGCCCTTGTCCAGCTCCTTTTCTTTGAGGGAAATCTTTCAATATTTTACAGTTTAGTATGATGTCAGCTGTGGGCTTGTCATAGATGGTCTTTGTTTATGTTGAGGCACATTCCTATACACCCAATTTGTTCAGAGTTTTTATCATAAATGTTTTATCATGATGTTAAATTTTGTCAAATGCTTTTTCTGCATCTGTTGAGATGATCATATGATTTTTGTCTTTCATTCTATTACTGTGATGTTTATTGATTTGCATAGGTTGAACCATTCTTGTATCCCAGGGATGCTTTTAATGTACACAATATTATATATAAAAAACCCTAAAGACTCCACTCCAAAACTCTTAGAAATAATAAATGAATACAGTAAAATTGCAGGGTACAAAATCAATATACAAAAATCTCTTTCATTTCTATACACTGACAACAAACTAGCAGAAAGAGAAATTAAGGAAACCATCCCATTTTCAATTGCAACAAGATGAATAAAATATCTAGGAATAAATTTAATGTTATCATTTCAGTGTACTGGAGAATTCAGTTTGCTTCTATTTTCTTGAGAGTTTTTGTATCTATATGCATCAGGGATATTGGCCTGTAGTTTTCCTGTAGTATCCTTATCAGGCTTTGGTATCAGGGTAATGTTGGCCTCATAAAATAAGTTTGGGAGTGATCCCTCCTCTTCAGTTTTTGAAAGAGTTTGAGAAGTATTTGTGTTAATTCTCTAAACACTTAGCAGAATTCACCAGTGAAAACTTCCAATCCTGAGCTCTTTTTCATTGGGAGGATTCTGAAGACTGATTCAATCTCCTTACTCATTACTGCTCTGCATAGATTTTCTATTTCTCTCTGATTCATCCTTGGTATGTTATATGTTGCTAGGAATTTGTTTCTTCTAGATTTTCCAGTTTGTTTGCATATAGTTGTTTATAGTAGTCTCTTTTGATCCTTTGTATTTCTGTGGTATCTGTTGTAATGTCATCTCTTTCATTTACAATTTTACTGATTTTAGTCTTCTTTCTTTTTTTGGTTAGTCTGTCTAAAGGTCTGCCAATTTTGTTTATCTTTTCAGAAAACCAAGTCTTAGTTTTGTGAATCTTTTCTATTGTTTTCCTATTCTCTAATTTATTTCTGCTCTAATCTTTATTTTATTCTTTCTTCTGTTAACTTTGGGCTTAGTTTCTTTTTCTTTTTCTAGTTCCTTTAGGTGTAAAGTTAGTTTATTTAAGATCTTTCTTTTTTTTTAATTGAAGTATATTTGATTTACAATGTATTAGTTTCAGATATACAGCATACTGATTCAATATTTTATAGATTATACTCAATTTATAGTTATTGTAAAATATGGGCTCCATTCCCTGTGCTGTACATTGCATCCTTGTATCTTATTTTATACCTAGTAGTTTGTACCTCTTAATCCCCTTCCCCTATCTTGCCATTCTCCCCACCCTTCTTCCCACTGGTAACCACTAGTTTGTTCTCTGTATCTATGAGTCTGTTTCTTTTTTTTTAGTTTATCACTTATTTTTTTTATGTCTATTAGGTTAATTTGTTCTATATTGTTCAAATTTGATGTTCCCTTATTGTCTGGATGATATATCCATGGTTAAGAGTGAATTAAGTCTTCAGTTATTATTGCATTGGTATATATTTTCTCTTTTGGTTTTATTTGTATTTGCTTTACCTATTTAGTTGCTCCAATGTTGGGTGCATTTACAGTTGTTATATCTTCTTTATGGATTGAGCCCTCTATCATTATATAGTGACTTTTTTGTCTTTTTTGAGCAATTTTAGTTTAAAGACTATTTTGTATGATATAAATGTAGCTACTACTGCTTCCTTTTCTTTTCTTAGAATAATCTTTTTCCATCCCTTCATTCTCAGTCCATGTGTGTCTTTAAAGCTAAAGTGATTATCTTGTAGGCAGCATATCATTGGATCATGTTTTTTTTTTAATCCATTCAGCCATTCTGTGTCTTTTGATTGGATAATTTAATCAATGTACATTTAAAGTAATTACTGATAATTAAGAATTTACTATTGTCATTTTAATTGTTTCTGATTATTTTATAGGTTCATTGTTCCTTGCTTCTCATCTTGCTGCCTTCCTCTGTGATTTTATGACCTTTTGCATTTGCAGGCTTTGACTTCTTTATTATAATTTTTTAATTACTACAGGTTTTTCCTTTGTTACCAAAGGCTTACATAAAATATGTTATATTTATAGCACCCTATTTTACTTCAATAGCATTAAGTTCTATAGCATTTTAAACTTTACACTTTTATTTCTCTCCCTTCATATTTTAGGATATTGATATCACAAATTACATATTTTTTATACTGTGTATCCAACAATGAATTTTTGTAGTTATGGTTATTTTTAATTCATTTGTTCTTTATCTTTTAACCTAGAATTGTAGATAAGTTATACAGCACCAGTACAATATTAGAGAATCTAACTTTGACATATTTACCATTACCAGTGAGTTTTACACCAAACTTCAGATGCTTTTATGGTATTAATTACCATCTCTTTGTTTCCACTTTGAAGAAATCTCTTAAGCATTTCTTGTAAGGCAGGTCTGGTGATGATAAACTCTCTCAGCTTTTGTTTGTTTGAGAAAGTCTTTATCCTTCATTCTGAAAGGCAGTTTTGTCAGGTATAGTATTCTTGGTTGACAGTGTTTTTTCTTTCAATATTTTGAATATATCATCATATTGTCTCCTGACCTGAAAAGTTTTTTTGAGAAATCAACAAATATTAAATGGCCTATTAAAAAAAAAAAAAAAAAAGCAGAGTCAAAGCAGCAACAAAAGAAGAGAACTCCTTGGCAGCCAAAATGATGTTGTACTGAGTAATGTTCTAGGACAGCTCCATGAAGTTGTAAGAACAACACTACCCTCTACAGACAGAAAAGCATGCATCAGTGGAGAGTCTCAACTTTGTGTAGTCTTTAGGGTGTTGATGTTACACTTGGTTTGTCAACATCAGATGATGGATTGGTATAGCCTTGAGATTGGATCATGTCAACTAGGGACCACAGATCGTCAAACCAGTGGGAAATGGGGAGATGGGACACAAATTTTTTTTTCTTATAATAACATGGTAGCACTTATCCCATATACTGGAAAGAAAGAAATTGAGCACATTTGGTCACTGGAAGCAGCAGAAAGGGGAAATTTTGGCCTCTCTTCTCTCTCCACCCCCACAAGGAAAATACAGTTCTCTGTATTTACTTTCATCATCATAAGCTAGAAAACTCAGATTCCTTTTTGATTCTGCTTTTTTGATTAATCCCCATATTCAAACAGTTACTAGATACTAAGCTTTCTACAAAATGTCCTATCTTTATTACTCTTGTCTTTGTTCAGGTCTTTATAATCTCTAACCTATATGAATATATTCCTTCATGCAATTTTTTGATCACCTATCTCGTTTGGACCCATGGTAGTCATGAGAGAAGCACTATGATGAAAAAAGATAGAGGTGGTCTGTTCCCCATGATGATTGTGAACTCTGGTTAATAGTGTCAAATGTTTAGGCAATGATGAGTACAGTTGTGAGAAAGAACAGAGACTTACAGCAATCGCTAGAAGAGTCATCTATTCTAAATTTAGGATATCAGGCTTCTTAGAAGAATTGGTTCTACACTAAAATCAGAAGGATACAGCACGAGTAAATTAGTCAGATAGAATGAAAATACCTGGATGTAAAAAATTGTGAAAAAGAGCAGCAAACTGAAAATTATTTTTTAGTATATGTCAGAATAAAACGCTTAAAAATGAAATACAAAAAAATTAAATGGTATTTTTTTCTTCTAGGCTTGTGTGTGTGCACACAATACATATCACATATGTGTGCGTGTATATCTCCACACACATATACATGATCAAATATATGTGTATATATGACTATATATAATTATAGTTATCTACTTCTTTAGAAACATATATATTTAGATGACTAATTACTGAATTTTACATAGCTGAAACATTCCTTTATATCTAGGAAGAATTTTGGAGGAAAATGAGGGCAAATTATCCACTTGCAGGGACAATTCAGAAGCATATGGAAAGTCAACAAGGTAACTATGGCATAGTTCTTCCTGTGTTTGCTGACAAGTAACAGGGCAGCACCATATGCTTCCATGTACATTACCCCCGGAGGGCAGTGCCATATGTTCACACGTATGTCACCCTCGTTTGGCCTTCTGTATAAGGCAGTGTCCCAAGGGGTATGCTGAAAGGGGAAAGAGAAAGCAGCCACAATGTGAGTATGAGGATGTGGTGTGTTTCCTCTGCTGACAGATTTTGTTAGACCGTCATTCAGTTGGCAAGCACCCAGAACAGCTGCTTTAACCTGGAGCAAAGGTCTTTGTGATATTACAAAATCTCCTCAATGAGTGAGACAGTGGAGTGAAGGTGATGCACCCTTTGGGAGTGGACTTTTCCTCCCTAGTGTGACATGCGGAAAAGGCAATAACTATCATCTAAGACTTAACACTCACAGAATTTTGATCTCACTCTCTCTCCTTTGCTAGTAAGTTTTTATAAAATGGATGAACATCTATTTGCACATAAGTGAAATCCTTCATATTTAAAAGGGGCAGACTAAGAGAATGAGGAATTTAAAGAACTCTGTTGTTGACAGTTTGTTTTATTACAATTTAGTAATTAAATATCTGTGTTGTTAACCTATCAAAATTCATGTCTGACTTTTTAGGAATATATATCAAGTCTGCATTATGTTATAGTTTGGGCCAGATTTATGTTCTGTCTTACCAGAAAGTGGCAAAAATGAGGGAAAGCATTTCACAAACTCCTAAGTGACTCATAATGATTCATAGGCTCTGTTGAGCCTGCTGAAAAGTTACATGGTTTTATTTATCTTGTAACAGGCATCAGGAATAGATGGAGAGCTTATTGTAAAGCCAATCTCAAAATGCCTTGGCCTCTTAGCTATATTTCCTTTATAGAATTTATAGATATATTAATTTATCTATATTTAATGCTATATTTGGCTTTCTAAAATTAAGTCAATTTCAAATTCAAATATATTTAAATAATTAATGAAATACTATTGAAGTTTATATTTACCAGTCGATATACATGGAGAAGATGTTAAAAGGTTCATAAATCCAGTTCGTACTATTACAATTAATGAAATACAATTAGTATCATTTTTTTAATGCTTTCTTCTACATTCCTGCTTCCATCAAAACAATATAAGGTTAAACCAGTAATAAAGTTAATAGCTCTGTTCAGTAATCGAATTCAAGTTTTGTGTCACAAGAGAAAAGTTTGAATTTCAAAGTAGAAGATTTTCCTCTTTGTTATTTTTAGGGGAACATAATTTGAGATCTACATTTGGAAGAATCTTTCATTGTTGGAAAACTCTGAAGTAGCTATCTGGGTTTTACCAGAAAAAAAAAAAAGAGGTATTATTATCCCTTATTTTAAATATGTAAGTTAAAACTCAGGAAGGTTTTATAACTATTCTGTATAGCTAGTAAGCAGGCAGTACCAAGCTATAAACCCAGGTCCATTTCACTACAAGAGATTTATTTTCCCACCACACTCTGTTTTGTGTTATGTAAATGGATCAATGCTTCTTCATTTGTTTTCTCACATAGACAGAGGGACAGTTGTGAGGTGCATCTAAGAAGACTCCTTAGAAGGTCCTGAGATATTGAGCCCAGTCATCTATCCACCTTAATAATAAATTCTTGTGTTTCTTCCTCCTTCCTGTTTCACTCCCACCATTCTTCACTACTATTATTTGTGATTACTTCTCACAGTACCTTCAAGGAAGCTGTAGTCTCTGGCTCTCCTGTCTTAGATACCTTCTCTTTCCTTTTTTACTCCTTATTTTCTTTCTGGAGCCTCTGAAATTATTTCCTTCCAAATCAACTACTTGCACATGAATTTTTTTCTCAGAGTCTTTCTGGAGAAAGCTTAAATAAAGTAAGTACTTTAAAAAAAAATCCCTTTCTTTCATTTTTCTCCTTCTCTTCCAATCCCATTTCTTATTGGAAACCTTTCTCTTCTTAATAGGCACTCAGGGTCCTCATGGTCTCTCTATATTTGCTTTCTATTAAAACGTGCCCTCATAAAAGGATATATTAATCTGGTTTACTCTGGAGAGTAAATTATCAGTACTAATAAGACTTAGGGTCTTATGCCTCTTTGCAGCACTTGAACTTTAGCATAGGGACAAGGTTGTACCCAATGTTTTAAAACTCTGATCACAGAATTTGTTATCTTTAATATTGGGGATAGAAGCTTTTAAAAGGTTGGTGATGAGGGACTTCCCTGGCGGTCCAGTGGTTAAGACTCCATGCTTCCACTGTAGGGGGCGTCGATCCCTGGTTGGGGAACTGGGATCCCGCATGCCCTGCAGCATGGCCAAAAAACAAAAACACAAACAAAAAAAGTTGGTGATGTGAGTAGGAGCTTGTCTAAAATCATAGCTAGTAAATAGTCATCTATCTTCCTTCTTACAAAATTCTATGATGTAGCTGAAAATAATATATATTCATATGGCTTTCATCAACATACATATTCCTACAGTTTCATTTTTTTTACATTCAAAAATGATTTATGAACTCAAAACATTATAAAATATATTTTTTCTTAAGCCCCAAAGCCATCTTTTCTCAGCCTATATGGTAATTTTGTTCTGAATGGTTATAGTTTTCACTAGGTAAAGTTAGTTTTTTCATGATGCCTGACCAACTGTCTATCATAGCATTCTTTTTGAAAAGAATAATAAAAGTACCACAAAAAGAAAAGCAACTCACTCAGGTGGACAAGAAAACAGACTCCCTGGCATACTCAATATGATTAAATAGCAATAAAAAAGATCATTGCAATACACACGAAGAAGCTCAGATGGCCAATCTGATGCCACAATTTGCATGGTGTGTCACAACTCAAACTCTGAGTGGTAAACATGGCATCAGTTTAGCTATTGGCAAGAGTATGAGAACATGGGAGAAGCTGTTAAATCACACAGCCTGTGATGTTTCCCCACTGCAGTCTGACTCGCTCAGATATCACTGTGCCAGAGTAAACAGGAAATCACTCCAGACAAATATCATCAGAGCATCCTGTTCCTAAAATGCCTAGCAGAGTTTAGTACATAGAAACAATACTTTGATAGGCTCCATCCATTGTAAGTCAAAAGGCTTTGACAGTCCCTCACTAATCTCTTATCCGGTCTCTCAATAAACCAAATGGAAATCAATTTTCTAAGTTAGAATTTGGTCTCAGAGTTCAAGGAAATATGACACAGATGCTTAGAAAACAAGTTCAAAAGAGGAAAAGAGGATTTAAAATACCTTGAAGATCAACAGGTTCAATGCTTAATCTGCTGTAGCAAATGTAAGTTTTTATCAAATTAAACCCACATATGGCAAATTTCAGAACATCTCCTGTATCCTTGCTCTGACTCTGACAAAGAAAGGAGACTTAAGAGGGCCAACGATATTTTCTCAGTAATTGTTACAGCTTTTATTCTTAAAATCAAGTGTAGAAATTGATGTGAGAGAGTTGAATTCATCAACTTTGAGAATTCCTTAGTTTAAAAGAAAACTCCACCCAAAAAAGTTAAAAACTTATGTCAACACAAAAACCTGCCTTCCAGGTGAATGCATAAATAAACTGAGATGCATCCAGACAATGGAATGCTATTCAGTGCTAAAAACAAATGAGCTATCAAGCCATGAAAAGATATGCAGGCAACTTAAATACATAGTACTAAGTGAAAGAAGCCAATCTAAAAAGGTTAAACTGTGATTCCAACAACATGATATGGAAATGACAAAACTATGGAGACTTAAAAAGATCAGTGGTTGCCAGAGTGGAGGGAATAGATGCATAGAATGAGCACAGAGGATTTTTAGGGCAGTGAAAATTCTTTGTACAGTGTTATAATGATGGATATATGTCATTATACATTGTCCACACCCATAGCATATGTAACACCAAGAGTGAACACTAAAGTAAACTGTTGACTTTGGTTGATGATGATGGGTCAATGAAGGTTCAACCTACTGAAAATGTACCATTCTGCTGATTGATTTGGTAATGGAGATGCTATGCATATGAGCGGGCAGGAAATATATTGGAAATCTTTTTCCCCCCTCTCAGTTTTGTTGTAAACCTCAATCTGCTCTAATAAAATCTTTTTAAAATATTGAAAACTACTTGAATATTCAAAATACGTGAGGTGGATCAAAAAAGATCTTGCTGCAATTTATGTCAGAGTGTTCTGCCTATGTTTTCCTCTAAGAGTTTTATAGTGTCTGGCCTTACATTTAGGTCTTTAATCCATTTTGAGTTTATTTTTGTGTATGGTGTTAGGGAGTGTTCTAATTTCATACTTGTACATGTAGGTGTCCAGTTTTCCCAGCACCATTTATTGAAGAGACTGTCTTTTCTCCATGGTGTATGCTTGCCTCCTTTGTTGTAGATTAATTGACCATAGATGTGTGGGTTTATTTTGGGGCTTTCTGTCCTTTTCCATTGATCTATATTTCTCTTTTTGTGGCAGTACCATACTCTTTTGATTACTGTAGCTTTGTAGTATAGTCTGAAGTCAGGGAGCCTGATTCCTCCAGCTCAGTTTTTCTTTCTCAAGATTGCTTTTGCTATTCGGGGTCTTTTGTGTTTCCCTACAAATTGTAAAATTTTTTGTTCTAATTCTGTGAAAATGCCCTTGGTAATTTGATAGGGATTGCATTGAATCTGTAGATTGCTTTGGGTAGTATAGTCATTTTCACAGTGTTGATTCTTCCAATCCAAGAACATGGTATATCTCTCCATATGTTTGTGTCATCTTTGATTTCTTTCATCAGTATCAGTTTGATAAATTAATTACACTATTATCCACATAATGCAATGTAAATTGCATTATCATTAAAATGATAATGAAGATGTACATTTGCTGGCCTAAAAGTATGTTCTCTTAATAGTATAAAGGAAAAACTTATACAAAAACCATGCAGTACACAGTCCCATTTTTGTTTAAAATACGTGTGTGTGTGTCTAGGGAAAAAAAATATGGTATTTCTATATAGCACGGTTATAGGTTTTTTCAAAATTTTCAATAATGTATACTTTTTGTGTTATCTGGATTTTTTATAATGCCATATTATATTAGAAAAGGTTATGTTTTTCTAGAATGACTGTAATTGGAAAAATAAACCTACTTTGATTTTTAATTCTTAAAATTAGTCATTCATGAGAGGGAAAAGAAAGAAAATGCCAGTTTTTGAACATTTGGAATAAATACTTTTTATTTATAAATTTTCTCTCTTTTTTTTCTGCTTCTTGAGATAAAAATCAACTAATCAATACACAGTCACTGGGCTGCTATGAGTGGCTGTCTTGAGTGCCTGGATTCATTTACAACCATTTCCGAGGTCTGTAAAGAGCCTGATCTTTTGGTGATCTCAACTAATGTCCTAGAGAAGGATGCTGATAAGTACAGTTTGGGTTATATATCCTCCTCTGGAGCCATCAGTTGTAGCCAGGGGGAATTGTACCATGAAAGAAACAAGACTGCTAAGAATTGAACACTTTACAGAGAGGCAGGATGTCTTCAGAGTAAATGGTAGCAATTCACTTGTTGCCCAGGACAGTTATTAACTGCTTTTTTCTTGGCCCTGTATTTGTTAAAATGGGGGATAAAGAATAGAACATAGTCTCTGTTTTACAGAAGCTTGTAATCCTGTTAGGGAGAGAATAACTTTAATATTATTAGAATTTTCACCTAAATAATCAGATTTTTATAAAGAGCTCTAAAAACAAACTGTTATGCAATAATTACCTGGTATTTTATCATGTGTAACAACTTCATTAGAATATTGAAATAGCAGATCTTATACTATTTCCCTTATCAATAGTATTCAAGAAAATGTAGAAGGTTTTCCAAGTATAACTTCCTGCTTTTAGTGGGATCTGCATAAAGAAGTAATTAGCTGTTTAATGAAATGAAATGGTTCTGATATTTGAAACTATAAAACTGCAAATATGTAAAGAGGGATTTAGTTTATGGCCTTCATATAAAATATGCTAAAGACTGAAGTAGTATGACCACTTATTAATCAATTTCTTAGTGAAATAAAAATTTAACAACGGTATACATCCTTTAATGTTTTCTTTGGTTTTGAGTTGGTAATCATTAGCCTTGACTACACATGTAATAAAAACTCCTGTATAATGTTACTTTGCAAATAATTTCAACTCTACTACAGCTTGTGATATCTGTCCTGTCAAAGGAAGAAAGGTGTCTGAAAGTGACTTCTAAAATTTCTGTCCTAAAGCTCAGTCATCATCTTATAGGATGGAAGTGTCTGACGTAGTTTAGGACTAGGCTAATCTGGGTTTTCCATACAGAACTGATTTTCTTTTACCACAATGAACTGTACATCAGTATCAATACACAAAGAAAGGCATCACCCTTGTCTCATAGTAGACTGGGAATATCTTGCCAGTTGGGTCTTTTTTTCCCTGTTAACCCGTGTCTGGCACACTAGCTGCTCAATATAGGTTAAAGAAATGATTGTTGAATTTTTGATAAAGTGGTGAGCATACACTCAGTGAATGTCAATAATTTCTATTGGTGATTTTGTGAAATACCACCTTTAGTTACGCATTGATTCCATATTTACTTATCTCCTTCCTTAGGATAAAAACATGAAGGAGGTGATAGCACATACTAGACAAAAAAATAAAAGCTATCATATTTACTTACTGCCTTTGCTTAGTAAAATTATAGCTCTGCAGATTAGAAATTAATACTGGGGAAAAAATTAAAGAGAAACTAAGAAGACATTGATTACTGGTGTTCAAAGATGTTTAGATGCAGGCAAAGAACATGGCTGGTGAATTGGATTCACAATATGTATTTTACTTTATAATAATCTCCAGAAGTTTTAATGTTTACCTACAAAATAAATAATACTAGATTAATTTGTGTTGATATACTCACAATTGGGGAGGTACTTTAGGAATGAGTAGGCTGTTTCATTGGTCACCTGTGGTATCATAATAATACTTTGTATATTCTACGATTTTCTTCCATGAAGTTGAGACTCTTTTTTTAAAAAACAAAATTTCCCAGGTGTAGTAAATAAGAACCATAAACCTATGTTCAGCTTGCTAATACTGAATTGTTCAATTTCAAATTGAATCACATTCAACTTAGTTCCAGCTTTTTTCCCCAATATCAGTGGATTGATATTGGATCAACTAATGGATTGATTACCTGTGCCAACTAAATATGAAAATTTGATTGTGATCTTAATTGTAATAAACCAATGGTTTTTTGAAGCATAGCAGGTACATATTCTACTGCCATTTAAAGGATACTATGTTGTCACTTTCCTGAAGCATCAGGAAATGAACTATTTCATTGAATCATACAAATCTGTCTGTTCCCCCAAAGAGGTAGCAATCATTTAAGATTAGTAGAGTTGAGAAAATAGGCAAATGAATTTTTAAGGACCTGAGATCCTAATAATGACCTAGTGATAATCTAATGACATTCTAGTTATGAAATATGTTGAGGATGGTAAGTAGACTTTCCAGGTGCAATTTCCAGCTGGAAACAGGAAGAGCAAAGGAAACAGTCTTTTCTTGCAACTGCATCTGTTGCTGAATCCTCTGTTTCCCTTTTATAAATGACCCCAAATCCCTTCCTCAGAATTCTTTGTTCATATTTTAATCCAGGCCATGATAATCTTTTAGTTTAAATGTTTAAATAGACTATCTGCAAAGTGAATCTTTGCTGTCAACCAGTCAAAGCAATTTTTGTGTCACTATCAAAAGCCTGAAATAATGTATGATGAGAGTATACATCACACTTAGATACCCTCCTCTTTTTAAGGCAAAGTTCAGGTCCATGGAATTTAGTGAAAGTAGTGATACCAACTGCCATCATTTTAACCTGCACTTATACTGCCCCAGGTAGTACTGGTGATAAAATCCAATATGATTAACATAGCCTGGGGGTAAGAACCAGATTCTGGCATGAGGCCCTCTGGATTAGAAGCTTGGCTCCTTCACTTATTAGCTATGCAAAGTTGGACACATTTCCTAGGCTCTCAATTACTCAGTTTCTTTATAGGGATTAGATTATATACTTTATAAAGTTTCATTAGATTTAATAAACTAATCTACCTAAAGCACTTAAAACAGTACCAGTTATAGAAGTTAAGTGTTACATAACTAAATGTTCAATAAAATAATTAGGATGTTATTTCTTCCCTAAAGTGTTAATATTTCTTAATATAATTTCTATAAAAGAGCTGTAAGGTTCATTGATCATAGAACTCTTAAATCAGTTTTTAGTCTTACAACTTGAAGTTTACATAACGAGCATTTCATCTGTGTTTCTAGATATTTCTGAATTTTCAAAAAATTGGTTTTGAAATTATAATTATGGCTCTGACGAACCCCAACAATAGTGTAATTTCTTGGATTTTTACTAAATTCAGTCATCACCTGAATTTGAATATCAGTATTCCTCACAATTTATTTGGGTAATTCTTTACTTACTATTTCAGTTATCTATTAATAATTATATCTGAGTAACAAACCTCAAAACAACCATTTCATATGTCCCATGTTTAGATCTTGGCACTTCTTCTGCTAGTCTCTTCTGGAATCATTCATAAAGCTGTAGGCATTTGACAGCTCAACTATGGTGGGTATATCCCATACGACCTCACTCACATGTCTGGGGCTGCAAATGGGATTTCTAAAACGGCTGGAAGCTGCCAGCTTTTCTTTTCCTCTCTCTTTCTCTCTGTCTCTCTCTGTTTTACTTCCACCCTCCAGTTCTTCTTTTCCATGTGGCCTCTCATGTTCAAAGAACTTGACATCCAAGGTAGTCTCAGTCACTTCTGCAACACTCTCTCCATTAAAACAAGTCACAAGTCCAGCCCTAACTCAAGAGCAGGGGAAATAGGCTCTAGCTTTTGATAAGAATGGTAAAGTCATTTTTCAAAGGGGCACGGTAGGAATTATTCAGCTATTTAAAAAAATCTACCAATCTGCCTTTTGGGCACAGCAACTTGCTTCTTTCCCACTTGCAAAATACACTTTTTCCTTCCAACACACTGTCTCCAATCACTTTGTATTCAGTTATGACACCAGGCTGGACATTCTTGTCTCATGTTCTGAATTGGGTCTGAATGTGGATGAGAATCCTCAGGTACAGTTGCTCACTGTGGTCGCTCTTGATCTAGAGACCTGTGGGGTTAAAAGACAAGTGAGCTGACTCTCACGCACCCAACATACAATGAGAGACAAAGAGTACAGTCTCAGTAACACTACATTCCAAAGAGGAAGGAGTAAGGAACACACAGCAACCAGAGGTACATAGCAATTCCGACATCCAGACAGGCACATGCTTTCAGGTTTCTATATTTAAAGGCCACATTTTCTTTCTTGTGACCCAGGAAGCCTTTTCCAGCCACTAGGACACTCCACTTATAGGTCCTTGTGCCTGCAGATCTCTTTGTCAAGATCTTCATGTGAGTGGCTACTATCCTTCCAATCTTGGGACAAAAGTCAGCTCTGCTTAGAGGTTGATGTTGACAAACCTACTGGTTGTCAAGATACAGTTGTATCTCTCCCTCTCATATTTCCTTCACAGAATTTACAACATTCTGTAATTATCTTCAATATTGATGTATTTGCTCAAATACCATATAAATTACAGTTTACACTTAACTATATATTAAATACTAAATTCCATCCATAATAAAAACTCCTAAGAGCACAAACTCTGTTTCTTTCCTATTTACTAAAGTATTCCCAGAGTTTAACACAGAGCCTAGTACTTCAGAGATGATGAATAAATATCTAGTAAATGAGCAAATGAGATCTTACAACCACCCTACAAGACAGATGTTTCACTGTTTTAATGATGAGGAAACTGAGTGAGGCCTGCACAAGTTAAATAACTTGCCAAAGGTCACACACATCTGGTCGAGAGCAGAAGCCAGCTTCACGCCAGTAACAGGTTATTCCTACAATTTCCCAGTCTTTATAAATGTATAAGTGCATGTCCTTCTGAAGGTTGACATTGTTTCAGAATCTTCCCTTCTTGCATCACTTCACCATTTCAGGTAACATCAGGTCCTACTATATCAGACAGCTCAAGAAGAATGCCAGTGACTTGCACCTTGTTCTCCCTTTCTGTCTATAACCTTTTTACAGACACTGTGTATTATTTAGTAAGTGAGAAAATGGGAACTGGTAGATGAACCCACCCTACAGTGAAGGAAGAGACAGTGAGCACATGTTGTCTGCCTAATTTCCAATGGATTGGAGTCAGCCTGTGTCCCCCTCTTGGAAAGAGTGTATGTTTCTTTATTCTTTCTCCTTATCCTTAGATAATGCTCACTCATCTCACATCTCAATTTTGATTCCTAACCCTACAATGTGAGAAATTTCAAATGTGAAAACCAAATTTTTATATTAGTCTTTCCTTAGAGATGCATCACTGTTTAAAAAAGAAGCCAGTAGCGAAACACCATTAGTACAACTGCAAAGAGATTTTAGAAACTTTAGAAACTAAAATCCCATCTTTCAAGGATGAGCTGAAGTTTCAAAGGCAGTAATCATCTCACCTGAACACACACAGACACACACACACATTCCTGTGGATGCAAAAGGGGAGTGCAGATCTATTCAAATCTATTGTCATCATTAGTAAGTATAATGATCCCAGTACTATTTTTGGTAATTCTTATTGTTTACTGAGCTTTGCAACAAATCTGTCAGATAGTTACCTGCATTCCTGTTTTAGAGGTGAGGACCCTGTGTCTCAAGGGCTAATAAATGTTAGTGATTCAAGTATTTTCTGAAGTTTTATCACACCATCCTAGGAAGTCTTGCTTTCATCCTATGATATGAAAACTAATGAGATAATACAATTTAAGGCAATAAAGGAAGATCAGAGTGCTGGTGTGCACCAGCTCTAGTTAATGAAGAATATCAAAGCTTTGTTCTTTGCAATATGTTTGGTTTTTTTCTCCTTCTTTTTCTGAAGAAGGGAGTGACAAAGTCCACTCTCCTAAAGGCATTTTTAGGGTAATTACTCATTAGATAATAAAATTATTTAATTAATGCTTACTGTAAATACCACTACCTAATTTTTATTAGATCCACTAAACACTAAACATATAAATTAACAAAAATAACAATATATTTTTCCCATTCAATCCAAGTAGGCATTTCCGCCATTAACATAAACTGTGTAATACCAGTTAGGATACTTTTAGCAGCAATTCACAACACAAATTGCCTTTTTAAATGAAGGGAAATTCCCTATCACATAGCAGAATGTCCAGAGGTTAGTCTGGTGATGAAGCCATAGGTATTGTATAAGCAGCTACTTTAAATTTTTATTAAAAACAACCAACAAATTATTTTGCTTTGACCTCCACTGAAATGTTATAATTTAGTTTGAATAACTTCTGTGCGCCGTGACCATATATTTAGGAAGGACATATATTCTTAGTGGCATCACTGAGTATTTATGTCATATTGGGTAATATGCGTAAGCTTTCTGCCTATTAATTTCCTCATGTGCAAATACTAACAGTACATACCTTATATATGTGTATGCATATGTATATACAGTTAGCTCAATAGATAGAAAGCATACATAAATATTACCTAGAACTTCGAAGAATTAGGCAAAATTTAGTCTTTCTCTACTGTATCTAAATTGAATTTGTGAAACAATAGTTTCTTCAATGATTTAAGAATTTCCTTATTCCATGAAATTATAAATTTACTTTTCACTAAGATATGTTCAAAATTTTGTGTGTGTGTGTGTGTGTTTGTATGCATGCGTGTATGGCAGCAACAACCAACATTTCTTTCCAAAATGAATGAATATATTTCATACAGGAGAAGCCAGAGTTCAGGTTGTCTCCCTTGCAGAAGATCCTGAATATATGTTTGTTACTCCATCCTGTTCCCCCCTCTTCACTTTCTATTAGTCAAAAAACATACAGAATTTTGAGAAGTAGGCGTGGAAAAAACAGAGGAAGTTTAGGTGTTAAGTTTAATATACATACTTAGGATATATGTAGTCATCAATTATATATTATATGTTAGTATCATTCTATACATTGTTTTATATGTAATATATAATATTTATTTGGAAAATGAAGCAAATGAGGTTGGAAAAGTATCTATTCAGGACCCAAAATTTACAAAAAAACTTTAAAAAATATAGCTGATTACTTAGTTTTTCAAGGTTAATAATTCTCACTATTTTATGAGACATAGTTGCTTTTTATACTGTTATTACTGCTTTATTGGTACAAGAATATTGAAAAAAGAACATTCAGTGCCTTGTTTCCAAGAAATAATACAAAATATAAGACCTGAAAAATACAAAATACAATAGTAAAACAAGCAAAGAATCTCATACACCACCCCCTCCTTCACCAGACCCCATTACAGTTCAATTTCACTGCCTGTTTAAAGTTTTCTTTGCATTTTCTTTTGCTCTAAGTTTCTTCTGCTACTGTGGTCAAAGTCACTAGTTATATTTAAGATTATCTTGCTCAGGCAGGGATTCTAATTATAACTTTGAGTATGTTAAAATTAAGGGCCAAATTCTGGCCTTGAATTTAAACAAAGAATTTATACTTTCTTCAATTAAACCTGAACATTTAACACATTTATTACAAAAAATCGTTAATGTTGAGGTTCGTACACACACATAATGATAAAGCTGTCTAGAGAAATGAACTGAAATATTTTGTTAAGTATGATTTAAACTGGGCATTGGGTGTGACCAAAAAATAGACCATGAGCATCTTTCTATTTTACATTGAGCCTCTCAATACTAAAATTCCAAGGCTAATGGGATTGACTTATAGAGACCTAAATATCATAAGTGTCAAAACTTTTGGTTTTGGAATATTTTTCCCTTTTTTTCATGTCTTGGGATTCCTCTAGAAAGGGTGAAAGATTAATCTCATAGAAAGGATAGGAAGCTTTTACCAAGAGAAGTTGGCCTTGTCACTGGGAATACTAGCAAACCATATGGGGCTTAGGAGGGAACATCAGTAACAACAAATATCTTGAAACTCTAGCAAATAAAGTTTAAATATCTACCCATTGGTAATAATCTTCTAGTAGGATATTTATACAAGATGACACAGTTTTTGGGTTTTTTTTTACATCTTTATTGGAGTATAATTGCTTTACAATGATGTGTTAGTTTCTGCTTTATAACAAAGTGAATCAGTTATACATATACATATATACCCATATCTCTTCCCTCTTGTGTCTCCCTCCTTCCCATCCTCCCTATCCCACCCCTCTAGGTGGTCACAAAGCACCGAGCTGATCTCCCTGTGCTGTGCAGCTTCCCACTAGCTATCTGTTTTACATTTGGTAGTGTATATATGTCCATGCCACTCTCTCACTTTGTCCCAGCTTACCCTTCCCCCTCCCCATATCCTCAAGTCCATTCTCTACATCTGCGTCTTTATTCCCGTCTTGCTCCTAGGCTCTTCATGACTTTTTTTTTTTTTTTTTTTTTTTAGATTCCATATATATGTGTTAGCATACGGTATTTATTTTTCTCTTTCTGACTTACTTCACTCTGTATGACAGACTCTAGGTCCATCCAGCTCACTACAAATAACTCAATTTCGTTTCTTTTTATGGCTGAGTAATATTCCATTGTATATATGTGCCACATCTTCTTTATCTATTCATCTGTCGATGGACACTTAGGTTGCTTCCATGTCCTGGCTATTGTAAACAGAGCTGCAATGAACATTTTGGTACATGACTCTTTTTGAATTATGGTTTTCTCAGGGTATATGCCCGGTTGTGGGATTGCTGGGTCATATGGTAGTTCTATTTTTAGTTTTTTAAGGAACCTCCATACTGTTCTTCATAGTGACTGTATCAATTTACAGTCCTACCCACAGTGCAAGAGGGTTCCCTTTCCACAGTTTTAGTTTTCATACACAAAAGTTTCAGATAGAATGAGAGATTCTCTTTTCTCTTCACAAAGCCTAGACTTTAAGAGGAGAATGAGGCCCAAGAGAAGTGAAAACTTGTGTTCACACACACAAAAAAACTATACACTAATGCTCATCGCCACACTATTCATAATAGTCAAAAGTTAGGGGAAAAATGTTTATGAAACGATAAATGGATAAACAAAATGTGCCATATCCATAAAAAATACTATTCAGCCCTAAAAAGAAATGAAGTACTGATACATGCTACAGCATGGATGAACCTTGAAAACATTATGCTATGTGAAAAAAGCCAGTCACAACAGACTACATATCATATTATTCCATTTATATGAAAGTTCGAATTGGGAAGTATAGAGAAACATAAAGTAGATTAGCAGATGCTTAGGACTGGTGGATGAGGTAGAAGATAATGTGGGATAACTAACGGGTGTAGGGTTTTTTTTCAAGGTAATGAAAATACTCTGAAATTGGCCATGGTGACAATTGCATGTATTTGTGTATATACAAAAAATCATTGAATTGTATACTTTAAAGAGGTGAATTGCACATTATGTGAAATATATCCCAACAAAGCTTTTACAAAATAAAGAGAAATAAAAAAAGAGAAAGTTACCAAATAACAGTCTAATCTAAGTCTGATTTATAGGAATATCCCAGGACAATGTAGCTCTAGAGTGTGTGTGTGTGTGTGTGTGTGTGTGTGTGTTGTTATTTATGTTTTCCAGAAGTCTAATATATTGAATTATTTTAATATAGAGTCTCCATGTTATAGTCTTCTATTTTTAGACTAGAATCTACTGGGAAAAAAATGACTTTAGATGTTGAATTGCATAGAAATGACCTAAAATGCTTTTCATACATAAATATTTGTCAACATGTGCTTTATTCTATGTAGTAAATTATCAGAATTTAATGCTCTGATCAGTTACACCACACCAGGCTATTTAAAGCTTGAAGCCCAGCAGGGATTTTTTTTTTAATTTAGGATAATTTTAAACATCACAAAAATAGCTCTTCCAGCTCCCCTGCTGTGTCTTAGATTGTTGCCAAGGCTTTTTGTAATACCTTATCAGTAGAGTAACATCCTTCTATAAATACTACATCCTTGATTCTAATGTCACCCCAAATAGCAGTGTGGTATAAAAGGATACAGAGAAAAGAAACTGAATTAATTTTATTTTTCTTTATTTTCTAATCGTTACAACTTCCATATCACCATGCCTTCCCACTTCTCTGCATACCTTCTAAATGTGGAAGTCTCCCATGGGTTTTAGGTTATTTTATTTTCAAGGCCAAAAGACTTTTTCTTAGAAAATTAAGCTCACTTGGATATCTCATGTGTCAATTGAGAAAAATGCCACTGAACTTTGTGGAGCACTTAAAACCCTACTAACCAAGTCTCAGATGCTTGCAGATTTCTCATTTCAATGACCCATTCCACAAAGCAATTTCTTCACTGTACAAGTTTTAAAGACATAAACCACGAATGTTTTGGATATAGTCTGAATCTTTACATGAATTCCATAGAGAATGGGACTGACATAGTTTGCCTTCCTTTTTTTTTTTTTTACTCTGAAATTTTAATCCTTTATGTATTATGACAAAAATGTACTCCACATGTGACTAATTGTCAATCATGCTTTATTCATCAAACTGTATTCTAAAAGTGCTACTTGGGGCTCTAACCCAAATAACTTTTGAAATCGACTTTGGAAATTGTTTTTTAATACGCTATTAAAATTTTGCCCTTGAAAAATAGAAAGTCGTTATTAGCCCAAAGTAACAAAAAGACTCACTCAAGTTCAACTTGAAATATTAAACCCAAAATGTTAATAATTCCTACATTTAATAAAACTAATTTGAGTTCCCATTCTAACAGTCTGCCTCTTTGGAACATCCCTAAACAAACATACATGGTGGCCATGTTTTTTCTTTCTTTAATTAATTAATTTATTTATTGGCTGCATTGGGTTTTAGTTGTGGCATGCCGGATCTTCGAGGCATGCGGGATCTTTCGTTGTGCCGTGCAGGTTTTTCTCTTCTCTAGTTGTGGTGTGCGGGTTCCAGAGCACCTGGGCTCTGTAGTTTGCAGCACGCAGGCTTCTCTAGTTGAGGCGTGTGGGGTCAGTAGTTGCCCCGCGGCATGTGGGGTCTTAGTTCCCTGATCAGGGATCGAACTCACGTCCCCTGCATTGGAAGGCAGATTCTTTACCACTGGACCACCAGTGAAGTCCCCAGATGGGCATGTTAACTGCCAACTTTTGTACGACAAGAAGAAAGTGTTTCATGGAAACAACAGACTGAGTTTTAATCCTTGGGTAATAACCTACTGATTATGTCAGCTCGATTAGGCAGCTATATAGGACAAAAGTATTTTTCTCACGATCTCATGGAGCCCCTAAGAACTCTTTTTGTGGGAGCCTGTAACAATTCATTAGCCAAGGTAACCCCAGAACTGCAGCCAGATAATTCATTCTTAGATGACACCATCATTCATTCATAACATTGTACTGAATCCTAGGAGCAACTGTATGCTTATTGGAAGCCCCGTCACCACCATCCTCCTACATTTCCTGAAGAATAGTAATTTTTAAAGTACAGGAAATGAAGGCACAGTAGGCAGGGGAAAGATAGGGGAGAGAAAGGAGAGTGCTGAAAATAACCTCGAGATTTTAAAAAAACACTTCAACTGCAGGCATAAAAAGAATCTAGACCTGCGAACTGTAGATACATTACACACTGGAGAATTTTTGAGAATTAATAACTTGCTTATAAATAGTAAGGAAGGATGTTTCTTGGTTATAGATATAACTGTCATCTCTGAAGGGTCTAATCTAGTTCATAAAAGCAGCAAACCCAGTTTCCTATACTTACTTGTACCACACTCCCACTTTCTTGCCCAAGAGACAATTCCACGAACATCCTTAAGGGTCTTAAGTCCCATGACACTGAAGTAGTTTTTTGACTTATTTTTTCCCCTTACTTTTGGGCCCTTATTGTTTTTACAACTCATCTTCTACCATTTACTAACTTTAGCAACCTGGAACTCTCATCTCCGAACGTTTCTTGGTTTCTCTGCATAGCTGCACTCCAGGGAGCCCTCACTGCAGAAGCACCTTGGTAAACCCCACTGTATATGCAAGAGTGGATGTGATTCCTAAAATGCCTTGACCTTTCTATATTAGTATCAGTATCTCCAGGCTAAACCTCATTTCCAATACCTACCTTCAGCTCTTACTTTCAGAATTTTTTTTTTTTTTTTTTTTTTTTACTTTTAGAATATTGAAATGAATGTTCAAAGTATGGGGAAACATATATACAATGGAATATTACTCAGCCATAAAAAGAAACGAAACTGAGTTATTTGTAGTGAGCTGGATGGACCTAGAGTCTGTCATACAGAGTGAAGTAAGTCAGAAAGAGAAAAACAAATACCGTATGCTAACACATATATATGGAATCTAAAAAAAAAAAAAAAAAGGTCATGAAGAACCTAGGGGCAAGACGGGAACAAAGACACAGACCTACTAGAGAATGGACTTGAGGACATGGGGAGGGGGAAGGGTAAGCTGGGACAAAGTGAGAGAGTGGTAGCGTATATATGGACATATATACACTACCAAATGTACAATAGCTAGCTAGTGGGAAGCAGCCGCATAGCACAGGGAGATCAGCTCGGTGCTTTGTGACCACCTAGAGGGGTGGGATAGGGAGGGTGGGAGGAAGGGAGACACAAGAGGGAAGAGATATGGGGATATATGTATTGTGTATAACTGATTCACTTTGTTATAAAGCAGAAACTAACACATCATTGTAAAGCAATTATACTCCGATAAAAATGTTTAAAAAAAAAGTATGGGGAAAAGAATAATGCTATTGAAATGAGGTTTCTGTTTCTTTACATTCTGTGTGAAGAGGGACACTTGAGAAAAATATTTTGTACTTAAGGAAAACATACCTCTCAGAGTTATTTTTTTATAGATGTGAAAGTGCTTGAAACTGCAAAATATGTTACAGAAATACATTTTGGGTATGACTGTTCTTGTCTTCATGATATATGCAGTTAGTGTCTTAGCTCAGATTCCCCTCAAAAACTGAGCCTGAGACAAAATTCACATGCTGATATCTTATTGGGAAGTTGTAATCTCAGGGACACAAGGATGAAAAGGGCAATGAGGTAAAGCAAAAACAAAATGAAGTCTTGCGAAGCTGACCAAAGTTTCCAGAGTGGGTTGCTGCATCACACTGATGTCTGTGGTGAAGTGGTACGGAAAGGCTGTTTCTCAGAATGTTCTGTTAGGGAAGGGAGTTGGGAGTATTGATTCCAGGCACATTTCCATGCTGGTCTTTCATTGGTCAAAATCGTCACAGGGCTGTTAACTCCCCCCACCCTTCACCACTGTGTTACCTGGCCCCTTTGGGCTATGGAGACAACATCCCCTGAAAGCAGAGGTTCCATCTTCTTTACTATGAGTCATAAAGATGCTGAGTGAGCCAGCAAGTGGCCCTGAGCTAGTAACATTACTAACCTACCTGAAGCCTGCAGTTTGATGCAACAGAAAAGCACTGAGCCTAGAGGCAAGATGCTATGAGGTCATGACCTAGGTACCTAGAACAGCTGCTGTGGCAGGCCCAACAGACTGATCGGGTAGAAAACTGCAATATATGATGTCCTCCTTGAAGACAGAGATGTCTCTCAATGAACTTCTCTAACAAAGACCCCATACCTCCTCCTAAGAACTGTAAGAAGCTGGCTTGTCCCAGCTAACCTTCCTAGAAGGCCAAAAGTAGAATTAACAGAGAGAGATGGCCATGACAAATCTAGAAAGTGTTTGCAGAAAGACTTTAGGAATAAAATATGAGGAAAAATATTTCTAGACGTTATTTTAAACAGACTTTCAAATAATTAAAAAAATTCTATTGACCATCCTATAAAACTGCAGCTTGATGACTTGCTACCCTCCACTGTTATCTGGCATTCCCAATCCTCATTTTCTTAGCCTCTCTGTTTGCCCTGACACTTACTACTTGTTATTGCATTATAAGATTGACTTTGTATCATGTGTGTTGTTTATTGCCTGCCTACCCCAGTATACTATAAAGTTCACAAAGGCATGGAATTCTGTTTTGTCCACTCAGTAATCCAGGAAACTAAAATAGTCCCTTTAACAAAGCAAACATTCAATAAGTAATTATTAATAAGTTAATTAATGTGGAGAAGGAAAAAACTGTTCTGTTAAAATCAGACATTTTCTGCTGAAAATAGAAGAAAACCCTACCTAGAATGCTTAAAGAAAATAGGTATTAATTTGCTCACATAGCTGAAAAATCCAAAATAGGCCTGGTTTCATGTATAGCTTAAGGAGGACTTGCAAAGCTGTCACCAGGCTCTGTTTCTATTAGTCTTGATTCTCCCTTTCCTCGATCTTTCATGGCCTAATGCCTGCAATAGCCCCTCACAACTTCCCAGATCCAACTCCACCATGAAAGAAAAAATGCTTTTTTGCTAATACTCGAAAGTCCTAGGATTAGCTATGATTTGGGCTTACTCTAGCCTTGACCTTGCCTCTAGCTTTGATCTCTTGGGGCCACGACAGTGTAGTCAGGTCGACTGGCAGAGGCCTTGGACACATGCCCCACATGCCAGGGAGAGGCAGCATCGCCAGAAATGCATGGGTTAAGAGTGGTGCAGTGTATATTTGAAGTGTTTTAAATAAAATCATGATTAAGAACATAATAGTACAGGAAATGCCTCCCTAGTTAAAACAAGCTACAGTGTATTTCAGAGACTGAGGAGAAATACCACGGACAACACTGTACAAACAGCAAGGCCTCAACCAGCCCAACCTCCCGTGTCCTGGAAGCCTCACATTTAATAAGTAGTGTTATCTCATACATGTGTCTACAACAGTATTACGCAAAAGTATGACTATCAAAATGCAAAGGAAGTTGTAGAAGAATATAGGATTAGCAATTATAAATCAAAAAGAAAAAACTCTATTCAGCCCAGTATTCTGCCAGAGGATAAATATTTACTCCCAAACATGCTGACTAATACTTATTGACATCAAGCTCTAAGGCCTTCTGATAATTTGTCAATCTAGTGTTTATAAAAAAGAACTCCCAATTTAATTTTAAAATGTATGATAAATTCTTAATAAAAATATATAAATGATACATTTAATCCATTTACTATATTTACCTTTTCCTAATAAACACTTTAAAACATTTTTGAACAAAGATTAAACAAATAGCATAGATAATGCTTAATTTCCTGACATGACTCACTATTCCTTCTGTTTTACCCCTTCTGAACATTGTAAGTGTGCATGCAAAGTTAGAATTTCACCCTATGGTATTCTATTTTAAGGCAACATAACCAGGAACAGATTGCATCTAAATATAGAGAACAGTTCTATTATCTTATCTTTAGTTTAGCTTTAAAACAATCAAATCAGAATTATGAATCAATTAAGTTACCTGAAAGTAACATCACATGTCAACTAAAGAGTTTTTCCTATATAATTATCACATTATAATCAGTCAAACTAGTATTAATTATTTTGGTATTATCTCCCACAGTGAGTACTTAAATATAAACCTGTGTTTAAACTCACTGCCCTTGTTAAAGGGTGGTTCTTGGCATATCTCATTCAGCACGTGAGCCCTGGAATGGACCCACAGATTATCTCACTGGAAATTATTCATTTGACATATAGATAAGTTGTACTCACCTCTAACAGAACTAGAGCTAGAAGCCAATTCTTATAATCCAATGCTATTTCCAGCAAACAATATTTCCTTCTATTCTTACATTCTATCACTATATAAATAAGTGTAAAACCTGTAGAATATGTTCAACACTATCCTTTTTATTGAAGTATAGTTAATTTACAATGTTGTGTTAGTTTCAGTTGTACAGCAAAGTGATTCGATTACATACATATATATATATATATCTGAAAAAGATTCTTTTCCATTATAGATTATTACAAGATACTGAGTATAGTTCCCTGTGTTATACAGTGGGCAGGTCCTTTTGTTTACCTATTTTATATATAATAGTTTGTATATGTTAATCCCAAACTCCTAATTTATCTCTCCCCTCCACTCCCTGCTTTCCCCTTTGGTAACTATGTTTGTTTTCTATGTCTGTGAGTTTATTTCTGTTTTGTAAGTAAGTTCATTTGTATCATTTTTTTAGATTCCACATGTAAGCGATATCGTATGATATTTGTCTTTGTTTGACTGACTTCACTTATTAATACGATAATCTCTAGGTCCATCCATGTTGCTGCAAATGGCATTATTTCACTCTTTAAATTTGGTTAGGAGTTTCAAAACAAGGGTACCTACTTGACTGATATATAATCAAATATAACTCAGAGTTTTCTAGGCCTTTCCAGACCAGGTATCCTAAAAGAGATCATGCTTCCAAGTGCGTAACAAAAGAATTCCACTTACTCTAAGATCTCAGTCAGCTATTTTTAGGGTTCCCTGGGGTGTCACATAAAGGTCACTGGATGTTCCTATACCCACAGGGTGTGAGTATCACAGCAAGAAGACCACTGTGCTATACGAGCACCTCCCCAACACACACACACACACATACACTACATACTCCCCTACCTTGCTTTACTCTTAGCAGACTTTGAACTTTTGCTTGAATAAATATTGGAAGTTCCTTTTATTATGCCTATGTTACTATTACTCACACCTGACGCATGTAGCATATTGTGATGATACCTTTCTTGGATGAATTTACTTAAGAACAAAACTTTTAAAGTACTTTCTATTGAAGAATAATAGATACACAGCAAAGTACACACATAAGTGCTTATCTCAGTGAAGTTTTACCAAGCAAACACATCTGAAAACACAGAACCTATATCAAGAAATATAATATTACCAGCACCCAAGAAGACTCCTCATGTCCCATGCCAGTCATCACCACCCCAGAAATCTTAATCAGTATCTTGACTTTTAACACCATTAATTAATTTGCTTATTTTTTTTTTTACTTTACACAAATAAATTTATATAATAGGCACTCTTTTGTCTCTGGCTTTTTTTCACTAAACATTACCTCTCTGAGTCCTATTTGATGTAAATATACTATGAATTCCATCTCAGACATCTACCACAATTTATTCATTCTACTGCTGAGGAACATGTTGTTTTCAGCTTTTGGCTATAGCAAGTAATGCTGTTCTGTCGGTTATATACCTAGGATCAAAACCAAGGTAAGAGGGTTGGTGTATGCTTGGCTTTACAAATACTATCAAACAGTTTTTAAGTGGCTGCACCAATTTAAACTCCATTTAGCAATGTATGAAGAGTCTTAATTTCTCCATACCTTCACCAACTACTGTTGGTGTCTTCCTGGCTTCTTCTTTTTTAAAAATTTTTAATAATTTTTATTGGCATGGACCTCCGCCATCCTGCTTTCCTGAGCTGCCTAGCACAGAGCCAATAGTGTCTTTTTCCTCATTTGATTAGTTCAAAGAGTGGTTACCCTATGAAACTACATCTCCGATTTAAACAAATACACCATTATACCCATGATAATAATGCCATTTATGTCTTTGCATCCCCTATCAGGAAAATTCCCTTCTTTTGCACTAATTTTTCCTTTCCCATACTGCTTAAGGATTAATCAAAACAATGGCTTATATTTGTGTAGTGACCTACAGCTTTTGATACACATTTGTATCATCTCACTTTCACAACAAATGTGTCTTTTTAAATTTTCATTGGAGTATAGTTGATTTACAATGTGTTAGTTTCAGGTGTACAGCAAAGTGAATGTTATACATATAGATAGATCCTTTTTTGTTTGTTTGTTTTGTGGTACGCGGGCCTCTCACTGTTGTGGCCTCTCCCGTTGTGGAGCACAGCCTCCGGACGCGCAGGCTCAGTGGCCATGGCTCACGGGCCCAGCCGCTCCGCGGCATGTGGGATCTTCCCGGACCGGGGTATGAACCCATGTCCCCTGCATCGGCAGGCAGACTCTCAACCACTGCGCCACCAGGGAAGCCCCCCCCTTTTTTTAAAGATACTTTTCCCATATAACTGGCTTCTTAATTTTATACATTCTGGTACATTTATATCTGTATCTAATTGTGGTGGTTTTTTTTAATTGAAGTACAGTGGATGCATAATATAAGTTACAGGTGTATACGAAATAGTGATTCACAATTTTTAAAGGTTATATTCTATTTACAGTTATTATAGAATATTGGCTGTATTCACCGTGTTGTACAATATATCCTTGCAGCTTATTTTATACATAATAGTTTGTACCTCTTAGTCTCCTACCCCTATATTGCCCCTCCCCCTTCCCTCTCCCCACTGGTATCCACTAATTTGATCTCTATTTTCTGTGAGTCTGCTTCTTTTTTGTTATATTCACTAGTTTGTTGTATTTTTAGATTCCACATACAAGTGATATCATACAGTATCTGTCTTTCTCTGACTTGTTTCACTTAGCGTAATACCCTCCAAGTCCATCCATGTTGTTACAAATGGCAAAATTTCATTCTTTTTTTATAACTGAACGGTATTCCAATATGTGTGTGTGTGTGTGTGTGTGTCTACACACACATCTTCTTTATCCACTCATCTGTTGATGGACACTTAGGTGGCTTCTGTATCTTGGCAATTATAATTAATGCTACTATGAACATTCAGGAGTATGTACATTCTTGAATTAGTGGGTTTTTTTTGTTTTGTTTTGTTTTTTCAGATACGTACCCCAAAATGGAATTGCTGGGTCATATGGTAGTTCTATTTTTAGTTTTTTGAGAAAACTCCATACTGTTTTCCACAGTGGCTGCACAAATTTACATTCCCACTAAGAATATACTAGGGTTCCCTTTTTTCCACATCTTTGCCAACATCCATTATTTGTGTTCTTTTTTGATGATAGCCATTACGACAGGGCTGAGGTGAAATCTCATTGTGGTTTTGATTTACATTTCCCTGATGATTAACTATGTTGAACAACTTTTCATGTGCCTGTTGGCCATCTGAATGTCCTCTTTGGAAAAAATGTCTATCCAGGTCTTCTGCATGTTTTTAAATCGCATTTTTTTTGTTTTATGGATTTTGAATTGTATGAGCTGTTTATATATTTTGGATATTAATCCCTTATCAGTCTTAGCATTTGCAAATATTTTCTCCCATTCAGTTGGTTGTCTTTTCATTTCGTCGGTGGTTTCTTTTGTGTGCAGAAGTTTTTAAGTTTAATTAAGGCCCATTTATTTTTGCTTTTATTTCCTTTGCTTTAGGAGACAGATCCAAAAAATCTTGCTAAGAGTGTTCTGGCTATGCTTCTACTCGGAGGTTTATGGCTTCCGGTCTTATGTTAAGGTCTTTAGTCCACTTGGAGTTTATTTTTGTGTATGGCATTAGAGAATGTTCTTATTCTTTTACATGCAGCTGTCCAGTTTTCCCAGCACTGCTTATTGGAGAGACTAATTTTCTCCATTGTATATCCTTGCCTCCTTTGTCATAGATTAATTGACCATACGTACCTGGATTTATTTCTGGGCTCCCTATTCTGTTCATTTGATCTATGTGTCTGTTTGTGTTCCAGTATCATACTGTTTTGATGACTATAGCTTTGCAGAATATTATGAAGTCAAGGAGCACGATTCCTCTAGCTCTACTCTTCCTCAAGATTCTTTTGGCTATTTGAGGTCTTTTGTGTTTCCACACACGTTTTAAGATTATTTGTTCTAGTTCTGTGAAAAATGCCATTGGTATTTTGATAGGGATTGCATTGAATCTGTAGATTGCCTTGGGTATTACAGTCAATTAATTCTTCCAGTCCAAGAACATGGTATATCTTCCTATCTGTTTGTACTGTCTTCAATTTCTTTCACCAGTGTCTTACAGTTTTCTGAGTACAGGACTTTTACCTCCTTAGGTAGATTTTTTCCTATGTGTTTTATTCTTTTTGATGCGATGGTAAATGGGATTGTTTCCTTAATTTCTCTTTCTGATAGTTTATTAGTGTATAGAAATGCAACAGATTTCTGCATATTAATTTTGTGTCCTGCAACTTTACCAAATTCGTTGATGAGCTCGAATAGTTTTCTGGTGGCATCTTTAGGATTTCCTATGTATAGTATCATGTCATCTGCAAACAATGACAGTTATCAGTAATAAAATTGAATCAGTAATTTAAAAACTCCCAACAAACAAAAGTCCAGGACCAGATGGCTTCACAAGTGAATTCTACCAAACATTTAGAGAAGATTTAACACCTATCCTTCTTAAGCTCTTCCCAAAAATTGCAGAGGGAGGAACACTTCTGAATTCATTCTATGAGGCCAGCATCAGCCTGATAGCAAAACCAGGCAAAGGTATCACAATAAAATTACAGAAAATCAATATCACTGATGAACATAGAGGCAAAAATCCTCAACAAAATATTACCAAACTGAATCCAATAATACATTAAAAGGATCACACACTATGGGAATTTATCCCAGGGATGCAAGGATTTTTCAATATCTGCAAATCTGTCAATGTGATACACCACATTAACAACTGAAGAATAAAAACCATACGATTATCTCAATAGATGCAGAAAAAGCTTTCGACAAATTCAACATACATTTATGATTTTAAAAAACTGTCTGGAAGGTGGACATAGAGAGAATATACCTCAACATAATAAAGGCCATACATGACAGACCCATAGTTAACATCCTACTCAACAGTGGAAAGCTGAAAGCATTTCCTCTAAGATCAGGAATAAGACAAGGATGCCCACTCTTGCCATTTTTATTCAACACAGTATTGCAAGTCCTAGTCACAGCAATCAGACAAGAAAAAGAAACAAAAGGAATCTAAAGTGGAAAGGAAGATGTAATTGTGGTGGTTTGGTTTCTTTTTCATGGAGCACTACGTTTTATTTATTTCAAACAATGGAATACAGCACATCAAGGCAAATGTTTGTATGTCCTACAAAAATCAAGAACCTGAAACTACACACTAATGCTGAAAACAAGTGTTCTAAATATAATGCCTATATAAGTTATTCAAACAGGGGAAAAAGGCCATAAACCAAAGTTATCCTTGATATTTATTATTCATACCCCCAAATTAGATCTTTTCTTACAACATAGTTATTACTATGAATTTAGAAAAATATAATATGTAAACCAACCTTGAAAATTTATAAAATTTCCTTAGAAAGCACTGCAGTTAATTCTAGAAGCAGCAGTTCTGCCTATTGAATCAACAGTAGAGAAATTAAAAAAAAACCAAAACCCTATTATTTTTCAGATAAGTATACTCCAATTGTGATTTTAATGTGCATTGCCATGATGACAAAGTTGAACACCTTTTCATGTTTGTGACTTGGATATCGCCTTTTATGGAATGCCAGTTCAAGTCCTTTGGATTTGAACAGGCAAAATCTAATGAATTTTCTCTTTATTGATTTATAAAAGTTCTTTATATTTTCTATGTATGAGTTGTTAAACTGTATGTATAGCAAATACCCACCTCACTCTGAAGCATGTCATTTTGCTCTTTCAGTAGTGTCTTGATAAACAAAAGTTCATATTTTAATTCAGTCCAATTTGTCAGGTTTTTTCTTTATGGTTCTTGCTATTGGTTTCTGATTTGAAAAGATGTTTCCTTATTCAAAGTTCAGATATCTTATGTTTTCTTCTAAAGTTTATTGTTTTACATTTTAACTTTATATTTCCATGTAAAATTGATTTTTCTTCGTGGTATGAGATAGTAATTAGGAATTCTTGTCTATGCCTATCTAATTAATATAGCAGTGTTTATTAAACAGACCAGTTTTTCTCACTGTTTTCTCAATCAAGAGATGATTTAAGTAAGGCTCTACTTCTGTTTCATTGGTTTATCTGTGTAATCTGCTGTCCTGCATTTTCTTCATCATTATAGCTTCATAATAAGTTTTTTTATATATAAATTTATTTTTATTTATTTTTGGATGCATTGGGTCTTTGTTGCTGTGTGCGGGCCTTCTCTAGTTATGGTGAGCGGCGGTTGCTCAGCAGTTGTGGTGCAGGGGCTTAGCTGCTCTGCAGCATGTGGGATCTTCCAGGACCAGGGCTCGAACCCGTGTCCCCCGCACTGGCAGGCAGACTCTTAACCACTGCGCCACCAGGGAAGTCCTCATAATAAGTTTTGACAGCTGACATTATATATCCTCCACCTTTTTTTTTCTTCATGATTTTATTTATGTTTTTCATCTCTTTACAATTTTAAATCACCTTGTTAACTTCAAAAAGAAAGCCTTCTAAAATTTTTATCAGGATCGTATTGAAGCTAAGGATTGGTTTACATTTGACATCTTTTCAGTACTGAGCTGGTAATCCATGAAAATGATATATTCGGACTTTTATTTGTATAATCTTTAATTTCGCTGAGTATGTTTTATAGAGTTCTTGTGAATCTTCTAAATTTTTGAAGGTTTTAATATTTTTGTTACTTGAATTTTTTATTTTCTACCGTTTTAAAAATTATCTCTTCTCACTAAGATCATAAGTTATTTTAACTCTTGGACACATCTATTTTCGTTTGCAGTTGGTAAAACTAAGTATATTGAGGCATATATTGAGGCATAATATAAGGTAGAATTCTTATAAGATTCTTCTGCAAGAAATTTGGTATAAAAAATTTTTTAAGCTAAATTATGAACAGGAAGAGCTCCAAAAGCTAAAACTTTATAGATTGATATTTAGTTTTGCACTAGAAATTATTTTAAATGTTCCTGTGATAAAAAACAAAAAAATACCAGAATAAGTGTCAAAGACAAATTACACACTGGAATATTTCCAGTGTATGTGACAGAGAAAAGGAAAATATCACTCCTAAGGGATAAACAGCTTTACAAATACATTCTAAAAATTAATCACATAAGTAGAAAAAATGAACAGCTTAAATAAATTCGTTAAGACACAAAAAGTAAGAAATTACATAGCTTATATATGTAGAAAATATATTTTTAACAAAGAAATATAAACCAAGGAAAAGGAACACCATTTTCAGCTATCAGATTGAAAAAATTGTGTGTCAAACGGCTGACAAGTAGAAAATAGAAATGAACATGTTCACATTCTTCTGATAGAGATATAAAGTGTAAGAACATGTTTTTGGACCAATTGTGGAAATTTCCCTAGAAAACCCTAAATTTTTATGCACATACCTCTATGCAGTAATTTCAGTTAAAAAAACTGATCATAAGAAAAAAACTCATTGAAACTTATAAAAGATGTTATAAAACCATTAATGTAACATAGCAAAAGTATAGGTATTAAAGTAAAAAAATACAAATGCTGTATTATTGTGTTAAAAAATAAGATGCTATTTTTGTTTTCTATTGCTGTGTAACAAATAGCACAAACTCAGCAGCTTAAAACAACATCCATTTATTAGCTCACACTTCTGTAGGTCATAAGTCTGGTATGGCAAGACTAGATTCTCTGCTCAAAGTTATCACAGGACGGCTATCAAAGTATTCGATGGAGGCTTTGGGGAAATAACTTCCAAGGTTCATTTCTGTAGATAACAGTTCTTTGTGACAGGAGTACTGAGTCCCTTGTTTGCTTGTTGTCTGCCAGCTGAGGAGTAGGGGACACTCCTGGCTCCCAGAAGGCACCTCCTCCAACTTCTAGACAACAATGGTTGTTGTCAATTTATTCTCATGCTTTGAATCTCTGACTTCCCCCACCTCTGATCTCTATATTCAGACTTTAATCCCAAAGGATTATGATAAACTCCCTATTTTAACTTCAACTGATTTGGAACCTTAATTACATCTGCAAATTCCCTTCACAGCAGTAGACAGACTAGTATTTGATTTAACAGCTGAGAAGTATGTCTACCACTGGCAGAAATCTTGAGGGCTATCCTAGAATTCTGACTAACACAGATCCAAAATAGAATGTATTATGACCTTACTTATATGTAAATGAAGGAATATATATAAATTTCCACATATACGCATACCTTTAATAAAGACAGTTTTAACACTGTTAACAGTACTATATATATATATATACACACATAATTTATGTATTTTAACATACATATAAACTATACCATAATATGTACATATATGATATTTTTAAATGTGGTTTTAATGTTCACCTTCTAACTACCAGTTTGGGAATTTTAACATAATGGACAATATTATAATTTTTTTTAAGAAGTAAACATACTTTTGCACCCTGTCCAGAAGTTTATATTTCTAGAAATGAGAGAATGTTTTGTTAACGTATCTACCTATCAAATGGTGTTACCAGTGTTATGCTTCCAAAACAGAGACCGTATTGACAGTACCAGAACAAGCTTATATGGAGGCACAAAAATACACTTACAAATTTTGCAGTTTGAGCAGTTAAAATCCCATTTTGATGCATGCTCAATTGAGAATTAGAAGTTCAAATATTGATTTGCATAGGAAATTAGCAATTAAGTACCCATATAATTAACTTGCACCTGCCAATTGATGCACCAATTAAGTCTGCAGATACGGTAAAAGAAAATTCTTGAAAATAAAGTTTCTGACATTTTTTGACAATAATCTGTTGTAGACATTTGAAAGTATACAGTTCTACAGAAAAGTGTATGTGGTGGCCCTGAGAATGTTACCAACTACTGAGAGTGTATGTAAGTGACCAAAAGCCCAGCTGCTGTGGTCTGAAACTTATCAGCAGGTTGGCACAGAGGTCAGGTTTCCCATGGGCAGCTCACTGCCAATGACTAAATGCAATAGGGACACAAAGGCAGATCTGTGTTTGGGAGACCCAGGACTTCAACTGATGGCTTTGGCTCAAGGACTACACAGAGGCACCTACACTTGGCAGAACTGTGTCCCCCCTAAAAAAAATATGTTGAAGTCCTAACCTTCAGCACCTGTGACTATGATCATCTTTAGAAACAGGGTCTTTGCAGATGTACTCAATTTAAAATGAGGTCATACCAGACTAGAGTGAGCCCTAAATGCAGTGACTGGTGTCCTTATAAAGAGAGAGATGTTCAAACACACACACAGGAAAGATGGCCATGTGACAGAAATTACAGACAGATCAGAGTGATGCAGTTACAAACCAAAGAATGCCAAGGACTGCCAGCAACCCCCAGAAGCTAGGAAGAGGCAAGGAAGGATTCCCCCCTGCAGCCTTCAGAGAGACCAGGACCCTGCTGACACCTTCATTTTGAACTTAAAGCCTACAGAACTGTAAGAGAATAAATTTCTGTTTAATTGGGTGTTCACACCCAGTTTGTGGTAATTTGTTATAGCTAACCTAGGAAACTAGTACACCCTTTAACCTTCCTTTCTTCTCTACGTGACTCAAAATCAGAGTTATATAGCGGTTTGACAACACTCCCAGTCTCAGTCAGCCCCTGCCCCAGTCTCTCTTACACAGGTATTTCCCCTTACACCATCCTTATGTGTTTAATCTCACGGCATCCATTTCTCAGAGATCCTAGACAAACACAGTCAGTGTACTACATAGAAAATGAAGCAAACAGTATTCAAATGTACATTAAATAACATTTAATAACATGAATGTAGAACTACCCACTTGGATTTAAAAATTTTATTGGCATTTTCCTAATTCATATTGAGGTTAGGGACATCTGCCTATGCTGGTGGGCCAGGAGTATGTGTATTAGTTGTATGTAGAAGCGAGGAGCTTAAATCGTGGTGGGGACTACCTGGAATGAGGAGTGGAGACACACCTACTAATAGAAAACACTGCAGAAACAGATAAAGAGAAATATCCTGAATTCTGCCTCTCTTCCCATCCTCAGTCTTCTGTCAGTGCCTGCAATTGGCCAATCTACCCAGAGCCTGATATAAAGGAGCAACTTACATAGTTTGCAAGAATGGATCTGGTACAGAAAGGAAATAATCAGCAACTAGACCCTTTACCCATTTTTGTATGGAGTTACTGGTCTTCTTTTTCCTAATAATTTGCACGAAATTCGAGCGCGTTTTGCCAATGTTATATTACAAAGTTGCAAATGTCCTAGTCTCCATGATTGTCTTTTTTTTTTTTTAGTTTTATTGAGATACAATTGATGTCTAGCACTGTATAAGTTTAAGTTGTACAGCACAATGACTTGACTTACACACATGATGAATTATCACAATAAGATTAGTTAACATCCATTACCTTATAAACTTAAAAGAAAAATGGGATTTTTTTGTTTTGTTTTTTTTGCTTGTGATGAGAACTTTTAGGTTCTTCTCTCTTAGCAACTTTCAAATATACCATGCCTCAGTGTTACCTGTCGTCATCACAGTCATCATGTTATACTTTATATCCCCAGTAATTATATATCTTATTATTGGAAGTTTGTGCCTTTTGACCACCTTCATCCAGTTTCTCCAACCTCTACCTCTTGTAACCACAAATCCGTTGGCTTCTTAGGAATTCGGGTTGTTTATTTTAGATTTCACATGTAAGTGAGGTCATAAAGTACTTGTGTTTCTCGAACTTACTTAACATGAATAGACCTTGAGGGCAGAATGCTATTACAAATGGCAGCATTTCCTTCTTTTTATGGCTGAATAATATTTCATTATATTATATTCATTATTTCATTATATATGATATATATGTACACATATACACAAATGTATAAATCGAGCAATTAACAATGAACACAGGGATACATATGTCTCTTCCACATAGTGGTTTTATTTCTTTTGGATATATATTCAGAAGTGGAACTGCTGGATCATATAGTAGTTCTATTTTCAATTTTTTGAGAAACCTCCATACTGTTTTCCAGTGGCTTTACTATTTCACAGTCCCACCAACAGTGCACAAAGGACCTCTTTTCTCCACATCCTCTCCAGATTTTGTCTTATCTTTTTGATGATAGCTGCTCTAACAGGCATACGGTGATATCTTGTTTTTTTGTTTGTTTTTTTTGTGGTATGTGGGCCTCTCACTGCTGTGGCCTCTCCCATTACGGAGCACAGGCTCCGGACGCGCAGGCTCAGCAGCCATGGCTCATGGGCCCAGCTGCTCCGCGGCATGTGGGATCTTCCTGGACCGGGGCACGAACCTGCGTCCCCTGCATTGGCAGGCAGACTCTCAACCACTGTGCCAACAGGGAAGCCCTATCTTGTTGTTTTGATTTGCATCTCCCTAATGATTAGTGAGGTTGAGTACCTTTTAATGTAACTGTTGGCCCTCTGTACATCTTCTTTGGAAAAATGTCTTTTCAGGTCCTTTGCCAAATTTCTTACTGGATTGTTTGGTTTTTTTTACTATTGAGTTGTATGAGTTCTTTATATGTTTTAAATATCAGTCCCTTATCAGATACATGATTTGCAAATAGTTTTACCATTCCATAGGTCATCTTTTCACTTTGATCATTTCTTTTGTTGTGCAGAAGACATTTTAGTTTGATCGTAGTCCCACTTGTTAATTTTTTATTTTGTTGCTTGTGCGTTAGATGCCATATCCAAAAAATCATTGCCAAGGCCCATGTCAAAGAGCTTTTTCCCCCATGTTTTCTTCTAGAACTTTTATGATTTCAGGTCTTTTATATATGTCTTTTTTTTTAATCAGAATTTTCTTTTTAATGTGTTATGATTGCTTATAAGGTTTTGAAAGAAAAAAATGTTTCAGCACTAAACTAGATAAATAAACAAACAAATAATGAGTTTGAAAATTACAACTATAAAGCAGAATGAGATTAACAAGACCATGGTGGAGTTCTCCATTAAGGAGGAGTTACCCTTTTAGTGTTCATGGGACTTGAGGATACAAAAGTCAGGCCAGAACGTGCCCCTCATTTTCCAAGATGGGAAAGAGTACTGTAGATCAACGTCCAAATAACTTACTCTACAGATTAACAGACAAGATAAGATACACTGACTTGGCAAACACATTTGGCTAGGGGGCTAATCTCTGCTATGCTGTGCTCTATTGCCTTTGAATCATATGCTTACCGAGAATTAACTGCAC
This sequence comes from Mesoplodon mirus, assembly GCF_964341445.2. NCBI lineage: Eukaryota > Metazoa > Chordata > Mammalia > Artiodactyla > Ziphiidae > Mesoplodon > Mesoplodon mirus. The sequence continues at coordinate 48,908,056 of NC_138985.1, read as the reverse complement.
TTTTCCCAGGAACTATTACATCACTGCAATTGTCATCATAATTATGTAAGTTATATATTGCATAAGCAAATGAGTGAGTATATAGCGTCTTTTCTATTAATGCTTTTTACGTGTAAGTCTTTAATCCATTTTGAGTTAGCTTTTGTGAGTGGTCTAAGATAGGGGTCTAGCTTCATTCTTTTACATGTGAATATCCAGTTTTCCCACCACCATTTATGAAAGAGCCTATCTTATCTCCATTGACTTATCTTGGCTCCCTTGTCAAATATTAATTGACCATATATGCATGCATTTATTTCTGAGCTCTGGATTCTATTCCAGTAGTTTGTGTGTCTGGTTTTATGCCAGTATCCTACTGGGTTTTTTTCCTTCAGTTTTATTGAGATTTAATTGACATACAGCACTGTATAAGTTCTAAGGTATACAGCATATTGATTTGATTTACATACATCAAGAAGTGATTATCACAGTAAGTTTAGTTAACATCCATCATCTCATGTACTTACAAAAAATATGTTTTTGCTTGTGATGAGAACTTCTAGGATTTTCCCTCTAAGCAATTTTCAAATATATCATACAGCAGTGTTAATTATATTTATGATGTTTTACATTATATCTCTAGTACTTGTTTATGTTATAACTGAAAGTTTGTACCTGTTGACCACTTTCATCCAATTCCCCCCTTCCCTCACACCCCCAGCCTCCAGTAACCACAATTCTGATCTCTTTTTCTGTGAGTCTGTTTGCTTTTGAACTATAATTGACCTGTAATACTGTTAGTTCCCATTACACAATATAGTGATTCGATATTTCTATACATTTCAAACTGATCACCATGATAAGTCCAGTTAAGATACGGCACCATACAAAGATATCACATAGTTATTGACTATATTCCCCATACTGCACATCTCATACCTGTGACATTTATTTTCCACTGGAAATATGGACCTCTTAGTCTCCCTCACCTACTTCCTTCCTCCCTGTATCCCCCACCTATTTGTTCTCTGTATCCATAAGTGTTTATATTTTGTTATGTTTATTCATGTATTTTGTTTTCTTAGATTCCATATATAAGTGAAATCATACTGTATTTATCTGTCTGTCTGACTTATTTCACTTAAAACCATCCGGTCCATCCATGTTGTGGCAAATGGCAAGATTTCATTTTTTATGGCTGAGTAATATTCTATTGAATATATATATCACATCTTCTTTATGCATTTATTCACCAATGGGCACTTAAGTTGTTTCTATATCTTGGTTATTGCAAATAATGCTGAAATGAACATAATGTACATATATCTTTTCTAATTAGTGTTTTTATTTTCTTCAGAAAAATACTCAGGAATGGTATTGCTGTATCATACAGTAGCTCTATCTTTATTTTTTAGGAATGTCAATACTATTTTCCATATTGGCTGCACAAATTTACATTCCCACCAACAATGCACAAGGTTCTCGTCTCTCCACATTCTTGTCAATGCTTGTTATTTGTGGTCATTTTGATACTAGTCATTCTGACCAGTATGATATCTCATTATGGTTTTGATTTGCACATCCCTGGTAAGTGATGTTGAGTGTCTTTTCATGTGTCTGTTGGCCATCTGTATGTCTTCTTTGGAAAAATGTCTACTCAGATCCTCTGCCCATTTTTCAATAGGCTTGTTTTTCTGATGTTGAGTTGTATGAATTCTTTGTATATTTTGTATATTAACCTCTTATCAGATATATCTTTTGCAAATATCTCCTCCCATTCAGTAGGTGGCCTTTTCATTTTGTTAATAGTTTCCTTTGCTTTGCAAAAGTGTTTTAGTTTGATTTACTCCTATTTGTTTATTTTTGCTTTTGTTTCCCTTGCCCAAGGAGAGATACATACCCCCCAAAATATTATGGAGACCAGCGTCAAAGAATGTACTGCCTATGTATTCTTCTACAAGTTTTATGGTTTCGGTTCTTACATTTAAGTCTTCAGTCCATTTTTGAATTTATTTTTGTGCATGGTGTGAGAGAGTAGTCCAGTTTGATTGTTTTGCATGTATCTGTCCAGTTTTCCCAACACCATTTGTTGAAGAGGCTGTTTTTTTCCCATTGTATATTCTTGCCTCCTTTGTCAACAATTAATTGACCATAGATGTGTCGTTTTATTTCTGGGCTCTCCATTTCCTGTTCATTGATCTATATGTCTGTTTTTGTGCCAGTATCACACTGTTTTGATTACTTTAGCTTTGTAGTATCGTCTGAAGTCTGGAAGGCTTAGGCCTCCAGCTTTGTTCTTTTCCCTCAGGATTGCTTTGGCAATTCTGGGTCTTCTGTCATTCAATAAAAGTTTTAGGATTATTTCTTCTAGTTCTATGAAAAATACCATGGGTAATTTGATAGGGATCGCATTAAATTTGTAGATTGCTTTGGGTAATGTGGCCATTTTAACTATATTAAGCCCTCTAATCCAAAAGCATGGGATATCTTTCCAAATCAATTTCTCTTTCTGATAGTTCCTTTTTAGTGTACAGAAGTGCAACAGATTTCTGTATATTAATTTTGTATCCTGCAAACTTTGCTGAATTCATTGACGAGCTCTAGTAGGTTTCTGGTGGTACCTTTAGGATTTTCTGTGTACAGTATCCCAGCATCTGCAAACAGTGACAGTTTTACTTCTTCCTTTACAATTTAGAAGCCTGTTACTTCTTTTTCTTCTCTGATTGCTATGAGTAGGCTTCCAATACCATGTTGAATAAAAGTGGTGAGATTGGGCACCCTGATACCAAAACCAGACAAAGATATCACCAAAAGAAAGAAAAGGAAATTACAGGCCAACATCACTGGTGAGCACAGATGCAAAAATCCTCAACAGAATATTAGCAAACCAAATTCAACAATATATTAAAAGGATCATATACCATGATCAAGTGGATTTATCCCAGGGATGCAAGGATTTTTCAATATCTGCAAGTCAGTCAGTGTGATACACCACATTAACAAAGTGAAGAATAAAAATCATATGACGATCTCAAGAGATGCAGAAAAAACTTTTGACAAAATTCAACTCCCATTTATGATAAAAACTCTCCAGAAAGGGTCTCAACATCATGAAGGCCGTATATGACAAACCCACAGCTAACATCATTCTCAACAGTGAAAAGCTAAAAAGCATTTCCTCTAATATCAGGTACAAGTACCATACTATTTGATTGCTGTAGCTTTATACTACAGCTTGAAATCAGGAAGTGTGATTCCTCCAGCTTTGTTGTTCTTTCTCAAGGTTGATTTGGCTATTCAGGTTCTTTTGTGATTACACATACATTTTAGAATTGTTTTTTCATGTTTCTGTTAAAAAATGTGATTGGAATCTTGATATGGATTGCAGTGAGTCTGTAAATGGCTTTAGGTAGGATGGATATTTTAAAAATCTTAATTATTCCAATCCACGAACATGGGATAACTTTTCATCTGATTGTCTTTCATATAAACATTTTCATGAAATCCAAATTTCTACTTTACCTGACAATTTCCAGAGTTCATGTTTTATTTAAGAATGTTGTCCTGACATAAACAAGTTTTAAAATATTCTCCTCTGTTTACAGTTACTTCAATAGTTGATAGGTTTTGGTCCACTTGTATTTTAGTATCCACATGCATATTAGTAACCACATCCTACATACACACCAAGTTATTTTAAAGTTTAAAATAATTTGAACTTATTTCTTAAGAAGGACTGCTATGGCAGAGACAGTAGAGTCGTTAACTATTTCCTGTGCTCTCCTACACCTGCCATTCCCCACAAATTGAGTGTTGGCCAATGGACGATGATCGGAAGTGACCTGTATCATTTCTGGTCCCTGTGAGTTAGGACTAGGTACCATTCCTCTGTGCAGTTTTTTTTTTTCCCCCGTACAGGAACTTGTAAGTCATATGCTGAGAGGGTATCATCACAAGTTGGTGGAAGCCTGAATCACAGAGGCAACAAGTCGAATTGAACTTCTGTCAAATCACATGATACTTTATATAAATGAGAAATAATCTTTTGCTTTATTAGGTCATCTTAGGTCAGGTTCTTGAGAATCAGAGCCCATAAAGGGGATTCTTTTACAAGTGATTATTGAGTGAGTACTCTTGTGTAAAGCCTGTAAGGAAGTGAAGGAAGAGAAGTACCAGAGAAGAAGGTAAAACAAAGTGCTTGTTTGTTTGACTTGACATCTAACTTCAGCCTAATCCATTAATGGCACCAAAGGGTTTTACCACCCAAGTGCCCTCCATCTTCAGTTGAGAGCTGTTAGAAGCCAATACTAACAACAGCTGGGGATGAGTGCACTGTTAGTAAAGCAGAGCTATGCTACGTCTCTACAGAGTTTATTACAATCTCTAAAATATTGGGGTTAATTTTCTACCACATTGTAGCCTATCCTCTCCCGTGCTGGGCAATAAAATTGCTAGCTGTCCTCAAGGCATTAATCTGACTTGAAATAGCACCATCAGTATATACGAAATCTCACCTGTAAGTAACTGCTTCTCTGGGCTACCAATTTTTTGGTTATTGATCTTTTGCTTCTTTGTTTGTCAAAATACATTCTTTTAATTACTGTATGTGTAGAATAAGTTTTTATATCTAGTGAGATTTTATAAAATCATTAATCTTTCTCAAAAATTTATTGGGGATTAGTAGGCATTTTAACTTTTAAATAAATTTACTCAGACTGTGAAGTTGTGTCAAAAATACCCATTGACATTGTATTGAATTTGTAAGTTAATCTGTACAGAAATCACATTCTTACCGTACTGAGTATCCCTATCCAGGAATGTATTCTATTTATTTAGGTCTTCCTTGTAACTTAAAGTTGTGTTATTAGTTCCATATGGATCTATCAATTTCTGTTAACTTTCCCTTATTTTCTAGTGCTTATTACTATTCTTTATGGGACCAGTTGCCCAATTCTATTTTTAATTGGTTTTTTGCTAGGTAAAGGTAGCTCTCCAACTTGTACAGTGACACATCATAATCATGTGAAGTCCATAGTTTAAGGTAGGGTTAACTCTTGGTGTTATACAGTCTATGGCTTTGGACAAATGTATAATGACATGTTCCACTAGTCTAGTATCATACAGAGGACTTTTCACTGCCCTAAAATTCCTCTGTCCTCCACCTATTCAATCCCTGGAAACTACTGATCTTTTTACTCTCTCCATAGTTAAGCTCTTTCCAGAATATCACATACTTGGAATCATACAGTATGTAGCCTTTTCACATTGGCTTCTTTCACTTGGTAATATGCATTTACATTTCCTCCATGCTGTTTCATGACTTATTTGATAGCTTATTTCTATTTAGTATAGAATAATATTTCATTTTCTGGATGAACTACAGTTTATGTATCCATTCACCTACTACTGAAGGATATCTTGGTTGCTTCCAAGTCTTGGCAATGATGAATAAAGCCACTAGAAACATCCATGTGCTTTGTGTAGACATAAGTTTTCAGTTCCTTTGTGTCAACACCACGAAGCATAACTGCCAGATCATATGGTAAAAGTATGTTTAGCTCTGTAAGAAACTACTAAACTGTCTTCCAGAGTGGCTATATCATTTTGCATTCCCAGTAGCAATGAAGGAGAGTTTCAGTTACTCCACATTCTTGCCAGCATTCAGTGTTGTCAGTATCCTGAATTTTAGCCATTCTAATAGAAGTGAAGGGATATCTCATTGTTGCTTTACAGAGCATCTTTTCATATGCTCATCATCTATATATCTTCTTTGGTAAGGTGTCCATTAAGGTCTTTGGCTCATTTTTTAATTTTTCTTTTTATTGTTGAGTTTTAAGAGTTGTATGTGTATTTTGGATAACACTCCTTTATCAGATGTACCTTTTGCAAATATTATCTCCCAGCGTGTCACTTTTCTTATTCATTTGACAGTGTCTTTTTTAGAACAGGAGTTTTTAATTTTAATGAAATCCAGCTTATCAACTATTTCTCTCATGGCTTGTGTCACTGGTGTTATATCTAAAAAGTCATTGCGAAACAGTTATTTAGATGTTCTCCTATGTTATCACTCCTAGGAGTTTTGTAGTTTTACACTGTACATTTAGGCCTGTGATCCATTTTGGGTTAATTTTTGTGACGGGTGTCAGGTCTGTGTCTAGATTCATTATTTTGCATGTGATGTCCAGTTTGTTCCAGCATCTTTTGTTTAAAAGACTATCTTTGCTCCGCCGTATTGCCTCTTCCCCTTTGTCATAGATTTGTTGACTATATTTATGTGGGTCCATTTCAGAGCTCTGTACTGTTCCATTGATCTATTTGTCTGTTCTTTCACCAATACCACACTGTCTTGAATACTATAGTTTTATAGTAAGTCTTGAAGCTGGGTAGTGTCTGCTTTCTACCTTTGTTCTCCTTCAGTTTTCTGTTGCCGATACTGGGTCATTTGTCTTTCCACACAAACTTTAGAATCAGTTTGTCAATATACACAAAATAAATTACTGGTATTTTGATTGGGATTTCCTCAGATCTATACATCCAGTTGCGAAGTACTGACATGTTGACAACTGATTGCATCTTCCTATTTATGAATATGGAATATCTCTCCATTTATGTTGTTTGGCTTTGATTTCTTTCATCAGAGTTCTGTAATTTTCCTCATACAGACCTTGTACATATTTTGTTAGATTTATACCTATTATTACATTTTGGGGGTGCTAATGAAAATGGTGGGGGTTTTTTGTTTTTTGTTTTTTGTTTTGCTGTATGTGGGCCTCTCACTGTTGTGGCCTCTCCCATTGCGGAGCACAGGCTCCGGACACGCAGGCCCAGCGGCCATGGCTCACGGGTCCAGCTGCCCCGCAGCATGCGGGATCTTCCCAGACCAGGGCACGAACCCATGTCCCCTGCATCAGCAGGCAGACTCTCAACCACTGCGCCACCAGGGAAGCCCTGGTGTTGTTTTTAATTTCAAAATTTCACTTATTCATTGCTGGTATACAGAAAATGATTGACTTTTGCATATTAGTCTTCTATCCTGCAACCTTGCTATAATTGCTTATTAGTTCCAGGGTTTTGTCACTGTTGTTGATTCTTTGGGGTTTTCTACATAAATGATCATGTCATCTGTGAACAAAGACAGTTTTGCTTTTTTATTACCAATCTGTATACCTTTTATTCCCTTTACTTGTCTTATTGTATTAGCTAGGGCTTCCAGTATAATGTTCAAAAGAAGTGAGGGGGACATCCTTCTCTTGTACCTGATCTGAGTGGTAAAGCTTTGAGTACCTCACCATTAAATATAATGTTAGCTATAAGTTTTTTGTAGGTATCTGTTATCAAGTTCAGGATGTTCCCCTCTATTTCTACCTTACTGAGAGGTTCTTTCATTTGTTTAGTTTTGTTATCATAATGCCTGATGGATTCTGTAAATTCTTTTTCTGCATCTATTCATATGATCATGTGGTTTTCTTTCTGGTCTGTTGATGTGATGGATTACATTAAGTGACTTTCAAATGTTAAACCCCAGCCTTGCATGCCTGGGATAAATTCTATTTGGTACGTGGTATATAATTCTTTTTGTATATTGTTGGATTTGATTAGCTAATATTTTGTTGAGAATTTTTGCATCTGTGTTAATGAGAGATATTGGTCTGTAACTTTTTTTTTTTTAATTGTCTTAGCCTGGTTTTGGTATTAGTGTAATGCTGGGCTCATAGAATGAGTTTTGAAGTATTCTCTCTGCTTCTATCCTCTAAAAGAGAATTGGTATAATATCTTACTTAAATCTTTAATAGAATTCACCAGTGAATGTATCTGGGCCTGGTGCTCTCTGTTGTGGAAGGTTATTAATTATTGATTCAAAGTCTTTAATAGATACAGGCCTATTCAGATTGCCTATTTCATCTTGTACAAAGTCTGGCAGATTATTTTTTCAAGGAACTGGTCCATTTCTGTCAATTTTGTGGCACAGAGTTGTTCATAACATTCCTTTATTATCCATTTATTGTCTTTGGGATCTGTAGTTATGTCCTCCCTTCCATTTCTGTATGAGTAATTTGTGTCCTCTCTCTTTTTTTCATACTTACCCTGGGTAGAGGCTTATAAATTTTATTGCCCTTTTCAAAGAACAAGGTTTTGCTTTTGTTCACTTTCTCTATGGATTTCCTGGTTTCAATTTTATCCCCCTTTAAATCTTATTCCTTGTCTTCTGCTTATTTTGGATTTAATTTGCTCTTTTCTAGTTTCCAAAGTTGGATACTTTAGATTATTGATTTTCAGATCTTTTTCTTTTCTAGCAAATATATGCACTTAATGCTACAAATTTCACCTCTAGTCACTGCTTTCACATCACTTCCATACATTTCTAAAAACTGTATTTTCATTTAGTTCAAAATATTTTTTCGTGAGACTTTGCTTTTGACCCCTGTGTTGTGTAGAAAGTGTTATTTAATCTCCACATATGTTATTTTCCAGTTATCTCTGTTCCTGATTTCTAGTTTAATTCCATTGTGGTCTCAAAGCAGACATCATACAATTTCTACTATTTTAAATTTGTTAAAATGTTTTGTGGCCCAGAATGTAGTCTATTTTGGTGAATGTTCTATGTGAACCTGAGAAGAGTGTACATTCTGTTGTCAGATGAAGTAGTCTATAGATGTAGATTATATCCAGGTGATTGTTATTGTTGTTGAGTTCAGCTATGTCCATACAGATTTTCTGCCTGCTGCATCTGTCCATTTCTGATAGAGATGTGTTGAAGCCTCTAACTACGTAGTGAAAACATCTATTTCTCCTTGCAGCTCTTTTTTTTTCTGTATTTTGATGTTCTCTTGTTAGGCATATACATGTTGAGGATTATTATGTTTTCTTGGAGAACTGACCCCTTTTATCATTATGTCATGCTCTTGTTTATCTGTAATAACTTTCTTTGCTTTCAAGTCTGCCCTGTCTGTAATTAATATAGCTACTCTTGCTTTCTTTTGATAAGGTGTCCACATGGTATTTTTTTATCAATTTACTTTTTTGATTCAGAATATATTTTTTGAATGACTTCTTTTCAGGTGGCATAGGAGACACAATGGTGAATATGATTGACATAACTATTGTTTTCATGAGGCTAAGGACATAGCAGGAGAAAGCAGTGATTTCAGGATTTGTATTGGCTTTTGAAGGAGCCCTGCAGTCAAGACAGCAAAATTTAGGAAAAATCTAGACTGAGAGAGACCTATGCCCAGTTACATTTTGTGAATGATATACACAAAACATCAGAGAGGAGATTTGAGACTGCTGTGATACTTTAACTTCATATGGAAACTAGACTAGACCCCAAGATGAGAATGTAAGAATTTGCATAAAGTAAGTTCATATGGATTAGTGAGACTAATAAAACTAAAATCTATGGAAGACACTATTGCTCAGAGAAAGAATTTACACATTAAATAATTTTTTGCATGTTTTCTATTCAAATATAGAAAAGTGCTTATGCACATTTTTGTGAATTATTTTCTTTTCAACTCATCTGCCTTGTCCCTTAGGTATATGGTCCCTTGCATTTTCCAGATGAATGCTGGTGGTGTCTTATGATAGCTAGAATATAGGACAAGAAATTATTTGTAATGCAGTACATTTCAACAGCAGCAAGAACAGCAAATTTTCCTTTCTTTTAAATTAGGTTTTAGTACATTTGTAAATTGTTGGAATCAATCATTTATTCTGCTTACATATTTTGATGGGCCAAGGGAGGATTTTCCTCCTATAAAAAGAGAAATATGACTTTGATCACTGTTTATACAGCAGTAGTAAAAGATCGTCATGTGATAGAGGGCATACTTTAGTTTTCCCATTTTCTATTTCAGTAACATTTTCAGAATCACTGAAAACATAGTTCTTTAATTTTAGTTTCTCTTTTTTCTTAATTGAGGTATAATTGACATAACATCTTAGTTTCAGGTGTACAACATAATGATTTGATATTTGTATATATTGCAAAATGATCACCACAATAAGTCCAGTTAATATCCATCACCATGCAGAGTTACAATTTTTTTTTCCTTAGGATGAGAACTTTCAAAATTAACTCTCTTAGGTACTTTCAATTTTGCAGTACAGTATTATTAATTGTAGTCACCATGCTGTACATTAAACCCCTATAACTTACTTTATAACTAGAAATTTGTACCTTTTGACCTTCTTCCCCCATTTCTCCCATCCACCACCTCTGTTCTCTAAATCTGTGAGCTCTAAGTTTGGGGTTTTGTTTCTTTGTTACGTTTCACATATAAATGAGATCACAGGGTATGTCTTTTTCCTGTCTGACTGACTTCACTTAGCTTAATGCCCTCAAGGTCCATCTCTGTTATTGCAAATGGCAAGATTCCATTCTCTTTTTATGGCTGAATAATACTGCGCCGTATGTATACCACAGCTTTTTAACCCATTTATCTATCAGTGGACATTTAGGTTGTTTCCATGTCTTGACTATTGTAAGTAATACTGCAATGAATATGGGATGCATTTATCTTTTCAGATTAGTGTTTTTGTTTTCTTGGGATAAAGACCCAGAAGTGGAACTGCTGGATTATATAGTAATTCTGTTGTTAATTTTTTTGAGAAACCTCCAAGCTGTTTTCCATAAGGGCTGTAACAGTTCCTTTTTTTTTTTTTTTGGAATAACAGCCCTTCCAGAAGGTATGAGGGGCTATCTCATTGTGGTTTCATTTGCACATTATGTACTGGGTTAATGGAACTGCTATACATACGCCTTTAGTAATGTAATGGTAAGGTGTGAGGGGAGGGAAATCACAGCCCTGTGATTTGTGAGAAGTCTTTTAGTGAACCTATACCTCTGGACTGTGAACTTCACAAGAATTTCTCAGTTTTTCTCCTCCCCATCTCAGTGGTATAGGATAGCTAGAGTAGGCTGGAGTTGGCTACCTCCCTTTTCTCAGGTGGAAGGCTAGAGCTGACTAGAGTTGGGTATTCCCTTTCTGCCAGGTCCATTAGAGTCTGAAAATTCCCAAGAAGGACAAGCTCTGGTTAACTAGTTTCTCTGGAGGGCAGGCCTTGTTAAGAACAGAGTGCTCTGGCGTATTCCAAATGGTTCTTTTTTCCGTCCACCTGCTGGAAGCATGCAGGTTTTATCTCCCATGTTTATTATGAGGAGCCTCCTATGGCTGGGTCGCCCTGGAGTTTTTAACTCTCGTACTTGTCTACGCCAAGCCTCAAGCAATTTGTCACAGTTCAGGTTTTCCTACACTTGCACTGGTTCCCAGGGAGGTTTCCACTTGTTAGTATCTATTCTGTAAGCTTCAGCTGCAGTATTACCTGAGTCTGCCATCTTGGGGGCAGCAGTTTGCCCTGTGTCCTCCCCTCTCTTATGGATCCAAAAGATTGATTTTTTCAGTCTGTTTACCTTTTTCCTTACTGTTAGGATGAAGTGGAGACTTCCAAGCTCCTTACATGTGGAACTAGAAACTGCAAGTCGTAACGCTTGTTTAGCAATTTACAACGTGCAAAGCTCCAATGCAATGAACTTCATGTTGGCTTGCCGGCCCGCCTGCACAGTCTATCTATCACTTCCTACTTAAAAAATCTCTTCACTGCCCTCAAGGTAAAGTCCACTCCCTTTTAGAGGCTTTCTTATGCCATCATAAACGTACCACAGATGATCTTACAGCTTTATCTCCTACCATAAGCCTCCCTTCTATATACATTATAATCCAAGTTCTATGCAGGAACTGTGCACTTGAATACCTCTGGTTTTCTCATTGGCTGCTTTGTATGCCTAGAATTCTCTTTCCATTCCTCATTGTTAATATCTTCCCATCTTTAAAGACCCAGTTAGAATATTTTCTCTTCAGAGCACTTTTCCCATAGCACTTTGTAAATGTCTGCACCAAGAGAGATTTTGAAATGCATTATTATCTTTTATGCGTCTATCTGTTCCGCTAGGCTATGATCGTCTTACGGTGAGTCACTGTGTTTTCTTATCTTTTGGATCACCATTCTAACATGCTTAATGAATATCTGAGTAGAAGATGCTTACTCTTATGATCTGGATTTTGAAGTATAAGAAGGAAGTGTGATTTGGCTTCTCAAACCATTACCACACTGTGAAGTCAAAGAACAGAGGCTACCTGAGTGTGTGCCCATTACCTGCCTAGGAGAAGCCTTCTATATAACACTGATAACTTGGATGTTCCTGACATGGGAAGTACGACAGAAGGAAGGCTAATGATTGATTGGCATCAGATATGACTTCCTAAATGGTTCAGGCATCCTATGGTCGGGAGGGAAGCAAATGTTCTTTATTAATTTTATTTTTGGCTGTGTTGGGTCTTCGTTGCTGGGCGCGGGCTTTCTCTAGTTGCTGTGAGTGGGGCTACTCTTTGTTGTGGTGGGCAGGCTTCTCATTACAGTGGCTTCTCTTGTTGCGGAGCACAGGCTTCAGTAGTTGTGGTGCACAGGCTTAGCTGTGCTGTGGCACGTGGGATCTTCCCAGACCAGGGCTTGAACCGTGTCCCCTGCACTGGCAGGCAGATTCTTAACCACTGTGCCACCAGGGAAGGCCACAAATGTTCTTTAGAAACAGAAGTTCCTAGTGAATTATTGGAGCTAGCCACGATTACCAATATTATTTGAATACTTAGAAGAACACTGGTTCTCAAGTATTCTTACGATCCCCTTATTCTTGGAGAAGGAGAGAGTAGAACAAGCCATTTGCTTTTACTCATGTGCCTTCCAAACTGTGACTGACAGAACTCCAATGGAAAGCTTTCTCTGCCTACCCTGGGCTGAGTTAGGTGACCTCACACCACTATGTAATCATGGTATTCCATTCACATTGCTGTAACTGGACTTACTAGCTTGTATTTTGCCTATTGTTCACACATTGTGGATTTCTCAAAAGAGGTTGCGTTTCAGTCATCATTTATTCCTACTTCCTAACACAGTTCCAGGCAAATTATCAGCATTCACTAATATTTGTTAGCTTAAAGCATCAACCAATTAACCAATATTATAAAATTTAAGATCACAGACCAAGGATTATAAAACCTACCTCGGTGCTTAAACAGTCATGAAAACTTTGTATTCCTTTCTTATGTCTAGGATAAAATACAGACATTAAAAAATTAGAATCCTCCATGTAAAAGTTAAATTTTCTACCCTCAGCCTTACACAAGCCTGTTGTTTATCATTGGCTAAACAGGGTTAAGATATTCTGCTATTGGGAAACTAAATATTAAAACTAACAACGTACAGAGAGAATACATGGAGGAAAACAACAAATATGTATAAGCCACACTCTTTCCTCAAAAGCTGACACAAAGTCACCAACTCGGAATATTTTTTACAGCTTGCTACATCTTTGAATATTTGGTGCACAGTTTAGTTTCTATTTTTATTTCTCACTTTTCGTTTGTTTGCTTATAGTGTTTGTTGTTTATACTCTGGCCAGGTTGCCGAGCTCTCTGAGGAAACGTGGATGCAGCCCAGTGGTTGTGTGAAGAAGCCTTATCCATCAATCAGCCCCACCCACGTGAAGAGCACGGCAGCGACGGGTGAGTCTGAGGCCTGCCAGAGCCTCCACTCCCAGACTGGGGCTCCCCTTGGGAGCAGCAGCTAGCTCATGACCCTCACACCCTGTTCTGGTTCCAAAGGCCTGATGCAGTTGGCCTGTCACAGTGCACAAAGCCAGTGGGTGCTGGTCCAGTTGCAGTTTATGCAAACTGAGGCAGTGAGCAGCCTCAGCGGCCCTCCCTGGTGGTCCTGATCCGCATGAGGGGAGAATCTGAGTCAGTGGTCTCCAGGCCAGCAGTCCAAGCCACCCTGTGGCTCTGGGTTTAATAAAGACATTCTTGTGGCCCTGAGATAAGAAACAGAGTCTAAAAGTATTTGGGGAGAACAAGTATCCTAGAACAGATAGGCAGTTTCTCTGAATAAGACGATCTGTTTTTAAATCTTGAGTATCCTTGAAAGAAGAAAAGGGCCATGGATTTGATACTGTTGCTTTCAGCAGACCCCATAAAAGAAGTTTGTTCTTGTATGATCCTGTTGAAAGATATTTTAAAAGTAAGGATCTAGAATCCAAAGATGTGAGTGAAATACAATACCATGGAAATATTGTGAGGGCTATGAAAACAAGATGCATTACTCTAAATTTCTTGGTAGCTATGACTGGAATATACAGAGTAAGGAACTACTATCTTTCAAACTTTCAAAGCTAAGGGGAACAAAAACCTCTTCCAGGACATTTTTGAGCCAGCTGATGAGTTTAGAAGTACGCTTAGGTACTGTTCTCTGTAGTTGTAGTTCTGTACTGTTCTCTGTAGTTCTTTTCCCCTCAGGCTGTTACCTAGCAAAAAACAAAATTTTCTCTTTATGGGTTAGTGCACTGTGATATATTTTGTCATCCTTCCTCCAGACCTAGTTAAATGTCATGCTTTGCGTACAGGGAATGCGCAACTTTGCTACCTTTATAAAGAAAAGGGTATAAAAGGTTCAGGTTTAAAAGGATTTGAACTGGATGGACTGAAGCACCAGATCTAAAACTACTGAGCAGTTACTTTCAGGGGGTTGGAATAAAAGCACATATATTGTTAGCAAGTTTAAAATGATCGGAATGTTTATTTTTATAGACTTACTTACAAGGATGGTTAAATGGATTAATACATGTAAAAAGTCATGTACCTAATTACCAATGGTAGATTCTTGTTATTGTGGACGTTCTAGAGAAGGCCTGTGCTAGTCACTTGGAACTTAGAGCAGAAATACAATTCCCGCAGGAGAGTTCTCTAGAGAAGGACAGGGCCAAGTTCTTTCCTTGCATACCTGAGAGGTACTTGGTTTGCATTTCTGTAGGGCCCAGTAGTAGTCACTTGTGACTCTGATTTACTCTGACATCAATTTGGAAGCTGCCACTCTCAGCTCTCAAGTGGATGTGAAGTAGAGAGATGAATGGTTCTTTTAGTCGTGAACAACTTTAAAGATACCTTTACACAGGATAAACTTATCAGGAGTAGCAAGCAATAAATGACGGTTATAAAAATTTAGGCATCTTTTACTTACCCTAATTGATGGCTCTCACAAGAGGACTCGTAACTTTTTTCTTAGTTGCCTCTTTACTTTCTTCAGTGCCTGAAGTCTTAAAATGGCAGAGAGTTTGGAGGGAGTTTTTGTAAAGTTAATTAATTGTGCAGTGAATTACTTTAAGGAGTCTGCTGAGTGATGGACCCACTGAAGGGGGTCGATACCATTTAATGTTCACTAGGGGATAATGATCATAAAATGGTGCCAAAAGACCAGCATTAAGGCCGTGCAAGAGCTTGTCAGGAACAGCTCTAAAGATCAGTTGCTCGTGGCAATTAAAACAATTGAAAATGACCTGGTATTACATTATACACGCTGCAACACTGCTCCCAGTATGAACAAACTTTCTTTCCATTAGTGATTTTCAATCTCATACCAAGCACTGCCATTTATTTTTCTTAGTTACCTTACTATGGCTGTCTGTGTACTTCTAACAGGATATTATTAATATTTATCCTATTATTATCTCATACAACATTTCATGCTTAAAGCACTTTGCAATCTTAACTAATTAATCTTTATGTTCTGCCTAAAAGGAGAGTAAAAGGCTTCCCTTTTAGAGTTAGGCAAACTGAGTTGGGAGTGGTTAAGAATGCGCCATCAGGAAAATGGATCTGATAAATCCCACAGTCTGGGTTTAGGGCTTTTTTCCCCTAGAAGGTAAAATTAATGGAACTTTGAAATCTAGATGACCCTTCCTCCACCCCCATAGTAAAGGTAACTGGAATGATTTTTTAATGGAATTTAATTTACTCTTTAGATATTTATTAGGCCCCAAGAAGGACTTCTTAAAAATATATCATACATGAGGAAAGAGAATAGAAAAAAGTTTAGTGGGGGTGTTTTTTTAGTGTTAAAACTATTATCTATTTAGAGAAACTAGTAAACTAAATTTTACTCAACGCACATATCATTTTTTGAAAAATCTGCACATAGTTTGTTTTAGAGCAGTAGTTATAATATCAAGATTACCTGATAGCCACCAGACAGACGTCAGGTACTTTACAAACATGACCAATCCACAGCACTAGTGTGGCAAATGTGGTATCTACCCACATTTACTGATAAAGCAACTGAAACGTAGAGAGTTAGTGAAAGACAGTTCTAGAATTCAAACCCAAATCTGTCTGTCCCCAGAGTCCTTAGTTTTTACACTACAAAAATGCTAGTTCTCAGGCTTCCCTGGTGGCACAGTGGTTGAGAGTCCGCCTGCCGATGCAGGGGACACGGGTTTGTGCCCCAGTCCAGGAAGAAGGTCCCACGTGCCGCGGAGCAGCTGGGCCCATGAGCCATGGCCGCTGAGCCTGTGCTCCGCAACTGGAGAGGCCACGACAGTGAGAGGCCTGCGTACCACAAGATAAATAAATAAATATGCTAGTTCTCAAGTATAATAGAAAATCTCCCGTTAACAAAATCTGTACTTGACTCAACAGTGATCTGCTCGTTCTAATCCACTGGAACTCGACACAGTCCCGAAGGCCACACTACACATCTTAAATGTGCCTTCTTTAGATTCACCCTTTCTACCCTGTAACAGAGATCCTACCCACCCACCCCCACCCCAGTCAGAACACACACCTCCCACCTCCCTTCCCCAGAATCCTGAACTCATTTCAGAGCCCTTGCTCGTGCAAATCTGATTTCATCACTGCCAAGGGAGGCCCACCCTAACCTGAAGAGCTCTGTTACCTTCTGTCCCGCACTCTTACCATTCCTTTCATGAGTAAAGCTGTCCAAATTTTAAACTAACCTTCTAATGAACTGAAGATGATATATAGATCCAATTATGACGTCACTGCCCTCCTTCCCCTCTCCTCCTCCATCTCATCATTCCAAGCTTTTAGTGCATGACACAATAATAGGAAATGTTATTTTATATATTCAGAGGGATTCAATTAATTCAATTTTGTCTGGGTGACTGGTATTTATTCTAAAATGATTACTCTGTGTATCCCCATTGGAAGTTTTAAATAATGCGAGGCACACTGGGGAAAGGCCCTGCTGCTAGTATGAGATTTGTCATGGAGAGACCATGTGTTGACAACACAGGATTTACAGGGTAGACAGCTGACCCAGGTGAAGGCGGAGAACAAAATCCATAGTTAAGCTTACTGGTAAATGTCATGCTTGTCTTTTTTTTTTTTTTTGCGGTATGCGGGCCTCTCCCGTTGCGGAGCACAGGTTCCAGACGCGCAGGCTCAGCGGCCATGGCTCACGGGCCCAGCCGCTCTGCGGCACGTGGGATCTTCCCGGACCGGGGCACGAACCCGTGTCCCCTGCATCAGCAGGCACTGTGCCACCAGGGAAGCACATGTCATGCTTGTCTTAATCAGCTCGAGCTGCCATAACAAAATACCATATACAGGAAGTAGATGGTACTCACAGTTCTGGACGCCAAGAAGTCCAAGATCATGGTGCTGGCCAATACTGTTACCAGATGAGGTCTGTCTTCCAGGCAGCCATCTTCTCACCGTGTCCTCACAGGGTGGAAAGAGAGAGGAATCAAGTTTTCTTATGTCTCTTCTAATAGGGCACTGATCCCATCATAGCACACTAGCCCTACCCTCCTAATTACCTACGAAAGGCCCAGTAGGTGAGGAAAATATTTTTCCCTGTATCCTTCTGAGTTCTTAGATGAGGCCCTGGTAAGAAAAGCCAGATTAACAAGAGAAAAACGGAAGTTTATTAACAGGGGAGATAAACGAATTACTCCCCAAGGTGGCCTAGAATTCAGAATTAAATATCATCAATAACAGGGAAAGGGGAGGGAGGATGTAGCCCTCTCAGGGGAGAGTAGTGTCAATGGTTTCTACGAAAGATGAGTAGGCCCTTGTAAGAATGGATGGGAGGTGTGATCGTTTGTGTGTGGTGTCAACACTCAGCCTTCCCTGGTTGATGGCCAGGGAGGGGATTTATGATGACAATTTCGTTCCTTTTGGAAGATCTGTCTGTAGGCAGATCAGGGGAGTTTAGAAAAAGCCTCTCCTTGCATTTGCTGTTTTTCCAGGACCTACAGCTGGAAATGATCAATATGCCAAAGTTGCATATATTTTGGGGTATAATGTTCTGCTGCCCTTGAGCCCCATCTCTAAATATCATCACATCGGGGGCTAGAGCTCCAAAACATGAATTGTCGAAGGATGCAAACATTTAGTCTATAATAATTCTTACTATCTATATGAGACAATAAACACCACATTGAAAACCTAAAACTACAAACAGTGATTCTAGTAATTCAGAGCTCCCAAGTGACAGCTGAAGTCAGGACCTACTGCAGAAATCCTGAAGAGCAACACACTTTCGATCCTCATGACACTTACATGCTTTTTACACTCTTAAGGCAAATTCAAGAAAAATTAAAAGATTTAAATACATGTTTTAGTTTGGGGTCCTCAGGGTAGTGATCCAAATTTTTGAGTCACAGCTTATATACTTTCTGTGAGAAAATATATGTACATTCTCATATCTGTGCTCATGTTAAGAAAAAATGTGAATGGCGGATATGCAACTATGTTTGGGATTTGGGTTTGCTCTTTTCACCTCTAGGCTGCAGTAACAGGTAAGTGCCACAGCATTCTAAAAGCTATGATAAATACCCCAGAGCTTTACACAGGTGAGCCCTGAAAAATATCAGGGCACTACTACTGGAGTATTAGAGTAACCAGGTCAAAATGATTTTTCCTACTTTATGGATATCTACTAAGAGGTGATTTTGAAGAGAGTACGCAAAACCATTTTTGATCTAGTTCATGTTTTAGACAGTAGTAAATAATGTATATGTAGAAATGCATGGCATAAAACACCTATTATTGAACCTAACATACTATATTATACCTGATATTAGTGAGGATGGGAGTTGGACATTGCTTACCTGGAACACTGTCAACTGTTATGAGAAGAAAAGTACATGTGCCATCGTTATCATCTATCAAGTCATGGTTTGGGCCTTGTGACACCATCAAAAATCATGCCAGCTAAAGAAAAAGAAGATAAGTCCCAAGAAATTTATTTTTTTCCCCACATCTTCCAGCTTGTGTGTTATAGCAAATTATTCCCATCAATATTCCTTCACTCAAATTTCTTTTGTAATTCGTATTAAGCTACTACTGTCTATAGATAGGTTTATATTTAATTTCCTACAATCTACTAAAATAGTAGTTTTCTACTATTAGATATGTTGCTTATTCTAAAGTGCTGCTTGCTTGGAGAGAGAACCAAATAACTTTTTAAATTTTATCATAGAACGACCTATAAATGACAGAGAACAAACTAGTAGAACTCATCTTCTGAGTGAATTTGGAGCTGGCTATTTGATCCTTCAGCAATACCTAGTAATGCACAGACAGCTCTGTATTAGATTATTTGTCAATGTTATTTTATGAAGAAATTTAATAAAGTTTACTACTCTGCAATCCACTGAGCACTTCCTAACTTAATTGTCATATTCTGCATTTCCTGAGATTTACAATTAAAATTGTGACGAGCCAGACATACAAACTACCCCTTGTGTGACAAGACAGGTTATTTGTATTTTACCAAAATTATATGAGATATTCATTTATTGTATAAAAGTTCTATTAAAAATTGACTTACCCATCTATGAGTACCTACATGAGACATATTTTAAGTCTGAATAGTTTTTCACCCCAATTTTCTCTTAATGCCCACCACCACACAAAGATAGTTCAATTTACTATTTATGCCCATGCCAGATCCAGTTAATAAAAAATAATGGCTCTGACATTTTATATTTTCCAAGGATGATCAAATAAGAAATGGTCTCCAGACCAGAATCAACATTTATTTTGATTAAGAAATGTTTAGTCTTCCTTACATTGTCACTAGTCACCAATATTACTTCCTAAATTTCTAAAACTACATCAGGCAATGTCTTAACTTATAAAATTTTATGCCATTGTTTTTTTAAACCTAATTTTAATTGCTAGAAAGACCAATAATAATATCCAGAGACCACATTTCCAGTATTATTGCTATTTTGTGTGCTAAGTATGTGGTCTGTAAACAGTGTATAACTAAAAAATCAAAGATTTATTTTTACTATATAACTGAAGATACATTTATCTTTAAATACTCATAATTTCACACTGGCTTTAAGAAAAATAAATTCCTTACTGAATATGGATCCAAAAATCTGTGTTTCTTTGTGCTCATCCTCTTGTTTGTTCTTTCTTTCCAACATCCCGGGTGACTGCAGTAGGAATGAAGAATGTGGAATGATTAATGACTTTGTAAATGATTTCACGAGGCATTAAATTGAAAATCAACTTTAAGAACCATTTGTTTAGTCATTTCACTATACTTTCAACAAACACATATTGAGTTTCAGGTATTGGGCTTGATGACAGGCTGATGAAGAAAATGATAGCACTGATTGATAACAACTAAGAAATGTGAGAAGGGGAGAGAGACCATTTGCAACTAATGTTGGTAGCACAAAGTTTTAAGTCTTTTTGACCAGTTTTAGACTTGCTTGGAGAAGTTGTAGACCTGTCTAAATATCTCTAGGCTTGACATCTGAATGATTTTTGCTTATTTGACTTATTTTATGACTTGTAAAATTCACCACTTTGAGAGTAAGCATCCTAAACATAAAACGAAATTAATACCACATGCCTTACAGAGTACTGATATGGGGGAAAACAAGTATATATGTATATATATGAAGGTGCTTTGTCAACTACTGAGTTACACAAATGAAATACATTGCTGTTAGGCAAAACTTAACTGGATATATCCAGAGGCCATTCATGGACATGAAACTTGAAGATATGGCACTGTACATTTATAAATTTCCGTTGTAAAACAAAAGTGTTTTAATAGAAATCTTAGGAGCAATTGACCTCTCCTAGCTAAAAAGTGGGGAAAAGGGACAGAAGCCAAAGACAGAATCTTAAAAGATATGAACAACACTTACAAGGCAGTAGAAAGAAAAAAGCAAATGACAAGTGAGGAGCAGCCAAGATGTAAAAGAAAAATAGGACAGTGCAGTAGCAGAAGCCAGAGATATCAAACCTAACTGAGGTCAGGTTCACGATGGAAAACCACACACCTCCCTGATGGATCTGGAGGTGCTTCTTTATATTCAAGAGGTGGTTTTCAGCAGAATAATCATGAAGAAAGATTAAGAACTTCAGATGGAATAAGACGTGTTGTTTTTAAAAATTCTCTCTCCTTTATCTTCTAAATCCAATCCACTTGTTTCTATCTGAACAATTACCTCTTTAATCTACTCCCTCTTTTCCTCTCAATTGCCATGAGCACTTGAGAAGAGTGATACCTTAATGAATGCTTCCTGGTTTCTGATGCCTCAGACTTAGAAAACAGTATCCCTGGAAAGAGACAAAGGGGCAGTATGGAACTTGAAGACAAGAAGACTTTACTTCTAGGTCTGTATTAGTCTGCTCTGGCTGCCGTAAAAAAACAAACAAGCAAAAAAACCCACACAAGGTGGCTATCTTAAACAACAGAAATGTATTTTCTCACAGTTTTGGAGGGTAGAGTCCAAGATCAAGGTGCCATCAGTGTTGGTTTCTGGTGAGACCTATCTTCCTACCTTGTAGACAGCCACCTTCCTGTTGTTTCCTCAGAAAGAGAAAGATCTCTGGCATCTCTTTCTCATAAGGACACCAGTCCTATTGGATTAGGGCCCCTCTTACAACCTCGTTTTAACCCTAATTACCTCTCTTAAGGACACATGGGGGCTCGGGGTTCAACATATGAATTTTCAGGGGGACACAATCCAGTCAATAACAAGACCTGAGTATATCAAGGGTATATGGTGACTAGTGATTAAGGAAAGTTGCTCTCATCTATTATTTAGGATGTTGGTTATAAGATATTGAATTACAAAACTATTTCTCTGTGAAGGAAACAATTCAAAACAAGATAAATACTTCTACTAAAAGGTCTAACTAGCATTTCTCCCATATTTTGACTTTCCAACCTGTCCTCTACATAGATATGATTTACCTTCCTAAACTTTAAGTCAGACCTTTCTACTCCTCTCTTGAAAAATCTTCAATGACTCCCCACTGCTTAATGCATAAAATTTTAATATTTTAATTACTCATTCAGTTCTCAATAACCTGGCTCCAACTTGTATTTTGTGTCATCTGTCACTCAACTCTTCAGCCACAGAGGACTACTCATTGCTACTTGGACTTTTCATGGTTTTGGATAACATTATGCCTATGGTAACACTGTTTCTTCAGCCTGGAATGTCTTCTCCCTCAAGGCTTACTTCTTTTTTTCTTTTTTTTGGGTATCTTTTAAAAATACCAGGCTTTATTTTTTAGAGCAGTTTTAGGTCTACAGAAAGACTGAGCAGAAATTATAGAGTGCTCACATCTTAGCTCCTCTCTTCCTGCACAGTTTCCCCTATTATTATCTTTCATTATGTTTTTTAAAAGTTTTTAAATAGGCTTTTTTTTTAAACATCTTTAGTGGAGTAAAATTACTTTACAATGTTGTGTTAGTTTCTGCTATGTAACAAAGTGAATCAGTTATATGTATACATATACCCCATATCCCCTCCTTCTTGAAAGGCCCACTTCTACATTCCAGGGCTTCAGTGAAGCCTTCCTTGATCTCAGTGAGAAAAAATCACCCCCAAAACTCTTTGAGCATACATTAATTGCTTACAAAAATAAACTCAAAATGATTTAAAGACGTAAAACATACGACATAACACCATAAAACTCCTAGAAGAGAGCACAGGCAAAACATTCTCTGACATAAATCATACCAATGTTTTTTTAGGTAAGACTGACAAGGCAATGGAAATAAAAACAAAAGTAAACAAATGGGACCTAATCAAACTTACAAGCTTTTGCACAGCAAAGGGAAGGAAGGAAGGAAGAAAAGACAACCTATGGAATGGGGGAAATATCTGCAAATGATGTGACTGACAAGGGCTTGATCTCCAAAACATACAAACACCTCATACAACTCAACAACAATAACAAAAGTAAACAACCCAGTCGAAAAATGAGCAAAAGACCTTAACAGACATTTCTCCAAGAAGACATATACATATGGCCAGTAGGCACATGAAAAGATGCTGAACACCACTAATTCTTAAAGAAATGCAAATCAAAACTTCAACGAGGGCTTCCCTGGTGGCGCAGTGGTTGAGAGTCCGCCTGCCAATGCAGGGAATACGGGTTTGTGCCCCAGTCCGGGAAGATCCCACATGCCACGGAGCGGCTGGGCCCGTGAGCCATGGCCGCTGAGCCTGCACATCCGGAGCCTGTGCTCCGCAACGGGAGAGGCCACAACAGTGAGAGGCCCGCGTACCAAAAAAAAAAAAAAAAAAAAAAAAAAAAAACAAAAAACTGCAATGAGGTACCACCTCACTCTGGTCAGAATGGCCATCATCAAAAAGTCTACAGGGGGCCTCCCTGGTGGCGCAGTGGTTGAGAGTCCGCCTGCCGATGCAGGGGATACGGGTTCGTGCCCCGGTCTGGGAGGATCCCATATGCCGCGGAGCGGCTGGGCCCGTGAGCCATGGCCGCTGGGCCTGCGCATCCGGAGCCTGTGCTCCGCAACGGGGGAGGCCACAACAGTGAGAGGCCCGCATACCGCAAAAAAAAAAAAAAAAGTCTACAGGGCCTCCCTGGTGGCGCAGTGGTTGAGGGTCCGCCTGCCGATGCGGGGGATACGGGTTCGTGCCCCGGTCTGGGAGGATCCCATATGCCGCGGAGCGGCTGGGCCCGTGAGCCATGGCCGCTGAGCCTGCGCGTCCGGAGCCTGTGCTCCGCAACGGGAGAGGCCACAACAGTGAGAGGCCCGCGTACGGAAAAAAAAAAAAAAAAAAAAAAAGTCTACAAACAATAAATGCTGGAGAGGGTGTGGAGAAAAGGGAACCCTCCTACACTGTTGGTGGGAATGTAAAATTGGTACAACCATTATGGAGAACAGTATGGCAGAAAACTAAAAGTAAAAACTAGTTTTACAAAAATAAAAAATAGAGTTAATAAAAATATGATCCAGCTATCCCACTCCTAGACATAGAGCCAGACAAAGCTATAATTCAAAAAGAAACATGCACCTCTATGTTCATAGCAGCACTATTCACAATAGCCAAAACATGGAAACAACCTAAATGTCCATCAACAGACTAATGGATAAAGAAGGTGTGGTACATACAAATGAACTTATTCACCAAACAGAAATCACAGATGTAGAAAACAAACCTATGGTTACCAGGGGGGAGAAGGGGGAACGGGATAAATTGAGAGATCGGGATTGACATATACACACTACTATACATAAAATAACTAACAAGGATACACTGCATCACACAGGTAACTCTACCCAGTACTGTGTAATAACCTATAAGGAAAAATAATCTAAAAAAGAATGAATATATGTATATGTATAACAGATTCACTTTACTGTACACCTGAAACTAACACAACATTGTAAATTAACTATACTCCAATAAACATTTTTTGAAAATACATTAATTTTTTAAAAGATGTGTTACATATATACAATGAAATATTACTCAGCCATAAAAAAGAATGAAATGATGCCGTTTGCAGTAACATGGATGCCACTAGAGATTATCATACTAAGTGAAGTCAGTCAGAAAGAGAAAGACAAATACCATATGATATCACTTATATGTGGAATCTAAAATATGACACAAAAGAGCCTATCTATGAAACAGAAACAGACTCACAGACGTAGAGATCAGACTTGTGGTTGCCAAGGGGGAGGGGGGGAGGGAGAGGGATGGAACTGGGAGTTCGGGGTTGGTAGATGCAAAGTATTACATTTAGAATGGATAAACAACAAGGTCCTGTTGTATAGCACAGGGAACTATATCCAAAATCCTGAGATAAACCGTAATTGAAAAGAAAATAATAAAAGAATGTGTATATGTATATAAATAACTGAGTCACTCTGCTGCACAGCAGAGATTGACACAACATTGTCAATCAACTCTCCTTCAATTAACAAAATAAATTTAAAAAATAAGTTAATTGCTTACATGTCTGTCTTTCCCAAAATACTATGAGCTTCTTAGGGCAGAGAATGTTTTATTTATATTTTAACCAGCATACCTTAAAAACAAAAACAAACCGAAAAGACCTGTCATATAGTAAGTGCTGAATAACTGCTCAATGATTGAGGAAATTGGAGAGGCTATGGAGAATAGTTATTAGAAGTGTCTGATAGGTAAAGAAAGGTAAAAAATAGAAAGTAGAAAAAAGTTTCAGTTTTCTTCTCCAAGAGAAGAAACTGTCTGTATTTTATAAAAAGAAGCTATGAACATGCTGCCAGTGATCATCTATACAGAGTGGCCTCAAAAATGAGAGACAGGCAGACTGTAATTCAATAGGCATTCCAAACTACAGCTTGATTCCAAAAGATACATATATCCATTTTCCTGTTAGAGCAGCAAGAAAACAAAAGAGGTAGATATAAGAGGAAAACAGTTCAAATATGCCCTAAGTTCCTTGACCTCATAAAGTAAAAGTTGCCGTACCTCTCTTTATAACCCATAGAATTGTAAAAAGTGTCCAATGGACCCATAGTCTATTGGGGGAAAAAAACCATGTTCTGAGTTCACACTGAATAGCTTTTTGTAAGAAATTATACAGCAGCACAATTAAAATGAAATACTAATTGCAACAAGATGGTGACTGCAGAATATAACTCAGTCTTAATAGATTTTCTAATGCCTCTCTTTATACCAAAGGGGAGTAGCCCTTTAGCTAATAAAGTAAATTTTCTGATCTCCAAATGAGTACTTTATCCTCATTCAGGCTGATATTGCAGCGACATCATGAATTTCTCAGACAGCTCTGTGAATCAGCAGAGTATTTCAGAGGAAAGCACTGACTGCTAAAAGCAGAGTCGTTATTTTTTAAACAGCCTTTAAACTACTAGATGAAACATTTCTTTTTGGGTCAAGGATGCATTTGCTCCAGCCACCTAGAGGAGCAGAGAGGGCTGAACCAGTTGGGAAGGAACAGAATAAGGTTACTGTGTCAGCCAAACTTCAAAGTATATCGTTTTGCAGGTCAAACATTTTTGACTTCTTCTCCTTAGTATCCAGGTCTATAATTCTTATTTCCAAAGAGCTTAAACATTAGTATTGCGTGAAATATCATCCTATATTTCTAAAGTATCTTTAGAAAACCATTAACTAATTTGCTCATAATAAACTTTGAGGTCTAGAAAAAAACTGGTTTTCTTTCTCTTTAAATAGCCGCAAGAAAGGAAATTCAGACAAGAAAAATGTACGCTTCCTAATACATCCATTCAGCAAATGTTCTGAGTGCTTCCGTATGCTAGGCATTGTGTTAGGTGCTGGGAATACTAAAGCAGTATGACACAGTCCCTTTCCTCAATCATATGACAATACACAGTGTTTAGAGGACAAATTAATTGGACTCAAGATATCCCCACCCTTCTCTTTTCTTTGTTCTGGTGAATTGATGAGTGTTTTTGAAGCTTTCATAGCGTAAAATTGTGATTTAAGTCGACTCACAGTCTTAAATAGCTTAATATAGACTTAATTTCATCAAATCTTTGGATATGCTTTACTTTCCACTTTTTATGGACGTAAATATATCTTATTTGGGGAGTCCTAGCTTCAAGCAAGTTCTTTAAAATGTTGTATTGCATAAAGAATAGGGTTGAGAGTAAAGGACAGAATATTTATAAAAATATGTAATGCTGAAATTATATGTTGAAGAAAAACCTTTTCTTACACAGAACAACCTGTATATTACTGGTAAGGACACTGATTGATTGCCATGGTTATGTGTACCCTTCAGAATTATGTGCGTGCATTCTTGTGTCTATTGACTCTGATAGGTTTATGTGTGTGTATCTAGTATGGACAATTTAACCCCTAGATTTCCTGTGGCCACTGATAAGCCTCAGTCTTCAAATCATTCCATGCTTTTACTGTTGCCTACTGCCAATCTTTTAAACTAATATAAAATTGAGAGAGTTTACACTGCTGACCGTTTATTCTTAAAACAGGTTTCTCAGTTTAATTTTATTCATAATTTTCTTATCTATGCATCACCTGTACCATTATTTGTATATGTTGTTTTCAGCTCATGTTTTAAATAAAAAAAGCCTCATTTCAAACAACCATATTTTTAAATCAGTTTGGTATTATACATGTGTGTGTGTCATATATATATGTATGTGTGTATTATATATACACATGTGTGTGCACACATATGCACACATATACTCTATTAGACAATAACGTTAACATACAACTATATGTGACGTTTAAGCCAAGGATCGACAATCTTTTTCTGTGAACAGCCAGGTAACGATTTAGTTTTTGCAGGGCATACAGTCTCTGTACCTCTCAACTCTGCTATTCCAGTGCAACAGCAGCCATAGACAGCAATGTAAACCAGTGGGCATGGTTGTGTTCAAATAAAACCATAGTTCCAAAAACAGCGGACCAGATGTGACCCATGGCCTGAAGTCTTTTAGACTCCTAATCTAGACATATCCTACATCATCAATGATAGGCATATCATTCTATGTGAAACAATGCTTTAATATAATTCTTTGGAGTTATGAGACTGTGTATCTGACCTTTTACTATTACTTGAGTGGCCATTAGCCCCATAAGTATGGTGGGTTTTGGTCAATTTTTGCACAACAGTGAGGAGGCTGAAAGAACCCATGCTGATATTTCCGGTTAGGAAGGGACAAAGCATGGTTTGCTGACTGGCATTTTGAAACTCTCCTAAGTGTTCCTGCTGGTAGATTAAGAAAAAGTGGTGTGTTGATACAGAAAACAAATTTATGGTTAAGAAAGGGGAAAGGGGGATAAATTAGGAGTCTGGGATTAACAGATACACACTACTATATATAAAAAATAGATAACCAATAAGGACCTAGCTGGCCTACATTTCTTTAATTGTACCAAAATGTTTTTATAAATATTTTATCATAAATTATGTGAACATCTGATATTTCTTTACAATGAGTTTTAATACTATGCATATATTTTGAGTTTTATGTATAACTGTCCATCCATTTGCACTTCCATCAATGGTTCTTTATTTAGAATTCTGAATGATGCATATCCCTTGCCTGAAAATGTGTGACCGTTGTTAATTAAGATCAGTAATATCTGGAACACAGCATCAGCATCAGGCGACATAAGATAGTCCTTTTTGTCCCCCCTATTCGGCAAAGAATTCAACATCTTTCCACAAACAAAAATGTCTGTGTGGGAGTTGTGAGATCTAACACCACATGCCAAGGGACCCAGAAAGAGTCTTGCCCTCTTGTGCATCTGGTAATAGGCAGACAGACCTTGGTACACACTGTAGAAAAAGCAGAGCAACACACCTGCCCAATCCCCACTGACCTGGACAGAAAATTAGACCAGAGAGAAACAGAAGTCCAGCTTCCTAAAGGGGAATTCAAGCACACTGTTGGAGGCAAACAAAAGCCCACAAATTTGGACATAGTGAAGATCGTTAAGAATTTTACCAGCAGCCCTCCCTCCCCTGCCCTCACCAAAGCAACACTGCATGGAGCTGTCTATGTGGAAGTAACAACCTCTCCCATAGGGGAAAAGGACAGCCATGAATGAGTGCCCTGGTACTACAGCGGTGCCAGATGCAGCTGCAGAAACCCACCTCTCTTCAGAAGAACTGAAGCACTGAGGTGGGACACCCATGATTGGGAGGAGGGAGGAAAGCTGGAAAGAGGCAGATAAGCGTATCAAAGAGCATAACAGGGACACAGTTCCTGCTGACTGCACTAAGCAGGAACTACACCCATGAGCCTCTGGCAGAACCATAACAAGGGATCTCCCTAGTGGGACTACAAACACCCCAATGCCCCAAGTGCTAAACCCACACCTCTCCCCACTCTGTGGCAAGCTCCTGGTGTGCTCCAGCACTTTCAAGTGCCACTGTGAAAACAAGCTCTGATAGATGGAGTTAGCTCAAGAAACAGGCCAGGGTCTGTGCACTAATGAGAAACTACAAGCTTGAGCTATGTTACCACCCTCTGGGAAACAAAAAAGAGACGTTTCCAGTAGCCAGACTGGGGAGTTGTAAGAACCAGAGAGAACATACAAGCTTAAAAATTCTGCCACAAAATGTATGGAGCAGGTGTATCCATACAAGTACCAGCTATAAACAGGACAAATGAAGAATATCTCCCACCAGAAGACAACAAGTAAAGATTTGAGGAGTCTACTGCTTCAAATGAGAAAACAGCAATGCAAAGGTCCAAGAACATGAAAAATTAAGGAAACATGTCATCACTAGAAGATAACAACCCTCCCCTCCAGTAACCAAATTCAAAAGCACGCAATTGGCGACTTAGCTGATAAAAAATAGCTTTGTTGAGAAAACATGCTGCAGGAAAACATAGAAAGCCAACAAAATCAGGAAAACAATTCATGAACAAAACGAGAAATTTAACAGAGATAGAAATCATGAAAAAGAACCAAACAAATTCTGGAGCTGAAGAATTCATTAAACAAAATGAAAAATGCAATAGAGAGCATCTATAGTAGAAGAGAACAAACAGAAGATAGGATCAGTGATCAGAGGACAGTAACTTTGAAATAACCCAGTAGGAGGAGAAAAAAGAAAAAAAAGAGGGACTTCCCTGGTGGCACAGTGGTTAAGAATCCGCCTTCCCAGATAGCCTCATCCACCAGAGGGCAGACAGCAGAAGCAAGAAGAATGACAACCCAGCAGCCTGTGGGGAAAAAAAACCGCATTCACAGAAAGACAGACAAGATGAAAAGGCAGAGGGCTATGTACCAGATGAAGGAGCAAGATACCCAAG
The DNA here is from genome assembly GCF_964341445.2 of Mesoplodon mirus. NCBI lineage: Eukaryota > Metazoa > Chordata > Mammalia > Artiodactyla > Ziphiidae > Mesoplodon > Mesoplodon mirus. Next base: position 48,878,161 of record NC_138985.1, on the reverse strand, counting down.
AAAAACAACTAAATGAAGTGGAGATAGGCAACCTTCCAGAAAAAGAATTCAGAATAATTATAGTGAAGGTGATCCAGAACCTCGGAAAAACAATGGAGGCAAAGATCGAGAAGATGCAAGAAATGTTTAACAAAGACCTAGAAGAATTAAAGAACAAACAGAGATGAACAATACAATAACTGAAATGAAAACTACACTAGAAGGAATCAATAGCAGAATAACTGAGGCAGAAGAACAGATAAGTAACCTGGAAGACAGAATGGTGGAATTCATGGCTGTGGAAAAGAATAAAGAAAAAAGAAAGAAAAGAAATGTAGACAGCCTAAGAGACCTCTGGGACAACATTAAATGCAACATTTGCATTATAGGGGTCCCAGAAGGAGAAGAGAGAGAGAAAGGATCTGAGAAAATATTTGAAGAGATTGTAGTCGAAAACTTCCCTAACATGGGAAAGGAAAGAGCCACCCAAGTCCAGGAAGCACAGAAAGTCCCATACAGAAAAAACCCAAGGAGAAACACGCCGAGACACACAGTAATCAAATTCGCAAAACATAAAGACACATTATTGAAAGCAGCAAGGGAAAAATGAAAAATGACATACAAGGGAACTCCCATAAGGTTAACAGCTGATTTCTCAGCAGAAACTCTACAAGCCAGAAGGGAGGGGCATGATATACTTAAAGTGATGAAAGGGAAGAACCTACAATCAAGATTACCCTACCTGGCAAGGATCTCATTCAGATTCAATGGAGAAATCAAAAGCTTTACAGACAAGCAAATGCTAAGAGAATTCAGCACCACCAAATCAGCTCTACAACAAATGCTAAAGGAACTTCTCTAAGTGGGAAACACAAGAGAAGAAAAGGACCTACAAAAACAAACCCAAAACAATTAAGAAAATGGTAATAGGAACATACATATCGATAATTACCTTAAACATAAATGGATTAAATGCTCCAACCAAAAGACACAGGCTTGCTGAATGTATACAAAAACAAGACCCATATATATGCTGTCTACAAGAGACCCACTTCAGACCTAGGGACACATACAGACTGAAAGTGAGGGGATGGAAAAAGATATTCCATGCAAAAGGAAATCAAAAGAAAGCTGGAGTAGCAATATTCATATCAGATAAAATAGACTTTAAAATAAAGAATGCTACAAGAGACAAGGAAGGACACTACATAATGATCAAGGGATCAATCCAAGAAGAAGACATAACAATTATGAATATATATACATCCAACATAGGAGCACTTCAATACATAAGGCAAATGCTAACAGCCATAAAAGAGGAAATCGACAGTAACACAATAATAGTGGGGGACTTTAACACCTCATTTACACCAATGGACAGATCATCCAAACAGAAAATTAATAAGGAAACAGAAGCTTTAAATGACACAATAGACCAGATAGGTTTAATTGATATTTACAGGACATTCCATCCAAAAACAACAGATTACACTTTCTTCTCAAGTACACACAGAACATTCTCCAGGATAGATCACATCTTGGATCACAAATCAAGCCTCAGTAAATATAAGAAAATTGAAATCATACCAAGCATGTTTTTTTCTTTTTTCATTTTTTTGCGGTACGTGGGCCTCTCACTGTTGTGGCCTCTCCCATTGCAGAGCACAGGCTCTGGATGCACAAGCTCATCGGCCATGGCTCACGGGCCTAGCCGCTCTGCGGCATGTGGGATCTTCCCGGACTGGGGCATGAACCCGTGTCCCCTGCATTGGCAGGTGGACTCTCAACCACTACACCACCACGGAAGCCCCAAGCATCATTTCTGACCACAACACTATGAGATTAGAAATCAATTACAGGGAAAAAAACGTAAAAAACACAAATACATGGAGGCTAAACAATACATTACTAAATAAACAAGAGATCACTGAAGAAATCAAAGAGGAAATCAAAAAATACCTACAGACAAATGACAATGAAAATGCGATGATCCAAAACCTATGGGATTCAGCAAAAGCAGTTCTAAGAGGTAAGTTTATAGCTATACAAGCCAACCTCAAGAAACAAGAAAAATCTCAAGTAAACGATCTAACTTTACACCTAAAGGAACTAGAGAAAGAAGAACAAACAAAACCCAAAGTTAGCAGAAAGAAAGAAAGCATAAAGATCAGAGCAGAAATAAATGAAATAGAAACAAAGAAAACAAGAGCAAAGATCAATAAAACTAAAAGCTGGTTCTTTAAGAAGATAAACAAAATTGATAAACCGTTAGCCAAACTCATCAAGAAAAAGGGTGAGGACTCAAATCAACAAAATTAGAAAGGAAAAAGGAGAAGTTACAACAGACACCACAGAAATACAAAGCATCCTAAGAGACTGCTACAAGCAACTCTATGCCAATAAAAGGGACAACCTGGAAGAAATGGACAACTTCTTATAAAGGTGTAAGCTTCCAAGACTGAACCAGGAAGAAACAGAAAATATGAACAGAACAATCACAAGTAATGAAATTGAAACTGTGAATAAAAATCTTCCAAAAAACAAGTCCAGGATCAGATGGCTTCACAGGTGAATTCTATCATACATTTAGAGAAGAGCTAACACCCATCGTTCTCAAACTCTTCCAAAAAATTGCAGAGGAAGGAACACTCCCAAACTCATTCTATGAGGCCACCATCACCCTGATACCAAAACCAGACAAAGATACTACAAAAAAAAGAAAATTACAGACCAATATCACTGATGAATATAGATGCAAAAATCCTCAACAAAATACTAGCAAACAGAATCCAGGAACACATTCAAAGGATCATACACCATGATCAGGTTGGATTTATCCCAGGGATGCAAAGATTCTTCAATATATGCAAATCAATCAAGGTGATACACCATATTAACAAACTGAAGAATAAAAACCATATGATCATCTCAATAGATGCAGAAAAAGCTTTTGACAAAATTCAACACCCATTTATGATAAAAAACTCTCCAGAAAGTGGGCATAGAGGGAACCTACCTCAACATAATAAAGGCCATATATGACAAATCCACAGCAAACATCATTCTCAATGGTGAAAAACTGAAAGCATTTCCTCTAAGATCAGGAACAAGACAAGGATGTCCACTCTCACCACTATTATTCAACATAGTTTTGGAAGTGCTAGTCACAACAATCAGAGAAGAAAAAGAAATAAAAGGAATACAAATTGGAAAAGAAGAAGTAAAACTCTCACTGCTTGCAGATGACATGATCCTATACAGAGAATCCTAAAGAGGCCATCAGAAAACTAGTAGAGCTAATCAATGAATTTGGTAAAGTAGCAGGATACAAAATCAATGCACAGAAATCTCTTGCATTCCTATACACTAATGATGAACAATTTGAAAGAGAAATTAAGGAAACACTCCCATTTACCACTGCAACAAAAAGAATAAAATACCTAGGAATAAACCTACCTAGGGAGACAAAAGACCTGTATGCAGAAAACTATAAGACACTGATGAAAGAAATCAAAGATGATACCAACAGATGGAGAGATATACCATGTTCCTGGATTGGAAGAATCAATATTGTGAAAATGACTATATTATCCAAAGCAACCCACAGATTCAATGCAATCCCTATCAAATTATCAATGGCATTTTTTACGGAACTAGAACATAAAATCTTAAAATTTTTATGGAGATACAAATGGCCCCGAATAGGCAAAGCAGTCTTGAAGGAAAAAAACGGAGCTGGAGGAATCAGACTCCCTAACTTCAGGCTAGACCACAAAGCTACAGTAATCAAGAAACTATGGTACTCGCACAAATACAGAAACACAGATCAATGGAATAAGATAGAAAGCCCAGAGATAAACCCATGCACCTATGGTCAACTAATCTATGACAAAGGAGGCAAGGATATACAATGGAGAAAAGACAGTCTCTTCAATAAGTGGTGCTGGGCAAACTGGACAGCTACATGTAAAAGAATGAAATTCGAACACTCCCTAACACCATACAGAAAAATAAACTCAAAATGGATTACAGACCTAAATGTAAGACTGGACACTATAAAACTCTTAGAGGAAAACATAGGAAGAACACTCTTTGACATTAATCACAGCAAGATCTTTTTTGATCCACCTCCTAGAGTAACGGAAATAAAAACAAAAATAAACAAATGGGACCTAATGAAACTTCAAAGCTTTTGCACAGCAAAGGAAAACATAAACAAGACGAAAAGACAACCCTCAGAATGGGAGAAAATATTTGCAAATGAATCAATGGACAAGGATTAATCTCCAAAATATATAAACAGCTCATGCAGCTCAATATTAAAAAAACAAACAACCCAATCCAAAAATGGGCAGAAGACCTAAATAGACATTTCTCCAAAGAAGGCATACAGATGGCCAAGAAGCACATGAAAAGCTGCTCAACATCACTAATTACTAGCGAAATGCAAATCAAAAGTACGATGAGCTATATCACCTCACACCAGTTAGAATGGGCATCATCACAAAATCTACAAACAGCAAATGCTGGAGAGGGTATGGAGAAAAGGGAACCCTCTTGCACTGTTGGTGGGAATGTAAATTGATACAGCCACTATGGAGAACAGTATGGAGGTTCCTTAAAAAACTAAACACAGGGGCTTCCCTGGTGGCGCAGTGGTTGAGAGTCCACCTGCCGATGCAGGGGACACGGGTTCGTGTCCCGGTCTGGGAAGATCCCACATGCCGTGGAGCAGCTGGGCCCATGAGCCATGGCCGCTGAGCCTGCGCGTCCGGTGCCTGTGCTCTGCAACGGGAGAGGCCACAACAGTGAGAGGCCCACGTACCGCAAAAGAAAAGAAAAAAAAAGAAAAAAAAAAAACTAAACACAGAATTACCATATGACCCAGCAATCCCACTACTGGGCATATACCCAGAAAAAAGCATAACTCAAAAAGACAAATGCACCCCAATGTTCACTGCAGCACTATTTACAATAGCCAGGTCATGGAAGCAACCTAAATACCCATCGACAGACGAATGGATAAAGAAGATGTGCTTCATATATACAATGGAATACTACTCAGACATAAAAAGGAACGAAATTGGGTCATTTGTTGAGATGTGGATAGAGCTAAAGACTGTCATACAGAGTGAAGTAAGTCAGAAAGAGAAAAACAAATATCATATATTAACGCATACATGTGGAACCTAGAAAAATGGTACAGATGAACCAGTTTGCAGGGCAGAAATTGAGACCCACATGTAGAGAACAAACATATGGACACCAAGGCGGGAAAGCAGTTGGGGGGTGGTGGTGTGATGAATTGGGCGATTGGGATTGACATGTATACACTGATGTGTATAAAACTGATGACTAATAAGAACCTGCTGTAAATAAATAAATAAATAAATAAAACAAAAAAACAAAACAAAACAAAAAAGAGAATCCGCCTGCCAATGCAGGGGACATGGGTTCAACCCCTGGTCTGGGAAGATTCCCACATGCCATGGAGCAACTAAGTCCGTGTACCACAACTACTGAGCCTGCATGCCACAACTACTGAAGCCCGCGTGCCTAGAGCCCACGCTCTATAACAAAAGAAGCCACCACAATGAAAGCCCATTCACAGCAACGAGGAGTAGCCCCCGCTTGCCACAACTAGAGAAAGCCCGCGCACAGCAACGAAGACCCAACACAGTCAAAAATTTAAAAATAAAATAAAATGTTAAAAAGAGAAAAAAAATGAAAAGGAGGTAAGACAGCCTACATGATCCACAGGACACTATCAAGTGTACAGATATTAGAATAATTGAATTTCCAGAAAGAGAAGAGAGGGAGAAAGGAGCAGAAAGTTTATTTAAAGAAATAATAGCTGAGAACATCCCAAATGTGGGGAGAGTTCAACATCCAATTTTACAAAGCTAGTAGAAAGCTAGCAGATCACCCATTATCTTAATGTAGAAAGACCTTCTAAGACACATTATAATGACACTGTCATAATCAAAGATAAAATTAACTTAGAATCATCAAAGATCTAGTAATCAAAGATAAAGAATTCTAAAAGTACCCAGGGATAAGAGCATTATAACCTACAAAGTAACTCCCATTAGGCTATCATTGGATATCTTAACCCTGTAAGACCAGGACAGTGGGATGACATTCTCGAAGTGATTAAAAAAAAAACCTGCAAGCCAAGAATATTCTATCAGGCAAAGATATATGTCAGATATGAAGAAGAAATAAAGACTTTTCCAGAAAAATAACAGTTGAAGGAGTTCATCACTGCTAGATCTGCCTTGCAAGAAGGGCTCAAAGGAGTTCTTCTCTTCAAGACAAAATTAAAAACCACTAATCAGTGAAATGAAAACATGGAAAAATATCCAACACTCTGGAAAGTAAATATATAGTAGTCAGACTTAAGAAGCTAATTCTGTAATACGATGATAGGTTAACCACTTAACTATAGCATAAAAGTCAATGAAAAAGAGTATTAAAAACAATTATAGATACTATTATTTTTAACAAGTATACAGTATGAAAAGAGGTAAATAATGATATCAAAAATATAAAAGGTGGGAAGTAAAATGGTGAATACTTTGTAGATGATCAAAGTTGCTGTTAGCTTAAAATGAACTGCTTTACCTATGAGGTATCTTATGTAAGCCTCACAGTAACTGTGAAGCAAAAACCTAGAGTAAATGCACAAAAAATAAAGAAATGGAGAAAAGAGCATGCCAGCAGGGAAAAGCACCAATTTACAAATGTAGGCAGAAACAGAGAGAAAAACAATTGAAATACAAAATAAACAGAAAACAATCATTATTAAGTCCTTATATAGCAATAATAACACTAAATGTAAATAGATGAATTCAAAAGGCACAGAATGTTTAGACGGATTTAAAAAACAAGACCCACTTATCTGCTGTCTACAAGAGGCTCACTTCAGCTTTAAGGACACTCAGAGAGAAGTGATGGAAAAAGATATTTCATGCAAGTGCAAACAGAAAGAAACAGGGGGGTAGCTATACTTATTGGACAAAATAGACAATAACCCACAAATAGGTCAACAAAAAATGATAAAAGAGTCAATTACCAAGAGGATATAACAATCATAAAAATATATGGATCAACACTGGAGTACATAAATATATTAAGTAAATGCAAACAGATTTGAAGGGAGAAATAAACACCGATAATTAAAAAGGACTTCAATACCCCACTTTCAGCAATGTATAAATCATCCAGACAGAAAATCAACAAGGAAACATTGGACATGTACCAGGCATTAGACTAAATGGACCTAACAAAAATTTATAGAACATTCCATCTAAAAGAAGGTGAATACACAGTCTTCTGAATTACACACAGAACATTCTCCAGGGCAGACCATATGATAGGACAAAAAACAGGTCTTATCAAATGTAAGAACAATGAAATCATACCAAGGATTTTTTCTAACCACATGGTATGAAACCAGATGTGAACAACAAGAGGAAAGCTGGAAAAATCTGCAAATATGTAGAAGTTAAACAACACGCTCCTAAACAACCAATGGGTCAAAGAAGAAATCAAAAGAGAGATCAAAAAAAAAAACTCAAAACTAATGAAAATGAAAGCACGGCACACCAAAACTTATGCAGTGCTGCAAAATCAGTTCTTAGAGGGAAGTTTATAGTGATAAATGCAAAAATTAAGAAAATATTAAGCAAAGAAGCAACCTAAAACTAGAACTTGGGAATCATAAAAAGATCAAACTAAGCCCAAAATGAGGAGAGGAAAGGAAATAACAAAGATCAAAGTGGAAAAAAATAAATAAAATAAAATAAAATAAACGAGAAAAACAACAGGAAAAAAATCTTACAGCTAGTTTTTCAAACAGATGAACAAAATTTACAATACTCTAGCAAAACTAACCAAGAAGAAAAGATTCAAATATATAAAGTCAAAACTGAAAGTCAAAACTACAACTGATACTGTAGAAATACAAATGATCATAAGAGACTACCATAACAATTATATGCTAATAAATTGGATAACATAGAAGAAATAGATAAACTCCTAGAGACATTCAACCTACCAAATTTGAATCTGGAAGAAAATCTAAACAGACCGGTAACAGCTAAGGAGGCTGAATCAGTAATCAAAATCACCCAACACAGAAAACCCAAGGACCAGACGGTTCCACTAGTGAATTCTACAAAAAAATTTAAAGACTTATACCAATACTTCTCAAAACCTTCCAAAAAATTGAAGAGGGAACCCTCCTAAATTCATTTTACAAGGCCACCATTACCCTGATATCAAAGTCATATAAGGACACTACAATAAAACTACAGACCAATATCCCTGATGAATACACATATAAAAAATCTGAACTATCAGCAAATCAAACTCAACAAAATACTAAAAGGATTATACACCATAACCAACTAGGATTTATTCTTGGAATGCAAGGATGGTTCAACATATACAAATCAATAAATGTGATACACCACATTGATAGAATGATAAAAATCATATAATCTGATTTTTGGTCACCATGATGGCAACATAGGTCATTCCTCACTTCACTCCTCCTCACAAGAAGAACAACTAAAAAGTATTCATGAACAAAACACGACTGAGGGAATTCTAGAACACGGGAGTGAGGCTGAGCAGTGCCCTCCCCCAGGCTGGTACAGTACCACATAGAGGGGTCTCTTCTGAGTCTATGATTCCTCCAATGAGAAAAGAAAGCCTAGAGGTAATATCCAGCTCCCCCACCTTCTCAGGAGCCAGCACTCTTGTCTTGCCCCATGAGGACTGCAGGGGTATTTGCAGGACTCAACCACTAGGAATCTTACAGTGATGAAGAAGAGAGGAGGAGTCTGCAACAAGCACTCATTTCTTGGCAGACTGAGTTCCTACCTGCAGAGCCCAAGCAGTAATCCTAACCAGCAACTTTTCTCATCTGCAGAACTAAGTCAGTAGCACACCGTGACCAGGAAACTATAGGCTAGCACACTACTGAGTGTAACCCCAGCCCTGACTAGAAGGGCTGCCAGAACACCTGGAAGCTATGTAGCCCAACAACACTTGAGCACAGAGTCCAACAGGCAAAGTTGATTACCCCCAGAGAAAAGCCAGTTCTGAGTGTGAGGGGTACCCTGCTATGCCCAGGCAGGGAAGTTAATGCATAGCCCTACTGACTACCTAAAATAGCTCCTCTCCCTGGGAGGTGCTTGGAGCTGGTCCATCAAGCCCAGGCAGGAAAGCTGAGTCACAGCCCCACCCACTGCTGAGTGAAGCTCCCAGCCATGCCCTACTATAAAGATTGGCCAAAATACCTAGAAAACTGCATAGTCCCCCAGTGCTTCAACAGAGAGTCCAGCAAGCACAGCAGATAATCTGCAGAGTAAAGCCAGTGGCCCTTTTCAGCCAGGGAACTTGGGGCATGGGTCAGGTTGAGTCAAGACCACAAACAAAGAGCTTTACTAGTCTTGGAGATGGTTCTCCCACTACACCACAGCAGGGTATCTAATTCACAGCCTCCCTCATTGCTGAAGACAGTCTTTAACCTGTCCAACCAGGGAACCTAACCAGAACACACAGGAAGCTACATAGTACATTCAACAGCCCTGCTTACATTGGTGCTTGAACAGAGAGTACAGTACAGCCTGTGTTTTCTACATCTGCAGAGCAAAACTGGTGACCTCACCTGGTCAGGGAAGTCAGTGCACACTCTTACCTGAGTTGGGTCTCCAGACAACAAACTGTGCAGGCCCCAGGCTCCTTCCCTCTGCCTTGCCAGGCACGGAAGCTAATTCATAGCCCCATTTACCACTGAGTATAGTACCGAGTCCCAACTGTCTAGAAAGCCTGACAAGAGAACCCAGGCAACCATGGAGTTTATCGTACAGCCTTGCTTGGGCAGGGAACTGTATAAGCAGTCCTATCCAACTGTTATCAGCCAGTGGCAGCCTTCCCAACATCAGAATTCAGGTAGCAGCCTTGCCGCTGCTACCAGAGTTCAGGTAGCAGCCTTGCCGCCAAATACACCCTGGTAGCAAGCTCCATTTTCTAAATGACATTACCAACAGATATGCCTAGTTACTTAAACTGAGCTGACTGGTAAAGAACTGTCTCTGTATCAAGCAATTCAAATTTTTCTCATATGCGTAATGTCATGACTTTTCTCTCCTTCTTGGGAGCACCACTAGTGGCATTTTGTACGGGTTCCATGTTGTTATTTAAGGTCTGTGGTATTGCACTAAATGCAATGCAAGGTACGCAGGAACTGTGAGAGAACACCCTTTGCTACTATATGCAATTTACACCAGAGATGAACTCCGCAGACGGAGATGACTAGTGTCACATGGTGCTTTAAGCGGATACTTGGAACACTTGAGTTTGCCACAACAGCAGCAGGAGATGGCTATGAAATTATTACAGTAGTACAGTACATACTATAGTTAATTCTAGGCAGTTACGATTTAATACTGCATCTTTACATTTGATTACATTTGTCTCAGCTGAAGATGGTGCCGAGTGTGGTCTGTGTTTGTGTGTAAATTTTAAAATATTTTAACTTTTTATAATAGGTTTGGGTATATTTTATGGTATTAAATGATAAACTAGTAACTACAAAAAAAAAAAAAAAAAAAGAACTGTCTCTGCCAAAGCAAACCCATGAAGTCTGGAAGAGAAGACCACTTACTTGAATATGCAGATAAAAACATAAGGAATAAAGGATCATGAAAAATAAGGTACACGACCAAATGGTATACCACCAAAGGAAAGTAATAAGGCTCCAATAACTGACCCTAAAGAAATGGAGGTCTATGAACTGTCAGACAAAGAATTCATAATAATCTTCTTAAAGAAGTTTAGTGAACTACAAGAACACACAGACAAACAAAATTAGGAAAACAATGAATTTTTAAAAGAGAGAGAGGGAAGGTCAACAAAGAAATAGAAACCATCCAAAAAAAAACCCCAAAACAAAAAAAAAACACACACATACAAACCACATACACACACAAAAAGATGTCCTAGAGCTGAAAAGTACAGTGACTAAAGAATTCAATAGAGAGCTTCAAAAGTAGACTAGACCATGCAGAAGAAAGAATCAATGACCTAAAAGAGAGGACATTTGAACTTATCCAGTCAGAGTAGCAAAAAGGAAAAAGAATGAAAAAGAGTGAATAGAGTCCATGGAACTGATGGGACACGATCAAAAAAAAAAAAAAATCAAAAAGAAACAATATCCACAATATGTATGGGAATTTCAGAAAGAGTACAGAAAGAAATGTACAGAAAATATATTTAAATAACACTGGCTGAAAACGTCCTAAAGTTTCTTGGGAATGAAGTGGACATCCAAATTTATGAGGCCCAAAGGACCCCAAAGAGTTGAACCTGAACAGGATCACACCAGACACACTGTAATCAGTGTGTCAAAAGTCAAAGACAAAGAATTCTGAAACCCACAAGCCACAAGAGAGAAGTTACATAGAAGGGAACCCCCATGACTGGGCAAATTTCTCAACAGAGACTTTTCAGGCTAGGAGAGAATGGCTGATATATTCAAAATACTGAAAGAAAAAACTGTCAACCAAGAATTCTACAGCAATGCTGTCCTTCAGAAGGGAAGAACAGATAAAGACTTTCCCAAACAAAAGCTTTTCCAAACTAGACCTGCCTTACAAGAAATGCTAAAGAGACTTCTCTGAGTAGAAGTAAAAGGACACTAATTAATGTCATATAAGATTCTAAGAAAGTAGCATAAAACTTACTGGTAATGGTAAATATATAGCCAAAGTTAGATTCTGTAATATGATAAGGGTGATGCATAATCCACTTACAACTCTAGTTTAAAAGTTAAACAAATGTAGGAAAAAAAAGAAACTATACAACAATAATCTGTTATTAGTTACCCAATATAAAAATATGTACATTGCAACATCAGTAACCAAAAATATGAGGGGGAGGAGAAGTAAAAGTGTAAGTTTAGGAATTCTATCCAAGTTATCGTTTAAAATAAATTGTTATAATTTTATAATATTTAATGTAAGACTCATGGTATCCACAAGAGAAAAACCTACAGTGATTACACCAAAGAACAAGATATATTAGGCCCAGGGAGATGGAGAGAGGTGAGGGAATGGCCAGTCAGAACACACAACATATTTATCAATTAAGTTCTATGTCTTATATGGTGCGCTTCGTGGTATCGTAAAACAATTACAACAGTTACATCAAAGATCACTGATCACAGGTCACTGTAACAAATGTAATAATAATGAAAAAGTTTAAAATATTGGAAAAATTACCAAGACACACAAAGTGAGCAAATGCTTTTGGAAAAATGGCACCTATAGACTTGATGCAAGGTTGCCACAAACCTTCAAGTTGTATAAAACACAATATCTGCAAAGTACAAAAAAGCAAAGCACAATAAAATGAGGTATGCCTGTATATATATTGAATGGAATATTTATTCAGCCCAAGAAAGGAAACAGTGCCCCTTGTGACAACATGGAGAGTCCTTGAGGGTATTATGCTAAGTGAAATAAGACAGAGAAAGAAAAATACTATTAATGATCTCACTAATAAGAAATCTAAAAAAAAAAAAAACAAAACAAAATTCATAGAAAAAGAGATCAGAATTGTGGTTGCCAGAGGTTGGAGTTGGGGCTAGGGGAAATTAGATAAATGTGGTTACAAGGCACAAACATCCAGTTATAAGATAAATAAGTACTCAAGATATAATGTACAACATGATGACTATAGTTGACAATGCTGTATACTATATTTAAAAGTTAAGAGAGAGACTTCCCTGGTGGTGCAGTGGTTAAGAATCTGCCTGCCAGTGCAGGGGACGCGGGTTCGAGCCCTGGTCCGGGAAGATCTCACATGCCGCGGAGCAACTAAGCCCGCGTGCCACAACTACTGAGCCCCTGCATGCCACAACTACTGAAGCCCACGCACCTAGAGCCCGTGCTCCGCAACAAAGACAAGCCACCATTGAGAAGTCCACGCACCGCAACGAAAAGTAGCCCCCACTCACCGTAACTAGAGAAAGCCCGCGCACAGCAACGAAGACCCAATGCAGCCAAACATAAAAATAAATAAATGTAGGGCCTCCCTGGTGGCGCAAGTGGTTGAGAGTCCGCCTGCCGATGCAGGGGATACGGGTTCGTGCCCCGGTCTGGGAGGATCCCATGTGCCGCGGAGCGGCTGGGCCCGTGAGCCATGGCCGGTGGGCCTGCGCGTCCGGAGCCTGTGCTCCGCAACGGGGGAGGCCACAACGGTGAGAGGCCCACATACCGCAAAAAGAAAAATAAATAAATAAATAAATAAATAAATAAATGTATGTATAAATAAATAAATAATACTTTTTAAAAAAAGTTAAGAGAATAAATCCTAAGTGTTCTCATCACAAGAAAATATCTAGATATATATTTTGATATATATTTACCAGTTACAATGCTGGTAAATGTATTACAATCAACTCTCTGGGGAAACAGGAAACCCTTATTTGCAGTATTTCTTTTTTTCCATGGTGTAAACACTCTCATCATGGCCTACATTTTGTACAAAATGTTTTAAAGAGATGCTCACAGTTGGGTCCAACAGGAGCCATACCTAGCACATCACTGCTACTCACTAAACCACCAGCCAGTCTCAAAACTAAAGTTTAAAAACTTACAAGGTTTTTAAGGAATAAAAAAAGCTTGAGATCAACTGTTGCATTAGAAAGAATATTAGATGTTGAGTCAGTTATATAATATTTCTCATAGAGCTTGTCTTAACATAAACGAAAATATATTTACTCTAGAAGGCAATTTATATTCTCTAAAATCAAGTATCACAGTAGCTATCAATATACTTATTTTCCCCCTTTCCTTTCTTTCTTGTAGGTTCACCTTATTTATAACTTCAAAAGTTCTTTACATTAAATATATTCTAATTTCCATTTAATCTGCTTTTATTTTGATGTTATAAGTTGATTAAAAACATTTAGAATCTAATGCTATGAAATGTGATTAGTAATGTCATATTTCTTAAGCTTATTTTGTCAACACTTCACATACTGAATTTTGATCAAGTTATAGATAATATTATCTTGTTTACAAATGAGTCTGGTAATTGTCATAAAAATATAGCTCTAGTTTAAATTAATAATTGATCTAGCAATTGGAGAAATAGCAGATCACTTCATTTGATTATATCCTTCCAAAAGAGCAGATGTGAAGAAATTTTTTAAATGCTGCTTCATACTTCAGGCAATTATAAGATACTTTAAACTTCACCTATTGATTTGCTACTAAAGGCTGATGGACTGGGGGAGCGTACCTTTAGTGTGAATCCTCTAAATAAAATGCTTACCTGTATTCTTTGAGAAATCGACCTATGGAAATAGACTATTGTATTCCTGCAATTTGTATTTTTTCTTTTATAAGCAAGAGATCTGTTGTCTCTAGGTCACTGCAGATTAAGATTGGTTGCCTGTGTCAAACACTTTCCATGTCTGTAAAAAAAAAAAAAAAAAAAAGGTAAATAATGAGAGTAATTATTATAAAAATTATCTTCTAAATTCGTCTGTTCCAAAAGACACTCCAAGGCACTGCCAGTAAAAATGCAATCTTAGAATTAAGATCTCAAGTGTGGGGGTATAAAAACCTTTGTTAAGAACTGACAAAGATTTAGGTACCTCACTGAAACTTTCTTCTATACAACAAGGCTTCTAACTCTCAGTCCAAGGTAGAGAGGGGCCTTTTTCAAAGAAATTTCCATCTCTTTTGTCTAATAGAATAGACTCTTTTTATACTCAGGAAGTCCACAAAGTTTGTAAGGGATTATACCAGCTTGTACTAAAAGGAACAGTGACTGTTCAAAATTAAAACAGGGCTTTGAGATCCCAACTTGCTGCAAGTAGGACACAGCCTGAGAAAGCTAGTCAGCTACACATGGGATAGCTCTTAGGGACAGGGATGACGCATCTTGGGGAGATGGGAGCCCAGAAGGTAAAGGCAAGAGGCATGGAGAATCAATCCAAGAAAGCCAGAAGGAGCCCTAATCAAGGAACTGGCATGTGCTCAGCTAAATTTTAAGATTTCTATGGACCAGTGACTGCTCTTTGCCTCCCTGCTTTTTTAATGGAATGTCCATTCTAAGGTCCTTGTCTCAGCATTGCATATTGAGTTTGTGGGAGTCAGGTAACTTGTCTCCCAGTTTATAGCTCTTCACATCTAGAGGAGCCTGAAGAGCCTCATCTACACTGGGACTTGATTTAGATAAAAAGATGCTGGACTTTGAGCCCAATGCTGTAATGGGATGAGTTTTGGGGATCCTGGGGAGTGGTTAGGGTATTTTCCATGTCTGATGAATTTGTGTATAATAATGTGTAGCTGGACTAAGGATGGCCAAACACTTTTTATTATTCTTTCCATCAATACATGGAGTTTATTTCCTTCCCACTTGAATCTGCGTTGGCCCTGTGACAGCTTAATAGAATGTAATGGAAGTGACAGTGTGCCAATCACAGATATACTTTTTAAAAAACTTTTTAGTTTATATTGGCACATAGTTTATTAACAATGTTGAGATAGTTTCAGGTGTACAGCAAAGTGATTCAGTTACACATATACATATCTCTATTCTTTTTCAAATTCTTTTCCCATTTAGGTTGTTACATAATACTGAGTTCCCTGTGTTATACAGTAGGTACCTGTTGGTTATCCACAGACATACTTTTTAAAGAGAACTTACAGCATCTATCTCCTCCCTCTAGGATTTCTCACTCTTGGAACACTTCTTCCTGGAACTCAGCCACCAGGCTGTGCAGAGACCAAGCCACATGTACGGGAAGCCTGTTGATGTTCAACTGACAGTCTCAGAACAACTTCTAGCCACTATCCAGCATCAAATGCCAGGCATGTGAACCATCTTGGCTCTCCAGCACAATTGAGCCCATATACGACACAGCCAAAGCTGACATTATTGTACTAAGTGAGAAGGCCATGCAGCTTAGCCCAGTCAACAGCAAGACTAGCAAGAAATAATAAAGTTGTTGTTGTTTGAAGCCACTACATTTTGGAGTGGTTTGTTATACAACAATAGGCCATTGAAATAGGGGTCTCTGCTGTGTGAGAGGTAATGAAGCCATGAGAGTGGATGAGACTTAACAGGCAAGTATGTGACATGAAAGAAAAGAGGCTTAGAATAGAATCCTGAGCACTGCAAAACTGCTGGACAGAGGAACAGAGGACAGCAACAAAGTCTGTGCAATATGTTCATAAAGGCAGAAGGGAACGGAGGAGACAGTCCGTGACCTGTAAGCCAGTGGAAGAGGTCAGTGCTAATGAGAGATCAAATAAGATACAGCTGATACTTGCTTGTTACATTTAATGACAAGGAAGTCAAAGGTAGCCTTAGCAAAAATAGATTTGCAAACTGACAGGGAAGAAGCCAGATTATTAGAGGTAGAGCTAGGTGAAGAATGAACAGTAAATGAGTAGAGAGACAATACATGGAAAGATTTAAATTATCTTTAAATGCTGATAAGAAGAAAAAGAGGGCTTTCTGGTGGTGCAGTGGTGAAGAATCCACCTGCCAATGCAGGGGACACAGGTTCGAGCCCTGTCCGGGAAGATTCCACATGCTGTGGAGCAACTAAGCCCGTGCGCCACAACTACTGAGCCCGTGAGGCACAACTACTGAGCCAGTGTGCCACAATTACTGAGGCCCGCGCACCTAGAGCCCACGCTCCACAACAAGAGAAGCCACTGCAATGAGAAGCCCGCGCACCGCACCGAAGAGTAGCCCCCGCTCGCCGCAACTAGAGAAAGCCCGCGCACAGCAACGAAGAACCAATGCAGCCAAAACTAACTAACTAACTAAATAAATATTTTTAAAAAAAGAAGAAAAAGAGTATAAACGTCATGGTAAGAGAAAATTACAGGTGAATAATATTTTACTCTTTCCAGAAAGGATCCTCAAACCACAGAACATCCATTTAGGCACTATCTATGTCCCTTGTCCTAACATACAGTAACCTCAAAAGAACATTTACTACAAAGCAGACTTTGTAATAACTAGCTAGTATCACGGACCCAAAGGAAATTATTCACTGACATATCAAAATGACCTGTTAAAAATCATGTAATGAAATCTACAGTGGAGACTTAACCTTAAGATCTTATAGCTCAAAAGACTATCTTTTTTAACTTTAGGCAAATTCATTCTTCTAAGATGAACAGTGAAATTTATCTTTTGAGTAGACCATTCCTTTTGGGGGGAAGAATTACTGGAGTAATATTCAAAATTGTGAAAAATGTCTACTTACTGGTATGAAAGAGAATATACAAAATTTTTTGCTTGACAGGCTTCTGAGGAAGATCGTGGGTACATAAGATTGTGGGTAAAGTTAGATGATGCTTTTCCCACATGCATATCTGTGAACTTACACACATGCAGAAGAGTCTTCCGGGAGTAGAATGGCTTATACCCTGGTTCCTTCTCTAGGTGTTTCAAAGATGTGAATACCTGTCTGATAAAATGAGTTGCTATATTCAGGTAAGACTAAAGAATAGCAAAGAAAAATGGCACTGAAAGAGGATACCAGAAAGGGAAGATTCTAGACTAGAGACTTGGGATCAACACTAGAATGGAATTTCCTGAGAATAGCATGTAGCTTGATTCAAGAAGCAATCTTGATCCAGATACCCTACTAGCGGGGAGGGATCTTGGGGTAAGTAGTTTGAGGGTATGAAGTAAAAGATAATGTTATACTAAAGACCAGAAAGTTGTTCTTCAGGATGAAGGCAGTCTTCCTGGAGAAATCCTCACTGAAAAATATTTACCCTCCCTTGCTCCTTGAGATTCACTGTAGTCTGAGGAAATCAGTGTGCTTGAACTTGGGAAGTTGGGTGAGTCGGGCCACTGACCCACTTTTTTGTTTTCTACATCCCTCCCCTATTCTGATGGCCTAATTTACTCTTCTTCCCTTGGTCAGAATTTTCTTTGCCAACCCATTTTCTCCTTAAAGAAGCCTTACAGGAAATTAGCCAAACAGGGAATTTTCATCCTGTTCTCTTCCCTATTCCAGAACATGGAATTTTCCATTTTCAGGAAACCATGAAGCATGGGATAAAATTCTAAGACAAGTTAATAAGACCATATAAGATTATCTGTTTCTAAGATCTTATGAGGCAAAAGCACAGACCAGAGCAGAATCTTTCATAATGCGTAAGCAACACTTGCTCAATTCCACCTGCTGCAGTTGAAGAAGAGTAAGCAAAGGGAACATGGACAAAGTAATTCTTTCAAACAATCAAATGTCCTTTCTGATTTCTAGCCCCCCAAATTAGGAAGTTTCCATAAGCTCAATGAGTCTCCAAAATACGCCTCTGTGCTGGCTCAACTCCTGCCAACTACCACCCTTTCTAAGCATCCTCAATATTTTGACAATAATCGTAGGTGCTTTCAAAATTATAATACTGCATGCATCAAAAAATTATGTGCCATAATGCAATACTTGAACACTTTTCACTAAGTGCTAAAAGATTTTAGTTTTGTGTCCTAATTGTTAACATGGATCAAACACAACAGATTTAAAAAAAACACAGCTGCAGTACCAAAAATGCCATCTGGTTTACTTAGCACCATATCACCAATAATGAGTGAAAATTTTAAAATATTAACCACCTTCAAATTAAAATTTAGCCAACCACATGAAAAGATGTTCAACATCACTAATTATTAGAGAAATGCAAATCAAAACTACAATCAGGTATCACCTCACAGCAGTCATAATGGCCATCATCAAAAAATCTACAAACAATAAATGCTGGAGAGGGTGTGGAGAAAAGGGAACCCTCCTACACTGTTGGTGGGAATGTAAACTGGTACAACCATTATGGAGAACAGCATGGAGGTTCCTTAAAAAACTAAATACAGAACTACCATATGATCCAGCAATCCCACTCCCGGGCACATATCCGGAGAAAACCATAATTCGGAAAGATACATGCACCCCAATGTTCACTGCAGCACTATTTACAATAGCCAAGACATGGAAGCAACCTAAATGTCCATTGACCAAGGAGTAGATAAAGAAGATGTGGTACATATATACAATGGAATATTACTCAGTCACAAAGGAGAACAAAATAATGCCATTTGCAGCAACATGGATTGTTGTCATACAGAGTGAAGTAAGTCAGACAGAGAAAGACAAATACCATAAGATATCGCTTATATGTGGAATCTTAAAAAATGGTACAAATGAACTTAATCACAAAACAGAAATAGAGTCACAGATGTAGAAAACAAACCTATGGTTACCAGGGGACAAAGGGGGACAGGGATATATTGGGAGACTGGTATTGACAACACGTGCTACTACATATAAAATATATAACTAATAAGGAAGGACCTACTGTATACCACAGGGAACTCTACCCAATACTCTGTAATGACCTATATGGGAAAAGAATCTAAAAAAGAGTGGATGCATGTATATATATAACTGACTCACTTTGCTGTACACCTGCAACTAACACAACATTGTAAATCATTATACTCCAATAAAAATTTTTTTTTAAAAAATGAAGCCAGGGCTTCCCTGGTGGCGCAGTGGTTGAGAGTCTGCCTGCCGATGCAGGGGACACGGGTTCGTGCCCCGGTCCGCGAAGATCCCACATGCCGCGGAGCGGCTGGGCCTGTGAGCCATGGCCACTGAGTCTGCGTGTCCGGAGCCTGTGCTCTGCAACGGGAGAGGCCACAACAGTGAGAGGCCCGCATACCGCAAAAAAAAAAAAAAAAAAAAAAGAAGCCAGCCAACTTCCCAATTGTAGAAGGTATATAATTAGAGCAACATAGTTCTCAACTGGCAGGGATTTTGCCTCCCATGGGACAGCTGGCAACGTCTGAATACATTTTTGCTTGTCACAACTAGGGGGAGGGGTGCTACTGGCATCTACTGGGTAGAGACCCAGGGATGCTGCTAAATATCCTCCAAGACACAGGCCAGTCTCCCATAACAAAGAATTATCAAAACATCAATGCTGCCAGATTTGAGAAATCCTGAATTAGAGTTATCATAAAGTCCAATTTCATCTTCTTTATTTATGAAGCCCCCTGTGGTTTGTGACAATAAAATCATAACATAGGCCTGTAGGAAGAAATATAGGTTCCAATCCATTACGGTTTTCAGGGAATGTAGAAGGAAATTACTATTGCTACATATAGGAAAACAATACCAGGTCATTAAGAATTTAAGGGGAAAGAGTATCCAACAGACTGGAATCTTTGTACAACTTTATCTATTAGGTAAATTTGAAGTTCAGCAATGCTTTGAAATATAAATAAGCTCTCTAGTATTCTGAGTTTCCAATAAACTTTCTAGAAGGTTCCAAGCATTTTTCTCATGCAAATGCCATATAAGGTACTAAGGTACTTAGAAGCAAAGTGACCTTAGATTTCTATAAATGAGTCTAATATTACAATGGTTGTTTAAAGTTATGAAGAAAATTAAGAAGTTTAAAGTAAAAGGCATACTAATTAAGTTAATTCAGTTAAACATTATCGGTCAGTACCCATTTCCATTAATTTTATTTTCCCCACCATTCAGACTTATATGCTAGCTTTCAGAAGCAGCAAAAATGAAGGATACAGGAATTCTTCACATCGATTCTGTGGCAATCATCTCAAAAGGCCCAGTGGGAACAAACAAATTTAAGGAGGTAAAGGAAGCAAATTGACTCTCTGGGAACTTTATTAGGTAAGAGGCAGACAAACTTGAAAAATGGCCCTGTGCTGAAGAGAAGAAAAATCTTCCCTGGCAACATTTTCTTTTCCTTTCCAAACATTTTATTTCAAACCAATGCTATGATTTAAATTTTGGGAACAAAGTCTGTGACCTATATGTTTTATCATATGCAGACACCTACCTTAGGAATCCAAATGATAGGCTAAGGGTTAGTCTATATTGAGCTTTAGCAAGAGTGTAACCAGATTACAAAATTTCAATTATCTTTATATTTTTGAATTTTAACAACTCTACTGTGGATGAAGTCATTGTTTTGAAATATATTAAAATCTTCATTAACAGAGGTACATTTCTTCTGGTCAAAGCCCTATTCTTTCAATGTTATATTAAAGTAAAAACACTCCAAAATGTTTAACACATTGTTCTCCTAACAACCATTAAAGTTGTAACTTGAATTAATTTATTCAGTCATTGCTAGTAACAGATTTCTAATTTAGAGACAGAGGGGTAATGATTTTTAAACTAGGATGATGAGTTGACCCAAAAGTTCCCTTCCTAAGGGGAATCCTTAGAATACTATATTCTTAAGTGGCCACATGGAAAAATAGGGTTCCTTAGAGGTTTGGAATATACCAGTTATGTTCATTCTTCTTTGATTTAAAGAAGCCTTTGAGAAGTACATATTAGAAGAGTAAAACCTTTGAGAAACCTAGTTAACTGTTTCTAGTAAGTTATAAATGTTTTGTTCAGTTACCCAGTGTGGTCTGTAACACCAGTTAACATACTTTGGCATTAATGTCCTGAGTAAAATTTAGGAAATAGATGTCTAGGACATGAATAGTTGTGTTGGATGTATTAGCTATCCATTGCTGTATAACAAACTTTATTTTACCCAAGTTTCCATGGGTCAGGGGTCAAGAAACAGCTTAGCTGGGTTTACTGTTCAGGGTCTCATAAGGCTGAAAACAAGACTGGACGAGGGCTTGGGTCATATCTGAAGCTCAAGAGCCTCTTTCAAGCTGAAGTGGTAGTTGACATAATTCGTTTCCTTGTAGCTATCGGACTCACAGTGGCTTGCTTCTTCAGGGTGAGTAGGAGAGGGAGAATCTGTGCTGCTTCAAGTCTCTGACCTCTAGTCCCTGCTTTAAAGCATTCACCTGATTAGATCAGGTCCATCCAGGATCACCTCCCTTTTGATGAAACTAAATCAACTGATTAGGATCCTTAATTGCATCTACAAAATCACTCCACTTTTGCCACAACACGTAATCTAATCAAGGAGTGAAGTCCCTTATATTAACAGGTCCCACTTACACTCAAGCACAGGGTGATACAAACACTTGGATACCAGAAGATGGGAATCATGGGCCCATCTGGGGATCCAGTCTACTACATTGGGAAACTAAGAAAAGCAATAAACATAGTAGAGAGCCAAAGGAGAGGACAAAAGATCATAACAAGATCTTAGACCCACAATTAGCCTTGTTCCCAAAGGCACACCCATGGCCAGTGTTCCAATAGAAATAATTACCACGTCACAGACTGCATTCTTCAGACTGCTTCACTTAAAAGACAAAGTAGTTAGTTCTACTAAGACCAGTAGAAAAGGAGACCACATGTCTATTCAGGTACCTATTGCTGCAAGTTTTAAGCCAGGTCTAAAATAAACGTACAAGGAAATAGCAAATATTTTCTAGCACCTTCTCAAATTTCCTAAGATATTGTCCTTCTGGCATTATCTTCTAATAAATACTTAGGCCCATTAAATCACAACACAAAGGAGGAAAAATATATAGTGTCAAATCTAGCTGGTAGGGCTTCCCTGGTGGCGCAGTGGTTGAGAATCTGCCTGCTAATGCAGGGGACACAGGTTCGAGCCCTGGTCTGGGAAGATCCCACATGCCGTGGAGCAACAAGGCCCGTGAGCCACAACTACTGAGCCTGCGCGTCTGGAGCCTGTGCTCCTCAACAAGAGAGGCCGTGACAGTGAGAGGCCCGTGCACCGCGATGAAGAGTGGCCCCTGCTTGCCACAACTAGAGAGAGCCCTTGCACAGAGGCGAAGACCCAGCACAGCCAAAAATAAATAAATAAATAAATTTATTTTAAACAAACAAAAAAAAATCTAGCTGGTAATGAAAAAAATTATCATGTTTTTCTGAAGAAACAGAAAGATAGATCAACCGGTAGATAAGCCATAATGAAAGCCCAATAGAATTTGTCAGAATTAATTTCTAGTGACTAGAATTTAGATTTCTAAGGTCATATTTTGTCAGTTTATCTTCACTAAAAGACTGTAAATTCTTTTCTGATTATAATCACTTAAATATTTTTACTATCTTGACATTAAATAAGCTTTTTTAAACATTTGCCTAAACTTTACACTATCTTCAAACTTAAGAGGAAGGAGACAAGCGAAAAAGTAAGGAGGAGATAAAATATTTTATCATTAACTTTCTTAAGTAAACATTTTTAATTCCGAAACACAAACCATAGAAAAAACATAGAGTGAAGTCTGTCTTTGTTGTTTTATTAAATCATACATAATATGCTTTATAAGTTAAAGTAGAGTCTCATTCCTGTATTTACAATCATGGTTTTTAGCCTATTGATTTAAAAAATATTTTGCTTCTCTCTTCAACAGGAAGTATGAGATCACTGATAAAGCTTAAGCCCATATGTCTTGATAGAGCACTGTTCTCTGTACCAGTCATACTCTGTACTTATTGCATATTTTAAATTATTTATATTTCAGAGGAAAGGGTTAGCTAGGTGATTTACGTACTAGTGGTAAAATCCCAGTCCACAAAACTAGCTATATAGAAGACAACTGAAGCTTACTTCTGAATATTTATAGCTATTTTTGAGAATGACATTATTATTCTAATTCTGCAACTAACAGTGAAAAGCAAGAAAAGTTCCTTTTGGAGAAACAGAACAACAGATCCAAGTTTCCAATCCCACTGGACTAGGACATAAATCAGGTAGAAAGATATAATTTCATACAGAGCTGATTCTCTATTAGAAAGGGGATGTAGGCTCTGGGAGGCATGCACTTAATTCTGACTTGTGCACACCACATTTTTGTCCATAGAATTGTACAAATCGCCCTGTGAAAAAGGTTAATCAAATGTGTAGCGTGACTTAGGAGAAAATGCCTGGGATGGCTGACCAATTCGATTCATATCTGCTGGTGGAGATCCATAATGTCTCAATTCTTAATTATCTAGTCTTTTGTGCATTAAAAAAAAATGGCCAATAAAATGTCAGCCAAGAAACACACTGTTCATTCCTTTCACGTTTATTTTAAACCTATTGCACTTAGACTAGAGCTAAATCAATTTTTCATGAATATCTACCCCAGTAGATTGCACCTCAAGCCAGTTCAGCTCCCCAGAGAATTTTAAAAAAGCGATTTATCAAGTAACAAGTAACACCTCAGGAAAAAGAAACAGGGTTTTTAATTGCTTTGTGGCTCCATAATTGAAGGCAGGCACCTTCTTGAGGCACTTGCTGCCAGGAGGAGTGAGACTCCAGTTGGCCCTGCCTAATTAATCCTGTGATACAAACCTTCTGGCTTCAATTTTCACATTTCTGTCTCTTTTTAGAGGTGATAATAAAACTAAAAATTTATGTTGGTTACTGTATGACTATAACTGTGCCAGCGGAACACAAATAAAACCATATGGGCTAAGGAGACCTTGTCTCCCCATTTTTGGTTTCTCCATGGTGTGAGGCACAGGGCAAGCTTTGTGCTAACAAGAAAAGGTAGGGGAAACTCAGGAGCTGGGCAGAAGGGCAGGTCAACTCCTTCTTGTGAGTTTGCTCTGCTAGGATGACTCATTGAAGCATATGCCTTTTCTATTGACAAAAAAAATTTTCTCAAAATAGAATGGTATGCTCTGAAAGCTCAACGGCTCAGTGACTACAAATCTCAAAACTTCACAAAGCTTTTAATGAAAGACAAATTGGACAGCTTAGCCTTTAAAAAAGCTGTCAGAGCAACAAGCACATGGTCTTTTATCTTAATAGCTTACATATTAAAACTGGTATAAAACATTGTCTGTGGGAAGAGCAATGTCCTCAGTTGAGCTGTGATGCGTAATGCATCCCTCATCACAAACTGGCTCCATTTTTGACACAGGTCAAAATTATTTTGCTTTCATGGAGAACTTGGTTTGTAATGTGACATTAGTGTTAAATGTCCTGTGGAATGATACTTATAGAAAGAGGAAGGGGTCATTAAAGATGCCCCGTCAATAATACATAGTTAGTCCCAGGACAAAATCTGTAAACACAAAAGCATACGGATTTGTCCTTATATTAATTGTGAGACACGCCATGTGTGTAATTTAAAACATAATACGAAAATACTAAAGCCATTCTATCATTGACATTTTGAGTGATTTTTTCCTACATTGCTATTTATTCTTCCATCTTGAAATACTAACAACATGGTTATTTTCAAAGAGTGGAGTAAAAACCTGAAATGTACATTGTATCATGCTGTTCATATATACGTCATACTTTTTTTTTTAAAGGGAGAGAGAAATTTCCAAAAGCTATGGAACTTCAATTATGTTTGTATGCTTAAGATGTTCACAGGTTCTATCACTGTCTTTAACTGTATTCCTTTTAAATCTATGTTTATATACTTTGAATAGAATTTCCACTCTTTCTGCTGAATTTTTAAAAATATGGGAGCCATCTGGTGGTCAACAATTATATTTTTGTCTTAAAAATAAAAACAATTTTGTGTCTTGCAAAATAAAGTGTCATTCTATTTTCAAATTTAGTAAGTTTTTTTTTTTTAGTAGAAGACTTTTAACAAAGGCACTAATTCTTCTCTCCCACACACCTAGTTAAATGGATTCTGAACGTGAAACTAATTTTTCAAGTACTCCCTTTTCACTGGACATGCCACCTATTTTTTATAAATATCATATAATTATTACTTCCATAAATTTCATGCATTTACACATAAGTGCTTTAAATTATGCAAGGGGCTGAGGAAAATACAAATATATTGTTAAAAGCTTTATAATATTTGGGTTTTCATACTTTTTAAAATAACACAAATGATTGTTACAGAATATTCTTCATAAAGGACTACTTAGGGACATAGGTTCAGGATTCCATAAATATGTACAGATGTGGAATTTTAAAAGGAAAGATTAAAATATAAAAACTATAAAGGTTCAAATTCTAGCTAGTGATATGGGAAACATCAAAACAGAGCTGACGTTAATAGCATTTGTTGAAATTCTACATGCCTTGTCCATACCGATTTAAGATAATCTGTTCATCTTTGAAAGTGGTATACTGAATATATATACAAGTATATACACACATACTGTATAAATATATATGTACACACATATATTATAAAATGAGGCCTGATGTGAACATGTTAATACATAATTTCACTCTGATCTCTAACTTATGACTAACTAGAGTTCTTTTTGTTATCATTAGACTTGGTTAGGTCTTTTTTACTATTAACATGCATTGAGTATTTACTATATGGCAAATTCTTGACTAAAAGCTTTTATAAATGATCTCACTGAATCCATGTAAAACACTACCTCATAGGTACTATATTCTCCCACTTAATGAGACATATGAGGCTCAGAGAAGTAATTTCAATAACAGTGAGTGGCTTTGACTTAACCTCAATTCTAATTCAAAATACTTATTCTAATTCAAAATACTTATTTTTATCTATCATTCAAAACCAAAATGACAGCTAGACACCCTAA
This sequence comes from Mesoplodon mirus, assembly GCF_964341445.2. Lineage (NCBI taxonomy): Eukaryota > Metazoa > Chordata > Mammalia > Artiodactyla > Ziphiidae > Mesoplodon > Mesoplodon mirus. Next base: position 48,851,688 of record NC_138985.1, on the reverse strand, counting down.
TTACTTGCAGTTTTACTGTTTTCAATAACAAAACTATGTCCTCAATCAGCTTTAACTAGTAGGTAAGGCACCTACCCTTAATCTAAATCTGTTACTTATCTACCAAGTAATGTGCAAAGTAAATTGGTATCAAGGAATGAAAGAATGCCTGTGTAATGACACCTATTGTTTTAGTCCATCAGGCACTCTTTCTTCTTCCTGGTCTAGTACAAACTCCTCCCCTTTCATTCAGGCTCAGCTCTCTCTCTGCTCCATCTCTGGAGTTTAGGGGAGGGTGCCAGTCCTAGAACTCTGGGAATTGGACGTGTAACCCAGGCCTGGCCACAGTGACACATTCAGGAGAGAGCAGAGGACCCAGCCAGGACAAGCAGAGACATTCCCTGGGATATTTTTACCTTTGGATTAGGAATAAGGATGGTGAGAACTCTTTCCTCTTTCAAATCCCGAAATTGAGACGACATAGGCACAAAGCTATATATACTCACCCTCGCGCCCCTTGCCAACCCCGCCCGCCCCCCACGCACACGCTTCTGTACTTGAAGGCATAGAAGAGAATGAGGTGAACACACATGGAAATACAAAGAAAAGTAGAAAGCCTAGAGTAGATACAGCCTGCTTATCTATCTCTAAGATCCCCAAAGCAGTGTCATTCTTACAGGAGTTCCTTTAGTGTCTGAGCTACCTCAGAATCCTTCCAAGAAACCTGTACTGGTTGTTGAGTTTAGTTTTTGGTGCTGCTGCTATTTTGGCTTGAGCTAGTGTGAGTTGGGTTTTTGTCGCTTGAACACAAGAAGCCATTAGAATTGCACAACAATGACAAAATATTAAGTTCCCTATGGGAAAAAAAACAGGGATAACCACTGTTTAGCCAATAGTGTCTCCTGAGTGTGTTTTAAAATAAACAATTTCCCTAGGAAAAGAGCCAATGTGCCTGCATATGGCAGGGAAGTGTGACACACAGCACCAGACTGGTTGCAGCAAACACAGGAATGAGCCAATTTCCAAAAGCTCAACAGTTTTAATCCCCACCAGCATGCAATTTTTGTTTTTATCTCACCCATATATATGCAAAACCGGACTCAAGATTTGCCCACCTAAGGAAGCACACAAACACACACACACCTTCCTGATTTTAACATGACCACATGCAAGCCCAGGAAGTAATTCCTCTTTGAACTCCATCTTCTTAGTCTACTGATAAATGGCAGACATATTGGGAAAAAATACTGTAAATTTGGAGGAAGTCAGAACGCAGCTATTGTGACTAGAGACACAGAATGAAGTAAGCCAAGTGACATATGCCTTCAAGTTGTCCCAGCTTTGTACTTATCAGTTATGTAAATTGGTTAGTCTCCCTGAATGCCCATTTCCTTTTCAATACAAGATGGGAATACCACAGTCAATTTCAAGAATGGAGATAATCTCTGAAAAGAACCTAAAATAGATGCTCAATATATGGCAGGTGTTGCTGTGGTTATAGCTTTTTATTAATATTAGTATTATTAAGTCTGCATATACTTTTGTTAACTAAAGCACTGGAAAAAAGAAAAAAGCTTAATTCCTTATTTACTAATTTTGCTTTTTCTGAATATTCACAATAAGCTTCTTCTAAAGGCACTAGTAATCAAAACTAATAGTTGAAAAATGTAATGCTGAAGTATAACGGTATTGTCAATTGCAAACATTAAATATTCTATTACGATTTTTTTTAGTGAATCTTATTGTTTAAGCTTATCGTGTTTTTCCAAATACTCCACTTGTATGCCTTTTGTTGTCTAAAATATGGTGGGAGAAATTTTAGTCTCACAACCCAGCCCCATGACACTCATTCATTAGATATACAATGTATTATATAATCTCTACTCAATCATTGTTAGGTATATATTTGGACAAAATTATTAAATGAAAATATATAATCTGAGAAGGATTTATTTTAAACAGAGTGAAGCCAAGTTTGCAAGTGACACCCATTATATATGATAAAATAACTCAGTGGTTCCCAAATCTTTTTGCTCATTGCAATTACTGGGAAACTTGAGAAAGTACTGAGTTTCACTCCCCATCCAACTGCTAGATTCATCATTTAATTGTCTGGGGTGTGGCCTTAGCTTTGAAACAGTTAAAAGACCACATGGTGATTGTAATATGCAGCAAGTTTGGGAAACACTGGATTAGCTTCCCTACTACTCTCATCATTGCTTAAGTAGTTTCTGTTTCATTTATTTTTCTCTAGGTCCAAGCATTCATTAGAGAAACTTTCATTGAAAAAAAAAATCATTTATTTAAATTAATGTTTCATTCTCCAATAGTCAACATACTCTGGTAGGGACTAAAGGGTAAGGAAAAAAGTACAAGAGGGCTACCCTGGTGGCATAGTGGTTAAGAATCCGCCTGCCAATGCAGGGGACACGACATCGAGCCCTGGTCCGGAAGATCCCACATGCCGTGGAGCAACTAAGCCCGTGCACACAACTGAGCCTGTGCTCTAGAGCCTGCATGCCACAACTACTGAGCCTACATGCCACAACTACTGAGCCTGCGCTCTAGAGCCCGCGAGCCAGAACTACTGAAGCCCGTGCGCCTACAGCCCGTGCTCCACAAGAGAAGCCACCGCAATGAGAAGCCCGCTCGGCACAACTAGAGAAAGCCCGCGCGCAGCAACGAAGACCCAACACAGTCAAAAATAAATAAATAAATAAAAACTTGTTTAAAGAAAAAGAAGTACAAGACACAAAGTCTGTCATAAAATGTTTACAATACAGTTCACATAACAGAACAAACACACATAAAAATATTAAAAGTCTAAATGTCTCTTCAGGAATGATAATCATGAAAGGAATCAATCACTTAAATACAGTGAAAATATTTTTTTAAATGCAAGTGACTCCAGCCATCATAGAGGAATTCCCAGACAATTTTCCTTATACACACCAAAACTGTCTTTGGCAAATGTTATTAAAACTGAGACTGTTATCTAGAAACTGCTTTGACTGATGTTCACCCACATTGGAGGTGACCAGACAGCTACATACATGCAGCCTGTGATCCCTAACAATACTCTCTCGATTCTTTCAATCTGCTAGCCGGTCCCACGTATGGGCATATCAAATGCTTATGCTGAGACTCTGGTGGCCAAGAGGCATTATGATTCGATAGTATCCATATTCTTTATTATCATACGAAGAATGGAGGAAAAAGTCCACATGTACGCACATTTCTTTACTGCTTTCTAAAAATCCCAACTACCACCACAGCTTAGCATTACTAGAAGATTTCCAAGTTTCATGTCCTGGGAATGCAATCTCTCCACCAGGCCTATGATAAGGATTAAAGGTGATGATGTAAAAGAGGGCGCTTAGCACTGCGCCTGAGACATAGTAGCCACTGAATAAATGTTTGTTTTCAAAACAAAGATAATGTCCAATTCCGCTAATAACTGTAATTTAAAAAGTGTTCAAAGTATTCCTTGAAGTCATTTATAAGAGAAACACCATCTCATTTCAATGAAATTAATGCCAACTACTCCCAAATTTACTGATTTTCTTTTTAAACGTGGGGTGGGTTTCCCTTAATTGGAGTTCACTCTTTCAAAAATGAGTACGTGTAGGGCTTTCCTGGTGGCGCAGTGGTTGAGAGTCCGCCTGCCGGTGCAGGGGACACGGGTTTGTACCCCGGTCCGGGAAGATCCCACATGCCGCAGAGCGGCTGGGCCCGTGAGCCATGGCCGCTGAGCCTGCGTGTCCGGAGCCTGTGCTCCGCAACGGGAGAGGCCACAACAGTGAGAGGCCTGCGTACGGCAAAAAAAAAAAAAAAAAAAAAAAAAAATGAGCACGTGTAGATTCCCGGCCTGAGGATATCCAAACCTATTCTTGACAAAACCGGTTGTGAAACGGATGCATCAATAATTGGAGGTAGAATAACTGTTTATTTTTCTGTCCTTCGTTAGGTCTTCACTCTTTTCCCAGCCAAGATGGAGGAAACCAGAGTCATAGAACAACTGAACTCTGTTCAAAATTCAGCTGTATTTTAAAATTTCAGGTTAGGATGAATAATATATTAATGCTATACAACTTCATTGTGTTCACTTTAAAATTTATATTAAGTAGATTGCTACCTTATGGTAATGTACTAAATTACCTAAAGCAAAGTAATACAATGATTAACTGACTATAAACATTGGTTTATGGTCAGATTATAAAGTATTACAATGATTAACATTATGCATTTTCATAACACTAGAAAACTGCAGGATGAAGTATCCGTGGATTGCCTCAGTGCCATTAGGAATAATAAAACAGTGGTATAACTCAGTCTCAAGTTACATCTTGAGAGTAAACTTGGTTTTAAATCTCTTCTTTAAGTGGCTGAGAAATTCATTAATTTGAAATGCCCAAGCCTTGCCAAACACAAGGTAGAGAATGCAAGTATTCATGCAAATGTATGATATTAAGAAAAATAGGGATTAACTAACAGTTTTTTAAAGTCCTTTTCTCTAATACTTTGCTATAGAACAACCAGAACACATCAATTTTATTTATTATGTGTTCTTTCAATGATAAAATAAAATTGATATACTCAAGATTTATCTCACCTTCTTTCAAAAATAGATTTAAATTGGGTTACAACCTTAAAAAATAAACTCTCAGATTTAGAGAAGCCTAGTTCATCCGTTCTACAACATAATGTAACAGACTGATTCTTTGTGGAGAACAGACAACGCAGAGAAATAAAGACCTGCAGGAGAAGTTATGGATTTTATTGTTATTTGAAGGCGAAGGGTTGGAATGCAGGTAGGCACCAGCATAAAAGATTTGCGCATCAGGACACAAGTCTATAGAAAAATCATAGTGATGGACTAATATTGGAGAATGCTGCAGCAGAACTGTCTGGGCTTGAGTTTTATGTTGCCACAAAACTGCTAGATAATTTTGGGCAAATTACCTTAATTTCATCATCTGCAAAATGGGCATACCTCTCAGTTGTTGAATGAATTAAATAAAAAGTATAAAGTGACTGGCACCTAATAGACAATAAATCAGTTACTTTTATTAACATTATTATTATAATTATTACCAGCTGATTACGACCAGTTGATTATTATTAGATTCTAATGATAGGGAATAGTTTCAACAGGAAAAAGAGTAAAGCAAAACTGGGAAGGCCAGTTTAAGAATACTTGGCTTGATGAAATTGATATGAGCTTGGGAAATTGTATTAAGCCCTAAAATACATATGCTGATCATTTTATATTACACAATGCTATTTGCCTTCCCCTGTGAGAGGAGGTACAAGAGTCTGAGTCTTTTCTGAAACTGAACTTCTACTACAGATACAGCGTCTTCAGTGGTTAATCTCAGTACAATTACACACATTTTTGTACACTTTTCCCTACAATATGAGCAGTTTTCAAACAGGGGGTCATATTTTCTATGATCCTGGCTCCCAACACAATTATAGGCTTTTAATAGATGCTCAATAAAGATGGGTTGAACTAACAAGAAATTTGAGGAAAGATCTTTTTTTTTTTTGCGCTATGCGGGCCTCTCACTGCTGTGGCCTCTCCCATTGCAGAGCACAGGCTCAGCGGCCATGGCTCACGGGCCCAGCCGCTCCGCGGCATGTGGGATCTTCCCGGACCGGGGCACGAACCCGTGTCCCCTTCATCGGCAGACGGACTCTCAACCACTGCGCCACCAGGGAAGCCCTAACAAGAAATTTAATGAATGCCTAAGGAAAAATAGAAAACTTTCAAATTAATGAAACTCATTGCTGGTGTATATTTACTTAATGTTTTAACATCCACTGGCATCCATATATCTATTTAGCTGCTTGTTTGAAAACCTCTCTCCTGCTTTATCCATTATCTAACATATTAAAAGCACATATTAATTGAGCAGGTCTATCACACTTTTTCCATGCTGTGTTTCTCAGAATGCAGAACACAGGGGTAAACTGAGTAATATTAGACTTTCCAACAAGGCCACTATAACATAATGTTGTAGAAAATAACAGAAGTCAAACTCACTGGTTCTTATTGCCTGCAAGAATGTCAATGTAATGCTCCTGGGCTGGGTGGGTTGTGTGACAGGCAAAATGACACAAAGCCATTCTGTATCCGTAGAAAGAGGAATTTAATATTCCATGATAATAATGGACCTACATGGGCAAAGAGTTTAGTGTTTTTCTTTCTTTAAAAAAAAATTTTTTTTAGTTCCATGCCTCTCTATATGGTATCCAAATCCTTCTTGCTGAACTTAATTTTGTTCCATTTTTCTTATCCTTAAAAAATAGGGAGAACAAATTTTTGATATCATTATCAGTATATAAACTATTCCTAAAACAAAACTCTCTCAAACTGTGGTTTGTTGCCTATCTTTCTTCATTGGTCTGCATGAGATAAGTACAGAAATTTTAATCGCCCACATACTTTCAATGAGTAATGTATATCGGTTTTGTGGTCCTCTTTCTTCTCTCTCTGTTATGTTTGCTCTGATCATATTTATGGAAATTCAATTTTGTGTCTGTTGAATCTAATAAAAAACTAAGGCTTGAATTGTGTATGTATTATTTTAAGTTTATTTTCTAAGTAATTCATCTTTATTGCATTTCATAGAAGTGTCGTTCTGTGATAGATTGGGAAAAAGAAACTAGTCCTCTACCACAGATAGATTGAAAGGCACTGTCCTAGAATATTATGGCCTTTTCCCCTAGACAATTAAAAAAAAAAAAAAGAACAAAAATAAGTACTTTTAACTTGTTAAATAATTTGTAGTACTTTTTTGTTTAATCTTCTCCAGGTGCTGTATTCCATTTGTTATCCATGTGGATGCGCTTTAACAAACCACAGAGTTGTCAAAACTGAGTTTAACAACAAAAATCTGATCATATTACTTCCTTCCTTAAAATGCTTCAGTGGCTTCTCCTTAACAAATATCTTTAATGCTTTTGAAGGCTTAAAAGATGCTGCAAGATCTGCCTCTGATTACTTTTTAGTTCACCTCCTCTCCAGCCCCCATTCTCTTCCCCTCCCCTGCAGACCAAAGACATAGGCTCTCGTCGTCAGGCCTCTGAATGTAAGTTTACCCTCTCTCTGTAACCCTTCTCTCTCTCTCTCTCAAAATACCCCCCCACCCCCCCACACACACAAATACACACGTGCATAGGTGCATACGCCTATGCACACTCGCTGATATTGTTCATACTTACTGTTTCTTCAGATATCACACTACAGGGAACTTTCTCCTGAGCCCTTGGCCTCTTACTGACACTGTTAGGTCTTTCCATTTTCCTTCCATAAAATTTACTACATATGTAAAATGTATTTAATAGCTATATTTTTCATTGGATCATGGCTCTGTAAGGGCAGGCAACTGATTTCTGTCTAGGCTTTTGCATTTCCAGAACCTAGCCCAGTGTCTGACACATTGTGTGTTCTCAATATTTATTAAATGAATAATGCATAAAAATGATACAAGAGCTGATGATTTTAAATTACATATTCTCATAAATTCTTCGTTTGCTTCATATCTTTCTGCAATAACCCCCATAGCATTTCAAAGACACTATAATGTTAACTTATAGAAAGAATGCTATAATCTTTGTCTTTTTAAAATCTTACTATTATGTAGGGACTTCCCTGGTGCTCCAGTGGTTAGGACTTCACCTTCCAATGCAGGGGGTGCAGGTTCAATCCCTGGTCAGGGAGCTAATGTCCCACATGCCTCATGGCCAAAAAACCAAAACAGAAACAATACTGTAACAAATTCAGAAAAGACTTTAAAAATGTCCACATCCAAAAACAAAAAAATCTTTAAAAATAAATAAATATCTTACTGTTATGTAGATCTTCCATCTACAGTATTTGCTGTACAAAGAAGTTTGTTGTCAAAAAATTCAGCTTGTCATCTGGCAGTTTATTTTTCCAACTTGTCAAGGGTATTTAAAGCTATAATCCTTTCCTTACTGTGATAAAAAAAACTTACTAAGGCAAACATTAACCTAGGAAGAGGGGTGGGATAAAATCTCAGGAATTCAGTGTAGTTGATCTTGATTTGAAATTAGATTCTTTATAACTCCATGATTTCTGATTAATTTACACTAACTTCATCTGTAGCTCAATCTTCAATGTATGCTTTTTCGTGCTTTGGTCTTTTAAAATAACCTATTTTCTTTACTTATGAATTAATTATTAATTTTAAAAGATTTGTTTCTTGCCCACCTACCAGGAGCCAGACACCATGATAAGGACTTTTACAAAGACTTCATACTCATTGACGCCTCTGAGACTGTTGTTATTTCTGAGAAACTGAATCCTAGAAAAATAAAGTGATCTGTATGAAATCAAGGAGCTAAACTCTCAGAGAGTCAAAATCCATACCCAAGCTGACTGACTCCACATCTAGTACTATGTCAAATACTCTTCTTACCGTCATCACTGGTATTTTCTAAAAATGTATATGGTTTCTCCAGCAGCGCTTAAGATTATAAAAATCTAAAATAATTGCCCTTGAAAGATGCAACCTAAAACACTTTCAGTACGTTTGCTGAGCCAGTTGGAAACCATATAAAAGCAAAACATAAAGGAAAATGGTGGGCACATAGGGTGATTTTTGGTTCACAATAAGAAATAATGAGTGACTGAGTCCCATGTCATCATGGCTGGCTTGATGGCAAAGGGGCAGTCATTCACCCTGTTCATAAGCCACCTGAGCTGGCTTGATGGCAACGGCAATGGGCAAAAGCATGTCTGTACAATTAAAATTCAAATTTACTTTAATAATTTTCAATGCAGGAAAATCTAGAAATCTGAGTATTCCTCCCAAGTATAAGAGCATATCAGATATGAAACAAAGATGGATTAACTTGGTTTATGTTCCTTTCCTAACTGATAATAATTGCCTTTATACCAGATTCATTAACTCTATTCACTGTTCTACTCAAGGATAAAGGCAGAGAAAGACACCTGTAGGGAATGTGCTTTCCTGTGAAATGCATTTCCAAAGAAAGACTCAGTCTTCTCCACAGATCATCACATTACTCACATTCCATGATCAAAAAATGTTGGTTGAGTTGCTTAGAACTTACTGCAAATGTGACCAAGCTAACTATCCAATCACTTAGCCATAGAGTGAGTTTTCTCTAGTACACCACAAAATGTGGCCAGCTGTGTCACCAAAGTTTGCTACTGATCACAAGTGGGATCAGATATGAGTCTAATTGGCCGCAAACGTAAGTTAAAATATATGACCTTCGGTTATGTGCCATTACACATGAAAGCAAACCTGATAACACATCTATGGAAACCCTAATAATTTAAGTCATCAGTTATGAGATAGTCTTTTAAACATGTACCTGTTAATTTCCTTATATATGCTTATATAAATAAATCACATGAGCCTTCATACCAAATAAAAATATTATTTTAAAACAAAACACCCTTCAAACTAGCAAGGAGATGCTTAGTTTGGAATATGAGTATTTTTGCTCTCACTGTATAGGTTTGCCTCCCTAAGAATAAAGAATCCTCTTATACGAAAACCCCATGGTTTATAAACAGGTAACCAGAAACTTAAACCGAGCCATGCTGTAATAAGGCAGACTGGCTGCTAGAAAATGTGCAAATGTCCTTCAGAATAGCATTCACTTGAAATGGGTTTTGATTGTTGCTTTGATCATAGGGTTAGAAGCAATGAAGGAGGAGATCTTATCCACTACATAAGCTGAGTGTGGAAACCTGTATTAAGCAATCTGAGAAGCCTGAGTACAGAATATTAAGTCTCTAGAAATGCCTTACACATACAACTGAAATGGCAGAAAACAGAAATCTTCGGCCTTGCATAAATATATTTCCACTTTTCAATTTACAAGAGCAATTACTGTAGGGAAAGATATTTCATGGGGATTGATGACCACCTGAAGGTAATGATTCCTGTCCTTCTGTTAGGCCATCAACTCCCTTCAGAAATGAAACCTAATCAATCTGTCATTATTGAGCTGATGTTTATAGGTACTTTAAAAAAAAAAAAACTGTCTCATTTGATGCCAATAAACTCCTGAAGATAAAGGAACACAGCCCTCTTTAGCAGGACCATCCTGATTGACTTGTCCCAAAAATCTGCAGAGAAATGTAACAGTCTGACTATAAAGCTAAAATATTTGCCTATAGCCACATTCACAGTACATCCAATGAACATTATTTTGGGAGACAATTAAGAGCAGGCACTGTCATAGGGGCTGGAAATACAACTATGACTGAGGCATAGATAGTTCCTACCCTCAAGGGATTTTTAGTCCATTGGGTAAGAAAGTCAAGTGATAAAGGAATTTCAAAAGACTGCAAACTCTACTATGTCTGGTGTCTGGTGGTGGAAGCATATAATGCAGTTCTCCATGAAAGGTGATTGGAAAAGTTTATCCATAAGAAATGACCCTGCAATAGCAAATAATTGGGCTAAAATGTGGATCTCCCAAGCAGAGGTTATAAAATAAGCAAATGCCTGGAGACGATTAAAAAAAAACAGCACACTCAAGCCACTGTAAGTTGTCACCGTTTGGCCCAATAATTCAGGGCCTGGGTGATGAGAGATGAGGCTAGAGAACTAAGGGGGGACAAAAGCTTAATGGTCCCTCCTATACCATATTAGCAGGGCTTACCCTGAACGAAATGGCAAAGTCATTTGAGTTTAGAGTGAAGAGTTGACGTGGTCAGATTTTAGAAGGTTAACTTTGGCCAGAGGGAAGGGTGGATCAGGGTGGAACTCAGCCTCAGCACTGCTGGCTGGAAAACCAGTTTTGCAATGCAGTTAAGAGATGATAGTAGCAGGAGAGAAAGAGAGACATTGATATTATCAAAAAATAATGAGGATGTAGGAGGAGGTGACATTCCCTAAGAGAAGGTGGAAAGGAAAAATTCAAAGGGGTAGATAAGACTTTCCCTTTGGGACCAGTGAAGTTTTAGGGGACATCCAAGTAGAAATGTCTGTTAGACATGTCGATGCAAAGGTCTCATCCTGAGGAGAAAAAGCTGGGATAGAAATAAAGTCTTAGTAAGTATCTGAACACACATGCTGATTAAAGCATTCAAAGGGGATCAGATTGCCTAAGGGGCATAGTGAGAAGAGACAAGAAGAGAGATGAACTGAGAAGTCAGCTAAGTATCTGAAACCATACGAGTGATGAGAAGTGACAGAAGGTACACGAAGGCACAATGAAGTATGCAGATGAGATGCCAAAACATTAGAAGGGTGTGTTGTCATAAAGGCTCTAGCGGAATTTGCGTATTTTTATTCTCCGCATCCATTCCCTCTTTTTATGGGAAAGCTACCTTAACTTTGATTTGGGTAAACTCTTCATTCCATTCTCAGCCATGTTCTTCAGATGAAATAGACATCACCCCTAGGATCCAGGAGTTGAATACGTGAAATAAGCAAAACCAGTCAGCTTATTCCCTTCCTGTCTACAATGACTGGCTCAAGGAGAGGGCAGGGCACAAACCTCAAATCAAGTCAATCCAAGTCAATATGATTCAATGATAGCATTCTGAGTTACGTGAGAAATAGATTCTTCTGTTGAATGGGTGTTGTGATTCTTTGAGGTTGAATCATTTTACTTTTCTCCATAGAGTCTGAGAAGGGAGGCAACCCAAAGGTAGGCAAGGAAGATGGATCCTACTAACATCATAGGAGCTCTTAATCAGAGGTAGGTTATAGTTTGAAGTTCATTTTTTCCATCTTCCTACCAAGAGTCTCTGTCCCAAACAGTCCCGTGTTTCCTAGCTTTCCTATACTCAAGTCTACCTAGAAACTGCTGCCATATTAACTTTCTTATTTTTGTTATTTTAAGCACTTTCTCCTGACTATAAAAGAAATACAAAACCATGGGAAAATTGAATATTGGAGAAATTACAATGAAGAGCATAAAAATTAGCACTAATCTCACTACTCAAGGATACCATTTAAATTCCAGCATAAAATAGGGATTGTATATGATATAATGAAAGAAAAACTTCTATCAAAAAAGAGAAATAGACCATAAGGAAATGTGTTAAAATATCAATTTAGGCTACTCTGAACGGCAAGAAATTTCTTCTTCTCCCTATGAGAGTTAACATGGCACCTCTACCTATTATCTTAATGTGAAGGAATTTCAGAGATGTTTTTCCTTCTTCCCAATTTACCAGTGGTTCAGCTCTCCCTACCATGGACTGGAAGGATCCAGAAGTGAGACAGTCAGCATCTATAATTCTCCCTTTCTCCCTGAAGGGGTAAAAATTCTGTGGTTGAAGTTACGAAGACTTCAGAAGAGGTTAGTGTCATAAAAATAAAACAAGTACACTATATATAAAGTAAATATGCAACTGAACAATTCCATGCCATTATCAGACAGGCGTGTGGGATGTGGAAATATGCAACAAAGCTTAGGTATAATTCCAGACCACATGTTTTAAAATGTTGTTTTAAACTAGTAAGCGTGTATATATTTGACCACGTGCTTTAAAATGTTGTTTTAAACTATTAAGTGTGTATATATTTGTTGACATTTGAATGGTAACATACAGAATTACCCATGTAATCTTGACAAAATTATCCTGGGACAGGAGTCTGCACCTCTGGGTTTAACCAGGAATCTAGCTCCAACCAACATGGGCAAGTAATTCTGTCCACTTTTGTAAAGTCACAAGTTTATATTTCCTGTTGTCAAAATCAGGCGAGAATTTTTTTTACAAAGCTTAAAATGAGCTCATTCTGTTTCAAGTGCTCAATATTTCCAGTAAGGGGGGATTTTTTTTTCTTCTTTTTACAAATCATGTTCTATAAAAATAATTTAAAATTCATAAAAAATTACATTGAAAAAAAAAAGTCCCAGTTTCTTTTTGAGTAAGGAGTTGAACTGCTAAGTGGTGGCATCTTAATTTACATACAACTCTCCATGTAGTTGTCTGGAACTTAATAATGAAATAACATTTGAGCAATAAATAATATATCAAATGCTTTCTCTTCTGATAGGCCACACTTTAATATAGATTCAATGTGTGCTACCTCTGAAAGTCCAAGTGAGATTTAAGATGACTCCTAGATATTTTAATTCCATGATATAAATTAATGGCCTCAGCAAATATTCTAATGTTACATTTCTCCTTACAAGAGTCCTTTCAGCCGTTGATGAGTCCTAACCAGAGCTGATATTAAACTCATGCTCTGGAGAAACATAATTTTAAGCTGTCAAGTGGTTCAGACACTTTCCAAGGTAGAACAAGGATTAATTTTATTTAAGGCAATAAAATTTACTGCATAAACCAAAACTTGGTAGAAATTATACGAGATTCGCCCCCTAACTCTCGATTCAGAAATGCCCTTAGCATAAAGGGTCTGTATAATCTTCCTTTTCTGTCTACTCCAGTCCCTACCCACAATCTAGGGATGGGCTTTCTACTAACTAGATGTCTGAATATCTTCTCTCCTTAATGTGTAATGTGTATGCTTGCCTCAACAAACAAAAGAAAGCATTTGTTTTGCATTTTTATGAACAGATGACTAACAACTATTAACTATTATTCAGCATGTATATCGTGAATTTCAAAACTCCCCAATAAAGAATTCACATTATGTCTTATGCTGCTGTGGATTAGCTCATTTCCAAAAAACGTGCCTCCACTGCTTTAGATCTTGTGGGCTCAAGTACTGCCTGTGCAGTGGTGGGTTTTTTTGGGGGGGGAAGCTATGAGGGATCCTAGGAAGATGGCTGAGATTTCTTACTTTTAGGACCTCCTACCTCTTTAAAGCCTCTGGGTATTCTGGTCACATCAGGATTCAAATCATGGTGGGAGGTGGGGGAACAGAGAGGGAAGGAGGATGCATGTGAGTTCCTTTTACCCTATCAGAGTTAGCCCATAACTCTCTCCGGAATTTGACTCCTGTTTGAACTTAGGGAGCAATTAAAATGCAGTCATGCCCAACTCGAAGCCCTAGCCAAATGCTTTACACTTTTCTATTAAAGGAATGTTTGTCTCTGAAGCCAAGATTCCAGTCTCTGTTTGTCCCTAGGCTGGAAAGAGTCTTCATTTACCCAGCTGTTTCGATTAAGCAGAGATAGGAGACTGGAGGCCTGACCTCTCACTCACCCTACACAGGAGCATCTAAAGCACCTCTGTGAAACTTGGTGGCTACATGAAGCACAGAGTGAAAACCACTAGTGTAGAATGGTCTTTCAGAGTCCTTCCAGGTCCCCAATCCTTGGATTCTATATAACCCAAGACAATGAGTTTCTTTGGGCAACATACGTCCCTCCTTATGTAGGATTTTAATACGGTCCCTCATATTCAAATACATAAGCAGTTACATTAGGGACCATATTTCCAGTACATCCACCATGATTTAGGGACACAGCTGTGGAGCAGATAGTGACACTGCATCTCTAATCTATCAAAAATGCCAAGATTCTAGTTATCTCCCAAGGGGTGGAGTAAAATACTATGATAATAAATGAATATAGGTAAAATAGCAAAAAAGGAAGCTTAAAGGCATTTTGTCTGTTGAATAGGACAGAAAATTTACATGTTCTTTTAGATTAAGATCAAGATGTCCCCCACTGATACACTGCGGTGCCCTGATACCAAGGTCTAGGATTGAATACTTAACTTGAATCCTGTAACTAGACCCAACATATTTGTCTGGAGCTGATACTGCCCTCTGGCTGCCAATGTGAATTAAATCCTTACAGAAATAGATCTACAGTTCTTCATGAAGAAGCACCTTCATTTGAGGAACTGCAATTTTTTGACAGTATTCTCTGAGAGTCCCTCATCTGGGTCATGAAGTCAATACTCTCTTCATACTCTCCTAACACTAATGCCCTTCTAAAGGGCTTCGTCTCAGTTCTCTGTTTCAAGCATTTGATATTCCCAAGGAGAGGGAAGTTTTTCAAAAAATCACATTCTTCAAAAATAAAAATAAACAAACTTCATAGAAAATTACAATGAGACAAATTCTCTCACCCGCGTCTCTGGCTTTCACATGTTTTTGCATAATGAAAGGGCTAATATAACATAACAGATCCTAAACTGTTTTCACAAGGAGTGGAAAAAAGATGTGTAAAAGTATGCTCTGTCTTGCTTCCTTCTGTTCACAATGTATCTAAATAAAACAAATGGTGTTCTTGCTCTTTCTGTCTGTTTCCCAATCTGTTTGGATAGTAGCCACCATTCCGAAGCCAACCATAATATCTGACACTTCCTGACATCATGAAAGCCACCATCTGTCTATCACCAAAAACCCTGTACTTTTTAAAGACTACTTGGCTTGATCCTTAATGAAGCTTCACGTTGAATGCACAGACAACTTTAGAAGGGATACAGGGAATAACTGACACAAGGAATCTGTATAAAATCACGTTTTCATTAGATTCCATCTGAAAACACAAAATGAAATATTAAGGCCCCTTTGCAGGCAGAAAAGGGTTGGTTTAGTTTCAATTGTGTTTCATTTCCGATTTGCCTGTGAAAGTTTAGACAGGGTTGGACACCAAGAATAAACCTCAACTAAAACCTAAGCTTTAAATCCAATATTTTCAGTCTTGTAAAATTAAACAGTTAGACATGACTTTGCAGTGTGTATATTTGAGCTATGGAAAAAAGAAGAAGAAAATCCATCAATTACTTTTCCAAGGCTTGAGGAAATCATACCATTTAAAACTGAATCAACTTCTTCTTTAACACCTGAGCGATTATCCAGGAAACAAAAGAAGGCCCTGTAGGTCTTCACTTGTAAACGTCACAGGTGAACACAAACAACCGAGTGCTGGCAACGTCAAGTCACTCTTTGTTTTATTAAACTATTGTACCTCTATGTGTGCAACAAGGGACTACATTAACAAGGGAGACTGAGGAAGAATATTTTCCTAGGTGATATTTTCTTGCAGAAAAAGTAAAGCTTTCCAGGAAGAAGAGAGAATAACAAGTTCCGTATACAAATTTCATTACTGCACTCCATTGAGGAGTTGATTTTCCACTAATTCTTTTTCTCCTCTCTTCACCCCAATATTATTCCCACGGTTCCTTTAACAATCTCATAAATTCAAGTTGTGTGAAGTCGTAGAACTTCCTCCAGCAATCAAAAAAAAGTATATATTATAAAATACACATGCAGACTATATTTATATATACATACAAACGTGTATGCTCTACATATAAATATATATAGAGAGAAAGACAAAAAGGGAAAGATATTACATATTTTTATAGTCTCGAGCAGCTCAGTTTAAGTTTGAATCTTAAACTAGGGGAAAGCTACTTATGAAGGTATATTTTAAGAGTCCTTGTGGGAGTTGAAGTTGCATTTCTCCAGAAAATATCTTGGTAAAATAAGATTTATTAAGTGCTTATCCTATGCCAGCTATAAGGTCAAGTACTTCATACTTGTTATTATGTTTAACTCTATGTTGGGCACTGTTATTATCCCATTTCGTTGAAGAGGAAACTGAGCTTTAGAGAAAGTAACTAATACTCCCAAGAGCCCCACAACTAGTAAATGCTGGATCCTAGATTCAGATCAAGATCTTCGGATTCAAAGTCTATGCTCTCTCCCTCCACGATCCTACATTATCTCTTGGTTAGACTGTATACCCTGATACATTCTAGCTATGACGTTATAAAACTTGGAGCAGCAGTGGGGGGAGGGCAGAAAAAATGGACGTCAAACTATTTTCATCCGTATGGGTGACAGCCTTCAAAATCAGCACCATGAAAGTCTAAACACTTATTCCTGCAAGGATACTAATGCTTTGGAAGGGCTAATGACTCCACACCAGTGCATCCGCCTTAAAAGAAAGGATCTTAGTGCATTTTGCCCCACCTTGTATATACAGAAAGAGCCCTGAGTTCATTAAAAAGCAGTCTCGTTTCTACTCTCTGCCTGTCCAACTCTTCATCAATGTCTTCAAATGGACAGTGAAGAATGAATTATCCACTTGGAATAATAGGGAGGCAGAAGGAGTCACTTGAGTAGCCAGTCTGTCCTAATACTTGACTCTGACTGTGCTTGAACAGAGACTGAAAACCAACAGATGCTCAGGGAGCTACATTCAACACGTCATCCCAGGTCCTTCCTAAATTGTCATGGAAATAGCTATAAATTTTTGTTTCTGAACAAACTCAGCATAAAGCACATTATCTTCATACCACCGAGTCTTCTACTTTTTGCTCATCAACATAGCTATTGAAAAAAAGGTTGAGAAGTAAAAATATAAAGCCTTGAGTTGAAACATGCACAAAACCAGCAGTTAGCCCTTTGACTGTGTGTGTCCTGAATAGTACGGTTGTGCAGGGACTCTCAATAGACATTTAATTTTACCCTTCAGTTTAGTAACATTTAATTCCTTCTCATCTGTAACATACAAACACATATTTATTTCACATCACACTTCCCTCTACCAGGGAAATCAGGCTCATGTTTCTCAACCTGGAGATGGGACATTGTAGTTTTTAGAATAGAAACAATACATGAGAAAAAAAATGAAAGCAGATTGTTTAAATAAAAAAAATAAATTATTCAGACCAGCTGTTTGGATTTGGAAAGAACTTTTCCGTGTTGATTAAAACCTCTTAATTTGTTTTGCGCTACTGTGAAAGAGCAGGGTGTAAATAGACCCATGCCTACCACCACTGAGCTTGCTTTTATTCTTAACTCTTACTATAAATATAATTGTGATAAAATGACTTTTTCTTACCAGTGAGTCTCTAAGCATGACTACCTTTTCCATGGAACTATATTAAAAATCTCTTGTTAGTTTACCTCCAATAACTCAATAACCTTTTAACACTACAAAATAAATACATTATTGAATGTAGTTATGATGATGGTGATTTTTATGGAATATGATCTGATAATTATAGAATATTATTTGGAACTTCTATTATACCTTAGTTCTTCGGAATTTAATATAGGAACCAGCATACAAAGTTTAAAAATGATAAAGGATTTAACTCAAATGTGGTCAAAAATTGAAAATCTCAAATATGTACATGAACATATAAAGGATCTGAGGTTGATTTTTTGAAAATGGTCTATTAAGTAGATTGAATTTCAATGATTTTCAATACATGTATATGCAACAGGTGCTCGTGTTTTCAATATATAGCCAGTATTCTTAAAAAGATAAAGGATTTTTTTTTCTAGTGCTATAACCCAAAATGCCAAATCTTGCAAAATGTATACCAAAACTGTTAAGCGTCTACAATGTTTTATATTACTTGATTTAATCTTCTTAAACAGTGAAGCACAAGGAGGAACTTCCTCTCCAAATTTCATGTCTCCCAGGTTTTTTTCTTCCTCTAATACTGCTTCGTTTTACAAAACAATTGCAATGTGGACATCTGCATGGAGACACCCTCGTTTGCAAGAAAGTGCATTTACAAAAACAAAACACCAGGAATTGTAAGAAGGAAAAGAGCTGCCACCCAGCGTCCTGTAGGTAAGCAACAACAGGATGTCTTCTCTTCGGGAGCCTAATTATCCTATGGCCCCCTGGGAGCTGCAGGGCTCTCTAGGATTTTCATCATCTGACTTTAACTTAAGCCATTTCTGTACTTTTTCACTTCAGGCAATCAACACTATCCTGTCAAGTTTATGGGGTACGGATTTCCATCTCAAAATTGGTCACCACAGTCCTCTCGCATACTCCATTCTTTAACACATCACCTTATGGAATACTTGGTAGAACTGATACAATTAACACGAATCACAAATATAGGTATCCATGAAAAAGAGCAGCTGCAACGAATGAGGATTTTTAATACAGAAGACGAGTTAATATTTGCTCTAAGTTTCAACGACATTTTTTCCACATGTAAATTTCCCAATATCACACATAAGGATATTTATACCTAAAATTATATAATTATATATTAGTGATAGAATTGCCTGTCGTGGCCCACCAATGAAACTATTCTCTAGGAGAAAACACCCTATGCTAAACTCATTTTTTTTTTTTTTAATTCTGGAAAATACCTTTAGAAATGTATACATATGCCAGACACCTAGGACTTCTGGAACCTGGCAAACCACATTTTTTTTTAGGATCAATGCCATCTTAACAGATGGGTGATAGTGTAGGCATGCCAGGGAATCAAAATGTACATCACATTCCACTACGAGGGGGCAGAATCTCATCCAGAAATACCCGTCTGTGCCACTGGCTAAAGGAATATTCCGTTTCAACCGCACCTCAGAGCCAGATCAGTTAAAACAGTAACTTCTAAAGTCACAAAACAGTTTTTTGTTGTGTGTGTGTTTTGGGGGGGTTTTCGGTTTTTGTTTTGGCCTTTGAGTGTAAGAATTCACATTCCACTGGGAAAAGTAGGACGGGAGCCATTGTAATGAAATTTTAAGCAGCAAAAACGCTATTATGGCCTATTTCATTTTTCAACTGAATGGCTCACCTAAACAGGAAAACCATTTTGTGGAAGCCAGCATATATTTTTGTTAAATAGATTCCCAGAGATCTTTCTGACTTAATTATTTTGAAGTATTTTTTTCCCTCCCTGAAACCTACAGAAACCCATCTTAATTTGGGAATGAACAGTTTCACCAGAACTGCCCTGCTGGGCAGAGTTGTATCAACAGCCATAACTGAACATGCTGCACAGAACTCATCCCTAGTTCAAGGATATTCACCAACTGTAGTATTAAGGACGCTCTTCACAGATTTTCTGGCTTTGACTAGAGTAAAAGAGAGATGTTCCCTGAAAAAATGGAAAATTTGAGCCTTTGTACCTTAGGTTCCTTATCTCTCTTGAGTTTATGACTCTCTTGAGTTTATAACCCCTACCAAAGAATTTGTTCATTGATATCAGTAAATCATTCATGTGTAATGAGTTTTAATTCTCATCGTGCTGCTGAAACTAAATGTTTTGGTCTTGGGTCATAATGGGAGAGTGGAACCAATATCCACTGCAGACAGACTTTTTTTTTAATTAGGCCTGAAAACAATTTTATCTTAAAATTTGCATTTTCTTATATCTATATCTGCTTCCCCTACTAGTCAAGATATGCCAGCTACTAATATATTAAATTTGACTAGGTATGAAAAGTAACTATTTTCAATAAATTAATTTAAGAGGTCATTAATGAATATATTTCCTAATCATTATTATTAAGATAAATACAAATTTTTATTTTCATTTAAGCATTTATAGTAAAATGTAAATTAAAGTCTTTTAGATACACGGGATCATAGAATATCAAGGAGCATTGTAATCTATATCAATTATCACAAGTCACAGAACCTTAAATGTGACTTTTTGCATTTGTGATTTTTTTAATTAAACTTCTACAGGATTTTTTATTGTTATTGTTCTTACTGAGTAATAATGTTCCTCATTAAAAATACAGCAACAGAGTTTAGGTAGAACACTCATCAGATACAATAAGTAATATAGTGCCCTAACTAATGAAACAATTATTAGCAAATAGACTTGGTATGTGTTATAATACTACATTTATAAGTTCAAGAGAAAATGAAATCTCATATTTAGAGATTCTCTGATTTTTAAATTAAGAGCAAATCAATGATTGTTGGTGAAACTCCTAAAACTAATACCCTGCCCATCAACCTAATCAGTAATTTTATATACTACAGAACTTTGAGAAGTGACATATTAAGTTGTATGAAGTATATAAAGGCATAACTCTACTTTTAAATATAAACAACCCAACTAAAGTTTTTCACAACATGAAGCATAAAAATCACCTGGAGATTAACAGCTGTAAAACAGGACATAATTTTTTCATCATTTCCCAAACTGGTAAACTACTGTGGAGAAAAAAAGGAAAACAAAAGTGCAGCTCTCTCAAATACAAAGTTATCTTCCATTGGCCAAGAGAATTATCTAAATGTTACTTGCTTCCATTTGCTCTTCTCATCTGCAAATGAGAATATGTCAAATGTGCCAAGTTGACTAGCCATTCTATTAAAATAAAGACTACCTTAGCCAAAGAAGAAATTGGACAGATTCTCAGCTTTGTCTGCAAACATGAAGAGGAAAAAATACACTAATGGAAGCAGCATGATTCTTCATTATGGACCCCTCCAGGTCTTGAAAATCATCCAAGGAGCTATCTCATCAAAAGTTGAACATCTTCCAAGGATCCCTTCACACACACCCTTTTTAAATGGTGAGTTCCTATCAAAGATTTTCTCCATTCAAAGAGTTGAGAGGTGCTTCTGCAATGATTCCCATTTCTGAATCTTGTCCAAGATCTATCCAAGGAGTAATAAAGGATTCAGTATACCTCATTCAATTTTTAAGGATGGAATACCTCTAAGGGAGAAGAAACCTATCGCCATGATTTCCAAGGACATGTCTTGCTTATCATTTGATGGTGGAAATTGTCCAGTTGATTCTTGTCTTTGCTTCTAAATATATATTTTCCTTCAGCCCAAGGGATGAAAGTATTCCAAGGTCTCTTTTAGTCAAGAATCTTCTCACACTTACACATATATTACAGACATATCCCCTTTTTTACTACTAAAATATTTTCAACTAGGAGCCGTAAAGTTGGGAAAAAGGTTTTAATTGAAAAGTAATTGCCAATGGTATCATTTTCATTTTGAAATAACACTTATGTTTCACATACTCTAAAGCATTTTATTTATTTTTATCTAAAGGAGAATTTCTTTATTCCTCATTTACCAATAGCTTTTTTTTTTTTTTAACATCTTCATTGGCGTATAACTGCTTTACAATGGTGGGTTAGTTTCTGCTTTATAACAAAGTGAATCAGCTATACATATACATATACATATATCCCCATATCTCCTCCCTCTTGTGTCTCCCTCCCACCCTCTCTATCCCACCCCTCTAGGTGGTCACAAAGCACCGAGCTGATCTCCCTGTGTATAGTATTTTAAAATACAGGATAAAAAATTATATAAGCATTTATCCAAACATAGCAGAACTTTAGCAACAACCCATTATAATCTTTATATTTTATGTTTGTTTCTAACAGTTTTTACATATTTCTTCCTATACTAAACAAAATTAAGCAAATAATATACAGGTTTCCTCAGATATTTAAAAGCAGAGCGTTCCCATGAAAGCTTTCCTAAGCTGAAAGGGTTTAAAGTGAAGCAGCAATTATCTTAGGACACATCTTGCTAATGGATGCACAAAATAAATTAAGATAAAGCACAGATGCTCACAGATACAGTTCAAAGCTATGATGGCTTGATGCTGAGATGCCGAGTGCAGTTCCTGGGGAAGGAGCTTGGCGGTGCCACTCTCCCTGCTCAGGAAGAATACTGCCTCTGTAAGAGCTTGCTTCAAAACAAATGCTGACCACTATTTTCCCTTTTTGCTTATTTTCGTAAAAGTGAAAACCCTCTTCAGACTTCTTTCAGTTAGTGAAAACAGGTATGAATGTAGGTATTTTGTAAAAGCAAAGTGGCATAAAGCAAACTTCAAAAAGTCGGGGGTACCTATACCCCCAAAGTACGAAGCTAGACGTGGGAAGGAATCTCTGGATGCAAGAAGTGGAAATTTACAAGTGTCCTGAGAGTGTGGAGCTAGAAGTCAGACTTCAAACAGACCCCAAAGTGTGACTGTTAAGAATGCCAGAATGCGGAGGCTCTAGAAGAGAGTAAAGCCATGGCTGTTCCCTCAAGGTCACTTCCAGAACCACAGTGTGCTTTTTGATTTGACTGCCCTTTGCTGGCAGCAACATGCACTTCTGGCTCTTAATCTACAGTGGCACTTTGCATTTGCACAAGTTACTTTTGGCTCCATCTCTTCCTATGTGAATGTATACAGGTAACAAATTTTGAAGAGGGCTTTCAGAGTATTCAGCTGTGTACAGGTAAAATTAGTCACTTTTGTATGAGGTGACATTTGGAAGCTGAGAGTATCTGTAACTGAAACAAATCCAGTACCCAACACTAAAGAATAAGTTACATCCTTAAGATAAAACACTTGCTAAAACTGTTTTTTTACTGAGATATAAATGAATGTATAGTATACTAGTTTCAGGTATACAATAATGATTTTATATATATATATATATCAAAATGATCACCACAATAACCACGTTGTGGTTAACACTCATTACCACACATAGTTACATTTTTTTTCTTGAAATGAGAACTTTTAGGATGTACTCTCTCAGCAAGTTTCAAATATACAATACAGCATTGTTAACTATAGTCACCATACTGTACATTACATCTTCAGCACTTATTTTATAATTGGAAGTCTCTCCCTTCTGACTACCTTCATCTATTTTGACTACTTTCCCAAATCAAATTTTTCAAAATTGTTTGATACAAACTTTTTTGTCATTAAAATCAGGGAAGTTGTGGTTAAATGTACTGATTCCTTTAACATGGCTTAATTCACATCCCTGGTGGGTAAATTCAGTTATTTAGAGCTGCTCTTTTACTTTCAATGATTATTCAGAGTAAAGCTATAGAAATTTAGAAAACTGTGACAAAAAGAAAAAGAATGAGTCAGAATCTCACTGTCCTAGGATAATCATTTTGATGTGTCTGCTTTCATTAACATATTTTTTATTATTGTAATCAGACTGTGCAAATAGTATTCTTGACATTTTTTCTACTTAATATCAAAAGCATTTCATATTTAGCTCATTTTTTTACAATGAAACTTTTTAATGACTGCATTATATGCCATTAAGTGAATATACCACTGGAAATTTAATAATCATTTTCTCATATTTTTAAATATTTAGCTTGTTTCCAGTTATTCACTTTTAATTTTTTTTTTTTTTTTGCAGTACGCGGGCCTCTTACCGTTGTGGCCTCTCCCGCTGCGGAGCACAGGCTCTGGACGCGCAGGCTCAGTGGCCAGGGCTCACGGGCCCAGCTGCTCCGCAGCATGTGGGATCCTCCCAGACCGGGGCACGAACCCGTGTCCCCTGCATCGGCAGGCGGACTCTCAACCACTGCGCCACCAGGGAAGCCCACACTTTTAATTTTTATTTGTAAATTATTTTTGTAATGATTTGTAAATTTTTTTTTGCCTTGTTCACTTTTTAAATAAACTTTTTGTTCGGGAATAATTTTAGATTTATAGAAAAGTTACAAAGATAGTACAGAGAGCGCCCATATACTCATCACAGCCTTCCATTTCTCGTAATGTTATCACACTACACTGTCACGGTTTATTCATCAAAACTAAGAACACAATATTGGGACACTGCTGTTAACTAAATCCTAGACTTCATTAAGATTTCACCAGTTTCTCCAAGTAATGTTTTAATGATGCTGTACATTGATATGGAAAAATAAACAAGTAGACTATGGTTACATAAGGCTATGAGAAGACCAAAAATGGCCTATCAGGTTCTCCTATTAGTTTTTGTGTTGTTTAACATGAAATCAGTTATCACCATTAATTTTTAAGGCCAGCAGATTTCTGCTCTAAAATCTAATAATAGTAAAAAGAAACAGACAATATTAATTAAACATTAAAAATACAAACAGATATGTTCCTGTTCAAATTAGAATATCTACAATGTTACTAAGGAGAATATATTCTAGCAATGTGTATATACATTTTCGTGTATGTTTGTGCAGATAGCCAACCTTTCTTGAACTCCAAATATGTGCTCAACCCTCTTCCAAGTGCTGCAGAAGGAAAATGGTATATCCCTAAAAGAGTTGACTTTCCCTTCAGAAGCTTAAAAATCCAACAGTCAAGTAAACAACAGTAAATTCATAAAATGGATAAGTAAACATCGTGGCAGTGGAGAGCACAGAAACGACCGCAGAAGTTTTCCTGACACATAATTCTAAGAGAAAATGAAAAGAAAAAGTACAGACTAACAAAGTTGCAGGCAAAGTGTCTTGCGGGGAAAAAAAAAAAAAGATTTTTACAGAATTTCTGGCACTCTCTTTGGAGTTACAACAATAGTTACTAATGATTGCCAGTGCGACTGAGGCATTATTATGTACCAAGAACTGCTGGGCAAGTCATTCATTCTCCAAACAAATGGAAGCACACAGCCCAGCAAAAGCAGCCAACTCAGACTCGCCAGTTTCATGAATTGTAGGTCTCAGTATAAACCTCTGGATCAGAATGAAGCATTGCTTTTGGTGGGCCTCAGAAACGTGTTGGACAAAACAGTATAATAATAACTAACATTTACTGAGCACTGTTCTAGGCACACTTTTATACACTGTACATGGATTTACACACATAACCCTGACAACAACTCTTCAAAGCAAGATCTAGTGTTAGCTCCATTTGAAGTTGAAGAAACTGAGTCTCAGAAGGTCGCAGAGCATGTGAAAGAATGTTAAAGTAGGAAGCAGAGAAGTGTATATTCAAACTCAGGCTGCCGCACAAGAGAGGAGAAACTGAGAGGCAGGGGGTTCTAGTGGGGAAGCCAGAAAGAGAAAGCGTTCCAAGTGGTAATCTTTCCTTTTGTTTTGTTTTGTTTGTTTGTTTGTTTGTTTGTTTTCCGGTACGCGGGCCTCTCACTGTTGTGGCCTCTCCCGCTGCGGAGCACAGGCTCCGGACGCGCAGGCCCAGCGGCCATGGCTCACCGGCCCAGCCGCTCCGCGGCATGTGGGATCCTCCCCGACCGGGGCACGAACCCGTGTCCCCCGCATCAGCAGGCGGACTCTCAACCACTGCGCCACCAGGGAAGCCCTTTCCTTTTGTTTTTAATGTGTCTGCTAGGCCACTCTAAGAATGCTCGTGTTTCAAACTCTGTACATTTGGTCATAATCAAACTGGCCGTGCCCCACCCGGCACCCACCAACACACACACACACACACACTTTGGGGCATGTTTCACCATGCAATTTTTCAGTGCCTGATACAGTGCTAGACACTGCTATGGATCCACAAGGCAGATAGTTCAAAGCATGATCTTATCACTGGCCCAGGATCAGCATAATTCTCCCCGACCCAGAGCAATTTTTAGGTTGGCAAATTCTTTCATGATCTAGAAACAAGAGAAACTTTAATACAAGGCTCTGTTATCAAGGCACTCAGTTCCTGCTCCTCCTCTTCTTCCTCCCCTTTGCCCTCATTATGCTAATTTCTTATGATTTTAAATTATGTTTAATATATTTCCTACTAAGTATGATGAAGAAGTTGAATACAACATATTTTTATAACATCTGATGTTCAAATTGGGCCCAAATTTTACTCCCTGGCTCCATACTGTTCAGAAAAGTAGAACACAGCATTCTTTATGCCATGTAGTCATCATCACAATTACTAAAGTTCCCTGAGAAGGTGACATATGTTTTACAGATACTAATACAATCCTCACAACAACCCTTTAGGGAACTACTATTATTCCATTCTACACATTGGGCCATAAACGGAGGCACTGAAGCAAAATAAATTGCCCAAGATTACATATCTATTATGAATCTGTTGTGGTACCAGGATTCGTCACAGACCTTGTGACTCCAGAGTTAAACACATGGAGTTGAACACATCATTATGATTTTACTCGATGTATAATAGAAACAAGTTCCCTTACTAACAGAGTGATCACTGAAGCAGTTTACAGAAATATACTATACAAACAAAAAATTATGCACACATTCAGACACAGTGAGAGAGAACAACTTCTAAAAATAGGGGATGTTGAAACTAGTTTTGATTCAGAACCAATTTTATATTTTTTCAATTACCCCACTGTCTGTGATCATCTGGCATCCCTGTAAAACAACTACCACAGGTACCACTGTGAAAGATGTTATTCAAATGCTTGAGTGGGTACATAATGTTCTCAGTGTTTACTCAAGTATTTGATTCCATAATTACAATCTCCCCTGTTAATATTTCACCTTTAGTGTTCTTTATAGGGGCACATTTATTGCTTGAGTACTTCTAATGCTAGTTAGGAAAAATATATATTGCCTGTAACCCAAAGCGTCTTCCAATGTGCATATCGCTTCAGAAGCATCAAATGCCCGTATATGCTGGTGGGAAACACACCTGGGATTTATTGACAATTCATTATGTTCAGGCAACTGCAATCCTATATGTGGGCTTTTTGTTGCTGATATATATCTTTAAAGCTAAAATAAAATCTGTTTACTGTTAACAACATGGTTAAATGAATGAATGAATATGATTTGTTGTATTTTCTAATAGAATCAACCAAGCCATTACAAATAAAAAAAGCAAAGACAATAATTATTTCTAATGTTTGTAATCAGGTAATAAAATACATCACTGTTACTGAAATAAAGTACAAAGATAACACATTTTTATCTCTAATATCTCCGTTGGCTACTCCATGACCAAATTAAAATTTCTGAAAAGTTCCTATCTACGTAAGAGGTGTTTGCTCTTGACTTTTTCTTTTTCTTTGCTGTGTTTTGTTTCTAAACTTTCTAGTAATCTAGAGACAGGCAATACATAGGCGGCAGTAAAAGATTTAATAGTAAAAGATAATTGCCAGAGTTGAACTACCTAGAATACAGGAGTTGGGTTGATTCCCATACTGGGTCTCTGGGGTCAGGAGTTCCACAGAATAGATTATCTAAAATAAAAGTCTCGGGCCTCCCTGGTGGCGCAGTGGTTGAGAGTCCGCCTGCCGATGCAGGGGATACGGGTTCGTGCCCCGGTCTGGGAGGATCCCATATGCCGCGGAGCGGCTGGGCCCGTGAGCCATGGCCGCTGGGCCTGCGCGTCCGGAGCCTGTGCTCCGCAACGGGGGAGGCCACAACAGTGAGAGGCCCGCATACCGCAAAAAAAAAAAAAAAATAAATAAAAAAATAAAATAAAATAAAATAAAAGTCTCTAGAGCATTCTTACTGGTGATAGTTTAACAACATGGCTTTGATAAACCTTTGGAAGTTGTTTTTTTTTTTGACTTTGAAAATGCACAGTTCTAACAAATTGGGTGGGTTATCTAATTTGTTAAATCCTCAGACTTTTAAAATTTTTTTAGTCTTTTCATGTATACAATGGTAGTAAAACTGAAGGGCAGGTATAAGAATTAAATAAGCTCATACATGTTAAACACCTAGCACATATCTTAGAAATCGGGGGTGGCGGGTGGTACTGTAGTGAAAATCTCAAGCCTTGGCTTTCAGTGTTTGAGCCCAAATTCTTGCTCTGGTCTTTACTGTGTGACTTGAGGACTATATAGCACTTACAATGCTCAGTTGACACTCAACGGCACCATGACTTCTCCACATTCTACTCATGATCAACAATTTTATTCCACTTTTACTTCTCTCCCCAACTCTTCCCTGGCTCTCCCTTTCCAGAAAAGTAACAAAAATATACAGGCACATTCTACTCATGATCAACAATTTTATTCCACTTTTACTTCTCTCCCCAACTCTTCCCTGGCTCTCCCTTTCCAGAAGAGTAACAAAAATATACAGGCTGATACCTGCGACATTGCCTTATTCCCCTTGAAACAGCCCAACCCTGGCAGTTGTGCCTTATCAACAGAAGTTGTGCAACTTTAATGTCTTCCGATTAGTTCTCCTCTAAATAGCCAAATGTTTTATTTGGCGTCACCACTGGACAGATCAACTGAAAACAGTAAATTCAATCCAAATTCATGGCCTAGGGAACATCATGTGACTTTCAATTAGGAAACCAGTGCTAACTTATAAAGAAATGGCTAACTACTGAATACTGTTTGACAATCCACTTTTAAAAACAAATCCTTCCAAATCTATCCATTTCAGCTTCAGATTTTATTGCCAGAGACAATATTCTTACAGATAACCTCAAAAAAGAAAAAACTAGCCCTGGTATCTATTTACTCAGAGAAGTGAAATGGTGCATGTAACATCTCTGTTACACAGAACCCAACGGTGACTGATGTTAGCCCTTGAATTCGTCTGTCGTTCACTTTGACTGCAAAGTGACCCATGCTAATTTATGTCAGTTTATATCAGATAACACCCTTCACTTTTCAACTAACACTGAAACATGAACACATTCTGGTTAAGTAAGGAAAACCCAAATTTTCCAAACACCAAAGCAAGACTCAGTCCACAAATGTCCAGCGTTACATAAGTTTACAGAGAACAAGACACCAAATGGCAACCCCTAGATTTCTCCATTACTTGGGTTCCCTTCCCTCATACTTAGTGGAAAAAGTATACGCTTTGATTCAGTTCATATAAGCACAAATCCCAGCTCTATTACTTAATACTTGCTTAGTCTTTGGCAAAATAGTAAATCTCCTTGTACCTCAGATTCTTCATCTGAACAAAATGGAAACGGCAATCATAGTAATCTCCTAAGATCATTGTTAAGAGAGGATTAAATATGCTAATACATGTAACACTCTTTAAAGAATGACTGGGATACAGTAAGTGCTCAAGAGGTTTTAGGTATTAATACCCTCAATAATAATAATAGTACTTTAAAAACTTCATGCATTCTACTCACCACAGAAACATCCCTAGCTGATAAGAGTAAGAGTGATTTATTAAACCACTGGTGTATATCAACAACTTAATTATTAGTATCACCTAACCAAGAGCCAGGTTTTATGTCTGTATCCTAAAATTGCAACAGAGGATCAAGAATTAAACATGTGGCTCAGAAAGATCCCTCTGGCGATATCTGAACACCAAAGTGAAATAAATCCAGATATGGGATTATGCCCAGAGTCAGAAGTAAGGGTGTTGAAGACCTACATACAGGCAGCAGCAGCTATTATAGGAAGAATCGGAGAGACATGAGATGCATGAAGAAGGTGGAAACTACACAAAAAGATCACTGATGTAACATGGGTGGTACCAAATAAATTAAACCCTATCAAGTATTTTTTCTTTTTAAACTTCCTAAAGCAGGGACCCATTTATGTTTCTCTAGTATATACCTCATACAACAAGTAGTATTAAGCCCAAATATATCTCAACTTCAACTTTTTTTTAAAATAATTATGTCTCATCGTAGAAGATAAAAAGAATGTATACAGCCAGTAAAATATGATTAGATTCATTAATATCTCAGACTAAACTATCCATATGTTAATCAATATATTTATGTTAATTGCTAATTTTCATGTCTCGCAACAAAGGTGCAAATTGTGGCATCATCTGACCTTCAAAGAACACATGATACCAGGGGATTTTTTTTTCTTACTAAGTTGTGCAACTGCTAAAATTAATTGCACCCCAGGGCTATTATATTATGCATGAATTGTCACCCAAATGAATGACGATGTTTGAGAGGGAGCGAAAGAATAGGGATTTACGTGTGTTCTCAGTGAACGCTGCCAGCTACATGACAACTGACATGATACCCAATTATAAGATCACTAATTAAGGCTATCAAACAAGTTCGTGCATTTTTGCCCGTCACTACGATGTTCCATCTCGTCCTTTGAATTTTCTTTCAGTAAATGGGGAAAAAACCCTTTCAGAGTAGTTTTTTCTGGCTTTCTGAAACTAGGATTTATCCATTTTGATATGTCATAAAACATGGTAATTTTGCTGTGCCCAATTCTAACATGTAACAAAAGAGCAACGATATGGGTTGATGTTATTTTTCTTATCTCAGCACTCAAAAACAGCTAATAAAGTCGGGTCTAGGGTTCTCCTCTTAAGACTGAGCAATGCCAGTGAAACCTTAAGAGTTTCATTTCGTGGGGAATGCAGGACATGTCATAGAGAAGAGAGCCTTAAAGATATACAATTCATTCTTTTCTTTATTGGAAAGGAATTTTAGCCAGTTAAAAGTATAGCTTATATCACCTCTTATAACACTTCCTTATTCACAAATAAGATGAACGTGATGCCTCTGATTTCTCCATATATGAAGTGAAGCCACCCTTCATTCCACAAGGTAATCAATAAACGACTTGATCCTTTCAATGAAATTCTTAGAAATGCATGTATGTGTAGACATATACAATATTGTACTCATTTTATTATGTATTATTTATTTAATATGTATTAATTGTATTACTTTATTATGTATTATTTAATACATATACTAAAATATATATGCAGATATATGCATACTGTTTTGTATATATTTAGTGTTTATATGCATGCGTGTCTGTCTGTCCAAGGTTTAACCAAAGGGACATAAAAATTTGTTTAATATTACCTTGCACAATAAAAGTTAGCAACGCTCATACGTAACACACGAAGGTGCACACATACTCACACACAGCACCTATTTAACATATTTAGGGAGTGATGTCAGTACCATGGGAGCATAAAACATCCCTCCTTTTTGTCTCCACTTTTTAGCAACTAGTTTGGCATCCATTCATGAACAAGAGAAGCTCTGCGTGAGTTGTGGGATCCAGTATCATATACCACGGAAATCAGGAAGAGTCCCAATCACCTATGCAATGAGTAATAGGCAGACAGACATTGATATTGCTATGGAACCAGCAGGAGCTTGCAAACTGATCACAGCCCCTCTCAACCTCAGCCAGGAAAACCAGGAGAGTGCTGACTTGAGTAGACACCCACAAATGAGAGCGACTATGTAGAAGTCCAGCCTTCCTGAGGAGAGATTCCAGCATCCCACTTGAGGAAAAAGAAAAGAATACAAGCTTGGATGAACTGGAGAGGGTTAGAGAAACTTTGCCACCACACTACTTCCCCTGATACCTCAGCACAGCCTTGGACTGAACAAGCTGGTGGGGACCACACCTGAAGGAAAAAGAGACCAGTGAATGAGTACCTGGCTACCCACGTTGTGCAGGAAACTGGGCTGAAGAAGCCCATTTCTACCTGCAGCACCCAGAGTACTGATGCAGGACCTCCAGGACTGGGGGCAGGGAGATCAAAAAGGAGGCAGATGCAAATATCAAAGGGCATTAGAAGCATATAGTGACTGCTGACTGCTTTCATGACTCCAGCAGAAATTGCACCCAGGAGCCACTAGGAGAACCTCACTCAAGGATCCCCTCACCTGCCACACAGTTACCCTCCAATGTTCCAAGTGCCAAACTCACACCTCCCCACACTCTGCAGCTGGTTCCTGCTGTTCAATTCAGAGCGCAGCTGCAAGAGCAAGGTCCAGTAAACAAGGAGTCCCTTCAAACAAACAAACAAACAAAAAAAGGCTGGGAATTATGGGCAAGGGTAAACTATAGCCTTTAGCTGTAACACCATATTCTAGGGAAAAAAAGAGGTTTCCAACAGAAAAAGTGGTAAGTTGTAAGAAGCAGAGAAGACAGAAGATTAAGAATTCCGACACAAAAAGGAGTAAAAACTGTAGAGCAGGTGCATCCACACAAGGTTGGAGAGAGTGCTAGATTTAAGCAGAACCAAAGATTAACTCCCACCAGAAATCAACAAGTAAAGATTTGAGGAGGTGTCTGCTGCTTCATATGTGAAAGCAGCAATGCAAAGCTTCAAGGAACATGAAGAATCAAGGAAACATGTCACCAGCAAAAGATAATAATAATCCTCCATAACGGAATTCAAAAGCATGCAATTTTGCAATATAGCTAATAAAAAATTCAAAATAGCTCTTTTGAAGAAACTCAATGAACTATAAGAAAACACAGAAACACAGTTCAATGAAATCAGGAAAATTTATGAAAAAAATGAGAAATTTAACAAAGAGATAAAAATCTTAAAAAAGAACCAACAGGGGGCTCACCTGGTGGCACAGTGGTTGAGAGTCCGCCTGCCAATGCAGGGGACACAGGTTCGTGCTCCGGTCCAGGAAGATCCCACAGCGGAGCGGCTGGGCCGCTGAGCCTGCACGTCCGGAGCCTGTGCTCCACAACAGGAGAGGCCACAACAGTGAGAGGCCCGTGTACCATAAAAAACAAACAAACAAACAAAAAAAACAAGAACCTACAGGAATTCTGAATCTGAAGAATTCAGTAAACAAAATGAAAAATGCAGTAGAGTGCAGCTACAACAGAATAGATCAAATGGAAGACAGAACCAATGATCAGAGAACAAACAAGTACTTTGAAAAAACCCAGAGGTGAACCAAAAAAAGAATGAAAAAGAGCGAAGCCTATGTGATCTAGGGGACACCATCAAGTGTGCAAACGTTAGATTAATTAGGTTTGAAAAAGAGAAGGGGGGAGAAGGCAGAAAGTTTAAAAAATGATAGCTGAGAATGTACCAAACCTGGGGAGAGACTAGGACATCTGTGTTCACAAAGCGAATTGATCACCCTATTATCTTAATGAAAAAGACCTTCTCCAAGACACTTTAGAATGAAATTATCAAAAATCAAAGACAAATAAATAATCCTAAAAGCAGCAAAAGAAAAAAATATGGTAACCTACAAAGGAAACTTCATTAGTTTATGAGCAAATTTCTCAGCAGAAACTCTACAGGCCAGGAAAGAGTAGAATGACATATTCAAAGTGTTGGAAAAAATTGCCAGCCAAGAAGAATACTCTATCTGGCAAAGTTATCCTTCAGTTATAAAGGAGAAAGAAAGACTTTCCTAGACAAACAGAAGGTGAGTGAGTTTATCACCACTAAACTGGCCTTGCAAGAAAACCTGAAAGGAGTTCCTCAAGCAGAAATGAAAAGGTACTAATTAGTATCATGAAAACATACAAGACAAAACAAAAATATACAGACTGTAAAAGTAAATATACAGTCAGATTTAGAAAACTCTAATTCTGTAATATAAGTATGAATTAACCAGGTAACTACTGGTTGGTGGAAAAGAGTATTATAAAAATAACTATAGCCACAATAATTTGTTAATGAATACAAAATATAAAGAGGTAAACTCTGACAACAAATACATTAAAGGGATAAAGTAAAAGGGTAGAGCTTTTGTATACAATCAAAGTTAAGTTGCTATCAGCATAAAATGGCCTGCTTTACCTATAAGACGTTTTATGTAAGCCTTACGTAACCACAAAGCAAAAACCTATAGCGGATTCCCAAAAGATAAAACAGGGGCATTAGAGCATATCACCATGAAAAATCACCCACTTACAAAGGTAGGAAGAAAGAGAGGATAAAAGAAACAGTGATAATGCAAAACATCCAGAAAGCAATTATATAACAGCATTAGTAACTCTTTATATATCAATAATTACTCTCAATATAAATGGACTGAATTCACCAATCAAAAGACACAGAATGGCTACATAGACAAAAAAAACAAAACCCAACTATATGCTGCCTACAAGAGACTCACTTCAGCTTTAAGGGCACATATAGGCTCAAAGCGAAGGGATGGAAAAAGATAATCCATGCAAGCGTGAATCATAAAAGCAGAGCTAGCTATACTTAGACAAGATAAACGTAAAGCCCCAAATAGTAAAGAGACAAAGAAGGTTATTATACAATGATTAAGGGGTCAATTCATCAAGAAGATACAGCAATCATAAATGTACATGTACCCAACATCAAAGCACTTGAATATATTAAGCAAACACTAACCAATCTCAAGGGAGAAATAGACCATAATACAATAATAGTAGGGGACCTCAATATCTCACTTTCAACAACTGATAGATAATCCAGACCCCAAATCCATAAGAAAACTTAAATTACACATTAGACCAGATGTACTTAACAGAAATTTACAGAAAATGATATCTAAGAGCAGCAGAAGACACATTCTTCTCAAGTATACATGAAACATTCTCCAGAAAAGATCATATGTTAGGCAACAGAACAAGTATTGAAGGACAGAGCAAACACTGGAACGGAAACAAATAAAACTGAGACCATAAAAACAGTAAGACAAAAAAATTAAGAGCTGGATTTTTGAAAAGATACACATAATTGACAAACCTTTAACTAGACTACCTAAGGAAAAAAGAAACAGAATCAAATAAATCAGAAATGAAAGAGAAGACTTTATAACTCATACTACAGAAATACAAAGGGTCATAAGAGACCACTATGAATAATCATATGCCAACGAATTAAATCAACTAGGAGATATGGATAAACGCCTAGAAACATATAAACTACCAAGACTGAATCATTAAGAAACAGGAAATCAGAACAAACCAATGAGTGACGAGATTTAATCAGCAATACAAACCTACCAATACAGCAAAGCCCAGTTTCAAATGGGCTTTTCACTAGTGAATTCCACCAAACTTTTAAGGAATAATGAATGCCAATCCTTCTCAAACTCTTTCAAAAAACTGAAGAGGAGGAAATACTCCCAAACTCATTTTACAAGGCCAATATTACACTGATAACAAAGCAAGATAATGAATACTACAAGAAAATGACAGACCAATATCCCTGATGAATACAGATGCAAAATTTTGACAAAATGCTAACAAACCAAATTCAGCAGCACATTAAAAGGATCATATACCATAATCAAGTGAAATTTATCCCTGTAATGTAAGGGTGGTTAACATATGCAAATCAATAAATGTGATACACCACATTAACAGAATGAAAGATAAAAATCATATGATCATCTCAATAGATGTGGAAAAATAATTTGACAAA
Source organism: Mesoplodon mirus (assembly GCF_964341445.2). Lineage (NCBI taxonomy): Eukaryota > Metazoa > Chordata > Mammalia > Artiodactyla > Ziphiidae > Mesoplodon > Mesoplodon mirus. Next base: position 48,816,303 of record NC_138985.1, on the reverse strand, counting down.
ATACAACATCCTTTCATGATAAAAACCCTCAACAAATTGGGTATAGAAGGAATATAATTCATTATAATAAAGGCAATACACAACAAACCCACAGCTAATATCATACTCAATATCAATAATGAAATGTCAAAAAACTGTCCTCTAAGATCAGGGAGAAGACAAGGATGCCCATTCTAAGCACTCTTATTCAACATAGTACTGGAAGTCCTAACTAGAGCAATCAGGCAAGCAAAGGAAATAAAATGCATCCAAGTTGTAAACAAAGAAGTAAAATTGTCATTATTTGTAAACGACATGATCTCACATAGAGAAAACCCAAAAGACTTAACCAAAAGACTGTTGGAACTCATCAACGAATTCAGTTAAGTCACAGAAATTAAATTCAACATACAAAAGTTGGTTGTGTTTCTATACACTGACAATGAAATATCTGAAAAAGAAAAAAAAGGACTATCCCATTCATAACAGAATCAAAATCAGTAAGGTACTTAAGAATAAATTAAACAAAGAAAGTAAGAGAGATATTACAATGCAAACTACAGCTCTTTGATGAAATAAATTAATGAAGATACAAATGGAAAGATGTCTCATGTTCATGGATTAGAAGGATTAATATTATTAAAATGCCCATACTACCTAAAGCCATCTATAGATTCAATGTAATCCCTCCCTATCAAGATTCCAATGGTATTTTTCACAGAAATAGAAAACAAAATCGTAACACTTGTATAGAACCACAAAAGACCTTACAGAGCCAAAACAATCGTAAGAACAAAGCCAGAGGCATCATACTTCCCAATTTCAAACTATACTCCAAAGCTACAGTAATTAAAACAGTTTAGTATTAGCATAAAAACAGACACACAGACCAATGAAACAGAGAGTCCAGAAATAAATGCCTGCATTATACAATCAACTAGTTTTTGACAAGGGAACCAAGAATATACAATAAGGAAGGTCTCTTCAATAAACAGTGTTAGGAAAACTGTATAACCACATGCAGAAAAGTAAAATTGGACCCCTATCTTACACCATTCACAAAAATTAACTCAAAATGGACTTAAATGTAAGATCTGCTACTATAAAACTCCTAGAAGAAAACAGGAAAAAAGCTCTTTGATACAGCACTAATTTTTTAGGTATGATTCCAAAAGCACAAGCAACAAAAGCAAAATCAACAAATGGGACTACATGAAACTAAAAGCTTCTGCACAGCAAAACAATCACAAAAAAATAAAATTAAATTAAAAAAAGAAGAAAAGGCAACTTATGAAATGGAAGAAAATATTTGCAAACCCTATATCAGATAAGTAGTTAATATCTAAAATTTAGAAAGAACTCATTCAACTCAATTACCAAAAACCCCAAACAATCCAATTAAAAAATAGACAAAGGATCTGAATTGACATATTCCAAAGACATACAAATGGCTAACAGGTACATGAAAAGATGCTCAACATCACTAATCATCAGGGAAATTCAAATCAAAACACAATGAGTTATCACCTCACACCTGTTAGAATGGTTAGCATCAAGGAGACAAGAGATAACAAGTGTTGGTAAAAGTGTGGAGAAAAGGGAACTTCGGACAGTCTTGGTGGAAATCTAAATTAGTTCAGCCACTATGGGAAACAGTATGGAGGTTTCTCAAGAAATTAAAAATAGAACCACCATATGATCTAGCAGTCCCACTCCTGGATCTATATCCAAAGGAAATGAAGACAGGATATTGAAAAGATATCTGCATATCCTTGTTTAACAGCAGCATTATTCACAATAGCCAAAATACGGAAACAACCCAAGTGTCCATCAACTGATGAATGCACAAAAAGATGGGATTATACATATAATTCAATCATGAGAAAGAACAACTTACCATTTGCAACAACATGGATGGACCTTGAGGGCTTTATGCTAAGGGAGATAACTTAGAAAAAGACAAATACCGTAGTGCTATCATTTATATGTGGAATTTTTAAACGTCAAACTTGGGCTTCCCTGGTGGCACAGTGGTTGAGAGTCTACCTGCGGATGCAGGGGACACGGGTTCATGCCCCGGTCCGGGAAGATCCCACATGCCGCGGAGCGGCTGGGCCCGTGAGCCGTGGCCACTGAGCCTGCGCGTCTGGAGCCTGTGCTCCGCAACGGGAGAGGCCACTAAAGTGAGAGGCCCGCGTACCACAAAAAAAAAAAAAAAAAGTCAAACTCATAGAAACAGGGTAGAATGGTGGTTACTAAAGGCTGGGGAATGGAAGAATTGGGAGGTGTTGTTTAAGGTTACAAACTTGCAATTACTAGATAAATAAGTTCTGGAGATCTAATGCACAGTACAGTGAGTATAGTCAACAATACTGTATTACAAATTTCATAGTTGTTAAGAGACTAGATCTTAACTATTCTCACCACAAAAAATGGATGATAATTATGTGACGTGGTAGACATGTTAGCTAACACTACAGTGGTATTCATATCGCAATAGATAAATGTATCAAATCAACACATTGTACACAATGTACTCCTTAAACTTACACAATACTATGTCAATTATATCTCAAAAATAACTATATTGTTATATATAGTATTTTTCTGAATTTCATTGGAAAATGATAATCATATTTACCTCTATGATTAGATCTCATGTTCAAACCAGATTTGTACTTTGTTTCTCTAATTTAAAAATTGCTTTCATTTTTCTTGCATTAATTCCATACATCCTAAACTAGAGCCCAGTGATTATTCAAAACAATGTAATTGGTATCTTTTAGTGGACTGCTAGGTCATTTCTTGCCCAGACTCCTTAAAATATGATGAGAGGAGGAGGAAAGTGGGTATGGAAAGAGCAGAAATTCAAAGGTATAGAAAGGAGATGGACCACTGGGGAAGCACTGAACACCTGCATTACAACAGAGGATGGATTAACAGTTGTCTACCAATGACTTGCAAGCAATGCTACTGTTAACGGTTGGATTCTTGCCTTGTTCTCCAAATAGACGACCCTGTGTTTTGATTTTGGCACCCCAGCTCATGACAGAAATCAACCACATTGCTTCAACCAGACTAACTGCCTACCTGACCCACAAAATCGTGAGAAATAACAAATGTCTATTATAAGTCACTGAGTTTGGAGGTGGCTGGATAAGCAGCAGGTGATAACTGACACACTGCATTAATCCACTGAGATTATGAGTTGATTCAACAACTAGGTTTTCCTTTCCTGACAAATATGACCAGTAACACAACTGACTCAGTAGTGTCACACCCCATGGCTGAGAATTACCGGCCTAAGTGACAGGCAATTAAATACTATAACTGAAAGTACTGTTGATAGATTTTAATTTCAGTGGTTTAAAAACTGTTCTGGGGCCGTCCTGGTTTTCAGGAAAAGCTTCAAAGGCTGTCTTGAAAGAAAGGCCAGTATTTCGCTCTGGTTCTAGTGGACCACATGTGTTAAATATAGGGCTTTCGTTTCAGAAAAGTTTTCATTTCATAAAAAGGCCCACCTGAAAATAAACTTTCCTAAAAATGTGAAAGTCACTAAAATTGTCCAACTGCATTAGAATTATTAAGCCAACACCCAGAGAAGTAAGGTGGTTTGTTCAAGTTCATGAACTTGAAAGTGGGGCTGAGAGAGAAGGAATCCAAACTCCTTTCTCTACCCACCTGACCCAGGGTTTTGTCTCCTGCAACATCCTGAGATTTTTAGTTTGGAGGATGAGGCCTCTGCAGCCCCAGAGGGCCAAGAAATGTCTTAGCATCTGAGCTTTCATTTTTTTTTATATATTCAAATAGTTACTAAACAACAGTCACTGTCACCTACATGCAGTTCCTACCTTAGGCATGTTTCCCTCTGAAGGAGGAAGCCAACCTAGAGTTATAAAAAAGCAGGTCTGGGGTAGCATTTTTACAAAGCTCTAAGTCTCATTAGCTACTGTGTATTTAAAACTCAATTCTCTCTCCCTCTTCTTTTTTCAAAAAAAAAATTAAATCCTTTAGATCTTATGTTACGTATATACACAGCTTTTAATATTGAGTGTTTGCTTTTGGGTAGTCCAATAGAAAGATCAGGAACTTTAGCCCCAATATAAGCTATCATTATATTGGATTGCCCACACGCTAACATACAGTTTGAGTATTGTAAATGAGTTCCATTCATTTTGCAAACCAAGAACAAGTCAACAGTGTTTGCTTACAAGGTCAGGATTAATGAGCGCACTGTATTTTTCTCTTTCTTCCACTCCGCAGTAAGCAGTGAGCTCTCAGAATATGTGCAAGGAAATAAATCTTTAGTATATAGTAAAATCACATATATAAATAAAAAATCCTTCTTCTTGCATAAGGACACTTCTGTCTCAGGGTAAATCCCAAATGTGGTTTAACCAGTGTACATCTTTATCAAGCAGTCTTTACTAAAAGTTACCATGCCTGTTTCCCTAGGCAGGATAAATGAATATGCTTATTAATAGCAACTATTTACAAACAAGTTATCACATTTATCAAGTCAAAAGAAGCATAATAAAAAGCTTGCCAGAAACCATCATAGATAGAACTGGGCCAGCTTTTTAAGCGTCATACAATAAGTCACTTGGCTATATCAGAATTGTTAATAAAGAGCTCGCAATATTTTAGATACATTTTGGTCAGTATGTTCCTCTTTGGTGCCGATGGGGACCTCACACATTTCACACTTAATGAAATTGATGTAAAAGTACAGCACAACTAAAAATAATCATATTCCTGCCTTGGAGGAAGAAATTGTAAAAAAAAAAAAAAAAAAAAAAAAGGTTATTGTTTTGATTCAGGTTCAAATGCCATTGTGGGACCCATGTGCCCAGCACTTTCGCTACATTTGATCACTTAATCCTCTGAGTAGTCTGACAAGGCAAACATTATCATCACCTCCTTTCCACCGAAAAGAAAACTGAGAGTCAAAAATATATATGAAAAAATAGTAACTTTGTAATAGAGAAGATACTTGTAGGTACTATCTATGACCTCCCCACCCCCAAAAGATATCTACATCCTAACCATTAGAACCTGTGAATATGTAATATTACATGGCAAAGGGGAATTAAGGTTGCTAATCAATTGACCTTAAAATAGATAGATTATCCTAGATCAACCAATGGGCCTGATGTAATCACAAGGGTCCATTAAAAGAGGAAGGGAAAGTATTGACAGAAGAAGATGTTAGCCCAAGGGAGAGTTGAAGATGCTGATATGATGGCTCTGAAGACGGAGGAAGACAAACCAAGGCGTGCAGCAGCCTCTAGAAACTAGAAAAGGAGCAAGGAGGCAGACTTTTCTAAAGCCTCCAGAGAGAAAGGCAGCCCTGCCATGAGCTTGATTTTAGCCCAGTGATACCCATGTTGTACTTCTAACCTATAGAACTATCAGAAAATAAGTCTGTGTTGTTTTAAGGTTTAAGACACTAAGTTTGTGCTAATTTGTTACAGCAGAAATAGGAAACTAATACACTACCATAACCAAGTGCCAAGTTTCACATCACCAGTGATGTCATGCTATGTCATGTGCCCCTGATACAACATGATGAGGAGGACATGTCATCACTGTGATATCCTTCCCCCAAACTCATCACCCCAGTCAAATCATGAAAAGACATCAAATAAGCCCAAATGGAGGGACGTTCTAGAAAATACTGAGTGTACTCTTCAAACTGTTCAAGGTCATGAAAAACTAGGAGAGACTGAGAAGCTGCAACAGACCTGAGGAGCGTAAGAAGATGACTAAATGCGATGCTGCATCCTCGACTGGATGTTGGAGAAGAGAAAGGACATTTGTGGAAAAGGCAGTGAAATGTGAATAAAGTCTCTCGTTTAGTTAATAGTATTGTGGCAAAGTTAATTTCTTAGTTTTGACAATTTATCATGGTTAGGTTACCATTAGGAAAAGCAGGGTAAAAAGGAGGTGGGAACTCTGTACCTTGTAACATTCTGTAAACCAAAAATTATTCCAAACTAAAGTCGATTAGAAATATGGTTATATTTTATACATGTATGTATTATAGATATTTATATATCATTTATGATATATTTATATATAGACCATATGTTACATATAATGTGTATAATATACACCAAAGACACATGCCTTACAGAATCAATTTCAGAATCCATATCTTCTAAGTTCTGTTTCCTCATTCCCTCCCCAAGTATCCTTTTCTGTCTTCAGTCTCCAAATCCACTCAGAGTGAACTTGCCTGACCTATCTATACCATTAATTCAGTTAAAGTCAAAATTATCTGGAATAAAGCACAAGGTTCAATTACTTGCTTAAAATTAGGAAGTGAATGGCTTAAAAAAATCTTAGAATTATGTGGATTAAGGAATATCTACAACTAACTTTTTCTCAGTTTCTCACTTCTTTCCTGCTTAGTCACAACTATTTTTGTGGGATTTTATTTTGAATCAGGAATAATCTATCTAGTGTAGTTTCTGGTATTGATGTTGGCTTAAAATTCTAGGTGTCCTGAAGCAAGTGCTAATGATAAAGACATCTTATCATATCACTGGGATTAAGTGGGGAATGATAACCATAATAATAGTGAGCACTCACTGAGCTTACTATGGTCCAGCCTTTAAATGTATTTATCTCATTTAATCCACAAAACCTTACGATGTGGGGCTATCTTTACTCATTTCCAAATGAGGAAACTGAGACACAGATCAATTAAGCAACTTGTTACATGCCCAATAAGTGGTGGAGGAGGATTTCAAACCTCACCAGTCTGATTCCAGGATTTAGTATCCGACAATAACTACACAAATTTGGGGGTGGGGCTTCCCTGGTGGCGCAGTGGTTAAGAATCCGCCTGCCAATGCGGGGAACACGGGTTCGAGCCCTGGTCCGGGAAGATCCCACATGCCTTGGAGCAACTAAGCCCGTGCACCACAACTACTGAGACTGCGCTCTAGAGCCCGCGAGCCACAGCTACTGAGCCCGCATGCCACAACTACTGAAGCCCGCGCGCCTAGAGCCTGTGCTCTGCACGCAACAAGAGAAGCCACTGCAATGAGAAGCCCGTGCAACATAACAAAGAGTAGCCCTCGCTCGCCACAACTAGAGAAAGCCCTGCGCACAGCAACGAAGACCCAACGCAGCCAAAATAAATCAAAAAAAAAAAAAGTTAAAAAAAAAAATTGGGGGGTGAAGAGTAGGGTTTAGTACATCCTTATTTTATATGATGATATTAAGAGCTAACATTTCTAACATTTATTAAAACATCACCTCATTTAAACCTCACAGCCAAGCCTATGAGGGTGGTATGTACTATCACTGTCACAGAGCAGGTTCTTTGGGAAGTAAACTCAGAGTGAGATTAGAACGCAGGAAGTTTATGGGCAAGTGTACCTCAGGACTGCAGCAGAAGGGAAGGAAATGAGATTGCGCACAGGAGGAGCGGGGCTGTGATACAGCCACAGCAAAGTTCTCAGCCATTCCTCCAGGGAGCTCTGGAGCTGAGATGGCCCTGCAGAGTTGTACAAACTGGGGCAAATGGGCCAGATGTATAAACCCCCTCCACAACCAGTCACTGGATGTGGGCTGCCCTTGGGAAGTGTTGAGGCCTCGGGTGAGAGCAGATGGCAAGTTCCAAAAGGGTGCTCAGCTATGAGTCATCAGCTCCAACACCCCCAGCAGCTAGAAAACAAGCACTTGAGTCCTGGAGTGTAGGTGGAGTGCCAGGTGGTGTGCCAGATAGTTACAGATGAAAAGACTGAGGAATAGAGAATAAATTAGTTACCTCAAGTCAAATAAATAGAAAGCAACATAGGTGAGGCAGGACCCCAGCTCTGTTGGACTCCAGCACAAGCCCTAACCAGTGTGCTATGCTGCCTCATGGTACACAGGAACGACTGGGAACCAAAGAAAAGGTTAGCTGGAGTGTGGTAGCAACAAATACTTCCAGGTCAATACAACTCTAAGGGAGGCTACCTGATTCAGTCCAGGAACTCAGAGGCCAAGGTCAAATGCTCCCGAAGAAGTGACCAAATAAGGCAAGAATGAATTCAGTGTACATTTTTACTTTAGTTATAGTGATTGTTAGCTATCTTTCTAAAATGATGAAACCAAATTTCTTTCTTAAAAAGAACAAAAAATCAAAATGTTTTTTTAAAGTTTACATGCAAAAAACATGAAAGATTAAAAATGGAACTTCAGATGCATTAGTAGTATAAGAATGCAACTCCCATACCAGCAATCTCCAACTTTCTGGGAAATGAGGCTTTCTTCAACTAGAACTCACATATGTGTAACTACCTCTGCTCACAGAGGGTAAGGGAATAGAATTCTATGTACAAACGCATTTGTGAAAATTGATATGGTGATACATTTTAATATATTTACTCCAGCTCAAATAATTTAATGGTTCACTGTCATGAACAACCCTTAGAAATGTTTCACTTTCTCCGCTAATTGAATAGTAACTGAATGAACTGTTTGATTAAATTTTTTTCAAAAGTACAGACCTTGGGCTTCCCTGGTGGCGCAGTGGTTGAGAGTCCACCTGCCGATGCAGGGCACACAGGTTCGTGCCCCGGTCCTGGAAGATCCCACATGCCACGGAGCGGCTGGGCCCGTGAGCCATGGCCACTGAGCCTGAGCGTCTGGAGCCTGTGCTCCACAACGGGAGAGGCCACAACAGTGAGAGGCCTGCGTACCGCAAAAAAAAAAAAAAGTACAGACCTTGTCTTATAATGCCTTTGAAAGGCTCTAATTTCCAATGTATCAAAGAGAGAATCTTATTCTTTCCATTCCGCACTTAACAAATGTGAGCAAATTGAGAAGATCTGAAGAGAAGTAACTCCAAACATACATGGGAGGGTAACCAGAAGAATAAGAAGCAAAATGAGAGGTTGAAGGAGGAGGTGGAGAAGGAAGAGGCAGAGATGGAGAAGCTTGTTGAAGGTTTAACTGTAGAAATAGTAAATAATCATGAGGTCATTAGAAATGGAAAAGATTTTAGAAACTTTGTGTTCAATGCTCTGATTCATTTATCTCCACACAACTGCCAACAAGTCTCACTCTTCCCACAATTCTACTTTCATCTTGTCTTTAAACATAAAGACGAGAAACTGTCAAATGCCTTTCCTTTCCAAAATCAAGCTATAATACGTCTATAAGAGCATTCCTCGAGATTTTCTCATCCAATAACCATTGCCTAAAAAGGAAATGACTCTGGTCTGGCATTAGTTCCTAAAAAATGTATTCTATGATCACTGCATTCTTTTCTAAGGATTCACGAAATAACTGTTTATTAATCCATTTGAGAACTTGACCAGGGGTAGTGTCATGCTCACACATCAAATCTATACTTCCGAATTATCCTGCTCTTTGATGTTTGCAAGATTTCCGTCTTTGGCCCCAGGTTGTCAGTGGTTTCCAGTGGTAAACAGTCCCAATGATAAACAATCATAAAAGCTATTTTTGAATGAATTTTTCACTATATTGTAATATGAGGATTATTCTCTCTAGTTGAAAAAGACATTTGCAAGAAGCAAAACTTCCATGCACAGAAGTGTTCAAGCAAATAGTGGATGATTCCATGTCAGAGAGTTAAGTGTTGCTATTTTCTTTCTGTCATTATGGCTTCTACAGTCCTTCCAATGGGTTGGTACATCTACCACACAAATGTAATGCATTCATTCAACAAATGGTTACTGGGAAAAACGATTTGATTGTTATGTACTAAATACTGAGCTAAACACTGAGGGGACAAAGAAAAATTAGGCAAAATCTGAGCCTATAAAGTTTACACCCTTCTTAGTATCACCAAAACTCACTTAATTGGAAGACATTAAATAAAAATGTTTTCTGAAAAAATTATTTTTAAATTAAATCAGTAATTTAGAACCAAAGAATGATATTCAGTATCACCATTAACACCAAGGACCACATAGATTCTACTACAGGACTTCTCAGCACCCTGAATATGCTAATACGCATTGTGAATTTGTAGGAGCAGAATAGAATATATAGTGCTTGCCAAAGTATGACCAGAGGTCCCTGTTTTCCCCTTGAGACCTCTTAAGGGAGTAGGGTTTAGCAGAAAGAAACATTCTTTCCAACCAGGGTGGGAAATAATGGCCCTGAGAACTGTGTCTTTAGCACTGCACTGACTGTTCCCATTCCGCATCATCACAAAGCAATTCTAAGGCAATTTCAAGACAACTAATGAATAAGTGTGTGACCGAGCAATGCAGACCATATGTGTGAGGGAAATGACATTACATAAAGATCTTGTAGGAGAAATAGAAATTTATTTTTTATTCTAAGTGAGTAGTTTCAGAATGTATTGTATACAGATGTACATTGAGTCCCAAATTTAAAGAGTGCCTATGTACAAAATGAATGGAGAATTTTTGCATCTACATGGCCTAATTTTTCCATCATCAGATGGTTTTTTTTCCTCTAGGAAATCCTTTCGAACTCTTGGGATATACAGTAAAAAAAATTGTACATTTGTTAACCTTACCCCCCGCCAAAAAAAAATCGCAATCTCTGGTTGTGGTATCCAAGAATCTATTTTTTAAAAATTCTAGTGATTCTTAGGTGTGCCAAAACTGGAGAGGCACTGAACTAGAATCCAATCTCTTCCTGCTCTTGTTCCCTAATTTTAAGAGGCATCTCCTTACAGTGCAACATTTTTAATCTCCAGAGCAATGGGATCAAGGGTCACTATAGGTTAACAGGAATCCACAGGGGAATAAGAAGCACTGTTGTGTCAAGGGTGGCAACCTTATTAAAATCCAAACCTTTCAATGGGGGACAAACAAGAAAAAAATAAAAATGGCTAGTTTGGGATTAATTTACATCTCACTGCAAATTGGAAAAGCTAAGAAATCAGAGGAAGGCAGATAATAAGCTTGAAGACAATGAGATAATATATTTCTAAGCATTTATAATACATATTTATTTCTTAAGAAGTTAAAATAAGTATCTAGAATAGAAAGAAGATTCTGGGAAAATGACTGCCTAAGCTTACATTCCTGGCCTCCTTGTCTTCCCCTCAGCTCCCAGTCAAAGAGGCTTAACCAATAAATTAACCTTGATGATAAAAACTCCAGAAAAAAGTACAGTTAGGTATGTCATTGTTGGTAATGCCTGTGACATAATCAACAGACCAACAGAGCTTAAGGTTAAGGCTTCTGAACTAGGGTTTGGTATGAGACACTGGTAGACTCTGGATTTGGGTAGGGAAGGGGGTTTCTGCTCTTCACTTTCTTCTGAAGGTGGCCTGTTTAGCTAGTAAAAGAAATCTAGAGGAAAGTACACTCAAACTGAACCATTTGTGGTACATTAGTCAAGAGATGCCACTTCTCTTCTGCTTGGTCCTCAAGAGGCCCAAACTGAGAAACCCTTCTCCTTATTCCCCGGTAGAATACTCACAGTTTTTCCTGCCTGATCGTCGCAGAGGTTCTCCAGGATTGCCACAGACCAAGGTCCCAAAATCTGTCTGTGCTGTACTGAAGTTACTTATACCTATGGGCATGCAAAGAAAAATGAACACACCATCAGTGTAGGCACCATAAAGACATCCACTGGGAGAAAATATTTATATTCCACGCATAACAAATGTTCTATAAATATTTACATAAATAAATAAACTCCATATATATTTATCCCATAAATAACAAAGGTCTAGTATCTAAAATATTTACAAAGCATTACAAATCATAACGGAAAAGTTAAATGACCCAACAGAAAACACGATCAAAGAATATGAAAATGCCCTACAGAAACACTCATCCCGGAAAAACTCTTGCACATATATAAAAGGAGTCATGTACAGACATATGGATTTCAAAATTACAGAAAAATGGGAACCCATTTTTAAATTATCGTTTATTCATATCCGTGGTTATTCGTGTAGCTGAATACAAAACTAAAATGAATTAAATAGAAAGAGATTTGCTTCCAAATGAAACAAATGTTTCATTTGTAAAACTAAAAAAAAAAAAGCCAAAAATTATGATTTCAGTCATGTGTTCACAGATAATTATCCTATTTTTTCTATTGTTCTAAATGCTGAAAATGTTTTTTAATGCAAGAAGGATATAAAAAGATCGTAGCTTAGATGAGTAACAACTCAAGTTTTCAAGTTAGAAGAAAATCACCAAATCCCTGTTATGATAAATAGAAGAGACACATATAGATAAAACTGATGAAATAACTCTAAGAATAAAGACAAAATTTTACAAGCTTTCAGACAAAGAATAGATGAAAACAAAGAAAAGAGAGTCAGACTAGAAACAGATTTCTAATCTTCAGCTCTAGGCGGCAAAATCTATACATTTATAATCTGTTGTCAGGAAAGAACTCTGATTTCAAAATCCTATTCGTAGCAAAGATATAATTTTTACATGAAAACAAAAGAACTTCCGGTTTCCTGTTCCACAAATAAGGAGCCTGTAAGACGCCATTCCGTCCCAGCAAGTAAAAAGCTTAACACTTAAAAAATCAACAGTCGGGCTTCCCTGGTGGCGCAGTGGTTGGGAGTCCGCCTGCCGATGCAGGCGACACGGGCTCGTGCCCTGGTCCGGGAGGATCCCACGTGCCGCGGAGCGGCTGGGCCCGTGAGCCGTGGCTACTGAGCCTGCACGTCCGGAGCCTGTGCTCCGCAGCGGGAGAGGCCACAGCAGTGAGAGGCCCGCGTACCGCAAAAAAAAAAAAAAAAAATCAACAGCTCTTCTTATACCCGTAGAAGAGAGGAGGGCACAGGGCCAACCACTGGCCCCAAGACTGGAGAGAGGGACAGGGGGTTACAGGGAGTCCAGGTCCACTGGGCAGAGACTCACCAGCGGAAACCACGCCAGGAACCAATGCTGGGAAGGAAAACTTGAACTCTGATGAATTGCTGGCAGTTCAGTGTGGACAATTCTGAGAGTTAAAAGTTCCAGGGGAACTCAGTTATAAGGGGCCCCACAATATTGTGAGATTTACCAGGAGCTTGACAAGCCTCCCACAGTAACCAGAGGAGAAAACTCCCCTCATGCACTGGGCAGAGGGAGGGGAAATGGAACCACTTTTAAATATGTCAGAACACGTTGTTCTTAACAAGGCCTGCACTCAGGAGAAACTAGTTAACCAGAGCCCGAGTTGCTGGCATTTAATCAGAGCCTAACTGACCTGGGAGAAGGAATATCCAACACCAGCTCCCTTTAGCCTTCGGGTGGGGAGAAAGGAAATACCCAACTCTATCTACCCTAGCCATCCTGTCCCACCTAAGGAGAGAAAAAAACACTGAGAAGCACTGGTGAAGTTCACAGCTTAAAGGTACAGGCTCACTAAGAGTGACACCTGATCACAGGATTAGAGGACACTTCCCCTCTCCCCGCACCCCACTGCCACATTACTAACAGCCTACTTAACATCAGTCCCTTTTACCCAATACATCAGCTGCAGCTATCATGAATGCAAAAGAAAGACATTTTCTGACATGCAACAAATAATGTATATACCTTCTATAATCATCCATACACTCTTTGAGGAAAATACTAGACATGCTCCACCCAAACGACAATTTAATGAGGACACCGTCAACAAAATAAAGGAAAACAAAATTCAATGAGTGGCAAGAAATGATTTTTAAATATATATATAAATATGTATGTAAATACTCAAACTTATGTGACTAGGTATTATGATTAAAGTATTAAGCAATGATTTTTAAAACAAAGATATTACTATAGTTCATAAATAAAAATTCTAAACTGCTTAAATCCAGCAGTTGGAGAAGTAAATGCATTCCAAACATTTTCTGCAGTAGAGATTTTGGGAAACCAGTTATGTGAAATGTTCTGTGCAGGTTTAGACATTAGTTAATTTACTCTGATGTAGATATATCTTTACATAGATGGTTACAACAGGAATGTAAGCAGTAATAGGATAAGAAATGCAGTAGTACTGTATTTCCAATTTAAAGTAGGGAGTAAAAGAGGAGCAGAAAGACATTTAATCAAGTCAGCATAGAAAAAACAAATTGGAAATCGGGGGAAAGGAAACAAATGTACTCAATAATTAATATAAAGTATGGTGAAAATATTAATATTTATTTATTTACAATAAATATGAAGGATTGAAATTATTTATTCAAAGACGAATACTATCAGACTGAATGAAATAAGGAACTCCAGTGACATGCCATTTACAAATGATACACGTAAAACAAAACCTCAAAGACAAAGTGAAAACAAAGGAATGACAAAATCACAGAATTACAAACAAAAGTAAAGTAGCATGGCTATACTAACATCGCATAGAGGGCAATTCAAGGTCAAAGGCAGGAAAAAAGACTAATCAAAATTAATGGGTACTGCACACTTGCTACTTAGATTAAACCACAAAAAAACTCATTTTTAGGTCACAAGTAGTCAAATATTGGCAATTTCAAAAGTGTCAACATATAACTATTAAAAGTCTTTAAAAAGTAATCAAACACATCACTTTATTGTAATTCTAGTAAAGCAAAGATTATTCAACATTGGGAAATGTTTAAAATTGTCAAGAAAAAAAAGTAAACTCATAAGATTATATGATAAATGCCAAAACATATTTGCTAAAGTTCATCAACCATTTCTTTAAAAGTTTCTAAGAAAAACAGGACTAGGAAAAAAAAAACACTAAGGTACAAAAAATACTTTAAAAATTAACATCAAATATTTATTAAACAATGAAATGATACAGTCCAAATAAAACCAGAAACACATGAGGGTGACCACTATCACCATACTTATTCAACTTGCTTTTAATAATAAAGGGAAAACAGTTTATTTAAATAGTTTATGAAACTGAAAGAAACCAATATTTTTATTGTCTGATTATATGATTGGTTTTAGAAAAGAAAATCCAAAAAATTCTTCTGATAAATTTTATATTTAATAAGAGAGATTTGCACTGTAGCTGAATACATTTGCAAACTCAACTGTATTTCTTTAGAATTTCACTGGGCAGTTAAAAATAGGAATAAAGAGGAAAATCACAATAATAACTGTTGACTACCAATTCACCGAAGGGACCATCAAAATAATCTTTTTATCACGCACAGCCAAATTAATCGTTCTATATTAAGGGAGAACACCACCTCCACAGACTCTTAGTAGAATCTTGGCAGGAGGGATATTTTTAAAGTTTGGGGTATTGGATTTAAGGTGGATCTTCCCACGCAGCGGGGAGGTCTTGATCGGGATGGAACAAAATTCATGATATAAGAGTTTAGGATTGATGGACATAGGGAAATGAGAATTTTGAAGCAAGTCTTAAAGAGTAAAGCCCAATTGACCAAACTAATTTTCCTGAGAAGGAAGCTGTTTATCCTGATGAGAGCAAGTTGAAAATGTTTTCTTTGAATAAATGAAATGTTTGAAAATTCCTGAAACAAACATATAATTATGTCCAACTGTTATTATCCTGAACAAAAATTTCTTGGAATAATAATGTTCTGTTAATGTACATAATCAAATAGTAAAGTCACCTAGATGTAGAGTTTTATACTTAGTCATATTAATCTGTGACTATTAATGGTTTTGTATCTCATGACCAAAACTATAAGATGCTGAGGACTAAATTTAATAAGATTAGGTTCAAAACATATAGAAACTTATAAAATATGATACAATGGAGACCTGGGTGGGAACACTTAAAATAATTAAACTGTGTTATTTTCTAATTATTACATAATTAGATTGCACTTCCAATCAAATTTTTAGAGAACTTGATGGGGAGAAAGGATCCTAAAAATTGGTTTTAAGTTTCTTATAAACAGGTATTTTGTAAAAACTGCCTTAAAAGTTTTGGGAGAAAAATGAAAACTCTAGAAAAACTGTAGAGTGTGGTAAAGTTTATTATTCCTCTTTATTCAAAACTGTATGTAATTGACCCAAAAGCAAATAGCTAGATAAGTAAACAAACTAGAGAGTCTAGAAATAGATTTAAGTGTATTAGGGAGGTTAATGTAAGTGTGGCATTTTAATTGAATATGAAAAAGACCTTTAATTTGCTGTACAGTTCTTGCACAGTTGCTATCCCCAAAATAAACCTTATAGATCACTTCCTCACAATATACATTAACAATCTAGATGAAATAAAGTTCTAAGTGTTCAAGAAAAAAGTTAATTTAAAAGTAAAGAAAATTTTGGAAAATATTCCTGTAACCTTTAGGTGATAAACTTTTACCAGAAAAGAAACTCAAAACCAAAAAAGAAAAAGTTATGTATTTGACTGCTTTTTAAGAAAATTATATTTAAAAAGACAATTATTAAAGTCAAAAGACAAGAGAGGCTGGAAGAAAACTGTTGTGTAATACATATGAAAACAAAAAAAAATAATATTCATAATAAGATGAGGAAAAGCCAAACCACCCAAAAGAAAATAAACACAGGATATGGCAGGCATTTCACAAAAGAAGAATGGCAAATAGCCAATAAACATGAAAGGATGCTTACTGTAACTAGTCATCAGGAAAATGCAGTCAGATACCATTTTGCACACATCAAATTTGCAGAGACAGAAAGAAAACGCTCAATAGGCTACATGTGGAAATAGGCCCTTATATTCTGTGGTTAAGACTATAAATTTCCATACCTTTTTGAAAGTCTACCAAGTTAAAAAGATGCACTTTGAACAAGCAAATCTCCTTTTGAGTATTTATCACACAGATAGAATGTACCAGTTTATAAGTGATTTTTAGGTGTATTTTAGTAGTATCATACACTTACAATAAATTACTTATTTCATTTTCCTTACCAGTTTAAAATAACAGAGACACAAAGAGGATAGTCATCAAATAATGAACAGCTGATCACATTCTGGTACAGTCATTCTATAGAACATCAGAAAGCTATCATTGGAGAGGGAAAATTCTCCTCTACCCTCTGAGTGTCTGGCTGGCCCTAAGGATTAAACTGATTTAAGACAGATTAACAGGAAAGAAAGTGTACTAATTTTATTATATTTTTACATGTTCGTAGGAACCTTCGCAAGAGAATGAAGACCCAGAGCAGGAAGCTTTTATACATTTTAGACAAAGAAACAATAAAATTGTGAAGAACTGACAAGCCAAAGGGTAGCAAATGGGGAAGAAGTAGGTAGAAAGATAAGACTTTTACAGAACAACTATATCATCCAAGAGAATGAGTGTCCAGAAGCCCCCAATGCCAAAGTAAACCCTCAGCCTACCAGAGGAAAAAACTTGCCATAAATACGATAGAATAGTGAAAAAAATGAGTCAATACATGTCATGATTTTAGTATTTTCTGTAATACAGTTAGCAGTTTTCACCAAGATAGGAATTAAAAATAAAGGTAATATACATTTACAAAGCTATTCATAACCAACTTATCTGGCGATTATCTACAAGCATTTTTTTCACCTTGTCAAATGTCATTCTTTCCGTAAATGACATAATATCTGAACTATGAAAGTACTACGATAAATGAGCAGACATTTGACAAAAAACAGCCCATGGGTGTTCCTTTTTCAATCTTAAATTCCATGTATTCAAAGTCTTTTACCTTCTCACTAAAGTGTCTCCACTCTAATGACTCCAATTCTGTGAATCTTCTTAACCAAAAATCTGGAAAATCATCTCTAGTGCTTCACTTTATTTACATGCTAGCTGTTTCTAAGCCCCATTACTTTTTCATTTGAAAAATTTCTTGCATTTATCTCTTCCATTTCACTCTGATAGTCATCACTCTTAACAAAGTATTTATCACCTTACACCTCAACTATAGTTTATACCCAATCTCATGATTCTCTGTTTTGGCACCTCCTCTCCTTCAGTTCCTTTTCAAACCACACATCTACTGTCCTTTTCAAATGCCTACGCTCATCTCTTAATATAACAAATCCCAACAACTCATTCTGCCTGGCTCTTGAGTTGTACGGTACACACTCACTCTCCCTTCTTAGGCTTGGTCTTTTACAATAGCAACCTTCCACTTCCAGAATAAGATCCAGAATAAGATCAAGAGCACACCATGGGCAGGGAGACTGTGGGTGCCCCAACCATGCTAGCAATTTAGTAATCTTTTTAAAAAAATAGATTTTGACTTCCATTTAGAGCAGAGCCAAGTACAGTTTGAGAGAAGGCAAGACAAAGACTCTCTACTATTGTCACAAGCAACTTAGCTGTATCAAATTTACAATACCACCCCCCATAAACAAGCCCTGATGCTTGCCAAATCCGTCCTCCACAGAGCGAAATTTAACAATCATCCATATTAACTCCAGTCCTTATCAAAGTATTCTTTCCAGAATACAGAATATTCATTCTCTCCCAGAGAAATGATAGGAAACATAATTTTCTCCACCATGTTGTATTTCAATGATGTTTTTCCTCCTCAGTGTTTTTTCAGTTCCATTTAGAGATAGGTACCAGGATGACTGTCTACAGCTTAATCTACCTTCATGCACAATTCTCTTTGACTCCATACTTCTGCTCTTTCATACATGGAATGCTTCCCTCTTTCCTGTCCTCCTATGAAAATGCAATTTACTCACAAGGGCTGACTCCAATTTCACTCCTGCCTAAAGCCTTTTCTGATCAATCAGAAAATATATTTTTCTCCCTTTGGCAATTGTTGTTCTGTTACTGTCTCACCTATGTTAGTTTTGTCTCCTGGTGGAGATTGCAAGTTACCAGTGATCAAGCACCCTATGTTTTCTTTCTTTCTTTTGTGTCTTTCTAATCACATAGTATGTACTCAGTGATCAATAGGCATGTGTTACTCAATTAAAAACTGTAAGCCATAATAGCTTATTTGACAGATCAATGTAAAAACAAATTTATGACCAAAACTAAGCTTAATTACTAAATAACTTTTTATCTTCAATAATCTGTTACAACATCAGAAGTCCTCCCCAAACAATGTATAAATCAAGACACAATAGACTGTTCATTATTTATCAATATATTTGACAATATCAAAGTAAAGTGGAATATTATATATGGGAATCACATTTTCTGCCCCAGAGATATTAATTCAAACAGTCTAAAATCCAAAATTTTTCAAGACGACGACTCTTCCTTTGTACCTGAAGACACCCAACAAACAATCATTGTGTTTCAGTTAAAATAAAATAATACAGCATGGGGAAATGCAGGAGTCTGAGAAATGCCCCATAAGAGAGGAAACAAGGGAAAGTTTCCATTAAGATCCTCTGCTGGAAATGTTTCTTATATTTTAGATATTCCTAGGAGTGCCGGAAGAGAGGAATTAGCCATCAATGATGTTCATGAACACGACGACCTGGGGAATTCATAACAGAGCACGCCGACATGCATGTTACATAACAGTTCTGAAAATCCTTCCAGATCTATTCATGTATTTGAGAACAGATGTTTCTTCTTCATGATTTTTTTTTCTTTTCAACATTGAAAAACTGACTTTGAAGTCTGGGATCAATTTACAGATTTCCCATAATGTTAAGTCATTTTCTATAATGTTCTATTTGGAGTAAAATTCATGTTTATTTTTATAGCAATGGAAAAATCTCCCTTTGGAATATAAAATGGGACAGTCAGTATGATTAGGAAGTCAGTTAAACAATATATTTTGTTTGGAGACAATCTGTTTCCTTTTGAATTCTTAGAGAAAAAAGAAAAAAGTCAATTAGTAAAAATATCTGTTAAAATAGCACTAAATTAAAATTAATTCAGGTCCTTATTCAAAAAATTGTTTTAAATGTTTCATCAATTTCCCACAACTCTTCTTCTAATTTAGCTATGCTTGAGTTAATTTTTAGAATCATGTTTCATGAGTGGGCCTCAAAACTTCAGGTTTAATGGTTCAAAAATGGTGAATGTTGAATCTACTAGTTTATAAAAATAATGAAATGAAAATATTTTAGAACAGATACTAATACAAAAGAGCAGGAAATGAATGTAGGAAAGTAATGCAAATGAAATTTTAGCACAAAGTGGAACAAAGTCCACGTCGAATTACAAAACATGGATAGGACAGGTCCATAGTTTGACTGGCTCCCAGTGAAGAGTTTATGTATTTACCGACACAAGTCAGCATTTTATTAAAGATTTTTGTAATAAATAGATGTAACAACGCAAGCAACATGATCTGTATTAAACAAGTTTTGTTTCTTTTCTACAGCAGAGCTCCTCCTTCCTTCCCTAGCATTGTGTTAAGTAAAACTTAAGTTAGAAATCTTTTGTAGTTTGTTTTTAGATTTAAAATGTTGTGATTATATATTTACTGTATTTTGCTCCCAGTAAGTGAAATCAGTTTTGTAGATTACTCCTCCTTGTGCATGAGACAAATACCTATTATAGCCATCAACCATTTAGGATTTCTTTTAAGATTTTGTTCATTTAATGACCATTGAATCACACTTTAGTTAAGAACTGTCCAAAGCTGAAGCTCAATCAAATGGAGCTTTTAGATTTTTTTAAATAATAAATGTCATTAATTTTCCTTAATATTTTTATTTAGTTTTTTTCTTTTAACAATATATATTTAATTTTGCAAAAGTAGTTCTAAAGGATACCAGGAAGGTGGAAATTTATGTCAGTCCTAACCACCTTTTAATAATGAAAATCCAGGAATTCGTGAGACTTTTTTTTTTGTGAAATTAAGCAACAGCTTCTACCTTTGGCTGCTAATTGATCACAACATGAGCGAGGGCAGAGTAAAGATCAATTATCACACAGTGGTACCCGTAACATAAGGATAAGCGCAATTAGGAGCCTTTAAAAAAAACCGGATTCAGTCGGTGTATTTCTTCTCTCTTTTCAATGACTGAGAATGAAATCTTCCTTCTCAAACCATGTATAATTACTCTTAAAGAGTGACTCAAGTGAGGTGAGGCACTGTTTGAGTTTAACACATCTGCTTCAGAATCTAAAATTTGCTTCATTTTATTGCTAACTTCTCTGGTACTTTGGAAACTTTACTTCCCTTTTCAACCATATAATCAAACCCATAACCAAACATGAAGACAGATTTAAGAGAAGATATTTCTCATATAATTTTTACAAACATTTTCCCATACAAATTTTTCTCACTATGTACCAGATTGTGACTCTGATAACTATTCCCTTGATCAAAGCACAGTAATTCCATCTAGTCAGCAATTATATGGTTAAAAAAAAAAAACTTCACCAGGGGAAATATAAATGGTGATACAGGAACTCTAATTTACCCCCATCCAACCACCCACCCACAAAATACATAATACTCCTCTCACAGTTCTTATTACTTCAGAAAAAGTACTTACTGAAAGGAACTTGTTTATATTAACCAAAGGCTAACTTAGTGTTCTCACCTTTACATATAGAGAAACACACAGAAAATTAAGTATAATTATATTCAAAGAATATGATTTAAGGGAAACACAAAGTTTTATTTTCAAATGCTAAGTGTCAAACCTATTATAACCAGTATTACGGAAACAATAATCTTGAGTAGCAAATTATTTAGTATTTTTATGAAAAGTTTAATAGGAAGATATGCTCACATGATTTTTTTTTAATTTGAAAGAGTAACAACTAAAATGGAAAAATTGGAAACAAAAAAATTTAGAAAAAACCCAGGCAAGATACACTTTTCATAGAAATAAACATATTTCTGGTGATATAAACTGTAGCCATGTAAAATGTCCCATACACTTCCAGATCTGGAAAACATGTTTGGGTTATGGATTGACAAAGAGAATGAGCAAATGCCTTGAGTTCAGCTAAGACACAGAAATTGGGCATATATAAAGGTATAGTTAGGCAAGAAGTAGTCAGCCAAAACAGGAGAAAACTACATGATTCAGTATGTCCATGCAGGTACAGAGGTCAAAAGATCGAAGAGTAAACCTGTGACTTCTGATTCTATTTCCCTTCTTGGAGTGGGCATTCCCTTGCCTAAAAGGAATTGGCCAGAAGCCTATAGTTCAACCCTATCCCTCAGTGAGGCAGGATAGTGATACTTAGATCCATTTACATTCAACAGTTATTTACTGAATGTCTTATCAACTATACTTCTAGTACTCTGTGGGGCTGTTGTGTATACAATGGAGGGCAAAACATACATGATCCCTGCCCTAAAGAGCTTATTATCTAGTGGCAAAGACAAACAATAATCATCAAAGACACACGTACACAAATAAAGGCGTGAATGGGGTAGTAAAGGAAAAATATAGAGTTCTGTCTTATGTCGGTTTCCTAGAAACAGAGCCTGAGATCAGGATTCTTGTTCAAGTGTTCCCAGGAAGACTGGAGTAAGGCAAGCAGGATAAACAGGGAAGAAATTTAAGCAAGAATGTGGACTCAGCTGGAGGCTAGTTAGGGCTTGACCCCAGAGGGATCTGGATCTCTGGAGCATGAACCGCACCACCAAGCTGGTCTCACATTGAGGCAAGGAGGCACAATTTTTGTAGTCCTCGTCAGTCACTGGGTGAGGGCTATCAAGTAGAGTAGGGGTGGTGGGAGGGGCACACTTCTTTTGTGAACATACCCAAGTTGAGATCAGAAGGTTGTACAGTGTTTGCCTCAGAAAATAAAAGGACCTAGAATATGCAAGGTAGTCAAAGAGGTCAGCAATAATGGGGTTTCACAAGATGATACCGGGAGAGAGGCAGACAGGAGGTAGACAGATTATGAAGAATCATACAGAACATGTGAAAAATGCTATTTTTTATTCGAAGAGCAATGGACAACTTGCAAAGATTACAAGCAGATGAGGTACTTAATCAGGTACGTGTTCTTGAAAGATTTTTGGAGAAAAAGAATCAAGTGTAGATCTTGGAATAACAGTCAGGTGATAATTGTAGGGATCCAGAAGAAAATAATGATGGTTTGAAGTACAACAGTGATAGGGCACATGGATACACATAATTGGATTAAAGAGTTAATTACCGGGGCTTCCCTGGTGGCGCAGTGGTTGGGAATCCACCTGCCAATGCAGGGGACACGGGTTCGAGCCCTGGTCCGGGAGGATCCCACATGCCGCGAAGCAACTGAGCCCGTGCACCACAACTGCTGAGCCTGCGCTCTAGAGCCCGCGAGCCACAACTACTGAAGCCCACGCGCCTGGAGCCTGTGCTCCACAACAGGAGAAGCTACCGCAATGAGAAGCCGCGCACCGCAACGAAGAGTGGCCCCCGCTCGCCGCAACTAGAGAAAGCCCACGCACGGCAATGAAGACCCAACGTGGCCAAAAATAAAATAAATAAAATAAATTTATTTTAAAAAAAGAGTTAATTACCATGTTAAACTGACAGGACACGTTTATGAATAGGTACCACAAAGAATGCAATGACGTATAACAATACCATATCAGTTCTATATCTTGTGTTATTTTCTTTAGCTATGCTATACTACCCAGGGACTAGCACAGATAAAGAGGTCAGTAAAGTTCAACCAGATTTAATTATTGCCTGGATGTAATGAAAAGTCAAAGGGATAACAGAAGTTAGGTCATGGGTGAGAGAGTTACCAAAACAGTGGATCACAGAATTCAAACAGGACCAAGAGATAACGAAGAAACAATGGGGTTACAAGTATGGAGAGATGAGGCATGAACGAGCTGGAGATATGGACTGGGTAGCATAGAGGTTTGTGCTGCCCACTATGCACAGTTAGTTCAATTGTTCTAATTGCAAAATTATCCAAATTAATTAAATTTAATAGCAATAAGCCCCTGGGAGAATGCATAAAGGATATTAAAGAAAATTTTACCAAGAGAAAAAATTCTGTTTATATATTACCAACATAGATTATTACAATGTAATTCAATGGTACTTGAAGCAAATCCGTCACTGATTAGATGGATTTCGAAGCAGTGTGGACTAGCTCGGTACTAGTTAGACAGTACGTTCATCATGGTACTTATTAAGACTGTACAGTGAATTCTTCATTGCAACACTAAAGCAGATTAAGAGAAATTTGGAAAACCAGTGGAACCATACAAAAAGCAAAGTAAAAATAATCTTAAGATGGGCCAGGGGATAAATTCTGAGGTCACAATGATCTCACTGTTTGATCTGCTTGGATAATTTCTTCAGTTCTTTATTTTTGAATCTATACACACAATCTTTGTGAGTTTTGTGTAGATTTTGGAGTCCTTGAATTCCACTACTGTCAAGTAAATGGAAACAGGAGTGAAATCAGAAAGGGAAATCTGCAGTGTGTTCTCTGGAAGGGTTTGGAACTGCCTGACAGGCTGCCCCAGTTGGCAGTGAGGACCTTGGATCCATGAAAAACACAGCTGTGTAGACCAGGCTGTAGATCAAAGGTTAGAATGCCTATTTTTATTTTAATGTTGTGAAAAATTCCCTGGTCCAAGAACCACACAGATTCTGACATAAAGGCTGCAAAGAGAGAAGTCAAAGGCCTTCAGTTCTGAAGTCCCTTGGAAGGATCATATATTAGTGAAGAGGTGGAAATGAAAATGCTCAGATTAAAATAAAATCACGTAAAATTTCAGCATGAATTTTGAAAGTCTAAAAATACCCTTATTGCAAGCAGAATGGATTTTAAAAGCTCCTATACTAAACTTTTACTTCTGAAAATAAACAACACGCTGTTTGCAGCAACAGTGAGCTGTTGTTCTGAGATTCTTAAAGGTGATTATAAATGTGTCAAGATGACATTTGGGGTTCCAGAAGCAGTGCTCATCTCACTATCAGAAACTTTTTTGGCTGAGCTGGGACTGCCTCTCTCTTAATTCTAGTAGAAAAATATGGTAAGGCTCTGATCTGTGCTATTTAAAAAATTGTTTCAGGTAGCAGGACTGAATTAACCACTCCGTGTCCCTTTTCCCTAATATGGTATCACATCTCCTTCCCACACTGCCTCAGAGTCCAGTATTTGCCTCAAATATATATACATTTCTTGAAGCCTAGAAAATTGGCAAAACTGTTCCTGATAACCAGACACCTATTTATCTATATCTGAAACAGAGTCCACCGGACCATTATCTCCTGCAATTGGATAAGCCCCCACTACCCAATACCCTTCCAAAAGCTGTTGAGTTTTTGGTTTGGGTTTTTTTTTAACATCTTTATTGGAGTATAATTGCTTTACAATGGTGTGTTAGTTTCTGCTGTATAACAAAGTGAATCAGCTATACATATACATATATCCCCGTATCTCCTCGCTCTTGCGTCTCCCTCCCTCCCTCCCTATCCTACCCCTCTAGGTGGACACAAAGCACCGAGCTGATCTCGCTGTGCTATGTGGCTGCTTCCCACTAGCTAGCTATTTTACATTTGGTAGTGTATACATGTCCATGCCACTCTCTCACTTTGTCCCAGCTTACCCTTCCCCCTCCCCATGTCCTCAAGTCCATTCTCTACATCTGCATCTTTATTCCTGTCCTGACCTTAGGTTCTTCATAACCTTTTTTTTTTTTTTTTTTGGTATTAAACTGTAATAGCAGAGATGCCCCAGTCAATACTGAAAGGAAGAACCTCCAACAACTGAATACAACAGAACTTCCTTCTCCACAAGTAGTTCCCCAAGATTTGAGAGAGAGGGCCAGCAGTTCATAAAATCAATCTGAGTAGCTTTCTGTCTCATTTATTTTTATAGGTTCCTCACTTTCAGCAGGATTTTTTTTTTCCCACAGTGTTTTAGATTCCTAGTAAATGCCAGTTCTCAAAAATACCTGGTAAAAAATAAAAAAGTGCAGGAAGATCAATGAAATCTTTTAAATAGTGTCTAAAAATGTCGTGGGTTTTTTTTTTTCCTCTTTTGTAATCTACGGGATATTTGGGGAAGTCATTATAGCATTTTGACAGCATCTGTGACCTTAACGGGGGTGGACCTTTAATGCATTACAGACGTATGTCTTAACAACTTTAGTATATGCCATGCCTTTAAACCGATGGGTGTATTATAAAAGCATCTGGCTTTTAATCTGAATATATTACTATCAGAGCAATGTATACTTAAAAGAGTTCTATCTATAGTTAATTATTTAGCTCACAGATTTAAAGCCACGTGGTAAATGGGTTTCTCATTTTCTTAACAGAAGGTTAGATCAGTCTTTTAAATGCTATCACAAGTTGGCAGCCAGGAGATCTCTGGTTGGCCTCTATTCTTTCAATTTGTTAGATGCTACCTACTATCAGTTTCAATATCCAGGTTTGCCAGCTGCCCTCGTGTGTTCTGGGTAGCATCACGCAATGAAGCTGTTGTGTACAATTACACAACCGTTCCCAACCACTTAAATCTAACATTACCCTAGAACAGCAAAGGCAAATAGGTCCAAACCAATTCCATTCCACAAGTGTACTAATGTGTCAAATGATTTTAATAAAGGTTTTATGTCAAATCTCTTAGGGGATTGTGAGGAAAATAAAACTTCACCCTGCCTAAAATCAGAATTGTCTGCCTCTCTCTCACTGTGGGAATATGAATATTCTGCTGAAAACTAGGGTGGCTGTTGCTTTCTGTTGCTCTCTGCTACTCCTGTTTTCCAGGCCTTGGAACAGATGGTGCGCCACCTGACTCAGAATAGTCTAATGTAAGATTCATTGTGCTTCACGGGAAATCAAAGATCAAGCAACATTACAGAAGGTGACGCAGCACCTCGGCAACCAGGAACCCAGTATGATACAGTGGAGTGGCGAAGGAGGAGGGGAGGAGAGCAAGAAATTCAAAGCAAAAACTGGAAAAGACAAAGAGAGAGAGAGTATAAAATCAGTCAGTGTACTTGGAAAATAAAACCTTCAGTCCTTGAAGGCTAGCGTTTGAAAATACTATCAAACTCCATCCCAAATATTTAGCCCAAAACAGTAATAACTCTCTCTCCAAAGGACTTTAGTTATCTCATCAGTGTCAACACTAAGAGATTATTCTATCATGTTCTTCAAGATACGTCTTAAATTCAAATCACCTTTAAGGCACAACGGTAGAGGTTGATCGTGACAAGTGGAAATTAGTAACTTTACTAAAACTATGGAGAAGGGGCCTAGGACAGAATAACTTGGATTACGTGAGTTAAGGTGTCCTCAGAGCTATTGTAAAAGAATAGCAAGTGCAGTCCCAGCAATCCCACTACTGGGCATATACCCAGAGAAAACCATAATTCAAGAAGACACAAGCCCCCCAGTGTTCACTGCAGCACTATTTACAATAGCCAGGTCATGGAAGCAACCTAAATGCCCATCGACAGACGAATGGGTAAAGAAGATGTGGTACATATGTACAATGGAATATTACTCAGCCATAAAAAGGAACAAAATTAAGTCATTTGTAGAGACGTGGATGGATCTAGAGACTGTCAAACAGAGTGAAGAAAGTCAGAAAGAGAAAAACATATCGTATATTAACACATGTATGTGTAATCTAGAAAAATGGTTCAGATGAACTGGTTTGCAGGGCAGAAATTTTATGTATAAATTTTATGTATAGTTTTATGTATTTTTATGTTCATACATACATAAAATATACATATTTTATATTTTATGTATAAAATAGATAACTAGTGAGAATCTGCTGTATAAAAAATAAATAAAATAAAATTCAAATTTCAAAAAAAAAAAAAAGAATAGCAAGTGCAGTAGTGCAAGCATCTGCAAGCCCTCCTCCACTCAACCTAGAAAAGCAGTTAACAAACTATGGCCTGTGCACCAAATTTGGCCCACTCCCTGTGTTTTTAAATAAAGTTTTATTGGAATACAGCCACATCCATTCATTTGTTTATCGTCTATGGCTGCTTGCACACGACATTAGCAGAAATTGGTAGTTATGGCCAAGAACATACAGCCCACAAAGCCTGAAATATTTACTGTCTGACCCTATACAGAGAAAGTTTGCCGAGCTCTGGCCTAGAACCTATTTCCCGCTAATAATCTACACATGAACATGAACTTTCACCCAATCCAAGAAGTCCATGAAAACCCCTGTAATAAGAGCATCCTATATATTTGACTCGCTCTCTTTCTCTTTTAGAAGGAACCAGTTCTCATGGATGTAAATGAGGCAATGCCTCCATCACTAGGAGGCAATGTTGTTTCTCTGGCTCCCCCACCCAGTACCACCCACCACCACCAGGAGTTCAAATCAGCATTAGCAGAAAAGATATTAAGATGGCCTCTCCATGCCTGAATGTCAGCTTCTGACTTCCTTATAAAAAGAACCCTTGTGTTGGGCTTCCCTGGTGGCGCAATGGTTAAGAATCCGCCTGCCAATGCAGGGACACGGGTTCGAGCCCTGGTCCGGGAAGATCCCACATGCCACAGAGCAACTAAGCCTGTGCGCCACAACTACTGAGCCTGCGCTCCAGAGCCCGCGAGCCACAACTACTGAGCCCTGTGCTACAACTACTGAAGCCCACACGCCTAGAGCCCACGCTCCGCAACAAGAGAAGCCACTGCCATGAGAAGCCCACGCACCACAACGAAGAGTAGCCCCCACTCGCCGCAACTAGACAAAGCCCGCATGCAGCAACGAAGACCCAATGCAGCCAAAAATAAATAAAATAAATGTATTTAAAAAAAAAAAGAAAGAAAGAACGCCTGTGTATAATGCCTTTGGGCAACTGGATGCTTATTTGTAGCTTTCTTACCCTTATGCTGCTAAATCTTGTTGAATTATTTGTTCCTGTCAGGCTGTCACAACACAAAAAAGTTTCAGGCCCTAGACAAATGCCACGTGAGGATGTATTCCTAACTTCGTTATCTCTGTTACTGGTTGTAACACAGACTCACCCACAGAGACAGAGTGGCATTAAAGTGCAGTCAAGACATTTACAAATAAATTACTGCCTGAAAAAATCATAATAAGTGAAACAGCATTTCATCCACAAAAAGCACACTTGAAAATCCGTTATCAAAGTCAATTTGCTATTTCCACCCTACATTAGCCTAATACAATGCATACGAGGCACAGTCGGTGGTGTTCCAGCACAGGCTCTCCAAAAAATAAGCCTTTAAGGATTTCAAAATATCTGAGAAACTGCATTACTGGTCAAGATAATGGCATTTTTGTAACAAATGAAAAATAGCAGCTGAAATGCACAAGGGCATGAGATTAGGCATGAACAATCTGGTTCCAATGCAATCCCACCATCTGCCACTTCATGCATCATTCTGAAGCAGGTCAGCGCTTTACCTATTTTATGTTTCAAATCAGTATCAGCCAGAGGGACAACCAGGAGACACAGGGATACCTTTTCTTACCCTCCTTCTCCAGTATGACATTGATAATGAGAACACCGCCTTTTGTGCCGACAACCAATCTTCCTCCAGCCCAACCCAAAGACACTTTTCTCTCAGAAGAGTGAGACCATAATAGAAAGATGGAAATACTGAGGACAATTTAATCCTACAGAAAAAACTTTTACACAGTAGGACAAAGAAAAAGTTAAAAAAAATTAATTGGCTCATTTGTAGTACACGTATATTTCCTCTGCCAGTCAGCATTCACTTGTGTTAAGTAACAAGAACATCAAAGATCATAGAAGAAATGGCGAACCTCCTTGTTTTTCTCTTTGAGCTGTTACAGTAGATCCAAAAAAAAAAAATCTAAAAAATCTGTGTCACTGTACTGCCTCCATGGAATTAGGACTGGTAATAAAGGGGTTTAGTTGCCAATGAGAATCACCTTGCCATGGATGGTGGCTTCAGTAATATGCTCCATGACTTACATACATACATTACATGTAGTCTTTTGTGTTTCAAACACTCCATAGTAAAAACAGGGAAAAGGCAAATTTTTAAAAATATACTTTGAAAGGCAATGATTTGACTCTTTTAACTCACTAACCTAGTTAAAATGGCAGGAACAAATCTGAGACAATTTTTTCAGCATTACTGTTCTTGCTCAAGTGGGCATAGTAACTATAAAGATTTTTGCTTTTCTTCTTGGAAGAATGATAGTCTATAAACTTTTCAGTCTATATGACCCAAGACCTTCAAGAGTATAATTCAAAGAGCAAACTTCTAAATAAGGTAAATCATAACTCAAATGCCCCATCGATATTGTCATCTATAGTAAGAGAAGAAACTGCTGAACCTATCAATGCAATTGGGGATAAATCAAAAGAGTTACCAGTGTCTCCATGACTTTATGTCACTATCTCAATTTATACATTATAATTTCATCTCAAGATTGAGCATACTAAAAATGCTATTAACTTGCCTAGCAAAACTAAGTAAAAACAATTTAAATTAGAGCTTTCAGAAAGAATTTTATCTTTGATTCTCCAAATTTAAACAAACATATATATGTAATTTGTAATTTTATACAAATATTTTCTATTTACTCAAATAATAGCATATGAAGCCAACATCTGATGCTATAAAGAGGAACTAATTTCACAAAGTTTGGGAAAACAATTATTCCAAGAGGAGAAAAGAGCTCAGTCTCACTTTCATAGCCCCACACGGAATAAATCAATGCAAGAATATTAATTTTACATTGAACTGAAAATTAGTATTAGTAGTTCTAATATTATGTTGACATGTTTTCAGATGGTCCACCACTTAGATCAACAAAACAAAGTGGAATAATTCATTCAACAAACATTTACTGAATACTTGCTCTACCCTGTAGGGAACAGGAGATAGTTTGCAATGAAAGACTTCTTGAAGAAAATGACACCTAAGTGATTTCTTAGGAATTAGCTAGGTCAAGGATGGAAAAGGAGAGTCTTCCCAATAGTGACAGCAAAGACACAGGGCAGAGGAACCAAATGGTGTCAGACAAATATGCAAGCAGTTGGGCTTTGCTGAAGCAAAAAGTGTAAGACAATGCGTAGCCAGAGGTATGACTGGAAATTAGACAAGGACTAGATGAGAGAGCTTTTGCCCTGAATTATGAAGCTTGGGAGGTATCTTCTCAATCATAAGAAGAAATTTAAAGGCTTTAAGCAGAGAGTGTTATATTGTTTAAACCTGCATTTCTGAAGGATCATTCTAGCAGCTGGACTGAAGATGGATTTGACTGGTATAAGAATGGACTTGACTGGTACAAGCATGGAGAAAGGAGATCAATTAAGAAACTAATCAAGAGAAAGCAGCCAGATGAGAGATAATGAGGACTTGAACCAAGGGGATGACCAAAGGGATGGATTAGAAAAGATGGGTTGGGATTTAAAAATCAGCAGTAAACGCACATATATGGAATCTTAAAAAACACTACTGATGAACCCAGTGGCAGGGCAGGAATAAAGACGTAGACATAGAGAACGGACTTGAGGTCACAGGGAGGGAAGGGGAAGCTGGGACGAAATGAGACAGTATCAGTGACATATGTACACGACCAAATGTAAGATAGATAGCTAGTGGGAAGCGGCCGCATAGCACAGCGAGATCAGCTCGGTGCTCTGTGATGACCTAGAGGGGTGGGATACGGAGGATGGGAGGGAAGCTCAAGAGGGAGGGGATATGAGGACATATATATACATATAGCTGATTCACTTTGTTGTACAGCAGAAACTAACACACCATTGTAAAGCAATTATACACCAATAAAGATATAAAAATAAATAAATAAATAAAAATCAGCAGTAATCAGGGAATTCCCTAGCGGTCCAGTGGTTAGGACGCTGCACCTTCACTGCCAAGGGATCCCTGGTCTGGGAACTAAGATCCCACAAGCTGTGTGGTGTGGTCAAAAAAAAAAAAAAAAAAAAAATCAGCAGTAATCTATAATTAATTATATATGGATGGTGGATAAGGGGGAGGAGTAAATGACTTACAAATTTCTATGCAAGTTTCCTGGCCATGATTCCATTCGTGGAGCTAGAAAGTATGGGATGAGGAGAGAAATTTGGTAGGGAAAGACAAACTTGCTTTTTGACGTATTACAGGTAAGTTTCCTATGAGTCATTTGACGGTACCCAGTAGGCTGTGGGATATATAAGTCTAGGGAGAGGTTTAAACCATAGAGTTTGGAAGATGAAACTATGAGTAGATGAGACACTCCAATGAGCATGAGAAACTGATGTGGAAGAGGAGATGCATAAGAAGACAAAGCAGCAGCAGTATCAACACAGAAGACTCAGGACAGTGCCTGATCACAAAAGCCCGAGGAATAGGTAACAGAAGGATCAACAGCAACAGATACGGCAGATAAAGTCAAAAAATAAACAGCAGGAAAGGCCTCAGTTACAAATCAGGAACAATTAGAAGCCATATTTGAGTGGATCCAGGACTACATAGGAGGTGAATGGGCAGTATTATTGTGATCAGGCAAAATTATTGGGCAGATTCTCAAATACCAGTAAAAAGAAAACAAAACCATCATTTCTAGTTATTTTTGTCAGAGACCAGGTACTATGTTATAATTTTTCCAAACCTCTGAAGCTGTGCTTAATGCACATTTGATTATAAGAAAATGAATTTTGAAAAACAGAGAGATACCAACTTTAGGAGTCAGATCACACTGCTACTTAACAGAAATGACACCTAGGAATAACAGCAGTGAAAAGGAACAATAAACAAGGTAGAACTGGAGCTTGGAGGGTGGCTAATGCCCGCATCATACTCTCACAAAGGACCAGTTTCTATCCATCCTTCACTTTAGCAGGAAGCGCTTTGTGTTTATTATACACGAAATGAAGGCCAGCACACTGCTTGCTTGGGGGACCTGTAACATTCTGAATGAAAACGGTACTAGTTATCAAGACACATTACATTCTAAGCAAATGTGTCCTCTAAAATGTGACTATAAGTTATGCGTCACCATAGTTTCTCCCCAATTCTATTTTTTATTGAACTACTGTTCAGGAAAATAGTTTAAAATCTGATTTGTAGGCAAAAACGGCTTCCTTAGAAAAGAGCCAATTTCACAAAACCACTGATGAAGTTCAGACGATTCAATCATCAACCTCAACTTTAAAGTGAAACTCGTACTCTTCCCCTATTTTGGCCAGAATGTATTACTGCTGCAAAGCAATTTGCACTTTGCAACTTTAAGGAGAGCAGAAAGGACTAGACTTGCCAGAAGGCACTTGGGCAATTGTCACAGGCAGATTGTTTATTCTACCTAGAGGTTTATTATTATTTTCATAGTATTCTGCAAAGATCAAGCAAAAGTGCTAAGAGACTCTGGTGCCTTTTTTTAAGGTGGAGTTTAAAGTATTATAAAGCAATAAACCATCAAGTTGCTTGACAGGTTATACACATAGGTTGTTCATATACCTATATTAGCAGGGAATATACCTTATTTCCATTAATTCCAGAACTGCGTGGCCTAACCAAAAGAACAATCTGAAGGAATTTTTAAATTTTTTTCCAAATTTTGAGCATAGCTCTGCAAGTGAATCAGGGCTAGAATGTAGTAAACCCACAGCACCTGAAACAGGAATCAGTATTAGCACCAGAAATCATGATTCTGTCCATTTCCAACTTCAAATACAATTGACAAGAATAGTAAAAGTTCAATAATGAAAGCAGCAGTCTCAGAACTTAGGAGGGAGGCAGAAAAGAAAGTAGCTTCGTTTGTGATGACACATCATGGGAAGAATTCAAGTTCAGATCATGTTTCTTACTATGAAGTAAAATTGGTCAAGCTGGGAACCAAAGAAGCATCTATATTAGGTTCCTGGGGCCTCTGAAACAAAATGGCACAAACTGGGTTGTTTAAGCCACCCAGAAATTTATTCTCTCACAGTTCTGGAGCCTAGAAGTCCAAGATCAAAGTGTTGGCAGGGTTGGCTCCTACTGAGGAGCTGTGAGGGAGAATCTATTCCACGCCTCTCTGCTAGCTTCAGGTGGTTTGCTGCCAATCTTTGGTGACCCTTGACTTGTAGACACATCCCCTCAACGTCTGCCTTCACATTCACATGGCATTCTCCCTGTGTGCATGTGTCTAAATTTCTCCTATTTGTAAGGACTCCAATCATATCCGATTAGATGCCCACTGTACTCCAGTATGACCTCATTCTAACTAATTACATCCCATGACCCTGTTTGTAAATAAGATGACTTTCTGAGGTACTGCAGGTTAGGATTTCAACATATTAATTTGATGGTGGGCAGAGGGACACAATTCAACTCATAACTACATCCTAGAGGTCTCTATCTTTCCACACACTGTTGTCCCGAAGTCCAGTTTCATCCATCTTCAATCTTCTCGTGTTTACCCCTTTCTCTCCAGCTCCACTGTTGCCCTGGCAGCATTATACTTTATCATCGTTGAACTGATTCCACAAAGGCAGGGCCCATGACTACTTTGGTCCTCAAGGATAGGCCCAGTGACTAGGCTCATGCTGGCTTGCTCTTAATATAGTACCTGTTTAATGAGTTTCAAGTGAAAGACCCCTCATTGATTATTAAAATTTATTTCTAATTAGACTTCCTGTTTCTAAACCTCATCTCCACTGCACAACATCTCTTTTGCTGCTAACAGAAAAATCTTTGAAATATTTATACCATGCTCAAAAACTATCAGGGGTTTACCATGACTTACAAGATAAAACTCTCAACTCCTGGGCTTCCCTGGTGGCACAGTGGTTGAGAGTCTGCCTGCCGATGCGGGTCACACGGGTTCATGCCCCGGTCCGGGAAGATCCCACATGCCGCGGAGCGGCTGGGCCCGTGAGCCATGGCCACTGAGCCTGCGCATCCGGAGCCTGTGCTCCGCAACGGGAGAGGCCACAACAGTGAGAGGCCCGCGTACCGCAAAAAAAAAAAAAAAAAAACCTCTCAACTCCTTAGCTGGCACGTAAAGAACTTCATCCTTGCTTCAGCTCACTCCTTCAGTCTCATCTCCTCAACTTCCTCTCCTATCCCTTAGCCAATAAAAGCAATAACTGGAGTTCCTTGAAAAATCTCATGCTCTCCCGTGCCTCCATGTCTTTGTACATCTTCACTTTGCCTTTTCTTTATGTTTCTCATCCCATTGACTCAAACACATTCTCCTGTGTGAAGTCTTCACCAACTCCCCTAGTCCACCTTTTACATACATCTATGTTAGAAAAGATTGTATAGTGTCTATTTAAACACTTGTTTTTGTGGCTCACTTTCCACAAGACTCTGAACTCCCTCTGCTTCTTGAGGACCAAATACAAAACATTTTTTCATCTTCGTATTCTCCGCACATAATATGAGGCATGGGCAGGCGCTGCATAAACATTTGTGGAGTAAGCAAATGCATGGGAGAAAAACTATATGCTCCAACGTACATTTACAGAGCCTACTTGGGACACTTTTCGTGGGAAATCTGACTTGAAAGTGTTTGTCGCTCTTCCAAATCAGAAGCCAGAGTCAACAGAACACATACTTCAATAATAACCTCAGTGTCACCATTCCACCTGTCAAATCTAGGCAAGTGAGCAAGGACAGAGAGGCTTAGAAGCTCCCTTTCTTAAGCCATGTTAATTCAGCAGGCAGTTACTGACTCATAGCTCAGACAGTAAAACCAAACCAAATCTAAAATTAAGAATGCAGGAAAAAGGCTTTGTTTGTGTGTGTGTGTCTGTCTGTCTGTCTGTGAAATAGCTATCCTATATAGCGTGATCATGGCCGAGAGACATTGTTCTGTTTAGTATCAATCTTCAGATGCAGAGGTTTGCGTTTATTAAGTGCTTCCTTCCATATGAAGGCAGCAGCGACATCAGCAAAAACTCTCCAGGGAGATGTCTGAAGCTTGAAGGTATGTAACTATGAGGCACAGGCATTGCTACCTTGGACATTTTCTCTTCTATTTCTAGCTTCTGTCATTCAGGCATCACTTAATTATGGGAGCTGGCAGATTAACTTTCCATGCCTCTGGGTATGCATGGTGCATGGTATATACAAGATGATACTGCAGGCACTGAAAATGAAAAGATGGCTTCTCTCCTCAAGAAGGTCGCAACCTACTGAGGGAGGCACCTCTTCAAGTAAGTCATTATGACAAAATATGTGTCAAAAACTTTTGCGGAAGGTACACTGGGATCCTAGAAGAAGTCACTAACATTGTCTCCCTTGTCCTTAAAAAAAAAGAAAGTAAATCAGAGTTCCATGAGCCTTCATCATTTCTTCACTGTATATCACTGGCAACACTTCCCAGTGCTGAAGATGGGGGATGGGCAGAGGAAACGGGTGTGCTTCTCTCTGAGCTGGGTCAAGGTGAAGTACTAGTGGGAAATTGGAGGGCACAAGGAATACAGAAGCCCAGTTATCTCTGGACTCTCACTGTCTGGGGCAGCATCTTTAGTGTGGCTAAGTGTCCTCCATAGCCCCACACAGTCCAAGCAGTCCTGCCACATTTCCTGAATTCCACATGCCTTGATCCTCCATTTCAGGGATGGCAGTAGCCTCCTGCCAGTACTGATCTCTGTGTTTTCTACCATCCTCTGGCTTCCTAGCTCTTTCATCAACTGTGTAACCCATTCTGTATATTTATTTATTTATTTTTATTTTTATTTTTATTTTTTTTGCGGTACGCGGGCCTCTCACTGCTGTGGCCTCTCCCGTTGCGGAGCACAGGCTCTGGATGCGCAGGCTCAGCGGCCACGGCTCACGGGCCCAGCAGCTCCGGGGCATGTGGGATCCTCCTAGACCGGGGCACGAACCCGTGTCCCCTGCATCGGCAGGCGGACTCTCAACCACTGCGCCACCAGGGAAGTCCCATTCTGTATATTTAATTCCCTCTGTTTGGGATGTCCACTTTTCTGTTGGACTTTGATACACATAAAATAAAACAAACCAAACTAAGAATGGAAAATGTGAACTTCTCTCTCCAAAACTGGGATCTTCTATGTGCAAAGAATTGAGCAGTTAGATACATGACTAATAATTATCTCAGTTCTTATTTCACTCTTTTTTACATTAAGATCAGCTTTGGAGTCCAAATTACTAACATATTTTTGAAAAATCCGTGCCAGAAATTCTGAGATTTTTTTTTTTTAATATGGGATGGAACAAGTAAGTCAAATAATTAAGATTCAAAGGCTATGTGCAAAACCTAGCACAGTTCCACAGCAGAAAATAAATAATATTCTAATCTTCATAAATAGAAAATGCTAGTAATTTTCCTTTTAATTTCAAATTTTGCTATAATTTTGATATTAATAACAATAATCTAATTACCCTAAGGAGAGGAACTAAATCTTCTTTATTATCCTGATTGAATAACAATAGAGATAATATGAAATAAAAATTCAATGTTAATATCAATAATGATAAATGACTAAAAATATTAATGCCAATAATAATGATATAAAGCAAATACCTATGAGTTGTTTTTAGATGTTTATCTAACTACCTTTAAACATTTGGCAAAGACATCAACTCTTTGGGCTTCAGTTTTTTCCTGGGGAAACTGGAGAGTGTGGATTAGAATAGTTTTTCCCAACCATTGGTTCACAGGTCTAAAAGTTCCCAAAATTCAAGATAATATTGATCTCTACTGAAATTTCCATTCTTTAAATAAAAAATAAAGTCATTGTTTAAGAAATGTTTCCTTTATAAAGGAACAGTTTCAGACCCTCCATGCATCCTGAAGTGAGCATTTTCGGTGTTTAGAGGAGGTCAGATGAGCTGGCTCATAACTCAGTCTTAATTTCTGACTCACCTGATAATCTCAGCTAGTACATTAGTTTTAAACAGCACATTGCTTTTTTTTTTTAATTCTCAGCCAAATATTGTTTAATTTATATCCATAATTAACCATTCATTAAAGGCAGGAAGCACAAGGCACACTGATGTTGAAATGCAATAAGGAAACTAGGAGCATAATGATATAATTCTGCAAATTTTGTTCAATTTTCCCTTCATCAGATCAAAATTCTTGTGTATGTTTAGTACTTCAAAAATCAATTTGAGGGCTTCCCTGGTGGCGCAGTGGTTGAGAGTCCACCTGCCGATGCAGGGGACATGGGTTCGTGCCCCGGTCCGGGAAGATCCCACATGCTGCGGGGCGGCTGGGCCCGTGAGCCATGGCCGCTGAGCCTGCGTGTCCGGAGCCTGTGCTCCGCAACGGGAGAGGCCACAACAGTGAGAGGCCCGCGTACCGCAAAAAAAAAAAAAAAAAAAAAAATCAATTTGAAAAGCGTTAAGCTAATGTAATGAGTATTAAATATGGCTTAGCATCATGGGAAATAAAAAATCACACTGTGTACAATATGTTATTTGCAGACTTTTCAAATAACATCTTAAATCTCATTTCTTATCTATTCAGTTAGAAACAAAATGTAAAAATTATAAAAATAAATCAGTTAATTTTTAAAGTAAAGGGCAAGAACGCTACATATCTGGTTACAATGGTACTTTTTTCTCATAACATGCATTAAAAATATTTTATAGATATTTATTCACAAAACCAAATATGATGTACCCTTAGGTTGTTAAATTTACTTTTCAATAAATTATGACCTTTAAATGAAATTAAAATAAAAAGCTTTTATTTTTAAGGGACATGGTTGCAGTTTATATTTTTATGTATTATTTCTCTTAAAAATAGCATTAAAATATTTTATATTTTTGGATAATGTATTAATCCAAAGCTATATATATATATTTATTTACTTAAAATATATTTATTATATGCCACTCAAAAGTTATTTTAAAAATGAAAGCCCTACAGACTATGTGGAATTACACATCCCGCTGAAGAATTTTTTCAAGTGAAAAGGATTTTGAAAATGCTTATTTTGGCTAAACTCATATCTTTCTAGTTGAGTCTTCATGAATCCAGTGGTTTTTATGATCCAAAGTAGATTATCTTCAAGGGAATCCTAATGTTGTTATTTAAGTCTATAAATGCTAAACTTAAAGATAAAACTGAAAGGAAGGAAAAGAATTATCTGTAAGAGCCATCCATTAAAAATCTCTGTCTTTCAGATGCAAACTATTAGATAGAGAATGGACAAACAACGAGGTCCTACTGTATAGCACCGGGAACTATATTCAATATCCTGTAGTAAACCATATGGTAAAGAAATAAATAATTTTTTAAAAAAATCTCTTTCACTGTCTTCTCCCTCTCTCATCGTGTCCTCTTTCTGGGCTGTGGGATCCAGTTTTACACAGCCTGACACAAAATCAGGCCTTATGAAAACATTCATGTCATCCGAAATTTTTTTATAGAAACCTACTTTTTTGTCACATTTGGAAGTTAAGGATTTCTGTTTGAGACATTTGAGAATCTGGTACCTGGTATTCAGGGTGTCCATTTGCTCTCTTCTGCTTTCATTTCTAACTTTGCAAAACACAGAGACCAAAAGAAACTGAGTCCTAATCCTTAGTCATAATGGAACTGAAGTAGATAGATGATGGCCTATACACAGATGTGAAGTGTTCTTGATTTGAATGTTTATATGGAATCCATGAGGTGCATGAAGAGTTAAAAGGAGAGAATTCTTACAGGCAGTATGCTCATTCTTTGGATTACAGCCATTGTGTTTAAATCATAGAAGAAATACCTGTGAATGTACACTTGACAAATTTTCTGGTTTCCAACACCCTTCACCTACTCTTCCTGGAAAACATTCAAATCAAAGTACATAATACTGTGCCTCTAGTGCTGAGAGCCTTTATGCCATGAGATCACAATTTAAATCATGACTCAGATGTAAAATTGTCACTCTTGGGGTTAAGTAAAGACTTGCTCTCGCCTTCTTGGGGAACAGTGACCAAAAGCAGCTCAGTATCAGAAATATTGCCCATGTAGTAGAGACGGTAGTTTGGTTTAACAGCAGGTGTTTTGCACTTGACAATTACTGCCAGCATCTAATCTGATGCCTATCTTTTTTACTGAAGAGAAATTAGAGTAATAATTTAAGAAACTGCTGGGAAGAGAGTTAAGGTACTTTTATGGACTGAATGTTTGTGTCCCTCAAAATTTATATACTGAAGCCCTACTATCCAGTGTGATGGTATTTAGAGATGGGATCATAGGGAAGTAATTAGGTTGAGATGAGGTCATTATGGGGGTGCCCCATGATGGGCTCCGTGGCCTTATAAGAAGAGGAAGATACCAGAGCTCTGTCTTCAGCCATGTGAGGACCCAAGAAGGCATGCAGCAGAAGTCAGAAAGAGGGCTGTCACCAGAACCCGACCATGCTCGAACCCTGATCTTGGACTTCCCAGCCTCCAGAACTATGAAAAATAAATAGCTGTTCTTTAAGTCACCTAATCTATGGTATTTTGTTATAGCAGCCCAAGCTAAGACAGGCAGCATAGAGATGAATTACTTTTTTTTACAATGTGCCTCTTCAGAGAACATATTAACACTCTTCTGATGAGTCTTATTAGTAAAATTTCAAGATGTATAAAAACACTGACACTATACAAGGAGATAGGGTTTTCTTGTTATGCAAATACCACATTTACAAGGGCATGTATTCCATTAATGATGAAGTAAGATCAAAGCATCTGGATGAAATAAAATGCATTTAACACTAAAAATGTGTTGAATAACTTCTAAAACTTGCAGGTTCCAGAGTCATCATGAGCATATATAACACCACTCTACTGATGTACAAAGTTTATTGCATTTGTCATACCCTTTACTTGTCACGAAGAGAATTTTTTTAGTGACCCTTTGATTAGTTCAATACCAAGTTATCCAAATATAGCTAAAATTTGAGATAATAGATGAGTCAAATCCTACAATATAGCCAACATTTCTGCAGAGATATAATTCTTTGGATACCTGAAATCCCTACATTCTTTCCATCTTTATACTTTAGCTTTACCTAACGTTTAATGTATATCTATTGTAAACTAGGCAAAGCCATGGATTGATGTTTACATAAACATTACTTAATCTTCATAACACTCTTAATAGCATAGAAACCATAACCTTTTTTTTTTTCCAGAAACCTTAATATTCATGTTTAAAAGCCACTCAAATTTCTAGCCCTGTACTGTCCTTATTGCTGGCAATTTCACAGAAATGAGCATGTTTTATTTAGCAAGAGTTCCCTCTGATTTTCCAGAGATGACTGTAATCAATTTGCTTGGTATTAATATCCTTTCTTGAACCAACTGCTCTGTAAGAGGATGGCACAATCTCCCTGGACAAGCCTTGGTCTTCTGCTAATCCTGAGGCTGGAAGTTATGAGTGGGGATTGCCAGTCTACATAAATCACATGTACTAAGGAGAGGAAATGGGTTTTTCCCACAGAGATTCTGAACAGTAGACCAAAATTGAAATATATTTTTATAATGTTCTGTTCCTTGATTGTCAGCATCTATACATGCAACTCTCCCCAAATAAACATTCAAACTTGCCTGGACTTGTATGATACCACTATCCCATATACAACCCAAAAAGGTCTCACTCCATCCCACCAGGAGACAACTCAAAATTGTCCAATTATTACATCCTGATATCCAATAAACAAACTATGATACATGATTAATTTAACCATCCTCAACATAATCAATATACCATGGTGGAGGGTAAACAGGATATCTTTGATAATGTCTGGAAAGAGGACACAGGAAAATCATAATTAAAATCCAAGCACAGGGGCTTCCCTGGTGGCGCAGTGGTTGGGAGTCCGCCTGCCGATGCAGGGGACACGGGTTCGTGCCCTGGTCTGGGAAGATCCCACATGCCCCGGAGCGGCTGGGCCCGTGAGCCATGGCGGCTGGGCCTGCGCGGCCGGAGCCTGTGCTCCGCAACGGGAGAGGCCACAACAGTGAGAGGCCCGCGTACCACAAAAAAAAAAAAAAAAATCCAAGCACAGGTTTTGTCCTGAGAATGAGAAGAGCCCTTACTCTCTCCGCTGACAATGCCTAAGTTGCTCAATTAACTGGATTTCTCAGAATTCTTTTCTCTGATAAAATCTCCCCTGGCCCTTGTGTTTCTTGACGAAATATGGGTTGTACAATGGAGGAAGATTTTCTTTCTGGGGGTTGGAGCCCTTCAAGCAGCCCAGATCCTGTTAAGATGGGTCATGAATTTTGCTTTAAATACAGAGTAACAATGTGCTTTGTTTGTCAGTTTGGGGATTTCTCACAATATAAATTCTCAACTCTTTAACTGTTTATTTTCCAATTTCTTATAGGTGCTATTAATTTGAGCTTATCAATGACTGTCTTTAATTTGCTTACATTATTTTTTCAACTAAGGATGACAGAGATATAAACATTTTAAGAGTTAAAATCACCAAGTCTCAAATCCCTGCATATAAGAATTTACAGAGAAAACAGGGGAAAATTTAGAAGTAATCACAGTCAGGATAGAGATCACAAATGATAATATGATAAAAGTGACAATGCACTATTGTTTTTGTTTTTCTTTTCATTCCAAGCCTTTGATTACAAGTCACTTATTAAACAAAATACTTGATATGGCAATTAGTTGTAGTGTTTTTTAAACCCCAAAATGAACCAAGCCATACTTCAGATCTATAATTAGGGGGTGAGAGGCCATGTAGTGATCAGAATAGCAGAGAAAAGTCAGGGAACAAGTAAATTATTTTTGGTAAACTATCTAAGGCCTCTGACTCTCTGTATTCTCAGGATAATAAAGATTGTGGTCATCTTTAGGACTTCCCAAATATAGTCTGACTTTCCTCTAAAGACACAGTAAGATTGTAATTCCCTGCCTCTTTTAAGTTAGGTGTGGCCACATTTAGCTAATGAAATGTGTCACAACTGAGTGGACGATGGAAGAGTCAATGGAGAGTGACCTCACTGAGATGGTGGAGTAGGAGACCCCAGCCTCCATTCCGCGTATAAGATCAATAATTAGACAGCTATCCACGAACAAAAAACAGCTCTAGGAGAGCTCGGGAGTCCACCTAAGAAATTTCAGCAACCCAGTAAGACAAAAATCCTCTAAATAATCCCACAAAAAGGGAAGGGGGCTTCCCTGGTGGCGCAGTGGTTGAGAGTCCGCCTGCCGATGCAGAGGACACAGGTTCGTGCCCCAGTCCGGGAAGATCCCACATGCCGCGGAGTGGCTGGGCCCGTGAGCCATGGCCGCTGGGCCTGCGCGTC
Organism: Mesoplodon mirus; assembly: GCF_964341445.2. Classification (NCBI taxonomy): domain Eukaryota; kingdom Metazoa; phylum Chordata; class Mammalia; order Artiodactyla; family Ziphiidae; genus Mesoplodon; species Mesoplodon mirus. The sequence continues at coordinate 48,773,451 of NC_138985.1, read as the reverse complement.
CAGAGCCTGTGCTCCGCAACGGGAGAGGCCACAACAGCGAGAGGGCCGCGTACCGAAGGAAAAAAAAAAAGGGAAGGAAGAGTAGCTTCATTTTGCCTGCATCATCCCATCCTCCCAGCTGGCACTGCTCAGCACTAAGAGGGAACTCCCAGCTAGAAAGGGTTTCCCTGAATCGGAAAAGTAGAGTGAGGTGAGCGACTTGTTTCTCCAGTCTTCCAAAACAGAACCCACTTCAGTTTCATTCCACCTAGAGACTGGCAAAGCTGAGACATACACAGAAGGCGAGGAATCAGGATGAATGGCAGGGACTACCATATCGACTACAGGAGTGACTACAGTTCCCAATGATCTGCTCTGCAGAAGACCTCAGCGACTATTGCCATTGAAGAAACCAATAGCCAGAATGGCTGCCATGGACTCACTGCAGATTTCACTAGATTTCACCCTACAGGTTATTGCATTTGCAGATGCCAGTCACCTGAGTCCCTCCCCACCCCCACCCCCCTCTATCCACTACCAGGGCCTAGGACCCCCAGCAGCTCTGTGGCTGCACCAGTGTAAGACACCAGTCTAGACCCAGCATGGCTGAAGTCAACCACCATATCAGCTTGAGGTCAGCCCCTCCAGTTATGCACCTGCATGACCCCGGCCTAACTTGAAACACTGGCCTCCACTGCCACACTTGCCCCTGTGGCAAGACTGCAGCAACAGGAGTGTGCACTGACAGCCAAGGCACCCACAGCTGCTAGTGCACAGGCAGTCCAGCCCAGCCCTTGCTGCTGGCCCTGACCCCTCACCACCATGCGAGTGTCTGCATTTGGCCTCTGTCACTACAGACACCTATAGCTGGCCTCCACAGCCAAGTATGTCACACTGCTGGCCCAGGTACCCCTGCTGCCTGCCCTGGTCCCTAGCTGCTGGACTTGAGGGGCACTGCTGAGGACACCAACAGCCCCTGCAGGAACTCAAGTGGACCCCCAGAGAACTCACCAAGAACCACACAGTTGTTGACCTCTATGGCCTGAGCTATGGACACACCACACACTCTTGAACTTGATACCCTGCACCACTGTGACCACAGCATGCTCCAGCATGCCCCCACCAACAGATAAAGGTAGTTAGTTCATAAAGTCTAGAAGAGATGACTGCTTCTTCAAATGTGCAGACACCTATGCAAGGCTACTGGGATTCTGAAGAATCAGAGAAACAGGACACTGTCAAAGAAACACAAGAAACTTCCAGTCACTGACCCTAAAGAAATGAAAATACATGAATTTCCTGACAAAGAATTCAAAATAATTGTTCTAAAGATGCTCAGAGAGCTACAAGGAAAGCCCAGACAAACATTTATGAAATCAGAAAAACAATATAAAAACAAAATGAGAAGCTCAAAGAGATAGAAAACATAAAAAAGAACCAAATGGAAATACTGAGCTGAAAAATATGACTGAACCGAAGAATTCAATAGAGAGCTTCAACAGCAAAAAGGCCAAAGTTAGCAGAAAGGAGTACATAACAAAAGATTTGACCAGAAATAAATGAAAAATAATAGAAAAAATCAAAACACTAAGAGTTGATTTTTTGAAAAGATAAACAAAATTGACAAACCTTTAGCTAGACTACTACAGAAAAAAGGAGAAAAGGTTTAAATAAAATTATAAATGAAAGAGGAGACAAAACACCTGAAACCACAGAAATGCAAAGAACCATAAGAGAATTCTGTGAATAATTATATACCAACAAATTGGATAACCTAGAAGAAATGTATAAATTATTTAAAAATACACAAACTACCAACACTGAATCATGAGGAAATAGAAAATCTGAACAGACCAGTTACCAGTAAGGAGACTGAATCCGTAATCAAAAAGCTCCCAACAAAGAAAGTCCCAGGATCAGATGACTTCAGAGGTGAATTCTACCAAAATTTTTTAAAGAATTAACACCAATTCTTCTCAGATTTTTCCAAATATTTGAAGAGGAGGAAACACTCCCAAACTCATTTTACAATACCAGCATTACCCTGACACCAAAGCCAGATAAGAACACTACAAGAAAACTACAGGCTAATATGCCTCATGAAAGTATATGTAAAATTTCTCAACAAAATACTAAAAAATGAAATTCAACAGCACATTAAAAGGATTATACACAACAGTCAAGTGGGATTCATCAATGAAATGCAAGGATGGTTCAATAAGTGCAAATCAGTCAATGTGATACTTCACACTAAAAGCAAGACAAAAATCACACTATCATCTCAATAGATGCAGAGAAATCACAGGACAGAAGTCAACATCCATTTATAATAAAAAAGTCTTCAACAGGTTAAGTGAAATAAGTCAGACAAAGACTAACACAACATGATTTCACTTATATGTGCAATTCTAACAAAGTTGAACTCAAAGAAACAAAATGGATTAATGGTTACCAGGAGCTGGAGTGTTGGGGAAATGGGAAGAGGCTGGTCAAAGGGCATAAACTATCAGTAATAAGATAAGTCCCAGTTATCTAATGCACAGCATGGTGACTAGTTAACAATACCATATTGTATACTTGAAAGTTGTTATGAAAGAACACTTTAAGTGTTCTCACCACAAGAACAACAAAAAAATGTGTTCTCTGTCCCTGTTTTGGTGATGTCAAAGCTCTTGTAAAGCTCCTCCAGCAGTATGAGTCCCTGAATTGGTGCAAAGCATCCCTACTGACCCATGTCAAATATGCTGTGGAAAGAAGAAACATCTTCTGTTGGGTTAAGCCACTGTGTTCCAGAAGTTGTTTGCTATGAGGATCAAATAACACAACACGTTTAGTTTTCATAGTGCATAACACATAATAGAAGCACATAAATATGTGTCTCCTTTACTCTGGTCACAAATATTTAATCTTGTTCAAATGCTGTCTCAGTTTTTCCCATGTATAAAGGTGAAATAATAATTTCAGTTCAATAATAATTCAATTCAAATGTGTACCATGAAGCTCAATTAGCTGATTATTTCCATCAATTCAACTATTTTCATATTTATTCCTCTCCAGTCTAGCTGTTTCAGGGCCAGGTACTGTCACTGAAGAAATGTTCTCTTCTGTGGGTTTTAGAAAAAGTGTCCTTTTTGAGTTATTAAAAATTACTGATTATTTTTAAAGAAATAAATCACTAAATTTGAGCTGGCATCTTCTCAGTAACGAGAAGGTGGCTCCAAGGTCCCTGAAAGATGGTATATTCATCAACAAAATCAACTTCTAGAATAATGAGCCTGTTGAAGACAACAGTGGGAAAGGGATACGTAATGTCTAAGAACAAGAAATCATCCACAGAGAACAGATTTTTTTAAAAATAAGAATGAGGGGCTTCCCTGGTGGCTCAGGGGTTGGGAGTCCGCCTGCCAATGCAGGGGACACAGGTTCAAGCCCTGGTCCAGGAGGATTCCACATGCCACAGAGCAGCTAGGCCCATGTGCCACAACTATTGAGCCTGCGCTCTGGAGCCCACGCTCCACAACTACTGAGCCCACATACTGCAATACTGAAGCCTGCGTGCCTAGAGCCTGTGCTCTGCAACAGGAGAGGGCACTGCAATGAAAGGTCCGTGCACCGCAACGAAGAGTAGCCCCCACTCGCCACAACCAGAGAAAGCCCACAGGCAGCAACAAAGACCCAACTCAGTCAAAAATAAATAAATAAATAAATTTATTTTTTAAAAAAAGAATGAAAAAAGGTAAAAGTATAATATACAAAGAAGTCTCATCCTTAGAAGGATAACTGATGTCTTTTCTATTGAAAGGTAGCCTACATTCATGAAGGGTTTAGCTTGTACTTCTAAACCCTATTTTTTTTCCTGGCCTTTGTTTTTCTTCATTGTTTCAGTGTATATCCTGGACTTATAAACATTCTGCATTGAGCTTTTAAAACTCCATTTCTGGCCTATAAATAGAGAGTTCTCTTCTATACCTGAAACTGTTGCCATTGTGAGAGAGTGTGGCAAGGGAGAGCCCAGCATAGAAAAAGACAGAACAATCACCTGAAAGCTGGTCAGAGACCATGGTTCCCAAAGAGCCACTATGGTGTACAGTCAGATAGGAGACACTACCATGGTTTTCCCAACAGCAGAATGTGATTTGTAATACGTTTTCAAGTTAATCTGTTTATCTCTTGTAAGGTTTTTCACATATTAAGCCATGAAACATCAGCTGTATGATCGTATTGCCTCTCTTTAAGCTTCTATTCCGCTCTAGTTGCTCTGGCTTTTCTCACTGAAATTCCCTGTTTACAGGGACACAAAGAGCTGTTTTAAACTGGAAGCCAACACTTGGGTGCCAGACAGCATGCTGGTGCCACATCGCATTCATTCCATAGTGAAACTGCAAACCAAGACCATTCTGTGCTAAATGCCACCGTATCTCCTCTCCTCCTTCATTGGGGAAGACTCCCTCCATGATGCCAGCTGCTTTTCTGGCACCAGACATGAAAACTCAGACTGAATTATCCTCACTCAAACCATCACTGGTGTCACTGTGCCAGACGCACCATTCAGACCTCTTTCACCACACTATGTTGGAAGGCACATCTCCTCTGGGGCTGTTCTAGACTTTTTTCTAGTTTTCCCTGGATCTTGTACCCTTGTACCATTTTTGTGGGCACTGTGTCAGATAAACGAGCTGATTGCTGTTACTCACGAATGAATTTCACAGCTCTTCATGCAGAGGCTTGCTGCCTTTTCTTCATGACATTCCCTGTAATAAGAATGATATACTTCAAAGAATCACAAAGAAATAGGAATTAATAGTTTCTATTCAAGGTGAGACAAAAGTCATTGTGTTGTAGGGAATCTGCCTCTTTACCAAAGCGTAGCTCTGTGAGTGATTTTCAAACAGCCCTTGGTGTAAATTACTGGTGTACAGGCGTTACTTGTATTGTGAACTTTATAACCGTTTTTCCAGAAGTAAAAGTACTTCATAATGTCCACTTCTTTTCTTTACGTTTCAGCTTCATTGACACATAACTGACAAATAATAATAATGTTCACTGCTTTTTCCAGCTTAAAAATGTAACCCCCTTCACTGTTCTACAATGTTAAGCTAATGGCAGAGAGCAAGGATCACCTTCCTTCTCCAAAGCTGAGCCACAGGAAAGGGTATTTGGGCACAGGTTCAACGACTGCAAAGCAATCTGTGCTCATCTGAGTCTAAAAAAGGGGGGAAAGGACCATACTGTGTTTGGAAACCTGTCCTCACCTCACAAAGAACTCTATACAATAAGAAACAGAAAATAAAAATCAAACTGACTTAAGCAAAAAAGAGAATCTATTAGTGTATATATGTGGATGATGCAGAGGTAGATAGGGCTTCAGATTTGGGGTTGACTCAGCAGCTCAAGGATATCATTAAGACACTTCCTCTTCCCCATTTCTGCATCAACTTCCTAGCAACAGGTTCGTTTTGAGCCAGTCTCAAATGCTGCCACAGTTCTAAGATCCATATCCACAAACCACACCATGCAGAAAGACAGATGCTGCAGGCTGCAGCCAGCTCGCCTAGAAAGGTGAGGAGCTCTCTCCCCAGTGGCTTAACGTCCACCCATGTTTCCTGGGCCAGGCTCACCCATTCCTAAACCAACTTAATTGACACAGGAATAGCACGGAAAGCTAGGCTTAAGGCGGAGCTCTCCGAAACAATCAGCGTAGCAGGAGGGAGGAGATTTTCATGATGGGGTCAGTCAGGGCACACCTGCAGCTGGGATGGGGTCAGGGTGCCTTCCACCCACCCCCCACTCTTTGCTCCTACACAGGGGGATGATGAGAGGGGAATATGAGACAATCACAAGATCCATATTCCTAGCACTTACTAAAGGCTTTATCTTGCTCCCAAAAAGCTTTGCCCAGGGCTTCTTTAGGGGAATTTGCTTGACCTAAACAGTATGCATACTCCCCGACCATTATCAGTGAGCTCTCTCAGAGCTGAGGAAGCTAAGCTTCTGTTCCACATTCAGGGTACTTTTTTTTTTTTTTTGCGGTATGCGGGCCTCTCACTGTTGTGGCCTCCCCCGCTGCAGAGCACAGGCTCCGGATGCGCAGGCCCAGCGGCCATGGCTCACGGGCCCAGCCGCTCCGCGGCATATGGGATCCTCCCAGACCGGGGCACGAACCCGTATCCCCTGCATCGGCAGGCGGACTCTCAACCACTGCGCCACCAGGGAGGCCCCAGGGTACTTTTTGAAATGAAATCACAAATTGCCCTAAACTATTTTACAGCCTTTAAAGTACAAGATCTCCTGAACAATTGACAAGCACAAAATTCCCTGCTTGAGGAACTATCTTGAGCAAGTGATTTGATGAAAATTCAGACAGAAAATAAAAGATAGTATCACCTCTAGGATAAAAGAGTAAACTATGATCCTCTTTTTTTTTTTTAAGTTGTTACCCAAGGAATATATAAATATAAATATATATACATATATACACATGTATGTATGTATGTATGTACATATGTGTATATATATACATATATATGTACTCACACATATATACATATATATACTTGTACTCATATATGTGAGATGATATATGTAGATATGAATATCTATATGCACATGTGTGAGTCCATATGTATCTGTGTATATAGATAGATATACATGTACACACATACACTTTGATCACCAGATAAATTTTGTCTTCATTTATAAAGAAACAAAAGGGAAATCTTAAAAGTCTCCTTTAACCATGTGATTCTCAACAGATTCTTGTCTCAGTGTAAGACTATCCATCAAGGATTATAAACTGAATGTGGTCCACAGATATATCCTGTTGGAAGCCTAGACAGGTCATCCTCTCTCCACTTTGACCAAAGGGCACAACTTCCTGTCTTAGACGAGGTCCAATTAATAACTTACTGTTAGTCCAGCCTCCAAAGGTATTAGAGTACCCTTATCAGAGATGTGATCAAGATGGGATCACAGCCTGTCTTAACATAGGTATAAAAGTTAAATTAATAACCAGGCAACTCCTTGGTAAGCAAGAAAAAAGAAACACGATGGCACATTCCGGCCAAGGTGAGGACATTCAAAACTACCAGAGATTTTGCTGGGCTTTTTAAAGTTTTCTTATAACAACAAACTTATTTTTTTCTTCTACAGATAGGATCAAACAAAATCGAGTATGTAACAGCTTTAGCCATGCTAAGGCAGCCACCCAAGAACTTAGTCATGAAATTTGTTTCTAGACTCCTTAGTCACAGATTATGGCTTTAGTCCAGGTATTTCTATAGCTGACTGATCTCAGTTGTTTCATGATGATCGTGTCTAATTTCATTCTCAGAGGGAAACCTTAATCCTAAGAGCTCAGGTTACCTAGCATTACCTCCTAGGTACTAACTACAATCTTCACTATGGGTGTTAAAGTCAAGATTTAAAAATATTGGTCCAGGGCCTCCCTGGTGGCGCAGTGGTTGAGAGTCCGCCTGCCGATGCAGGGGATACGGGTTCGTGCCCCGGTCTGGGAGGATCCCATATGCCGCGGAGCGGCTGGGCCCGTGAGCCATGGCCGCTGGGCCTGCGCATCCGGAGCCTGTGCTCCGCAACGGGGGAGGCCACAACAGTGAGAGGCCCGCATACCGCAAAAACAAAAAACAAAAAAAAAAAAAAAAAAATATTGGTCCAGCATCACAAAGTGATCTTAAATTGATACTGATGAATTCTTTTCGCTCTTTTAAACATTTTCCTAGTTTTCTCTCTCTGTAGGGTTGTTTTCTCTTTAGTTGAAGTATGATAACACATTTTTAAAGCATAGAATTTCCATACATCACACTCTGACAATCTTGGCATTAAACAATCAGTGTTGGGTACATACAGCATTTGAACCTGGCAGGTCATCCCTCACTTGCTAGGCTACATAAAGGGTGTTGATAAATTGCAAAAACTGACACACCTTTACAAGTTAAGTGATGGTATAAAAATTTTGTGGACCAAAAAGGATGGAGCTACATTTCTTTAGGACACTGTCTTCTTCGGCATTTTCTTCCTAGCACCTAGAACAATGCCTGGCACGTATAAAGGGTTTGATATATATTTTTGAATGAACTAATTAACCATAAAAGTTAGAAAACAAGTCCAAAGAAAACATATTCTCCTGCTAAGTTATTTAGACTACAGGGAGATTTCTTACAGAGAATCTCACCCAATGAAGTAACAACTGATTCCTCCATTTGAACAACTATTACTTCCAAATTCTATTTATGATCGATATAACTTGTCAAAATTCACAGGTAGAAACACCTGTTCTCTATGAGTTGTTTTAAATAAAATCAGATACTTTTCTTTAAGGAGGACACATTGTTAGGAAAAGTTTTTTTGTAAACTCAGCTAGTAAAATAATACTTTACTTCCTAAAGAGACCCTTCTTAAGAGAAGAGGGACGGACCAGCAACAAAAGTAAAACATTTCTCAAAGTAGATATGGATGTTGAGATGTTACAAGGGTTATCTGAGCAGTTATTTTGATTTCTTTAGCTTTGGCATATATGCCAGGAGAGTACACTTTACTTAAGTAAAATTAAAATTAAATTAAAACCAAGGTTAATACTATTAGCCATAACCTGTTTAGATTATTTAGAAGTCTGGATCATAGACATGCTTCAATTCAAAATAATTATTAAAAGCACTAAATCTTTTTCTGGGTGGTGAAAATTAGGTGAACAATAATTAGATTAGAGCAACAGGAAAACAAGAGGACAGACCATCACCAATACCACCTGTAACTTTCCTTGATCTAAGCAATTCAGAACACAACTTTATTTTACTTATAATTCCAGCTTGAATCAAAGCATCTTCTACCCCAAGCATCAGTGCTCTTCAATATCTAATTTCACAGTTTTCTTAACAGGTATCTCATGTTATTTATTATAGTCAGGGGCATCCCAACACCTTTGTCTATCCTTGCTACCTTTTAAATGATTTATCTGGCAAACCATCAATCACAAATCATGAAGCATATTTTACTCCAAGTAAGATCAGTTAAGAAAGAAAACAAGGCTTGTGTGCCCTAATTGGAAACATTACTCACATCAATAAGAGATAAATGCTTGTTCTGGGAAAGATTTTTCCCTCAGATCTGTCTGTAATGGATAATATGGACAAGGTTAAAATCTCCAATCACCTTCTAACTTGAGGCCATAAAGATATTGATAAAAACCACCCAAAGTTTTGTGAAAAGTTTCAAAAACTCAAATTAAGGTGCAGAAGATTGCTTTTATTAGCAAACAAGCAACAATATGTACTTTATTTATGACTTACTCTCTGGTTAAAACCAGAACTGACAAACAACTTAAAAAAAAATGCCCAATCAACATATACAAATGTTTTGCTGTGTTACAAAAGCCTTGATAAATCTACTAACTTGGCTTTACTCTGAATGACATGTGCTGGAAGTTTTCAATCATCTCTTATTTGATATTTAAACTATTCAAAGAACTTGTAATGATAATATCATAAAATATATAATTCAGAATTTATTAACATTATATATAGTATTTTCTATGTCTTATGGAGGATACCTTAAATATATCCTAGTAAACATATTCTCAAAATAGGAAAAGTCCTAATGTTTCTTTCATAAAATTTTAATTTAAAGGACATAGATGTGCACACTTATTCCATGAGGTCAATTTCACTACCACCACCACTTTACCCAGGTGAAGTTCATTTTCACATTACAGGTCATTTATTATAACTGCAGCACTGTCACAGGGATGGTTCACACAAATAATTTAACTTAGGTAAACACCATTTTCCAGTAATGATAGGACAAAACAAACTTTAGGAGCATTTATGAACAGTAACATCGTATTCTCAGTACACATTTGCCCACCGATCTCTGTTGTTTGCAAATGAATTAACGATGGCTCGAAAAATCATTAGAGCCATCTGCTTTGATGGTAAGGAAGAACTGCCGTGATCATTTTATTATAGGAGCAGAGACTAGGTACTATTGTAGCGTATTTTTAGCATCATTTACCTTAAATTTCCCATGCTATCTCAAAAGTTACCAGGAGTATCCATCCTCTCACTGAGGCTCCCTGTAAATCCATTTACTGAGAAACCTCTTTGCATAGGTAACTGTGCAGTTTTTTAGAGATGTTGAACATGGGAAATGTCTATTTTTTCCTCCAGTAAAACTGATCATTATGGCTTTTTTCAGTATGTTTTAATCCCTCAAGTAAAAAAACTGATGAAATTAAAATGATGAAAATGATGAAATTAAAATGTTGCGGAGCACAGGCTCCGGATGCGCAGGCCCAGCGGCCATGGCTCACGGGCCCAGCCGCTCCGCGGCATATGGGATCCTCCCAGACCGGGGCACGAACCCGTATCCCCTGCATTGGCAGGCAGACTCTCAACCACTGCGCCACCAGGGAGGCCCCAAACATATAGTTTTAAGCCATCAGATTAGCTGATTCAAAGTTCTGAATCTGTGGAGTGAGAAATATGCTAAATATATCTTCACTAAAGCTGCATACAGAATTGTCTTTACCTATAGGATGTAAAAAGGGATAAGCAGGTAGATTTCACAGAAGTTTCTCATAATTCTAAATATAAGTAGCCAAACAGCAGATACACTTAAGACAGTGACTATAAATGCATATATACTTTACAGCTTAGGTTTGTGTATCCAAAATGAAATTTCACAATCTGGTAACTGATTTTTTTTTATATTATTGAGAAAAACAGCATTACACTTTAGTGGAGGTTTAAGTCAGTGAAGCCAAGGGCTGGCCATAGGCTGCTAGTAAACACTGGCCACTTCCTCTGGCTGGGCAAGCAATCTGACAGACAACAAGACAGGGACCACTGTCTTTTTGCCACTTAATCTTGAAACTAACACCCCATCACTTCCGTGATATTCTTTAGAAGCAAGTCACTAGGTTCCTGTCCACACTCAAAGGAAGGGAATTACAGAAGGGAGTAAATATCAGGAAATGGGGATCACTGCCTACTACAGCTCCTTAGACCATGTCAGCCCCTTCTCCATTGCTTTATTCCAAGGTATTGCTCTTCTCTGAATTTCAATTATTTATTTTAAATTCAAACCTGATGACAATTAGCTTACCCATAGGTAAGCCACACTTTCCTTCTTCCCATAGATCTTAGAAAAAAGATCTGTTCTTCCACCAACCCTACAGGGTTACTGAAAATGTTAACCATGATAATGAATATCTAACACCTTCTAGAGCACCTAACATATATAGTAGCCCTTACTGGGCCATCTTTATCACCAACATTGTTGCTCGGTGTTAGTTCCTAAACCTCTACTCTGGATCCCATTTCTGCAAGTTCTTAAACCATTAAACACTCTTCTGCCTACTTCAACACCAGTAACAGACAATTTCAAGTCACTACCATTTTATTTATTTATGTATTTACATTGCAAATATTCCTTCCCATATCCTTCATCTTTAGCAGCAACTGCCCTATCTATCTTCAAAGTCAAGTTTCTTAAAGAATAGCAGGAACTGCTGAATGTACTTTCTGACTGCATTGCACTCTAGTCCCCCAGGCCCACTATGATTCTCTGCTAAAGACTGACAGGGATCTTCCAACTGCCTAAACCAATGATTCTCAAAATGTGGTACCTGGATCAACAGCATCAGTGCCAACTGGGATCTTGTTGGAAATGCACATTTTGGGGCCCTTCCACAGACCTACTAAAAATCTGGGGCTGAGACCCAATAATCTGTTTTAACAAGCCCATTAGGCCATTCTGATGCCTGCTAATGTTTGAGAACCATTGGCTTAGACCACCATAAAAGAACCGCTGGCCTAAACTAATGGACTCTCTTCAGTTTTTATCTAACTTTCTTTCTGCAGCATTTAAAATAGACTCCTTTAAAGAAGATGTGGTACAGATATACAATGGAATATTACTCAGCCATAAAAAAGAACGGAATAATATCATCTGCAGTGACGTGGATGTACCTAGAGATTGTCATAATGAGTGAAGTAAGTCAGACACAGAAAGACATATCATATGATATCGCTTATATGTGGAATCTTAAAAAATGTACAAATGAACCTATTTACAAAACAGAGTCACAGATGTAGAAAACAAACTTATAGTTACCAAGGAGGAAAGGGGGAGGGATAAATTGGGAGATTGGGATTGACATAAACACACTACTATATATAAAATAGATAACTAATAAGAACCTACTGTGTAGCACCGGGAACTCTATTCAATACTCTGTAATGACCTGTATGGGAACAGAATCTAAAAAAGTGGATATATGTATAACTGATACACTTTGCTGTACAGCAGAAACTAACATAACATTGTAAATCAACTATACTCCAGTAAAAATTCATTTTAAAAAATAAATTAAATTAAAAAATAAAAGACTTTGAAAGTCTCCTCACAAACTTCTCCACACATTGTCTTCTCTTTCGCAAAAACATTCTCTTCTCCTAAACATTTTCTCTTTCTTCCTCTGATAATTCATTCTTAGTGTTCTTTTTGCACTTGTCTTGCCCCACCTGTCCCTAGCAGGATGGACTGGTCCTCAGTTTTCCTCTTTTATCATTATATATGTTTTCCCTAGTTAATTTTGTCCATCCCATTAATTTATACATGGAGCTGCTAACTCATATCAAACTCATATCCCCTGCCCAGTCAAATCCCTCGGGTACAGACTTATATTTCCAACGTCCTAATCAAGGTCATTAAATGTATGCCCTCCGTAAGTTCCAAATCAATATGTCCAAAACTAAAATTACCATTTCCCCTCCCACAGTTTCCAAATCTGTTCCTCCTATATTCTTTATCATAATAAAATGTAACATGATTTTTAGAGTCATTACATTGAGAAAACTGGCATTCAACCCACGGAGCACCCTCTTCCCGTATTTGCATATAGTTAATCAGGCCTTCCTTCAGATTATGTCTCCTCTTTTATGAGAATCCCTCTCTGGACCTTTACTGCCATTCCTGGAACTGGCGGTTTTCTTATTTTATCCTTTAAAAAAGTTTCTATTCTTTTATAAATAACATATTTTTATTAAATATAACTATATCTTCCAACACAAACAGAAAAAAACAGTGAGAACAGTGCTATTGTTTTAAATGTTTATGAATCTCTTTAATGTCTGGCTTAATAAAAGATAACTGGATTCTCATATCTGCTCCTGCATTCAACCTGATATAATATGTTGTACTGATTGAAGTAAATGAAGAAAACCCTGCTTCATATTATTATATAATTGAACACATGGAGAAGTATTTTAATAACTTTTGCATATAACTGTGAATATTCCTCTTTGATATCATAGTAAACTCACCAAGTAGCAGTTTCTTAAAGAATAGTTGCAATGTGGTATCTGAAATCATATCAATAAACTTTCTGTAATGTGTTACATTAAAATCCATTGGTTTATCATGCATTTTGAATGTATCTGTTATCACGTAACATCATGCATTGGCTGTTCGGAAAATCGTAATTTACTGAATTATGCAGATCTTCCAACTATTGACCCAGTTTATCACATAATATTTAAAAAATCACATTCATTAATATCACCATTAATCTCACCAGAAAAATCTCTAGTATCAGAAAGTAATGGATATGTTTCCCGGAATTCTAATTATCTCTTGAACACTTCAGTTTTTTCACTGACATCAAACACTGTCAGTTGTCTTCCTTGAAGTGATAAGCTCACTTTTTTCATTTTCAATAAAACGCGTCTACCACCCAAGTCTGAACGGCCACAGTTTTGTCTATGCACCATTCTTTCAAGTGCTCCTGAGAAAGTTGGCTAGTTCAGCTTGTACCTGAAACGATCACCCAAGTGCTTCTGAAATAACTGTCCTACCTTAATATTTAGTAGACGTTCTTTGAGTACTTCTCATCTCTTCATACAAAATAGTAAACAGACATGAACTCAAAGACTGAGATCTAATAAGATTAATATTTCCATGGCTTGCTCCCCTCGGTGAATGAATTCTGGTAAGGAACGCAATGACTGCTAGTACCGTTTGGTGCCAAGGCCTTTAGCTGTGCTAGGATACCAGAAGTTTTGTCCACCATTGCTTTTGTACCATGAATGCAACTGTCAACACAATGAAAATAAGTAAATAACTTCCTACTACTATTATTACAGGACTTTAACCTTGCTAACTCCTTAAAAGGATCTCAGGGACCACCCCAATCACCCTAAGGACACCCCAGACAATGCTTTGAGAATAGCTAATCTAAGCATTCTGCCTCCAGGGCCGTGCCCCTAATTTTACACTCACTATCCGCCCTCATCTGGAGAGTTATTACAGTAGAGGTCCCAGTTACATGGTCTCTGAGGTCAGAATGCTGAGATTTGAATCTGTGCTATTAGCTATGTAACTCTAAACTATAAATGTTACCTATAATTATTATTCCAGATAAGAAATTACAGCTGAGGAAGTTGATAAACTAGGACTGAAATCCAGGTTTGCCTGCTGCTGCCTACATTTAAAATCTTACATCCTTTACGCGCCCTTCAGGACTCCCCATAATCAGGTTCTTGTCTCTAGTCTCCCTCTCTGCCTTCCTCTGGTCTCACTCTACTCCCAGACAACCAAACCCAGGAGCCCCAGCACTAAACTGCTTGCAGTCTTGACATTTCCAAACATATCGGAAGATGTATTTCACATCTATTGACCTATGAATACTCTCTTGGTGGTCTTTCCACCTCTATTACTAATCCCAGTACTGAGGGCCTACATACTTTTATAAGAACATTAGTGCATTTTACTCCACTTAAATGTTTACATAACTGGGTTTCCCTTTCTTGTGGGCAGGCATCTTTGTACAGTGGAATGGGTGAAATAATAATTGCTTTTATAACTTTCAAAGACTTCAAAACACAATGTAGGTTTAATTTAGAAGATATAAAAGAAGGGGATTTATTGCAAAGCACTCTCATAAATATGTTGGCTTTCAAAGGAAATTATGAGAAATTTTCTTGCAAAGGGCTGGAAATTTCCTCTTATCTAGAGATCAGTAAGTAAGTAGTCTTAAATGAAATCTGGCTTAATTACCGTATCTAAAGCTGGCAAAGAGTAAACTAAATTACCATGTATAAAGGAAAAATGTGCTGATGTAGAAGGGGTGGGGAGGTGGAGGGAGGCCTTAATTGAAGGACTAAACTTGTCAAGAACCCATGATGGATATCCTGGAACTGTAAGCGATACACAGTAACATGTGAACAGCGTTTTCTTTGGTTGGTGGAATATGCATCCATAATTTTATCCTCACATTTTTCTTTTCTCCCAAATTTTCTACATTGGAAAGATGACAAATTTATAATTTGAAAAAAATGTTATTTTGAAAACTATCTGAGGAAAACAATACAGAGTTGCCCAATCACAGTAGATAAAAGTTCAGAAAAGAGAAAATAAAGGTTCAGAAAGGTTACCTGTTTAATCACAGAGCTGCAAAAACTATTCTGTGGAACACCAAAGACAGGAAGGGACATTCAATGACATTTAACATCAACTCTTACCAATCTTCACACACACACAAACACACACACACACACACACGTTTTCAAGCACCCCCAATATTCCTTGAGATATTTGATCAAGGTTTGTATGTCACAACCACATCTGGTCTCTGTTAATATTTACTGCAAAATGATCCATGAAGTTGAGGGTAGAAAAAGTTAAAACATATTTATACCTGGATTTTCCCATTAATAACGAGAAAGGGTTACTACTGCATCTATTGTATAGGGTTGCTGAAAAGGGCATATGACTTAATTCTCAAAAAGCACCTAAAAGAGTCTGGAAGTTCCTTGACCAATAAATGGTAGCACTTATTGTTGTAACTATTATTGCTGTTGTCATTGATTTTTTAATTTGATACAAGCAGAGTTTTACCTGTATTTACAGAATGGGACAACAGTGACAACCACAGAAATACACATATCTTGGATGTTCATATTCAAAAAGGTTCACTGATGGGTTTCCCAATCACAATTTTGGAGATCACTGACATGCAGAAAAAAAGATCCAACTAAATCTCACCTCAACCCAGAGTTTGCCTAAATTCAGCCAAGGTGACCTGCTGTTTCTATATCCATGTAAATGGAATTTCTCCTGCCTGGCATTCTCCTCCATCTCCTCTTACCGCTTAGTAAATTCTTCAATCCTCAAGTAAACCAACTGTGAACCGTCCCATTCCTATTCTCCTTTACTTCCCACTTCGCTCTTCTTGCAATTTTTCTCTTGCTATATACATGTCTGTTTTATGACTCCTATCTTGTACTGTAATTGATTATGAATTTGTTTTTCCTATTTGATTATCAACCCCCTGAGGATAAAAATCGTCTTAGTGAACTTCCTCTCTCTGGTGACTAACACAAAGCTGGCAGTCAACAATTATCTGTCAGATAAACGTTGAATGATCTCCCTCTCTATGTTGATGTAGGGATGGGTCAATTTCTTTCCCTCTTGAGTGGTACAGGAGAAACAAAACACACAAGAAAAATCTAAAAAGGGTAAATATTTATATATATTTAATGTGTATTTATATTATACTTTATTATATATAAAATATATATGTATATTATATATTTACTTACTCTTTAGATTTTTTTGTATTTTGTTTTGTGATATATATGTGTTTATCTCACAGATCTCTTTTTCCTGGATTGTTAAAATCTGGTCAGAGATTGATTCTGCGATATACATTTCCTTGGAGGTGAAGAACTCAGTTTTCCTTCACTTCTGTCTGACTTTGATGTTTGATCAATACACTCAAACTGCTAACCTGGAGAAGGTTCCTAGGAAGAGCGCACTGTGGGAGAAGGGACTCACTTTCGAGCCATAAGGAAACCTCAGTTTGTATGTTGACTCTGCCACTTGGGAACAGGATAACTTTGAGCAAGGTATGTAAGCTGTTCTGTCTATCCATTATTTTATCAGTACGTTAAAATTGTAAAGTTTAATTCACGGATTTTTTTTAATAGAATGTAAAATCCTAGACACTATCTGGCATAGGTGGGTTTCCATATACATGGTAGATATCACTACTGACACCCATGTAACACAATCACTCTCTCCTTCTAAAATGGGGCTTGCACTTTAAAATTATTTTTTAACGTTAGACGATTGCCTCATTTCTTTAATATAGTAAGCTCTTTGATGACAGACTCAATGTCTTCCTCTTCTTTACCATCTCTTCAAGGCTAAGCCTGGGACAGAGTGCTTGCTGAATCGGTATTTGTTTCTTGAATCGAACTGAACTGGTGGTAAGATTTCCCTCCAGTTTTGGTTGTTTTCAGCGTGTGCTCATGTAATGGATGATCCAAACACACGGTTCATGTGCCCTTGTTCAGTCTGCCAGGCTGTGATCACCAGCCAATTTTCAGCTGCAAGCCCACATTTTTTTTTATTCTGGGAAGTTATAAAAATAACAATTCTGCCATCACTTTTTAATTCACAAAGTGACTCCTGCTTTCTAATTCCTTTCATTTCTCCTTTATAGGCCTGCCAAAAGCCTTGGCCTTTGCTGGCCTTACATATATAATCAGAGTTACCAATGCTGATGATTTTTACAGGGAATTAAGTTTGATTTGTTTTGAAACATTTATTTATTCCATATGGCATTTAAAGTGACTGAATTACTTTTGGTTTTGAAATGAGGTTGTGTGAACTAGATTCGAATTTTCTTAAAAAAAAAAAGAAAAAACAAAAATCAAAAACACAACCAAAAGCCCAGGAGTAATTTTGTTTTAAAAAATCCTGTGTAAAAGGAATTAACATACAACTGAGAGATCAGATCAGATCTGGCAAAATCACAAGATAATTGGCTAAAGCTAAGTCTTTAACATCAATTTCCTCAATCTCAGGCCAAGACTTGGTTCCACACTGTAGTAGACTCTGGGTTTTTTCCTCCCTACATGCACCAGGCCAGTGCCACGCTGCAGTACTCTGGTTTGGCTAGCATTGGCAGCGACACCCTGTCTTAGCTCAGGGAATGAGCAGAGAGGGCTAAGTGGCCTCATCCGTTCCATGAAACACCTTCGCTCTTGCACAGGTTCAGGGTAGTCAGGGCTCCAGGCCTAAGCCTCAGCATCGGGCACAGTGATTGGTGGTTGGGTCAGAGGTAGGGATGTGACCTAATTTTGTCCAATTAGTAAAGCCTACTCCTTTTTTTCAATAGTTGAGTAAAGATAAATTATTCCAGCTCCTGTGGTTAGAGATATACATCCCAACACTTCTGCAGCCATTTTCCTACCATGACTAAACAAACAAACAAGAAACAACCTGAGAAAATTAGAGAAATACAGTCATCAAAAAAGAAATACTGTTCATCAAACACTGCCTAAGTCCTAACCTGGATGTGAACCAAAATATACAAAATATTGCCTTTATAGTTTAAGTCAATATGAGTTGCTATTGTTGCTTTCTTGCATTCAACAACAGAAGAAAATCCTGATACATAAGCAAAGATGCAGAAAAGCAAGTGTATAATTAGTAAATCCTCGTGCTGGGGTTCTTCTGCTGGGGCAAGCAGAACATGGTATATATTATTTCACACGTTCCCTTACTGAAGATTGCCCTTCAGCCCTTAACCACGCTCAGGAGGAAAGACTGTGCTGGGAAGACCACTTTCTAATGTATGTTACAAAGTTAGTGCTAAGGCTCATTTTAAACCAGCTAAGTGCACCGCTGCTGTTTCCCTTCTCTGGTGGTTAGAGGTGTGAGTCATGCTTCCTGTTAAGCCCAGGGATGGTGCCTCTGTTTCAGGTTTTATTATTTGGTAACAAAATGGAAAGCACAGGGCGGGGGGCGGGGGGCGCTATGTCATTGAGCTGAAAGCAATCAACATTTACTAGGTTTACACACATGAGAAACGCAAATATGTTTCATTTGCCTTGGTGGCTTGACTCAAACAGCTCATACCACCAGGAAAAAGGAAGTTTAACCACTGGCTTACTCCTTGACTAAATCTTGAGGCATTTAGAACCACAAATTAGAAAATGAAAACCAAAATGTGTTCTGCCTTTCTAAAATCAAAGAGCTAAGCTCTTACTTTAAAGGCTGGTAAATCCCACCACCTTGGCCCATTTCACTTGATTCTTACCCACTGGTTTACTTTTATGGCCTCCTGACAGCTCTCTAAGGCAGAGCTATGGACTCATGACTCTCAGCTCTGGAACCTGAGACTGGGCTACAATTGGGCTTGAAAGGGCACCAGAAGCTCCCAGTGCCAGTTAACTGCTGAATTTCTTGGGATAACCTTGGACTGTTTGGAAAAAAATATTAATCTGAAAACTCACGGCCTTCAAAGTTGGTGTAAACAGTGTTAATTATAAAGTTAAAGGTAGTTTTATTCCTGTAGAGATGATGGCACCACAAAAGGCAGAGAAGAGGTGCTATGTATGTCGTTCAGTATACAAGGTTCTCAGCAAACAGTAGTTGACAGTGATGACACATTTACTTTAGGAAAGCAAGAAAAATAACAGCTCTCTGAATTCATCTTATATAGGCCTAATTTCATTCCATACACCAGGACAGTCGGGAATTTTTAAGAAAATTGCAACAATCTCTGAGAACTGTTAAGTTGAAATTCTTGATATGAAAAAATAATCCAGAGAACAAAGGTTGTTAATGATTCATTTAAAAAATGAACCATTTGCGAGAGCACAGAAATAAACACACGCAGGTACAGTCAGCTTATGCCTGATAAAGGAGCCAAGAAAACTCACTGGAGAAAAGACAGTCTTTCAATAAACGGCGCTAGGAAAAGTGGATATTCATTTGTAAAAGAATGAAACTAGACCCCTATCTTATACCACTCACGAAACTAACTTGAAATGAATTAAAAACCTAAATGTAAGACCTGAAACAATAAAACTTCTAGAAGAAAACATAGTAAAAAGCTCTTTGACACAGATATTGGCAATGATTTTTTGGATATGACCTAAAGCACAAGCAACAAAATCAAAAATAAACAAGTGGGACTACATCAAACTAAAAAGCTTCTGCACAGCAAAAGAAACAATCAACAAAATGAAAAGACAGTCTATATGGGACTTCCCTGGTGGCACAGTGGTTGGGAGTCTGCCTGCCAATGCGGGGGACATGGGTTCTATCCTTGGTCTGGGGGGATCCCACATGCCATGGAGCAACTAGGCTCGTATAGCACAGCTGCTGAGCCTGTGCTCTGGAGCCTGCGAGCCACAGCTGCTGGGCCCGCATGCCACAACTACTGAAGCCCTTGCACCTAGAGCCTGTGCTCCGCAACAAGAGAAGCCGCTGCAGTGAAAAGCCTGCGTGCAGCAGTGAAGACCCAATGCAGCCAAAAATAAATAAAAAAATAAATAAAATAAATAAACAAATAAATAAATTTATTTTTAAAAAAAAGACAGTCTATGGAATGGGAAAAAATATTTGCAAACCATATATCCGATAAGGGGTTAATATACAAAAGAACTCATATAACTCAATAGCAAAAAAGCAGACAATCCAATTAAAAAATCGGTAAAAGACCTGAATAGACATTTTTCCAAAGAAGATATACAGATGGCCAACAGGTACATGAAAAGGTGGTCAACCTCACTAATTGTAAAGAAATGCAAATCAAAACCACAATGAGCTATCACTTCATACCTGTTAGAATGGCTATCATCAAACAGACAAGAGATAAGAAATGTTGGTAAGGATGTGGAGAAAAGTGAACGTTTGTGCACTGTTCGTGGGATTATAGATTTGTACAGCCACTATGGAATAGAGTTTGGAGGTTCCTTAAAAAATTAAAAATACAACTAAGATATAATCCCAGCAATCCCACTCCTGTGTATATATGCAAAGAATTAAAATCAGTATATGGAAGAGATATGTGCACCCCCATGTTCATGGCACCATTATTCACAATAGCCAAGATATGGAAACAACCTAAGTGTACACTGACATATGAATGGATAAAGAAAATGTGGTATATATATACAATGGAATATTATTCAGCCATAAAAAAGGAAATCCTGCCATTTGCAACAACATGGAAGGAGCATGAGGGCATTATATTAAATGAAATAAATCAGACAGAGAAAGATAAATATTGTATGATCTCACCTATAAGTGGCATCTAAAAAAAAACAAAACCTTACAGTAAAAGAAATCAGATTTGTGATTACCAGGACTGGGTGCGGGGAAGAGGGGAAGCTGAATGAAGGTGGTCAAAAGGTATAAACTTCCAGTTATAAGATACATAAGTACTCAGGATGTAATGTACAACACAATGACTATAGTTAACACTGATGTGTAGTAAGTGTGAAGACTGTGAAGAAAGTAAATCCTAAAGAGTTCTTACTTCAAGAAAAAAAACATTTTTTTCTTTCTTTTAATATCTATATGAGATGATGGATGTTAACTAAACTTATTGTGGAAATAATTTCATAATATATGTAAGTCAAATCATTATGCTGTGCACTTTAAATTTATATAGTGCTGTATGCCAATTATATCTCAACAAAACCGGGAAAACATGAATGATTTGGGAAAATGGGATGGAGAAGTACATAACTAACTTTGAGAACCTACAAAATATAAGTCACTTGACAAACTCCAGTATATTTAATGCTCACAATTAAAAAAAAATCAAAGTTTCTACTAATCAGAATTCCAGAGATGAAGCCATGTTAATCTTTGCTTCTACAATGATCCTGAGGTATTCTAATAAATGTTGGGAAGAGTTGAAAGCAATATGTATTAATATCTTTCATTAATTCATTCCATAACTATTTAATGAATACTAATATAATTGCAAAATATATAGAGCTATGGGGCTACAAAAGTGAATAAAATAACATTGAAATTTCTGTCTTCAAAAAGGTCATCACCTAACAGAAGAAAGGCATGGAGCTGTGTGCCTCTCTTTAGTATTTGAGATGCAAACTGTATCCCAGTTGTCAAGTTTGGAATCTGATTCTATTCCATTTAAAACTGGTAAATTAGCCTATTTATGCTTCATAGACACCAGCAGAAGACAAGAGACTCCTGGTTTAGAAACCAAGGACCTTATTAATCATACATGACACAGCAAGCAGCATGAGCGTCAACATGACTGTGTGGATTCCTACTGCCCCACACCCAAGTCCCAGAGGCCGGGGTGGGGGATGCAGAGGGCTCAGATATCTGCACACTCAGTAGACTGTGTTATAGCAGAGGAACACTGAACTAGAGAATCTATTACTTTCATGGTAAGCAATAAGCAAGCCTGCTGCTCATCAAAGAGGGAGACTTGGGCTTCCCTGGTGGCGCATTGGTTGAGAGTCCGCCTGCCGATGCAGGGGATGCAGGTTCGTGCCCCGGTCTGGGAAGATCCCACATGCTGCCGAGCAGCTGGGCCCGTGAGCCATGGCCGCTGAGCCTGCGCATCCGGAGCCTGTGCTCAGCAACGGGAGAGGCCACAACAGTGAGAGGCCCACATACCGCAAAAAAAAAAAAAAAAAAGAGGAGGGAGACTTTACCTGTCAAAGCTGTTCTCTGTGAACACAACCCTGAGAAACAGCAGTCAGGGTCTTGCGTTCTTGGTATACCAACAAGACATGCAGGAGTGCAAGGACTCTCACAACACCAGGCAAGATCCAGAGTTCAATACCATAAATGCCATGTGTTGGTCAAAGCAGGAAATCCAATCTGTCTCCCTTCAACAAAAGCTACTTTCTGCATTCTAAATGTGAAAGGTTGCAACACAGAAAATCACTGGGAGGATTGGGAGCTAAGGTCAGGGAAACTGCTGTCCTCAATCTCAACCTAAAGCACCAAAGTAGATGGGTCTCAACAACTCTGCAGGAAGCTGATAAAATTCTCAAGAATCTCCCGAATGCTTCCAGTCAATATCTCAACTGCTACAGACTGAATTGTGTCCCCTCCCAAATTCACATATTGAAGACTTAACAAACCCAATGTGATGGTATTTGGGGGCAGGGCCTTTGGGAGATAATTAGGTCTAGATGAAGCTGTGAAGGTGGGGCTCTCATGATGGGATTAGTGCCCTGATACGAAGAGGAAGGGAGACCTGAGCTTACTGTCTACCATGCTGTCCCACTCCCACCCACCCCACCCCCTAACACCCACTCCCACCCCACCACCACTGCCACGTGAGGACACTGTGAAAAGGCTACTGTCTGCAAGACAGAAGAAATCTTTCACCAGAACCTGATCGTGCTGACTTCTGATCTTGGACCTCCCAGTCTCTAGAACTGTGAGAAATAAATTTCTATTGTTTAAACCATGTCATCTACGGTATTTTGTTCTAGTAGTCCAAGAATTCTAAGACATCAACCTAGAGCAGCAAGGTGAATCGTGTCTGTCCACGGGTGTGGCTGCTTTTGCCTAAGAAAAATAATAGCTACTCCTGTTCACATTTCAAATTGCATGCAAGGGTTTCATGTGGAGAAATTCTAACCCAGGGACACACAGTGAAGTAAATTCTGTGAAATATAGTTCTAGCCTCTTCTCTGTGATAGAGTAGTAGTGATGCTGAGTGTATTAGAAATAATCAACCAAACTGGATTATTAAACTAACAAGCCAATTATGTAAGTGCCACACGGATATTATCAACTAAGTAATGAGTTTGACAGTGATATAGGAGATAAATGTACTCCTGAACCACCCCAGAGTTGGGGTAAGCTATGACCACCTAGAGCAGAGTACACAATTCTAACTATGATTGACACCACTCACTAGGTTCTTCTCAGAGAAGGACAGCTTCCTGGGAAAAACTGGAGACTTTGCTGGAACCACAAAGATGGGAGAAACTTGCAGAGGACTCCCAGAAATATCAAGGGTCCAAGAGAGGATGAAAATTTCCAGAAATTGTGGGTCCTTTGTTATCAGGTGGTAGCAAGCATCAAAATAGTCTTTCAAAAATAAAACAATCAAGTTATATTTAATAAAAGATTTAATGAACTGTATTTCCCAAAGAATAAAATACAATGGAGTAAGGATATTCCTGTGGATGATGGGGAATTATGTTGGAACAATGGTTTGGATGGATTCAGAGAGGCCACTGAAGGCTACGAAGAAAGATGAACTTTGGTCTGTAGGCAGTTAGGGAACAAGTGAAGATTTCTGAACACAGGAGTGATATGAACAAGGTAGTGTGCAAAATGGGTTTAAGAGTAGACAAACCTGAGGCAGGAAATAAGATAAAAATTAGGCCATTGTATTATTTAAACTGATGATAATCAAATGTCCAACTACAGTGATAGCCCTAAGGGGATTCCTGGTCAACATTGTGAAGAAAGAATCAAAATAACCTAGTGACTTGGAAAGAATCTTTTTTTTAAAACCTGAGAATGTCCTTCACCTAATCTTAGAGACCTGTATTCACTGAAACCAGTACAGTGCCTTTTATAGCCACCTCATTGATCTTCAATTTTAAATCCTCTCAACCATGATCTTGGCTTCATTTTTAAGAGGATTCATCTTTAAACACAAGTTGGAAACAGAATAGGCATTTAGCGTTTCTGTCTTCTCACTCATGTTATCTCTGCCTGAATCCTGAGTCTATTCTCGATCTTCTCTAGATCTGAATAGAACTGATAAATTCTTTTGCATCTCCCCTAATATTTTTTTATCAAATTACATTTGTTCTTCTATTCATTCTTTAGAGAGTGGCTACTGTATGCCAGATACTGTACTAGATGTCAGATACATAAATATTAATAAGGTGTGGCCATGCCCTCAAGGGGCTCACCTTCTACAGCTAGGCACACAAGTATGCCGCATTACACAATAAACAATATTTTAAAAGTGTACCGTTAGCACAAAGGAGAGATTAGTGACATGGGCTAAGGGATAGGCAGTTTGTAAAGGCTTCTTAACAAAGAAGTTTTTCTTAAACCGTACCTTAAAGAATTGGTCAGGTAGACAAGATCAAAGGAAGAGAAATCCAAGCAGCTACAAGGCAAAGAGAAAAAAAGGACCATGGCTTTGGATGTAAAGCATTTATCTGCACATCTGATACTTCACATGCTTCTTGCATACAACACTCTAATTTTCATAAGTAGGTTGACCATTTTCAAATTAACTGCAGTAAAAAAGAAACTACATGTTTTTGAATGAATCTATATTTTTATGAATTGTTTAAAACACCTACATATTAGGATGTGTCTATTACTTGGAACCACATGGAAACACAGTAAATTTGTTTGAGTCTGTTGCAGAGGACAGGCGCCCTGATGCTGTATTCCATTACTGGGAAAAGTGAGAGTTCAGCTGAGATGCGAGAGGCAACAATAATAGACTATTTCAATAGAGAGCAGTTTTAGCTATTTTTTATCAGGCAATTTACGGTTGTAGATCTAAACTACAGCTCTAGTGTATTTTCTTCTTTGGATGCCATTTACAGAATGCTACATTTGGATGTCATTTTAACTTTGAGAAGTTTACATTAAATCCAATCTGCACTTATTTAGCTTTGGTCTTTAGCTGTATGTAACTACCTCTTCCCAGGTCACCATCACCAAGCCACCAAGTTTTAACCACCTTGTTAATCACGAACTCACTTATCTGTATTGATTTACTCTGGTTTTACACATCCCTGCTTTCATTCTTCATGGATGGCCTGTTAAAATCAGATGTCATCAGAGATCTCACTTTTCAACTTTTTTTTTTTTTTTTGGTCTCTTCCTCCTTAGAAAGTTGTTTTATTTGGAGTCTCTTGTCCCTCTTCATTGTACTATATTTTGGGTTCTCTATTCATGGCATCGTAACATCTTTTTCCTGAGAGTTTCTCCATCTGTATCACAGTATTAGTTTGTTAGGGCTGCCATAACGAAGTGCCACAAACTGGGTGGCTTAAAACAAAAGAAATGTATTGTCTCACACTTGTGAAGGCCAGAAGTCCAAGATCAAGGTGCTGGCAGGATCGAGTTTCATGTTTTCTCTGAAACCTATAGGGGAATACTTCCCTGCCTTTTCTAGCTTCTCTTGGTTTGCTAGTAATCTTTGGCGCTCCCTGGCTTGCAGCTGTATAAATAAAATATCTGCCTTCTTTGTCACATAGGATTCTCCTGATGTGTCTCTCTCTTTCCACAGCCGTCTTCTTATAAGGACACCAGGCATATCAGATCAGGGGCCCACCCAAGTCCAGTATGACCTAACTTAATAAATTACATCTGCCACAACCCTAAATCCAAATAAAGTCACGTTCTATAGTGAAGACTTCAACACATCTGTTTTTAAGAGACACAATTCAAACTCATAACAATTACTGATATTGAGAAACAATAACAGTGACGCCCACCAGTAGGGGCTTTGGAATGAAAAAGCTCTGGTTTCAAAACCTTGTCCTACCACTAACTGTGACCTGGGTCCATTTATTTAATCTTCCTAAAAAGACTTAGTTTTCATGTATAAAGTAGGATTAATGACAATACCTTGGAAGTTTTTGAGGATTAGATAAAATATCAATACATTCAGGTGATTAGCTCAGCACCTGGCTTACAACAAATGCATATAAGTAAATGGCACATAGTAAATATTAGCAACTGATATTATCTTAAAGCGTATCAACTATTTCTAAATATATTCAGTTATCCCTATTGTGAATACTATAAAGGGTAAAATAGTAAGGAAGGGCAAAGGAGTCACCAGCTTTAGCCTAAACTGTGTCATCTGCTGGAGTTCAGATATTCTGATAATACCTGTAAAAAGGATGAAGAGAAAGAGAACTATTTGCATGGGGAACTGAGAAGTCTCCAGGGCGTGAACTCATTCCAAGGAAAAAGAGAGCTTTCAAGGACCAGCTTGATTAACTACAACATGTTTGTTTTCAGAAGGGAAAAGTGGTTCTCGTGTCAGGCTGTCACTGGCCCACCACCATGGATTTCTATCTGGGTCCTAACGGAGAGACAGGACTCCAAGTTTAAAACAAAAGGACAATTTCAGTGAAAACTTTAAAACTGCGGAGCACAACATGTATTTTTTTGGCATGCTTCTAACAAATTTTAAAGCAAAATGGTGTCACCCTAGTCTAAACTGCTACAAATAGCTGTGAAACTTTGGAACTTTGAGGACCTTTATAATGCCTGGTGGTCACAAATGTATGTAGTAAAGGGTCAGCATGGATGACAGAAACTGTAATAATCCCTGGAAGACGCCAATAGGGAAGGAATACAATAGCATAGATGGAGTGAAAATCAGGAGCAGTGGTGCTTGTAACGCTTAACATATTTAGTTGGTCCTAGCAACCACCCTAGTAGAGAACGATTATTATTATACCCATTTTATACATGAGGAAAACTCAAAGTTGAAGAGTGGCAATGTCTAGTCCAAGACTACAAGGTTAGCAGGCAGAAGAAAAAGTATTTTAACTCAAGCAGTCAAATTTCCAGAGCTGAGAATACTCTAAGACGTATGTTAAGTTTGGAGGTTCCTCAGAAAACTAAAAATATAATTGCCCTATGATCCCTCAATCCCACTTCTGGGCATATATCCAGAGAAAATTCTAGTTTGAAAAGAAACATACACCCCAGTGTTCACAGCAGCACAATTTACAATAGCCAAGACATGGAAACAACCTAAATGCCCACCAACAGATGAATGGATAAAGAAGATGTGGTACATATATACAATGGAATATTACTCAGTCATAAGAAAGAACAAAATAATGCCATTTGCAGCAACATGGATGGACCTAGAGATTGTCATACGGAGTGAAGTAAGTCAGACAGAGAAAGACAAATACCATACGATATCACTTATATGGGGAATCTAAAATATGACACAAATGAACTTTTATGAAACAGAAACAGACTCACAGACATAGAGAACAGACTTGTGGTTGCCAAGGGGGTGGGGGGAGAGGGTTGGATTAGGAGTTTGGAACTAGCAGATGCAAACTATTATGTATGTAATGGATAAACAACAAGGTCCTACAGTATAGCACAGGGAACTATATTCAATATTCTGTGATAAACCATAATGGCAAAGAATATTAAACAAGAATGTATATACAGTATAACTGAATCGCTTTGCTGTACAGCAGAAATTAACAACACTGTAAATCAACTATATTTCAATTAAAAACATACATAGGCCAAAAAATGCATTTTAAGCATCGTTTAGTGCAGAGGTCAGAGATCTTTTTCTGTAAAAGGTGAAATAGTATTTTCAGCCTTGGGGGCTTAATGATCTCTGTTGCAACTATTTAACTTGGCCATTGTAGTGAAAAAGCAGCCGTAGACAATACGTATACAATGGTCATGGCTATGTCCCAATAAATGCTTATTTCCAAAAACAGAAGTCAGCCAGATTTGGCCCACAGGCCACAGTTTGCTGACCCCTGCCTCCTTTCAACTGCTGTGGCAAATGATTTGTTCAGTCATGAGAACACGCATATAGAAACAGCATTTAAGCCTACATCACCTCTTCTCCTCCTTTACCCTTAACCCCTTTAAAACTGTTAGATGTGAGTAATCAGCACTGATTAGTTTCACTTAGTGAGAAAAGTCCCCTTCGGTAACAGAGCTAGAAACAGACCCTTGATGTGAATTTTCCATAATAAATCATTCATCTTTGCACCTCTCTTGTTGCACCTGTTCATCGCCTAGATGCTGCTTGCTCAGATTTACGCTCCTCTTTTTCTACACCTGTACTAGCCCATCTCCTCTTTTCCTTTTATTTCTCAGCTAGCTTTTACTTATGTTTCTGAAATTTCACTTGCTTTCTGAACTTTTTTTTGTTCCTTTAAATCTCTGACTTTTTTCCACTTGCTAGCTGTGATTGCGACACATTTACTTATAGCATTTGCATCTCTGGACACCATGTAAATTCTGTGAGCACTTCAAATGATTAGAGGATTAGCAGTGGGTGGGCAACCTCTTAAAATTCAAGGTTATTCAAAGGTTTAACTATGTTAATACAGCCTAAAAACACTGAGAAAGAGATACAGGATGAAACAAAAACCATCTAAAGGGAAGGTAAACTCACCACATTCCTTAAGAAGAGGGTTTATTACAGCTGAAAGGAACATAACTACCAATACATCCACCACTTTCTTTCTAAGAAAAAAAACCAAAATCGAGAAATGTGGAGAAATTAACCAAACTGGTTATGTAGTTTACTGCAAAGCTGACTCAAATTCAAGTCTGCCGACTGACCAGCGACAGGTGTTTCTACCCATGTAAGACCTGAACGGGTGGAAAGAGAAAGAACATTTCTAAAATGTTTTGCTTTCTATAAATCTAACCTATTGCATCATTATTCCTGGTTCTAATCCCTCAGGCAAAATGACAGGGGCTTCTTCCCTCATCTACAAATATAAGGGCCAGAGTTGCTTACATCTTTAAAGAAAGTTCAGTTTTAAATAATCTCAAGTCAAGCAAACTTCTCTTCTTCCTTGCTCCTTCTTACCCTGCAAAAAATTTCGGGGCCAGCTAAATCTGTCAGTCTTTCTACCTATGATGTGACCTGAGTTTTCCTAAAGCACAATCCTGAGAGTGCTGCTGGGCTGCCCGCTCCAGAAACACTGGAGGCTTCTCACTGTTTCCTCAGACGACAAGTATTTCCTAATCTTCAAATTTTGCTATTTTTTCCCACTGTGTCTACTACCAAAACAAACCAAAAAAAACTCTCTCATTATTCTGGTCAAAACCCTTGTGTTAGTTTGCCAGGGCTGCCGTAACGAAGTGCCACAGATTGGGGGACCTAAACAATGGTAAAGTATTGTCTCACAGTGTTCTGGAGGCTAAAAGTCTGAAATCAAGCTTAGCAAATTTCTAGGAGTCTATTTGCAAGGGCTGGTTCCTTCTGAGGGCAGGGAGGGAGAATATGTTCGAGTCTCTCACCTAGCTCCTGGCGTTTCGCTGACAACCTTTAGCCTTCCTTGGCAACGTAAATCCAACCTTCACATGGCGTTCTCCCTGTGTCTCTGGGTCCAAATTTTCCCTTAATACAAGGACACAAATCAGATTAGGACCCACCTTAATGACCTCATCTTAACCCGGCTACTTCTGCAAAAACCCTGTTTCAAAATAACGTCACGTTGTGAAGTACTGGGAGTTAGGACTTCAAGACATGAATTTGGGGGTAGGGGCAAAGTTCAACTCCTAACCACCCGATTTGTGTTTCCAGACCTATGCAAAAGCAATCTCTCTCATTAAACATTCCCCTGACTCCAAGCTCAGGGAGTATTTTCCCCTGCTGAGTCCCTCAGTGACAATTCCCTCTCCCTACTTCACGACAAGATTCTTGAAATCAGGGATTGTATTTTTCTTAGTTTGCTATTTTATCCCCAAAGTCTATCATGCTGTGTAACATGTCGTAGACCTCCCCAAAATGCTCGCTGAATTGAAAAGGTTTCTCCCCTTAAGGGGGGAGGGGCAGGAATTTTTCTGTGGTTGGGAGCCAGGCAAGGATTCTCCAGCTTCCAGTCACATTTACACCATCGTACTGAGAGACAGCATAATACTGTGCTTAAGAGGTTGGACTAGGCTCAAATATCGCTTTTGTCACTTATGTATGTATGTAACCTGATGTTTCGTAATTTCTCACGAATTTCTCTCAAATGTCATTTATAAAGCATGACCTCTAGTCCATACCTTGAAGAATTTGACTGAAAGTTGATTAAGATAACACGTGCAACGTTCTCAACAATGGTAGCTAATAATACTATGGTACAGGATGGCTACAAGCTTAAAGTGCTGACACGATTCTGCAAGACTTGCTACAAGTTCTGTGGGTTTTTTCCCAAAACACTTAAGAAGTTTTATTGAAAACAATAAAATAGAGAAACACCATCTTCTCATTTTAAAGTAAAACTAACAGCATCTTAGTACTCCACCATTCTTATCACTATTAAAAAACAAAACCAAGTTCCAGATCCAAAATAATTAATGAACCTGCTGGTAAATATTTTTCTCATGGTTCTAGCCTCCTCTCCACTTATTTTGTCAATTTTACATTTGCACCTTTTCAAGAACGAGTAGCAATTTTTATTTGATGAATATCTGTGAGAACTGGACTTAACTTTCTTCATATTAATTAAAAAACAAAACAAGGGCTTCCCTGGTGGTGCAGTGATTAAGAATCCGCCTGCCAATGCAGGGGACACGGGTTCAAGCCCTGGTCCGGGAAGATCCCATGTGCCGCGGAGCAACTAAGCGCATGCGCCACAACTACTGAAGCCCACGTGCCTAGAGCCCGTGCTCCGCAACAAGAGAAGCCACCCAGTGAGAAGCCTGGGCACCGCAACGAAGAGTAGCCCCCACTTGCAGCAACTAGAGAAAGCCCGCGCGCAGCAACTAAGACCCAGTGCAGCCAAAAATAAATAAATAAATTTATTAAAACAAAACCACACACACCCTAATCAAACTCAGAGAAAATACACATTTGTTCATTAAAGCTCACCTGCTTTAGATAATTTTTTCTCTTCACACATTAGCATAGTAAGCCAATGTTTGATCCATGCTGCAAAAGCTGTACAAAGTGACAAGACCTGTTAATTCCCTAGGGAAACCTTAAGGCAAAAGCAAAAGCCTCACTCGACAAAAGAAAAACGAAGAAGAGGCATGAGGACTATGAAGATGGCTCAGGTGGGTAGGCACCACAAGGATGAAGACCATTCTTTTTTTTAATTTATGTATTTTATTTATTTTTATTTTTGGCGAGCAGGGGCTTCTCTTCATTGCTGTGCATGGGCTTCTCATTGGGTGGCTTCTCTTTTTTTTTTTTTTTTTTGTGGTACGCGGGCCTCTCACTGCTGTGGCCTCTCCCGTTGCGAAGCACAGGCTCCGGCCGCGCAGGCCCAGTTGCCATGGCTCACGGGCCCAGCCGCTCCGCGGCATGTGGGATCTTCCCGAACCAGGGCACGAACCCGTGTCCCCTGCATCGGCAGGCGGACTCTCAACCACTGCGCCACCAGGGAAGCCCTGGGTGGCTTCTCTTGCTGCAGAGCAGGGGCTCTAGGCACGTGGGCTTCAGTTGTTGTGGTGCACGGGCTCAGTAGTTGTGGTGCACGGGCTCAGTTGCTCCATGGCATGTGGGATCTCCCCAGACCAGGGCTTGAAGCCATGTCCCCTGCATTGGCAAGCGGATTCTTAACCACGGAACCACCCAGGGAAGCCCCGGATGAAGACAATTTTTGTACAAACATATGCAAGATAAAGTGTAAAAAAGAGCATTGAACATCCAGTTTCCTGCAGAAATAATGATCATGTCAGATAAAATGACTCCTGAAACAAGTTCTGCTTGGATCTTAATTAACAGAATCTTGTTACTTCTCTCCTACATATACCCATGGTATCAGAGCCTTGTTTCAGAACTCTTCTTTCTTCCTGTTCACTGTACAGACCTGGATCCCAGGCCTGCCCAACAATCCCTATAGAAGACAGTGGTAGTGTATTTGGGTCCTTCTTTGGAAAGCAGTCACCTCTCCTTCACCTGAACACTGGGACTAACTCCAGATTCCAGGCAGTCACTTCATGTTTTTGAGCTGTAGCAGAACAAACTTTTTAGCATGGAGATTTCTTTAAGGCTACAAACTTTACAAGTTGGTCCCATTAACAATGACCTAAAGGCAGGAGTTCTTTAAACTGCATGAATCAAACACTTAAGACTTGCTAGAAGTTTTTAAAGAATTTAGCATGGCTACAGATCACAGAGAGGCCTCCATGCACACACAGAAAAACCTTCTGAGCCAGATTCATGGAGAGGTTTAAAAAAAAAAGGTGGGGGGATACTTTGTATGACATTAAGGAAACAGTAGTCACTACTGCTCAAAGAGAAGAGATGGCGACTGTACAGAAGCTCCAGAGCCTACCTTTGACTTTTCAGTCCTGCCACACAATTATCCAGAGGAGCTGTTTTCAAATATCAAGGGCAATACACATAGAGTTATCATCACTCACTCTTCAAAGCAGTGACCTTTACTTTGGGCTAGTTTCTTTGGCAAGGACGTTTGGCATGAAGCTACTAAAGTAACAGCAAAACGCTGTTCTTGCAACTCAAGCTCTCTTAATGGCAATGTAACAAAACACCTAACTTCGGGCTCCAGGGGTAAAACTTCTTAAGATAACCCACCTGAGACTCCCAGGAAGCATAGTTATCAAAACTAGTTAAAGTCACCTTCTGAGTAATTGCTGTGGAGGTGTTTCAGCACAGCAGACAGGTACATTTTCTGTGGGTTGAGCGATTGATCACTCAGTTCTAGTAACAGGTGCATCTTGATTCTGGGGCCTTGAAACATGACAGCCTGTAGAAAGACTATTAAAATCGCTTTGCTAACAAAGAAAAATCAATTGTTCTCCACAAGGAGGTGCCCTCAGGCACAATCAATATACAATAGCACAAGGCTGGGCTGTAAAGCCTGGGATCAAACAGATTGAAGCTTTTGATTAGGTAAAGGTAAAAAGAGTAGCCGTTTTTCATCTCTCTGATGGACTAAGAGAGATAAACATGTATTTTGCTGCAAGTTGCATTTGGTTTTCCTTCAGCAGATCAACATGCTAAAGGACAGTTTTTTTTCTTTCGAGTGTAATCCTTTCTAAAGTATCATTTTACCTGTGTTCAGTTCAAAGTATGTGGGAGAGAGCCAGAGTTGATAAGGGACCTACTTATGAGACTAGTCGAAGAATCAAAATGGAGAGACACGTGGGAGCCGTGACACTATCAATTGTTAAGTGCTCTGGTTGAAAAGTATACAGTATTGTGATTTCTCTGCTAAATATAAGAGATATATAAGTGAAGATGTGGGTGAGGTCGGTACTTTTTGTGCATTTTTCTACCAACAAATCAATAATCATCTGTCATTTACAGACATATGTTTCAAGAGTAGAAAAGTAGCATTTTCATGGCATTTACAACCTCCATGTATTTTCATAAAGCTTTACCTGTGTGCCAATAATCTTTGAAGCAGGTACAAAATTCAAAATAAAACTCAATTCAGGCTGTTCAGATGTGTAAAAGGCACACTCTCAGTAACAAAACTTTATGCTGAGAACATGAAATGCTTTTTTACTCAAAGGAATGTTATAGTTGAACAAGTGCAGACAAAACCCATTGAACAACTGTCAGTAACTTTTCAGACTTAGCTAGAATGTGTATACATTAACAAATTTGAAATTCAATGTCAAAAAATATTAAATGGTCTTGATTTTATACAATCAGCAACATACATAATTCAGTTTTTCATGGAAAATTAACTATATGAATTGATTGAGCATAAAACAAAAAGATACTTTGTAATTTACATGATATAGGGAAGTACATATCAATTAGGAGATAATTTTTTTTTTTTTTTTTTTTTGTGGTACGTGGGCCTCTCACTGTTGTGGCCTCTCCCGTTGCGGAGCACAGGCTGCGGACGCGCAGGCTCAGCGGCCATGGCTCACGGGCCCAGCCGCTCCGTGGCATGTGGGATCTTCCCGGACCGGGGCACGAACCCATGTCCCCTGCATCGGCAGGCGGACTCTCAACCACTGCGCCACCAGGGAAGCCCCCAGGAGGTAATTTTTGTTCAATGTAGATCAGCTAGTAAGTATCGTTCAGTAAAACTTCCAGCCTCATGAGTTTGAGTTTAACCAGATTAATCTCTGGTTAATCTTGTCCCTGTATGGCCATAGAGAAGTCAGGTAGATCGCCCGACAGAATTCAATGTGGTTCGCAGTCTATGTATCCAAAATAAAGATCTGGAAGTTTGACAGTTAGTGTTAGGAACTGAGGCCAAAATTCTAAGACAGAAGAGTGCTGTAGAGTCAAAAACCAGGAGAGGTCTATGAGACTGTTTGCTCTAACAGCCGCCTACATACTACTGCCAACTTTTCAACTAAAATGAATTAGACATAGCTGTATGTTATCCCCGGTCTGCATCTCCAGAAAAGGGCTATGTTCATCTCTGATCAGACACCGTCATTGTCCATATGTTTTGCTCAGTAAATTCTAAAGGGAGTTTATCAGGCAGATGAAACCGATAAAAGAGGGAAGCATAAAAGTGAAGAAAAAGTATTTGAAAGAGCACTGTCTTTGGAAATCCATAAGCAAACTTAAATAGTTATTGACAGTATAAAAGAAATACAATGTTGTAAGTTTAAAACATATACTGTTGTAAGGTCACTGTATTGTCTGGAAAATAGTAAAGGTATTCATTTATATTTGACTTTAATCAGTCAAAAAAAGTGTGTTGTAATCTCTAGGGCGGATGTTAATATGTCAAGGAATGTTGTAACAGTAAAAATAGTACAAGAATGTATAATTAACAAGCTAATGGGTATGGAATTTAACAATTAAATGCAAACAAAAGAAGACTTAGAAAGAGAAAACAAGGTACACAGGACAGATAGAAGAAACATAAAACAAATAAGATGGTAGATTTAAACACCAATATATAAGTAAAAACATTAAATGTAAATGAACTAAAATTACAAGATGAAGATTTAAATACTTGAAAACAACTAAACTCAAATAAATGCTGCTTGTAAGAGATACTTCCAATTTTAAAATTCAGAAAAGTTAAAAATAAAAGAATGATAAAAGAATTATAGAGCAACATAAAAGGAAGTTTTTAAAACTACACTAGTATTAAACAAACCAGACTCTAAGGAAAGATACATTATTACAGATCAAAGATACATTTCACAATGATAAAAGGGTAAAACCACTATAAAACTAGAATAATTCTAAATATGTACACATATATTAGCATAGCCTCAAAATAGTGAAAAATTTCACAGTTCTACAAGAAGAAACAGTCAATTTCACAGTTATATTGAAAGACTTTAAAACAACTCTCTCAGTGACTGATAGGACAAGCAGATAAATCAGTAAGGATAAAAGACTTGAACAACGTAATTAACCAATTTGACATAATTGAGAAATATAGAATATCCAAACCAACAACTACATACTATAAACTAATTTAAGCTAAAACTAAAGGGAATCTGTTGATTTATTATAATTTATTATAACTAGGAAGTCTGTGCTTGGATCTTCAGGTTTCAGGCATCACTGAACCAGGGACTGAAAATACATTATGGATGTTTCTGCATTTTTTTTCCTAGCTCAGTTCTGCTTAATTTTACATGTTTGATCTCATTATTTCCTGCTGCAAATAAGCTGTCTTTTTGAGACCTAGTAATATTGACCCAAGCAATTCTAAATCTGTATTATTCTAGCATTGAAATTCCAAAGGCAAGAGACAGTCATCCATAGTACTACTTGCTAAAAAATATGGGGAGTACACTGATTGACCTGGATTTGGTCTCATGCTAATCCCTGAATTAAACATTGAGGGCTGGAAGATGGGTAAAGTATCTAATTCTGTAGCAGCCCCATTAAAATTCCATGGAGCAGAAGAGGAGTTTGCCAGTTAAACATGTTTCATGTGACTGGATAAGAAGTTCTAAACTTCCATCTTCCTGTACTGTGACCCCAAAGACAGTCTTTGATGCTGGATCATAACAGAAAAGTTATAAAGAAAAGTTATGATTGGTCCATTTGGGGTTACAAATTCATCCTTGAATAACTAAAGCCATCCTTTAATAACTTCAGGGAATAGAGAGTATTCTTATTTTCTCCTCTTTCAACTTTTTATTTGGAAAAAACTTCAAATTTCCATAAAGGTTACAGTAACACTATAATTAACTCCTTTATTTCCCTCACCCAAATTTACTAATTGTTAACATTTGGTCACATTTTAAAACTTATCACAATGTTCATAATGTGTGTGTGCATGCTTATGTTTCTAAGCCATCTCAAGTATGTTGCAAACATCATGGCCTTCACCCTTCTCAGCACTCATGCTCTAAGTACAAGGACGTTTTTTATACATTATAGCATAATTATCAAAATCATGAAATTTAATGTCAATAAAATTCTATTATATAATATATAGCCCATATTCAAATCTGATCAATCGTCTCAATATATTTAACCACTTTCCAATGTTGGATATTTAGGTTCCTCTTTTCTATCCAAACTAATTTTGATCCTATACTTTCTGAACCCCTGTATACCATGGTAGATCATCTACCTTCTGTGTCTTTGTCTTGTTGCCTTCTGCTATTTTCTTCTCTCATTCCTTCTCTGTGTTGCATCTTTTGAGATACATACATACAGTTGGTGTTTCCTTCTGTCTCCTGTTATATATAGCTACACCACTGTGTTTATCCCCTTTTGATGTCAACAGCTATGCCTAGGTCTGCATGTACTTTGGGATTCTATGGTTCTATGGCCATAAGATACTATTCACTACAAGAAAACATTTTTTTCTTCAGAAAGAAAAAGGAGACAATGTTCCTAGGTCTTTACCAATGTTCCTCCTAAGCCCAGAGTACATTTACATCTCCCTGTAGCTAATCAATTACTCTAATATTCAATAAACTACCCTGAACTTCCAGTCACTTATCTTAACTGAAAAAATTTCATTGATTTGTTTTTGCATGGTTACCTTTTATTCAGGAATATGGCTTTGTTATTTTCTCAAAAATGACCTTGACACAGATTTCCTGCTGGTTGATTAAAACTTCAGCAAAAATTAAAATAATGCTACAACAGCATATCCTGTGATCCAGTGCTTTCACTCCTAAGAAATTTAACAACAATAACAAAACTCTAAGATAAAAATACGAAGATAAATCTATCTAAAATTTATAACAATACAAAAAACCCCTAGAAGCAACTAAGTGTCCAAATTTGAAAACTGGTTAAATAAATCGTAGAACACCTATACATAGCTTTAAAAAGTCACAATGTACAGTTATACTCAAGAACACAGAAAGTCATCCAGGTCAATAAATCAGGTTATAAACTGATTATTCTAGAATTATTCCCAGATTTAGTAGCAAAAGTTGAGATGAGATAGAATTCTTACTCTGGAGACAAAAGGAAAACAGAGCCGGAAGCAAAAACTAAAAATGTTCTTGAGGGAAACTGTAGACAAAATACATGAAACCCAAAAGAGTTTTCTGGGCCAAAATCAGTCTTAATACAGTGTCTTCCATATATATTAATACCCACCAGTAACACTGTACATTTATCAGAATAGCTCCCTCAAGACCACTTGACTGTCAGATTCAGAGCATGCCCATACTCAGCCTCTGGGCCTGTCACGGAAGGACTCAATCCAGTACCTTACAGAGCTCAGCGGGAGAGCCAGACTCTCTCAGCAGTGTGTACAGTTTATATTCCTCTTCTCTAACCCATCACTCTCTTAAGCATGTTAGCCCTCCGGCCTAAGTATAGTGGCAAAACAAAAAGTATCAATATAACACAACTATTCCTTTCCCTTCCTCCAACCCGTAGGCAAGGTTGGGATATTTCTTATGCCAGAACCAAAATTACTGGGTTCTCCTGAAGCAGGAAACAGTGGACACATTATAGGCTCTGCAAGTCAGGTCTGACACACCCAGTCAACACAGTCCAGGATAATTTCGCACATGATCTTTATGGCTTTTATCTTCTGCTTCTAGAGGACAGACACAGAGGATAGTGCCCTACTGTGCCACATACAGGGGTAAAGATCGGTTCTAGACTTCCCATTAATATCCCTAGTCATCTTCATGTCTGTGCACATAAGATATTTGGAATTCCATTGCCCCAATGTCCCTGCTGTGTTTATCAAATTAGCAATAGGACACAATTATTCAATGTTTGCTTACTACTTTATTAAAATACGTATCACACAAGGTCAAATTTAAACAACTTATTATTTCAATTAGTTATGAGACACTAATACAAAATACAGATAGAATAAGCAAGGAGATACAGTTGGAGGGTGAGCTGTAGAAGACTTTCCAGAGTAAATGCTTATAGGGTGAGGTGTGGGACCAGTGCAGGGAAACAAAGGGCCTGTAAGAGGATAATCGTTGGGTTCGTTTGGGACACAATACATTTGAGAGTCTTGTGGAATACCCAGATGTCCAGCAGGAAATCTGAAATTGGGATTTGGAGCTGGGATTAAGAATTAGATTTTTAGAATATGTCAAAATAAGTGGTGATAGGAACCATAGGCTTCAAAGAGATAAGCCAGGGAGAATCCATAAAGTGAGACTAGAAAAAGGCCAAGGATGGCCAGCAGAGCAAGAAGAACACACACAGGGGACTGACAACAGTGACTAAAAAGGCAGGACAGAGCAATATCTGGAAGTCTCTTAAAGACAGAAAAAGCGGCCAAGTGTTACTAAAAGGTTTTATTTGTCTCTAAGTCCCCCACGAATCAACCTAGACCTCAAATTTCTCTAAGTATTTTCATGATAGCCCACCCTCTCCACGCACAGGAGAAACTGCCCCTTCTGATCAGAAGCATCTAGTGCTCGATAAGAAGGTTGCTTCTAGTTTTCCTTGGTGTCGTCTACCTATGTGTGTTGACTCTGGCTGTACTCAGCTTTTAGGTTCTGTTAAGATCCTTCCTGATGCACTGGCTCCTGCTCACCTTGAAGATGGGCCTTGGCCAGATACTCCTTTTGCTTTGTTCCATTCCTTGTCCAGCCCCCATCCACTCCTGTTCATGCTGCGATGCTACCAGACCGGAGTCTACCTCTTATCTGGTTTCTGTTGGCATCAAAAGTTTTCAGATCCTCTGTTTCTCAGTGCCAATTATTCTAATAGGCCCTAAGTGATGGATGCCTGAACTATATAGGGCTATTTTTGCTCTTTTAACTTTCTGATTTCAATCTTAAGGCTCTTTAGGACCTATAAGAGGAAGCATCGGTAACAGAAGCCAGGTTGATTCACTAGCCTAAATACATATACGTGTGTGTGTGTGTGTGTGTGTGTGTGTGTGTGTGTGTATATAAATATATTCAACTACATTCAAAGACACTCTACTCAATAATGCTTTAAAGGCCATCTTCCTCAAGCTGGAAGCCCCAAAACCTCAACCCTGGAATTCTTTTTTTATTAGGATGAGTTGATGGATCATGATAGGTAGAGAATAAAGACATACATCCAAACTCCAATCTTCAGGCTCACACAGTATTCTGCAATGAATGCCAACACTGAATAACTGTTCCAACAGACCTGTTCCTTTAGTCTCTTCTATAATTTATAAATGAACCACGATGTTACTACTGAGCTGCAATTTGGGGCAGAATTTCAAAGACCCTCCAACCAACTTGTTTCAGATGTGGGTATTATGCTGACCTCCCTAGCATCATTGGCAATGTATTTAAAAGCAGTCTCTCCACACCAGGGTACCACTGTTCTTATCCAGACCAAGCCTGCGCTCAGAACCTTCCCACACACCCTTTCTTTCTTGGTTTATTCCTTTTCATCATTTAGAATGTCAGATTTTAAGCTTCTTGAGAACAGGTGTGAAGATGATAGCTTTGTATTCTCCACAATTTCCTTGTGCTTTTAACATGGAAAGCAGACACTACTATTGGGTAAGGGGAAAGGGAGGAGCATAAACCCAGAGTCCTTCTCTTAGGCTCTTCCCAGAGGAAGTCACAATTTCTAGAAAATGAGGCTCCAGGGTCTAATTATGATCCTCATCCATCTCTTGCCATAGCTAACTGCATTCTAATTGATGAGCTTGTCTCCACTCCATAGCCCCCAATATACCCTTCACACATCTACAAAAGAACATTTTTTTTAAACAAAAATATCACTCTTCATACTTCTGCTTAATAGACTTTGATGGCTCACCTTGGCCAAAAGCTGAGTTTCTAAAACTTGCTTTATATTAAGAATCAGTTGAGCCATTTTATTTTATGAATTAAATTACATACAGTAAAACTGAATTTTTTCCTACTGGTTTGCAATCCTATGAATTTTATGCAATTCTATGCCTGCATGTTGTGGTAGGCAGAATAGTGGATCCACATATTTACAGGCCGCACGAACCCCTTATCTTTTTTTTTTTCTGGTTTTAGTTTTTTTTTTTTTTTCAATTTTTATTGGAGTATAGTTGCTTTACAATACTGTTAGTTTCTACTGTACAGCATAGTGAATCAGCTATACATATACATATATCCCCTCTTTTTTGGATTTCCTTCCCATTTAGGTCACCACAGAGCACTGAGTAGAGTTCCCTGTGCTATACAGTAGGTTCTCATTAGTTATCTACTTTATACATAGTATCAATAGTGTACATGTCAATCCCAATCTCCCAATTCATCCGACCCCCGCTTTGCCCCTGGTATCTACACGTTTGTTCTCTATGTCTGTGTCTCTATTTCTGTTTGAACCCCTTATCTTTCCACAGAAGAATTTCAAGCTCTAGTTTCAGCCTCTCCCAATAACCTCAACCCCAGGCATACTTCCTCATATCCTGTATCCCACATAAGTGAGGTTGGTAGATCACTTATAGTAGAATCACATGAGATTAGGATTCCTGGGCCCTATCCCAGGCCTACTGAATCTGAAACTCAGGAATCTTTATTTTAAAACAAAACTCCAAGTGATTCCAATGTTAAAGAACCCAGCTGGGTGGGTTGTTGATCTACTGGAGAGCAGATCAAAAAGCATGGAGTGGTGGTGGTGATGATATGCGTAAGGGTTGTGCGTGCATTAGAATCACCTTGGAAGTTTTATCAGAATGAGCATGTCTCCTGCTTTTTTCTGTTGTATCATGGGGAGTTGGGGGATGGGGATCCATAGCTTAAGAAAGGTTCCCAGAAGATTCTGACAATCCCAGATTTTCTCTCTCTCTCTCCTCACTTGCCAGTCTCTATTATCTACCTGAAATTATCCACCAAATTTACGTGCTTGGGCCCTACATCATTTCATCTATAAAGATGTCTCCATATCCACATTCAAGCAAGATTAACTGCTCGCATAACTGTACTCAGATACTTATCAGATATTTGTAATACAAAATTTCACACATTGAATTAGACAGTGATCTCTGTGTCTTTCTTGCCTCTGACACTGACTTCCTCAAGAGAAGCTGTCTTCTTTATTTTTCTCATTTTCAGAGCTTATTCAATAAATATATGTTGAAGTAATTAAGAATTACTTGTTTTATAAACACAACAATACACATATCACAGTAACAGGAGTAAGGAAGTCAGTGAGACAAGTTCTGCAGTGGTAATTTTGACCCTCTCATCTCTAGGAAACTCTGCATGGCCAGATGCAAAGTAGTTCTGTTCCATGTTTCCCTAAAATTTTTACTATGAATATCGGTGTAGCAACCATCACCTTGTTTAAAGGTGTCATTTCCACTACGGGAAATTTTATGATGAATTCCAACATTATTTTCCTTGAAATTCAAAAAGAATATTAAGAGCTAAAGACGGTTTGTTTACTCATATTAAATGCCCCTCCCAGCAGAAAAGTTGTATACCCCCATTCTGTGGAACTCAAGCACGGGCAAGTGACACCCTTCGGCCAATGAGTATGAACCGAAGTGTTAGTGTAACTTCAGAGCAGAAGCTGGTTACCATGTTCTTTTTTCCCTATGCCAGCAGACGGTTACCATGTTCCTTTTCCCTACACCATAACAACCATCAATGTTCTGCCTTAAGAATGCACTATCAAAACAAAGTCTGAGACAGGACTGCAGCTGACCTATGGTGGATATGTAGAAAGAAGAATAAACTTTGTTTTTGTAAGCCACTTAGCACAAGCTAATATATCCTGACTGATACAAGGTTCTTGTGACACCAACCCTTGAATTCCCCAAGCAGGTATGACAATAAACCTAAATATGGAAACCTTAATTAATGAGCTTGCTATGGTGAGTGTGCTTAAAACTGTTTTGAACTTTTCTGGGATAGAGGGTGACATTAGGGGAACTTAGAAATGTGTGTGTGTGTGTAAGGGTTTGACTGTTATCGTTGCTGGAGGACCTACTGGCAATGTAGAGTCTGGGGGTTGCAGATGCCACATCCTATAATGCACGGGAGTCTTGCTCAAGAATTGTCTGGCCCAAATGCCCACTGTTCTGGTTGAGAAACAGGGTAGCACACAAACCACTTAAAAACATGCAGGTTAATCATACCAAAAGAGAGAGAGAGAGGGAGAGAGAGAGAAAGAAAGGGCGGGGGAGAGAGAAAGAGAGAAAGAAAGAGAGAGAGAGAGAGAGAGAAAAAAGAAAAGAAGGAAGGAAAGAAAGAAAGAGGGAGGAGGGAGGGAGGGTGGAAGCAAGAAAGAAAAAAAGAAAGAAAGAGAGGGGGAGGGAGGGAGAGAGAAAGAGGGACAGGAAGGAAGGGAGGGAGGGGGAGAGGGAGGGAGGGAGGAAGGAAAGAAAAATGAAAGATGGGAGAAAGGGAGATAGGGAGAAGAAGGGAAGGGAGGGAGGGAGAGAAGGAGGAAGGGAGAAAGGGAGGAAGGAAGGGAGGGAGGAAGGAAGGGACATGCAGATCCAACAGTTATGGTCATAACAGATATATGAAAAATGTGTATTGGAATTTGAATTTTTATTCAAATAAGTTATTGAATCAGTTTGTCAAGAAAATTCTTAAGTTCTTGGCAAACCCTTGTTCAGAAAGCCATTGCATTTCTCTACAGTAATCGAAACAGCATGGTATTGGCACAAAAACAGACATATGATCTACGTAAAAGAATAGAGAGCCCAGAAATACACCCACACACCTACGGTCAATTAATCTTCGACAAAAGAGACAAGAATATACAATGGAGAAAAAACAGTGTCTTCAGCAAGTTGTGTTGAGAAAGTTGGACAGCCGCATGGAAATAAATAAAGTTAAAACACTCCCTCTCACCATACACAAAAATTAACTCAAAATGGCTTAAAGACTTATAAGATATGACACCATATAACTCCTAGAAGACAACATAGGCAAAACATATTCTGACATAAATCATACCAGTGTTTTCTTAGGTCAGTCTCCCAAGGCAATAGAAATAAAAAAAAAATTTTTAGCATCTTTATTGGAATATAATTGCTTTACAATGTTGTGTTTCTGCTGTATAGTGACGTGAATCACCTACACGTATACATATATCCCCATATCCCTTCCCTCTTGTGTCTCCCTCCCACCCTCCCTATCCCACCCTTCTACGTGGTCACAAAGCACAGAGCTGATCTCCCTGTGCTATGCAGCTGCTTCCCACTATTTTACATTTGGTAGTGTATATATGTCTATGCCACTCTGTCACTTTGTCCCAGCATACCCTTCCCCCTCCCCGTGT
Organism: Mesoplodon mirus; assembly: GCF_964341445.2. Lineage (NCBI taxonomy): Eukaryota > Metazoa > Chordata > Mammalia > Artiodactyla > Ziphiidae > Mesoplodon > Mesoplodon mirus. Next base: position 48,729,389 of record NC_138985.1, on the reverse strand, counting down.
CCTCAAGTCCATTCTCTACGTCTGCATCTTTATTCCTGTCCTGCCCCTAGGTTCTTCAGAACCATTTATTTTTTTAGATTCCATATATATGTATTAGCATATGGTATTTATTTTTCTTTTTCTGACTTACTTCACTCTGTATGACAGACTCTAGGTCCATCCACCTCACTACAAATAACTCAATTTCGTTTCTTTTTATGGCTGAGTAATATTCCATTGTATATATGTGCCACATCTTCTTTATCCATTCATCTGTCGATGGACACTTAGGTTGCTTCCATGTCCTGGCTATTGTAAATAGAACTGCAATGAACACTGTGGTACATGACTCTTTTCGAATTATGGTTTTCTCAGGGTATATGCCCAGTAGTGGGATTGCTGGATCATATGGTAGTTCTATTTTTACTTTTTTTAAGGAACCTCCATACTGCTCTCCATAGTGGCTGTATCAATTTACATTCCCACCAACAGTGCAAGAGGGTTCCCTTTTCTCCACATCCTCTCCAGCATTTATTGTTTGTAGATTTTTTGGTGATGGCCATTCTGACCAGTGTGAGGTGATACCTCATTGTAGTTTTGATTTGCAAGAAATAAAAATTAAAATAAACAAATGGGACCTAACCAAACTTACAAGCTTTTGCACAGCAAAGGAAACCATACACAAAACGAAAAGACAACCTACCAAATGGGAAAAATATTTGCAAATGATGAGACTGACAAGGGCTTAATTTCCAAAATGTACAAACAACTCATACAACTCAACAAGAAAACAAACAACCCAATCGAAAAATGGGCAGAAGATCTAAACAGACATTTCTCCAAAGAAATACAAATGGACAATAGGCACATGAAAAAATGGTCAACATCACTAATTATTAGAGAAATGCAAATCAAAACTACGATGAGGTATCACCTCACACCAGTCAGAATGGCCATCAATACAATAAATGCTGGAGAGAGCGTGGAGAAAAGGGAACCCTCCTGCACTGTTGGTGGGAATGTAAATTGATACAGCCACTATGGAGAACAGTATGGAGGTTCCTTAGAAAACTAAAAATAGAGCTACCATGTGACCCAGCAATCCCACTCTTGCACATATATCCAGACAAAACTCTAATCCAAAAAGATACATGAACCCCTGTGTTCAGAGCAGCACTATTCACAATAGCCAAGACATGGAAACAAACTAAATGTCAATCCGCAGATGAATGGATAAAGAAGATGTGGTACATATATACAATGGAATACTACTTAGCTCTAAAAAAAGAAGGAAATAATGCCATTTGTAGCAACATGGGTGCAACTAGAGATTATACTAAGTGAAGTAAGTCAGAAGGACAAATACCATATGATATCACTTATATGTGGAATCTAAAATATGACACAAATGAACCTATCTGCGAAACAGAAACAGAATCAAGGACATAAAGAATAGACTTGTGATTGCCAAGGGGGAGGGGGTTGGGGAAGTGATGGAGTGGGAGGTTGGGATCAGCAGATGTAAACTATTACATACTGAATAGATAAACAACAAGGTCCTACTATATAGCACAGAAAACAATATTCAGTATCCTATGATAAACCGTAATGGAAAAGAATATGAAAAAAAGAATGTATGTATATTTATATATGTATAACTGAATCACTCTGCTATACAGCAGAAATTAACACAACACTGTAAATCAATGATACTTCAATTTAAAAAATTGATAACCAAAAAGAAAGCCATTGCATTTCTAACTTTTTGGCATATTCAAGTCAATTATTTAATCAAAGGGTGAAATTTGAAGACTTTCTCAGATATATAGTGTCTCCCCTTCTCAAGATTTTAATTTTTTATTAATGTGCTTATAAATTTATTCTCAGTTTTTTCAACTGACTGTTTTCCTGCTCTTTAGAAAATACTGATTCTCTTTTGCTACTCACCTTAACAGATATTATTATACATCTGCAGATTAACTGTGTAATTCCTTTTCCTTTTTTTTTTTTTTTTTTTTTTTTTTGCGGTACAAGGGCCTCTCTCTGTTGTGGCCTCTCCCGTTGTGGAGCACAGGCTCCGCACGCGCAGGCTCAGCGGCCATGGCTCACGGGCCCAGCCGCTCCGCAGCACGTGGGATCCTCCCGCCCGGGGCACGAACCCGTGTCTCCTGCATCGGCACGCAGACTCTCAACCACTGCGCCACCAGGGAAGCCCATTCCTTTTCCTTTTAACAATACTATACACATTTTGATCTTTCATTGTGAGACTATCCTGCCACTTCATAATCATTTTTTGTTGCTATGCTCTGATTTCCCTCTGTACCTTTTTGTTATTCTGGAAAAGGATGTTTCCAAAGGGAATAAACTCAGTCTTCCAGAAGGGACTTTAGCATTATATTAGAAACGGATGAATCTTTTTCAAACTCATCTAATAGATCAAACATTCTGCTACATCTCTTGGGTAATATCTGACATTGTAAACTCACATGCAAGTTGCTGTTTCCCGTCGCCTCCGGCATTTCTGCTGAATGTTTTTCTCTTTTCCAAGTGACTCTTGCGCTTTGCATTTAACATACACATCTTTCAGCTGTGCCAGGACACCAGCTGTAATTTTACTGGTCTCACTGCTTTTAGCAGCTCCTCCCAATTTAGCTATCAACTGTGGATTTCACAGGAATGCTTCTACCCTTTCCCATTTACTTAATTAGGTATCCTTTTCACTTGCACCTTGAGGGCGGTATCAAATGTGAAGTCCACACACGGTGGCGGGATTTAAGTCTCCGGAACGCTAAAAAGTCAGGCAACCGAGAGAGCTTGTGTTATCTTCTTCATTGATCTTTAGTATAAGGCCAGGCAGACTTATACTAAAATACAGTATGACTTACCCTACGTAAGAATATGCATGATGTAAAAAACTGGCTCATCTTGAGACACAGAAAAGGGATCAAATAATAGCATCACAACAAAATCTTGGAGCATTAAGTGAATTAAATGATCCAGTGATATAAATAACTATTTTTAAAGGCATCAAAAATGTTTGCAGCTAAATCTATTTTCTCCTTCCCCCAAATCTGGATTGACTGTACATACGGCCTGAAATCATGGGGTGCATTCTGAATCCTTTATTCCATCTCTTTTTATCAAGCCTGAGAAAGCTGTATGAATGTTAATATGGACTGAATAAATCCTGTGATCGCTGTAGTACCTATAATGATGTGTTCCCAGGCTGCCATATCATGGTTGATTACGACTTCTTTTTCTTTGCAATCTTTCATTTAATTTCTATTCCTTACCTCAGTGTTAATATTCCTGACTCTTTGAATTCATTTCAGTTCATGAGATGCTGTATCAAATGTTTTGCTAAAATCCAAATGTATTACATCTCCCACTTTGCATTCATCCACTAATATTGTAATTCAATAAAAAAAAGCAATCAGGTTTGTTTGGCATGATTTGCTCTGTGTAAACCCAGGCTGCTTGTTGCTCAATGGTGCTTAAATTATAAGTAGTGCTCAATGCAAATTTCCCCATCTAACTTCTCATTTTAGCCTAGAAAAGTTTATAGTGCTTTTGTTCATAGATTTTTCTCCTAGCACATAGCAAGTTTCTAGGTCTTAAAAACCAGAGAACAGAAACAACATACTAATTTTTAGGGTACCGCTTTTTCTTCTTTTACTTTCATATTACTTATTTTTCCCATTTATCATCCCTACAATTTCTTTTTTTTTTTTTTTTTTTTCCGCCTGCACCTTGAAGCATGTGGGATCTTAAGTTTCCCGACCAGGAACCAAACCTGCACCCCCTGCATTGGAAGCACAGAGTCTTAACCACTGGATCACCAGGGAAGTCCCCCTACAATTTTTTATTAGATTTTCATTTTATTATGTGAGTAATTCCTTTACTTCTATTCTCCTATAACATTTTTTTTTTAGGAAAAGTGTTCATTGGTAGAGGGACAAGAGGACGATGAAAATAAAGTTTATTTTGAACATCCTCATTGAAAATAAAGGGCAATGCCTTGGTTATATTTATGCAGTATTTTTATCCACATTAGTCATGTAATATAAGAAAGATACAGTTGTAATTTCTCTCTTAAGCTTAAATCTCACAAGTAATGGGTAATAATTTCATTTTAATGGATTCTTTCACTTTCGCTTGACCATAACTTGTTACGGGTTGAACTGTGTTCTCCCCCAAAAAGAAACGTGAAGTCCTAACTGCAACAGGTCGGAAAGTGACCGACCTTGGAGATGAGATTGCTACCGAGCCAGGTTCGTCTTACCTGTCAAGTCAAAGCGCTGAGACACGGAGGTTTGCAGAAAAGAGAGCGTTTACTCGCAAGGCAGTCCAGCGAGTAGCAGGAAAACGAATCCCAAAGCCGCCTGGCGCCTTCCGCCTTCCGCCTTCCGCCTTCCGCCTTCCCTGAAGGCAAGAAGCTCAGAGATAACAAATAAGCAAGCAGGGCGGTTTGAGGCCTGGGGAGCATGGGGAAAGGTGATTGGAGGAAGGTGTGTGGTTCTGCGCAGGCGTAACTAAGCTACAGGCCTCTGCCAGTTCAGGTCATTGAGAGGACGCTAGCGCATGCCCAGTTGGAGGGTTGGTGGTTCTAACCAGTTTTGGATTCAGATCGATTTAGAGGCAGCTGACACCAAGTTCCTAGAAAACAACTCAGGCGAACAACTTATCGTTTCGGCTACCTGCGGCTTGGAGGGCATGCAAATCTTAAAATGGCCGTGATTAGTAAAGGCAGGTGAAATGGATTTAACCATGGTTTCAGCGTCTTTACAGACGTTAAGTTAAAGTGAGGTCACTAGGGTAAGCCCTAACCCAATATGACCACTATCCTGAAAAGGAGAAAGTGAACACAGAGGCAGATGCAGGGGAAAGACGATATGAAGAGAAATGGGAAAAAGAAGAACAGCTAGAAGCCAAGGAGACGGACCTGCAACAGATTGAGCCCCATAGAGATAATGAGATAATGAGATAATACATTTCTGCTGTTCAAACCACCCTGTTGATCCTACTTTGTTACGGCAGCCCCAGTGAACTAATATAGTACCTATCCTGTATGCATATTGATGTGTTCTCATCATTATTCCTCTTAGATTATACTCTTCTAGAACTTGGTAAATACGTCCAGTTCTTGCTAATCACTGCTTTTTTGCACATTACCATGTCAGAAGGCTTTAAGGACCTATAGGAATCAAAATACTCTTGAAGGAAATGGAAGAACAAAAACAACATTCTATATTCAGCAGTTTTCCCATTCTGAAGATGGAAGATAGTATTATTTTTAGGGACTTTGAGAAAGACTGAACACCCCCAGCCGGCAATTCCACTTCTTGTTTATGCCAGTTACTTGAGGGAATTACTTCTCATCCAGCATGCAAGGGCTTGATGGGACTGTAAGATTCCATGCCCTTTTACCGGCAAAGGGGAAGGACACAAACAAAGGGCAAACCCTTGGGTTCTCTCTCCTGGGCTCTGAATTTTTTTTTTTTTTTTTTTTTTTTTTTTTTTTTTTTTGCGGTACACGGGCCTCTCACTGTGGTGGCCTCTCCCGTTGCGGAGCACAGGCTCCGGACGCGCAGGCTCAGCGGCCGTGGCTCACCGGCCCAGCCGCTCCGCGGCATGTGGGATCCTTCCGGACCGGGGCACGAACCCACGTCCCCTGCATCGGCAGGCGGACTCTCAACCACTGCACCACCAGGGAAGCCCTGGGCTCTGAATCTTGAGTAAAGTAATGCAAGAATGGAACGATAGTTGGTAATCTTTGATTTCAGTAATAGTGACCTGAATAGATTGATGATTATTTCTTGCTACTAGGATGTACCCATACACAGCGAGTGGGCATTTGATAAATGCTTTTAGTCAACATTCTCAGGGTCAAGACAGTCTGGAAGTTAATGGGTCAGTAGTCTGCCCTGCCTTGATTTTTAGTTAAATGTTCAGCATTCTTGTCCATGATGGGCCACATAGACTTGCACATAGTGATTAATAGAAAGCTTCATTTTATAGCAACAGGGATGATTGACCTGAAACACTCATTATATTTGAATAAAAGTATCCCTGCTTCCCACTGTCACTAGCACTTTAAAGACCACTTCGTTACCATACTCCTTCTCCACAGACTTTATGCACTAAATAATGGATTATTTCTGCCTAACTGATATATCATATGTAGTTCTCTAAGTGTGGGTTAGATTCACGTGGGTTAGTCTTATGTAGTTTGAGGGCAGGGATCGCTTTTATAAATCTACTACATCCTCCATAGAGTCTACTTATGGGGTGGGGTAACTTAATTTGGATGCAGTAAGTACACAATCAACTGATTTTATAGCAATGTTTAAGACCAATTTGTAGAAGATTCATAATTGGGGATTTTTGAGGGATGAAATCAATGGATTTCCCAACAAAGAACAAATTGAAATGAATAATCCAAAGTCTGTTCTAATATGAGTGAATTAATACTCACTCAATGAATAAATTAGTGAGCAATGTACTTCTCCTTTGAGATATAAATTATCCAATATTTATTTTCATATTTCTCCTTGTTTTGGTTTTGGAAAACTGCATCAGGATTTCTACATGATCACAAATTTTTATGAAAATAACTAAACAGTAAATTCTAGGGAAGAATTCTTTTTTCGGTTGATTCTATTTCATAACTTTTTAAAAAGATTTATTTATTATTTATTTTTGGCTGCATTGGGTCTTAGTTGTGGCGCACGGACTCTTCATTGTGGTGCATGGGCTTCTCTCTAGTTGTGGCGTGAGGATTTTCTCTTCTCTAGTTGTGGTGTGCAGGCTCCAGGGCACGTGGGCTCTGTAGTTTGTGGCATGTGGACTCTCGTTGAGGTGTGTGAGTTGTGGGACGTGGGCTCAGTTGCCCCACAGCATGTGGGATCTTAGTTCCCTGACCAGGGATCGAACCTGCGTCCCCTGCATTGTAAGGCGGCTTCTTTACCACCGGACCACCAGGGAAGTCCTTCATAATTTTCGTGATGGTGAATTTCAAATGTTGACTTATGAAATAATTGAAATGGCAATTGTATGGGTTATTTGTTACACCTGCAAAGCAAGCTCTTCATGAAACAGACAAAAATCAACAAACAAATTTGGAATGTTATCACATTTGGGCCTGGTATTATATATCTGAGGAAAAAATAAATAATAGACTCTTATCTCTTCAGATGCTGTGCTTTCAATAATAAACCAAAATTTACTCTATAAGTGAATGATTATAAACAAGTCACCTTGTGATTAAGCACCATATTTCAGGGGACAGATTTTAAAAGGAATATATGAGATTTGAAAAGTCACAGAAAAATATTCAATTTCTGTTTTAATTTAGCAAGTTCTTAGTGTTTGGTGAGGGGGTGGTGGCGTGATGCTCAGTGTATCTTGTTAACCCGATTTGACATTAATTCAGTACTTTTATTAAATCTCACATGTTTCTGTTTGGGAATCTTTTCCTAAAAAAAAAGTTACCTGAAATTATCACTGTATTAAAGAGCATAGCTTCAGTATGTTTGTGTCTTTATGATATGTTAATCAAATCTGTCCATTCAAACTAAAGGAACAAGAGTGCAAAAGATCAGTGCTCTGTTTGATGTAGTTTGTTTTAAGGTTCTGGGCTGTTTTTATTTGTTAACATAATGTAAATAACTGAGTTATTTTCAAAACATCCAGGAAGCTCCTTATCTAAATGAACTATTTTTCCCTGCAATCGTTGGGACTTTGTAGAAATAGTGTTTATACATAAAGTTCTTTTTTTTTTCTTTAATAACACTATTAAACTATAGTATGAAATCAAGGCCAACCTATTAATAAAGGAACTACAAGTAATGTGAATTATTAGAAAGCATAAGGTTGCATTTTTTACATTTCTAATTCTAATATATAACAAAGTATCTCCTATAGTATTTTTTTAAAATACTTTAAGAATAAAATAATCTAAATGGATTGGAAATACTAGTGGTGATGGTTGCACAACACTGAGAATGTAATTAATGCCACTGAAGCAGACACTTAAAAATGGTTAAAATGACAAGTTTTATGTTACATATATTTTACTACAACTTTTTTAAATAGAAAAAAGTTAAAGAATTTAATATTTTTAAATATCAAGTAAAATATTTCTCAAGTATTAAAAGTAGGAGAGCATTGTGCAGTTTAAGATGTAATGTCAGGACTTCCCTGGTGGTCCAGTGGTAAAGAATCCGCCTTCCAATGCAGGGGGACGCAGGTTCGATCCCTGGTTGGGGAACTAAGATCCCACATGCCGTGGGCCAACTAAGCCCATGCCACAACTACTGAGCTCACGCCTCAGCAAGAGAGCCCACATTCCTGCAAACTACAGAGCCCACACGCCCTGGAGCCAGCTCACCACCACTACAGAGAAGCCTGCACGCCGCAACAAAAGATCCCGCGTGCGGCAGCTAAGACCCGACACAGCCAAAAGAAATAAATAAGAAAATAAATAAATAAAAGTTTTTAAAAATGTAATGCCACATGCATTATCTTATTTTCTCCCCATCTTTTTGTGCCATATTTGTCTTCTGTCAATTAAATTCACATTAAATTTTCTATAGGACAAATAGTTTTACTAGCTGTTCAGAAAATTTAAACGTACGTAAGATGTCATTGTCCCCTCTAAAACAATGTGATAGTTTTAAAAAATTAAGATTTCTTTGGAAAATAGTTGCTGTGATTTCAATTCTACTTTCTACTTTAAAAATTCATTTGTTGCTTCTTCTAAATCACGTGACTTCAAATCTGCCATGCTTTAAAAGTTTTCTGGGCAATCTATTACTTTCAGAAGTCATGTTTAATAGCGTAAGTCATAGGGGCAGTGTTTACAACATTCTGAAGAAGTTGATCTGTCTCTTTGGGGATCATTAAGCTGCATCCTTCTCCAGTGGAAAAACCAAAGTGGTACTTCAATCATTTTGATTTCTAAATGCTTAAAGACTCAAAAAAAAATTCATGTTATGATATTGCTATTGTTTAAGTAGTACTTGATTTCTTTTTCAGATTTTTCTATAAAAACTAATCAAAGATGTTTAAAGAAATACATTTTAAATAAGACTGTGTTTCAGCAAAATGTGAGTCACTGTTACATAATTTTTTTTTTTTTTTTTTAGTAGCTAAGTTTTATTTTATGCAGTAATAAACATTGAAGCATCCCACTCCTCAAGCTGCAGGGAGACAAAACAAGTGAACCAAGAGATACCAAGGGCCAGTAGAGGCAAAAAATTAAACCCAAACAACAAAATGGCAATTACTCTAAGTTTGAATTCCCTATGCCTTGCCTAGGAAGGGACACAAGGTTAGGCCACAGCACCCTTTCCTCCGCCTAGCCTTTGGGGAGGCAGGGGCCCAAAGTGCCGACTATTCCGAATCACTAGGGAAAGCTGATCCAGGAAGGAGTTGATGGAAATCCGGAAGAGGACAAGGCCTTCAGCAATCCATCTAATAGCCAGGGCACTGCCATTCACTGTATATTCCTTATGAATCATGCCTTGGTGGCATTAGGCATCTGGGATCAGAGATCTGCGGGGCATGTCTGCCCCCACCCCTGGGGGGGGTCGGAAAGGCACTGTGAGTGTGAACACCAGCAGTCCATTTCCAGGCCCTACAGCCGCGGGTGCTGCATCTCCACCATGTCCTAGGGCACATGGGGCCCGCTCACCCTTGGGACCAGCGGCAGCTGCTTCCATCACTGCTCCTTTGCCAGGCCCACCCCAGCCTTCTGGGCCCCGGTGACCACCCTCACCTCCAGGCTACCTGAACTACTCTGGCGATCAGACAGAGCTTTGCTGGCCAACTCCACCCCCTGCCCCTACAGCGCTGTCCCCTGGGGCCTGCACAGCCGCCGCGTCCCTCTCAGAGCTGAGGAGAGACTTACATACATTTTTAAGTTATTTAAAATTTAAATCAAGAAAGTAGCTAGGTCCAGGTTACCAAAAAAAAAAAAAAAAAAATCAGCGTTTATGAATTTGCTAGTGATCACATGACATTCTGAACACAATGACATTCTGGTTTTGTCTTTAGCCTCAGCTTCTCCTCAAAGCCAATCAGTGATGGAAGCAGTAACATCTGTCAAACATGCACGCTGGCTGGCACATGGGAGTCACTGAAATAATTTAGATAGTTCCTTTCCCCAAATTTCTTCCTGACATAGTTGCTGAACAGATTAAGTGAAACAATGTATTGAAAGAGATTAGAACACAGTACTAGAAAAATATTTATCAGGCGTCCTGGGACCTAAATTACCAGAAAAAGAATAACACGTGGGAAGTGATAGGAGGGCAAAACACTACTCACGTACACTGGTCATAAATTAAATGATTAAAATGATTCAAAGCAAGTCAACAACTTAGATGGTATTTATCAGTTTTACATGTGCCACCTCCCAGAGTGATCACAATAGTGCAATATTTTCAGTTTCTGGGCTTTTATTTTAGATTTAAATTTTGAGCATATTTATTTGCTATAATCACATAAACTTCATGGAATGTTTTCTCAAACTGTAAGTATAATTTTAATACATCCCAGTGAAATAAAAATTTCTTCTCCATAGAAACATAATTTTAGGATGGAACTAAATAAGAATATTGGAGTCTATATGCAAAAAGAAAAAGAAAAATAACATCCCTATCTTATATATGAGTTTATAAACCACAGCTATTCTATGTATACTTTTAATGGAACATTCTAAAATCGTCAATATTTTTCAGTAAAGGCATCCACTACTCTGATCAAATTCTCCTCTTCTTAAACTATAATTTTCTATAAAATTTTTTTTAATAAATAAATCTTTCTGAAGAAGGCTCATATATTAAAATAAGAAGAAGAAGAAGAAAAAAAGCTAAGTCCTAAAAGTATGTACTAGTTAAGTTCTGAGTAAATTGAGCCTAATTCTTCAGGATCATGTCCAACACTGATATCTTATGGAAACTTGGCTTTTATGTAATTCTTACCACAATTGCTCAATATGTTCATTTGCCTTCAACTTCCTTCTATTATTTTTACCCATCTTTATTTTTTCCTTACAATTCTATTTTTCCCCTTCCTCGTATCAAACTGCAACTGGAAAATAGCTGACTCATTTCTTATTTTCAAATTTCAGTTTTTCTCTTTTGAGATACCAAGTAAGTAACATTCAAATGGTCTTCCCCTCTGTAATGTTTTGTCATTATAGGCTCTGAAAATGCTGCCTGATAGAACATTCATTTTAGAAGCATCTATGATCTGGTCAAATGCTAAAACATCTGGTAATAGATTTCTTTCCTTGTCATATAAACATAAGTTGACTCATATTTTAAAATTGTTCTTTTGAGTAACATATTCTACATATCATTCTTTATTAAACAGTAATAACTTGTAGATGTTAAGGTTGTATAGTAACAACCCATACTAGCACCAAAAGAAATTTATATTAAAAAAAATAATCTGACTTGGATAACATAATTAATATGCTATAACTCTGTAATTATCACACCATTTTTTCTCTCATTACATAATTTTTACATGTGGGGGAATTAAATAATCTAAAAGCTCTATGTGATTATCAGATGCTTTAGTGGAGTAGGTGAACTTTAACATAGAATGCTTTCATTACCTTTTATGCAGAGTAAAGTGAGACCATCTCAATGGTAAACAAAAATGTTCTTCAGTAATTTCTCACCTTAGATCCATCAATAAGAACATTTTTGTCCATACATAAGTCAATCAGTATTTTTAATACACAGTGTCTTCATCTGTGTGGTAAGTTGAATAACAGCCACCCCTTTTCCTCCATGCCCCTTACCTGTGTCCTGATCCCTGTGAATGATAACTTACCTGGCAAAAGGGACGTCAAAGATGTGATTAAGTTAAAGATCTTGAGATGGGGAGATTATCCTGGGTTATCTGGGTAGACCCTAAATGTAATCACAGATATCCTTGTAAGAGATAGGCCAAGGAAGATTTGACTACAGTATAGGAAAAAAAGATGTGACCACAGAAGCAGAGATTGGAGTAAGGAAGCCAGGAGCCTGGAGCCAGAAATGACAATTAAAAAAAAAAAGAAAAAGAAATGACAATAGCTTCTAAAAGTAGAAGTAAGGATGGGATTCTTCCCTCCAGAAGGAACCAGCCCTACAGACACCTTGATTTTAGCCCCTTTAGACTCATTTTGGACTTCTGATCTCTAGAACTAAAAGAGGATAAATTTGTGTTGCTTTATTAAATTTGTGGTAATTTGTTATAGCATCTACAAGAAACTGATAAAAATCTATAAAAAGGAGTTTCAATTAAGTGACCCCCAAGAACTTTCTATAATTTGAGAAAACTGCTCTGCACTGTCAGCTGTGTGAATTTTTATTTTTAAGCATTTTTATAGGCATAACTTAAAGAAAATCATCTTTCATTAGTTATTGGAGAGGTGACATTCTTTGTTGTAGTTAGTCTGTTGGGTATTAGCATCAAAAGGCAGCAAACATGAGGGGAGATAATTCTTTTAGTTTCCTTTACCAAGTTGAAGGAAAATGTTATGTTGTTGATTTCTATGTTTGAATAACCAATTAGAAATTCAAAACACAAGAATCTTGCAGAAATCAGCTGCCAGATTTATTAATCTATCTGAAAATAAAAATACAACCAAACAAAAAGTAGAATAAGAACAGAACCAAAAAAAAAAAATTTAGATACATTTCCCAAGAATTTATAATGCAATGTCTTGAACCCTTCTGTATGAGAAATATACTTAATGTTGGCCAATTACTTACTTCATTCAGTGAGTTAGTACCGTAAACAGCAAAATATATAATTTGTCCTTAAATATTATATAATCAATACCAATTCTTCCTTGATTCCTTAAAATAACTCATAGCCCAATTTTCTCACTGTCAGACTAGAACTAGAAGTTTTAAAAGAATAAAAGAAAAAGAGAGAAGAAAAAGAATACTCAATATAATTTTCATTTAGATCATATTTTAAGGACCCACTTTCAATTTCTCCTTCAATTTCTCCAAATGTGTCAATTCTCTTTCCAGTAAAACTTTAGCAGAATATTTTAAAATCTGTTTTTATTCTACGTGCTGTAAATGGCCACATGAGCAAAGTGGGGGAAAAAAGTTCTGATTTTTAAGGCATATTTATTAGCCCATAATGGGCCTAATGCTATATAATGTAAATGTAGAACAAGCATTGAAATCACAGGTTACATAGATATGTTGAAATTAGAATATGTTTTTTTTTTCTTTTGTAGGATTAAATGTGAGTAGTATTGATTATGGTATGTGGGTTTCCCAATAACTGTTCAATTTAAAGACATGAGTTGTGATCCATGACATGTTGGAAAATGGGTAGCCAGGAGATCATCTTTCAACAATTTTTCCTGTGTTCATTATGAAAAGCTTTTATAAGTCGATTTTGGCTTTGTGTTTAGGACTTTTTAAAAAATTTTGCTACTGACTCTAAAAATTTTTGTTCTTCTGGGATATTGATGGAGTGAACAAAATTCGTGTTTCTTGCTTGAATCACTTTAGCAAGCTCTTCAGAGATACTGTAACACCATTTACTTATGGTTTCGTTATACCCTGCTTTCAGTATTTTCTCCAAATGCAAAACAAAACCAAAACAAAAACCTTTGAAACTTTAAATCTTTAAATCTTCTTTCAAACAATCCAATCACATTTACACGAGTGTCCAAAACAAGATGATGGATAGTACCAGTGCCAGCACTATGTCATACAGCAACGTCCTCATATTCTTTGACAGTTTGTAAATAATTTTCCATTTCACCAAAAGTTACAAAATTTTCCACAGTTTCCCTTAGCAAGCTGAAGCTTACTCTTCATTTTGTCAATGTGCATAAAAGCTGCTTATAGCATACCATGGCATAAGCTATTTTTTAAGCAATAAATGGTTCGAGTCATCTATTTTGTCCTGAAATACTATCTGTAGTTAACTGCATTGCTTATAAATGGTCATAGTAAATTCAGCATGAAAGAGAATATTACAGAAAAGACAGCAGCAGAAGCATTAGCATTATCTAATATTTATATATGTTTCAACATAACACAGCAGTAAAAGGTTTAAATGCATATCAATGGGTACCATGTCTAAAAATTACTATAGTACCTATTTAGTGTATTGGATATTTTTCTTAAGGAGTGCTTGCTGTATCTAGAACAGCATATTATATGATTTAGTACAGTTAATTCTTATTGATTAAATAATATTTTTATGTACTGAAGGAAGCGAAAGGAGACAGATATTTTTTGCTTCATTGTGATCCCAGATTTAACATTTAAATGAAGATCTCAAAGGACCATGAAAAATATCATTATTTAACTGAAATGAGCTTCAAAATACTTTAACAACAGTATGATTTGTATCTAAAGAGCAAGGTGGCACCAGATACGTATACTGCTACTGGCCTGTGACTCAGTTTGGAGCCAGAGTCCAAAATTGTGCCCCTCATTTACAGTCATGGTGATTACTCAACTTCAGAGAGAATTACCCATTTTATGGTTACCCTCTATGAGTCATATATAAAGCAAAACGAAACAAAAAGCAGCAAATGCAATCTCTAGATACCTTTTTACAAGAGGTGCAAAAACAGTCATTTCTAACAATTAAACTGCCTTTTACAGTAGTTTTTTTTTTTTTGTACACCTTGCAGAGACTCAGAAATGATAGGGGAAAATGCCCAAGGCAAATAGTCTCCAAGTGGATATTTACACAATGTGAATTAACTGTGTACTATAGACACCCAGAGGAAATGAACATTTTCTAGGTTGTTATGAAATCAAATCAACATGATAGAGCTTCATCATACTTAAAACCTGTAGGACCCCATCCCAAGCCTAAGTAAAAAGTAATCCCCTAATCCCCCCTCCCATTCACCCATTACCTTCCTGTTACACAGAATAAATGTTTAGATTACTCCCACCCACCCTCAAATAAAGTGCACAGTCCATGGCAGACCATAGAATAATGCAACAGGAAAAGCCCCTTTTTGTGTATTATTATTTAAAAATAAAATACAAACAACAAAAATCAGACAAAGATTGAAGAGAATTCAGAGATTCTCTGCATCTTGCAAAAGAGGAGAGGCGCGAGGAGGCCCTTGACTGTCACTTGTGTTAATACACGTAGCCTTCGTTATAGGGGTGAGGGTTGCAGCAGCCCCCTTCTGGCATATAGGCCATGCTCTCGTCAAAGTGCGACAGAGGCACCGTGTCCTCTTCGTTGATATGACGCTCCATGTCTGTCTTCAGCAGTGGGCGCTGATTATCTGGAAAGGCCATGGAGAAGAGGGCTTCTGGATCACATACAAATTTGTAGACGTATCTCTCTCCAGCCACCTAAGGGAAACATGGAAGAGAAATCCCATCCTTATGTGCAGTGCCGGATGGTAACTAGACTTAGTGTGGTGAGTATTTCGCAAGAGATACAAATATCCAATCATTGTGTTGTACACCTGAAACTAATGTGAGGTTGTTCTGTCAACTACATCTCAGCTTAAAAGAAACCAACAACTCATCTTCACCATCCCAGATTGGAAGGGCAGAGAAAGAAATAAACAAAAACATGATTTAATACTCCAGAAAGGATGAATAACAAAAGAAGAAGCAATTCACTATTAACAGATAGAAAAAAAATCCTCACTTTGTGGGATGAACTATGGTTCAATCGAGGGAAATGCAAAATTTGATCTTGAGTAATAATTACATTCATTCCAGATATAGCTAGAAAGCTTAGCAGTTTGCTTGTTTTCATGTAAGTGTAAACTTACATTGCTATTTGGGGGAAAAAAAAATCAATGATTTCATGCAGGCATCTTCACATTACAATTTTTCCCCCTCTGTTTGTAAAGGTAATATCTATAGTACTTATAAAATAACCAGGCCTTTAAAGTGTAGTGTCTCCCTCTTAACATTGTATTTCTGAAACTGTAGAAAAACTAAACTTCCAAACCTTAGAAGAAAAATGTATCGTGTTCCTAATAAGACTAGACTAGTGATTCACTGATTTGCAGGGTGAACTGTTTTTTTTCTTTCTTTTTTATTTTTTTGCACTGTATATTCTCACTTGAAAAAAAAGATACATAGCCTTATTTAAACGAAAGATGGATCAAGAGGGCAGCATTATCCTGGGTACATCACTTTTAAAAATAAAAGCAAGATGCCTTAGACAGAAGTTAAGGATGTATATAAAGTGTCAAATTGAAGTAAGAGGTGTAAAAAAGTGAAAGGAATTTAAAATACACAATGCACAGGGAGGAAATGAAAAAAAGAAATGTGACAGCTGCCTGAAATAAAGGAGAAGTGGCGTAATTTGTAGGAAATAACATGTCCCAAACTTAAATTTTGAAGAGTAATGCTTCTCTAGGAAATTATAAACAATTGAGTGGAACAAATACAGCCCTGCCTCCGCTGACATTAATAGACAATGCTGAGCTTCTCAAAAACCCACGGGGGTTGGGCGGGGCGGGAGTGGATGAATACAGTTCTTTGTATTAAGTTTGGCAGTAACTTTTTGTGTGTATGTAGAGTTCAGTAATTTTAGAAAGGTGAAAATTACTCAACTCCTCTGCTACTTGCTGTGTGATGTGGGGGTATGGTGAGTTCATAGTTTATAAACTATCTGTGCATGTTTGGGAAGAGAAAAAAAAAATACCAAAGAGCACTGCTGTTCTGGACTCAGATTTAGAATGTTTTTTGCCCTGGATTTTTTTTACCCTGTAAGAGGAATCAACTTAGAGAATTCAAATACTCTGAATATCCTTAGGCTTGAAAACAGCCAAGACTTAGTTTTTATGAATTTGGACATGTTTCTTAAACTGCCCCCAGTTCCCTTTTTTTTTTTGTGAAATGGAGTCAGGAATGGCTCCTTGGAAAGCCTGTTGCAAGAGTAAGATGGAAGTCTGTAGCACAGGGCATGGCAAACAGAGGAGTCTGGCATAAATTTATTCACTTTAGTCCTTTATAAAAAGGAAATTAAGTTCGTAAAGGTGAAATGGTGAAACTGCCATAAAAGTAAAAATAGACCATATCAGAAACAAAGCTTAACTATACTAAATCCTCGCTTTCCGTTTTTCTTTGTTCAAAGCATTTTGAGAATAAAAATAAAATAAATGGCCTGCATACCTCAGAGCATTTAATAACCTGCTTTGTTTTGTCTGCAGCCGCTGAGAAGGAGGCATTTGCTTTAGGATACTGGAAGTTTTTTTGTACAACCTGTTGCTATTGGTTATAATTAGAAATGATTCGATAAATCACTGTGGGGAATTAAAATGTATAATATGCACTCAAGATTATAAAACCTCTTAAGGACTCTGCCTTGACTCACTGTTTTATTTTCCTTACAGTAAACATATTTAGGGCTACTACTATAATTATTGGACTATGTTAAATGCCACAAAGTTTAGAACAAGGGCTGATAACCAACCAAGGGACAGAACGGCTTCTGTTATTCAGTTACAATATGGAAAATGCTATACATTCAGTATACACTGCTATACATTCAGTATAAATTGCAATGCTTAGATAGATAAAACATGAATTTTGAAAGACTAGCTATTTAAATTATGTGTTAACTTTTAAAATTTCAGAAGTAATACAGGGATATTGGAAGAAAATTTTAAATTACAGATTAAGCCAAAAGACATAATAATCTGATTATATCAACCAGAAATAACCAATGCTTAAATGTTTGTATATACTTTTCCCATCATTTCTAAATTTTGAAATTCATACATGTACTGTCTATAAGGTATAATGATCATTACTTCATTTCTTATTTCTTTCATAACTACTAAAATAATCAGGGTTTCTTTGATGTTTAGATCCACTTGGGTTTTATTTTATTCTCTAACCTTTCCATTTTATTTCCTTTTAATACACCACATACACACAGAGTTTTAAGTTCATGAACAAGCGTGGTCAGATAAACACTTTCCCCATACATTAAAGTATATAATTCTACATCAGAGTTTTTTTTTTTTTTTTAAAGAACTGCATAATTTTCCTCTGAATGACTATACTAGAACTTACTTAACCATTATATTAACAGGTAAAGATAAGATGGCAGGACATTCTAAAAAGAGTGAAGCAATGAGAGAGTCACAGGTGTGTCAGAGAGTAGCAAGTAGAATGGCTCAACATGTGGAAGGATGAATAAGTATATGTACGTCTGTAAAAATTGTCCAAAGTCTTGATTGTTGTGCTAGTTATAAGTAGACTTCAACTTTTGCATTTTTTACCTTTAAACGACCTGGTTTTCCTTATATCATATGCAATACCCCAAAAGGCCTGTGATGTACAACATTTTGCTCTCCTATATTAGCTGACAAATAAATAGTTGCTAATAGTTTCCTTTGGCAATTACAGCCTAATAGAAAAAACGTGAGAAGCCACAACATTTTTCTTTGTTTTTTCAACATCTATGCTGTCATTTGACTATTTGATAGCATCTTGCCTTATTAATTTATTAAATAAAGAGGTAAATAAATAGGATATGTGATAACTGGATAAATAAATAGGAACATGGAAGTGGTGTTATCAGTAATAAGCATAAGTTTGAACACCTTTGAGAATATTTAAGACCAGACATGTCATCCCGCAGGTACCCCCTCAAACACTGTGTCTAAAACCTGAGATATGATTGACATTTTATGATACTTTTTAGCTCTCTGTGACTCCTCCATTTAGTAAGAGACTTACTGGTCAAGACACACAAGCTAAATATGCCTTGGCTTCAGGGTGTGAGATGCATTCACAGCTACCACCAGGTACAATGCAAGTGTCTCAAGTACATTATTTCATTTAATAATCGCAGCAGCTTCACGAGGTAAGAATACCATTGCTTAGTAGCAGAAGAATCCGTTCAAAAAGGTGATCTAATGAGAATGTAGCATGCAAACCAAAGTCATGACTGCATTTGGTGTAACACGGCCCAGGGGACCAGCAGAGCACCTACTGTGCCAGCCCACTTGATGTGCCCAATTAGGAAGATGGTGATGAAAATGAAAAGAATGGGATGTATGTGAAAGGGGTTGGCTGCAAATGGGAGTGGTGGATGAGACAAAGGGAGGAATTAAAAAAGACTCCAGGGTTGAGATGGAGAAGACAGAGCAGGTAGTAACTGGTTTTACATTTTGAAGGTGAGATTCAGGGAAATAGGAAGCAATTAAGAACCTAATTCAGCCTTATCTTTTAAGAATCTTTGAAGTTCTAACTTCCAGGCTGGCCAACTCCAGAGCACAGATTCCCTTTGGTCTAGAAAACTCAATGATGCTGTTTCCCTGTCTTCTAGTAAGTTTCATGGACCAACTGGTCTAGTTTTTCTTGGCAGAACCATGGTGACATAAAACTATGCCACAATCTGTAATATACGTCTGTGTCCCCTCAAATGAACAAAGGACGCATAATAAAACTATAATGTAATATTCACGATGAATAAATCCTAAACGTTGTTCACAGTCAAGACTATTAGATCAAATATGCATGCAAAGCTGAAGGATGTAGCAATAACAAATACCCAAATGTTTTATCTTTATTTATTCATTTATTCATTACCTTCTTCAAAATTTTTATATTTTGTTCTAGGTGTAATTCATTTGTTTTATCTCACACCTTTTAAAAAAGCTACCTGGAAATATTAAGAGACACTCATTTGAAATAAAATAAATTTAACTTCATTATACCAATGAAATAAGATCAAATACTTATTTTTAATCAATGGTTTAAGATGTTAAGCTGTCAAGTAATGAAATCAGCCAAGAAAAAATGTTTTTCAGAATGAGAACAAGCAATGTTCTGAATGTTTTAAGAACCAGAACAAGAGGGAAAAGGTAATAATTCAGTTAGTATTCAAAATTATATTCTTGTGGAGAATGTAGCAAAATATCAACAACTTCTGGGGATATATGCTTGCCATATTAGTACTAAAACAACATTTTTTCTACCAAACACAGGAAAGTGGGGACTTCCAGAAAGTCTACTACTTTGTATATGATATTATTACACATTTGTCTATAATGCCCATGAATTTATAAACAGAAAGGCTTGTAATAACAAAACAAACAGCTAAGCATATGTTAAATTGGGTGAAAACCTTGCTTCAGCAGTGTAATGATATGTGGCTTTAAAGTATGACATGCAGATGAATGTGTAACATTTCAATGAATTTTAATGCTGTATTAGCTGCTCACCTTTTGCATGATTCCTTTCTCATAATAATAGCGGAGTGAACGGCTAAGTTTATCATAGTTCATAGCTGGCCTGTTTTTCTGAATGCCCCAACGCCGGGCCACCTGCCACCAAAACAGAATTACATTGTAGTGTTAAGTATAAACTTATCAACATATCTCATAAAAATTAGTTAATTCATTAATTACTTCCAAACACTCTAAAACACATCCAAATCAAAAACATAAGTAAAGACACAAAAGCTATCATGATCTGCATATCCTATGTCCTGGTTTGCTTTCTAAACCAGGCCTTCAGTGATCATTCTGAAGCATCACAATAGAATTCTTTGTCACTACTGTTTTAGATACAAAATTAAATGGAAATAAGGGAATGTATTTACAACAGTAATGAACAGGCTGCAATTCACCAAAATGAGGCATGCTTCGCATTCTGAGGTACGCTGTCTGTTTTTTCCTTCTTATTTTTTCTTTTCAGATAAAATCTATAGATCAAGAGCAGCTTCGTGATCTCTTTGTAAAGGTGTTTTTTAGGTTATGATAAACCAAAGGAAAATAGATATCCTGCATGACACTGAATAAAAGAGTGAGCAAGTGGCACAGTGTGTACAGCAGAGGAAACAGTGCACCAATTAGTAAGCTGACTGCAAAAAATTTTTATTGCCTGAAGCAGCATCAGAATAAAATTGAAGCCAATACTACACTGGGGAATTAAGCATTCATTTAAAGAACAGTAATCAGATGCTAAAAATAAGAAGGTCACCATGTATATGAGTCCACAGACAAAAATCTCTAAAGCAGAATATCCACTTTTGTTGTTTAGTGCACAATCTCCGAGCTTTTTTTTTTTTTTTTTTCTTTTTGCGGTACGCGGGCCTCTCACTGTTGTGGCCTCTCCCGTTGCGGAGCACAGGCTCCGGACGCGCAGGCCCAGCGGCCATGGCTCACGGGCCCAGCCGCTCCGCGGCATATGGGATCCTCCCAGACCGGGGCACGAACCCGCATCCCCTGCATCGGCAGGCGGACTCTCAACCACTGCGCCACCAGGGAGGCCCTCTCCGAGCTTTTTATAATGTGGCTTTGAAGGAGCAACTTTTCTGACAAAGAGAGAGAATTCTTCAACAGAGCTTCAGCAAAACCTCCTTCCTCAACATATCTGTATCCCCTACCTCACCACTACCCTGGCTAGCTGCAGCCTTATCCAGAACAGGGTGGCCTGCTTCTATGACCCCAGCTAAAGTCACCTTCGCATTAATTTCCACTTTTGCTTCATCTGAGCAGAAATTGCAGCTGCCATGCATACCTAAGTAACCCTGAGAGCATTTTTAAATAGGGTTAGAGTTTTCCTTCATGTTCACAGAATTCCAAGTTGTTGCTACGTGTAATATACTAAAACAGAATGCTTTGCAAAGAGATCATTCTGTCTCTCTCTACTTCATTAGCAAAAACCTTTCCCTAGGGTTTTTTTCTTTCTCTTTTAAAAATACTGATCCTTGCTATTTTCTCTCTCACTAATTTCTACTTCCTGAATGAAGATACAATGTAATTTAGTCACATATATCAGTATAATTTTTTAAGAGCAGAGAGATGTAATGTCACAGGGACGTGACTATATGTCAAAACAGAGTCACCGTGACAGGTACATCTTAAAGTTCCAAAGATAAACTTCTTTTTAATGTAAATGTTCTAAGCAATAGCAAAATGGGCGGATGGCAATAAGAAGTGAAAGCAATAATTTCTAAATAAAATGTCTTTTAAAAAGCTAACAATGGGGCTTCCCTGGTGGCGCAGTGGTTGAGAGTCCGCCTGCCGATGCAGGGGACACGAGTTCATGCCCCGGTCTGGGAAGATCCCACATGCCGCGGAGCGGCTGGGCCCATGAGCCATGGCCGCTGAGCCTGTGCATCTGGAGCCTGTGCTCCGCAACGGGAGGGGCCACAAAGGTGAGAGGCCCGCGTACCGCAAAAAAAAAAAAAAGCTAACAATGGACATCAGTGAATCTTTAATAGACATGACAACTGAACAGCCTGCAAAACTGGAGGGGATGTGAAAATAAATTATTAGTATCTCCTGAAACGGAACAACGATTTCTGAACACTTACGCATTTGTAAGTGATACTTTTCTAGAGGCTCACCAGGAGACACCTAGAAAGTAAAATACCTGCAACAAACTTCAAGACAACACAGTGGAAGTCTTTGGGGAGAGGAAGATGTTTTTTTAATACCATAAGCAGAGTTTGACTTTTATGATGCCAGTTAATTCTCAGCACCATGGGTATCAGTAGACATTTTAAAACAATCAAATTTATTCTTAGAGCTGTTTCAATATCACATTCATTATAAAGTTGAGGGAAATGGGACATACTCATATGCCTGGGAGATGCAGACAAGTTGTGCAAGATGAAGGAATAAGATACAGAAATCTGTTGTACAGCACTGTTCCTACAGTTAAAGATACTGGATTGAACGTGTAAAAAGTTGATAAGAAGATAGATCCCATGTTGTGTTCCTATCATGATAAAAATTTTTTAAAAGATTGAAACTTGGGCTTCCCTGGTGGCGCAGTCGTTGCGAGTCCGCCTGCTGATGCAGGGGACATGGGTTCGTGCCCCGGTCCGGGAAGATCCCACGTGCCGCGGAGCGGCTGGGCCCATGAGCCATGGCCGCTGAGCCTGCACGTCCGGAGCCTGTGCTCCACAACGGGAGAGGCCACAACAGTGAGAGGCCCACGTACCGCAAAAAACAAAACAAAACAAAAGATTGCAACTTAAAATTAACAGATAATATAAATAATTTCCAGGATAGGTTAGACCATCCAACAACTAAGAAAGTCCGTTCAGCCCTCACATATGACCCATCAATCACCACTATATCCAGCGCCACTAAAAGCCAAGGTACCAAACGTAAAACAGATAGCTAGTGGGAAGCAGCCGCATAGCACAGGGAGATAAGCTCAGTGCTTTGTGACCACCTAGAGGGGCGGGATAGGGAGGGTGGGAGGGAGACGCAAGAGGGAGGAGATATGCGGATATATGTATACATATAGCTGATTCACTTTGTTATACAGCAGAAACTAACACACCATTGTAAAGCAATTATACTCCAATAAAGATGTTAAAAAAAAAACACCAAGGTACCATTTTCAACATGGAGTGGGTACGATGGTGGCAATACTTCCAGTAACTTCCTTTTAACACTCCTTCAAAAGAAAACTTTGGCTGTTAATGAGGAGAGTGAAAAGATCTCTATAGCACTCTAGCATTTACCCTTATTACCAAGTGAATTAAACAGGAAAACACAATCGTTCAATTATTATTCAATTTATTTTTAAAAATCAAGCTTGAATATGCAACAGTAAACCTAGAAACCACAATCAGGGCCTGGCTATCAGACTTCTCGATAATTCTTCAGCTCAACAAGCTTGAATATTATCAGAAGACTTCTCCTCTGCATCCTACAGATGCTTCACTATGTCAGTAACTGTTCCCTGGAACAATTCCCCAGAACCCATGATGAATTAAAAAATAACATCCCGTTTTCTCAAATATCTCAAAAAGAGAGATGTTAAAGATTATGTGCTTGCTAAAGTTATCCAAACACACTGAGCAGATAATCAGCGCAAGACTGCAGTCTCACTCAGTATCATTTTAAACCGCAAGAGGAAATACAAAAAGTGGAACTCATGAGTAATTCCAACAAGGATGGCTTCAGAGCCACCTTTCATGAGCTGTGCTGTCACAGACCCTCAATTAACTGCTGTGTAGTTGAAAGAAGAGGGTGACCGTGGGCCACAGAGACTAAAGAAATTTCACAAACATTTTCCAAAGAAGAAATTTAAACATAAGCAGCACAGTCATTGCCTGATGGAAGCAATTGTAGCAGTGAGCAATGCAGCAATCAGAAATGGAATGTTTCATTTTGAACAAAGGGCCTTAGGAGACATTGAGTGCTTATTGCACAATTGCCAGGGAGTTAGGCTGACTCTGAATTCCCCTGTCCTTTTTTACTTTCTGAGTCTGATACAGAAAAGGTGTCTAAATGTTGGTTTGTTGTATGGAACAGAAGTAATTGTATTCCTTCCTGGCATTAAAAAAAAAAAATCACAGAAACTCACAATTTGATGTAACTTAATGGGTCCCCTGGTCAAGTCTCCTATTCTACTTGTTCAAACATGATCAGCTTAAAAATCAACAATTGCTATATAAAGAACTTAATCACGTGCCTAAGTATTTTTACACTTCTGAGTGGATCAATAATCACTGACATAATTCAGTAATTTCCCCTATCTTAACAGATAGATGGCAAAAATAAAAATTGTTTCTGCTCACTTTATTTTAATCACAGATGGATGGAAGTAATTGATATAAACCCCTGTTGAATGTCCTCAGTTCTAGCATGAACCAACTCTTGCAGAGATTATTAACATCTTTCATGAGGTGAAGAGCACACATTCCCATCATGTTAAAGGGCTTTCAAATTACTTTACGCTAAGTGTTTCTAGTCTCAATTTTTAGTGCTTCACATTTTTGCGGTTCTTTCACTTATATCATTTAAGTACACCTACATAAAAAATGAATTTCTTTTGACAGCCAAATTAAGTTTTAGATGCAGTACAAAATTCAAACAGCCAAACATTTAGCCTATACTCAGTAATGGATACTTTGAATTTCTGATTTAACTTGAGCCCTCAAATGCTACCAGCGTATTGATGTAACCCGGAGTACACTTAATTGTGCTAACCATCTCCTCTGATTTCATACTTTATTTAATACATATTCCAATCGGATAATCTCTTAAATCTTAATAAGTAATGTCACCTTATCTTCTGGATATCAAATTAGGACACGTTATCCGATTATGATTAAATACATGGTCTCATAGAGCAGAAAATGCAAGATGTATAGGCCCATTAGCCTAGTCTAGGTTGTAGATGTCTAGTCTACGTGAAACTAATCACTTTGAGTTAAAAAATAGCTGGATATCTCTCTCTGAATTTTTTGACTTTTCTGAGGTGTTTAGATCCTATAGCCAATATGATAAGTCATAGGCATGTTAGCTAAAAGTCTTCCATTGCTTTCTCAGCTAATGTAAACTGAAGTCAATTTTAACAGCAGCAGAGAAAGCATCTTTAATAAGACACAAACATTTCATATAAAAGTCACCTCTCTTTTGAGGTCCAAAATGCTATTTGGTAGGTTATGTTGTAATAATAATAGTAGGCTTGGGACTTCCCTGGTGGTCCAGTGGTAAGGAATCTTCTTGCCAATGAAGGGGACGCGGCTTCGGTCCCTGGTTGGGGAACTAAGATCCCACATGCCGTGGGGCAACTAAGCCCGTGTGCCACAACTATTGAGCTCATGCACCTCAACGAGAGAGAGAAAACCTGCATGCCACAACTAGAGAGAAACCCGAGCACGGCAACGGAGAGACCGCCCCGTAATGAAAAGATCCTGCATGCCTCAACCAAAAAAAGAAAGAAAAAAGTAGGCTTAAGCCTAAAGTTAGTCCTGGGAAGAATAAAAATTGAACTGAGAGGTTTTTCAGGAAAACACTCCATTGGTATGTGCATGGGGGAGGGTTGGAGGAAGTAAGACAGCTGAACAGAATGAAAGGTGTTCCATTTACCTGTATTATCTCTATCCAGAGTCTTCTTAGGTATGGTGACATTTTAAACTTTATTCCTACCTTCCAAAGGAGCGTACACAGCCCAGCTGACTCAAAACAGGTGTCACCAATAATCAAAGGGAAACAATGGTCGTACAGGTCTGTGTCTCCTAAGAAACACTTAAGGAGTAAGAATTTCCCACTGTGGCCCTTGTGTGCCTTTATCGCCCACAGCTATGTCTCCCCTACACCCTCTTACACATGACTTTGTTCTCTAAATGTTCCTCTCTAACCCTCTTGACAAAAATCAAGACTGTCCAAATAATAACTGCTAATTCTCAAGAACAATTCCTCCATACCCAAAACTAGTTGAACTTTGATAGACATCTCCTCTCTTCCTCAAAGACCACCAAACATGCCCAACTTAGATGCACCTTTAGAGACTTCCCAAGCCCTGCTCTCTTGAATAAAGGATTATGCTAATAATCTGGTTGATTTCCTTCAATTCCTGTAGGATGGCATTCAACTGGAAAAAGTCTGCAACATATTCATGTCTTATTTTAAATATATTCCTGCTTTTTTTTTTTTGGCCCACCTTTTAATTCAAAATGTTTCCCTATAGTTTTAAAATTAAAAAATACTTCTTTGGCATATTAATCAAGTATATGTTTCCTTATATTAAAACATATCTGATCTTCCTAACTAGAATCTACTAAACTCACCTCTTCAGGCTCAATCAATTTAAATTCCATGCCTCTCCCAGTCCAGGCAATGAAATGGGAATTTGAAGGGTCGTCCAGAAGAGCTACCAAAAACTGCCAGAGCTGAAGTGATCCCCGCCGCTGGTACGTGGGTCCTTCCCGATACATTCCTGGCTCTTGTTTTATATCTCCTAAATTAAAAACATTTTAAGTTTCTATGATTAGCAATGATATTTACATAAAATTTATATTAAACCAATCACTAAAATGGTTACACCACAACCAATTTAAGGGTTTCTATGAAATATACTGTTACCATTAAATAGGGATTTAAAATAGGTAAAAGGGTGAATATCACCCAGGAATGTACAAATTTACACAACTGTATATATAAAGGTCACTATAAACGCACAAAGGGCAGAATAAATCCATGGATGTCATTTACTTATAAAAATGCTGTATAACTTTTTTTTCTTTAGATACTATTTTAAAAACTATCATACTTCTTTCCTTCATTGTTAATGCCATTACTTACTGCTCTAAGTAACAATGCAGAGGGAGTAATCAGTTTTAAGCTCTGTGCATTTTATTTGCACAAATTAAATTTTGCAATTTGTAAATACCTCATTGACCTGCACATGACAAACTAGTGAAAATTTTAATGCAAATACTTCAAAGCAAAGTTAATAGCATCTTAGACTCTGAGAGTTAAGTAAAAACTAGGACAATGTCATGGGTAATTCAGGGCATTCTGGATTACTGGTATACCATCTTTCTTCCACACCTTCACTGGCACTCTGCTTTCTCAACTGGCAGCAAATGAAAATTCTCTCATTTTTCCTTGTCTCTTGTTTGTATTGCACTTATTTGAGTTTAGCTTGCTATTCTTTTTCTAAAAGTCCAATTTTATAATGTTTATACACACACAAAAAAGAATACACCAGAGTTTTCTGTTATCTATATTTGTAAACAAGAAAGGTTTGTTTGTGCTACATTTATTTGTTATTCATACAAAGTGTAAAAAACTCTATTAAATAGATTACAGCAGCAAAGGTGTTAGTTTCCAATTCTTTGGAATATCTGGCCAGATATTTTGATTTTACCAAAAAACAAACAAACCAAAAAAAAAAAACCACAACTCAGTTTCATGACTACTGATTATTTACTTCTATCTCCAGCAAACTGTCTCAAAAATATGTGGAATGGGCTTCCCTGGTGGCGCAGTGGTTAAGAGTCTGCCTGCCGATGCAGGGGACATGGGTTCATGCCCCGGTCCGGGAGGATCCCACATGCCGCGGAGCAGCTGGGCCCGTGAGCCATGGCCGCTGGGCCTGCGCGTCTGGAGCCTGTGCTCCGCAGCTGGAGAGGCCACAACAGTGAGAGGCCCGTGTACCGCAAAAAAAAAAAAAAAAAAAAAAAAAAAAATGTGGAATTAGTCACATTGGGGATTGAATGTCTAGGGCCCTACAAGCATATCACTATTAATGCATGACTTTCTCTCCTTCACTAAAAAAACAATTGAGACAGAATATATTCGAGCCGATCTTCTGACATTAAGTGTGAATTATAAACCAGACTGAATCACGAGCTTTTAAAAAATTTCCTTTGGTCAAGAGACAGAAATACACCTCTTAAAATAATTACAGAAAGAACACTTTAAAAACCTAAACCAGGGCTTCCCTGGTGGCGCAGTGGTTGAGACTCCACCTGCCGATGCAGGGGACACGGGTTCGTGCCCCGGTCCGGGAAGATCCCACATGCCGCAGAGCGGCTGGGCCCGTGAGCCATGGCCGCTGAGCCTGCACGTCCAGAGCCTGTGCTCCGCAACGGGAGAGGCCACAACAGTGAGAGGCCCGCGTACCTAAACCAAAATAAATTCACTCAACAGCTGCTAAAAATCATTATGTTGTTTTGGTCTAAACTAGAAAATATAGAAGTGTCTCTTCATACTGATTTCAATGACAGGTTTATGTATCTCAGTTTTTCCTTCTGAGATTTAGAAATTTTCATGGGGGTAACTGAGAAATTATGCAGATAGAGTGAAACACTGTCAGATTCAGATTTTCTAACCTTTAGATTGCTTCTGCCTATAAATGTAACTGATCATACTGGCCTTGTACAATGAAAAAATAACCCTTTGTTCTTCTTTCTTCTTGTTCTCTATTCCTTATAAAATGTAAGCCCAATACTATCTTCCCAAAAATATTTTCTTAGTATAAAATTGAGGAGTATTTAAAAGCCAAAGGGAAAAAATAATCAAGACAGTTAGCTTCCCCAAACATGTAAGTGACTTAGACTTTGCCCTGTTAGATTATATCATAATCCGGTCTACAGTTTTGAGCTATTTTCCTTCCTTATATGCCCATACTAATTATCGCAATTTCTTAAAATGTTAAGCTCACTAAGCATGAAAGAAACTGATGAAGGTCATGCCAAAAAGTAGACTTTATGCTTTATCTCAAGAGAAAAAGCTGGATTTTAAGGATTTTGATGTTCTGCGAATGATGCTAAAGAAAATAACACAGATCACACCTCTGAAACTCAAAGGTTAAAAGTAACATCTAGGGCTTCCCTGGTGGCGCAGTGGTTGAGAATCTGCCTGCTAATGCAGGGGACACGGGTTCGAGCCCTGGTCTGGGAGGATCCCACATGCCGCGGAGCAACTAGGCCCGTGAGCCACGACTACTGAGCCTGCGCGTCTGGAGCCTGTGCTCCGCAACAAGAGGCCGCGATAGTGAGAGGCCCGCGCACCGCGATGAAGAGTGGCCCCCGCTTGCCACAACTAGAGAAAGCCCTTGCACAGAAATGAAGACGCAACACAGCAAAAATAAACAAATTAATTAATAAAAACTCCTACCCCCAACATCTTAAAAAAAAAAAAAAAAAAGTAACATCTATTATAGAGTAAGGCTGAAAAAGTGATCCCTATTGGAGTTTAACCCTGTGACCTTGGCATGAATTTAGCAGTGTAAAGGGAGGCTAAGGAAACAGATCTTCCCAAGACTTATATCACCCCTTCTGAAAAGTCTATGTGTAGCGAAAGCCTGGGGAACACAGTAGACTTCAAGCAGCTAATTAGAGACTGAGAAGCAATCTGCACATACACTTTGCTATTTAAATAATGACAATTAAAAACTCCTGAGAGGTACCCAGGCCATTACAGCCATGATCCCCAAAGTTTGTGCAATCAGCTAATCAGAGGGCCCCTGCTCATTTCCTGTTAAACAATCAAAGCAGGAAATATGGAGACCACTCTGAAGAACCACTAAGTCAATCAACTGTTCACTTTTTACCCAAGCCTCTGTGTAGATGCTGACTGCGGCCACGTTTGTCAAGAAAAGAAGATTCGGGGCTTCCCTGGTGGCGCAGTGGTTAAAAATCTGCCTGCCAATGCAGGGGACACGGGTTCGAGCCCTGGTCTGGGAAGATCCCACATGCCGCGGAGCAACTAAGCCCGTGAGCCACAACTACTGAGCCTGCGCGCCTGGGGCCTGTGCTCCGCAATGGGAGAGGCCGCGACAGTGAGAGGCCCGCGCACCGCGATGAAGAGTGGCCCCAGCTCGCCGCAACTGGAGAAGGCTGTTGCACAGAAACGAAGACCCAACACAGCCAAAAATAAAATATAAAATAAATAAATTTATAAAAAAAAAATAAAAAAAAATAAAAAAGAAAAGAAGATTCTAACTTGACACCCCTTTCTAACGTGGGGGGGGTGATATTTTCATTTTCATTGCCACAGCAAATGATATTAAAAGAGTGATGCTTTCCTAACTCCATCTGAAGCAATTACAAAGTAATGTCACATTAGTAACGAACATCTTCCCAGGGGAAAAACAAAAAAGGAAGACTCACAATCACTAACTAAATGGGCAGCTGTATTGCTCCTGTGTTCCATAATGCATCTTTTCGTGAACAATAAAAGGCAAGAGCCTGCATTAGTCATCCATGCATCCACAGTAGCATGCTTTCTTCTCTGCTTTGTTAATTACGGGATCAGCTCTCAATAAATCTTGAGCAACAAGCTGCATGTTCTCAGCCAGGCAATGGAAAGGGTCCTCTTATTCTACATAAAGCTCAGCAAGAATGATACTCTGTCTAACTCTAAAAATGGGATCTGTCACAGGACAAAAGAAAAAAGCTTCTTAATGGGCAAAGGAAAGGGAATTTATAAGAGGCAAAGTTTAGTGAGACTTGAGTGCATCGTAAGTGATGGGCATAAAAATCGTTAAGTAGCGATGTTGACTGCTTTCAGGAGAGGCGAAGGTGATCTCACCACACCCTCTTACAGAAATCAAAACTTGATACACAATGAAAAACCTACCATCGAATTTCTCTGGGACAACACAGGTGTCATCATAAAACTGCCTGGGGCCCTTTTCAAACATGCAGCCTGTGGGGGGAAATGAAATACATTTATTCATGACAGAAATAACACTCACAAATAAAATCAAAATATAACCATTAACACAAAAACGGAGGTAGAAAAGGACTCTTCTATTTTTCCACTCTGTGACCTTGGACACATTATTTAACCTCTGTGCCTCAGTCTCCTCATCTATAAAATGGGAATGATAATAAAGTATCTACCTTATAGGGTTGTTGTGAGGATTAAATGATTTAATATATGCAACTTTAGAACACTGCCTAGCACATGGTAATACATGAGAGTTAACAATTTATATTATTACTAACCGAAGCATAGAGCTTACATAAACACTGGCAAAGCTGGGATGTATAACGTATCATTTCCTTTTCCATTTTCTTCCAAGTTTTGTTATTCAACCAGATGAGAGGGAAATCAGAGTGAATTACTGTCATGTACCTTGCATTATGACCCTGATGAACTGAAACAGGTACGATTTTACCCCCTTACTTCTTTGGAGAAATATTTAGCTAGGTTAACTTTCTCATGTTTTCATCTTCAATAGCCAAGGCAGTTAAAAAAAACTTTCCCTTTTTGCTGTAACATAACTAACTCCATAGGAAAAATGCAAAATAAATTGACAGCTTTTCACAATCATTTTCTCCCCCAAATATCCTTGACTGTGGGACCTTCAATTAATTGCTGTTATCTTTCATGACCAGGAAGAAATTTCCCGTAGTTTAGTCACAGTTTTATTTCTCAAAAGTATTGGTCTCTGTGGTAGGTACATAATATTAAAAATAGCAACAATAATTATATTGCATTTGTGCAAAATTTTTGGTCTCATATTTTCTGGATTTACCATCTCATAATACTATCCTTTAAACATGGGGATTTACTTCTATTAATGTTATTTAAACAAAACAACGAATATTGGACTCAACCTAGAAGGATGGATCTAAGTCATTCACTGAAGATACATAGTGTTGACATCAAGGACCATGCATATAATTCCAGAAATACTTTAAAGGGGAGTCTTCTATCCAGATAAAATCATCTTCATTCATTACTTTGCAGGTATCATGCCTATTAGAACAAAACTTTCCCGCCACGTTTACCATAACACATCCACAACAGAAAACTCCTTTTCTAAGTCTCTTATGTGAAAGTCCATTCTTAACAATTACTTGTCCCAAAATGTAAAATCTAGGATATTTAAAGGTGAATGTATTTAAATCAATGGTGCTTTATTTCAAAACAGTGACTTAGGTCTCTAAAGCAAAACTGAAAATTCCTCAAAGATACATTTCAGTAGAAAGCAGTAAGGTAAGGTGATCTTATAAAAGCACATGTTCTCTTTCAAAAGGATGTAGTTGCTGGCAAAAAAGAACAGAGAAGTCCACTTTTCAGCTGTTTATATGCACATGACTCATGTTAACAACCAAATATAAGAGATCATGACCTGAAAAATCTTCCTTTTACTTTAAAAAGAAAAGTTCTAAAATAATGGTTTAGTGGACATAAGTGATTTTCCCCATGTGTAATATAATGATAATCTGACAGCATCCTTAGGATGTCCAATTATGTTGACAGGTATTTACAAGAATTTCAATAGTGGAAAACTTAACTTCTGTTCTGCTGGGATGAGCCAGGAAGCCTTCTTGCCTCATATAAATGGAGTGGCAGCTAGGCACTTCTGCAAGAGGAAACAACATCGGTCAAAGATGTCTGGAGCTGAAAATGTGCTGTTATCAGTGGACAGAGTGCAGAAAGGAAAAGTAACAGAAACTGACATGAGTCTCTTGAGGGGAACTTGTCAACACATAGTTAACATTTCAGGCAGGGCCCACACAAGAAACGTAAGGATGAGACGCATGCCATGGTGGATACTGATTCTCCTGAACAGGCAGGTGAATTCAAAGTTTTACCCACACCAACCTTACTAAAGTAAAGGTGGCTCTACCAGCAACCCTGCATAAATGCTACTGTGTCCTCAAACAGTGTCATGAGTTAAAAAATATTTCAGGACATGTATGGAATAACTTTGTATACTCAATGTCATCCAAAGCAAAGATCAATAAAAGACTCATTCATAGTTTATTTCATGAACAACTGGCTAGAAATTATTATGAGAAGACGAAATTGTTACATCTCTTAAAATTACTCCAGCCTAGTAAGGTGACTGCTCTTTTTTCTTCAGACAGAAACATGACTGGCTTTTCATTTTGTTAAGCTCACAGGTCAGATCCAAAAACAGTGAGGCTATAAAAGAGAAATCCAACAACTTCTGAGCAAACACCATTGTTACCTTAAGAGTGAGGCCTTGCCTGTGTGACCAAGTTAACTCATCCCTGAGAAAATAAAACTTGGTTAATGGTTAAGCTTGAGTCATAGTGATGGTTGTGTATCTAATGTGTTTAGTAGCTTTCGATATGGAGAAAAGGAAAGATATATTAGATTAAGAGACAAAAGATTAAAATTCAAGTCCTTCATTTACTACTAATAAAGCTACATGACTTTAGATAAGCCATTTTGTGTCTAAGTTTATATAAAACAAAGGGTTGGGTGAGATGTTATCTGAGTCTTTTATTGTCCCTAGTTATTTAACTCTGAATATAGAAGTTCACTCACATAACCAGAGGTCTATTCATGGTGAAGAGAGTGAAGTTTCAACCTCAAGACCCTCTACTTGCAAGAGCCCTACTGAAATCCTATGCCTAATTTTGTATATGTCATTTCCTTTTCTTTCTCTTTCAGAGGGTTCCCCAAATTTTATAAGTTTTAGGTACCAAAAACCTGGGCCCAACCTTACATATAACATATATAGGTTCCACAGGAATATATACACATGTGATTAAGTTGATTCTATCTTCTGTATGTATTACTTAAGTTTTTAAAACAACATGTACAAAAATAAATGTATAAAAGATATATGACGAGTGTCCTATTTAATATAAGAATACATCTTCCTTTCCACCACTTATAGTAAGCCCTTAACTTCTGAACAAGTAATAACATTTAAATGAATGGGAATCCAATGGCCCTTATCTCTCTTTAACTATCCATCTATAGACTTTCATGCTGTAATAGATAATGAGCACTATTTAGCCCAGATGTCATTCTTTCTTGGTCTGGAATGTTCCATTTTTAAAGTCTACCTGATGTTCTAAAATTTTTTCTAGTGATAAATATCAACCAAAATATGAGATATTATTTCACAGAAAAAAAGCTTATCTTATGTGGTTTTAGTCAAAAATAGCTTAATGGCGATCCCTAATAGCAGTAATATTGAAAAGTATGTGGCAATCAATGGCTTACAAGCCGAAAATACTGTAAAACTCATTTTCAAACACTTTATTACACTGCGCCTTCTTTCTATAAAGTATTATGTAGTATATAATTCTGACCCTACAGGGTTAAACTGTGCTTTCTGATATCAGTGCTTACAATAGGGTTGCAGTGGAGTTGATCTTCTGGGTTAACAAATGATTAGCAATGCATTTTATCCCAACTCTTTAACCGATGGTACTTCAAATTAATTTTTAATGTTATTTTGATTTATTACCAAGGCGTAAGTTCCCTCAGGCAGCTGGGCCTGGAAGGGAGAGTGTTAATGACTCTGCCATCAGCTCCCCAGCTGCTTAGAGGCAAGCATTTTGTTGTACCAATGTTGACACCCTGCCACAAAATACTTTTACTGACTGCTGCCCAGCTGGAGTGTGGCTGTAAAAACAGCTGGCTGGCTCTGGAGGCAGCTAGGAAATGTATAGGTTAAACTCTATTATATATTAAGTGTGACTAAATGTAGTTTCCTCCCCAAAGGGGGAGAAAAAGCGGAAGAAAGAAAATGCAAGCGTTTCTGAGAAACCCACTATTCAAAGTTGAAGGGTCGGCTTATAAAAGTGCCCTAACATCAGATGAAATAATCAAAATCCTGGAAAACTAGACATTTGACATCAAAGATAGGATTTGATGGATAATTTCACTAATACTCATGTCTATTGAACTAGCTGATTTATTGGTTTTTGTTGTACTTGCTCTGTAATATTATTCATAAATTCTACTTATTTTTCTATGATATTTAAAGTATACTGATTTAAAATTCATCATAAATTAATGACATAAAATATGGCTAATGCCAGAAACTCCATTACATTTCCAAAGGCTCAACTTGTGGTCTAAGTTCTAAACAAAAAAGCACTGAACAGCAATTTAGAAAAAAGTGCATACATGAGAACATATTTGTGATTATGCCAGTTCTTAATACTATTTATTACACCCCAGAGTAAATAAAATTAACATCTAGCTCTTGAAATTGAGACACTTGGCCAGCATTGTTTAAGTCCAGTCTATCTTTAAAATCGGTGTCCTCTATATGGTCCAGAGAAGCCTGAAAAAAATATGGCTAAGAGAAGTTTATTCCCCTAAAGTAACTAAAGTCATGTTATCCTAAAGTGATATCAGTTAATTTATGACCATCAGAGTGGGTCAGAGTCTAATCAAATTGTAGAAACATTTCCAAAGTGATTATTCAATCAAATGACTAACATGGTTAATTAGGAGCCATAAACATTGCTCTGAAGTTCATCAAAGTAATGACTTGCCCAGAAAAATTACTGCTAATTAAATTGCCTGCTGCTTTCATTTCTACCTTATCTAATAAAAAATCCAACCAATGAAGTTTGGCATTACATTTTAACTTTTGCTAAATGCTCAACTCAGATCCAAACTAGCTAAGTGGTGATTTCAAAGGGAAATGTTTTGTAGCAGGGAATGGAGGCATTTCATACGTATTCGTTTATGTTTATCCATGAAATAAAACTTACATAATTCAGTGACAATAATAAGCTGCAGTTTATCCTATTCACAAACGTTAAGATGAGAGCATATTTACACTGTCTCAATATGCATCCATAATTATCATCTTAGGATCATTAGTATGGCAGTGATTACAAACATTCACCTTGTCATCTAAGAGACCTGGTTTTGAATCTCAGTTCTGATATTTTATGGGAGTATAACATTTTGTTAGTTATTTAACACCTCTTAACTCTCAACCTCCACATCTGTAAAATGGGAATAACGGTGATTTCCTTCAAAGGGTTTTTGGAAGACCATATGGAGTAAGCCACAGGCAACATTCTGCCCACTTTCTGCTAACACTGAGGATTCAATATAAGGTACTTATTATTATTATTATTATTATTATTATTTTTTTTTTGCAGTACATGGGCCTCTCACTGTTGTGGCCTCTCCCGTTGCGGAGCACAGGCTCCAGACGCACAGGCCCAATGGCCATGGCTCACGGGCCCAGCCGCTCCGCGGCATGTGGGATCTTCCCGGACCGGGGCACGAACCCGTGTCGCCTGCATTGGCAGGTGGACTCTCAACCACTGCACCACCAGGGAAGCCCCTAAGGTACTTATTATTAACAGAATCTATTTTTAAGTCAACCTCACAAGTATTTAAACTGTGTGAATCACTGTACTTAAAACCAGAAATAATTACATATCAAAATTACTTTTGTAACTTAATTTGCTATTCTTAAATCATGTATCTATTGAGATGGTTGACATTGCTTATTCGTGTACTTATTCAGTAGTATTCTTCATAAATCTATTAACCTATGATATTTAAAATATACTGATTTTAAATTCATTATAAATTTATGATTTATAAGGTTTAAGTGAGAAGCTCCATTATATTTTCAGAATATTTGGAGGTACCTCTTTTGAGCTTCTTTTTACAGTATTACTCCCTGATATTTGATGCTAAATGGCTTTAGTCTAAAAAGTTTTAAATTCAATCTGTAAATTGAATTATATATATTTAATTTAGGGTAAAGGATTTTTTTTTATTATTTGGAAACTTATGGATCAAAGAGCTCTTCAGCATGACCTTAGGACGGGGCCAAATCAGTTTGCAGAAACTAAACTGCCTATAATTTGTCACAGATGAGTTTATGGTGATGAAAGCTGATCTAATATGCTGCAAAAATTCAAAGCAGCAAAGCACTGTTGTCATTTTAATGCGCTAGTCATAGTCACTGTGGCAGAAGTTAAGAAGACGTAAACTAACACACTAAACTACCTGATTTGATTAGTCTTCACCTTTAGTAACGCAGTTAAAATTTCCTTTAAATTAAGATAAGCAAGTATGAAACTAAAAA
This sequence comes from Mesoplodon mirus, assembly GCF_964341445.2. Taxonomy (NCBI): domain Eukaryota; kingdom Metazoa; phylum Chordata; class Mammalia; order Artiodactyla; family Ziphiidae; genus Mesoplodon; species Mesoplodon mirus. The sequence continues at coordinate 48,692,367 of NC_138985.1, read as the reverse complement.
GCTGTTTCTTGACCTGCATTTTAAAACTGTCTTGGGAAACATAATACTGATTCAGGAAGCTTTACCAAAGGTCTGCCCACAAAGTGCAGTTTTGAATTTGCTAGGCACTTTTCTGATTTGCATATGCGTTGCCCCATAGTATGGGATGATGTTTCTTCTTCAGGGCATGGTTTGCCTGAAGTTTCTAGGAGCTGTAACAGGCCGGATCAGAGAGAAACTATTTGCCACAGTTGTATGAGACATCCCTATAACTTGTTGAAATTGTTTGTTATCAAATAGTGTACAAAGCTGAAAACACTTCAGATTGTAAACTCTAAATAAGGGGGAAAAAGCACCTTGCTTTCATTTGATGCTTCTAGTTAAATTCCTGGAGAAACAACCAGTGTGATAACTTAATTAAGCATTCAAATCTCTGAGAGTAAATGAGAAATCCCAGTAAAACAGACATAAGTTCGATGTTGTATTTTAATGTGATTTTGCTTTCATGTGAGTGTGCACTGCAGAGATGGATTGATGACACACTTAACTAACTCCTCGAGGAAGTGATGTAACAAGATCAAGTCCACCTAAGCTTGTTTATGGTATAATGATGATGGTGGAAATTAAAACTCCAGGGCCAAAATGTGTGTGTCAACATACATCTGAAATTAACAGGTACTTGGTGAGAAATGTGCTTGTGTGTGTGTGTACTTCAGTGTAAACACAGGAGTTTAAACAAGTTTTCAAAGACATTTATTTATCATCTAAACAAATACTGAGCTGTACCAAGAACTAATGGCATCAATCTCTTTCAAGAAAGAAGAGCATTATGACAGATCTTGCCTAAGTTTTGTCTTTCTTAAACTTAAGTTTTTTGTTTTTTCTCATTTCCTGGCAAACTCAGTTTAATGTTTAAAATCCAAAGGTTTTCCAGAGTGCATAAATAAATGAGCTTCATAAAGATGTATTTAAATGCACAGGTCTTCACATACATACTAGTGTAGCATCCTTGTACTCTGCATTTCCACTTGCCACATGAAGAGATTTTGTGTAGCTAATCAAGAAAATATATTTTGTAAAGTGTTCTAAAAAGGATGCTAACCTGAGGATTTTTTTACACCCATACAATCTATTTATAGAACAAACCTGAAAGTAATTAACTCTAAAAAATAAGGCCCAGTATTAATATGTCTGAATTCAAGTGTGAAGGCTTTAAGTCAAGTTTTATAAGATCTATCTGTTGTCAGTCACAAAAGCTCTATATAGCAACTTAGTCATTGAAACTCATGTGAAGAAGGTAGAAAAGTTGGAGGTGGCTGAAACCTTAAGAGAGTGATGCATTTGGTATTACTTCACTCACACTTAGATGGGAGCTTTGTCATTAGGATTTTTAGTAAACTGTGTATAAGTAATGTAAAATCTGCAGAGATATTTCTTTTGCCACAGATCAGATGTACTAAATCTACTGTTGACAGACTTTGAGGACAGAAACAGAACTATGTCAGTCTTTGTATGCCTAGAATAGTGCTTGCAAAACCTTAAAAAAGAAAAAAAAAGTAACACAGTTATCTGCATTCAGATGCTTTTAAAACTTAAAGGCTACATAACCTAAAATAACAGCATAGAATTTTACCTAAGAAACCACAAACTTCTCTTGTAAGCATCTGGGTTATTTTGCTTTTCTTTTCTTTTTCTTTTTTTTTTTTTTTTGCAGGGGACAGTATCCTACACAAATAACCGCCACATTCAAAGAGGATTAGCTTATGGTGATCTAGTTGGCTCACAGTTTTACAAGTTTTACAAGCCTGTGGAGGTTTCAGTAAGTTAGAGTTGAAAATAAAGTTGAAATGATAGGAAACACAATTGCACAAAATAAGCACAATTTTAACTCTGACTACTTATTAGATATTATTGCACTCTGACAATTAACGGAAGTTTTAAAAAAATATATGAGAAAAGATGCCATTAGTTGCCAAAACAGGCCACAAAAAAAATTCTGAAGTGGGGGAATTTTTCATGATGAGCTTCAATACTGAATTGTTCCCTTTCTGGAACCTACACAATTTGAAACAAATACATCATGAATTGCTTTGTCCTCTCACTCATTTCTCCTTGGATCACCTCAATATTCAGATGATTTAGTTTCCTTGCTTTAAACACGAATGACACTAGCAGTAAGTTCAGTATGATTGTTTCACTACGTCAGAAACAGCATAATTGTACACTATCTTGTTGGCTATGCACAATATGATTGTTTTAACATAAGAATATCTCTCTTATTTTGTCTTATCCTTTAGCACCAACGTGTATTTATAAATATTAGAAATAATAGTGGCACCTCATTCAAGAACTAGCAACAGTCTGAGGAAATCTCTAGAAGTTAAGATAAAATCCTATCAACAGAAATCCTTATTCTAATTGCCTGGACCCCTAACACTATATTAGCAATTTTACAAACATAGTCATATTTAATCCTTACAAAAACACAAAAGGTATAGGAATTATTTTCCCCTTTCCATGAATGAGGAAACTGAGGACAAAAGAGGTAACAAAACATGCTCAAAATGACATTAGTAGTAAATAGGTAACAGGTCCAGGATTCAGTATAATGTTTCCAGTGTCATACCAAGTGGGTGGTTTTATTTTTTAATGCTAAGAATAACAAAAACATGTGGATAAAAACAGTGAACTGTGAGGGCCCACACACTGAAAAGAAGGGTTAGCAGAATGGAATGTTCAAAGATACTTTTCTAAACTTAAGAGAAGAGTAAATAAATCATAATGATATATGCGTGTCATTCTTTCAGTTTTGCCTTGCTTTGTTTTTCACATGTGTTTTTGAATAGCTATCTTTGTAAGATTTTCAAGACTGTATTAGAAGCAATTAAATAGAAAATTTACACACATGTACACACATGATAAAAACAATAATCTATTTAATCTGAAAAAAATTCCTTGAAAAGATTTCAATTAAGTTATGCCTATGTTAGGTAAAAATATTTTATGAAATAAAAAGTCTCCCTTTCCTCTAAACTATTAAATAGTTAAGTCACTTAAGTATAGAGATCCTTTAAGTGTAAAATATTCTATAACAATATTCTAAACCTAAACATATATACTCAGATATATACTTGTAAAAGATAAATATTTATCTTCCCTCTCTTGTTCACATTTATGAAACACACACACAGAGGGAGAAATCCAAATGCGCATCCTTAAACTGTCTCATTTAATTGCAAATCTTAGTTGCACATATGAAAACAGTTGTATGTTCATCTCACCCACTCGCAATAAGCAGTTCTGGGCCTAAGCATCCTGGTTGTTTTCTTTAAAAAGAAACTAAAAATCCCACACTAAAAAAGTACACCCCCCTCCCCATTCTAATTCCCTTTTTTCATGCTAGTTCAACTCACAAGCAGATTATCTCTCCCTTCCCCCTTTCCTGCCTGTAAAATCCAAGTTAGACAAACACTGTGTGGCTGAAATGACATATTTGAATGGAATTCAGACCCACCAGTTCCTGTTTATGTTTCTGATTTGAGAATGTTGTCTTCTCATTCACTATACATTAGGAACACTGCAAGGCCATAAATAGTGTCAGGTTACATGCAGGCAGGACCAATGAGCATTAATCATTACTTCCAGTCAACTGGCAAAAGCAGCAGCTGATGGAACACTATACCCTTCAGCTCTGTATAAATGGACATTCCAGAGAGTAAAGAGTGTGTGTGTGTGTGTGTGTGTTTCCTTTCAGTCTCCATTTTATGAATGAAACTCCAGGCTCTATAGAGTCCATTCATGTAAGAGAAATGCTTACAGGGCTCTGCCCCTAGGGATCAATCAGTCATGGGTAAAACTGATATGATTGGTTTAAGACAGCCTTCAGCCTTCCATTACTGACTTAAAATACAGTCCCTGTCCATTTGACCTGTGTTAATGCATAAAGAGTAAATCCAGACCATAGTCTCAATTCTCAAATCAAATCACTAGCCAATGCCACTTACTGTAACTGTAGATTTAGAGCATACTGAAGTATTTCTTAGAAAAACTGATAGAGTGGACCAAAGTACTGTTCAGGGAGATTTGCTATTTTAACCCAGAACTGAATGAGGAAAACTCATACGAGATCTGCTAAGCAATATAAAGCAAAGTCAAATTGTGAGCTCTATTATAATAACAAAATCAATTAGGAAGGCATCACTGTCACTTTTCACAATTTAAGCACCTAAAAATCAGAGATTAACTGATCTACTAGTCCACAAATCACACACTGAGAAAAAGAAAATTATATTTGGATGCTAGAGAAACAGGTAAGATGTTAATTTTTTCTGAAGGATCAATAGCTCATTCCTTTAAATTCCCAAGTGATTCTCTACTTGAAATTCTTGGAGCAATGGTTTCAAAGTTAGGAGGGAAAAAAATCAGCTGCCATGTTTTAGGAGAAAATGTGGCCATAAGCAAATGATGCTTAGTAATGGAGTAGGGCCAAGGCTTGGCCTTTGGGAGTGTTAAATATCAGGTACAAAAAGCCAAAGTTCATGGAACCATAATCATCGTTGTGCTGGAAATTACTAAAGATGGTAATGCTTAAAAATACCTAGAATTTTTAGGAGGGAAGAAAACTATTTATGAGCAATCATGGGAATGATTTGAAAAGAGTCAGTCCAATACCAAACACTGTTAAAACATATAATGGGTTTTATCAGCCATCTGTAACTTGGTCCTTGACTCCAGAGGGAAGAAAATATACTTTTCTCTTCCAGTGACCTGAAGCCATTTTGGGAAATAGTTGCAGTCAACAATCCCTGAATATATCTCTAACTGATTTCTCATAGGATCTTTGCTATGCCTATAGAAGAAGGAATGAGGAGAAACATGAAAAATACATGGTCTTTGGTTTTAAACGTGTGCACGATTTTCTACTATGGCGTTATAATTTAATATTTATCTTCCAATTTCTAATATCTGGCTAATAAAGTGATAGAGAATAAATCAAGTTACCACCATATTTAACTTTAAACTAAAATTAAAATACTTGACACAGCCAGGAGGGGAGATAATAAGGAATCCTATAATCTATCATCCAGAGAAAACATGGAACAGAGAAAGACCACTGAAGAGTCAACGTACATTCAATTATTAATTCTTAAATAACATTCTCTTTTTTTGGCTTTAAAAAATTTCAGTATTCTTTTAAGAATTAGTTTTTAAGGTGGTTCAAAGATACGTGAGTAAAAGTGATGAAGTAAAGCTTAATACTTCTAAATGTTTTTATTTCATATTTAAAAAAATTAAAGTTATAATTATCAGTCATGGGGCCTTCCATTTCAGAAATGAAGAAGCTAGTTTATGGCAAGCCTGGAAGTTCAAAATAAATATCTCTAGCCTTTACTTCTCTTCTCTCTGTTCCATCCAACTTTAATGAGCATTTTTCAACAGTTTCCTTTTGTCATCACTGCATTCCTTGTATTTCTTGAACAATATTTTTGGTTGTTTACTTATGTATAACTCAATTGTTCAGAAAACATATAAGAACATTTATTATAAAATATATATGAGGTTAGTTTCCCTAAAATATATATCCCCTCTGAAAAAATAATAAAAAATCATTAAAAAATAATATGTCCTGTTGACAGAATTTCTGAGCTATTACTACAGTAGTAGCAGTAACAATCATAATAGTAACAGTTTAGAAATAAACTACTGAGTACATTTTGCCTTCTGAATTTTGGCGTTTTTTGGTTTTTGTTTTTTTGTAATTTTGTGCAAGGTGAGCCAGTTGATTGAGGCCCTGACAAATCATCTCCAAACACATAAAGCACTATTTACTCATATTTCTATGTGGCTGCAGAAAACAATTATGTTTTTCTTGCTCTATTATCTACTGATTTCATCCTATAACTTTAACCTTAAAACCATATTCTAAATTCTGCAACGGGAATCCCAAGCAATGCTCACTAAGAGCAGCATTAGGAATTACTTCACTATTTTCTCTGCTATTTAAGATGAGTACCCATCAACACAGCAAAACACAGAATAACATTTACAACATAAAAATCTTCCCTCGGGGGCTTCCCTGGTGGCGCAGTGGTTGAGAATCTGCCTGCCGATGCAGGAGACACGGGTTCGAGCCCGTGTCCAAATGTAAGCTTTCCTTATATGTTCTTTTGTTTTTAAATTTTTTGGCCATGCCACGCAGTATGTGGGATCTTAGTTCCCCAACCAGGGATCGAACCCTCGCCCTCTGCAGTGGAAGCATGGAATTCCAACCACTGGACCGCCAGGGAAGTCCCGTATCTGTTTTAGATACCGCAGTCCTTCATAAGCTTTCTGCTGAAAAATAGATTCAGCCGACAAAAGTTTGAAAATGACTCTTATAGTTAAATTTTAAGCCATCAAGCTATCAAGTGTTTTAACAAAGGGTGAAGTCCATTAAGAAAGAAGGCTCAGACAAACTCAAAGTTTATAAAATCAATCAAAGAATTTTAGAGCTGGCTAGGCCATCAGTTTGATACTTTTCCTTCTAATTACTGTTCAGCCTTTTCCAGAAGAACTATTAGGAAAAGTTACTTCTCTGACAATCTCAATTTTTGATAATGTTTATGGTGTATTTTTAAAAAGGAAATAGAACACATTTTAATCTGAAATATCATTTGAAGTTTTATATTTTCCTATCTTACAACAGTGAGCACCTAACAGTTAGAATAAAATCTGGGGACTGTCTAATGTGAAACAAATACCCCCAACTTAGGAAAAGCACACCTTAAGTTTTAATACAAATGCTTTCTTTGCCCTGGGTCACATAGAGCTTTTAAAAGACATAGGCAAGGGCTTCCCTGGTGGCACAGTGGTTGAGAGTCCGCCTGTCGATTCAGGGGACACGGGTTCGTGCCCCGGTCAGGGAAGATCCCACATGCCGCGGAGCGGCTGGGCCCGTGAGCCATGGCCGCTGAGCCTGCGTGTCCAGAGCCTGTGCTCCGCAACGGGAGAGGCCACAACAGTGAGAGGCCCGCATACCGCAAAAAAAAAAAAAAAAAAAAAAGACATAGGCAAATACTCATTCTAAGAATTAGAGAAAAGAATAAATAATATATCTAACAAATTGTGGATTAAAGTACTTTATTTTGGACAATTATATAGAAAGATAGGTTGTGGACTGTGCACTAAACTAAGAATAAGGAAACCTTGGTTCTGGTTTTGGCTGTTTCACAAAACACCTTTCTAACTGACGGTAAGTTAACCTGAATGAGCCTCGGACATTTTATCTGTACAATAGGGCTTAAAGAAGGAATGTGAATTAGGTGATACCCCAGAGCTTTCATGAGTTTAAAGATTTATGACTCTATGAAACAGCTATTTGTGTCAATTTCCCAACTGAAAATAATGCTAACATTTACTACCACATAAATGCGACATGCCTCCAAACTGAAAGAAGGCCTCATCAGTACCAGGACTCAGGCCCTAAAAAACACAATTAAAAAATACAGAAACTTTTTCTTCAGAAAACATGACGTCAGCTTTCTCCTCTACCCTCTCCAACTACTTCCTCCTCTCCCGAAGCTCCAAGCACATGCTTTCCCCCTTTTTCTTATTTCAGAAACCTTTTTCTGTCCCTGAAAGTTCTCTTTCCCCTCTTCTTTCCCAGCTCCTAGCTTAAACTGCTGCATCACAGGGCTGGAAGGTATCTTTTAAACTAATTAAAGTAATAGAATAGGCGCTGAGTGTTAAAAACACCTTATTAATGTATCACCCCCTCCAATCAACTCCTAGGTTAAGATTTTTAAGACACCCCAAAATGCAAAGGAACGTAATAACATTAAATAATGGGACTGCAAGAACAGTGCAGGGATGAACCTGAAACCCAACAAGGAGCATATTCATTCTCCTCCCTCTCTAAGGCAGTCCTGGAAACAAACGAATAGAAAGTCAGGTTTGCAATGAATGAGACTATGTCATCCTTAACTTAGCATTCTTTTCACTTATAGGACTGATGTGATTAATTTGGACACTTTTTTTCTTTAACTCTAAATTGGTTGATACTTTAAAATATAATACGTACTCTGTCTGATTAGGAAAGCAGTACGTAAGCCCTATTGAAAGACAAAGCACTTTACAGACAAAATAAATATTGCCTATAATAGCACCACGCATATATAACCATAGTATTTCTGTCCTGAGTCTTATTTTTCATGAGTCGGGCTTTACACTTATAATTTTTTTTACTCAATAGTCTCATTTCACTAAATATTTTTTAAAACCTGACTTCTAATGGCTGCATAATATTTCTGTTATTGATAGCCATAACTTACATTACCATTCAATTACTCTGTAATATTCCTCCCCCCCTAAACATTCATCCTGCGTCTCCCCTTCCTTAAGATAATTTTCTGAGAGTGAAAATACCTACTAATCAAAGCACATGAACATTGTGTGCTGATATTTTCTTGAGTCAAACTTTAGTTTCATGTGCCCACCACCCTCCTAAAAATTACTACCCAAAGCTGTCCAAAACCAAAACCAAAACAAAAGACGAATCAACGAACACATACAACTCTAATAAAATATGTTGTGAGTATCTAAAATATTTACCTCATTGGGCATTGTGAATCTGCAAAACCTCATATGCAAGCATGAAAATGGGAAAATAGCCACGATTTTATGAAGATGGAGCATTGCATCCATATGAAGCGCACAATGCTTATTCAACGCTTTTTACATAGTCACTTGGTCATAGGGGCAAAAGAGAGGAATCAGGTTGGATTCAAGAAAAACCAACCAACCAACAAAAAACCTGTGTCCTGCTTTATGCAGCACTATTAGGCTAGAGAAACAGAGGAGAAAAACAACAATAATAGATGCAATTGGACTGCTGAGAACTTAATATCATATAATCATGATCACACTGTCTGGTTCACCAAATTGGCTCTAAATATCAATTTTTTTTTATCTCCTCAGTGTCTTCTGATCCAAGATTTGTCCCTTTTCCTGAATAAAAATTTCTACTCTACTAACATAATATTTTGCAATTTTTTAGCTTAAATACTCAGCAGTTGAAATTGCATTCCTGTAATTATAATTATAACTAATAGACCTTCCATTTCCCATATCATAATTAATGTCAGGCTTTATTAGAGCATAATCATGCTACCTTTTCACTTACAAAGCTTCTTTTATTTTCACAACATTTATGTTATATTGAATTAAGCAATAACGAGTTCTAGAGGCCTTCTTAAAGGACAACCTTTGGATCACAGATGCTGAGTAAATGGACTATGAAACGTTTTTTGCATTGTCTTTAAATCACATAAAGTATTTTCTAATGTGCTACTTGTTCAACATCAATAAGTGAACAAAGAACTTAATGATTCAGTGATAAATACATTAGATTTCCTAAAAAGGTTATTTAATATTCTGTCAGCAAGGATGAAAGAACTAATGACAACAAAACAAAACATCTGGAGATCGTACTTGTTGACGGCAATGTATGACGTATACAGATGCGTCAACTTAATTGCAGCAATTTGGTGGCCAGTAAAACATATTTTGAAACACACAGGTTAATTTTTCATCTGCCCTGGTTACACAGTAACTACAGTTCTTTAGACCACATCCATCCAGAAGATACAACTTTACTATTTAACTATTCAAGCAAAACTGAAGTGTATCTTAATGGCAATACTGAAATTAGAATTCAAAAATGTTGTCCAACTTTAGCAATTTGAAATATAATTTACAGGGGAGAAAGTAACATAAATTAACAGCTTCTCAAATATTAAACAAATATTCCACAAGTCATTTGCAAGGTTTATGGCAACTTACAAAAGAGATGCCCTATGTACCTTTAAAATAGGATACTGGACTGTTATAGACTGAATGATCATGTCCCCCATAATTCATTGTGAAGCCCTAATGCCAAAAGTGATGGTATTTGGAGGGGGGCGGGGGCTTTGAGAGGTAATTAGAATAAGACTAGGTCATGAGGGTAGGGCCCCCATGGTGGAATTAGTGTCCTCATAAAAGAAGAGGAAGAGAGATAAGATCCCTCTCTCTGCCGCATGAGGACACAGTGAGTAAGTAGCCATCTGCAAAGCCAGGAAGAGAGGCCTCACCAGGAAATGAATCTTCTCGCACCTTGATCTTGGACTTCCCAGCCTGTAGAACTGTGAAAGTTAAATGTCTGTTACTTCAGCTTTCCCACTGATGGTATTTTACTATAGCAGATTGAGCTAAGGAATGGACTATCCTTCTTTAGGTTAGAAGTGACTGAATCTGTGCTTTTGAGGGTCAGACCGTGGCTGACTATGAAATTCATATTATATATGGTCCACAAATAATGCAATTAAACCTCACAGCTCCAGTTCCTACTTTTTTGCCCTCAATGGATTATTTAAATCTTTTTCTTGTTTGGTTCACATCTTCTTAAGAAAAGTTACATGTCTTCAACATCATGTTATATATAATTTTATATACAATATAAATATAAGGAGAATATATATATATATATGTGTGTGTATATGTGTATATATATATGTATGGAAAACCACAGAATCAAGAAAATGACTTCAATGATAAGCTTTATACATATAAAAACATTTCTAAAAAACACAAAGAAATTTCTAAAAATGCTATGCCCTACAAGTCCTTTTGAACCAATTATTTGGGCTATTTTAACTGATTTCCATGTAAAGTTTCTTGAAATCACGATGAATTCAAAACACTGTGCAGCAAATTAAAATTTGGTTTGGAGAGTAAGGATAACATCAGTTAACAGGACTAGAAACTTGCAGAGAAAAATGAATCGTATCTATAATAAAGCCCATTGTAGTGCACAGTTCTTAATTATGCCTGTAAATCATGGACAAACATAAAAGGTTCTAAAGTGTAAACACTATGGTACATTCTAGGACCGTCTCCAAATTACAGGGCCTGGGACAAGCATTCAAGTACAGTCCCTCACACCATATGTTTAAAATTTTAAACTATAAACCAGCCAAACAAACCGATAAATAAATATGTCTCTCCTCCTATTCCTTGAAACTATAACAACATAACAACTTGGAAGGCCAGGCCAAACCTAGAATTTGGGGAAATCTCTAGGATTAGTGCTGAAAGAGGATGGTATGGAGCCAGTTTTCAGTCTTCAGACCCCGGCCCCTCCCCACCCCCTTCCTGCCTCTCTTCCTATCCCTCAACCCCACCTTGTTCCGCACCACAGGGGCCTCACACACCAAACATACGGGCACAACCAAGCTTCATCCTCATCCTCCCACAAGCAGCTGTCCCTTGGCCACCTCCTTGGACCTAGACGTATACACAGGAACAGTGTGCTCTGCCTTCAGAAAACTAGGCCTGGGATAAACTTGCTCAGGCCCTGGAAGTGGACTCAAGGCTTGCTGGGCAGGGAATTCATGGGTCCTGGGTAACTGGTGTACCTTCCAGAAGTAGAGGTATAGCCTCTCAGTGGGCAATTCCCCTTAGTCCGTTGCAACTTCTTGTCCAATGAGGAAGGGTGGCCAGAGGGAGACTCTCAGTGGTAGGGCTCCTTCTCGCTGAGCTTTAAGACCAGTTTATAATAAAACAGGTAACTTTATGCAAGTTGGAAACTTAAGACCAGGAGACAATTTTCTTTCCTCAAGTACAACCGATAGAAAAACTGAGCAGAGTTATGCCTAGAGAAGCAATAGTTCCTTCATAAAGAACATCCATAACTTTGCATCCAGATGAAAGGAAGTCACATTGTTTTCAAATATTTTTAAGTCCACAACCATCTATTGACCATGCTTACGATAACGTTAGTAATATTTTGCCTGGTGCCCTTCTTAGAAGCATTAGCTTTTATTTCATACTTTTTCCCAAAATTCCTGAGATTTCTGAAAGGCAGGTGTCCTGATTTTGAGATTATAACAAGAGAAATGAGCACAGAATAGTTAAGTAATTTTTCTGAGTTCTTAAGGCCAAATATTGGCAAAGTTGGTGGTAACATTAACAATAGACATAAGTGCTTTTTACTTTCGGGAAACCCCAATTCTCCATCTTGACGTACTACTTAGTGAGATCTTTCGGGCTCAGTGAGACTAGAGCTAAGTCTATTATTGCTACTTTTGCTATTCCTCTCCCGGTATGGAAGAATCCTTACTTCTGGACCCTTGGAATCTTGCCACAAGAATAAAGAAGCAAACAAACAAACAGTTATAAGCAATACGTTACTCAGTACAGAAGAATATTGCTTTCTGTAAATATTGTTATTAAACAGTGCAGCAGGAACAAATGGAAAGAAAGCCCAGAATCAAGAAAAGAATGATCATGTTCGTCTCTTGGGCTGAGAGTGTGCCTAATTTTACAAATTGTATTCTTCTTTGGACAGGTTTCATTTCTAGACACTATTTCACCCATTGGCTCATACCAAAATGGTTTGACAGTCCAACCCTTCACATCAAGAGAAAGATTCAAAGAAGGAATAAATCAGAAAGATTCCACCAAAAAATGGTCAGGAGCCACCCAATCTGTGTGGCCATCACGAATGAAACTGACAAGCAAGTGAAAAGATTTATGTTAAACATAACTTAAAGCACAGGCCTACCTGAATCATATGCAAAATCTCTGGGCTCCTGTTTGATCATCAGAGGAGGGGGGAAGCTTTGGCTGGCCGCACCACCAACCATGGTATTGTGTTCATACACTGGGTCATGGTACTCCTGCTTAAAGCCTTGAGGTGGGAAGGGAATGTTTGGCTCAGACATCTGCCGTTGGTACATGGGACGTCCTTCCCTTGGCATTGTCGGCAAAGGAGGAAAGGAATTACAGGGTTCAGAAAGTTGGCGGCGAAATCTGGGAAATAAGAGAGCATGTTTCAAATAAAATAGTAACAAGGAATACCCTTTAAAAATACTGGCACGGTTTTTAACTGCTTAGTTAATGAACATGACACCAGCTGACCCGAAGTGTAAATCTTTAACAAAGACTAGATATCTCCTTCCTGGGTCAGTAGCACTGTGCTTTCTAATCATAATACACCTTGTGTTCCCCTTCTAATTAGTTCCATTCAGCACCATTTCAGTACATGACAAAAAGTTAAAGATGTGCTTCGGGGAAGGCTAGGAGAGCATTGTAGTGTTTGCAAGAAATAACATACTCTAACAGTTAAAATGCCCAACTAGAAATCAACTGGATCATTTACCAGATTTCCTTATTAAGAGGGTCTCAAATTAATTATAGACAAGAAAAACAAAACAGGGGAACCAGAAAGAATCTGATTTCAAACTGCAGCCTCCAGCTTTTAATTCTGTTATCAAACTAACCAACCAACCAACAAACAAAATCAACCAAATAAAAACCTCCTTATTGGTTTTCCTTCCCTTACCATCAGTTATCAAGGGAGCAAGAAGGGAATGACTTTCTTCTCAAATGTGCAGGACTCTTACATCTTCAACAATGTCCTAAATAACACTGTATTCTAGTGAGAAATTAAACTGGGAAATATTACAGAGACTGAAATCCAAGCTAGTTTTAAAAGACACTTCTATACTGTCAAACAGCAACACAAAACTCACTGGCTTCCAAGAGCTTTAAACAAAATATCAGGTTGATAAAAATAGCATAAAATATTACAGCAGGCCTCCAATGATGGAAGGAACATGCATGCATCACATAGCTTTGGGACAGGTCGGGCTGTTAGGTCAGGAGGAAGTTCTGAGGCCTTGGCAGGAGGCTGAGAGTCTCTATGCTCCTTCCTTCTTGGTTATCCTGTGCACTGATTGGCTCATCACTTCATCGTTCAGTTCTGTGTTTCTCATCCTAATATCATTGACCCACCGCAAAGATGTGGATTAATTAAAGATTTAACAGCTCTAAACATGCCCAGGAGTTCTTACAAATAACCTATCCAACATTTCTATGAGCAAATGTAAGCCTATTAACTCCCCTGCACCCGCCCCCAAAAGCATTCCTCAGACTTTAATTTGGAAAGTTAACATTTAATTTTGGTAACGTTAAATGAAAACAAGGTAAAAGCGAAAGAATGGCAAGGCAATTGCTTTAGCATTTCTAAGAACACTCCACCCTGTGATTTAACTCTAGCCTCTCTGGCTGCCATGGAAAGCACTGAAATTCCACCTACACCTGCAGAAAATAAACTTAGAAACTCAGATAGAGCAAAATAGGCTGACTGGCACTGCATTCACTTCCCTTCTCTTGCTTATTTCATTAGCCAAAAAAAGAAACAAATTATCATTAAGAACTGTCAAGGAATGAATAAGAAAATTGTAAGTTGAAGTTAAAAAAAGAAACCAGCTCACTTGGGAAGCCTTCAAAGGAAGATAATAATACTTCTACTAAAAGCTTTGTTGAAAAATCAAGCCATTTGTTTTCACAAGGCAACGTGATTCCAGTTGGTACTCACTGAGGACCACGAATATATCAAACACACGTGCTTCATAAGGAACTACAGGTTTGTGGTATCATTCTTATGACCAACTGTAAAGAGAAAGAGACTCCAGAAGCTTTCTGGAGAGAGTTCATGGGTAAGGAGAGCGTGCTGATGAACTCCTGGGTAAAGAAAAACAGTGCCTAAGTGGTGGGAAACATTGAGAAAAAGAGACAGGGCTCCTGCACAGTGGGTTCAGGAAAAAGTGCCAAAGGGCTGGCCCAAGGAGCAGAATGAGGCTGAGGAAAGGAAGCGGGGTGCAGCCCAGTTGGCCATGAAGCATTCCCAGAGTGAGGTGGGGTGCCTCGGCTGGATGGGGCTATTTGGGGGAAAGGATCTGTTCCCAGAGCAAATATGCCAATTATAACTGAGGGACTGTCATTTGTTGGCTAGAGCTCTCCAAGAAATCCTCCTCAGAAGCATACGGCTTCAGAGATTTTCCTGGGATCGGCCAGCTGGTGCTGTCCTCAACACTCAGTGGGGTGCAGTGGGAAAAGACCCTGAGCTTCCCTCTTCTAGTTCCGGGCCGGCTGTTCTCAGTCTCAAATATTTGACTTCAAGTAGAGAAACTAAAATGGATTTGGCTACAGCATTTCAAGTTAGGTCACCTAAAAACAGCCATACTGCTTGTTCAGCAGTCACCTCCCATAAGAAAGAACTATTCTGCACAGAGCACCGACTATGCAATCTCTAATTCTGGCCCTCATTTGAGGTGTGAGACGTGCTATCAAGAACTCTGGGAAGTCACCAGAAGTAGACAAAACAAAACTTGCTTTTCTTTGTCGTCCTCTTTTTCCCTTTCAGCCCTGCACAATGTGCATCTGTTTAATGGCCCACCCGGCAATACGATGTCTTTCATCTGTATTTACAAAACTGTTTACACAGATGCACATACCATTACACAAAGTCTCAAGTCCACAGGGTGAGAAGGGAAAGATAATGGGAAGCATTTCCTAACTAAAGCACAAGAGGACTCAGGGATGGAAACCAAGGTAGGAAAGTTACTACTTGGTCTCACATTGGAAAGAATGCTTTCATCTTACCTTCATATCAAAAGAGTTACTGAACTTGAGATTGAGTCCCATTAAATAACCTATAAAAAGCAGATCTGAGTATTCCCTTATTTTCAGAAAGCTGCCAGTGGCACATCTTCTGGTTTCCTCTGCTGATCTGGGAGATTCCTCTGGCTGAGCTATTTTTATAATGGTGTGTCAGAGCCAATTTGCACGGGCTTATTGTTAAATTTTCAGGAATTCTGGGAGCCAACTCTTAAACACAGCCATTGTTAAGAATTAAATTATGTAAATTTAAAATTATTTAAAAATTATATTTAAAACAAAGGCAGAGAACACTCAAAACTCATCACTTCCTCATTCTTTTACTACATTTTACTACTAATTATACTAATTATGCTCTAGAGGTTATGTCTATTATCTGTTTGGTAGAAATACTGTTTCATGGCATGTTACAACACATCTCTTTGCAATTCCACATTCAGGGTTGTCACAGTGATACCCTGGAGTCTGCCATGGGGGCAATATTTACATCACAGACTCATCAAATGCTATAGATCAAGGTCCTTGGGTTTTCTCCCATAGAGCCCGTTGTTAACCATTTACCGGCATACCACTCACTCTACTTAAGTACAAGGTAGAAGGGGAAGAAAGGATGCTATACATAATTGACTTGCGTTTTAAGTTGTATTATTAAGGCCTCTAAAGGTCCTCCAATATTTTATTTCAATACGAATTTTTTCATCTCTAGGAGTCGAGAATTACCCACCATAACATTCTCTTTAGCTCTATGTTGTGTCTTGCCTTGTTCCTTTCTAAGTAATACTAATTGAGTCTCTACCTCTTTATATTCTCAGTGTTCAGGGTCATGCCTCTACTGACATTAAATATTCATCACTTGGAAAGGAGGAAAGACAGTTCTATCAAATAAGTTTTCTTCTGCAAAACTATGTACAGCTAAACCACTCATCTAAGGTAAAGAACCTAATTCTGTAAGCCACCTACTAAAATTAGTCTCCTAACTTTACGGAAAAAGTACACACATATGCTCATAAAAATGGGATGATCTGATTTAAAGTTTAAGTGAAGCAATCTAATTCAAGCAAAGCGAAAGGGAAATGTTCAAATGTCAGTATATAGATTAATTTTCCATTTTAGCAACCAATTTAAATGTTTATAAAGGAATGTTTATAAATGACCTTCTCCACAAATTATTTACAGCTAAAGATAGAGCAAGCTCTTCCTAAAAATATTTTGCACAGATGTGAAAAATTAATACACTCCCCTTGAATTTACTATAGGTCTTAGGAATTGGTAGTAATAGGAATTTCTTCCAAGAATGCTAAAAACAGTTGTTTTTTTGGTTTGTTTTTTTTAAATGGTACTTGCAGTTACCAGGGGGTAAGGGTGGGAGAAGGGATAAACTGGGAGATTGGGATTAACACGTACACACTACTACATATAAAATAGGTAACTGATAAGGACCTACTGTATAACACAGGGAACTCTACCCAGTACTCTGTAATGGCCTATATGGGAAAGAATCTAAAAAAACAGTGGATATATGTATGTGTATAACTTAACCACTTTGCTGTACAGCAGAAACTAACACAACATTGTAAATCAACTATACTCCAACCAAAAAAAATTTTTAAATGGTACTTGCAGTTACCTGTGGTCCATGGGGTAGCTGCTGTCTTGAATGGGCTGCGACGGAGGGAGGTGAGCTGGGAAGGCGCGGTCAGGTTTCGAAGTGTGAGCTGAGTTGGGAGACGCATGGTGCAGGGGGGACACTGGGGTGCTGGATGGTGTTGGGGGGTTGGAGGGCCTCATTCCCACTTGTGGCTTCTGATCATAGGCACTACCCAAGGAATGAAAGAAAAGAGAACATGTGCTTCTTGGGAGCAATTAAAACTTTTTTTTTCCCCCAACCCAAGGGAAGAAAAAATATTTTAGGCTTAAGTCTTAAGGAAGTTGGTATTGCATGTTTTTTGGTTTCCACAGCTCTAGAACATGTAATCTTTGAAACTGTCACACACACTTAAAAAGAAAATAGGATAATGAATGAATAACTTGGTAACAGCATAAATATAAAACATCTATTTTTAATATATATACAAACAACACAGTATAAGGAACATCTCTGTCAATGAAAGCAGTGGCATATCATTTCCATCTACTCTTGATATGTCTCCTTAAGCAAGTTTCATAGATCTTTTCTAGATCATTAAATATTTCTGATATTATAATCCTTCTATATTACATAAGATTTTAGAATAAGAACTCACATCAGTTTAACGAGATGCGGATCATACCTGGTTCGCCTTTATTTGTGGTAGAACTCTAAGAAGGCCATGTTTTTGCCTTATTGTCATTTTTTGAATGTAAAATAAATGAAGCCTGGCATTAATTTCCTCACATAGGATAATAAAGGATTATGAGGCAAATTAATAAAGATTTATGTCTCTGATATCTTTAAACGTTCTTGGAGTATAAGAATAGGTACAAAATAATGTTCTTAAGAGTAAAATCCTGTTATCATCGTCTAACTTCTGAACACAATTACAAAATAATAAAATGAGTAAGCTTGTTTTTATATACATTATGAATTTAAGTTGCTTTCTTTAGCGTAGCTCTCAGGAATATGATTTAACTAATTTTTGTAATCTAAAAAATATTTTATTGAAAACAAATTGTACTTAAATTTCTGAACAAAAAAAGATGTTCTAGATTAAAATACTGTATTTCATTTTAAAATAAAAAGCATTCATTAATATATGTTTTTCTTTAAAAAAGAAACTTAAAAAAAACCTGACATGTAATAATTTACCCTGTTGCACCATCTATATACAACAGAATAACATCCAAGTGCAAAAATACTTTATAGAAGTGAAGGAGTATGTGCTGCATAAGTCTTTCTTGCTTTAAAGCAGTCAGTGGAACTCATATTATGTTTGGTTCTACCTATTTCCC
Organism: Mesoplodon mirus; assembly: GCF_964341445.2. Classification (NCBI taxonomy): domain Eukaryota; kingdom Metazoa; phylum Chordata; class Mammalia; order Artiodactyla; family Ziphiidae; genus Mesoplodon; species Mesoplodon mirus. Next base: position 48,673,980 of record NC_138985.1, on the reverse strand, counting down.
TTACCAATATTTCTGAATGTGAACCCACTTCTTTTATAAAATGGTTCACCTGTCTCATTCCCACATAAAAAGAAAAAATGATACATCTCCTGCCCTAGAATATTACTTTTTTCCCTTATGAAATGCTGTATTGAGTTACACTGTTTGTATAAAAATGGAAATAACAAAATTTAATCCATATATCACTGTGGGAATTATTGGTCCCCAAGAAGAACCTCAAAATATTCAGGTAATTCTTCTACCATTAATTTATGAAAGTCAGATATGTCTTTCTTCTTTCTAAGTCCATAAAGCAGCAATTATTTCATAGTCACACTTCTGATCAATGCTAAAATGCAATGGCAATTCTATACCTATTTGGTTTATTAATTAAAAATTCCTCCATATGTTAAATAATTACTCTGAGAATACACAGTACTCTTAAGAAGAAAATGCAAAAATTAAAAAACGATAAAAATAAAACTCAGATTGATCAATATTGTTTTATCTGAACTCAGTATGTTTTAATAGTTGGCTTCTACAAGAGATCTGTTTTATAAAAGCTTTGCAGTGCAATTGAACTGCCTCATCATTTCAGGCTCTGGTGAACCTCCTAGAAAAGCAGATATAAAAGACAAGTTGGCAAGAACAAATAGTAATAGAATGTCCAAGCACTGGTCAGGTACTGTGAAACTGCACAAATCGAAGTTTCTCAAATCTTAAATATCTTGGACAACAAACTAGTGAATATAACAAAAAAGAAGCAGACTCACAGATATAAAGAACAAACGAGTGGTTACCAGTGGGGAGAGTGAAGTTGAGAGCGGCAACACAGGGGTAGAAGATTAAGAGGTACAAACTACTAGGCATAAAATAAGCTACAAGGATATACTGTACAACACAGGGAATATAGCCAATATTTTATAATAACTATAAATGGAGTATAACTTTAAATGTTGTGAATCACTATCTTGTACACCTCTATCTTATATAATATTGTACATCAACTATACTTCAATTTTAAAAAAAGGAGAAAAAATTACTCCACAGAAAGAAAAAAGAATATATGTAAAAAAAATCTGAGGAAATAGAAGACTCCTTTGGATGATAATGTATTATGAACTTGAATCAACATAATTTATAAGACCACAAATATTTGTAATCATTTTTATAAGTTTCTAAACTAACTCCTTTAAAGAACTATGTACATCTCTACTATAATTGAGAGTAATAACATACAATATACAGAGCCGAATTTTTCCGTACGCAATTAGAGGCCGACATGAAAAGCAGCAGAATGCAATTTACTATGAAGGGTTTTTAATGAACATACATGTTATCAAATTTTCCAACAAATGAACAATGCACTTCTACTGCTCCACCCTTTATTATCATCTGAAGGAACAACTGGCTTTTTAATAGATAATAGCCTCTGCTAAGCCTTATAAAATTCTAACTTTACTGCAATTGTCCATGAATGCATCTTATAGATCATCTGCAAAACCTGTCAGATAACTAATGTACTGCTTAGACCTGCCAAATGGTTCATTTTTTCCTACACACTCTATCTAAAGTGCATAATGCTTTCTTTCTAATGAGAACTTTCAGCAGCTATTCATGCATGCAAAGTAAGAACCTCTCTCTCTCTCTTTTTTTTTTAAGTGAAGATAGACACAGGAAGCACCTTTCTCTTTTACTTGTTTATTTATTTATTTGGGCACACCGCACAGCATGTAGGATCTTAGTTCTCCGACCAGGGATTGAACCAGTGCCCCTTGCAGTGGAAGTACGGATTCTTCACCACTGGACGGCCAGGGATGTCCCCAGACCCTCTTTTCAATCCCATAGTGCATCACTACAGTGGAAAGGCAACTCATGATTTGGATAAAAATGACTGCTTTAAAATGATTCTGGGGGCTTCCCTGATGGTGCGGTGGTTAAGAATCCGCCTGCCAATGCAGGGGACATGGATTCAAGCCCTGGTCTGGGAAGATCCCACATGCCGAGGAACAACTAAGCCCGTGTGCCACAACTACTGAGCCTGCGTTCTAGAGTCCGTGAGCCACAACTACTGAGCCCACATGCCACAACTACTGAAGCCTGCGCGCCTAGAGCCTGTGCTCCGCAACAAGAAGCCACTGCAATGAGAAGCCTGCACAACCCAACGAAGGGTAGCCCCCCTCGCCGCAACTAGAGAAAGCCCACACACAGCAACAAAGACCCCCCCCAAAAAAAAGATAGGTCTCTGACTTGACCTTTAATTAAAATAATTCTGAAGGTATGCAATCAGACAGTAAATGGTCCTTCCGAGTTCTGCTAAACACATAACCTAATTAGCTTGTTAGATGCTGCAGGTGTAACTCATAAAATATGACTTGAGACTTTATATTATGCTGGAATCGTGTTTCAATAAGAACCATCAGGCCTTCTCTATACACCTGATTGCTTTACCTGACATTGTACAGGCACTTTTCTCCATAGCTGAATTTAAAGGGCTGTTCTTGACTGCAGGCAGAGCCAAGTTCTGAACATGGACTGTGGGGTTCTTTCTTGATTTTCAGTGGGAGGCCATGAAAAGCCACTAGAAAACAAAACACAAATACCCACAAAAATGAAATACAGTTAGGAATTAAGTACACTAATCTGTTCTACTCCTCTTGGTTAAAATGTCACTAACATTTCGTATTAACTTTCATACATAAGAAAAGTCACATTGGATGAATTTCATGCAAGAAAAGATTCTGTAGAATCTCCATATACTCGTTGTTTGCTTTTATCACATAACGAAATGCATGCTTAAACTCTCTCTCATTACTTAAAGTCAGATGACTACTTGTAATTGGCTTAGCTGATATTGACAATACTAGAAGTTTTCAGAAAGTAAGCTTGAAAACATTTCAGAAAGGTTTCCAATGACTAAAGCAGAAAAAATACAACTGATTATCCAAAAATTAACTGAAGACAGGAACATAATTTTAAGTATTATTGAAAGGAAAACGTCTCAAATGTACCAATAGTAATGGTTTAATGGAATAACAACTGGACTATGAGAAAGAAAATCCAGATGCATGCAGTTCTCAGGTTAACTAATGATACTTTGGACAAAAGGACAAAAAATTCGACCTCTTTTTAGACCAGCGCTCATATATAAAAATACAGATAAAACTATTTGCCTAACTACTCACCAGAAGTGTGAAGATACATTGTGAGAAATATGTTAAAGTTATTTTTCATATATAATCTACCATAAAACAATTATTCTATATGAAATGATGTTTCCTCCTTTTTCATATGACTTAGTGTCATATGTCATTACTGTTCAATATACTATAAAGACAATATCATAAAATATGAAGAAATATGTGTATTTGGAGTGGAATCATAGCTTTCAAACCAATAAATAAATAAGATTATCTATTTTTATTCTTCTATATGAAACTGAACAAATGCATATTAGAGATCCTCAGAATAATTGAAGTTTTAGTATAAATGGAAAATGAATAAAAAGATAAGGGGAAAATAGACATGAGAATGAATTTTATTTTCATACAATTTTCACAGGTATGAATTATCAAGGATAAACACAAGAAGGACAGACTGTGGATAGTTACTCCAAGTCCTATAAAACCTGGGATTAAAACAAAATATTAAGTGTATATACTATAAAGGAAGATATTACAAGAGAAACTTTGTGGCTTATGATACCATTCAATCTTGATTATGATACTGCAGCATTACGAACCTGTACTAACTTGAATGTCATATATAATTTTAGTATAAGAAATTGATATCAAGAGCTACCAAGCTCCAGGAAAATAAATGCTAATTGTTTATATAAGCACATAATTTTGACAAAAATGTTCAGTGGTACTCAAGAGACATCTGAAACACTGTAGAAAACAAATGTGCCACAGAAGTAAACAAATTTCATCTAAATTAGTTGTCTAAGGAAAATTTAATAAATAATAATACAATTATTTTGCTGAGTGGTCTATTTCAAAGTATTTTTTTCTAATTTAATGTGTGTTTAATATACCCACTCAAAGTAGAGAGTTAGAGGAATAGAAACAAAGGGGAAATTACATGTCTCTTCATATGCAAAGGGTACGTATGTTCATTAACTTTACCAAGTCAGAAAGTTATAATTTATAAAATGTTAAGATAGAAGAGGCTTAAGAACCTCAAGAATCAATTGTAACATGAGGACTTGTTTGGATTCTGACTTGAACAAACCAACTGAAAGAGACACCTTTCCAACAAATAAGATATTTCAATGTGGACTAGGTATTAGATGTTTAAGAAATTATTGTTAATTTTGTTGGATGTGATAATGAAATTGGCAGTTGTACCAAAAAGAAAGGTTTAAAGCTAAAGCTTCATAAAATATTTACAGATAAAAAATAAGCTCTGGGATTTTCTTTAAAATACTCTAGAAAAAAATGTATGAGGGAAGAATCAAATAGAAAAATGTTGATAAATGTTAAAAGCTGACTGATGGATAGGTGGGAGTTCACTACATTATTTTCTTTACTTTTGCCTGAATTTGCAAGATGAAATGTTTTTAAAATGTGGGAAAAAAATCACAAAAGATTTAAAGTAGTATTCTATAAGAAAATTCTCTCCCTCTGTGTGTGTGTGTGCTACTTCTTAGAATGACAAATATTGTATGATGCAATCTTGTAATATCTTAACCATGCATTTGTTGCTTTCTTAACAAATAGTTTTCCACTGTTTATTACTTACTTGAACATATACAACAAAATGTGTATACCCTAGTTCAGCACTTTAGATTAAGTAGTAGGTTTTATATTTTCCTAAGAAAAAGGAGTAGCAACATCAAAGGAACTCACTTTGCCATTCAACTAAGTAACAAATCATTATACCTGAGAGATGAGATCTAAATTATATGAACGAAAATGGATAAGAACTTAAAAGCTAATAAATTGCCAGTATGATGCAAAGTTTATCATATTTATCAAAGTATCAAACATACCAGAGACTGCCATATTCAACATTACTATATTTTAAAAGTCTTTGGGACCATAGTGTAGGAAAAGATTAGTAAGCAGGATGCAAAAGGCATTAACCATAAAAGAAAATAATCTACGAATTAGGCTTCATTGAAATTAAGAACTTCTCTTCATCAAGACACTAAGTTACAGACACCAAGACGATACTTGCTATAGAAAGATCTGACAAAGAAATCATATTCAACATAATAAGAATTGCTACAAATTAATAAAAGAAAACAAGAGACCCAATTAAAACGGGCAAAAGACTCAAACGGGCAGTTCATAAAAGAAGATACCCAAATGACAAACAAATGAACAACAAAGCAAGCATATATGAAAAAGTATTCAGCATCTTTACTCATCAGGAAACTGCAAATAAAATCACATGAGGTTTTCACTATACACCCACTAGAATGGCTAAACTGAAAAAGACTGGCATTACCAAGATATGAAGAAGACTTAAAGCAATAAGAACTGCTTATATATGCTGCTAAGAGTATAAACTGACAAAAACCCTTTGGAAAACTTTTTGAAGTATCTACCAAGTCTCCATATAAATCTCCCCTATGATCCAGTAACTATACTCTTAGGTAGATATCAAGGAGAAAGGATTGAATATGTTTACCAAAGTACATGTTCATAGCAGCTTTATTCACAATACCAAAAACTGGAAAAATTCCAATGTTCATTAGCAGAAAAATGGCTAAGTAAATTGTGGCTTATTCATACAATGGAATATTCCACAAGAATTAACAAGGAACACATTGATGACACATGCAGAAACGTGGATGGTCTCACAGATGGTAAATTGAGTAAAAGACGACAAACACAAAAGTATATGAATTTCAAGTACAGACCAAACTAATGGATAGTGAAAGAATCTCCTTCTGTTGGTGGATGGGAGTGTTAATGACTGAGAAAGGGCACTAGTAACCTACTACAGAGCTGTAAATATTTTATATCTTGTTCTTGGCGGTGTGTATATGAGTATATACCTATGTAAAGTTCATCAAGTTATACACTTAAGATTTTTGCATTGTAATGAATGTGTAGCTCCATAAAAAGATTTAAAAGTATGAGAAGCATCAAGCAATGCTATACAAATTAAGATGTTTGAAAATGTCTGGTGGCCTCCTCTTCCAGCAGAGACATCTGATAATGTGCTTCAACTTCACATAATAAATAATTCCAGATGACTCACGGGAGGAATGACAAGTCTGGGGTACCATTGGGAATGGTTGCTAGCAGGACAGTAGCCTCCTATCAAAATGTCCATTAATATCAACCTAGAAGCAAAAGGCATGACCCATCCTTGTAGATACACCATCTGGAGCTCTAGGGCTTTCAGACTGGCCCCATGAGTTTCCCAAAGTGACTTTAGAAGAAAGAACATAAGGATTCCCAAAGTGCTATCAGAGGCAAGTAGATCCCTAAACAGGGGACCCCCAAATTTGGCCAATCATCAGATTACCGAGGGAAATTTTGAAAAAATTTCAGACAGGCATTCCCATACTCCATATGTTACAGGTTCAGTTGTGTCCCCTCCAAATTTTATCCTGAAGTCCTAACCCCACCTCAGAATGTGACATTTGGAAAATTAGTTAAGATAGGGTCATTAGGGTGGGATCTAATCTAGTATTACTGGTGTCCTTGTACAAAAGGGGAATTAGGACACTGAGACACACAGAACGCCATGTGAAGATTAAGGCAGAGATTAGAGTGAAGCTTCTACAAGCCAAGAATCACCAAAAATTACCTGCAAGCCATCACAATCTAGGGGAGAGGCATAGAATAGATTCTCTCTCACAGCCCTCAGAACCCTGCCAACACTTTCATCTCAGACTTCTAGCCTCCAGCTGTGAGACAATAAATTTCCACTTTTTAAGCCACCCAGTTTGTGGTACCTTGTTATGGCAGCCCTAGCCAACTCATACCCTGTTCCCAGAAACTGACTCACTAAAGCTGGTATATAGATCAGGAGTCTGTATCTTATAAAATTTTCTAGGTGACTCTCATTACCGGGCAAATTTCAAATCCACTATGATGCGTGGCAACACCTGGATCCAGTGTGTGCTGCACTGAAACAGGTCCAGTACTTGAAAAGACGTTTTTAAAAAAACTAACCATGTCTTCCTTTTTGTTAGATGCCAACGCTCAAGGATTCTCACAGGTTCTCCAAGAAGTTTAGGGCTCCCCTACTCTCTCCGTGTGTGGGCCTCTTAATCACTGTGTGCCCTTGGAATCATGACTTTTTTTTTCTAATCGTAAGCCAAATGCTAGGATTTTTTTTTTAATTGCTGTGTTGAGGGGAAAAAAGAAGCCAACCTAAGATCGTCAACCTTTTGCACAAGAACCAGAGCTCCTTTATTTTCCTCATTTTCACTTTTCTGCTTCCTCGAGATTTTAGATCATAAAAATGACTTCTGTTATTTATTATTCTTCAGTAAGGGTAGTACAGAGACTCCCACCAGAGAGGGCTGAGCTGAGACCGTGTTGGGTATTTCATCACAGGGCTGAGAGCCTGAGCGTCTGTGAACAGGCAGTTTTCCAGCTCACTGGCACAGTCACAAGTGGAAGCAGCACATTCATTTTGTGCAATTTGCTTTACCTTCCCACAAGGAGTTGGTGCATGTAAAAGGCTGTTAAGTACTAAATTATTCCTTATCAAATCACCATCATCTGGAGTCATGATCAACACTAATTAAATTACTTTCGCTGAACATGGCTCCAGCCTGCTGCCGAGGCTGCTTAGGTACATTTCATCTCGCTTACTGTACTGTCCTGGCTGGCTCTGGAACCAGGGCTACAGGCATCGGCATTGTTTGTAGTTTTAATTAAAGTGAATCCTTCCTTCTTCAAGTGTATCAAATCAAGTGAGTTAACTCCTTCATTTCATTTACAAAGAAGTGATGGTTCCCAATGATATTATATTATATCCTTATCCCTGACTTCAAACAGTTCAGATCATTTATCTATGAAATCTGCTATCTTCCTCAAACACGTTTCCATGCAAACTTATGACCTTCAACTCCTCTGGACAATCAGATTTTTAGGAGGAGAAGCCAAGAGAACTCTCAAGAGATGCATCTTGCATTTTTTCTTTGATGGAGGCTTGACCTTTAAAACCACATCTTAAGGCTGACTTACAATGACTGAGTTCCTCTAATGGTTAAATGTAAGTGCTCCAAAGTACCAGGACTTTAAAAAATGCACTTCCAAAATAAACTTAACCACTTCTTAATTCACACAGTTTACTTGGGTTTATGGTATTCATTGTAAAGTATTTGTTAGATTAGTGACTGTTTTCATTTTAGAACTATGAACTATGAGGCATCATCTTGGCTTCCATTTTTTTCTGCCCACATTTTTGACCAGAGGCCCACTCTTGCTGTCATCATTCTCCTGGAGCACAGAAATGCCCTTGGCTTTACAAATGCAACAATGCTGGTATACAACCAAGTCTTTGGCTCAGGGTAGACATATAAGTCATATGTGAACACCTATAATATTAGAGATGGAGATAATGAATTTAAAAATTTGCTCATAGGAGAATAATTTCCTAAACAATCCTGACCCTGGAGTATTTTTTGGCACCACTAAATTGAAAACAGACCATGTTATGACTTACTGGTTCATGTTAGTCCAGAGAATAAACAATGAAACTTATGAGTTGAGTTTCTGTTTATATTTCTATAGTGAACATGAGATAAATTTAAGAAAGATCATATGCTAAACTGTAGGTGTTAACATACTGAACTCTGGTTGAGTTTGGAATAGTGCTAGAAAACACCAGCTATAATGTTTTTTTTTTAAAAAAGACTCAAATTTACATAGTATTATAAAGTTTTCAAAGAACCTTCACCAACTCTCGATTCTCATCATTCAAGATGAGGACATTAGCATTCCAAGTTTGCAAAAAGAATTTTTAAAGGCATGAAGAAGCTAAGCTTCATGTCCAACTAAAGACCTAGGGCTAACTTATAACAGCCTAGGAATTAAAGCCATGGGCTTTGGGCAGCAACTCTTGAACACTTGAGCATACAATTCAAATATATTTTTGAATGAGCACATTTAAGATCTCCTTCATGCATGAGCACCACTACAACATTATATCAGATGTTTCTTTATCCATTTACTTCTTCATTAATTCATTCATTTACTACAGCCCAGACATTATGCCAGTTGCTAAGGGGCAGGGAATGTGGAGCTATAGAAGAAGCTGAACAGTAAGGCACAGTCCTAACCATCAAGAGCTCACAGAAGTCCAATTAGAGCTTTATTTAGTTGTTTTTTTAAAGAAAAGTTCTAATAAATATATTAGCCAGTCTTCTTTAAGTTTGATCAATTCATGTGTATGCTATGCATATTTCTGTATACATGACCTTAATAATATATTCTGGCACTTGTATCTAAATGAAAACACTTAGAGCATTCATGCTTGCTTTTAGGCATTCTGCCTTCTTTCAATTTATTGCTGTGGCCAAAGGCATTTAAAAATTCACACCAGTCATATTCCACTGAAGGAAAAACATTGCTATCCAACATCTAAAGCTTCCCCTTGATTCTGATAACCAAAATGTCACAAGTGATGGGTCCCCTTCTCTATGTGGACAGTGAACGTAAATACAGTGATAAATTGTCTTAGCTCTGACCTTTCACTCTGCTTTCCTCCCAACTCTTATCCTAAGAGTGAAATAGAGCAGTAATTTCTGTGAGTACAAAACAATTATCCTGCAAAGAGAAGCACATCAGATTTTTAACTACTTCTTCTGTGAACAAAACTATGTCTTTGAATCACATCTCTAGTTTTTGAGTCAATATTAGCTGGGAATTTAGAGCCTTGATGAGAATCTCCTGAGTTTGATGTTGCGATTTCTGGTCTGCTCAAAAAGTCTGTTTTAGAATAGTCTGCTGTACAGTATTCTAGTACAGGGGTTAGCAAATTGCAGCCCATGGGTCAAATCCAGCTTCCCACCTGTTTTGGTAAATAAAGTTTTATTGGAACACCGTTCTACCCATTCATTTAGGTAGAGTCTAGGACTACTTTGAGTAACAATGGGATATTTGTGACAGAAACACTTTGACCCACAAAGCCTAAAATATTTACTATCTGACCCTTCACAGAAAAAAATGTCTGCTGATCCCTAGTCTAGATTATGGTCTGCAATGAGAAAGGAGAAAGATCTGGCACAGTGACCCCTGCTAGTGATAGGGAACAGCTAAATTAGTTAACAACAGATATTTAATTCTGCTTCACTAACCCTGTGTTTACTCTGGCTGTGTAGCCAATTTAAAGGGGTATACACAAAAAAGATGGTGAAAAAATGACATCATATTGAGGCTCTAAAACACTAGAAATTTATGTGTTTTGAGGTATTTCAAGGCATTTACTTAGACCATGGTTATGTATAATGCAGAGAGTTTTTTACTCTTGTCTACAAAATATAGCTGAGGAAGTCAAAACAAATCATTCTGTGGACACAAAAGTGTTTGTAAAATAATTTCACTTGGCTATAGCAGCAAATTAAAAAAAACTCTGTAAAGAGGGGAAAAAGTAAATGGTATACATAAATTAGGTTATTTAAGACCAGATACAAGCACGGCATGAAAAATGCATGTAGCCTTTTATACAAATATATATAGTTGGGAATACACTCACTAGATGAAAAGCATTCACTTTAAGTTAACATCACTTCAATTTCAGGTGATAAATGGGTGGCAATGACCTCAATTAGTACCGGGTTAAATTCCAGAAGCAAAGGGGAAGGCTTGTGTACAAATAAAGACAATAGTGTCACACACTGTAAATCCATCTTCCAAGTCTTACAGAAAATCGGCAGGTACTTCTGCTGCATCTGAGCCTCTCAAAGATTCTTTTCCAGTACATTTACTTCTTCCAAGCCCTCCCCACCCCCACTGTGTACACATACCACTCACACATACACACACCGACATCCATTACTAAAGGGCCTAATCTCAGCTATCAGCAGAGTGCCTCTATGGGGCCATTAAACCATTTCTCTTGTTTACAGTGCCTGAAGAAAGATGTGAATTATGTGTGTGACAAAACAAGCGATAACATTTCTAAACTGCTATCAAAATGCAAACTGAAACACATTTAAGGACAGAGACCCTGATTCCACTTTCCATGATTTTCCATTATTTGCAGCATCTGGAAATAGATTCACCTATAATATTTCCAAGACAAAAATTTAGACCACTGCACAGCAATGTGATATATATTTTTTCTGAAAGAATATTCTATGAGTAAAGCAGTTATCAAAAAGATGATACAATGTTTTTTAAAGGAATATTATCAGTGGGGATAGATTCCATACCTAGTTGGTCCTTTGATGTTATTTTGGCAACACATAGAATGCTGCTTTGTAGTAATCACAAAGGTAAAGTAAGGGAGACTCTCACCTCTTGTTATCAATCTCAGAATTTTAAAATTGAAAACATTAGATATGATCAAGTTTTAGCGATTGAGCCGGTGTTCGTACTCAGAAACCTCTGTGCTAAAGGAATCATAAGTGGATGCCCTATGGGTAAAAATATAAACAAGAGGAGCTACACTAATTGGAGGAAGGCAAACAGTCATCAAACTGCCCCTGCATTGCTCCCAGAAGTAAATGTTCAGCACATGCAAGGAACTTCCTGGGCAGTCTGGAAACCAGAACTGAATCTCAGTGAAGCCACACCTTTCTCAGAAGGGCGTATCAAACTTTTTTTCCTAATACCAAACTCCTCCTATCAGTAACAGGGACTGCATGCTCCATTGCAGGGATTCCTGAATGGTCCTGCCAGGGGTGTACATACCCGAACAAAAGAGGGGATGGAGCTTGAAAAAGTCCCAGAGGTCATCCTGCACCCTGCAGCCCCATCCAGAATCTGGTGTGGTGTCTACAGACGTGGAAACCAGTGCTGAGGACAGAGCCAAAATCAGAAGCCAGGAATCCTTACAATCTACAGAGTAAAGCCTTACGCAAGAAAGTTATTTCTTAAAAGTACACTTCATAATTCAACTTTCTCTACACCGCAGACTACCATTATGTCATCTTAATAGACAGAATAGAATGGACAAGTATTCTGGATTTGGAACCCTCCCTCTTCGAAAGCTAGTGGTGATAGCGAGATGCAACCAACTCTGACTCATCTGAAGGTCACTTATCTACCAGTCCTGATGGTCTAAACCAGAGGTTGCCAATGTTTCTGTTTGATTCACGTAGTGGCTTCAAATAATTTCAATTCCTTGTGATCATTTAAAAATCAGCTTTAAAATCTTTTTCTGGTTTAAAAATCCAAAATTCTGGCTTCTCTAGAAAAAAACACAATATCCAGCAACACTGAATCCACTTTCCAGCCTGAAAAATAGGCCAGCAGTTGACTGAGCCCTATATCAGCTTCCCCTTTGGCCACAACCCGTGTTTTCCTATTTGTCACAGTTCCCACCATCGCTACCTCTCCACACCCCATTCTCTCTGGCACTAAATTCACTTCCCTCATTTCTATGCTTGGCATGAGAGTTTTCTACACCTCATCAAACACACAGCTAAGAAATCATTAGTCAGTGTGTTTCCACATGTGGATGTGCATGTGCTCAGACACACACACACACACATTACTCTAATCAGCAAAAATAACTATTACAAAACTCATAACATGCTCTGGCTTAGGTACTCAAGTACTCGTTCTCAGGCAATAGGGCAGAGCAGTGAAGGTAACAAGTACTTACATCTGCCTGGTTTCAAATTTTGCCACTGTTACTTACCAGTTGTAAGACTGGGCAAGCCTCTGTGTACTTCACTTTCCTCTTCTATAAAATGGGCATGATAATAGCACCTGCCTTGTGGAGTTGCTGTTAAGATTAAATGGGACGCTACGTGTAAAGTACGTAAGTGCTCAATAATATTAGCTATTGGCATTGTTATGATTCAAACCCAGAATATTTACACATGACAGCTAAAAGAGAACACGCAGATCATCCAGAAACATAACAGCAGTGGCTAAGAGCGTGGAGATGAAATTTGGCTTGCTACTTACTAGCTTAAGGACTTTTGGTCAACTAGGTAGCTGCTACAGGATTCAGTTTCTCCCTGTGTAATATGGGGCTTATCATAGACCTTCCTCATGGGGTTTGTATAAGAATTAAATGAGGTAATGCACAGGAGAACTTTGAAGAGTACCTGGCACGTGGTAAGAACTCAGGAAACGTTAGCTATTACCATTATTACCCCAAGCACTTCCTTTCACAGAAGATAAACTGAAACTCAAGAAAGTAAAGTGAACAATGATAGGAATGGGACTTCAACCATCAGAGTGTTACCATATTATGGTTTCTATTTCATCTTGTTTCCAATTTCACATGGAAACTTCACACATACTACACATACTACTTCACAGTAGTATGTCAAGTCAACTACTCACTAAGAACAAAAAATGTACACATGGAGAAGAATCTATAAGGAAGGTACCTTGACAAAAGGAAAGAGCAAACAGTGTGGCCTGGCAGAATGAGCATTGGATAAGGAGTCAAGTAATCTGTACCTAGTTCCTACCCCACGGCTAACTAGCTGCGTGACCTCGGGCATAGTGTGCAACCTCTCTGGGCTTCTGTTCCTCATCCCCAAAACGAAAGCATCAGACTAAGCAATCTTGTAGTCCTAAAATGTAACTCTGGGTGTAAGTACCTGCTTACTGATGTCAAAGAAAAATGTAAACATCTGATGCAAGAATTCAGAGGGCATAACATTCTGAGGCCACACAGCTCTAAGCACCTCAATAATCCCTGAGGGCATTACTGGATTTCAGCAAATGGTGGTCACTGAAATTCATAATGAGACTTAATCACCAAGAAAAGGCAAAATTGGGTGTCATCTACTATATTCAAGAAAGGAGAGTGCATAATGCACATTAGAAAGGTGTACATATGGTTAACATTTTAAAACACTTCATGCTTTAAAAGGCATTTCATGGACCACCTTCTTTCTAGCTGATGATGAAAAGTAATGTTATTATGTTGATAAAATAAACAGCAGAATCAAAAGATAAAAAGGTATATTCCTAGTTTAAAAGCATCACAAGCACCATTAATTTGAAACTAGAGAGACCTCAGACAGTGCTGATTCATTCCTCTAAATTTTAAAGCCTAATCCCACTATAACAGCACTTCAGCGGTAGTGGTGCTAAATGATCCTCACCCTCACAATTTAACGGCCAGGAGAAAGTGCCCTGGTGGGAAACTGGTTCTTCCATCTGGAAAAGGGTAAGAACAGGGAAGAGGAGACCTAATGTAAAAACAATCCAAATCTAATCAGTTTTGCATTCTGTACTGGCTTCAAATCAGATCTTCCTTCCCCTACTGGTCCAGTAGATGGAAAGCAGCACGACACTATTTTTTTGGAAAGAGATTCTGTACAGCAAGCCCAAACAGAGAGTACTTCATATCCAGCTGGCAGGAATCAAACCTGAACAAGCTGCAGCTATTTGAGAAACAGATCTAATAAACTGAAATGAAGTACTGAATCAAGATGTCCACCCAAACCCACACCCCTCAGAAACGGCCCTACTTCATCAGTTACCTACTTACGACCTTGATAAATACCGAAGATACCTCTTCTGCGGAAATTGTTGCACTGTGCTTTGATATGGATGCTCGTTAAGACCTATACGGTTACAACAATTACTATTACTTCTCTACCTTGTAATTCTGTAATTTCTTTCAAATAATGGACAATACTGTCTTGGACAAGGCTGGCCAGTATCTATTATTATTCCTAGCTGACTTGGAAGATGCCAACACTACCTGGTGTTTCTCAGTCTAGCATGAAGAAGTTCTGAAGCAGGCCATGACAGATGGGCCCTGCAGAACACCCAGACACCAAGAGTGCTCTGTCCTTGATCCTGTGTGACCACGAAGACAGGTCCTTCCCATAGGAAAGACATGTAAAAGGTGGGCTTCTTCTATCCTGCACCCCACTCCCTCGTCCAGCTCTCCAGAACAAACCTCAGAGTACCACCCTCTGCAAACTATCTATATAGATTTCTAACAAGTGGTTCAGATAAAAGGTGGTAAATATATTCTTTGAAATCTATTGATAAAAAAAAGAAAGTAGACCACAGACAGTAGAGAAGAACCAAGGCAGATAGTAGCATCTAAGGATATTTTTACTTAGAAGTAGCAAATGATAAATGTAATCTTTAATTTTCCTTTTTTATGAAATCACAAATACAGAAGCTCCAACCTAAAATTTTACATTAATTACTCTATAGACCATAGTAACATAAAAAACAAAATTAAGATGATATTTCATTGCCAAAGAAGACTGCCAATTACTAACGTGCCTTGTCATCACTTTGGAATAATAATTAGTAAAAAGACCAGCAGTTTTCTATGATTTGTAAGTCTTACTCACTAAGAACAAGTAGTCAAATAAATAAGTTTTTGTGAAATAAAGTATAACCACTTTCTCCAGTATTATTTTCAAAGCAATGAAATAAGTAATTAGTGATGCAAAGACTTGCTTAAATGAATTTGGTGGTCTTCAGAACTAGAGCAGTGTAATTCTAAATTTAGAATTCATCTCACATGTAATGGCTTGAACTAGAAAAGTCTTTAAATAAGCCCAGAGGTAAGAGAAATGGTACATGGGCGACCGAGTGAATACCGCCACCAAGACAACTGAAATTCCAAACGTATATGTCACACTCCCAAGTCTAACAAAATTCTATTATAGCACCATTTCTTCAATGTTTGGGCTTTACTTCTTTTAATATTCACCTCTTGAAAAGAATCTTTCAATTCTGATTTGGTGACCCAGTACTGCTTGAAAGATTCTATTTTCTTTCAAATTAGTGAATCCTCACTTTTGATTCATAATTTCAACATACTTTTCCTCCAGGCTGTATGTGAAAGAGCCTGTAATTTGCATGGTCTTAAATTGACCACTTTAGTACCAAAATGATACACCGGATAAGTAGGATACAACACTCAAATGGCTGAAGTACACCTGCAGTATTCTGATGTCACTCTCCTGAAAACATGATTGAGAACAATTCAGACATTATTAGCCACTTGGCTCCTTGTTCAAAAAGACACCATCGGTAGACAAAGTTGAAAATATGTTGTGAATACCAGAGCTAGAAAAGTTTACCCCACAAAGAAAGGCAGCTGGCTAGAGCCAAAAAAAGTACCTTTCAGTAAATGCCAATAAAACTTTACAGGCTGCCAAAATAACAAAGAGTAATTACAAAGGAAACTTTGTAATTTTCCTGACAATAAACACCTTCTTAAAAAAGAAATTATCTGTCACTTGGCCTCAATTGTTACAGATGTTACTACTAATGAGGATAAATCCCACAAACACGTCTTACTTAAACCAACTACTAATTTGGTACAAACTTTTTAGAATTTCTTCCCCAAAATAAATTTGGGGATTTTCTTTAAATATGCCCTGTAATATTTAATTCAATGTACACTAGAGCATTTTCCATGAGAAATTACCATTCTTACAGAAAAGCTTTTATCCAAACTATTTTGCCCATCTTGAAAAATGGTTATTTAACTGTACCAGATTAAGAACTCTCTCCAAGAAAAGGGAGATTCATGAAATATAAAAGTAAATACTATGATTTGGGAGCCACATTTTTAACCCCAAAATAGCCTTTATGAAGAAAAAAATGTGTCATTATTATGTAGAAACATTTAGAAAAGTGCACGTTATTTTTCATACAGCAGATAATATTGCTGACCAAACTTCCTTATGAAAATTCATAAGATTTTCTTAAAAAATGACACTCGTAGCTAAGTAGAGTGTTTGCTTCCTAAACTGTGACAATACCATCAGTACCTCCAGATGCCAATCAAGCCCTTTTGTCATTTCTTAACAATAAATATTAATGTAAAAATTCTATAGCATGAGTGATATCAGAATAACTATAAAAAGTCTCTACTGACACAGGCCCAGCCTTCATAAATAAAATAAGCAAACAAGCTGAAGGATGATAAAGAAAACCAACCAAGAGAGCTTTGGATAGGCTTAAACATGGCCATGAAATAAACAGTCAAGAGATACCACATAAGATATAAGGAGCTGATTTTACTTTGCAAATGTTTCAGAAAGCAAATGTAAACAATCAGTGTATACACAAATCGCATTTCCACAGCTAAAGGATATAATCCCAAGAAAACTGTTATTGGGATGAAGAGTTTCAGAATTACACTAGCATTTTTTAAGTGGTTTCTGTGATTTCTTAACATACTTATTTTTAATAGATTGCTTCCAGGGCTTCCCTGGTGGCGCAGTGGTTAAGAATCCGCCTGCCAGTGCAGGGGACATGGGCTCGAGCCCCGGTCTGGAAAGATCCCACATGCCATGGAGCAACTAAGCCTGTGCGCCACAACTACTGAGCCTGTGCTCTAGAGCCTGCAAGCCACAACTACTGAGCCCACGTGCCACAACTACTGAAGCCCACGCACCTAGAGCCCATGCTCCGCAACAAGAGAAGCCACCGCAAGGAGAAGCCCGCTCGCTGCAACTAGAGAAAGCCTGCACACAGCAAAGAAAACCGAACGCAGCCAAAAATAAATAAATTTATTAAAAAAAATAGATTGCTTCCTTTGAATGTAAGTTTTTTTAATGTATTATATTATAGATTAAATTAATTTTTTTTCTACAGGAAGACATCTCTAATTTTTAATTGGCTTAACAGTTGGGAGTTATGAATCACAAATGAACCAAGTCAGTTTATGGTATTACATAAAGAGTTTAAGAGACTACTCTTGTCCACTTTCACAATCTTCACAATGAACAGTTATTAAGAAAGACTTTAACCATGGATATACAACTTTTTAAATGATTTTTATACCCTGCAGCCCAATTTATCTCGACATATTTATATAAATTTACAATTATATGTGACTTACTTGCTATGATCTAGGGATATATAATCATGAGAATAGCTGAAAATACGAAATCAAGTATTATACAACTATTCATTAATTACACACACTGATAACCTTAGAAATTTCCTTAATTTTCACCCTATTCATAGTATTCCAGAAGGGCTTCTTAAATGTGTAGAAAATTATCCCCAAAATTTTATTACACTTCATAGAGTTGTTGATGTAACTTCGCAGCTGCTAGTTCAAAGGAAGTCTGTTCCTTTTTTCTGCTACTCTAGAGCCTTCCTATTGCATGATCCCACAAGTGCATCCTTGAGGTTACATTACAGGGGAAAACACCATGTAATAAGATCATTCTGCTTCGTCCTTCAGGAACCAGCCCTCTCTGATAGGAACCAAGACTTCTCACCAGTTACTAAATTTGGCTCCAGAGCAATAGTGTCATGGCAACTTTCCAATGTACATTTTTTACTTTGACTTGCTAATTGCAAATAAGGGGAAATTAGATTACCACATTAAACATAAAATGTAGAGCATAACTAGGAAGCAGTATTGTACAGGTGTTATTGGAAATAGAAAATCACAACATGGAGGCAATGTTTGTATATTACAAATCTTTTTACTTCTACTTTGGAAAAGCGTTTTGTGGTAACATCAAGATACATATCAAATCATACTAATCTTTGCACAATGCAAGTCTTTATGTTATCCATAATATATAAATGCACTAACTGGGAAATAAATTCTGCATTGGATTGTATTTTCACATAAATTTCACTTAAATAAATATTAGTTACTAATAATCCTTGTGGATTTTAAAAATTAAAGATGTAAGGTATATATAAATGGATTTCCATGCTCAAATGAGGTGGTATATCCAAACAATCAATGTATTCTCATGTTTAACTGCTTTCTTTTAAAACTGTCAAAACTGTATTTACTGCTGTGTCAACCTAAAGCACCTATTTAAAATTTGTCTCGAGACGCTTAGATGTTAACAGCAAGCCCATGTGAATAAATGGATATTATAATGCCTACTGTAGATCACAAATTATACAGGAATGATCATTTTTCTACAGCTTAGTGATCAAAGAGGATAACAGACAATGAAAACAAACAGCGTTTTTTCAAGCCGTTTAATGTTTTACCGATGTAACACAATGTAGGAAACTCATGAGTAGAATGGATTTCTTTATATTTCTTTTTTATGTTGTATTCTGAAATATAATCTCATTCTTTAGAACACAGAGCTCTACCACTGCGTCTGCTATAACTGCAGGTGTAAAGTCAGTATTAAGTGTGTCAAATACTGTAGCCAGCTGATACGTTTGGCAGCTTATATTAGCACTTAAACCACACAAAGATTTATACAGCCCTCCTTTGTAATTGACATTTCCAAGAAACTAGAAAAATAAGAAGATGAAAGAGGACTCGGCTCTCCTTCCGGGTGTGCAAATAGAAAAGATGAACTTTGGAGAAACACATGGATACCACCCGCAAAACAAGTGTATGATCACAAACCAAACAGGCCTGGGTTGCATTCTCCACCTCGCTCCTTTGAAGTTAATAGAAGCTTTGTAAACTGAGGGTGTGCATAGGGATAAATATTAAGTCAGATTAAGCTTGATTCCCCTCTCCCTTTACAACTGCATGCATATAAATTCGTAGCCACTGCACATTTCTTCAATTTACCACATTAGATTCCACCGACATAATTATAACATTTCTGATACAGGTGCATTACTTAGTATGTATCTCTTTTAAATATGGTTAACTACAGTGTGCTTATATGCTGAAATATATGTACAAAAAATATATATATTATGCGCCTTTGTTTTTTTCTCTCCACTTTCTCTTCCTCAATAACACCACATCTGATTTCATGCTTAGAAATTTCCAGGCTGGCCTGTTTGTCCTTAGGAATAAATCCCAAATGTACCTGATTGACTTTTGCTGACTCACAAATGTTGACTGTGACCTATCAAACTTCATCTTCCCACTATCCAATGCACACCTAATCTCCAAATACTGCTGCCTTGCTCCCCAAAGGACAGAAAATGCTCAGGCCTTCTTCAGAGAAATTAACACCTGGCCTTCATCTCACCTCATGGGCCCTCCCATCATGACTAGGGAAATCACACAAAAAGTGCCTAACTTCTTGGGCACTATCTACTAGTCACCTTGAGCAAATTGTTTTCCCTCACCAACCTTAGTTTTGGCACAAAACTCTATGGCACAAAACTCTATCTGGAACAGCATAGGATAGTGGTTATGGGTGTAAACTCTAGAGTCAGATCTGCAACTTGGTTGCTGTGTGATCAGAAACAATCCACTTAACCACTCTGTGCCTCAATCTTCCCACCTGAAAAAAAGGAACTAATAGTTTACAGTACACAAGGTTGCTGTAAAGATTGGATGATGCATGAAGATATATATAAAGTGCTTAGAAAAGTACCCAGCACACAGGGAGCACTAAGCAAGTATTCACTACTACTGCCCACGAAGGGTGGATAATCTCTAGTTTCATTTCATTTCATGGATCATTTCATTCCATGAATCTGGGTTTCTGGTTCCAGGTTATGTTTCATTTGCTTCATGAAGACATTCTCAACTACTCCAATTTACATTAATCTCTTAAAAAAGCTATAGAACTTATGTAACATTTATTTAATTTGTTAGTCATGCAGGACTTTTATTAATTTTATAATAGTAATAGTGTCAATAATTATAAATGCCCTGATTAGTTGTATGTTTGTTCCCTTGTTCCACATCTATAGCATCCTTACCACTGAGAGCCTTTTTGTAAGCTGAGGAAATAGAAGTATTGGGAGATTAAGTGACTTACCAAGATCACTGAACTAGAAAGTAGTAGATTGAGGCATGAGCCTAACTAGTAGGACCCCAGAACGTGTACTCTTAGCTGCTATGTTAACTCCTCACTCTACTGTATCTTAACTATCCCAGGCATATTCCACCCTCTTCTTCCAAACTTCCCACTATGTTTTTTGAATTCAAGGATCATGGTTTTGGTTTTTAACATATTTTTATGCACAAGAACTGTATTCCATGTAAATAAAGACTTAAATATTTGTCTATCTTTATCTTGGCACTACATCTATGCAAATAATTCACACAATTTCTAAAATGGAATGACTCTTAACCATGGTTTAAAAATGGCTGGGTCTCAGAATTCTAAATTGTTGATATACTTTTTTTCCTCTGCTAGAAATAAACTGAGGGAAAAAGATATTCCATGCAAATGGAAATCAAAAGAAAGCTGGAGTAGCAATACTCATATCAGATAAAATAGACTTTCAAATAAAGAATATTACAAGAGACAAGGAAGGACACTACATAATGATCAAGGGATCAATCCAAGAAGAAGATATAACAATTATAAATAGATGTACACCCAATATAAGAGCACCTCAATACGTAAGGCAACTGCTAACAGCTATAAAATAGGAAATCGACAGTAACACAATAATAGTCAGGGACTTTAACACCTCACTTACACCAATGGACAGATCATCCAGACAGAAAATTAATAAGGAAACACAAGCTTTAAATGACACAATAGACCAGATAGAATTGATATTTACAGGACATTCCATCCAAAAACAGCAGATTACACTTTCTTCTCAAGTGTGCATGGAACATTCTCCAGGATAGATCACATCTCGATCACAAATTAAGCTTCAGTAAATTTAAGAAAATTGAAATCATATCAAGCATCTTTTCTGACCTCAACACTATGAGATTAGAAATCAATTACAGGGAAAAAATCGTAAAAAACACAAACACATGGAGGCTAAACAATACATTACTAAGTAACCAAGAGATCACTGAAGAAATCAAAGAGGAAATCAAAAAATACCTAGAGACAAATGACAATGAAAACACGAGGATCCAAAACCTATGGGATGCAGCAAAAGCAGTTCTAAGAGGGAACTTTATAGCAATACAAGTCTACCTCAAGAAACAAGAAAAATCTCAAGTAAACAATCTAACCTTACACCTAAAGGAACTAGAGAAAGAAGAACAATCATAACCCAAAGTTAACAGAAGGAAAGAAATCATAAAGATCAGAGCAGAAATAAATGAAATAGAAACAAAGAAAACAATAGCAAAGATCAATAAAACCAAAATCTGGTTCTTTGAGAAGATAAATAAAGTTGATAAACCATTAGCCAGACTCATCAAGAAGAAGAGGGAAAGGACTCAAATCAATAAAATTAGAAGTGAAAAAGGAGAAGTTACAACAGACACTGCAGAAATACAAAGCATCCTAAGAGACTACAACAAGCAGCTCTATGCCAATAAAATGGACAACCTGGAAGAAATGGACAAATCCTTAGAAAGGTATAACCTTCCAAGACTGGACCAGGAAGAAATAAAAAAATATGAACAGACCAATCACAAGTAATAAAACTGAAACTGTGATTCAAAATCTTCCAACAAACAAAAATCCAGGACCAGACGGCTTCACAGGTGAATTCTATCAAACATTTAGAGAAGAGCTAACACCTATCCTTCTCAAACTCTTCCAAAATATTGCAGAGGAAGGAACACTCCAAAACTCATTCTATGAGGCCACCATCACCCTGATACCAAGACCAGGCAAAGATACTACAAAAAAAGAAAATTACAGACCAATAACACTGATGAATATAGATGCAAAAATACTCAACAAAATACTAGCAAACAGAATTCAACAACACATTAAAAGGATCATACACCATGATCAAGTGGGATTTATCCCAGGGATGCAAGGATTCTTCAATATATGCAAATCAATCAATGTGATACACCATATTAACAAGTTGAAGGAGAAAAACCATATGATCATCTCAATAGATGCAGAAAAAGCTTTTGACAAAATTCAACACTGATTTATAATAAAAACTCTCCAGAAAGTGGGCATAGAGGGAATCTACCTCAACATAATAAAGGCCATATATGATAAACCCACAACAAACATCCTTCTCAATAGTGAAAGACTGAAAGCATTTCCTCTAAGAACAGGAACAAGATAAGGATGTCCACTCTCACCACTATTATTCAACATAGTTTTGGAAGTCCTAACTATGGCAATCAGAGAAGAAAAAGAAATAAAAGGAATCTGAATCAGAAAAGAAGAAGTAAAGCTGTCACTGTTTGCAGATGACATGATAGTATACATAGAGAATCCTAAAGATGCTACTAGAAAACTACAAGATCTAATCACTGAATTTGGTAAAGTTGCAGGAGAAAAAATTAATGCACAGAAATCTCTTCCATTCGTATACACTAATGATTAAAAATCTGAAAGAGAAATTAAGGAAACACTCTCAATTACTATTGCAACAAAAAGAATAAAATACATAGGAATAGACCTGCCTAGGGAGGCAAAAGACCTGTATGCAGAAAACTATAAGACACTGATGAAAGAAATTAAAGATGATATAAACAGATGGAGAGATATACCATGTTCTTAGATTGGAAGAATCAATATTGTGAAAATTACTATACTACCCAAAGCAATCTACAGATTCAATGCAATCCCTAGCAAATTACCAATGGCATTTTTTACAGAACTAGAACAAAAAAACTTAAAATTTGTATGGAGACACAAAAGACCCTGAATATCCAAAGTAGTCTTCAGGGAAAAAAACTGAGCTGGAGGAATCAGACTCCCTGACTTCAGACTATACTACAAAGCTACAGTAATTAAGACAGTATGGCACTGGCACAAAAACAGAAATATAGATCAATGTAACAGGACAGAAAGCCCAGAGATAAACCCACGCACCTATGGTCAACTAATCTATGACAAAGGAGGCAAGGATATACAATGGAGAAAAGACAGTCTCTTCAATAAGTGGTGCTGGGAAAACTGGACAGTTACATGTAAAGAATGAAATTGGAACACTCCCTAACACTGTACACAAAAATAAACTCAAGATGGATTAAAGACCTAAATATAAGACCAGGCATTATAAAACTCTTAGAGGAAAACATAGGAAGAACACTCTCTGACATAAATCACAGCAAGATCCTTTTTGACCCACCTCCTAGATTAATGGAAATAAAAACAAAAATAAACAAATGGGATCTAATGAAAATTAAAAGCTTTTGCACAGCAAAGGAAACTACAAACAAGACAAAAAGACAACCCTCAGAATGCGAAAAAATATTTGCAAACAAATCAACGGACAAGGATTAATCTCCAAAATATATAAACAGCTCATGCAGCTCAATATTAAAAAAACAAACAATCCAATCCAAAAATGGGTAGAAGACCTAAATAGACATTTCTCCAAAGAAGACATACAGATGGCCAAGAAGCACATGAAAAGCTGCTCAACATCACTAATTAGTAGAGAAATGCAAATCAAAACTACAATGAGGTATCACCTCACACCCATTAGAATGGGCATCATCAGAAAATCTACAAGCAACAAATGCTGGAGAGGGTGTGGAGAAAAGGGAACCCTCTTGCACTGTTGGTGGGAATGTAAATTGATACAGCCACTATGGAGAACAGTATGGAGGTTCCTTAAAAAACTAAAAATAAAATTACCATATGGCCCAGCAATCCCACTACTGGGCATATACCCAGAGAAAACCATAATTCAAAAAGACACATGCACCCCAATGTTCATTGCAGCACTATTTACAATAGCCAGGACATGGAAGCAACCTAAATGCCCATCGACAGACGAATAGATAAAGAAGATGTGGTACATATATACAATGGAATATTACTCAGCCATGAAAAGGAACAAAATTGGGTA
Source organism: Mesoplodon mirus (assembly GCF_964341445.2). NCBI lineage: Eukaryota > Metazoa > Chordata > Mammalia > Artiodactyla > Ziphiidae > Mesoplodon > Mesoplodon mirus. The sequence goes on along the minus strand of NC_138985.1, from coordinate 48,649,309 downwards.
ATTTGTAGAGACGTGGATGAATCTAGAGACTGTCATACAGAGTGAAGTAAGTCAGAAAGAGAAAAACAAATATGGTATATTAATGCATATATATGGAACCTAGAAAAATGGTACAGATGAACCGGTTTGCAGGGCAGAAATTGAGACCCAGATGTAGAGAACAAACGTATGGACACCAAGGGGGGAAGCAGCGGGGGATGGCAGTGGTGGTGTGATGAACTGAGAGATTGGGATTGACATATATATACTAATCTGTATAAAATGGATAACTAATAAGAAACTGCTGTATAAAAAAATAAAATAAAATTCAAAAAAATAAATAAACTGAGTTCCTTATGGGAATGAAATACAGAATTGAGAAATGTAAAGTACTTTAAAATACACTATTGTGCCATGAATTGTATTTTGTCACTGAGATTCTTCTGTCATTGTGTGCTTTTGGAGAGGGTTGGGTTCTTTTTACATGCATTTTTCCCCCCTGTTCTCCAGGGAGCTTGTAGTACTTAAAACTGTGCTGAATAATAGATAGTATAATCACTGTAAATTAAATGTGCCTCTGTCAATAAAAAATAAAATAAAGTAAATAAAAATGGTTGGGTCTGTTAAAACACCTTTTTTTTTTTTTTTCCAGTAGTGAGTTATGAATACAGTGTTTATCTTTCCTATAGGAAAAACTTCAAGCACTGGGCGTAGACAACCTACCACACCAACTAGAGAAAGAGCAGGATCTTCCACAATTTTGTAATGTATACACTGCTACATCTGTAGTGTTTCTTCCTTGTGGGTTGAAAATGGAGCATAATGGAAAGGAGGGTGAGGTTTACTTTTTAAAGAACACATCTATTCATTATCTCTATCTAGAGTAGGTATATTACCAACAGGTGGTTAGGTAGCAGGAAGGACAACACAAACCAAATTTCTTCACCGCTAGGTCAATCAAGTGCAGTCATTTTCAATTGTTTTTAACTGTATTATTAGCATTACTACTCTGAAACTGTCACTGTAGCTTATGAAATCCTCTGGCCTCAAGAGTATAGGCATTGATAACGTCTTACTTCTATAGTTACTGAGTTATCAAATACTAACTTGCATGCCAAAATCTTGACATAAAATATCTCATTTAATCATTACACCAATTCATTTACTTTCTCCTCTTACTTACAAGGGTTAAAGAAGTTAAGTAATTAGCCCAAGATCACAAATACGGTAAATTGTGGAACTTAAGATTTGACCTAAAGCCAACGTGTTGCCTTGTGAGATTACAGCTACTTTAAGATCTTTATTTACTTCAGTGCTGAACAAGCATCCAACGTTAGTAATTCCAGTTCTGTTTTAGGTACAGCTAGAATCAACTTTTCTTAAATTTAGCGCACAGAGTCCAATTCTTAGGTCGAACACAACTGGTCTGGTAGAAGCCCAGCCACTGCCTAACTAATTCATTCATCCTATTTGATAAGGATGATCTTAGGTCATTCACAACTTAAGCAACCAATTACTTTTAAATGGGCTTCCACAGGCCACATCTAAAGCTGAATACCCTTTCATTGCACGTAGTGTTACAGCAAAGGTCCTGGGGATTAATTTTTATTATTTAAATAAGAGAGGATCATAAAATTAGCACACTTCTAATATAGTTCCCATCTTGATTATTCCTATTTAACTGGTGAAATTTTTTATTCAGGCTGAGTGAACACTATAATTATTATCGCTTTGCACTGTAAAGGTTGCATCTTGAAAAATCAACACTTTTTTTCCCTTTCAATGAATACATCAACTTCAAAATCAACAAAAACATTGAAGATGCAGGCAATTTTGCTGGACCCACAAATCAGGGTGTCCTTGATCAACCAGAATGCATAAACCATAATCTTAAACGTAAGATGTTAACTGATCCTATAACCAGGTCTGTTTTTCAAGTACCAAATGTTTCCAGGTCAACTCTCTGTTTATGAATCCTTAGAGTCAAAATGAAAGTAGCTTTGAACAAACAACACTTCTGAGTGTCTTCTGACAGTATCACTGTGGATATGCACTGAACTGCTTAGTGTGACCAACAGTAAAAGGTCAAATTGTTCTTATACTATTTTACAATATGTGTAGATAAGCCTGTAAGTTGGGAGATATAATTTCTGAATATAGCAAAAGCAAACAAATAAACAAACAAAAACAACACAGAAAAGTAAGTTGATCAAAATAAATGCATTTGTGAAATATTATAATATGAATTAGGTATTTTGTGTATTTTATATATATTTGTGTATATATAGAATAAAAGCTTATATGGTGTTTTCTATGTGCCAGACATACAGCTGTTGCCTAGGTATCCTTAGGGTATTAGTTCTAGGATCTGTTCCCACCCATGGATACCAAAATCCCAATGCTCAAGTCCTTATTTAAAATGGCATACTAGTTTATTACTCACTGTTTATTACTTACATATTTTATATAAACATACACAAGTGACCCTAAGGGATGGGAACATTATTATCCAGGTTTTAAACAGGAGGAAACTGAGGCACAATGATCTTAAGTTGCTTATACAAAGCCACACACCTAGTAAATAGAGATTTAAACTCAAGCATCCTAGGTCCAATGCCTTGCTCTTATGTAGTACACTGCCCTTGGTCCCCTGAAAGGATCCCATGTTTATATTACATGGCTTTAGTGTCTACAGCATTAATACTATAAAACAGCATAAATAGACATAAAAAGTTGTACCAGACAAAATGTCAAATATAATGTTCAATTAATTTCTGCACAATATTAGGAAATATTTCTGGCCAAATTATACACTGCCCAAAGAGAAATAGTGTTGCAAACCAAAATTTAAAAATTCTCTTTTGAGAGCTTCATTATTTTGTTAATCAAACATTCAGGATTCCTGAAGCTGAGGGCTTATGTATACACAGGACTTAACCATACCTCTACAACTCAAAGTATGAGCATGATTTTCATAGAGTAATAGGGAACTTAAAGGACTGTCTACTCCACCTGTGCTTTCCATATATGTTATTTTGTACATTGTTATAAATTAGAAGAAATCTATAAACAGTAAGAAACTTTTGGATGTTTTCCATTTTTCCTTTAATTTATTATATTATACAAACATAAATTTATGTATGTATACATGCAAATGGAAAAAATACTTATGTTTTTTATTCACTTGTCTAGTCTTAGCATTTCAAGGAATGATGGGTTAACACATACTGCTCAGATGTGTATAAGAGAAAATGCTACAAGATGAGTTGGTTCTGACATTCACTATCTATGAGACTTTGGGGATCTCACTAAACCTGTATGACGTTGTCTGCTCTGCCTACATCCCAGGACCACTGCGAGGTACAAATGAGACGTGGGTGTGAAAATGATCTATGAATTCTAAATTGCTAAACAAGTAGAGATTAGTATTATCACAAATATTGTTTTTAAATTTCATTCTATAGCACCTAGCATAATGCCTGGCACTATGAATATTTGTTGGCAAAACTTACTTTTCATTATGGAAAAGAAAAAAGCAATGGTAGGAACTCAACCAAAAGAGCAAGCTTCGATTTACCAAAATAAAGAAGCGAAATCTTAAGATTCTTAAGCTATTATCTATTTAACTACGTAATTAATATGAAAATAAGAGTATGATTTTTCTGATTTCACAATCACAGCATTTGAACCTTTTTCTACTATGTGTGCAATTATTGAAAATTCACTTTAGGGGTTTAGAAGACATCTTAATACCAGTCTTAACAAAAATAGGTTTTATATATTTAGGGAGATAGGGAGAAAGAGTTTTACTGATCAGAATTTGAAAAAAAAATTAAGAAAAGTGAGAACAATATTTTAAATAAAATACAGTTAAAGACATTTTTATATGTGGATCCGCTTCTGTATACATCACACACACATAAACTCATATGACTACCTCTCAATATACATAAGAGGATTGGGCTATACATTCCATAAGCACATTCTCCAAACCTTCAGAAACTGCCATTTAAAGGCTAAGGGCCTAAATTTCCACTCGGATCAATGAAACAGTTTTACCACAAGATGGGATGACTGAAGTTTATTGATTAGCTGATAACCTTCTAATGCACCAGCCTTTAATCTGCAATAAAACAGTGAATGAACGTAGAGCTTTCAGAAAGGAAAATAAGGTTTGATTACCCTAGCAGAAAACAAGAATGTGGAGAGACTGAGGAAGGCAAAAACATTCAGAAGAAAGGGAGCAATGACATCCAGTTACTTGGCTTTCCCTGCAGCCCTGTCAGTTGAGACAACTGAGTCACCTGACATTCTAGCCCCAGTGCCATGGACTAGAGAATCAAATCAAATCAACATAATAAGGCTGTTGTGTCCATGAGGATGGAGGAAAACAACCTCAAACAGCAGTAAGAGTTCACTTCACAGCATGACCTCCATTTCAAAGGAAAAGCTAACACTATTGAAGGGTTTGCTTCAATATTATCCATACATCTTGATAGGAAAGAGCCACTTTTAACCGAGTCCAGTTGCCTTGAGAGTATTTGACAGAACTTTTCCTGGCAACTCTATAGCTGGAAGACAATCTAAGAAGAGCGTATTTTGGTTTGGGATTAAATGTCAACGTTGAAAAGTTCAGAGGGAAAAGTGGACAAAGCAGGGTATATATTTCTTTCTGATCAAAATGTATCCAGAATTTTATAGCAGTTTATAGATTTTGATCATACTTAATGTGAAAAACCTAAATAATAGTAAACTAAGAATTATATACAGACACGCTAAAATTGGTAAAGCAGATAAACAAAAGCCTACCATAAAGATGTATTGAATTAAATGCATTCCTTTATCTGAAAAATACACATTTGTGCTAATAAGGGTGCAGAGTTTAAAAGTACCTTCTTGAATGAGAAAATGGTTGAGAAAAATATTTTTTATTCCAGGGTTACAAACAGAATTTGATAAAGAAAATGTCACATATAAGTGAAAGTGTCTAGGTTCATAGAATTTTTATTTGCTGTTTTACCTAGACACAAGTGAGAGCATATACTCTTTTTAAAATCAGAGACAGCCCAATAATATTTCTGGATTTCAGTTTTTCATCTTTAAAATAAGACTGTTGATATCACTAATCTATAATGTCTCTTCAAGCTGCAGCTTTGGGATTTTCATGAATATTTACTACTATTTTGGCAATTCCATGAACACTACTACTGTGACTAGTACTCTTACTAACTCTGCTGCTGCTAACTACTACTACTCTCATAATTACCCAAACTATTCTTCTCCCTCCGCCTCCTGTGGGGAAAATATGCCAGATCTGAAACATTTCTGAAGTCAAAACCTGCACATAAACATGAAAATATATAGTGTTGTCATAAACCTCTCAAATGCTGGAAAAGTAAGATAAAATATTTGAGGAAGAGGAAAAAAAGCACTGTAGCCTAGATAAGAATTGGCAATAGTCCCCAAATACCAAGTCCTCCCATCTTGCTTTCCTGTAGGGTAATTAGCTCGTATCAGTTCACCGAATATCTTTCCTGGGACAAACGCCTGGCTCTCTTGGTCTCTGTCAATTTATCACGCCTTGATAAGAAGAATTTTAAAACAATATTGATGTCCCATATGAAGAACATTCTTTTTGAGCAATGTAGGTTTTTTCCCAAGGGTAATAACAGTTTTGAAATCTTTACAAGTGGGCTAAGGAAGGGCTCTCAGGGAAGGAAGATTTCCACAGAGAAAGCAAGTATGAGTTGGGGTCTGACCTCTGTAATATCAGTCATCACATGCTTTACCTACTGAATTATTTTACATCCTAGGTTTCTCTCTGTATAAAATTGGAACAATACCAAGTTATTTCAGAGTATTCGTGCTAAACAGAGATTACTGAGAAATGTGAGATATGAGTCTTAAATAATATTTATCAGAGAGCCCTAATCTGATAACTGAGACTTGGCTCTATTGTTACACAAATGCAAACAGCTTTCCATTATCCTTCAAATAAAAATGAAACATGGAAAATAAAAGAAGATATCTGTGTTAGATTTCAAACAGCTTAAGCCACCTGTGCATGAATATGTTTTTAAAAAGAGTCTAAGCACCCAAGAAGCTATTCATTCATTTCAATACTCATTCAATCCCCACAACATGTGAATCATACACTAGGACATGATCCATCCTCTACAAGCCAATTGAAATAGTGTTTAAATTGAGATGTACACAAAGCATTTATGGGCACATACAAGTCATTAATTCTAAGATAATTAAGGAATAAATGACATATGAACTGAATCTTAAAGAACAAGTAGGGTCTCAAAATGTAGAGGTTAATACACTGTATATAGTAATATACAATGTATAGTATTGGGTTGGCCAGAAAGCTCGTTCGGCTTTTTCCGTACGATGTTACACGAACTTCCTGGCCAACCCAATATTAACATGAGAGTACCTAATTTTTAAAAAGCTGTAAAAGATTCTTCTTAGTCAACCATCACAGGAATTTAGGCTTAGGCTAAAGAGGTATGAACACAGAGAGTCATCCACTGGGAAATCCAGGGGCTACACCTTTAAGCAGAGTGCTTTCTGTGGAAATAAACATAAAATTTGAAAAAAAACACCTAAGTACATTTTCTTCAGAATATAATAGATCAGAGTCTGAACAGACAATGACTATGAATACACACTGACCCCGATACAATTTCACATCCCTCAACATGGGATGAATAAGACTTTATCAGTTACATGCAGTAAGAAGGAAAGCTTCATGAGAGCAGAGGTACTTTTCTTGTTTGCCCACCACTGTATCAGCAGTGCCTAGAACAAAGCACGGCATATAATAGGCTCAAAACACATTCGCTGAATGAATAAACTTTTACTGTCTTATAAACTTACTTAGCATCCTTAATATACAACTGTATAGACATATGTATCAGTAAATAAGTTAAATTAAAATCTCGTAAGTAAAATAAAAATGTTTATACTACTAAGATTTATTATTCATATTTTAAATAATAAAAATGAAGATAATGGATGTGGCTCACATTTGTAAGCATACATAAGCACTCCAATTTTGCAAACAGAAATATGAATATAATATTTCCCTATAAAACATAAAGGAACAATCACAATTCAAACCTCTTCCATGGGATCTAAAAATCGCTCTTAAAAGCACTGTAAATTCAACAACTAGGAGTAATTATGAAACAAGCCTGAACGGTTTAACAACATAGTATCCATGGCAAAATGAACTTTGTTAACCTTAGATTTAAATAAGATTTAAAGATGGCATACAAAATCATTAGCACACAAAAGCAGTTTTTCTTAAACTTTAATCAGACATTATATAAGTAGGATTTTTAATCTAGCCACTCCTGATAAATTGTCGATAAATACTTTCTTGAGTTAACAAAAGCCTCAGCTAATGCCAAAGCAAAGTAGTGCTTGTTGGGGCACAATTCATTAGATTTAAAAAAGCAACCACATCAAACCAACCATTTTTACTTAGTGACACACAGCACAAACTCTCATTAGGAGAAAATTCATTAACAGACAGAAGCAAATAAGCACTATGCATATTAAGTAGACGTTTAATGTTATAAAAGGGAAAAAATGGGAAAAAAAAGAATGATATAAATAAAACCCCATAAGAACACTAAACATACAATTATGACATAAAGATTCTCATGTACTAGTTTAGCTCAGATTATCTCTTCATCTGTCCTCTATATCTGATTTCATGAATTTTACATAAATTTGATGGCCCCAAAATGTACTCATTTTCATGACTGCTTTGGCTTTACTTGCAAATACTAATAAATGTTGTTTTTGCTTTTTTTACTCATCAATATATATACGCATCTGTGTATATATTAAAAATACTAGAACAAAGAACATAACTTTGGTTCTGCAAATACTTTTCCACCTTCATCCCTTACCTAAATTTTCCAATAAATACTGTTTGGCTTTCAGACTAATAAATCCAGTTACTACTGCATAATGATATACTTATTTAATATTGAGTAATGTTCAACCAAAGAAGGCACAGATCACTTTTCTCAAAATAATTTGTTACTAAGTATAGGCAGGCTAAGTGGAAAGCATTTGTTGACGTACTCCCTTTGAGCATGTTTCTGAAGTTAATTTCTAGGATAATTTGTAATACTAAAGGCAAAATTAAGGAATGATAAAGAAAATAGGAAGCAAAAAGCTAAAATCTTGGGTTGAGATACGTAATTTTAGCTTTCAGCTATAAGGAAACAACAAACTCCAATTTTTTTTGGAAGGTGGGGCTGTTTTCCTTTGTCTTTTGGTTTTCACTTTGGCACTGAGTCTGAACTATCTACCTTATGAAGAATAAACCGGTAGAACTAAAATTTGTGAAAGGGATCTATCTCCTAGAGCAGATCTTAATAAAATTGATCCAACTGTTTACTTATAAGTACATAGTAATTTGTTGTAATTTCTATTTATACATTTCCCCATTAATTATGTTTTTTCTAAAGTCCACTTTCAAATTCAAGCAAGCATTTACCATATTTAGATGTTACCCTTCTTTTTTTCCCTTGAGCGTGGAAAAAGAGTCACAATCACAACGTGGCCTGGGTCTGAGAGATTATTTCTTTGTCATTTTATGGATAAGTAAATAAAGATTAAGAAACAGGCCCAAGGTGTATTATTTAGATTTTCTTTCTTCTCTAAAACTTCGTGGATTCCTGGGAGGTTATCTAAAATGAAAATTATTACAAGATGCAGCTTATTTTTCACTGGGTTTCTATTTTGCTTTGAAAAATACGTTCCTTGTGAAACAAACAAGCACCAAATAAAATTTTTTTTGCTGAAAATGTGGCTGCTGGACTCAAAACTGGCATAGATAGGGCAGATGTACACTACCAATGAAAGAGTAGACTATCTAATAACAAGAATCCCTAATGAATGTACTTGGAAAAGGATGGGGCCCCCAATGCTTGGTTCTCTCTAACCATATTGGGAAAATTCACAATTTACTAGGTAGCCTTCTAAAGTAGAATTGATTCAAGGATGACAGGATCTACAATCAGCCATGACTTTCTTATAGCTAAAGGTAAGAGAAAATAAGTAGAAAATAGTCTTTGCAATTGGAAAACACAAGTAACTCAAGTAAAATGATAAAAATGAAGAAACCACTTCAACAGTATCATTTCTATATAGATTTAATTCCCTAGTATATTTCAATAAGATGACAATATATTACTTAATAACATCTTCAGAAACTGTATCTATTACATAATGAATTGTGTATGAATAGCCAAGTCCATCTTACAACTTAACTGCAAAAAATTGATGCTGCTATCTTTATTCTACAAATAAGTAAATAACAGGATAGTAAAATGTCTAACATTGTGCTGCTTGGAAGGCCTGCATCAGAATAACCTAACAGCTCGTTAGAAATTACAGGGCCCAATTCCAGACCTAAACGGGCAAACTCTCACAGATAGGGACCATAAAGCTGCATTTGAATAAGCTTCCCAAATAGTTCATATTCACACTCAAGTGTGAATTAGATTACTGGACTCATGTAAAATTACATAGCTGATGACTTTCAGGAAAATAATTTAAACTTACCCAAAATGATTATCTATCTGAACAGGACAACAAAAAAACCCTAAAACTGATAAATCAATAAGTTGCAGTACAATTACATTATTTAGTATGTGAGCCAACTACAAAGGAAAAAAAAATGGTTGCCTCTAGAGAACTGTGAAAAATGGGGAATGATCTTACTTGCGTTTTCCTACTCTATCAATATATTGCTTTGATAAAATATTTAAACAGAAAGAAAAAAGAAAAAGAAAAAACAAAGCAACAAACAGACCAAAAACAACCAAAACCACAACAAAAACCATACACAAAGCAATCAACCTTCAAGGGCTGGCAATGGCTGAGATCGTACACATACGTATGATCGCAGGTGAGAAAGGCAGAAGCCACTTCGTCCTTGAAATGGATAGTTTAAGTCTGATGACGGTGACATGCTTAAATTTACCTCCAAAAATGTTTAAAAAGAAGACAAAACACAGTAACAAATTCATTTCCTCAAATCTCAGAAACAGAATTCCTCTGTGAATGTGTGCTCACCTTCTGGTAAAAGCAGTTAGAGAAACAAAAGACGAAATCTTCCTGACCAGTCACATCCAAAACATGAATCAGGTAAGAAAGGTTTCAAAATTAGTAACAAAAAGTAAATTTTATAAAGTACTCACTGTCTGTGTAGAAAGGAACAGAATGCAGGAAGGTAGCTTAGTAGAAAGGAAGAAAATTAAGAAATACTAAGTGGAACTTTCCAACCCAGGACAAACACATGTTAATATAAAAGGAATTATTCAGTCAGGGTCTGCATAGACCTAACTTCAGCTTTTTTCAGAAGCAGATTTGTAACATGAATCTGTTAAGGTATTTTTTTTCTCCACTTCACTGCAAAAAGCACCCCAAGTGCTATTCTTTTTAAAAAAAATTCCTAAGAAGATGAAGTGCAGCTATGACTTTCATTTACATAGACAACATATCACCCATGTAATAATGGCTTTAAACAGTTGAGTCCGCACACACTGGTTTGTCTTGATTATTTTCAGAATGGGTCACTAGTATTGTGTTACAAACTTCAGTTAAAGTAGAGAAATTTGCAAACTTTTTATATTTACTTTCATAAATATATCAGAGAAGAGTCAAGGTTATTATTCCTTTAATGACATCATTCTAATTGATTTGCATTCCAGTGTTCTTTCTCGGGTGTGAAAGAAAGGTGTAGAGTTACAAGGATCTGTCCTACTGGGAATTTTGCATAACCCTGGCTAAACCCCTGGGAATGTTCTGGGAGAACATAAAATGTAAATGTGAATATCATCTATCATGTGAATCACTGTAGAGGAAACATGGGAAGGAACTAATGTAATCAAATGGAAACGAACAAGTTAGAAAAACAGTAACACACAACTTTGTAAATGAAGAAAATGAGGGGTGGTAAATTTTAAAAGACTAGTGGTATAACTAAATTTAAAGTAGATGATTTAAAATATAAGATTATTGATGTATTGAATTTAAAACACATGATTTACAAAAATTCAGTCTATACACAAATTTGTATCTACTTTGGAAAGATAAGGCTCATCTATTATTCTAAATACTCTTTTAATTCTCTTTTCTGAAGAGATATAATTCTACTTCTTCTGGACTAAAGCGTATCCTAAAGTTACTCTATCTTTTTCCACAGTGTCTGAATTCTGAAAAGATTCATTTCTAAGAAACAGTGTATTTGAGCCACATAATTGTTTTTCTTAGCCTCCATTCAATTCCTAGGATGGGCCTGTATGATGTTTTTGTTTGTTTTCATTTGTTTTTAATGTCTATACATGCTTCAAACGTCAGCATCCTTCAAAGGTTGCCAAAATATAGCATGACATCATTAAGATTCCAGGTTTCCAACAGAAAAACTTTATAAATAAATATAAGAAATGCTCAGGAAAATTTCTAGGAAATACCCCAGTGTTATGGTTTAATTTCATTTTTCAGATTTTTTGAATGCTCTGTTCACTACTCTTCTACGTATGTTTATACACATTACACTCGAATGTATGTTCTGTAAAACAGTGCTGGGCAGAAACTTGCCATTCATTCTCCTAACCTATATTTACCAAAGGGCTAAAGCAATAAAAGCAAAAACAGAAGCATTTTATTTGATTGAGGTATGTAAGGAAATCTGATTATTCCCATTGGAAAAAAATAGCCCCATAGAAGTTATAGATGGGCCACACAGAGGGGATGGAGTTTCTTTCTGTTCCTAGAGATAGGATCCCTCCACTCCACTAAGCTTTTCCAGACAGACAAGTATCAAACATTTGTAAAGGGCATTTAGGAGACAAGATAGCCTTTCAATTCCAATATTTGATAACCTTCTCCATCCAGAAATGCTCTTTAGAGTCTAATCCATATGCTCTATTCCTCTATTTAAATTATTTCCCTCTTGTTCCATCCTCAGTGAAGACTGAAATTAGCTGGTCACCATCATCTGAACAATAGTCCTTTAAGTCAGTGAAACTTAAAATAAATCACACCTCCACTTTCTTCTTATTAGATTATTTCAGATTTATTTTTACATGTGTTTATAGGTTTCCCTTTATAATTAGGTGTTTTATTCACAAGTCCCAGAGCCATATTTGTTAAACTGTAAATATTCAGTAACTGAAGTAAAATAAAATTTCAGCATTCTGAAAGTGCTTGGCTAAACATGCATGGTTTTAGCATGTTTTTCCAGAAGGACACTATATATAATGCTTTAAGGCACGATCAGACATTTCCACCTTAAGAAGGGAATTAGGACTTCGAAAATACTTAGGAGAAAATCAGCACTAAGAAGCTGATCATGGTTATGACAACAATTTTACTTATTGTGCTTCTGAAACATGCCAGGCATACTGACTATGACATGCTCCTAATCCTCAAGAAGTTCACAGTCTTACCGACATGTATCTAAAATATTATAATAAACAGAAGGTACAAGATGCTATAGAGTCTAACTCTGCAGGGTAATGATGCAAAGAAAGGTCAAGAAAGACCTCAGTGCGGTGAACTCGCAGCTGAGTCTGGAGTTGGAGGTACACCAAACTGCAAAGCAAAATTTAAAAAAATTTTAAAGCAAAATGAACACGTGCAAAGGTAAAGAGGCATAAGAGAGCTCACTCTGTTTGGGGAACTGAAAAATTAGAAAGGCTCAAGTTTAGAGAATGGAGAGACACAGGGTACTGGGATAGCAAGAGTTAAAACTGAAAAGATAGCCAAGGCCCAGGTTATAGAACAATGTTCTGTACAGCTAAAGAATTAGGACTTTGTCCCGAAAGAAGTTTAAAGAGAAAGTTAACAAGGTCACATGGCTGTATGTTAATATCATTGCAGAGAGCAGACTGGAAGGAGGGAAACCCGAAGACGAGAACACCAACAGAAAGGCTGATTCACAAGTTCCGTGCAGGCAGAAAGTGGGTGTGAACTAAGGCAGTGAAATATTAGAAATGGAGTCGAAGCCATGAAATTAAGATACTTCTGAGATGTAGAATTAACAACTTAGTAAGCAAAGGGAGGTTAATGGTAAAGAACTGGGACGGACTGAAGATAAATTAAAGGTTTTCAGCTTGGATTGGTGATGCCATCAACTTAGAAAGGCAACAGAAGTTGAAGAGAGATGCTGGGCAGAAAAAAAGTAAAGATTTCACCATTGGCCTTACTGAGAGTGAACTGTCAGTGGAGCATCACATTGAAAACTGGGTGTGCTATGTAAATGGTGTTTTATGCTGATGCTCAGCTGAGGGCGGAGGGGGTGAGTGCAGAGGTGCTGCGTTTTTCTAATCTGCACCAGGACCTCAGTGGTGGATCAGGGACACCAGATGTTCAGTAGACGGGGACAGACTGGAGACCCGCACTAGAGAAAACGACGTAGGAGACATAGCTCGACAGAAGCATGCTGACCACAGTAGCCGAGAGCCACATGTGTTCACATAAATTTAAAGTCATAAAAAATAAATAAATTAAAAATTAATTTCTTCAGTCCCGTTAGCCACAGTTCAAGTGCTCAGTGAGGAATGTGGTTAGTGGCTCCTATACTGAACGGTACAGACATAGATTATTCCCATCATCGCAGAAAGTTCTGTGAGACTGTGCTGGCATGGCACAAGGAAAAGAAGAGGAAAGGTCTGGGGACAGAACCCTGGGAAAGACAGGGAAAGTAGATGAGTGACTTGAGAAGGAGTAATCAAAGGAATAAAGAAAGAAAGAAAGAATCATATGCTGTGAACCTAGAGAAGTGAGTTCAGGGAGACGAATTAATCAAGAATACAAAAAACCAAAAAGAGGGCAAATAAGAAAAGGAGTAAAAAATTACCTTTAGGCGTTTGGTAGAGTATTAAAATCATTACCAATTTCTTCAGATATAAAATGACTCCATGAGACTAACTCTCCCACTCAGATGACAGGTTTAGTTTTTAGAAAGAGCTCCAGTGTCTCACAGGAAGGGACATGTGGAAATGTGACCATTCTCTTCCTACACTTTACTGAAGAAAGGGAGACCTTGCCCAGCTGTCCTCCTTAGCCATCATCCTTCCGGGAATTTCTAAGAGTCTCTAATTAAGGTCTAAACCTTAGCTGAACAGGTTTCTTGAAATCCTATGTCTAATAAATATATCAAACAGTACAGAAAATTCTCTTCTCAGATCAAAAATCAAGCTGATACAACAGTAGTTACCAGGTGCTGGGGGCAGGGTAAGTGGGGAGTTATTTTTTAGTAAGTACAGACTTTCAGTAGGGATGATAAGAAAGTTCTGGAAATGGATGGTGTTGATGTTTGCACAACAATGTGGCTGCCATTGAACCGCACACTTAAAAAGGATTCAAATGATAAATTTTCTGTAATATATATTTTACCACAAATGAAAAAAAAAAACTGTAATGACGCCGAAATAAAATATGTAACACGGAAGAGAATCTGGAAGAAACCTCTTACAACCCTTGACACCTGGGAAATGTAAGATAGCAAACATAAAAGGTGAAAACATTGCACACGAACATCTGTTACTCAAAGTAACGCAGGTATTTGTGTTAGATTTATGATATTAGGTGTGAAAATATGGGTTTGATAAGTTGTAAGGTATTAAGCATCTGTTGTTGCTGTTGCTACTGCCTCCTGTGAAACGTCAATGGCCTGGAAAAATGAAACAAGTTAGAGCTTTAATTGGTGCTAAAAGAACAAAAATGTATTAGGTCAGTTTTATAATCAGGATGGCATTTATACCCGTATCTTTACTATTCACACCTCAGGTCAATAGCTGCAGTTTGCTGATAGAGGCAAACCATAAATATCGGAAGTAAACCCCGAGGCAACCATGTTGATACAGGCAAAATGCTCATTCTTCCATTAGAGGAGGGGAGAACCCCTGAATCACTCCTCTCACATGCTATGACAAGCCCTGGAGCAAGGCTCGGGGAAAGAAACACAGAAGGGATCCTAAGAGAAGCCAATGGCTACTTGCATTTGTGTGACTGCAACCAGGAAGCCGATAATGAGGCTAAAAATTAAATCCAAGCAGGTGAAAGTTCATGAACGTAAAATAATACAATAAGCCAGAGGATGCGTGGTCTAAGATTTTTATGTTATACAATAAATCTCATGAGGATTTGAACTACTGACCGTCTCCCATCAGCACACACACTTTTCCTGCTGAACATGCTGAAAAGCTGGAAGTAAACACTTGCACGTTCATGGATCACACCCTGTTTCTTCTCCAAGGATATTAACGAAATAGAGAACAGGACCTTCTTTTAATCCGAACAGTTTTCCTAAGCTCTGCTCAGATCCTACAGGGGTTCTACTGATGTCACAACCCGACAAATACAATCTCCTCATGACTGTAAGCTAAAATGGCACGGACACAATGCAAGAAAAGACACTGGAAGTGGAGACCAACCAAAGAGAAAGGATAAAAGCAGGAAACAAAGACAAAGAAAAGTTCAAGAGATGAGTCATAGTATACTTACAACTTTCAGCCTGATAGTCTGGCACAAACTGCTCATCATTGTCAGGTACCTGAGCTGAAGAAAACAAAAAAAAGAAAACAAAATTAAGAGAGAAACTGCCAAGGCATAAAGAATGTCAAGTAAGATCTCTCATGGAAGAGCTTTTTAGACTGAGACCAAACCTACAATTATTTGCCAATGAGCTCATATTTAAAATGGCATTGACAGCAATATTTGGGAGGAGAAATAGAAGCTATCATCAATGTCAACCAGAAAACACATATGTCAGAAATAAAATGGTGGCAGCTGTAGTCCCTCTGAATTTCACCTGCCACATGGAAATAAAAGAAACATGCAAAATAAAAGAAGCTACAGGAATTCCATTAGATGCCGTGGGGGGGGGTTTGTTTTTTGTTTTTGCAAGAATGGAGTAAGAAGTATTTCAATTCACCTACTGCCAGTGCTTAAGCGGCCCATTTAAATTAACCACACAATTCTTTCAAATGATGTGTAATTACTACACATATCCCTCTGCTTTTTAGAAATATCTGCTTTTGATATGTTCGGTCTACTGCCAATTAGACTACCATAATTAAAAATGTTTGCCCTAAATTTGGCCAAAATATGTGACAAAGTTTTTTACATGAAAAGATTATCATTGATTTTGGTCATATATAATAAAATATTATATCTCAATGATTATGGTCACAATAATAAAAATAATAAATAATAAAAACAAACTTAGTCTTTTCATGCAAAATATTTTCCAGGTGACAAAAGAATATCACTATTTCATCAGTCCTAATGTCAAATGACTACCCTATTTTTAGTAAAGGAAAAAATTCTGAAGAGCAAGAACTTAATGTATTCGGCAATCAAAACACAAGTATATTTTTCACTTCTAGAATATTTTCATCACAGTTAATTTAGATGTCAAAATAACCTATTCCAAATTGACATATTACAAAAATAAGTTTTCATCTGCACACACAAATATGCACACTTACAGACATACAAACTACATAAAAGCTGGGTTTATAATGAGTTATCATCCTAATTAACTTTAGCTATAACCTGATTAGCTAGTATTACTTTACTAGTATTATCTAATAGTGAAACTTTTTATCCAATCAAGTCATACTAAAACAGATGTCAATTAATTTTTTTAAAAGTGCCTATTCTGTATAGGGAATTCTTATTAACATAATCAGTCTTTGCTGAAAAAGTTTTGTGTTGATAATTGAGTTAAGAAAAAAATTCATATAAAAAGAAATTCTACATTTAAAAAATTCTGTATAAAAAAGGAGCACAACATACATAGAATTAAAATGTCTGTTGTGTCAGCTTATTTAATAGGATTTAAAAAAACAAATATTTAGTTGAAATAAATTTATATTATTAAGAGCAGAACAAACGATAATCTTGCCTATTACCAAGACATATGCAGTTTGACATTCAATTATTTTCTAACAACTTTCTTCTGTACACCAATACTTAAGTTTATTGAAGACAAATTCCATCCTCTGCCACTTAAGGAAACCAAACAAATTAAGCACTTTTTTCCAAATTAGAACTGACACCTATTTGATCAGCCTGTACTGGAGGAAGAGGTACTTTTTTCTTCTGATTCCACTAATACCTGATACCAAGGTTAACTAAAGGCCAACAACCTTCAAATCATTGTTCGATGTTATGCTGTGTAAACTGTGTAACATTATTTAACCTCTTTGAACTCCATTTTACTCATCAGTTTAATAGTGATAATATAGGTTTTTCATGAGGATTAAATGGAATAGTCTAAACACAACGCCAGACACAATATCAGATACTCAATAAACGTTACTTATATTCTTCTTTCCAAACCTCTACCACCCATCCCTTTTTTTCAATCCACACACAAAGTACTACTCAAATCATTACAATGCAAGTTTAATATCTTTACTTCTAATGAATTATATTGGAGACAGATAAAAATCACAGCTAAAATTTGTACATTAGCATTCTCTTAGCTATAAACATTTTTTGACAGTACAGTAAACCTGATTTTTCTCAAAGACTCACAAATTATAAGTGGAGGAGTATCCATTAAAATAAGTCTTTTCACCAAAAAAAATTACAAAAAAATGTTTTTAATATCTATTTAATAAATAACAGCGGGCAGACAGAATCAAATCCTACACATTTTCCCCACCATATCCACAGGTTTTGGTTTTCCTTTGAAATTAACAGCTAAACCCAGATAACTACTGAGATGCAAAATTATCAACCACAGCAATTACTATGCTTTTAAAAAGCCAACATTTACAAGAATCTAATAAAAACGTAATATCCCCTTACAGGAATAGTTAAAAATAGCGGGTGAGTAACAAAAATGTATTTGTAACAGAATATGCTGGTATGACTGTCCCAAAGGCCAGACTTTTTTTTTCTTACTATCAGAAGACAAAGTTGCAATTCAATGATATATATCACTGCAAGAAAGGCATAAAAATCGCTGATGGATAAGCAGCGTATGTTGGGAGATGGGAGTCGGGGAGGGAAAACTTCAGGAGAAGAAGATACCAGAAGTTATACCTCACAAATACAGAAAATAGCTACATACCAACAATTTTGTAAAAAGAATAAGAACTTCTATTTCTGTTCTAACTCCTTAACATACTGAATAAATACTTCACACTTATGCCTGAACATATTCCAGAATTTTAACAAAAAACATATGACTCACATTTTCACAGAAGCTAATCTTAAGAAACTGAATAGACCAAATGAAGCAGCATGCTACTTAAATGGACAAAAGCTGAAGTCTACCTCTAACTTCAAGTTAGAGTCAAAGGAAAGCAGCTAACGAAAAACACAAGTTGGATCTGGGCAAGGAAAATATGACAAAGTATTGCCACACTCGTATCATACATTTCCTTTTTTTTCCTCCATTCACGGGGAATTCTGTGAAGTAGCAAACTACAGCTTCCTGAAAATTTGCGACAAGCCATACCAACTCCAAAGTGGAAAATTAACAATAGAGGCCAACCTAAAAATAAATTAGTCTTTTCACTGCTATCTATAATAAACTATGCTTGGAATAATCACCTTTGGGGAATGAAAATGTTTCCCCACACTCTGTAATTAAAGAGGAAGGGGAAAGAGTAAGAAAGGAGAAGAGAAAGCATATACCAAAAGACCAATAAAAG
Source organism: Mesoplodon mirus (assembly GCF_964341445.2). NCBI lineage: Eukaryota > Metazoa > Chordata > Mammalia > Artiodactyla > Ziphiidae > Mesoplodon > Mesoplodon mirus. The sequence goes on along the minus strand of NC_138985.1, from coordinate 48,630,617 downwards.
GCTTTCAAGAAGATGAAGCATGTGGATTTTACTGGTAATAGCTGGAGCGCTTCTATCAGTTCATCACACGTTAATAGACAAGTTGCCATCAAGTCTCAGGACTTCGCCTTTAAAAGGGAAGTATTTGCACTCTCAGCTATTTACCTACATTATTATCCAAAGTTGTTTCTCCTATCCCTCTCTCTCTCTCTCTCTCTCTCTCTCTTTCTCTCTCTCTCATTCTACTACATCGCAATACATATTATGAGAAAGAAACCCATGAAAATATTAATCACAATCTTGATGTCACAGAATCACTAACCCTTATTTTGAATTTTAATATACTTTCTTAACTAACATTTCTTGGGCGGGGCTGGGGTGGGGAGTGGACAATTTTTAAACAGAGTTTGTCTGTCTTTTGTGCTTATTTTAAACCTTCAAATAAAGTAATAATCATTACTTAAGGAAAGGTGAGTGCTGAAATATTTTCCAAGTTTGGCTGCAAACAAGTAAAAACCCCCTTTTTCTTACAAACTAGGCGCCTGTCAGGTTTTCTTTTAAAGCTAGGGAAAAAGTGGAAAAATTACAACTGAAACAAATGTCAAGTTGAAAAGGGGTTAATATTTAATTAAAACCAGTTCTATCCACTGTAACAATGACCTGGAGCCAAACAAGGCGGAAGATGTATGAGTCATTCTTTCTGCCCGTGAATGAGACAGCTGATCTCCTCAGCAATTCCTCCAGACAAGCAGGCAGAGCTGGAGTTCCGCCTCCATTCACAAAAACACAGTCCAGCATGAGCCATGGGGCCCAACCGCAATCTTTTCATGTCACACCCTTCCAGAGAAGTTAAAGCAAGTCAACTTGAACTTGCAGTATAAACATACCAGTTTTATTGCTCTGTCTCAAATACAGCTCAAATCCATTAAGGTACACGTTTAAATAAATGACAAAGTTAAATCCATATATTTACATATGTTTAACCCATCCTGCTTTATAGGGTAATTTGTCACAGAAACTTGAATGTATAAAACTAAGAAGGAAAAAAGAAAAGAGGTAAAGATAGACGGACAGATGAATGGATGGATGGGTGGGTGGAAGAAAGGAAAGAAGGAAGGGGGAAAAAAGCCAAACCATTAAAGAAATACCTTATTTTTCTTGCTTATTATTCAAATGTTCTTTTTATCTTAAGATTATAATAGTTTATTGCTGAACTTAGTAGCATTTCACTCTCACAGGGTTAAGAAACAAGTTTCTCTAAAGAAATTTAAATTTTCTTTTAAATAAAAGTAAAACAATAAGAAAATCAACCTTCACACAGTCATATTTTGTTTAATCCTAAAATGAAGCTTCAGGCCATGGAAGAAAATAATCATGAGGCCACTAAGCCTGGTTTTATACCTCATTGCTTTTAACATTAAAATGATTGTACCAATGTATAAACATTAATGCAGAAGTATAAATACATTTAAACAGACGAAAAAAGGGGGTGCATTTTTCCCATGACAAAAACATCTTTAATATTGATAAAGGCATTCTTTCTGTATGCTCTAAAAGAAAGAAAACAGTTTTAGTTGTCTTTAGTCTCAAATCAACTTCAATTTCCTAACTAACTCTAACCTATAGAGAGGCTTGAAAACTTAAGCATAGCTCAGAGCTGTTGTTATTACCCATATATTTTCTCTAATGCTACTGAGGTCTGACTTCTATTATTATTCTCATTATTATTATTTTAATTACAATGTTGTGCACAGATCAAAGGAAATAAAGTTATATTATGAAATTCAAGAAATTATACATTTTCTGTAACTGAATTAGAAAAGCTCAGCAATATTTCATTAACATGTATTAGGACCCTCTGGAAAACCAATATCTAGGCTACACCAAATCCGAATTCTATTTTTAACAAATTTTTCTATTTTGCAAATAGACCCTAGATGAAAATGCATTTATATACTTCCAGTAAATGTTGAGAAATAGAATACATCTACTCTACCTGCTATCCTTTAATGAAGTCCAAACAAGAAGTCTTTGTTTCATATTTTAGAGTATTTCCTGGTACAAGAAAAAGATGGATAGGAGTTCCCCCCTCCCCCCATACAATGACTCTTGCTCAACTCTAAGAAATAGTATGGACTTCTGTAATTTAATGCCTAATTCTCAATTCCTTTTTTATTTAAACCACACAAAATAATGTCGTTTTTAAAGCCTGTTCTCCTTACTGCCTCACATTTTAAAAAAAAAATCATGAGTACATACCCAATTTATGTTCCGTTTCAAAAAGAAACAGTCTAGTTCTTAAAAAATAAAAATGAGTACATCATGACTACTGTGTATTATGGGTGGCATTATGTATATTGAGTAACAAGAGCGCATATTATTTGAGGAAATTCATAATAAATGATTTTGATTATAAATTTAGTATCAGCCACTAAAGTGAACTGAGGAGATAGAATGACATCTCTACTTTTCAGCAAACCTGACTATTAATAGAAGGTCACATAAAACAAAAGGAAGAAAGCTTATCAGCATGAGGGCATGAGGTAATAATAATCTTTAGTGTATAAAGGTTATTCTTGGAGGCACAACTTGACTCAAGTGTCCTGGCAGCATGAAACTTGACTTACAACACAATTGAAAAACATTCTACCCTGATGGCAGCGAATCACTATCGACAATTTTCCTTAATATTACTGATGAAAAGAAACCTCAAGGACATCTAGATCAACATCAAAAATAACACTCAAAAGTTGCTATGTATTTATATTAGATACCTATGAAATGTATTATTTTTCTTTAAGTTGTGTTAAAGGTAAACTTTAACAAGCAACTTTAAAAGAACGTGATCCTCTTTTAACTCAATTTTACATCCTTCTATTTCTGTCCCCTCCACACAAAAGGTTCCATTTTAACTATGAATTTCTAGGATGCCCTTCCTTAAAGCAGCACTTTAAAAAACAGGATGTTACCAAGATGTTGATAGAATTGATATTTGAACTCATTATTTCATGGGATCAAATAATGGGAATTGCCTTTCTGTCAGTGGCAATCTAATTCAAAAGTCAAAGAATCAATAAAGAATTGTACACAGTAAAATGACAATATAAAGTGGCTATGGCAAAATTTAAAATAAGCACATTCTTCACTTTTTTAACTACTACTCTGGTCACTGAAAACATTACCTTTTCAATTTTCTTCAGAATAAGGTGTGATTATTTTAAGTTGTGGTGTATATGTTAAAAAAACCTTAAAATTGCAGTGTTAGTACTTCAAAAGTGATACTAATATAAAGCTATATTCTTCAAAAACATATTTTTGATCCCTGTTTAGAAATTTGGGGGAAGAATGGAAGCATATTTTTTGGAGAGGACTTTAGTGAATTGAAAATACTGGTTCCAACCCCACCCTCAAAAAATCCTGCCTTATCTATCCAAATTTTTCCTTGGACATAAAACACATTTCATAATCCATAATAATTTACCTATGACCAATCCATGTTACACTTCGGGTCTACCTTATAAAAATTTTTACAGGAAAAAAATAAATTAAACCTGAAACAATATATTATTTCCCAAGTATTTAGGGACTTTGATAATTTTTTTAAAATTCATGTGACACATTACAAGTACCTTGACTCTCCTGCCTAGTAACATTTTTAGACCTGTTTAACTTCCCAGTGGGATCCTTATGGGAGAAACTTGGTTAATTGCCAATGGTCTTTTTAAAAAGGGTCAAGATGCCTTAAAATTCCACGGTCCCTTTCTTGGCAATAAAGAATTATGAAAAGAAATATGTAAACCGTTTATAGCCTGCCAGTTTGGCAATGTTTTAATTTCTGGATGACCAGAAGAACATAAATGAACAGATCTAGCTACAAATAAACTAGTATAATTCTGAGATCTCTTCTTAGCTAATATTGTTCAAGATGTGGGATAAGTTAAAATACTAATGCAAATAGCATAATTATATAAAATTGCTAAAAATAAATGTGCAGTCCATTAACAGATAATTTTAAAAACCCACCTCTCTTCTTACTCTTAGATTTTTAAAAATAAAATTAATGTTATGCTTATATCATGACAGGATAAATTAATGTAAAGTATTCTGAAAAAATGTTTAAATTATCCTAAAATGCAATCTTACTCATGGTTTGTAAATAGGAGCCCACCTGGGTATTCAGTAAAACACTCCGAGGATTAATTCCTGAACTTATTTAAGCTTATAAATTCTTTTCTAAGTAAAAGTTCATGTTCTTTCAAATACATCAATCATTTTCTAGGTTTATTTTATATAAAGCTAGATCTTCAGATCTGATTTACAGGTAAGTTAATTATCATGGGTAAGAATATTCAGTGCAGGGTTTTAAAATAAACTTGTATAAATTACCAAATCACTTAACTGAGGGACAAAGAAACAAAACAAGTCAAAAGTAAAACACTGCACTGAAACTGATTATAAAATGGTAAGAGTCTGTCACAGATTCCACATTTTTAAATTCCAGGAACAGAGTTGCTGTGCACATTCAAAATCTGCCAGCAAGTGCACTGACTTGGAATCAATGAGACTTAAACATCTTAAGAAGCAACAAACCTTCCAGAACAATTAAAATAGATATCTGAAGGTATTTTGGATAAGCAAATAAATTCCCTCATAAATATAATGTTCTCACAACATTTAACTTTGCAAAACTAACAGATAAAATTCATGCAAGAGCCTCTGTGCAGATTTTTCTTGAGAAAGTTACATTTGAATATATGGCTTATGTTACAATAATAAGTAATCTATTGCAATAAGTTTCATTTACAGTGACAAGCAAAATGACCTTTAAATGTAACTAAAACGTTCATTAATACTTACCTTTCATTAACATACAAATACAATCACCCTTGCAAAGGGATACTGGAAAAGCTATTTAACTTAAAAGCTTTATAAAGATTGCAGAAGCCCTTTGGAGGAACTAGAATATCAGCAAAACAAAGAAACTTATTTTACATGCTAACAGCAACTTGATCAACTGCAAGCAAGACCACTAGAAAAAACACAGTAGTCTGCCTCAAAGTAGCAACAGCAATGCCTGGGTTCCATTTAAAGAGACCCTCTCTCTTCTTTGAACCATCTTAAAAATCTGTTCCAAAAATTGCATGTTTCCCATGTAATGCAAAGACAGAAATAACACAACTATACTCAATACCTAAATATCTATAATTTTCTTTGTATTTCCCACAAAACACATCGTAGGATAAAATTATTATTTCACATTTAGTATACCAAATCCAAAAGAAAAATTTCAAATTATAGACGCCAACAAAAGTCCCTCAACATTAGACATTTCTCAAGTTGTATAAAGCTGTACTGAAGCAATATCTCCTTGTTCCTACAAAATAAAGTTTCACAATAAAAGATACAATAGACTGCAACACAAAATTTTATCAAAAAGCAATCAAAAATAAAAGTAATGCCTTTAAATATCTCCTTGCTATATTAAATAAATCCTAATAAAAGTGTTATAATAGCAAAGGTCAATTTCAACAAACATCACATCATAGTAACAAACAGAAAACATTTTTAAAATCCTCCAATCCCCCCAAAATTTATTTTAAAGCCATGGATTTCCTTAGCATTGGATACACACCTAACGTTCTGTGTTGTGAACAAGGTGGAAAGAAGACACTTGCACTTAAATCTTGAAGCATCCCGTCCTGATGAACCCAGAGAAACTAATTTCTGCCATCAGAAAAGTCCTCCGCCAGAACACCAAATAATGATATGCGCTGCTCTAAAGGAAACAGCAAGCCGAGTTCTGGCTCTAGGAGGTCTCTCGAGGTACAATAATATAAACCTGATCAATTGCAATTAAAATCTGAACAGAGGCTTAGAACTTGAAGTCTTGGTGCATTAGTTCTTGCCAAAAGCAGATGTGATTGTGAGCTGGAAGCAATTTCTCCTGGTAATTTGTGATGACACTGGGTAGTGCAGTCCCAGATTCCCCCAAGACAAACTCATCAGAGGCTCTAATGTATGCATGACACATGAGGTGGCTCTTTTAGAGCTCAATTAATTGGGCTGAACATTAAGACAGCAAGTTCAGGACTTTTTTTTTCTCCCCTTCTAGAGTTGCTTTTCCCCTCCTTTGAAAGCAATTTTTTGCCTTACCTTCTGCAAGCCACGTTTCCTGTAATTGACTTAGATCTTGAAAGAGTTCTAAAAAACAAGTCAAAGACATAAACAAAAGATTTGCAAACCTTTAGCCTACATTAAATGGAAATGTTTGTCATGAAATTAGTACTATAGATCAATTTAATTTGGGGAGGGGCATCAATATAAAAATAAATCAGGATTTATAACTTAATTATATCAATAATGCTGCCCATTTTGATGCCTATTAAGCAATACTTCTCAATATCTTTTTTCCCCTTTTTACCAGTTAACTTAATAAATAAGCTTAGGGACCTCAAACAACACGCATACACTAGAACTCAAAACGGCTGAGGTAAAGGCATGTGTCTATCCACAGAAACCTTTCTTAAATATATTAAACTCTTGCTAAAACAGTAGTAGGGGAAAAATCAGAACTACTGAAAAACGTTTTATTTCTATCTTCCGAATCTTATATAAAACATGTAACAGTACATTGTATAATTCTCAAAGTACTATATGTTTTGAAGTTCAATGCCTCAAAACTAAAAGGGACAACTTTTAAATATAAGATTTTGGAAGAAAATTTCTACAGTAATAGGTTTACAAAAGTCAGAGAGATAATTCTCTGGTACCTGTTTATTATCAAGTCCAAAACTGTGTATTCTGTCACAGTGGGGAGGGAGAGGCATGTGTAACTTATTTATACTTATATGAAGATTTGAGGATGTTTCAGAATTCAATATACCTAATCTAAATGGCAAACTGAACTTTGGTAATTAAATCTAAGTATGGTAAGTTTATTATGAATGCCTGCATAGGGCTGGAATAATTTATAATATATTGACCTCCTACCAACAGTTCATAAAAAGAATCTGTGACCCAATTTCCCAAATAGGTATTATAATTACTAATTAGGCCTTGATTATGATTCATTGAACATTTTAAGGCCTCACCATGTGGTCATCAAAATCATCAATGAAAAGTTTGATAACAGTATATGATTTTAGTGTAAGGGGATGGGAAATCAAACAATCACTTATATTGCTCAACTTCTAATACAGGAGAAAAGAGAAATTAAGCAGTGTGCACAGCTGCCTAATTTGTCCCACTGTGTTGGATATTTCAAAATTGTTACCTTAGTGTATGGGATTACTTGTATGCCATATGGACAAAGGTATTTAAACACAAAAGAATGGTTAAAAGAAGGATGTCACTGTTAAGTTTTTATTTCCTTCTTGCATTAGTTTGTGACAGAGCCATAAAATATCCCTCAACGCAAACTGTCACATCATGTTTATTGCTCCAAATAAAAGTCTTGGTTAAATGCAGTAATTTGAAAGTGTATTATTCTTAAGGTAAGACTGAAGTGCTTCACTTCTTTAGGAGGGTGGGAAGTATAGGTAAAGAGGGGGGATTCAGCCCAAAATCAAACCTCACCTTCTGAATCATGAGCCAGATCTCTGTTAATGAATTTTCTTTTCCTGACATTTGTTGGTTTCTCGTTACAATTTCTCCCACGCTGATTCTACAAAGGGAAAGATAAAATCCTTTAAAAGAATGTAAACCTCACATGTCACACACACATAGAAACACACATGCATACAAAAGTCTACTGGATCTTCTCCCTAAATAGAAAAATAAAAGTCCATCGTATCAATTCCAATAATCATTTTCTGTGTTCATTTGACAGTGAAAGCTTATGCTGAGAACTCAACAGCCAGGGAGAGTTGCTTCCCTGTGCCGATGGTAATACACTATTTATCAGTCATATATTCATGGTATCTCAACATCAAAACAACATTAAGCAATTACACTTAAAGTCGTTTTAGGCTGGATCAAAGCTAGATTAAAACACAGTGAATTTTATTCTCTCTGATACCCCCCTAAAAAAAGAACAAAAACAGAGTGGTGAAATGAAAAATGTAAGAGAGACAATGAAAAAAAAAGGAGAAGAAGAAAAACACCCCATATAAACAAAAAGTGTCAGCATTTGTCTCAACTTCATTCTTTTCAATGTGGCAGACAAACCCAGCCAAAAACTTTGAGAGCAGCAGCTGCTGCTGCCCTCCATCTCCTCTTCCACTCATCTTGAGCACTTTAATCAGAAAAAGGAGTCTTAAAAACAAAACTATGCCTTATCCAAATCACTGAAAGGTAAGCTCATTTTGAAGATTGGGCTTCTAGAAGCAGAGTCGCCCTACAGTGGCAACAAAGCAGATAAAGTATCTGCAATCCCAGCCCCCTTGCCCCCTCCCTTCTCATTCTCTCCCTCCTCCCCACCCCACCCCCTCCGTCGGAGTCAAGTTTATAAACAGCAACTTTCGAACTGATCACTCACATTGGTGACCATGTAAGGCACTTGCTGGTCATAAAATCCATCCATTCTGCTGCTCTTCACAAATCTCAGCTCAGTATTTTATATTTTGAGCATTTAGCTGGAGATTTCCTCGGGATCTGGACTTCTATCAACCTAGAGGGGAACAAGATGGCTTTTAGGCTAAAAAAAAAAAAATCATGAATGAAGCTCTTGAATTTGCATAGCTAATTACCCTCCGACAGTCCCATTCACAAAAATAACCCTCCCTACACCGCCTCCTTCACCTGGATCCAAAGAGAGCCAAGAGAGTTCACAATTTACATATTTTCGGCAGTAGCAAAAATCCGAACCAGAGGCGATGTATTTATTTACACTCTCGATGTTTCCCTGCGCGGTCGGTGTACCCCGGGCAGCTCTGATTCGCAAACGTGTGCAAAACTAGCAATGGCGATCAACGAGACTTGCTTTGCACCTAACGGGACTAAAGAGACGGAGACACCTCTTTCATAAGGATAGTTTTTGCAACCCACAACCATGCAATTATCTGGAGAGACATAAAAAGTTGTTGGAAAGACCCACCTGAAGGCCACGCTAGGCGAACGGCTGCAAAAAATTCCCTCCAATTTTAATAAAAACATTAATTATTGCCCAGCACTTCCCCCTTGGAAGCCGAAAGCGCCTCTGACAGAGCTCAATTCGGTGGTTTTTCCTCTACTTCTCCTCCAGGGGCCTCCAATCCAAACTGATGGATCGCTGCCTCCCATTGGCTCCGCGTCTCTTTCACAAGATCGGATTTCGGGCTGTCAATCAGGAGGCTTGCTGCCCCTGCTCGTGAATCTCCCGCGCCCCTCTGCCCATACCCGTGCTCCGCCGGCTGGCGCGATGACCACAGCCTGGAAACGCCACAGAGCAAATCGACTGCCGTCCTAACCCGCTGCTTATTGTTAAGGCGCCCGGGGACACCGAAGCCATGTGTTTCGAGTCGCCAGTTCTCCTTACTGGTGTGTTTGGTCCACTAATTGGGCTGATTTCCTAAAGCACATTCGTTCGGGTCAGATATATACTCTGAAGTGCGATCCACCAAGACCGTGCCTCCTTAGTCTCCCACCACCCCTCCCTCAAGATCTCCAGCCCCTCTACTTTGAACCTGATAAGGAGCCCACCTCACACTAAAGCCTCGTTCCCACTAAGTTTTTGGCCCAGGTTCTCTTCCCATTTTTCAACACCCACCATAACCATTATGGCGCATCAAAAACATTATTTTTTTAACGTCATCCTCAAGTAAATCTTTCATGGGACAGTAAAATCTATGGGGAAAGCACCTGGGAGAGGCAGAGGAATTGCTTCAGGAGTGGTTGCGTTGGAAGGGAGAACTACAGAGCGATCTAGGTGAGGGAAAGTATTAAAATAAAATTTGTCCCACGTGTGTACTGGGACAAGGTGTTTCCAGTCCCTGGTGGAGGTGGGGAGGAGCAGGGATAGGTTAGGGGTGGCTCGGATATCCTAGGGACCCGCACGTTTCCTGAGCTTTTGTTATGTATACACGGAGGCGGAGGGTGTCACTTACTGTACTTGACGCTTTCACTTCCTCTCCAGCTTTTAAACAGCCAGAGCCGGGAGTTGGGGGAGAGAGGCGAGGGGGGTCGGGTTTCAAGGACAATGACTAGGACGTTAAAAAGTGAGGGCTGCAATTCTGAAACCACTTGCCCTGACCCTCCTACGGGGCTTAGAGCTGTAAAGAGTCACTTAAGAAGCCTCGGCCCAACCGGGGATGAGAGGCCTCGGGGTTGGGACCAGGGACTCAGTGGTGTTGAAATTCATTTGTGATCCTGGTGGCGACCAGAGCTAGAGACCAAAGGATGTTTCCGGCAGCTGTTCAGCCCTTTGAGAAACGTGCTGCAGTTCTTAATTTCTAATTGAAAGTTTCCTTCCTTAAATGGAACGTTATGGAGCCGTATTAAACCGGAGTGTGAGCGCACAAGGCTCAATTCCGGACCCATGGAGGTCATGGGTCCAAAAATTTTTTTAATATTAAAAAAAAAACTTATTACTGGGGAAACACCCAGTAACTGTAGACAGCAAGGACACACACCGTGCGTTCCCTGAAAGTAGTAAATCAGAGTTAGCCCGTCCTAAGGCGCGCACCTACAAGCATTTTGAGAGGGAACTGCACATTTACCCGAGCCGAGGAGGGGTTCGGGCGCAGCCTGGCCTCGAGGCTGGCATCGTGAGGCCCTACGGTACTTTCTGAGGGTGCAGTCAGGCGGCAAGTGTGTCCCGCCGCGCAGCACTCCCGGGATAACCCAGCCCCCGTAACCTGACCAACAGTTTCCAAAGACCTTCTCTGCGGCTGGAGCCTGACGGGTAACGATGGTAACCGGGAGGGGGCGGAGCTTTAGACTCAGCCCCCGCGAGGTTCTCTCGGCAGCCAATAACTTACCGTCTGTTCCCAGCCCATTGTTGTTTATTGCTGACCCCGCAGCGCTCCGCTAGGAGATTGGCCGCCTTAGGAAAAGAGGCGGAGCCTCTCCCGCCCCTGCAGCCACCTTTCGGCTCCATTCACAAAATCCGGCCTTTCTTGGTCACGTGGTTGGGGGCGTGGCGGGGCAGGGGAAATGACACAACAAAGGCCCAAGTTTTCGAAACCACAGAACTTTTTTCTGCCTCGCTACCTCCTCTCTGTTCCGTGAACGAACACATACTAGAAGATGAGGAAAAGGAGGCTTGGGTCTGGGAGCAACAAAGAGGGGGGGAAAAAATAAGTCCGAAATTAAAGGAAGACTCACAGGGAGATAATTACGGGGTACATACACTGCATATGAGAAAAGCTGCGAAAGAGGAAAGGAAGAGAATAAAGGAGTGGGGAGAAAGCCTTAAGGACAAGCTAGGAACTTAGGCTTGCTGCTTCAAGTTATTGCTTTTAGACTGTCAAAGAGTAAATGGATTTCAGTTTTCTCACAACAGTCTGTAATTTTCATTCCTACCTTAGATTTATCCCATAGTTTGTTAACTTTTTAAAACTTCTTTTAGGCACACTGCAGGTTTTCACTGGCTGACAGTTTTAGTTTCCATTTGCCAAGACTTCACTCTTTCACAGGCCCCCAAAAGCACTACCCCTACTTCCCACCTATGCTGGACTGACCAACAGAAGCTGAGCCTTAATCCTCGGATTTGACTACCAGGGGCTCCATATTTTCCCTTTGTATTCTTTAAACGAACTCAGCTTTTCTAACTATTTGACCTTAACAGTAACTGAATATGATGATATGTGAATAAGCAGACAAGCCAGTCTCACTACAGCTCAGTTTTGTTGAAACAGCACAGTTTTGAGATTAATGTTTCCCTCTAGCAAGTGGACTATGGGACCGTGCTCCCTCCTCCCTCCCACTTTCTCTTCTGCCCTTTCTCTTTCTGTCCTTTTTGTGCCGAGATACTTAGTGAGACACTAGCTTTTAGTTTGGCTGCTGTTTATCTTCTCTGCTTGGCGCTGGGAAAAACCAGTAGACCTAGTGGCTGAAGGCATTGGAAGGGCTAAAAAAAATTCGTTTTTCAGAAATTGTTACCGTTGTGGAAAAAGTCTACAGAGGCAGCTGTTCTATCCACAGAGAGGAACGTCAAAAGTTGCACAAAGTTTCCACTACTTTTGAAAGTGAGTCTTTAAAAATCAGCTTAGTAAACGCCAGTCCTTCTTGAATGGAAAATTTCATTTTGGCAGGATTTCAGGCATAGAATGGCAGAGCAGAGGCCAAGAGGCTTTGACATTTATTTACTTGTATTTTGAAATTCCATTTGGGTTTTGAAATTAGAGCTCTTGAGAGAAAGCCCACCTGCCCCCCTCCGCCCCCCATAAAAATCCATTTCTGAGTTTGGAAAGTTTTTAACTTGCATAAAAAGCTATTTAAATCTTTATAGTTCCTTTGCTGTTATTTAATAAAATAAAATTCATTAGTGGCTTTTCTGCAGTTAACTTATTATAGCATTATACTGAAAATGCCTGATGTTAAAGCACATTTCTAAAAGCAGCAGAAAGAAACTAAAATGGTACTGATAGTTTGAAATGGTTAATATGATTAAAATTAAATGAAATTTGTTCAAACTGGGTTGATTATTAAGTAAAATAGTAAACTGTATAATTTTTTTAATTCTTTATAAGCAAACTGTTAATGGCCTAGTTTGCACAGAGCTACATCAAATAGATAAGGAAAAGATAGACCATTAAATAGACAAGTGGGCATAGGAATGAACAGGTGAATATAATTTTAAAGGAAAACTTAGAAACCTGCCAGAATAGTGAAAGATAATGAGTGGCTATAGTGGGCTCCCTGTGGGAAGAGAAGCAGGGATTTGAGAGGAGGGTAGACCCTAGGAAGAAGGTAAGGGTATCAAGAAAATTGATGCTGTGTACAAGGTGTTAGCTCCCACTCTAACCCTGCCATTCTCAGCAGGGGAATATATCCAATATTCCCTTGTAGAGGAAATGTGATTTAAAAAATTGTTAACTGCATTGGAAGTCAGGACATTATTCATTAAAAAAATTAAAAACATCTTTATCCCATCAAGTTGGAAAAAAATTCTAATGTCCAGGGATGTTAGTGTTGGGATAAGGGCACTCATATGTATTGCTAGTTGGAACGTGACTTTCTGCAACCTTTATAAAGCAAGTATCTACTAGACCCTAAAATGTCTAAAGTAAGTATGAAGTCAGTATCTACTAGACCCTAAAATGTACAGTATCTATTAGACCTTAATTAGACCCAATAATCCTGATTTGGGAAATCTATTCTATAAAAATAAAAGCAATGTGCATACGGACATTTACTGAAGTATTATGTATAGCGGGGGAAATTTAGAAGCAACTTCAATACCCACCAATAAGGACATGGTTTTTAACATAGTATGATCATTTCATACTTTGCAATTCAATTATGGTGCTTACATAGCTGTTAAAAAGTATGCTGTGTTCCTGGTTCTCAAACTTGAGATTACTTAAGAAACTCTTTGTTAAAAATTCAGATTCCTGGATGGACCCATAGAGTTTCCGATTCAGTAGACCTGAACTTGGGCCCAACAAGCACATCACATGAAAATTCTGTTGCAGAGGATTTTGTTGTAGTTGGCCTCTGAATCTTTCTGGGGAAACCCTGGGTTGGACCTCTACCAGAAATCCAAAGGGAGACCTGCAATGTTTACTAGTTTGGACATGTTTTGCTTGACCCACATAATGTTGACATGCTTGGAAATTTCATCAACACGTAAAATTTCGATTTCCACCATTGCTTGACAAATCAGAGAATATGATAACACTGAGACTAAATTCCCAAAGAGCAACCATCAGCTGGAGCTTGTGAAGCTCTTGTGAAGGAGCATGGGTTTCAGTTTTGCCATGGTCCACACTCTTCCCTAATCCCTGTTTTTCTTATTTATGTTATGTTATTTATGTTACCCACCTGACCCCTGTAAGCATTTGCATGTGTCAATCCTGAATTACATGTGGCATAGCATGTTAATAAAAGCAAGGGACAGAATATAGAGTATCATATATTCTGTTTTTGTTCAAAAGAAAAAATAGTGTGTATAAAGGTGCCTGTACACACATATAGGATACATATGTGTATATATACCTATACACCAGTGTTTGTCAATAATTTTTCATTACTGCCCCCCTAAAGAGCCTTTGTGGACATTTTTATTTCTAATTGCCCTCCTCCCATTAAATTTTAATACTACAGATATACTGTATATTTGTTTATATCCTTAATCCTTTGGAAGGTCACAAATTAGTGTAATATCTAACATCTATCCCTCCAAGAACCAATTTTCAACACTTGGGGGCAATATCACCCCCATTGAGAATGTATAATATATACCTTTATTTTTCTCTTTCTATAAGTACTATATTTAGCTAAAAATATTGATTTTTATCATCCCAAAGAATACACATCCATCTCTTATTATTAGTTACAGGTACCTCTAGTAGGTCTGATTGGAGGTGTGAGGTAAAAGATAATCATAGGGGGCCTCACTGGTGGCGCAGTGGTTAAGAATCTGCCTGCCAATGCAGGGGACACGGGTTCGAGCCCTGGCCTGGGAAGATCCCACATGCCGTGGAGCAACTAAGCCCGTGTGCCACAACTACTGAGCCCACGTGCCACAACTACTGAAGCCTGCGTGCCTACAGCCCATGCTCCGGAACAAGAGAAGCCACCACAATGAGAAGCCCGCGCACCGCAATGAAGAGTAGCCAATGCTCGCCACAACTAGAGAAAGCCTGCACACAGTAACAAAGACCCAACACAGCCAAAAAAACAAAAACAAAAACAAAGAAATTTATAAAAAAAGATAATCATATTTTTCTTTTAGCATGTGGAATGGTTTGTTACAACATGCAAGTATCAGTCATTTTTTAATCCATTTAAGGGGTGAACACATTAGTAGTTTAGAGTTAATTTTGTAAGAACCATTGAAATTTTCATTTATAGAATAACAATATATCTAGATAGTCATGGATCTTAACTTTGAGTGATTTGTAAATTTTAGAATAAATAATGAACAAGGATCAAAACAAAACTTTTACCTTTCTTTGGAAAGAGGACTACTTGCATTTGAAGGCATGGCATTGGTAACATTAAACAGTAAGACATCAGCAGAGTTCACCAATCCCTACCCTTGTAGTTGTTTTCTGGACCACTGTGAGAGATGCAGGTTTGGTGGAAGTGCTTTCCTCATGTAAAAGACAGGTTAGTAACAAAGGGAAAAAATGATTCTAAAAGTCCACTTTAGAAATGGAATTTTATTCTCCTGGGACACAACTTGATTTAGAACAATCTAAATCACTAACAATAAAGTTAACCTTTTATGTGTATTACACATTGGGAGGACTATTTCCAGGCTGGCTTCCCAAAGTACCTCCTCTGGGTGGTCCTCCTGGAAATAGTTTGTTTTTCCCAGTTCTGAATCCCAAGGTAGCTTTAGGAGAATTTCTTCTTGTGACTTCTCAGAGGTGGCATTTTTTCATAGCTCTAAATTCTGTGTAAATGTTAATAACTGTTCTTCATTCAATACTTAGGACCTGATTACAAGTATCTTAGCCACTGGCATATAGAAGGTGTTTAATGCTTGTTGTAGGATGAATGAATCAGTGAATGGATAGCCTACTACTGAACTGCCTCACTCTACAAATATAAACACATTTCAAACATTAACTAAGCAATGTTGTAGGCAATGACTGTTTTGAAAACAAATAAAAATTTGCTGGACAACTGAAAAGGGCCGATTTACCTGAGTACAAATGGCTTTTTGATAAAAGTTTGTTCTTAAATTATTATCAAAAAGAAAATTAAAAGCTGCATTGAGCTAAATATATTTCTCCTATGTATAGGTTTCTTTCATTTTTTTTGACACAGAAAAACATTCTTTGTGATTTCTAAGGATCTGATATTTGTGACCGACAGCAAAGTATCTGAAGTATATAATTCAGAATCATAACTTGTACCAATATAACCTTTTTTTATTTTTTAAATGTATTAAATGAAGGGTTTGTAATAGATGCCCTTGAGATCCCTTATGAAAGAAGTCTCCTGATCTTATTTTTAGTCAATGGCTGTGATAAAGTCACTCAGAGGAAAAAAAAACAGTGGTGTAGTGGAAAGAGGATTTTGTATCAGACGGTCATAGATCTGAATGCCGGTCCAACACAGGCTAAATTATGTCATGTCTCTGAGTCTCAGTTTCCACAGCTATATAATGGATATAAAACCTCTTTTCCAAAATTGCTGTGAGGAAGAAATGAGTTAATGTATTTAAATTGCCTCGCAGAGTTGGTACTCATAGAAATTGCCTTTCTTGTCCTGTGTTAGAGCTTTTCTCTGACATAAGACAAAAGATTTCTCCTCTCTGGGTCAGTCCTCCCTGGCCTGATGTCACAGATCCATCCCTGTGACCTTCCAGATGACTTTTAGAACTGTCCTTAATACCTAAGAACAGTCAGCCTGACTTCCTGTCATGGACTTCCTGTCCAGGTTTAAAATAATTTTCTAGCTTCCCATCAATGTGGAGGTCAATTCCTGGTCTCCAATACTTATCCTGCTCAGGCAGGGGACTGACACATCAGATTCCTCTCCCTGGTCTCTAGTGATCAGCCAACGTGACGCCTGACACCACATGCCAATTATCTTGCAGTTAAGATCTCCTTGCTGAGTTCAAAACTCTAGCACAGTAGTTGAAGGAGAGAGAAAATGTTGCTTGATGGCAGTGCACAACAGAGGAATTAGTCTCAAGAAAGTAAAACAGAAAAGTTGTCCAAACAGAGCAGTTTCTGCAAAGGGGGCAAAAGAACAGCCTCATGTCCATCACTTCCTTAATACCTAGAAAGTCTTCCCTGAGTGAGGGTCACCAATGATCCTTAAGTCAGTTTCTGGGTATTTGAAGAACAATGTGTCTTTGAACTTTGTAATAGTGATTTCACTTCTTTGTGATCTTCCTGAATTCTCTTTTATATTTAAAATGTTCCTTTTGTCCTGAATTTCTTCTCAAGTTTAAAAATAGCCCTTTGACTACAGGCATTTCATGTGAGCACATCAAAGAAAGCTACAATCTTCTTTGTATCTGTATGACACACTCTAAATACAACTCAGGTTTTTATTCTTGGTTCACTTTTATATTCTAAATTGAAATTACTCCCTATTTCTCTTGTGTCAAATAATATCAGTGTTCATAAGTTTATCAAATATATCTTGGAGCAACACAGTCCACCCAGAAAAATAAGTTATTTATGATGAGAGTCTTACCTTTGTTAGGAAAGAAGTGTATCTGACACTCTTGACATCATTTGAGTCCATAAAGGAAGGCATTATCAGAAAGGCATTCAGGAAGCAGGTATGTATATGGATGAGACCTAAAAATAATTTTGCATTCAGAGTTAAAACAAAGATATTATTTCCTATACATATACATATTCTCACACCCACTCCGACTGAAATATCAGAAATCTTAAAATAATAAGTGTTATCAGTTAAAACAGAGGAAAAGGCCATGACATTCATTATAAATAGCTCTTGTTATTTGACTCATTTGTGATGTAATGTGAGATATCCGTGCTTGGTTTCTAGATAATTCAGTCTTATAGCTCAAAGGGGCACCAGTAGCTCATCAAGTTTGTTATCAATGCCATCACTACTCTTCTTATTTTCCAACACATAGAGCCATACTTATTTAGAGCTTATAATTCTTACTTAAGCCTTCCATGTCTGATCACTGATCAAAAACACTCTAGATCACCGTCTCTCAAATTATCTGCAGTGAAAGACCAGCGTTAGTTATCCATCACTGAGTTATAAACTACCTCCAAATTTAATGGCTTAAGTTAATCCACATTTATTATCTCACTATTTCTGTGAATCAGGAATCTAAGAGAAACCTAGCTGGGTGTTTCTGGCTCAGGGTCTCTCCCGAGGCTGTAGTCAAGCTGTGATCTGGAGCTAGGAAATCTGCTGCCAAGCTCACTCATGTGGTGGCTGGTGCTCTCATTTCCTTGTGACTATTGGCCACATAGCTCAGTTTTTCACCATGTGTGCTTCTCCATAGGGCTGCTGATGACAAGGCTTTCAAGTACCAATAATCCAAGAGAGGCAGCTCAAGATGGAAATCAGTCTTTTACAACCTAATCTCGGAAATGACAAACCATCAGTTCTGCCATAGACTATTGGTCATACAGACTAATACCATGTGAGAGGGAGATGGCACAAAGGTGTGAATATTAGGAAGCTGGGATCACTGGTGGCAATCTTAGAGGCTGACTCTAAGAACTTTTTTCTTTTCAAATGTCCAATCTATCACAGATGGAACACAGATTTACTTGCCATTTTAATTTATGCAAAATGGCTTCCACAAGTAGACCCAAGGCTCCAAGGGAACAGGGACTTCATCTTATTCATGGCTGTATTCCTATCACCTCAGTCATCTCTGAGGGATGACTGTTAAAGGACTTATTAAACACATCCTCTTGTTAAAGATGCGTGTCTGGACTGAATGTTTGGGTCCCTCCTCCCCAAATTCTTATGTTGAAGCTCTAACCCCCATTCTGATGGTATTGGGAGGTAATTAGGGTTAGATTAGTTCATGAGGGTAGGGCCCTCACGATGGGTTTAGTGGCCTCATAAGAAGAAGAAGAAGGAAAAGAAAGAGGAACTCTCATTTTCTCTCTCTCTCTCTCTCTCTCTCTCAAATCCCTTCCCTCCCTCCCCCTTCCTCCTACCCTCCTTCTCTCCCCCTCCCTCCCTCCCTCTCCACTCACAGCTTCTTGAGCACAGTGAAAAGCCAAGCCAGGAAGAGAGCGCTCACCAGAACATGACCATGCTGGCACCCAGATCCTGGATTTCCAATCTTCGCAACTGTGAGAAAATAAATTTCTATTGTTAAGCTAGTCTGTGGTATTTTGTTGTGGCAGCCCGAGAAAACTAACAGCCAAAGGAAATCAAGAACTTCAAATTACAACACCATTTAGGGATTTAACGCTTCAGGATTGAGATATGCTTAGTAATAGGTAAACTAAATCCCTTATGCTGAAGTGGAAACTTATTTCCTCTTATTAAATTCTCTGTTCAGCAAATGGAGAAGTGCAGCTGCAGGTCTCAGCACTCATCATCACAGCATACCAGGCACTGTGTTATATGAAGAAGACACAAACAACATAGCACCCCCAATAGATGAAAAGCATAAGCTAGAAAGAGAGATATCCCAGCCAAGCAGCCTTTTAGAGGGGTCCTCCGTGACTCACCCCATGTTTCCCCTAACTCACTATTTCTCTGGCATATTAATCTGCTCTATTCATCATAGGATTTAGCTTGTTTAAAATATTCCCACTTGTTTACATATATGCCCTGGTTTTTGTTTGTTCCCTGACTCTTCCTTCCCCACTACAAGACGTAGCTTCAGGAAAGCTGGGTGGATCCTGGTGGTCTTGTTGATTATTTTATTTACAAACCTGCCTGGAATTGGACCTAGCTCAAATGAAGCATTCACCAAATATACACTGAACGAATACAGTTAACTAGAGGTACGTTCAAGGCAAGATGGGATCTATTACGCTTTTCTATAAATCCTGTCTCAAACTGTCCGTGACAAGGCCTAAAATTCTACTTTGTTCGTTTACACCTTCACTTAAGCTCTGGCCTTTCAATATTTTGATCATTGTTTTTTCCCTCCACTTCGTCCTCTTCTTCCGGGTTTTTAAGCTGTGGAGCCACAGTACAAGCACAATATTCTTGTGTCTGTTCAGTGATTCTACTTCATCTTTGGATCACCTAATTTAGTTTGGAATGAAGTGACATCAATGGGAGTTTTGCATGAATAAGGTCTGCAGATGAATCTGTTCAAATTAAATGGAAACTAAAGAGATGTTTTCAAGGACATTTGTTCTAAAAATTGATCTGCTTTATAATTAGTCTCATGTAAAATTATTTTTCAATAGTCACGGAAATTGCCAGGTAGCCCACTAATGCAAATGAGTAAATTAACCATTACATAGGAATTTATAAAACTGGGATGGGAAAGGATTTTTTTGGGGGGGGGAGGGGGTACACGGGCCTCTCACCGCTGTGGCCTCTCCTGCCGCGGGGCACAGGCTCCGGATGCGCAGGCCCAGCGGCCATGGCTCATGGGCCCAGCCGCTCCGCGGCATGTGGGATCCTCCCGGACCGGGGCACGAACCCGTGTCCCCTGCACCGGCAGGCGGACTCTCAACCACTGTGCCACCAGGGAAGCCCGGGAAAGGATTTTTTTTTAAATCAGAATTTTTTTGGTTAATATTTAACTGTTTGTTTGTGAAAAAAAAACATTGAGTTCTGCGCTGTGCTAAGCTGTGCAGTGGGCATATTATATACTGCATGATTTCTCTCACTAGATCTTCAGAACAATACTGCAACAGTGGTACTGGTGTCCCATTTTACAGTCTAGGAAACTGATTTAAAAAAAAGGAAAAAGGGATCACCCGAAGTCACAGAGCCATCAAGTGGAGGAACAGAGCTGCAAACCTCAGCTCGTATGACTCCCAGGCACCTCAAGACCATGAATAATTGGCTGCTGAATAATTGCTCAAGTCTGGTTTGAAGCACTTTCTAATGTGTAGTCGGGACAAATGTGACTACACAATAAACAGAACAGAATTTCCCGAAGTTTTTCTTGAGGGAAGGACTTGATCTTGAAATACTAATAGATATCTGGAGAGGAAAAAGTTGCCAGGGTAGGTTTGAAAGTTTGAGAAATCCTGAAGGGAACATAATTAAATCAATTTAAGACAAAACAAAAGAAAGCAAATAACCCTTTGGCACTTATCAGAACCTTCAAGGCACTAATGCTCTGGGTGAATTAAATCTCCATGGTGGTGGTTTAGAGCCCCCTAGAGATGGGGAAGGTGGGGACCTGGATTGAGACAGTACAATAAAATTTCCAGAAGTAGTTGATCATCTAACATTTTTCCCTCTTAGAACATTTTTAGGACTAAAGCCCTATGGGTTACAGTTTGTAAAATACTTGCGTAAATTATTAGAGCAAAAAAAAAGGCAGCAATTCTGAAGGAGTTTACAATGAGGTCTGCTAATTATACTGATTCAGTATTACCACGTGAACACGAAAGATGCCCTTTTCGAATGCTCCTGCACTGTTGGTGGGAATGTAAATTGGTAAAATCATTATGGAGAACAGTAGGGAGGTTCCTTAAAAAACTAAAAATAGAGCTACCATATGATCCAGCAATCCTACTCCTGGGCATACATCCAGAGAAAAACATGGTTCAAAAGGATACACGCACCCCAATGTTCACTGCAGCATTGTTTACAATCGCCAAGACATGGAAGCAACCTAAATGTGCATCGACAGAAGAATGGATAAAGAAGATGTGGTACATATATACAAGGGAATATTACTCAGCCACTAAAAATAATGAAATAATGACATTTGCAGCAACATGGATAGACCTGGAGGTCATCATACTAAGTGAAGTAAATCAGGCAGACAAAGACAAATATCACTGATATCACTTACATGCAGAATCTAAATTTAAAAAATGATACAAATGAACTTATTTACAAAAGAGAAACAGGCTCACAGACTTAGAGAATGAACTTGTTTGACTTGAGTCCTAGGCTTTGTGAAATTGACCTCAGCTACCTTTTATTGTGTCTACTTTTCTTTATGATTGTCAGTACAGGTTTAAATGTAATAAGTGATATTTGCATGAAAAGGATGATTCTTATTTCTTAATTTGTTTTGGTTGGGAAAAGATAATAGCATGCCATTGCCTGGGAAATATGAAGGATGCTAAATAATAGGCATATAACTATTGGGGAAAGTTATTTCTACAACAAAACTTAAGAGTGACTGTGAACTTTATTTTTTAATGAGAGGCAGCATAGCACAATGGTTAAGAACATGGCTAGATTTGACTTCTTTGAACCCTGAATATCTTTGCTTTCATGGGCTCCTTCCTCCATTAAAAATATAGTAAAACTATATAATTATATTGTTATATTTTAAGACTGTCTTGGCATAAGAAATCTGAAATTATATATTCAGTGTTATGATATTAGTTATATTATACACTTGATATTATACTTATTATCTACTTGTTATTATTAAATTCATTTTTTGCTTCCGATTTTAAAAGAAACTTAAATTGAAACATTTTTTATGGTCCTCTAAAATATGGCAGGCCCTTGGCTCTATGTCTATGTGCCTAATGAGAAGTCAGCCCTGCTTAAGAATGTAGGTTCTGAAGCCAGACTGCCATGTTGCAAATCCTAGCTTTTCTACTTAGCAGCTGTGTGACCTTGGGCAAGTTATTTTACTTTTCTGTGCCTTTGTTTGTTCTTCTGCAAAATGGGGATAATTAAATACCTCCATCACAGAGTCAATAAAAGGAATTATCTCTTGTCAAGCGCTTAGATCAATGTTTGGCACATTCACTTTCTAATAGGTTATACCAATTTATTTTATCAAATTAAAAATAGCTGATTTTGGAGTTGAAGTTCTTCTGAATAGAAACAGGCTTCTCCTTGCCCAGGAAGACAAATATCAATAAAGAAATATGTTGCATTCAGCTGAGAGAAGATGGGAGAGGAGGTGGACATTGAGAAGGATGAATTCCTGGGGCTACGTTGCCTGATTCCAAATTTGCTTCAGTCATTTAATAGCTGTGTGATCCTGGGCAGGTTGCTTAATCTCCGTAAGCCTTGTTTCTACATTTTTGAAATGTGGATAAAAATACCATCCAGTTTATAAGGTTTTTGTTAATTGAAATGACCAGTTTATGATACACTTATAATAACAGCTACATACTATCAACAATTATTTTTATTTTATTTCTTAACTTTCTACCAGCTGTTTTGCACTTTAGTTCTCCCTTATTACTACCACCTTTCCTTGGAATCCAGAGTGTTGGCCTCAACTCTATGGAGTGACAGCTGTAGCTGTAGTTGGGGAGCCCAGAGTAGCCTCCTTGATCCAAAGTGTGTAAGGAACTATGAAACTAAGGAAATCCTACAGTATAAATACAAATATTTTATCATTAAAAAATTATTTCTCTCCATTTTCTCACCAATCTCCACAAGCACAAATCCTTTCTTGATTTGTATTATCAATTTAGCCATTACTAAAATACAAAAGTGGTGGAGTGTGGGGAATGAGGATGTAAGAGGGAAACTTCCAATGACATTTGCTGTATACATCATTGGTTCTAAAGAAGAATCTCTGATATATGATCATTACCAAGAATGGCTGAAATGACGTTTAAATGCAAGCTAATCAATCTTTTCAGGGCAAAATTATATTTGGGGACAAAAATTCACGTGAAGGTCTATATAAGTGTGGGACCCTTGTCAAGTATGAGTCCCCTCTTGTCTAAGGACAGAACTACTTGGATGCTTCATAAGTCTCTTCTATTCCCTTCTATTCTCCCACACTTTTAAGAATGAAAAGGCGTAGGACACGTATGTACATTTGGTATTCATAATCTCATTCTAATGGTTGGCTTATGTTCAACAAAAGTCTTTAATTCAATGAAATGGCATATCTTTAATGGAAGAATAACAAAGAAGGGCAATTTGCATTTCCTGTTTGGTAAAGTGAATACAATATATAGAATTTAGGAAGTGACTGCTAATATTGTCAGGAGGTAGTTATATACTATTACAAAAGATTTGTTTTCCAAATAATATCATACATACAGACATAATTTTTAAGTCTTTAAAAAAAGGTTGTGACTTTTATTTATTTTTTTAAAGCTTTTTTGACGTGGACCATTTTTAAAGTCCTTATTGAATTTGTGACAATATTGCTTCTGTTTCATGTTTTGTTTTTTTGACCCCAAGGCATGTGGGATCTTAGCTCCCCGACCAGGGATCGAACCTTTCCCCCTGCAGTGGAAGGTGAAGTCTTAACAACTGGACTGCCAGGGCAGTCCCCATGAGGTGAGAATTTTAAATCAGAGATTGAAAATATGGGTACTTTAGGGTAAGTCTATGTGTGCATAGATAAATATATAAATATAAAGGCATTTTTAAAATATGGAGAGAAAGAAAAATATTTATGACATTTGTCTATTCATACAAGTTTCTACAATTTGACTGCTTAACTTATTTTCTGTGGGTTAAAGAAACCAAAGATATGATTTCTTTGCTGTTTAGATGTAAAAATTTCATAGACACTTCACAAGACAGACTGCATTCCCCCCCCACCCCCATATTATCTATTTTGTGTTAGTTAGTTGTATAATTTTCCTTTAGGGAATGGGCAAAAACTCACCTTATTGGCTAAATATTGTTGTACTTCAGTAAGTACAAAGTATAGCCAGAAAGTTTTACTGCGAAACTTAATCTAACTTTATTTCTTTTCATCCAATGGAAGATAAATGGCTTACGATTCTTTTTGTTTTTTTAAATGGAAGTATTGTTGTCGTACAACATTTTTGTGGATTTTCCATTGAAATTTTCAGCAGTTCTGTTGATGTCACATGCTAACTGAAGTTCACATCGATTGCTCTTGATTTCTCGGAGTCTCATCTTTTAGTCCTGATACATGAAAGGGGCTCCAGAATGTTATAATGTGAGGATTTGAGACAACAACCAGACAATAATCTTTCCTGGCTGAGAGGAAGGGCAGTGGAACATGCAGTTGCATTTGCCTCACAAGCTTACTGTTCTTACATAGATTTTATTTAAGGTGTCTTGGGACACTGATCTTCAACTTAGATAGAAAGAGAAGAAAAAAAAAGGCCATAGTCAATATTAGAGTTATGTTAATTTAAATGTCTTTATTAGTTATATATTTTTCAAAAAAATAACTCGTTGGGTGGCTATTAAGGTACTAGAACTGATAAATGTGTACAGGGTCCTTTTGCAATAAAACTTCCTATGAGTTGAAAAAAAATTCTTTATGTTCTAGATTTAACATCACCTCCTCCATAACTTTTGGAACTCAATTATGCCTCTGCTTCAGTTTTCCCAACTATAAAATGGAATTACTACCTTTCTCTGCTTTCTTTCCTGCCCTCAAATCCTGTGGACTCCTCTGAGTATTGAGTTCAAATGAATGCCCTTGTTTTAGTCTCGTTAAAGTATTGCAAACAATTCCCATTGATAAAGGCTAATGTATAAAAAATATGTATGCATATTGTGATTGTGTCATTATTGAGCTGATTTCCAACAAACATTCTAGATCTTTCAATTCAAAAGAATGCTGGCGCTTTGATAGTTTGGCTCTTTGGTTAGCAGTGGGCACATGCCTGACAGATGCTTCTAGAAAAGGGCATTTCTTGAAGAAAATCGTAAATAAGGCAAATATACATTCCTTATATTTAGTGAATTGAATACAATATATAGACTAAAGGATGATGTTTATTTCAAAGACACCGCCATCACCTAAAACACTTTCAGATTTCATCCTTTGTAGCTGGCATCAATGCTGGCAGGATATTCTTATTGAATAATTTTAACATAAGGGAGTCTTTGAGTATGGATTTTCTTTGAAACAACTAAAACCTTTTGGAGGGCATCTTGTGAATAAAACAAAGTGGGTAATGTTGCTTTTGTTCAAACACTGATGTGAGTTTAACGTACTAGTATTGAGACTCATTCTCTTGTGTAACTCAGATGGACTCTGAAGACAATAAGAAAAGGGAATTCCAAAAGTGTTAGCTGATGAGAGAATCATTGTAGTGACTCCTTTAACTTTCAACATCAATACATGAATGTCAGTTAAGATGGCAGTTCTTAGGATATTTGGCTAAAGGCCAGGGAAACAAAGTATTTGGAAAAAATTACCATTGTAATAGAAAATTCAAGTTGGCTGAAGCTTTGGAGCCTCTTATCACAATCTTTTTAACTTACAGAGGATACTTTTGAGAATCAGAAGAGTTAAGCAATTTAACCAAGTCCACAGATGTAAAATCAGAAACTGGGACTAGAGTTAGGATACTTGACACACAGTAGAGTTTTTTCGCACCACTGCATCATGAATGGTGACAAGTTCACTGGGCTGTCTCTCAAAATAACAAAGCTTTGTAGAGGCAAATCTCTTGAATGTGTAGTGATGTACACAGATAAGGGCTAAAGAATGCTGTATTTTTTTTTATGTTAGGTCTCACCCCTTGAGTTTGTAAAAACAAATTTGAGAGCTTTAAATTTTTCTGTGCATTGAAGAGTCCTAGAGAGTTTTTACCTACGATGATGCATTCTAACAAACAGAACACTACTTTCATTCTATTGGAACATATATGTTTATTTGATATATATAGTTTGAACTTTGCCTTTTGATGTTTATAGCAGAGGAAAGTAATTCTAATTTAATTATTCAGAGTTATGTTTATAGTTAATTTTCAAAGGAATTTTTATTGCTCAATACTTGCAGCCATTATAATTTTCAGTTTCTAAGTACATGAGCAAGAAATGTCACATTATCTTTCTTGTCATTAAATCAAATTGCATCTGACTCCAAGCCACTCCTTGTTTGGCTGGTAAGAGATCTAAATTCAGTCATTTTGGCAACATCCATCTGCCTGTCTAGGACCACACAGAAATCCACGTATTTAATAGGAAGACTGGAACATGGAAGAAGGCCTCAGTTCTTTAGTCAAATATGACTTTAGTGATATGCTCAATAACCAACCCCAGTTTTTTTCCTAAAAAATAAATTATATTTTAATTTTATTTTTTAGTCAATTTATTTAAACTATAAAACAAACAAACAGTTCTTTCATTTACCCCATCCCCATCCCCCGCTCGGCAACCACTACTCTGTTTTTGGACCTATAAACTTAGTTTTAGGTTTATTCTTTTTTATGCACTAACACACACACATATATAGTATTTGTCTTTCTCTATCTGACTTATTTCACTTAGCATAAGGTCCTTGAGTTCCATCCATGTTGTTGCAAATAGCATGATTTCATTGTATTTTACAGCTGAGTAATATTCCATTGTGTGTGTGTGTGTGTGTGTGTGTGTGTGTGTGTGTACACACACCACCGCTTCTTTATTCATTCATCCATTGATGGACACTTAAGTTGCTTCTCTATCTGAGCTATCGTAAATAATGCTTCAATGAACATAAGGCTACATATATATTTCTGAAGTAGTGTTTTGGTCTTCTTTAAATAAATGCCCAGCAGAACTGCTGGAACATATAGTAGTCCTACTTTTAATTTTTGAGATAGTGTTTTCCATAGTGGCTGCACCAATTTACATTTCCACCAACAATACACAATGGTTCCCTTCTTCTCACATCCTTGCCAACACTTGTTACTTCTAGTCTTTTATATAATATCCATTCTAACAAGTATGAAGTTGTGTCTCATTGTGGTTTTGATTTGCATTTCCTTGATGATTAATGATGTTGAGCATCTTTTCATGTACCTGTTGGCTATCTGCATGTCTTCTATGGAAAAAAGTCTATTCATTTTTTCTGCCATTTTTAAAATTGTTTTTGTTTGCTTGAGTTGTATGAGTTCTTTATATATTTTGCATACTAGTCCCTTATCAGATACATGATTTGCAAATATTTTCTCTCAGCAGGTTGCCTTTTCATTTTGTTGATAGTTTCCTTTGCTGTGCAGAGCTTTTTAGTTTGATACAGTCCCACTTGTTTATTTTTGCTTTTGTTGCTTTTGCTGTCAGATTCAAAAATCATCAACAAGACCTATGTCAAGGAGTTTACTGCCTATGTTTCCTACTAGGAGTTTTATGGTTTCAGGTCTTACATTCTGTAAGTCTTTAATCCATTTTGAGTTAGTTTTTGTATATAGTATAAAACAGTATTCCAGTTTCATTCTTTTGCTTGTGGCTGTCCAATTTTCCCAATACCACACATTGAAAAGACTCTCCTTTGCCCATTGTTTATTCTTGGCTCCTTGTCATAAATTAATTGACCACATATGTATGGGTTTATTCTGTTCCATTGATCTATGTGTCTGCTTTTATGCCAATACCATACTGTTTTAATTACTATACATTTGTAATACTTTGAAATCAGGTAGCGTGATGCCTCCAGCCTTGCTCTTTTTTTTTTCAGGATTGCTTTGGCTGTTTGGGGTCTTTTATGATTCCACACAAATTTTAAGATTTTTTTGTTCTAGTTCTGTGAAAAATGGCATTGGAATTTTGACAGGGATTGCATTAAATCTGTATATTGCTTTGGGTAGTATGGACATTTTAACAATATTAATTCTTCCAACCATGAGCATGGAATATCTTTCCATTTATTTGGTCTTCTTTAATTTTTTTTCACTAATGTCTTATAATTTTTAATATACAGGTCTTTCACCTCTTTAATTAAATTTATTCCTAGGTATTTTGTTCTTTTTGATGCAGTTGTAAATGGCACTGTTCTCTTAATTTCCTTGATTGTTCATTATTAGTGTATAGAAACACAACAGATTTGTGTACTGATTTTATAACTACAATTTTAATAAATTTTTTATTAGTTCTAACAGGTTTTTAATGGAGTCTCTCAAGTTTTTTTAACATATAACATCAGGTCACCTGCAGATAGTGACACTTTTCCTTCTTTCTTTCCATGGGTGAGTTATTTTTTCCTGCCTAATCGTTCTGGCTAGGACATCTAAAATTATGTTGAATAAAAGTGGCAAGAGTGGGCATCTTTGTGTTATCCCTGATCTCAGAGGAATAGCTTTCAGATTGTAACCACTGAGTATGATGCTAGCTGTGGGCTTGTCATACATGGACTTTAATATGTTGAGGTATGTTCTCTCTCTACTCATTTTGTTGAGAGCTTTGATCACAAATGGATATTGAACCTTATCAAATGCTTTTTATGCACCTACTGAGATGATCCTATAACTTTTGTTCTTCAATTTGCTAATGTGGTGTATCACATTGTCTGATTTGTGGATGTTGGTTTATTCTTGCATCCCTGGAATAAATCTCACTTGACTGCGGTGGTGTATGATCCTTTTAACGTATTTTTGAATTCAGTTTGCTAATATTTTGTTGAGGATTTTTGCATCTGTGTTCCTCAGGGGTATTGGCCTGTAATTTTTTTTCTTGTGGTGTGTTTGGTTTTGGTATCAGGGTCATGCTGGCCTTGTAAAATGAGTTTGGAAGAGTTCCTTCCACTTCCATTTTTCTTGGAATAGTTTGGAAGGATTGGTATTAATTCTTTGAATGTTTAGTAAAATTTACCAGTGAAGCAGTCTGGTCCTGGATTTTTGTTTGTTGGGAGGTTTTTGATTACCGATTCAATCTCCTTACTAATAATCAACATCTGTTCAGATTTTCTATTGTATCATGATTCAGTGTTGGTAGGTTGTAAGTTTCTAGGAATTTATCCATTTCTTTAGGTTGTCCAATTCGTAAGTGATTATTCATGGTAGTCTCTTATGATCCTTTGTATTTCTGTGGTATCAGTTATAATATCTCCTCTTTCATTTTTGATTTTTTTAATTTGAGTCTCTTTTTTATTGGTGAGTCTAGCTAAAGGTTTGTCAATTTTGTTTATCTTTTCAAAGAACCAGCTCCTAGTTTCATTGATCTTTTCTATTTTCTTTTTAGTCTCTAAATTCATTTATTTCTGCTCTGATCTTTTATTCCTTCCTTCCACTAACTTTGGGCTTTCTTCTTCTTTTTCTAGTTCCTTGAGTTGTAACGTTAGGTTGTTTATTTGAGACCTTTCTTGTTTCTTTCTTTTTTAAAAAATTTATTTATTTTATTTATTTATTTTTGGCTGTGTTGGGTCTTCGTTGCTGTGCATGGGCTTTCTCTATTTGTGGCGAGCAGGGGCTACTCTTTGTTGTTTTGGTGGCTTCTCTTGTTGTGGAGCATGGGCACTAGGCACGCGGGCTCCAGTAGTTGTGGCATGAGGGCTCAGTAGTTATGGCTCGTGGGCTCTAGAGCACAGGCTCAGTAGTTGTGGCTCATGGGCCTAGTTGCTCCGTGGCATGTGGGATCTTCCTGGGCCAGGGCTCGAACCCGTGTCCCCTTCATTGGCAGGCAGATTCTTAACCACTGCGCCACCAGGGAAGCCCCTTTCTTGTTTCTTGAGGTAGGCATTTATCTTTATGAACTTCCCTCCTGGAACTGCTTTTGCTGCATGCCATAAATGTTGGTATGTTAATTTTCTATTTCCATTTGTCTCAGGGTATTCTTTGATTTCTTCTTTGACCCATTGGTTGTTCAGTAGCATGTTGCTTAATCTCCTCATACTTATGAATTTTCCAATTTTCCTTGTGTAATTAATTTCTAGTTTCATAACACTGTGGTCAGAAATGATGCTTAATATTATCTCAATCCTCTTAAATTTACTAAGACTTGTTTTATGGCATAACATATGACCTATCTTGGAAAATTTTCCATGTGCCCTTGAGAAGAACATATACAATTGACCCTTGAACAACACAGTGGTTAGGGGTGCTGACCCCTTGGTGCAGCCAAAAATTCCTGTAAAACTTTTGACTTTCCACAAACTTAACTAATAACCTACTGTTGATCAGAAGCTTTACTGATAACATAAACAAATGATTGACCTGTATTTTGTATATCTACATTTTTATTCATTCATAACATACCTTTTTCTTATTTTTTTGATATTTCTAGGCTATGCAGTTCACCTGTGAGTTTTTCAAATTGTTTCAAATCTCCAAAAGATTTTCCAATATCTTTATTAAAAAGAATCTGTATATAAGTGGATCCAAGCAGTTCAACTCATGTTGTATAAGGATCAACTGTATTCTCTTGGTTTTGTATGGAACGTTCTATAAATACCTATTAGGTCTATATCATTTAAGGCTGAAGTTTCTTTATTGATTTTCTGTCTGGATGATCTATCCATTGAAGTAAGTGGGATATTATAGTCCCCTACTATTACTGTATTGCTGTCTATTCCTTTCTTTAGGTCTGTTAATATTTGCTCTATATATTTAGTTGCTACTATGTTGAGTGAATAAATATTTACAAATGTTATCTTTTTGGTGGATTGACTCTTTTATCATTATGTAATGTCCTTCTTTGTCTCTTATTATAATATTTGTTTTAAAATGTAGTTTGTCTGATTAAATATGGTTATTCCAGCTTTCTTTTTGTTTCCAGTTGTATGGAATAACTTTTTCCATCTCTTCACTTTCAGTCTGTGTGTTTCCTTACATCTAAAGTGAGTCACTTGTAGGCAGCATATAGATGGGTTTTGCTTTTGTTTTTGTTTTAAATCCATTCAGCCACTCTGTGGCTTTTGATTGGAGAATTTCATCTATTTACATTTGAAATAATTATTGATCAATTTATGCTTACTGCCATTTTGTTAATTGTTTCTGGCTGTTTTTGAAGTTCCTCTCTGTTCCTTTCTTCTTCTCTTGCTTTCTTCTTTTATGATTTAGTGACCAAGCCCACTTCTTCTTGAAGGTAGGTAGTGCCAGTGAAAGGAATCTTTGTTAAGTCCTTCAAGAGTAACTTCCCAGAAGTCCCGTGTACTCAACCAACCTCCCCCAGCTTCTTCCGTACTCTTGGGGTTTCTGCAAGGCCTGAGGCATGGATCCCTATAAATCAAGGGTTCAGTAGTCTTCCATCCCCTTCCTTTGATGCTTCCTCTACCTTGCATCTTTCTCCATTCCTCTCTCTCTCTCTCTCTGTCTCTCCAATCTCTACTATAACCCCTCAGTAAACTGAAAACAAAAGCTGGGGAGTGAGTTTATCTTCAGGTAATAAAAGGAACACAGATTCTGGTCACTTACTGGAATGAGGATGGGAATGTAATAGAGATGTCAAAGTAAAAATAATTCTTGTTCTTTCTGATCCTTCCATAGCAGTGAAAATGAAACACAAATTAATATTTCAATAAATTATCCTATCACACGTTCTGCTATGAATGTACATTGTATTTTGATCATTATAAACACTGGTATATAAAAATAATGGCTAAGCACAATACTCCAGTATCCTATCATCAGAAGGGACTCGGAAGCTGATACAGTATCAATTCCCCATTTTATAGGAAATGAAACTAAGATCCAGAGTGAGACATCTTCATTCTTACCATCGTATACTTTGGTAAAGTTAGTATTAACTCCCGGTCCAGCGACTTTGTATTAGAGAAATTCAAACACTTTTCCTTATTAATAGGAATAAATGAGTCCAATGAAAACCAAAGAATTTCTTAAAGCACTGACACTGCCAAACTTGACAATAGTTTCAGAGTAATTTGCACATAGCTCTTCCCTGATATAGACTTAAACTCTAGCTAAAATCAATCAATAACACATTGAATAAATGCACAGAAATAGACAATTAATTTTCATTACAAATTACTTCAAATTAGAACATTCTTCCTGCCTCTCCACCCCACCTTATAGAGACAGCAGAAAATCAACATGGATAGGCATGAATAAATGAATTTTTATGTGTTTGTTTCCTCTTTTTTTTTGAAAGAGAAAGCATCTTTTAATTGAAACAAATATTCATACAATATAGGTCACAAAAATCCAGGTCTTTCAAAAAATACAGATAGGAATAGAAAATAACCACTTTTACACTGTCATCTAGTAAATCCCTTTACTGCAGCTGAATTATGAACACATTTATAGGTAGCACCGGTGGTTGTGTTTCCTCTTTAATGATGTAATGATAGTTTGCGGGCCCCACTTTCTTATGGAACCTCCCTTACCTTTTCTCTAACCATGGCAGCTGGGGGCAAATAACATACTTGGTGGGTTACCCTCTTCAGAATTCCTTAAAAAAGAAGAGAGAGAGAGAACAGCAATTATTAAACTGTGGGGAAAAAAAAAAGTCAGAATTGTTAGGCCCATTTTGACATGAAATTTCTAATAAAACTTGGCAAAGGATTTTTGGGTTGGATAGCCAACCCAAACAAATAAAATAACTGAGAGTTAGAGAAATTTCAGTATTGAATCTTTAAGTTACAGTAACACCATTTAAACAACTTTATATTTTCGGTTTTCAGACCCCAGGTCTTCAGTGTGAGTGTTGTACAATAGTTACTAGTTGCATATTAATTTCCAAGGGGAAAAAAAAGAGTTAATCCCTAAATTCCCATTATTTTGAGCTTTCTAAAACTGTTCCATCTTGTATATAAGGGGTTTAAAAGGAATTTATGGGTTTGACCATCTCAGTATTATTAATGAAAAATATAGCTAAATGTATAGTGGTCGATCTTACTAAGTATCATGGCAAAGTAGCAGGAATTTTGAAATAAAATTGTATGACATATAGTATTTTGCTTCTCATATAATATTTTGATTAGACTATAGGCAATCACTAGCAATCACTCAGGGAGGCAAAGTTTTGGTAAAATTAATAAATGCTGGATATTTTATTTAATGATGTCATTTTCACATGGAAGTCAATTTAAATGTGTAAAATATTCTGCAGTGTATCTATATAAACATGATTCATGAGGTTTCCCTTTTAAGGAAGGGTTGACTGAAACTAATTTTGGGTAACGTGTATCAGAATTAACCTGTGTAATTGTTGAAAGTTCAGATCTTAAGCAGTTTTCTCATGAATTTTATTACTGCAGATTAAAAATTGTACCTTTTCATTCTTCTGTCTGGTGCAAACAGAAAACAAAATCCAAATCCCTCAATATTTTAAAACATAGTTTTACTCATTTAAATTGCTAGCGTTTAAATGAAGTCATTGTAATTTCTCACACTAGTAGAAATATGAATAATCAAGAATAATCAGTATAGGCCAGTCATATAAACGTTTTGTCAAGTATGAAGACAAAAATGAATATATATATCTTTTTCAGTTTCATAATGGAGATACAGAAACTAAATTTCTATATTGGCTAATTTTCATTTATTTTCTTACAAGTTGCACTTGTTACAAGGAATATCTAGAATTGTATCTTTAGAAGTAAACCATTTTGACATATACACATATTTCAGATATTAAATATAAATGTAAACATAACAAAAATTACTTCCTTTGGCCAATGGAATGTGGGCAGAAATGATAGTTTGACAAATCAGAAAAAAGCAAAACAGCATGCCCTAAGTAGCTGCCGCCCCTTTCGCTTCCCATCAGAAAGAAGACACATGAAGAAAACCTGAACCCAACCGTCAGTCTGTAGCTAAGCCCAGCTGAATTGTAGCCTAATGCAGAATTCAGTGTAGTTCAGCTGAAGAACAGTGGACATCAATCTCCTAAACATGAGGATCGATGCTTCTTGTTGTATGCCAGTAGAACTCTGATGATTATACAGCATTGTTGAAACAATAGAATAAGCTTGTACAGGGCACTTATAGAAATGTGAAAAATAAATATACTAATGTATAAATGTACATATATACAAATGAAATAAGTGTATAAATCATCTGAACAGAGAATTAGTCCAATATACTTCTGGACCCAGTGTCATCCTTAACAGTATGATTTGGGCAAGTCATTGTGTTACTCATATTTCTCAACTGTAGTGCTAGTGTTGGATGGGGTAGTTTTTAAGGTCCATATACAGTCGATAAAGCAAGAACACCCTTGCATTCCAAGAGTAATTAAAAGTGCCAAAGATAAATATTTCATAAGTTGAGCGTCTCTAGAAAACTATTATTGCAAGTTACATGTTACGATCATTAATTCATTCAGTGGTTCCTTTGAAACAACCACCCTGAGTACAGTATTTATGCCAAGCACAACAAGGGATGAAGAGAAAGAGATGATGTGTTTTTTTGCCTGTAAGAAGTGAAAAACCTAACAGGTGACATAATACAAAAAAGAAAAATCTAAGTGTTTTAAGAGTATTACAAACTAAGGACTTTAAGAAAGTAATCTCTTGCAGCTGAAGAGATTAGGAAAAGCTCTTGGGAGGAAGTGCCATTCACACTGGATCTTGGTGGACATGATTTCAATGGGAAGAAATTTTAAGTCATTTGTTGACTGAAGGAAGGGCATTGAAACATGGCAGAACTATTTATTTGAAATGCTGAGGGGTTTTTTTCTTTTTCTTTTCTTTCAGTAGAGTATACTGTGTCAGGGACAGGGTAGATATACGGCTGAAAAGAGAGGTACGGGCTAAATTTTGAAGATTTTGATTTCTATGTTCAGAAGCTTAGACTTTATCATGTACAGGATGATTAACAACTAAAATTTTGAAGTGTGCATAGTGAGTGCTAGAAAGTTCCAACAGGTTATATGAAGGAAGAAAAGAGATGAAGAAGACTCAAGGGGAGTTGGAAGCAGTTTTCAATGGGCCTGAGCTAAGGTGAGTGGGGGAGGGAACAGGCATTTTAATTTAATTTAATTTTCTCCCCCGGTTTTACTGAGATATAATTGACTACAGCTCTGTGTACATTTAATGTGTAGGCGGACTTTTTGTTTTGTTCACTGTGCAAAAGCTTTTTAGTTTGATGTCCCATTTGTTTGTTTAGTTTATTTAATCCCATTTGTTTATTTTTGTTTTTTCTTGCCTGAGGAGATAAATCCAAAAATATATTACTGTAACTGATGTCAGAGAAGTTACTATATGTTTTCTTCTAGAATTTTTATGGTTTCAGATCTTATATTTAAGTCTTTAATCTATTTTGAATTTATTTTTGTGCATTGTATGAGAAAGTAGTCCTGTCTGATTCTTTTGCACATAGCTGTCCAGTTTTCCCAGCACCATTTACTGAAGAGGCTGTCTTTTCCCCATTATATATTCTTGCCACTTTTGTCCTAGATTAATTTCCCATATAAGCATGGGTTCATTCTGGCCTCTTTATTCTGTTTCATTGATATATATGTCTGTTTTTTTTTTTTTTATGTCTGCTTTTGTCCTAGTACAGTACTGTTTTGATTATTGTAGCTTTGTAGTATAGTTTGAAATCAGGGAGCATGATACCTCCAGCTTTGTTGTTCTTTATCAAGATCATTTTGGCTATTCAGGGAAGGGGGCATTTTAAATACAAACCCCAGCAATGTGCATTTATTTTCTTTCGGGAAGATAGCATATTGATAAGATAAAATGGAGTTACTAAAGAGTGACTTTAAACTACTGCCAGATGATAAGAAAACAGCATTTTAAAAAAGGAAGTTCAAGGGCTTCCCAGGTGGCGCAGTGGTTGAGAGTCCGCTGGCCAATGCAGGGGACACAGGTTTGTGCCCCGGTCCGGGAAGATCCCACATGCCATGGAATGGCTAGGCCCGTGAGCCATGGCCACTGAGCCTGTGCATCTGGAGCCTGTGCTCTGCAGTGGGAGAGGCCACAACAGTGAGAGGCCCATATACTGCAAAAAAAAAAAAAAAAAGGAAATTCAAGTATTAAAATAATGTTTCTCAAACTTTAATAGAAGAAGTAAAACTATCACTGTTTGCAGATGACATGATACTATACATAGAAAATATGACACTATCAGTAAACTACTAGAGCTCATCAGTGAATTGGGTAGAGTTGCAGGATACAAAATTAATACACAGAAATCTGTTGCATTTCTATACACTAACAACAAAAGATCAGAAAGTGAAATTAAGGAAACAATCTCATTTACTGTCACCTCAAAAAGAATAAAATACCAAGGAATAAACCTACCTAAGGAGGCAAAAGATTTGTACCATGTAAAGTCTAAGATGCTAATAAAAAAACTGAAGACCACACAAACAGTTGGAAAGATATACCATGTTCTGGATTGAAAGAATCAATATTGTTAAAATAACTAAAATGCCCAAGGCAATCTACCATTCAATGCAATCCCTATCAAATTACCAATGACATTTTTCACAGAACTAGAACAAAAAATTTTTTAATTTGTATGGAAACACAAAAGACCCCAAATAGCCAAAGCAATCCTGAGGGAAAAAAAAGGAGTTGGAGGAATCAGGCTCCCTGGCTTCACACTATACTGCAAAGCTACAGTAATGAAAATAGTATGGTACTGGCACAAAAAGAGAAATATAGATCAATAGAACAGGATAGAAATCCCAGAAATAAACCCATGCACCTATGGTCAATTAATCTATTAAAAAGGAGGCAAGAATATACAATGGAGAAAAGACAGTCGCTTCAATAAGTGGTGCTGGAAAAACTAGACAGCTACATGTAAAAGAATGAAATTAAAACATTCTCTAACACCATACACAAAAATAAACTCAAAATGCATTAAATCCCTAAATGTAAGGCCAGACACTATAAAACTCTTAGAGGAAAACATAGGCAGAACACTCTGCAATAAATTGCACCCATATCTTTTTGGATCTACCTCCTAGAGTAATAAAAATAACAACAAAAATAAACAAATGGAACCTAATTAAACTTAAACTCTTTTGCACAGCAAAGGAAACCATAAACAAAACAAAAAGCCAACCTACTGACTGGAAGAAAATATTTGCAAATGAAGCAAACTACAAGGGATTATTCCCCCCAATATACAAACAGCTCATGCAGCTCTATATCAAAAAAAAAAAAACAACCCAATCAAAAAATGGGCAAAAGATCAAAATAGACATTTCTCCAAAGAAGACATACAGATGGCCAACAAGCACATGAAAAGGTGTTCCACATCACTAATTATTGGAGAAATGCCAATCAAAACTACAATGAAGTATCACCTCACACCAGTAAGAAGAGCAATCATTGAAGTCTACAAAGAATAAATGCTGGAAAGGGTGTAGAGAAAAGGGAAGCCTCCTACACTGTTGGTGGGAATGAAAATTGGTAAAATCATTATGGAGAACAGTAGGGAGGTTCCTTAAAAAACTAAAAATAGAACTACCATATGATCCAGCAATCTCACTCCTGGACATATATTCAGAGAAAAGCATCATTCAAAAAGATACATGCACCCCGATGTTCATTGCAGCACTATTTACAACAGCCAAGACATGGAAGCAACCTAAATGTGCATCGACAGAGGACTGGATAAAGGAGATGTGGTACATATATACGATGGAATATTACTCAACCATACAAAAAGAACAAAATAATGCCATTTGCAGCAACATGGATGGACCTAGAGATCATCATATTAACTGAAATAAGTCAGAGAAAGACAAATATCATATATCACTCATATGTGAAATTTAATTTTAAAAATAATACAAATGAACTTATTTATAAAACTGAGACAGACTCACAGATTTTGAAAACAAACTTATGGTTACCAAAGGAGAAACATGGCAGGGAGGGATAAATGATGAGTTTGGGATTAACATATACACACTACTATCTATAAAATAGAAAACCAACAAGGACCTACTATATAGCACAGGAAACACTACTCAATATTCTATAATAACTTATATGGGAAAAGAATTTGAAAAAAATGAATATATGTATATGTATAAGTGAATCACTCTGCTGTACACCTGAAACTAACACAACATTGTAAATCAACTATACGCCAATAAAACTTAAGTAAAAGAAAATATACATAAACATCAATGTTCATAGCAGCACTATTTACAATAGCTAAGACATGGAAGCAACCTAAATGTCCATCGACAGAGGAATGGATAAAAAAGATGTGGTACATATACACAATAGAATACTACTCAGCCATAAAAAGGAATGAAATAATGCCATTTGTAGCAACATGGGTGGACCTAGAGATTATCATACTGAGTGAAGTAAGCCAGACAGAGAAAGACAAATATAATAAGATGTCTCTTGTATGTGCAATCCAAAAAAAAAAAAAAGATACAAATAGACTTATTTATAAAACAGATATAGACTCACAGACATAGAAAACACACTTATGGTTACCAAAGGGGAAATGAGGGGAGGGAGGGATAAATTAGGAGGCTGTTATACGCACACTGTTATACATAAAAGAGATAACCAACAAGGACCTACTGTATAGCACAGGGAACTATACTCAATATTTTGTAATAACCTGTAAGGGAAAAGAATCTGAAAAAGAACAGATATGTGTGTGTGTGTGTATACATATTTATATACACACACATTATACATGTATATATGTATAATTGAATCACTAGGCTGTACCCCTGAAACTAACATAACATTGTAAATCAACTATACTTCAATTTTAAAAATCGAAAAGAAACTTATTAAAATTGGAAAAAAAGTTTTAATATGCATAAGAATAACCTGGGTTCTTGTGAAAAATGCAGATTTCTGGGCCTCAGCCCTAGAGATCTTGAAACAGTTGGTGCTGAGAGAGACCCAGCATTTGTAGTTTAATAAGTACCTCAAGAGATAACAATGCAGGTGGTTTGCAAATCATTCTTTGACACTGGTTGGAATATATAACAGTAACAATAAAAGGAAACACTTATTGCCCACTTGGCTAAATGCATGTATACAGTGTCTCATTTTACCCTTTTAGGAAGCCTAAAATGTAGCTATTAATATTATTTCTCCAAGTTACAAAACCAAGAATTAGAGAGGTTTTACAGCACTTTAAAAGTCATAGAGTTGGGCTTCCCTGGTGGCGCAGTGGTTGAGAGTCCGCCTGCCGATGCAGGGGACACGGGTTCGTGCCCCGATCCCGGAAGATCCCACATGCCGCGGAGCGGCTGGGCCCGCGAGCCATGGCCGCGGAGCCTGTGTGTCCGGAGCCTGTGCTCCGCAACGGGAGAGGCCACAGCAGTGAGAGGCCCGCGTACAGCAAAAAAAAAAAAAAAAAAAAAAAAAAGTCATAGAGTTAATAAGTGATGAATTCAGAATAAGAGTCAAAGACTGTCAACTTCAGAACTCACATTGGATAAGTTCATGTTATTAAAGACTGTAGCTTTTGTCTCTCTTCTTATACTTTCTCTTTTCGAAACTTTCAACTGATTGGGACGAGTGCCACATTTAACAGGATTTTCTGATTAAATTTACTCCAGTAAAAAATTTCATTCCTAAGTAGAGAAAGACCAGCTGGAACATAATCAGTCATCATAGTGGGATGCCCTAGATATGAAGATGCCCATCCTACCAAGAATAATACATATGTGCATAGCAGTAATTCTAAAATAAATATAGGAAATTTCTGCAGCATGTGTTATTGTAACTATTTAAGCAAACACATAAGAACTTTAAAGTAGGACGTTATCATTGCCTAGAACATTTTTCTCTCGTTTTTCTTTCTGTCTTAAAACTGACAGCTCAAAATAAATCCATCATCTAGAAGTTGAAACATTAATTGTTGAAAGGAATTGTCCATAATAAAACATGCTAAAAGTCAGATTTAACTTTATTCTTCTTAACTATCTCTTGACCTAAGCTACTATTTTTTTTTTTTTAAGACTTAAGGGCCAGTCATTTATCTACATTTCCTATGATAATGGAAGCAGTAGTAGCTTATAGTGCTTGAAGTAAAGGAAATGAGTTATGTGCCACTATTTGAAGTCCAATCAACCCAGAACAGACTTTACAAACACATTGAGAAAAAGGCCTAAAGTGGGAATCATTAATAGATTCTTTCCTCCAAAAATTTAAGGAGAAATGAACTCAAAAATTTTCCAGAGTTGGAGCAGCAATTGATATCTGTTATCAGTTGTAATTTTCCTGTTTCAAACCCAACAACTGTTCATTGTTATTTGTTCTTGAAGGTGGTGACTGAGAAAAAGGTGATGGTAGTATGTTGTCACTTTAAACTGATAACAGAATTTTTATTTGCTTTTCTTATCAATGATATTCTTTCCGGTAGTTCCCTTGCTCCGTGAGTGAAGAGGATAGTGTTAGAAAAATTTCCTTTTAATTTCAGACTTAATAATCAAGGTCCATTTACAAAGTTTTCATTGTTTTTTCTAGGCCATGTAGAGGGAGCTTCTTTTATTTTTTTCTAATACATCTTTATTGGAGTATAATTGCTTCACAATATTGTGTTAGTTTCTGTTGCACAACAAAGCAAACCAGCCATATGCATACACATGTCCCCATATCCCCTCCCCCTTGAGCCACCCTCGCATCCTCCCTATCCCACCCCTTGAGGTCATCGCAAAGCACTGGACGGATCTCCCTGAGCCATGCTGCTGCTTCCCACGAGCCAACTATTTTACATTTGGTAGTGTATATACCTAGATGCTACGCTCACTTCGCCTCAGCTTCACACTCCCACCTCATATCATCAAGTCCATTCTCTATGTTTACCTCTTTATTCCTGCCCTGCAACTACATTCATTAGTATCATTTTTTTTAAGATTCCTTTTTTTTCACATCTTTAATAGAGTATAATTGCTTTACAATGGTGTGTTAGTTTCTGCTTTATAACAAAGCAAATCGGTTATACATATACATATATCCCCATATCCCCTCACTCTTGCATCTCCCTCCCACCCTCCCTATCCCACCCCTCTAGGTGGTCACAAAGCACCAGGCTGATCTCCCTGTGCTATGTGGCTGCTTTCCGCTAGCTATCTATTTTACATTTGGTAGTATATATATGTCCATGCCACTCTCTCACTTCATCCCAGCTTACCCTTCCCCCTCCCTGTGTCATCAAGTCCATTCTCTACATCTGCATCTTTATTCCTGTCTCACCCCTAGGTTCTTCAGAACCATTTCATTTTTTAGATTCCATGTATATGTGTTAGCATATGGTATTTGTTTTTCTCTTTCTGACTTCACTCTGTAAGACAGACTCTAGGTCCATCCACCTTACTACAAATAACTCAATTTCGTTTCTTTTTATGGCTGAGTAATATTCCATTGTATATATGTGTCACATCTTCTTTATCCATTCATCTGTCGATGGAAACTTAGGTTTCTTCCATGTCCTGGCTATTGTAAATAGAGCTGCAATGAACACTGTGGTACATGACTCTTTTTGAATTATGGTTTTCTCGGGGTATATGCCCAATAGTGGGATTGCTGGGTCTTGTGGTAGTTCTATTTTTAGTTTTTTAAGGAACCTCCATACTGTTCTCCATAGTAGATTTATCAATTTACATTCCCACCAACAGTGCAAGAGGGTTCCCTTTTCTCCACACCCTCTACAGCATTTATTGTTTGTAGATTTTTTGACGATGGCCATTCTGACTGGTGTGAGGATATACCTCACTGTAGTTGTGATTTGCATTTCTCTAATTAGTGATGTTGAGAATCCTTTCATGTGTTTGCTGGCAATCTGTATATCTTCTTTGGAGAAATGTCTATTTATGTCTTCTGCCCATTTTTGGATTGGGTTGCTTGTTTTTTTGATATTGAGCTGCATGTAAATTTTGGAGATTAATTGTTTGTCAGCTGCCTCATTTGCAAATATTTTCTCCCATTCTGAGGGTTGTCTTTTCATCTTATGATTTCCTTTGCTGTGCAAAAGCTTTTAAGTTTCATTAGGTACCATTTGTTTATTTTTGTTTTTATTTCCATTTCTCTAGGAGGTGGGTCAAAAAGGATCTTGCCGTGATTTATGTCATAGACTGTTCTGCCTATGTTTTCCTCTAAGAGTTTTAGAGTGTCTGGCCTTACATTTAGGTCTTTAATCCATTTTGAGTTTATTTTTGTGTATGGTATTAGGGAGTGTTCTAATTTCATTCTTTTACATGTAGCTGTCCAGTTTTCCCAGCACGACTTATTGAAGAGGCTGTCTTTTCTCCATTATATGTTCTTGTCTCCTGTGTCATAAATTAGGTGCCCATATGTGCATGGGTTTGTCTCTGGGCATTCTATCCTGTACCATTGATCTATATTTCTGTTTTTGTGCCAGTGCCATACTGTCTTGATTACTGTAGCTTTGTAGTATAGTTTGAAGTCGGGGAGCCTGATTCCTCCAGCTCCGTTTTTCTTCCTCAAGATTGCTTTGGCTGTTCGGGGTCTTTTGTGTTTCCATATGAATTGTAAGATTTTTTTGTTCTAGTCTGTGAAGAATGCCACTGGTAGTTTGATAGGGATTGCATTGAATCTGTAGATTGCTTTGTCTGTTCGGGATCTTTTGTGTTTCTGTATGAATTGTAAGATTTTTTTGTTCTAGTCTGTGAAGAATGCCACTGGTAGTTTGATAGGGATTGCATTGAATCTGTAGATTGCTTTGGGCAATGTAGTCATTTTCACAATACTGATTCTTCCAATCCAAGAACATGGTATATTTCTCCATCTGTTTATGTCATGTTTGATTTCTTTCATCGGTGTTTTATAGTTTTCTGAGTACAAGTCTTTCACCTCCTTAGGCAGGTTTATTCCTAGGTATTTTATTCTTTTTGTTGCAGTGGTAAATGGGAGCGTTTCCTTAATTTCTCTTTCAGGTTTTTCATCATTAGCGTATAGAAATGCAAGAGATTTCTGTGCATTAATTTTGTATCCTGTAACCTTACTAAATTCATTGATTAGCTCTAGTAGTTTTCTGGTGGCATCTTTAGGATTCTCTACGTATAGTATCATGTCATCTGCAAACAGTGACAGTTTTACTTCTTCTTTTCCAATTTGTATTCCTTTTATTTCTTTTTCTCCCCTGATTGCCATGGCTTGGACTTCCAAAACTATGTTGAATAAGAGTGGCTTGAGTGAACATCCTCGTCTTGTTCCTGATCCTAGTGAAAATGCTTTCAGTTTTTCACCATTGAGTATGATGCTTGCTGTGGGTTTGTCATATATGGCCTTTATTATGTTGAGGTAGGTTCCCTCTATGCTCATTTTCTGGAGAGTTTTTACCATAAATGGGTGTTGAATTTTGTCAAAAGCTTTTTCTGCATCTATTGAGATGATCATATGGTTTTTATTCCTTAATTTGTTAATGTGGTGTATCACATTGATTGATTTGCATATACTGAAGAATCCTTGCATCCCTGTAATAAATCCTACTTGATGGTGGATGATCTTTTTAATGTGCTGTTGGATTCTGTTTGCTAGTATTTTGTTGAGGATTTTTGCATCTATGTTCATCACTGATATTGGTCTATAATTTTCTTTTTTTGTGTGATATTTTCTGGTTTTGGTATTTGGGTGATGGTGGCTTTGTAGAATGAATTTTGGAGTATTTCTCCATCTGCAGTTTTTTGGAAGATTGTGAGAAGGATTGGTGTTAGCTCTTCTCTAAATGTTTGATAGAATTCACCTGTGAAGCCACCTTGTCCTGGACTTTTGTTTGTTGGAAGATTTTAAATTACAGTTTCAATTTCATTGCTTGTGATAGGTCTGTTTATGTTTTCTAATTCTTCCTGGTTCAGCCTTGGAAAATTGTACCTGTCCGAGAATTTGTCCATTTCTTCGTGGTTGTCCATTTTAGTGGCATATGGTTGTTTGTAGTAGTCTCTTATTATTCTTTGTATTTCTGTGGTGTCTGTTGTGATTTCTCCTTTTTCATTTCTAATTTTATTGATTTGCATCCTCTCCCTTTTTTTCTTGTTGAGTCTAAGGGTTTATCATTTTGTTTATCTTCTCAAAGAACCAGCTTTTAGTTTTATTGATCTTTGCTATTGTTTTCTTCATTTCTATTTCATCTATTTCTGCTCTGATCTTTATGATTTCTTTCTTTCTACTAACTTTGGGTTTTCTTTGTTCTTCTTTAGTTGTTTTAAGTGTAGTGTAGATTGTTTATTTGAGATTTTTCTTGTTACTTGAGGTAAGATTGAATTGCTATGAACTTCCCTCTTAGAACTGCTTTTTCTGTGTCCCTTAGGTTTTGGGTTGTCGTGTTTTCATTGTCATTTGTTTCTATGTTTTTTAAAATTTCTTCTTTGATTTCTTCAGTGATCTCTTGGTTATTTAGTAGCGCACTGTTTCGCCTCCATGTATTTGTTTTTTTTTAGTTTTTTTCTGTAATTGATTTCCAATTTAATAGTGTTGTCATCAGAAAACATGCTTGATATGATTTCAATTTTCTTAAATTTTCTGAGGCTTGATTTGTGACCCAAGATGTGATCTATCCTGGAGACTGTTCCATGTGCACTTGAGAAGAAAGTGTATTCTGATACTTTTGGGTGGAATGTTCTATAAATATCAGTTACATCTATCTGGTGTATTGTGTCATTTAAAGCTTGTGTTTCCTTATTTATTTTCTGTTTGGATGATCTTTCCTTTGGTGTAAGTGGGGTGTTAAAAGTCCCCTAATATTATTGTGTTACTGTCAATTTCTCCTTTCATGTTTGTTAGCATTTGCCTATGTATTGAGATGCTCCTATTTTGGGTGCATAAACATTTATAATTGT
The DNA here is from genome assembly GCF_964341445.2 of Mesoplodon mirus. NCBI lineage: Eukaryota > Metazoa > Chordata > Mammalia > Artiodactyla > Ziphiidae > Mesoplodon > Mesoplodon mirus. Next base: position 48,585,665 of record NC_138985.1, on the reverse strand, counting down.
TATATCTTCTTCTTGGATTGATCCTTTGATCATTATGTAGTGTCCCTCCTTATCTCGTAACAGTCTTTATTTTAAAGTCTATTTTATCTGATATGACTATTGCTATTCCAGCTTTCTTTTGATTTCTATTTGAGTGGAATATGTTTTACCATCCCTTCACTTTCAGTCCATATGTGTCCCTAGGTCTGCAGTGGGTCTCTTGTAGACAGCATATATATGGGTCTTGTTTTTGTATCCATTCAGCCAGTTTGTGTCTTTTGGTTGGGGCATCTAATCCATTTACATTCAAGGTTATTATCAATATGTATGTTCCTATTACCATTTTCTTAATTGTTTTTGGTTTTTTTTTGTGGGTCTGTTTCTTCTCTAGTGTTTCCTGCTCAGAGAAGTTTCTTTAGCATTTATTTTAAAGCTGGTTTGGTGGTGCTGAATTCTCTTAGCTTCTGCTTGTCTGTAAAGGTTCTAATTTCTCTGTCAAATCTCAATGAGATCCTTGCTGGGTAGAGTAATCTTGGTTGTAGGTTTTTTCTCTTTAATCACTTTAAGTATATCCTGCCACTTCCTTCTGGCGTGCAGAATTTGCACTGAAAAATCAGCTGATAACCTTATGGGGATTCCTTTGTATGTTATTTTTTGTTTTTCCGTTGCTGCTTTTAATATTTTTTCTTTGAATTTAATTTTTGTTAGTTTGATTAATATGTGTCTTGATGTGTTTTTCCTAGGGTCTATCCTGTATGGGACTTTCTGTGCTTTCTGGACTTGGGTGACTATTTCTTTCCCCATGTTAGGGAAGTTTTCCACTATAATCTCTTCAAATATTTTCTCCGACCCTTTCTTTTTCTCTTCCTCTTCCGGGACCCCTGTAATTCGAATGTTGGTGCATTTCGTGTTGTCCCAGAGGACTCTGAGATTGTCTTCAATTCTTTTCATTCTTTCTTCTGCTCCTCAGCAGTTATTTCCACCATTTTGTCTTCCAGCTCACTTATTCGTTCTTCTGTCTCCATTATTGTTATTGATTCATTCTAGTGTATTTTTCATTTCAGTTATTGTGTTGTTCACCTCTGTTTTTTTGTTCTTTAGTTCTTCTAGATCTTTGTTAAACATTTCTTGTATTTTCTCAATCCATGCTTCCATTCTATTTCAGAGATTCTGGATCATCTTTACTATCTTTACTCTGAGTCCCTTTTCAAGTAGATTGCCTATTTCCTCTTCATTTATTTGGTCTTGTGGATTTTTACCTTGCTCCTTCATCTGTGACATATTTTTTTATCGTCTTTTTTTTTTTTTTTTTTTTTTTTATGAGTGGGATTGTGTTTTGTTTTACTGGTTGTTTGACCTGAGGCTTCCAACACTGAAGTTTGTAGGCTATTTTGTAGAGCTGGGTCTTGGTACTGAGATGAGGAGTTCTGTGAGACCTCATGGCGATGAATATTCCCTGGGGTCTGAGGTTCTCTGTTAGCTCAGTGGTTCGGAATTGGAGCTCCCACTGCAGGAGTTACCACCCAACCCCAGGCTCATGAATCAAGATCCCGCCAGCCACATGGGGCAGCAAGAAAAAAAAAAGGAATAACAAAGTAAAAAATAAAATTAGACTAGGAAATTAACAGATATGTTAGAAAGAATGTAAAAATAAAAATATAGATGAATCAACAACCGGAAGGTACATCAGTACCACAATAGTGAAAAAGAGGAGGAGGGAAAAGAAAAAAAAAAAAAAAGGCGGGGGTGGGGCACGAAAGGACTTGGCTGTGGTGAGCGGGGCTAAGCAACAGCGAGGTTTGTGTGGTTTGCAGGGCCAATGCTCAGGACCCACTGGGCTGGAAAATGCCCTGGGAGCTGTGGGGGATGGAGCTTAGGCTCAAGGAACAGAAGGGGCCCAGGCATGCCCCCCACCCCTTTTCTCAGAGGGCAGGGGACCTCACCTGGGAGCCCAGCAGGCTTCCTGGTCTCAAGTGGGTGGGGTAAATGCCTTCCTCTCCTCTCCTCTCCTCTCCTGCTTCTCTGGTCTGGGGTCTGGGAAATCTCCTCCCGCCTGCCTCTCCTGATCTCCCGGGCCACCCCTCCCATGCCTCCAGGACCAATATGGGTGGGGGAGAGAAGGGGGAGTCTTGGAGGGCAGGGGACGGGCCTGGGAGCTCAGCAGGCTCCCTGGACTCTGGTGGGCAGGGCAGTCGCCCTCCACTCCTCTCCCGCTCCTCCTGGATGGACCCTCCCACCTGCCACTCCTGATCTCCCCAGCCTCCCTCCTATGCCTGCAGGACCCACACTGCCTGGATGGAACTTTGGAGGTGGGGGAACCGGATTGGGAGCTCAGTAAGCTCCCCAACCCAAGTGGGCCAGGTGATCACCCTCCGCCCCTCTCCTGCTCTTCCTGGAAAGTCCCTCCCACCTGCCTCTTCTGATCTCCCCAAGTTCAGGGGCACTGATCTTGTCTGGCCTCCACTTCTCCTCCCACACTCGGTCCCCCTATGTCCTACCAGTTCATTCCAGGGTTCCTCCCATCTCCTTGGGGGTCAGAGTTCTCCACCAGTGGCCGGCAGGCACCATAGTTGTGGGGAGACGCTAACTCCGCATTTTCCCACACCGACATCTTGACTCCTCGGGAGATTTTATTTAAAGCTTATTCAGAACCAACTATGTCCCAGACACTGTGCTAAACTATATGCAGAGCCCTGGTGGGTACTGATTTCTCTGCTTTGCTTTCCATTTGTATCCAGCTTGCTGTGTATCTTCTTTTATCCTCCAGGAACTTATTAACCCTTCAAGCATAAGGGAAAAATTAAAGTCTACTCAGTACCATGAACAGAAATTTTGATATATGTATATTTGAAAAATCTATCAAATGAGAGTGGCTGAATTTCTTTAATTCCTTTAAAGGAATCATTCATCAGAGGTGCTAGACATTTGGGGCTGACAGAAGATGTATCAGATAGTCCTTCAAGATCCTATTTTACATATGTCCTCTGGTTTATACTTCAGTATAAACTTTTGATTACTTGATAATGTGGAGACAGCCTGGCAGTAGTTCTAGAAATGGAAGACTGACAACAGGGTGCCATAGTTATTTACTTAGGATATGATTTTATTTATTGTGAAACCAAAGAGAATCAACTGAAACTGTTTAAAACCAATGTATAAATATGAAAAGCAGATACAAAATGAATACATCTAAATCAATATTCTTACATTTATCAAAAAAATACATCAATAATAAAAAGAATATCCCACTCCTAGCAAAAAAATACAAAGTAATAAACCTAAAAAATGGACAGAACTTATATAAAAAATCTCTAGAAAATTATTATCTCTTTGTGTAACATTTGCATAAATGAAGAGATAGCAGATGTGAATACTCAATATTGCAAAGATGTTGATCCATTCCAAGTGAATCCTATAATTTTAGCACAATTCCACTCAATATCCCTATTAGATTTTTCTTATAAAAATAAATAAGTACATTTTCTTTTTGATGGAATGACTTTCTATCTCCAACTTTTGTTTCATTTTCTGGCAGCGACTTATATTCTTTAAGTGAATTATCAGCCTGCAATACTCATTGTATTTTTTTCAGTTTAGAAAAATCTCTCTCAACCTCACGTATTCCTCAAGCTACTATTTGTTTCCTCTTTCTCTTTAAAGCAGTACTCCACCAAAAATTTGTCTATATTTTTAAAGTTTCTCTCTATCTAGTCTTTCTTCAATTCACCCTAACTCTCCACCAGAATGCTTTTATCAAGGTCACCAAGCAACATGATATCCAACATCCATGTTACTAAAACTAATTGTCCTTTCCCAGTCCTTATTGTATTTGACCTGTCAGCCTTCTTAAACAGGGCGAGTTGAAGCATGTTTTTCTCCTGACCTCCAGGATACCACACTCTCCTAGTCTTCCTATTTCCTTACAGTCTTCTTCCTCTCAGGCTCCTTCTTATGGATTCTCCTCAGCTCCCTGATCTCTAAATTTTGGGGTGACTCCCAGTTTGGTCCTTAGATCTTTTTTCTGTTGATATATAAGTTCTAGGTGGTCTTATCCAAACTCAAGTCTTTAAATACCACCTACAGGTATTCTGAACATTCCCAAATTCATGTTTGCGATCGGGCCCTTTCCCTTGATTATCTGACTCATACATTCAATTGATGACTTGAAGCTTCACTTGGACGTACATTAGGCATAGTCAATGGACAGTCGTCAAACTCACTCCTATTTCCATCACCTCCAAACCTGATTCTCTCATAGCATTTCCCCATCTCTGTAGATGGCAGATCCATCTTGTCAGATACTTTGGAGACACTCTTGACATTTTTCTTTCCTTTCCACACCCTCCATCTATTCCATCAGCAAAGTCTTTTGGCTTTTTCTTTAAATGTATCAGATTCTGATCACTTCTTAACACATCCACTGCTGTCACCCTAGATTAAGCCTCCATCTTCTCACTTCAACTAGAGCAAGCAAAAGCCTCTTAAAACTTTGCCATGGACTGCATGTTTGTGTCCCCTCAATTCATATGTTGAAACCTAGTGCCCAATATAATGATATTAGGAGGTGGCGTCTTTGAGAGGTGCTTAGGACACGAGAGTGGAGCCCTTAAGAAAGGTATTAGTGCTCTTATAAAAGAGGCCCTGCCCAACTCTGTAGCTCCTTTTAGCATGTGAAGATACAACAAGAACTCAGCAGTCTACAACCTGGAAGAAGAGGGTTCTCACCAGAACCCAACTATGCTGGTACCCTCATTTACACTTAAAGCCTCCAGAATTGTGAGCAATATATTTCTGCTGTTTATAGGCCAGCTAATTTATGATGTTTTGTCATAGCAGCCTGAAAGTACTAAGATACTCTTCTTCTTGCTTATGTCCTTATTCCCCTAAAATTACTGCCAGTAGAGAGGCAAGCAGAATCCTTTCAAAATGTAAGTCATCACAGCTCCACCCAAAATTTTGCAAGAGCTTTTCATCTTACCCAGAGAGATAAAAAGTCACCACAATGGCCTATAGGATCTTAAATGATGTATTAGTCATCTATGGCTATATAACAACTTACCCCAAAACTTAGAGGCTTAAGAAAAGAAATGCTTATAAATCACAATTTTTGTAGGTCAGGAATCTGGGGCCAACTTAGTTGGTTCCTCCAGCTCAGGGTCTCTTAGAAAGCTGTAATCAAGGTGTCAGCCAGGGCTGTTGTCTCATAGAAAGGGTCCACTATGGAAGACCCACTTCTAGTCTCACTCAGGTGGTTGTTGGCAGGTTTCAGTTCCTTGCTGACTGTTGGATGGAGGTCTCCCCTAGTTTTGAAAGAGGCCTCTCCTTAGATCAGTTCACAACATGGCAGCTGGCTTCCACCAGATCAAGCAAGCAAGAAATTAAGAGAAGTAAAGCAAATTTAGCACCAGAGTCTTTTCACACTTAACCTTGGAAGTGATATCCCAGGATTTCTGCTTTATTTTCTTTACCAGAAACAAGTCACTAGGTCCAGCTCACACTAAATCGTTGGTAGTGAAACACGAGTGTGAATGCCAGGAGGTGGGCACCATTGGGAACCAACTTAAAAGCGGCCCACAGCAAATGACTGCCCCTCTTCCATTACACATGTGGCTTTTTCTCTTGCCATTTTCATCTCGGTCGCTCTGCTTTAGTTACATTGGCTCCATGGGTATCCCATGTGTGAGCTATACCCTCTCAGGCCATTTGGGCTAGACAGGTTGAAGAGATTTTTGATTTTTAAATGTTGCACCCAAATCCTAAGAAGTTGTCTGGAGGATCAAGGATGGTAGTTATCTCATCTCAGCTTCATAGGAATCCACTGTTGCCCTGAAATCAGGAGCATGTTTAGTATCTTGCTGCCGAGACTAGGCTATGTGAAGTAGTACCATGAATTCACAGCATCGTGCATGATGGAAAGTATCTCAGAAATCATATGAAGCTGGCCTTGTGAACTGCAGGATTCTCTTGACCAGTTATGATTTTACCAGCAGGTAGAGGTGAATCTCAATTATCCCAGAGCTTGTTCATTAGTTAAGATAAGAATGTCATGGTGGCTGCAATGTTCAGAATGATCAGAATGATCAACAGCAACAAACAAACAAAAAACCAAGAGGAAAACAAAACTATTATAAAAGTTTACCAGGCTGAGTTTCACAGGACTTGAAGCGAAGGCTACAGAAAACCTAGAAAGCCTGTGAAAGAACTGAAAAGTGAATATGATAGGATAGGGGTAAAATATACCATTAGTATAGAAGCAAGGCCAGAGATGAGTACCTAAATTGTGACTGTGTAATAGTACACATCATTAATCTGTTCTGATGGAACAGTGAGAGGAAGCTTGAAAGCCTAAAGGACAATAGTATTATAAGAACTCCATTTTGATACAATATCTTGCCTTTGTTCCACCAGCTCTTTCATTAGTAACTCCTTATAAAGGTTGGCTACATTAGCAGATACTCCTTCAGACAAAGATCAGGCTTTGTGGGTTTCCATGGAACTTTACTGATGATTAATAAGTATTAAATAATTAATTTCAACTCAGCAAACAATGACAGGATCTTCAACAATAGCACTACATTTTCCCATTACATTATCTACAGATAAACAAATAAAAAAGATAGTATGATTATTTAGAGTATATCTTTTTCACTAAGTTGCTATCTCCTACAAAACATTTATAGCGTATTTATTATGAACTCATATTTTCTATTTAAATATCAGGTAAAATTTGAGTATTATAATTACCAGTGTAAGTATCAAACACTAAGAAAGAATACTTAAAGAGAAGTAATTTTACCATAGTATTAGAAGTTCTAGACCTTTTAAAATTCTTATTCTGTAAAAAGTTCACTGAAAGTTAGACCACTAAGGCAAACATTCCCAGTTGCTCTATAGCACATAAATAGTAAGGTTTCTAATATTATATGGTAATGGAAAGGGGTCATGGTTTGGATTAAATGTTTCTAATGCTAGCTAATCATATTCAGAGTTCTCTTTACCTAACATTGTTTACCTGACATTTAAAAATGGGAAGAAATGCATCTAAATCTATACTACACGTTTGAAATTGATAGTTTATATTTGGTATAAAAGGGATAAAATTTATAGTCCTGAGTGACAATTTTATGTAACAAGGCATGAGAATGTAAAATTCCATTCAAATTCCCCTCTTATCACTATTCATGAAAACAGCATTTCTCAGCTGGGAAAGCTAACAGCGATATTACATGGTGACATTATTTCAGAAGAGTTGTCTACGATGCAGAATATCTAATTTTTTCACACATGAGTAAGGACTAAGTAAAATTTAGCATTTAAGTTGCATTCTGTACACAATATTTTAAAGGGCAAGGGTAAGTACTTTTTGAAATAATATAACCTAAATTAATTTCAAAACAAAATTTAATATTCATGTACTTTTTTTCTTTCAAGTCTTTCCAAACAGCTTTTCCAAAAAGAATAGTATATCTTGATATACTAAAAATACAAACACTATTATTGCTGTTTTAGTAAAAAGGAAACTGGAGCATGGAATTGCATAAATGATTTTTCAAAGGGAACCCCAATAAAGTATAGGGGTAGAAGAATCATAATATAGCCACAGTATTCTTAATTTTAGTGCTTGATGCTTTTCTTTTAAATATTAAAACCAGTGGAACAGCCTAATAACATCATGTGCAAGCAAGGAAGATGTTAACTGCTCTGTTTTCACAACCTTATGGAATCACAGCTGATGCAAAACCATGCAATTTAATCCCGTGTATTTATGGACAAGGAAATTTAAATTTAGAGGCATTGTGACTTGCTCAAGGCCAGAGAGTATGTGAATAGCACATACAAGAATCAAACTCACGTGTCCTTTATCTCTTGTATAGTGCTGTGTCCACTATGATTAAAATGAAAGAATTTATTCGGGTTGCCAGATATCAATACTTTGATCCTTTATGTAATTAGATTAATGGTATACAGAGTTTTGGTTTTGACTTTAGTATGTTTCAAATATAGTCTGCACATGAGGCATTATACTGCACCTGCCTTTTATATTTAAGAGGTAACATAAGTTTAATAATCATTTTTACCTAATTCAGAAATAACAAGAAAATATTTGCTACTCTTCACAGCTGATTTTCCACTTATTTATTTTTTTAACAAAATAGCCACCAACTCTTATATTCCTGCAACTTAGCCATATAAAGCAGGTGTCAGCAATCTTCTTCTGTAAAGAGCCAGGCAGTAAATGTTTTTGTAACTACACAATTCTGGTGTAACCCTCAGGGTTTGTAGCATGAAAGTAGCCACAGACAATAGGCGACTGAACAGAAGTAGCCGTATTTCAATAAAACTTTATTCACAAAAACAGATCATTGGCCCATGGGCTGTAGTTTGTTGACCCTATCTAAAGCATGGTGATCGCAGAATGAAGGACCAAGATAATGATATGCTATGGCATTTCAGTTCAGGAGTATTTCAAGTTCTGTAATAAGAGCACCATCAAAGTCTGAGAGTTCTGGTTTTCCTAAGTGATATCTAGAGACCTGCTGAGTTGGCATAACTTTAAAAAAAATATATCTTAACCTTTCTCAGATTTCTTTTTTTTTAAATAGTTATCTTAGTGTTATCACTGGCATCCTATTTTTAGGAGAGAATTAGACAATATACAGAGTTTAAACTTTTTTTTTTGGCCATTTTGCACGGCTTGTGGGATCTTAGTTCCCTGACCAGGGATGGAACCTGTGCCCTTGGCAGTGAAAGCGTGGAGTCCCAACCATTGGACCACCAGAGAATTCCCTACAGAGTTTAAATAACACATTATATTCTTTCTTAATTTGAACCTTCCCAAACCTTTGACCCTCACACCCATTTGTCTCATCACTCATTTTTTTCTCTTCAGAGTCCCAATGAAATGCCAATAAAAGAACTGAAAACAAACTAGTGAATGTAACAAAAAAGAAGCAGACTCATGGATATAGAGAACAAACTAGTGGTTACCAGTGAGGAGAGGGAAGGGGGGAGGGGCAATAGAGGAGGAGGGAATGAAGAGGTGCAAACTATTAGGTACAAAATAAGCCACAAAGACACATTATACAGCACAGGGGATATAGTCAATGTTTTATAATAACTATAAATGGAGTATAACCTGTAAAAATCATGATTCACTCTACTGTACACCTGAAACTTAAATAATATTGGACAGCAACTATACTTCAGTGTTAAATAAAGAATTTAAAAAGGTATAAACTCACAAGGTTACAGAGAACCAGAGGAGTAAAATGATGGGCCAAAATTCTAAGCCCATTTTTGGAAGAAGGGAACCAGAGGGAGTGGTGTTGAGTCAGATTAGTGGCAGAAGCTAAGTGTAAAGTACCTGCAGGGGAGGCCCTGCAGGGGAGAGGGCTGATCCCAGCTTCAGGGTGCAAAGTACCGGGAGACTCAGCACTTGAAGGCAAGTGTCAGGGCAAGTTGACAAGGAAGTTAAGGTGTAAGATGTGAGGCATGGAAGCAAAGATTGGATTAGAGTTTGCATATAAAAAGTGTAGTTGCCTTTTTCCCACTCCCAGGGTCCAACTGTCTCACAGCCTTACGTCCCTTCAATGCCTCCATAATTAGTAGGTATGGACATTTACTTGGAAGTAACTGAGCCAGAGAAGCTCAGGGCTCAGCAACATCCAGTCTGATGGGGAGCTGGAGAGGAATGGGACAGAAAGCAAGGAGATAAAGCTCCAGTCAGCACAGCGAATTCAAGATCCTCTAGGCTTCCTTGTACCTTGTTCCCAGAACACCAGCCATAAAGCCCAAGGAGACTTCTCCTGAGAAACTAATAGTCCTGGAGAAGAAAAGAGAAAACAAAAAAGCTCCACTAAAGGACTTCCCTGGTGGCGCAGTGGTTGAGAGTCTGCCTGCCAATGCAGGGGGCCCGGGTTCGAGCCCTGGTCTGGCAGGATCCCACATGCCGCGGAGCAACTAAGCCCGTGCGCCACAACCACTGAGCCTGCATTCTAGAGCCTGTGAGCCACAACTACTGAGCCTGTGCTCTAGAGCTCACGAGCCACAACTACTGAAGCCCACACACCTAGAGCCCGTGCTCCGCAGCAAGAGAAGGCCCCGCAACGAGAAGCCCGCACACCGCAACAAAGAGTAGCCCCCACTCGCCACAACTAGAGAGAGCACATGCGCAGCAATGAAAACCCAATGCAGCCACAAGTAAATTAATTAATTAAAAAAAACCCACTATGTCTTCACATATGAGGGTCTCAGTTTTTCACCCTAAATTCTCAAACCTCAGACTAAGGGCAAGTGGATTATGACATACTGGAATGAATGGTGAGAATAAAACATCAATAAATGAAAAATCTGGGTCCTAGAGCTCAGGATAAAGATCATTAAAATTGGAAAAGAAGAATATAATTATTCAATATTAATTAAACATAATGCATCAAGTGGTAAGACAAGCATTTGAAACATGTACATACTTATTTATTCTCAATGAAAATCTTGTGGAATAATTATTGTTATCTTCAATTAATCAATTACTAAACTGAGATAAAAAATACAGGCGAGTTGCTATTGTTATAAAAGTAATTTTTACAGGTTGTATATTGTTCCCAATTCCTTTCCAGTAGAAGGATTATATATGTCTGCTCCTTGCTGTATCATTTGCTATGCCTCCCTGAGGAAGGAATATACTTTTGAAGATCATGAGCATCATACTTGTATATATGACTTACTCTAGACAAGTACGTAAGCTATATTCAATTAGAAACTTCAAGAAGAATCACACGAATTTGTTATTGTTCTTTTCCTTTTTCCAGAAGATAGAATTTTCTCCTTCAGCCTGGCTCCAGCATAAATAAAGCATGTGAAACAGAGTAGAATACATATGACATAAAATATAAACAAGGAAGTAAAATTCTGTGTTGTAAACAAAGTTCTCAAACCTCACTTCCCTGTCTCTCCTTTCCAATCTCTCCTCCCCGCCCCAGCTCCTCTCAGCTTTTCAGCATTTTATTATTATATGTGGTTTGTCAGCTAAAGATCACCAGTTATTGCAAGAAAGTCTCTGACACAAAAGAAAAGGACACCAAATAAAACATTAAAAACAAAAAAGAAAACTCCAGAATAGGAACCTAGAGGAAACAGACCTAGGAACACAGGAAATAGAAGGATACTTACATTTAATAGCGTCAGAGGGATAAGAATATTTATTACATCTCCAAAATGGGAACGGAATGCTATTATAAAGGAGCAATGATAGAATAAAAGGAAATCTCTTAAAATTAAAAGTATGACCATGACTATAAATCAAAGGTAGAAAGATAAAAAGAGAAAATCTCATAAATTAGAACAATGAAGCAAGAAGTGAAAAATAATGAAACAATAAAATCAAAGGATTGATCCCAAGTGACAAACATCCAACAAAGAGAGTTTTCTGGAAAGACACAAAAGAGAAGGGAGTTCAATTACCAAAGAAGCAATAAAAGAAAAATTTTGAGAAATTATAAATACTTAAAAATTCATAAATTGTTGAGCATATTTTAATATTTTCTAGTCTATAGTACTTTTATATATAAAGAATGGTTATAATAGAGATCAGAAAATGTGATACTATAAAATTTAGAGCAATTTTGAAACATTGACAAATGAAATGAATTATGTATAATGTAGGAGAGGCTAATTTTGATCTATTCTGCTTTAGTCAGATTGGAAATGAGAATACTGTATTCTGTATTGCACTTGCAAGGGATAGATACTCCAAGGATGGAGTAATAGAATGAATAATGGGCAATTTACTGTATCAGTTATTTATTGGTAGGTAGATTTGAAACCAAATCTTTGTGGTTTCAAACAACTATCATTTCGTTTGTTCATGATTCTGGAAATCAGCAATTTGAGCTGGGTTCAGCCAGGCAGATCTTCTGCTGGTCTTGTTGTGGGTCATTCATGCAACTACAGTCATCTGGTCACTAAACTAGGACTGGAGACCTCCTTTATGTGTCTAACAATTTGTGGTGGCTAACAGCTGAGCCGCTCTCATTCTCCGGGAGACCAGCCCAGACGTCTTCACACGGATGTCTCAGATTCCAAGAAAGTGAGACTAGAGGCAACAAGACCTCTTTAGGTTTATATTCAAGCCTCTCATAACTTCACTTCTACCGTATTTTATTGGTCAAAGCAAGCTGCAAGGCCAACCCGGATTCAAAGCGGTGTAGCAACGCTACCTCTCACTTCTTGTGACAAGCTACAAAGGCACGCGCATACAGGGATGGGAAGAAGTTGTAAGCATTATTTTGCAATCTGCTATATTTACTCCAAACCATGTCACATGAAGAATGCTTGAAAAAATTAGGCATGACAGTATAGGAGCAGTACAGTACAGGAGCTATGGTCATTATTTTTGACATTTGAAGTGTTGTAATGTGGAGGGGACATTATTCTTGTTTTTTATGGATGCTACAGATCAAATGAAATACGTATACAGACGTTTCAGAGAGTCAGTTTCCGTCAAATACAAGAAAGAAGTCTTTAAACTTGTGAAATGCTCTATCAACAGGAAGGATTCAGCTGTATGTGGGACATATCTTTCCTGGGAGGATAAATTACCACAGCTGTGGGTTTAAAAGTCTATGGTTACCTTCCAACCTCCTGCATTTTTAACTGAGTTTATATTTGGCCTCTTCTGAGAGAAACACAACTAAACAACCAGGAGAAGGTTGCATTACCTAATCCAGTTGTACATTCATTGCAGGATAAAAACAAACTCTAGCTCCAATAAGCAAGGTAGACAATTTCCTGGAGACTCTTGTGTTTCCTACTTCTCTATTTAGCTCTTACGTGGGACTGACTAGTATGATAATGGTAATACAGAGACACCTACATTCTTATGAATCCCTCCCTACTCATATAGCAACAAGACCTTTGTAAATTTAGTAGCTGAAAGACCACAGAAAGAATAAAAGCAAAGCTGTCAATAAAAGATTAATTATGAGAAAGTTTTCAAATAGAATCATGAAGCCTGCAGGTATATTGGATCAATGTAAAAGAGAAGAACTTAGTATACGCAGTAGACATTATGCTCAAAGTAAGAATGGGGTTCCTTCCAGACTTAGAGTTAGCACTAGATGTCATTTGATGTGGGTGTGTCCCTTTACTGAGGCGGCTTAAGGAATGAGGAGGGAACTGCTGGGCTGGAAGAATCCATGGATTCGTCCTGTGCCTTCCTCCAGCCTCGCTGGAGAGCAGACCATGATCAAGCAATGTGAATGTATGCTTTCCTGTCTGGGTTTTCCTATCTGGAAATCCCCTGGCTGGCACACTTGGCACTCATTTCCTTGCGGTATTTCTAGCAATGCAGATGTGTGTCCTACTACACCCATCATTAATTTTTTTCTACATCGTCTAAACTGGACTATGTCTAGGAAATTCATATTCTTCCTTCCAAATTCTTCTGGATTTTACTATGGCAATCTTTTACGACTAGGTAACCCACATAGTGCCCTTTTCCCCAGCTTTCTAAATGAATCTCAAATTTGGACGTTTATATTTATATAAATTTTACTTAAATATATGTTGTATATAAGAAAAAAAAATGTGTATTATATATAAAAATTGATTTAGAGACATAAATATATGCCCATATATATTTTCATATATATGCATAATTATTTCCAATTTCTCTTTCTATATCTTATGAGGTGTTAAAAAATCAAAATAAGGTTTTTAGGATACTTTAAGTAGAGTTTCCTTCCTGGCAGCTGTTAGCTTTGGCATTTGTCCTCAGTTACCAACAACAAAAATGCCCAGCATTTTATTTATATTCCCAAAGCAGAAAAAAAAAATACTGGGATTAAAGTAATATGCTCATATTTCAATAACTTCAGCTCCTAATATATTTCTTTTTCCAATAGTTAAGCAATCCTTGCTTAAAACACTTATTGCATATTCCTCAGAATCAGCAAGAACACCCCTCACTTACTTGAGAAATCACTAATTATTATTTTTGCTGATCCATGTTTTTATGTATTATTACTGATTCATATTCACATCACATTGCGGGAAATAGATCAAGTAAGAGAAGAAAATTCCCTACACTTTTCCCCTAACCCCAAGTCTCAAAGGCCATTCCTGTTAACTATTTTATGTCCACCAGAATTCCCAGCTCCCACCACTATGTTCTTTTATTCCTGTCATTAACTGGCATCGTGCCATATGTTTTGATTTTTATAATTATATATCACTGAAGTTGTTCCAGATCAACATACATAGCTTTCTCATTAATCTTAATAGCTTACAGAATATTCCTCTATTTTATTTATTGATTTCTTCATTGACAGACATGTAGGATTTTTTTTTTACCCTATTACAATCAATGGTGCAATGAACATAAACACAGAGGCACAAACTTACACTTTTTTTTTTTACTATAGAGCATAATTTTTTAAGTGGAATTATTGAGTAATAAGAAACAAATTTACCTGCTAAAAAAGACTGGATCAAATTTGTACTCTCATCAACACTTTTTGAGAGTATCTTTTATTCAATAATCCATGCCAAAATATTTTTAAAATTTTTAACTATGATGGGTAAAAAATAATAAATTGGTACTTACTTAATTTTTAGTGGGAATAACGATTGCTACATAACCTTTGCCCATTTTTGAGTTGGGCCATCTTTTTTTGCATTGATTTTGTATCTAATGATTTGGCAAATTTTATATCTCTACATTTATGTCTCAACAGTAGATCTGTTATATTTGTTGCAAATGTTTTTCACCTATTATTTTTTCCATTCGTTTTTCTTTTTTTTTTCCACATCTTTATTGGAGTATAGTTGCTTTACAATGTTGTGTTAGTTTCTGCTTTATAACAAAGTGAATCAGCTATACATATACATATATCCCCATATCCCCTCACTCTTGAATCTCCCTCCCACATTCCCTATCCCACCCCTCTAGGTGGACAGAAAGCACTGAGCTGATCTCCCTGTGCTATGCAGCTGCTTCCCACTAGCTATCTATTTTACATTTGGTAGTGTATACATGTCCATGCCACACTCTCTTTGTCCCAGCCTACCCTTCCACCTCCCCGTGTCCTCAAGTCCATTCTCTACATCTGCGTTTTTATTCCTGTCCTGCCCCTAGGTTCTTCAGAACAATTTTTTTTTTTTAGATTCCATATACATATGTTAGCATATGGCATTTGTTTTTCTCTTTCTGACTTACTTCACTCTGTATGACAGACTCTAGGTCCATCCACCTCACTACGAATAACTCAATTTCATTTCTTTTTATGGCTGAGTAATATTCCATTGTATATTTGTGCCAAATTTGTTTATCCATTCATCTGTCGATGGACACTTAGGTTGCTTCCATGTCCTGGCTATTGTAAATAGAGTTGCAATGAACATTGTGGTACACGACTATTTTTGAATTATGGTTTTCTCAGGGTATATGCCCAGTAGTGGAATTGCTGGGTTGTATGGTCATTTTTCTTATGAAAGAACTCTGTGTGCTGTTTCCTAATCACATCCTCTTACCTGTTCCCACTCCACAGAGATAATAATTGTCTAGAAATTTCTTTTCTCATTTCTTGCTTTTTCATAAAATATAATTTTAGCACATATGTATGTATTCCTAGACAACATGCTGCTGAATTTTGCTTGTTTTTGAACTCTAAAAACATGGAATTGTACTGTTTATATTCTTCTGTATCTTGCTTTTTTCATGCAATGCTATATTTCCAAAATTGAATTCACGTTGATATTTGTAGCTGAAGTTCATTTCTTTTCAGGTATTACTCTTATGTTCAAAAAACTGGCTAAACCCTATTTTTAATTATAATAGATGATCCATGTACTTTGTTGTGTTTTCTATGTGGGCAATCATAACACCATTAAGTAATGACTGTTTTATTTCTTCCACCCCAACTGCTATCTCATTCATTTTTCTTCTTTAACTTATCTTACCCTGCTCTCTCTACTAGGTCGTGTTTTGACAAACCAGCTCCCTCCTACTGAGCCCCATTTTCCCCCACCCTCTACCCTGAAATCCTTGATTTGTAATATTTGCCAGTTTCAGTAATGCAAATAACCATAGCCATTTTCAAGCTACCAATAGTACCTTGGAGATGGGAAGAGGGAGAAGGCGTACCTAAAGGACTCTCTTTGAGCCTGTACAAGCAGGGTCCACGAGCCCATGATACTGTAGACACTTTAGTCTGGCCCCTAACTTCTTTTTATCATTGAATCAGATGATTGCTGTAAGTTTCTTTGTTCTTGTGGGTGTTTTCTTTTTAATAGATACCTTTGATAGGTTAGACAGTTCTTTTCTATTTCAAGTTTGCTAAGAGTTCTCATCATAGTTTTTTAATATTCCAGTAGGTTTTCTGCACTTAGGGAGATGATTTTTTTTCCTTCCTCCTTTATCTGTTAATATGTAAATGAAATTTCGAAATTTTCTTGTGCTGATACCCTTTATTCCCTTGGTAACCTAACTTGGTGATTATCTATTATCTTCTTTACATAATGTTAGATGTAGTTTGCTAGTATTTTCTTTGGGATGTTGTACCTGTGTACAAGTGGTAGTTTAACTTTATACATACCATTTGCCAATATAATACCCTTAGTTAGTCTTAATGTAGTTTGGGAAGCTTTTCTTCTTTATCTGGGTGAGTCTATACATGTTCTCAATTATCTGTTCCAGAAATATTTGGTAGAATTTTCCTAAAAAGCTGGTTGAGACTGGTGCCTTTTTTGTGAGATTTTTAATTAATAATTAAGTTTAATTAATGAATATAGGAAATTTCAGGGGTTTTGTCCATAGGCTTTAATCACTTTTGATAAGAATTTTTTCTAGGAATTTTCCATTTTTTGTATACTATTAATATTAATGAAGTATTTCATAGTGTTTACTACTGTTTATCCTTTATTTTATCCCTAATTATGTCCCATTTCTAAGTTGTCTTTTTTTTCTTTATTAGGCTTATTAGAAGATTGTACATTACATAGTTTTCTTCAAAGAACAAATTTTGTTGTTCTTGGTTGAGCCTCTGTTGTAAATTTGTTTTTATTTTATTAAGTTCTGCTTGTATCTTTATTATTTCTTCTATGTTCTTTAGTTTTTATCTGCTTTTTATTTTTATTTTTTTTATTTTTTTTTTTCTTTTTGCGGTATGCGGGCCTCTCACTGTCGTGGCCTCCCCCGTTGCGGAGCACAGGCTCCGGACGCGCAGGCCCAGCGGCCATGGCCCACGGGCCCAGCCGCTCCGCGGCATATGGGATCCTCCCAGACCGGGGCACGAACCCGTATCCCCTGCATCGGCAGGCGGACTCTCAACCACTGCGCCACCAGGGAGGCCCTATCTGCTTTTTAATAAATTTATTCATGGTGTATTTTAACATACCAAAGGTAATAAAAGTGGTATCATATATTTTCTTCCAGTACTTTTATCATTTCTTTGTTGTTGTTACTTACATATTAAATCCAGTTGGGATTTACTTTTTTTATGGGGTGTGTTATTTTTCTCCCAAACTGACAGTTAATTGTCCCATCAAGGTTTAGTAAATGCTTTCAAAGTTTGATATCCTCCTTTGAAAACCATATATTAAATTCCCTTCTCTGTCTGGATTCTTCATTCCATGCTACCTAGCTAGTTATTTATTTGTCTTGTGGTAATATGCTGTTTTAATGATAATAGGTTTATAGATTATTTTAACATTTAATAATAAAGTCTCCTCTAATTATTTTTGTCATTTTCCTACAATTCTCTTAGCTATTTTCACACACTTATGTTTCTTGATGAACTTTATTCCTTTTAGGATTTGGTAATATGCACATGTGTTACAAAATTTACAAAAGGAAATACAGAGAAAATCCTCTTTGTACACCTCCCTGCCAGCTCCTTTAACCTCTTATTGGAGACAATTCTTTTTATTAGAGACATTCTATGCAATTAAAAAAAAAAAAACCACATAAATATATTTTCCTTTTATTCTCATAAAATAATAGCATTTGTGATGTACTTTGCCTTTATTCACTTACTATCTTGGCCATTTTCTCAACATCAGACATAAGGGTTTATGTCTGATGAACTTCAGAAACAATTTGGCAAATTTTCAACCAAGTCTATATGTTCTCTCAAACATATGACCAAATGCCATTTTCAAATGCTATTTCTAGCAACTTAAATCAAAGAAAGTAATATTTTATCATGTCATATGAGGTCAATTTTTCAATTCAATCAAATAAAAAACTATATCAATTTGTGGATAATATTTTTTTTTTTTTTTTTTTTTTTTTTTGCAGTATGCGGGCCTCTCACTGTTGTGACCTCCCCCGTTGCGGAGCACAGGCTCTGGACGCGCAGGCTCCGGATGCGCAGGCTCAGCGGTCATGGCTCACGGGCCCAGCCGCTCCGCAGCACGCGGGATCCTCCCGGACCGGGGCACGAACCCATGTCCCCTGCATCGGCAGGCGGACTCTCAACCACTGTGCCACCAGGGAAGCCCAATAATATTCTTTAAAAGATGAAATATACCAGCTTTCCTGTTATCACATTGTACTGAGGCAGGAAATGCTAACTTAAATATAAACTTATATATATATATATACACACACACATATATACACACATATGTATACATATACATATTTTTCATAAATTTGGGCAAAGTACTTATTCTCTCTATGCTTCAATTTCCTCATCTTTTACAGCAAGTATGAATAACTGAGCTCTGTTTCAGCTCTAAAAGTCTACTATTTTATTATATTCTCAAAGTAATTACTTCCTGTTAGCTCAAACACAGCAGTGTATTGGAAGGATAATGTAAAACATCATTGCCTTTTCTGGAAGAGGTGAATCGTTGATATTTAAAAAGCTTTGTGATCATAGCAGCATCAGTGGCCTCAGCAGTAGCCAGCCATGGGCTGCTTAGCAAAGTATTGCCATTGATATGATTCAGCCTCCTAAACTTCCCTTTTTCCTGTCTCTGGGTTCAAAATTGCATGTTCTTAGGGTGGAGTATCTGGACTAGCTTGACTTGATTTGAGCCTCCAGCCACCTCTGGAACAAGAGGCCAAAAGGAGCAAGAATTGGAGCATTTCACTGTGAATTGAAGCTTTTCTGAAAAGAGGACAACATTGTTAAGACTTTGGTAGCTGTATCAAGAGGTGTTTATTCATCCAATATGAACGGTACTTTGAGTATAATTCTGTATACTAGGCATATTATAGTTTTTGTAATACATTAGGGAAAGAGTACTGAACACCATTATTAAGTATATATTTTCATTTCACAAGGGCAATTCAATTGTAAACACTAAATTTGCACTGCTTTATTTCTGTATACATAAAAATTCTTGAATTTTCTTTTCAGTTTACCTCCTTCTTGTTTGGGTGTGGGATTACTGCCAAAATGTAAGGTTGATTCCTTAAAAATATTTTAAAGTCTAACAGAAAATGAAGTAGTATTGATTTCACTAAGAAGTCAAAGATTTCTTATTATCTTACCTAATTTCTAAGATAATACATTCATATTTGTTATTATATAGCTATTTATTTAATGGACATGGCAGTAGACTGAAAATCAAGGCATGTTACTTTATTTATCTACGAATGAGGACTAATAATTTTGACCTAAGGAAAAAAGAGACTGTGAGGGTTATGTAATGTATTTAGAGGAATTTGGGAATAAAGGAAGTTGAAAAGGTGACATTGTAAAGGTTTATTCATGGTCTAGCTTTTCCTCAATAGCTTTACCAGACAATTGCTAGTTTGTGAGCTCTCTAAGGGCTGGAATCAAATCCTTATCACTTACTATTCCTAGAAATTATGGCAAATGATCAATGCCTCTGTATTTGATAGAAGGAAAGTGGTACTAGGGGAAAATACAAATGGAATTACAATACAAAATATACTTAAAATGAGACTAATAAAGCCATAATTGTAAAGGTAAACTGGTATAGAAGCTCGACAGGAATGCACACACAGAGGAAACAGAATCAGGGAAAATGGAGGTCATAGCCCAGCTGGGCCAGACAACAGGCACTCACAGAGGATTTGGCCAGCCCTCAAACTCTACTACCCTAGGTAACTGTTGATCATCTTCTTGTCCTTGCGCCAGCCTGTCACTCTCCTCTGATTCTTTGAAACCATACAGATTCTAAAGCCATCCAAGGAATATTTCTCTTTTATGGCTTTGAATCTTTAAATCATATTCAGTTGATATTTGACATACTTGTTGACAGCCTAAATGGATTTTTTAATAATGTAGCTTAGATAAATCTCTCTTCTATTGTAGGGGAGCCAAAAATGTTTTTATGGCTAAGTCTAGCTTAATAAGCAGCCAGAGCTTTAAAAAATCCAACCATTTAATTTTTAATATGGATTGGTTCCTTTTGGTAATTAAAAACAAACATTTTGTAAAACTGCCAATATATTAATCAAAACAATATAGGGTTATGTACATCAGGAACTTAAATATGTTTTAAACCTTTCTGAGGTGGAACCATGAAATAAAATTAAAATAGATGGAAACAAGGCCTTTTATTGCTTATTCCCAGTATAGACCAAAGGTCATATATAAAGTTCAGTTATGGCCATAATAAACTTTAGTAGATTCTAAAGTTTGCTTGGGGTAATACATATCTAAATGTTGTGTCACTGTGTTAACATGTAGGACCAGGAAATAAAAGAACTATATAGCGCCTTGGTTATGCAAGCCTCAGAGTTTTTGCCACTAGTCAAGCCTGATCAATGATGATCCAAATCTCTTACATTTTTCTTATTAGCAGCAGTGCGAATATGCTGCTGTTGGGTGAGGATAACAATGTAGCTACACCTTTTTTTTGGAAACTTAGAGCTAGAAACTCTCTGTTTTAGCTGGAGACCAAATTTAAAAAGCCCCAAAAGAGATGTTTCTTTCTTTTTTTTTCTGCCTAGAAAGCTAAGTAATTAGTATGCTCCCAGACATAAGGATTATCAAGTATAATTATTTCAGGGGCTTGAAATGGTTGTGCTTTGTGTAGTTCTATGCAGTGTGCTGGCGTTTCATTCACTTCTATTATTTCTGTACTGCCGGGTGTGTTCTAGAATTTTCTTTTGCCATCTAACTCTTATTACATCAGTAAAAAAGAAATCAAATACTAGTTATCTTACATTGGTTTGTAATAAAAGTCAACATGTTAACACTTTTACCTTAATATTAACACGATGTGTCTTACTCTTTGGCTAATATCTTACTAACTTTCCAACATCAAATCCTGATATATATGTAGGTGTATAATATTCTATTATGCCATCCTTGCAGTTCTCTTGGTTTAATCAGATTCTTAGATTATTGGAATATTAAGAATGATCAGACAGCATATGGAACCACAGAAGATCCTGAATAGCCAAAGCAATCATGATAAAGAAAAGCTGGAGGCACCACAATTTCTGATTTCAAACTATAATACAACGTTATAGTAATCAAAATAGGATGGATTCACCTAAAAACAGACATGTAGATCAATGCAACAGAATAGACAGCCCAGAAATAAATATGTGATTAATTTTCAACAAAGGAGTCAAGAATATACAATGGAGAAAGGATAGTCTTTTTGATAAATGGTGCTGGGAAAACTGGATATCCACATGCAAAATAATGAAACTGACCCCCATCTTACACCATACAGAAAAGTCAACTCAAAATGTTTGATTAAAGATTTGAACATAAGATCTAATACCTTAGAAGTCCTAGAAGTAAACATAGAGGTTAAGCTCTTTGACATTGGTCTTAGCAATGATTCTTGTGGATTTGATGCCAAAACCAAAGGCAACAAAAGCAAAAATAAACAAATGGGACTACATCAAACTAAAAAGCTTCTGGCCAGCAAGGGAAACCATCAACGAAACGACAATTTATGGAATGGGAGAAAATATTTGCAAACCACATGTCTGAGAAGAGGTTAATATGCAAAATATACAAGGAGCGCATACAACTCGATAGCAAAAAACCCAAATAATCCAATTTAAAAATGGGCAGAGAATCTGAACAGACCTTTTTTCAAGGAAGACATACAAATGGCCAACAGGTACATGAGAAAACAACATCACTAATTATCAGGGAAATTCAAATCAAAACCACAATGAGATATCACATTACACCTTCAAAAGGCTACATCTTCAAAAAGACAAGAGATAACAAATACTGGTGAAGATGTGGAGAAAAGGCAATCCTGGTACACTGTTGGTGGGAATGTAAACTGGTACAGCCACTGTGGGAAATAGTATGGAGGTTCCTCAAAAAATTAAAAACAGAACTACCATATGATCCAGTAGGTTCACTTCTTAGAGAACCTAGGGGAAGGACAGGAATAAAGCTGCAGACATAGAGAATGGACTTGAGGACACAGGGAGGGGGAGGGGTAAGATGGGACGAAGTGAGAGCTTTCACCATATATATATGGTGAAATCACAATCTCAAAGAGATAATCTGTAGTCCCATATTCATTGCAATATTATTCACAAAGGTATGGAAACAACCTAAGTTTCTGTCGATGGATGAACTAATAATGAAAAAGTAATGAATTTATGAATATGAATATGGATATTATTGGCCTGCCATTTGTGGATGAAACTGGAGGGCATTATGCTAAGTGAAATAAGCCAGACAGAAAAAGACAAATACTGCATGTTTTCACTATATGTGGCATGAGAAAAAAATAAAAAATAAAAATAGAGACAGAGATTAGAATGGTGGTTGCCAGGAGCTGGGGGTGAGGGAAATAAGGAGAGGCTGTTAAAAAGTACAAACTTTTAGTTATAAGATGAATTGGGGCGGATGATCTAATGTATAGAATGGTGACTATAGTTGACAACATTGTATTGTGTAATTAAAATTTCTAAGAGTTGAACTTAAGAGTTCTCAAAAAACAAACAGAAAACACATAAATATGTGAATTAGTGGATGTATTAATTAACTCAGTGGGAATCGCTTCGCAAAGTACACTATCATTTCATTGGTCAATTATACCTCGATAAAGCTGCAGAAAAAAAAAGAATGATCAGACATATTTGTCAATTCCACCCTTTCAGAAGGTTGAGCTGAGAAGGTCATAAAGTTCTTAATTCTGAACTTAATTCTGAGAAGGTCATAAAGTTCTTAATTCTGAACTTAATTTTTCTCAGTAAACAAAGCTAGTTTAATAGTAAGTGATCATCAATTAAATGATGAACTCAGTGTAGTTAGTTCAACACACTGAATTCAAGAGAACATTCCCTCTGCTCAAAGACAAGGCAGCATCATTAATTTTCAGAGAACTGATAAGTTTCAAGTGCCAATAGTTTGGCCTATATAATATTTACAAGTTTTAAGCACTTTGAAATAATGTGAAGATGCAGATGGAGTTTGGAATGAAACTTGAACTAACATATAGATCTGTCTGCTTCCTCCTGATTGTTAGTTTTTCCATGTACTTTTGCAGAACTATGAAGGTGAAGATCACTAGACTCTCATTTTCTTTATGTTGATGGAGCCACTGAAAACCCCAAATCACCACAAAGTCAGGAAATGTGAACTGTGGTCACTTTCCACAACCTATTATGAAATAAAACTGCTTAGTCTTCTTACCTTATGTGAGGTCTCAGATATTGATCTGGAGCATACATCATCAACAAGCAAACAAATGAATGTGGCCCTCTTCCCCCCCCTTAGTCTCCATAATAATCAGCCTGATATTATAGCCAGCCTACAAACTTCTTTCTGCCCCCCAAAAGATTAGCATAGGTATGCTACGAAAAAAGTGTTTTTTATTATTATATATCATTAATGTGCAGTTTATTTTTGCAATGAGACTCTAAAATTACCTTTTTTAATGAGATTTCCTATAGTTCTGTGTTTGGGAAATTCAAGTATAAACAGTAAGAAATGCTCCACCTGAAATACAATATACTGAATTTTGGCCGTTGGAATGTAAGGCCATTTTATAGATGCCACTGAACTGAAATGGTTTTTATTCACTGACCAAAAGATAAGATATATTTTGCCAGTTAATGCAGCTCTCCAAGTAAAAACGTATAGGTTGATATAAGCTTCCATTTAAAATAAATTTTTGCTGCAGCATCATTAAATATGTTCTTTAAACTTTTCATGTTTTCTTAAGAAATAACTTTATCAACTTTCCCCTGAAATAATCAGCCTCATTTGCAGCTGTGAACTAAGATTATTTATTGAGACAATTTGAAAATTCTTAACAGTTTCTCTAAGGCCCCCAAAAGTCTGTAATGCAAAATACTATAGGATTTAAATGTGTTCTTTGTTTTAGTATCACTCTCCGCCATTACAAAAAGTAACACAAATGCAAGCCAAAATCCAAAACTTAAAACCCAAAACAAATTCTGTCATTACAATATAGTTGTGGAACATGTAGAATTTGGAACACGGTAAACTCGGGTTTGAATCTCAGCTTTCCTGTATTACCTTGAACAAAATATTAGCTTTTCTAAATTTTAAATTTATATGTAAAATTCTGGGCAATGATAGTGTCAATCTTGGGAGATTCTGGGAAAGATTCCATGATATAGTCTGTTTAGCAGAGCAGCTGCCTCACAGGAGACAGTGGTTTTCAGGCAAATGCTTGTTGGCTCTTATCAGACTTTATCTATTGTTATGAGCTGATTTATGTTCCCCCAAAAGTCCTATTGAAGTCCTAATGCTCAGTAACTCAGAATGTGACTGTATTTGGAAACAGGGCCTTTAAGGAGGCGATTAAAGTAAAATGAGGTCATATGGGTGGGCCCTAATCCAATATGAATGATGTTCCCTCAAAAGAAGAGATTTTGACACAGATGTGTGAGCATACAGAGTAGAGAGAAGTCAGCTACCCACAAGCCAAGGAAAGAGGCCGCAGAAGCAATCAACCATGATGGCACCTTGATATTGGACATCTGGCTTGTATATATCTATGAGGAGTTAAATGTCTGTTATTAAAGCCTGTGCTGTTTTGTAATGGCAGTCCTATATATCTCCCCAAATTTCTCCTCTTGTTTCAGACTTACTGTGTTGGACAGAAGGGTTGAGCTTATGACTAGACTAAGCTGTGACCCTAGCACCTTATAACAGCCATAGTCATCAGGAACCCAGAGAGAAGTAAAGGTGAGAGGCAGAGAGAGAGAGACTCCCAGAGCTGCCCGTTGATTCAGCAACTCTCTTTAATTTTGTGAGCTTCCCTCCAAATTTTTTTTCTTTTTAAGTAGGGTTGCAGTTACTTTTAGCTAAAAGAATACTGACTATTCTTTTGATTGTTGTTATAAAATTGAACATATGGTTCCATGAGGAAAAAAGCTTTCTTACATCAACAGAATTGACATGTTATGGGTTAAATTGTATATTCGCAGTCCAAAAAATAAGATATGTTGAAGTTCTAGCTCCCAGTACCTCAGAATGTGACTTTATTTGCAAATAGAGATTTTGAAGATATAATGAGTTAAGATTATATCATACTGTAATAGGATAGGCCCCTAATCCAATATAACTGGTGTTTTTATAAAAAGATCACCATATGAAGAAACAGAGACATGCAGGGAGAATGGTTTTTAAAGGCAGGCATCATTTCACATTTTTTAATAATATCAATGCCCTTCAATACAGTAGGTTTTCAAAAACTACTTGTTGAAGCTATTTTCGTATGAGAGTTCAGTTCCATGAGCAGTATGTCTTGTTTCAAACCTTGGATCACTACACTACTAGGTATCAGAAGAGTATCTACCTCTGAAATGTTCATTCTGAAGTTAGTCTTTACTTTTTCGGCTATTACGTTATTTTATTTCACTTTCTTATCTTTTTTCATGTTATATTTTCAGTTTCAACATGCTATAATATTAATTGTATGAAATATCCAAATGAATGAGCACATTTCATGTCTGTACTGCAACAGGTTTTTCTATCTGGAAATATTGTAGTACTGACAAAAATTACAAACATTTCCATAATTCTCTCAGATTCATAGCTGATAAGTTATATCTAATTAAGTAATGGAATAGTCTCTTATGGAATCCTTTTGGCTAATCATTATAACTTTGTTCTTTATGGACAAAAGAAGATCATAATATACTAGGTTTTGATATCATATAGATGACAAGTAATGATCACTTATCAGAGAAGAAAGAATATACATAATTTCACTGAAATGTTTATCATTTGGGGAAATATTTTAGAAAATCTTTTACATAATGGGAACCTAAAAGTCCCTGGACTGAATTTTCAAAAACCAGATTGAGCTTTAACTGCATAGTACTTGTGATTTAGAACCAAATGACTTAAATTCTTAGCATCTCAGCTTCCTTTCTTATATATTATCTTCAAAGCATCTCATCAAGGTAAATAAATGGGAAGCCCCATTTTTCTCTTCTTTTAACAAGTTCTTATTCATACTTGTGTGTGAAGGTTCAGCCCTTTCTTTAAAATAAAAAATTCATGGCACAACTAGTCCTAAACTGAACATTTCAGCAGACATGCAACTAGTATGCAGTAGGGAATCTAGGCTATGGTTTCCTCACCTAAACATTGTGTCCTAGTCATGCCATGTAGATTGAAAAACAGACATTTTTGCTTCCTTTCAAACTGGCCACTCAACTAGCATTCAGAGAGTTCTGCATTTGAGTCAAACAGATGCTAAAGGGTTGGGAAGAAAGAAAAGGAAGGAATCAAATCTACATCCACTGCAAAAGGAATCTAAAAGACTAAATGACTTGTTGGGAGATATTCTAAATTGCAGCTATTACAAGAACGACATTTTAAAATGAAATTCTACATGAGGGGTTCATAACCTCACATCCACTAACCCCTGGATCCATAAACTAATTTCAAGGGCTGTGTGAACTTGTATGAGGAAAAATTACGCCTTTATTTTCATTATCCTCCAACTGAAATTTACATTTCCTTCAATTATAAACGCAGGCAACCAAAGTAGCACTACATATAATTTAATCACCAATAGAAATCAGAGATATTTAAAATCACATTACAGTTGGTGATATCACCAGCTACTGTTTATGCTCACACTGTTTTGACAGTGATTTTACATATTGCTAAGTCTTGTTATTTAATGTGTTAATGAAGTCACACCATTTAAAAAAATTAAATAGCTGCATTTTAATATAATTGGCTTTGTTTTTTTATAATCCTATATGCTTTGTTTTATGCATTTCAAAACATCATTCTTAGAACTTAGTCAATAATTGAATACCAAAAAGGTCCATGACACAAAAAAAGGTTAAGAATCTCTGATAGGTTGATATTCTGTATTAAATTAGTATAATCTGCTAAGATTTGTGTTTTAAACCAATTTCAAGGACAAAAGAAAAAGAATTGGGGGAAATTTTCCTTAAAATTCTCAAAATGGTATAACAATGTCAATTTTAAAAAAGCAATATTGAAAAGAATATAAATTAAACTTATCAGTTTATATGTATTATTAAATGGTGGGAGGGTAACTATCTTCCAATAAAGCATACTAATACAATCCTAAAATGCTGACCCTGTGCCAGAAAAGGAAAGCTTTCTTATCTCTCTCACACAATTTCTGTAGTTTGAATATGTGTCTGCCAGAGAAAAGACAACACTCACTTTCCATTACTTTGACATTGCCTTTGAAGAGACATGTGTGAAAATTCTCTCACAGAGGTTTTGATATATTTAACATCAACTTCCGTATTGTTTGCACATTTTTGTTGAGAAATTTTCTAGACACTATTGCCCTTGTGATGGAAATATACCAAAAAAACAGGTGTCTTTTTGTAAACCTAAAAGAAAAAAAAACTCTCAATGTAACATTGGATTTGGATCCCCAAGAATAAGAATTCCATCAATCTTTACTCTTAAGAGCATCTCTACTTCTAGAAAGAGATAACTGAAATTTTTCCATTTTCTTTTTTAATTTCTGAGGAATTATTGAGGTGTTGTTTTTCTCCTTGAGTTTTGCTTTTTTTAAGTGGACATAAAATGTCTTTTATGTTACCATAGCATTTGAAAAAACTCTATAGGCTGTGAGACGTCACCAGATTGCTTCTGAAGATAAAAAGGAAGCATACTGACAAACAAAAACAACAAATTGATTGTGAGGTCAAGGCGTTACAAACCTAATTCAAAAAAATACTGGGCTTGAAAATAGGGTAAATAAATATTAATTATTTTAGGAAAGCCATACTCTGTTACATAGTCATTTGCATATTAATCATGATTTGTACATGAACATGACCCTAATATCCTCTAATTTCTTTTTCTCTGTATCTATCTTTCTTGAACTTGTGGAGTGAAGTAAAGGGGTGGGGAAGACTGATAATGAGATATTTTAATCTTGCTTGAAAAGTTAATGGTACAGTGCATACCAGCTCTTCTAACCATAATCTAACCATAATACACCAAAATAGATATTATGATAACCTTTAGTCTCTCCATTGGGATTGTTTTCAAGGTGTATTTTATGAGAGGTTAAACCAGAAATATCCCTTTTTAAAAAAATGGGGTAAATTAATTCAGAAATTATGAAACTAGAGCCACAGGTATTCAACCACCATCTAGTTTATATTTATTTTTCCACTTTGGAAAACAACATATGAGCCACAAACTGACAATAAAATAAAGAGAGTTGAACAACATGGGCTACCTTCTATGTACCATGAAAAAGATGTCACTTTTTGAAGTGTTAGTAGTTAACTCTTTTTTTTTTTTTTTTTTTTGCGGTACGCGGGCCTCTCACCGCTGCGGCCTCTCCCGTCGCGGAGCACAGGCTCCGGACTGGCAGGCTCAGTGGCCATGGCTCACGGGCCCAGCCACTCCGCGGCATATGGGATCCTCCCAGACGGGGGCACGAACCCGTATCCCCTGCATCGGCAGGCGGACTCTCAACCACTGCGCCACCAGGGAGGCCCAGTAGTTAACTCTTTTTCACCGTATCTCTTATTACCAAATAGAAAGGAGTCTTGAAATTGAAGGCTACCCAGTATTCCAGAAAAAACTGACTCATAACTTAAGTCTTTCAGAAGTTTTATAGTTGGTCCTTCTATCTATAGAGAGAAGCATGTTTAAACAGTAAAGTTACAAGAAAGAACGACTAAATTGATCAATTTTTTAGACCTTGAGTGAACAAAAGGTTAAAATCTCCCTCTGTTTTTATGATCAGAAAGCCTTTTCTCTCTCTCACCTAGGGAAATTTAACTCATTCATTAGCTTGTTAGTTATTCTCTGTTTGAGGATGAATTATAAATTCCAACACAATTAAGGTGAGAACTGTAACTTTTGCTTTTCTTACTTTCTCTAAAACATCTCACAATAATAATGATCCTTGATGTTTTTATGAATCGATTCTTAACAAATGTAAGCTCTCCCTCATACATTATTTTATTCAAGCCTTACTAAAACTCAGGAGTAGATACAGCAGTGTTTTGGAGCCAGCCTGTCTCAGCTCCTGAGACCCAACTGCTAAATTTTCAGAAATAAGTTTAATAAAATTAAATATTAAGCTATATAGCTTATAATCACATAAATTATACTTGAAACAAAGGTACTAAATACTCAAGACTCATCATTTCCTAATTACCACAAATTCTATCAATCAGGGATTTTTTTCCTCTACTAAGTAGCTATTATTAGCCTAACTTTATTAATGGGAAAACTGAATCTTGCAGAGTGGAGAAAGTAAGTGACTTACTTAACACAATAGGGACTGGAGTGGGGCCTCTAACCCCTATCTTCTCACTCCCGTTTTAATTTTTTTGTGTCAGTTCCATAAGCCAAAAATATTGAGCACTAATCAATAAGTGAAAAGCAATATAATTGGAAATTTACAGGGAAATCCCAACACCACCTCCATCCTTACTCTCAGATGATGACTTTGCTCTCCACTCCATCAAGAACATAGAAAGTCTCAGGAGAGAACGTACTCAAGCTCCCTCAGCCAGGTGTGATCTATCTCCTTGAGTCTGCCCCTCATCTTAGGTGAGTTTTTTGCATCATTTGATAGTGAGGACTACTCTTCTCTGAAACACTTCCTTCTCTGGGATTCCAGGATATCACTGTGGGCTAGTTTTTCTCCCTACCTTTCTAACTGTAGTGTCTCACTTGCTTTCCTTCTCATCTCACTGACCTCCAAGTGTTGGGCTGTGACTAGGGAAGCTCACCATGTCTCATGGCTTTATTATCTGTCCATCTGTCTATTTATCCACCTTTCTGACTATCAGATTTATATATCTCCAGTCCAGAAAGCTCCCCAGAACTCCAGATCTCTATCTCTCACTGACCTATTTGACATTTCCACTCAGATCTGACATCTTAAATTTAACATGCCTTAAGCTTAAGACTGAGTTCCTGATATACTTGCCTGCTACCTAGTGCCATATCAGCTCTTCCTACAGTCTTCCCATTTCAGGCCCCAAATCTTGATTCTTTTTTTCCCTCATACCCCCAAATGCACCTAAAAGCCTATTCTTTCAGTAATATTTTCAAAATATATGTAGAATCTGGTTGCTTCCCAACACCCCCATTGCCACCACCCTGGTCTAAAGTGACCATTCAGCTCTCATCTCGACTATAGCAAAGGCCTCTTAGCTCACCTTTCTCTCTTCCCTTAGGCACCTGTTGTCTGTCACCAACACAGTAACCAAAGCGACGCTCTTAAAACTTGTCAGAACATGCCACTTCTCTACTCAGAACTTCCAATAACCCACCTCACCTGGAAGAAAAGCCAAAATCTGTACTGGGATGGAAAAGGCTCATCGTGATCTGTGGCTCTACGTCTCACTCCCTCCTGGTCTCACCTCCCAACGCCCAGGGCTCTCTGATCTCATCTCCTAACATTCTTCCCCTTGCTTACTCTGTTAGTCTTTGAAAACACCTGGCACGAGGCCTCTGTGTTTGTTTTCCCCTCCGTCTGCATAGGATTTTCCAAGTATGCTCATAGTAATGCTCTTATTTACTTAAAGTCTTTACTCAAAAGTAATGGTCTCCCTGTGGCCTATTCTGGACACTTTAAAACTCAACACCCCACCTTCCCTACTTCAGTGTTTCATATCCCCTTCCTTTGTCTTATATTCTATTTTTCTTAACATTATCACTATCTTATAAAGTATGTTTAACTTATTCATCTTCTTTATAGAATATCACTTTCTGTAACATAATTTTCAGGAGATCAGGAATTTATTTTTGTCTTTTTTTATTCAGCATCTTATCCTAAAATTTAAAACAGTGCCTAATGTTACTCAATAAATGTTTGTTGAATAAAAGATTAAATGACAAGACAAAAAATATGGAAATTAGAGCCACGAACTATCCAGTTATGCTTATATTGATATAAAAAAGGGAAATTCAGCCAAGCTTCTCCAAGTTACGAGGTAGTGATTGTGGGTATATATACCAGGAAGTCAGGAATTCTGAGGTTTATTACCAGGTAATTCCAAGTCAGTTCAGGGGACATGGGCTGTAAGAATTTGTGGAACCTCACTTAAGCACTGAAACATTAACTTGATTCAGCAACTCTGGGCAGGTCTCACCATTTTTTCTCCTATCCTGCTAACCTACTTTCAGACAATGTATTCTTTTCTGCATTGTAGAGTTTTATTCTCTCATGCCTTGGCTTGAACATAGCCCATGTCCACACCCACCCCACTTCTGGCTTTATATATCAGGAACTTTCAGCTTCACTGCTGTTTACTTTTCTCTCTTAATGTAAATCATAAGAGATATAATCCTCTAGTGGATATTTTTACAATTTAGGTAACTGGTCAGTCTAAGAATTGGCTGTCTTTGTTTCAGACACACTCTTAGAATATCATCTGGTACAATGGCAGTCAGTGTCTTATTTTACAAAATGGTTTCCTAGGGATGAACCCTTTTTTTAAAAAAAAATGTTTAACATGTCAATTTTAATTGGAGACAAAATAATATTCCATTGACTCTCTCGACAAATCTCTATTTCAGGATTAATGGCTACTATCAGTAATTTGGATTTAACATTTTCCTTACATCTTTCAGAAAATAATGTCAGAAATACCGCTATCTCATCTCATGCATTCAGTATAATTAATTTAGGTTAATTCATGCAGTTGAAAATATTTACTAGTATTTATGCAAGCAAATGGAATATACAGAAAACCAAGACTGAGTCCTAAGGACGAACTCTTTAGCAGAGGCTATCAACAAGGAATGATTGGCATCAAGACTGATGTATTCAGTAAAATCTAATGTCATAAGAAATATCATTATCATGTTAAAAATAGAACAATTATCACAATACATGCTAGAGTGGTCAGTCATTCAACAATATTTATGGAGCAATTTTTATCTCCATACACTGTTCTAGGCACTATGCCATAGTGGTAAACAAAATCCATAAGGTCCTTGCTTGTATGATACTTAATGCTGGAGGACAAGATGGACAATAAACAAGTAAATAAAAGAATTTCTGACGTCAATGACTGCAATGAAGAGAAGAAGTAAAGTGCCGGCTGTTATTCTAGATTGGGAAAGAAAGTCTCTCAGGGATAGGTATTAAGCAAGATGTAAATGACAAAATGATTCCAGTCATGTGAATACTGGGGAGGGGGCACTATTGCAGCTCAGTGTAATAAACTTGAGGAACTTTAATGATAGTGTGACTAGAGCATAATGGTTGAGATGTAGAGCCCAGACATTTTAAATTGAGGATTTTGGATTATATTCAAGGTGGGATAGGAAACCACAGAAAGTTCTTAAGAAGAGCAGCAGCATGATCTTATTTACTAAGATCAGTTTGGTTGCGTTTGTTGTAGGCAGACACAAGTGGAAGATGGGCTACAAATCAGTAGACTATCGCAATTAGCAATCATCCAGGTGAGAAATGGAGGCCTAGACAAGGAAGGTGTCAGTGGAGATAGCAAAAAGCGGGCAGACTTAGGATAGTTTTAGGGATTAAGTTGATGGACCGTGCTGATGAATTGTATTTACTAAATTAGAACGACTGGGGAGTAAGAAGTTGGGTTGCACCTAAATATTATTTATTGTCTCACAATAAACTCTACACTTTTAAATTGTTCTGTTTTGCAATGACTGAAAACATGGAACCAACAGTACTCCAACTCACTTTTCAGCAGGTACTGATTTCAGGTTTGCCAGTGAGGGATTCTTGTGTGTGGTTTGGAAGGTAGACAAGGAGGAGGCATCGTTAATTTTCGGTGGGAGCTGTAAGCAGCTGCACGGCCATTGGAAACAGCAGGCACAGAACTTTCCCAGTGACTTTCAGCTTCCTGGGCAGCTAAGATTGGGAACAGTAGTTTCCTGCTTACTTCAATTTCATCCATCCTTGGGGCTTCCCCAGACTTGCTAATGGTTGTGTAGTTCTCTAGTTGCCTGAATTAAGTCATTTCCTGTATGAAATGCTTAGAGTGGTTAATATTTTCCTAAACAAACTCTGACTAATATAGGGAGAATCATCAAGAGTTCTACTTTCTGGATTTCAAGAGAAAAAGATCAGAGCTGGACATATAGATTTTGGAGTCACTGGTGTTTAGATAATGAACATGGGACAGGACAAGCTTCCTTAGTAGATAAAAGAAATAGGGGAGGAAAGCATCCTGTGGGTTCACATCTGCTGGCATAAAATAAAACAGAAGTCAGAAAAGAATACCGAGCAGGAGAGGTCAGTCAATCAAAAGGATACTCAGATGGGCATGGCATTATAAATGCCAAGGGAAGAAGATGTTTCAACGAGGAGGGAGGTTACTGAAATCTAGAATGGTCAGGGGAGGTTTAATAGGAAAGGAAGGGCCTTGAAAGGTAAATCTATTTTGAATTAGAAGGAACAATTTTTAGCTACTTACTGAAGACAGCTAGAAGAGTTTGAGCATGGGAGCAGACATGCTAGCGTATACAGGGTCTTTGTGGATGCAGTAGGGTGTAAGAAACATGAGAGCCAGTAGAGCTGGTGAGAGTTATAGGTGGGGCAGGCTGTTGAAAAAAATAAGGTGAAATAAGCAAGAGGCTTTTCAATGAAGACATTTAGTAGGTCTTGATGGCATTGATCATTGACATAAAATAGCTTGTTGGCAGTTTTAAGTTGGACTGATTAAGAGTAGGATAATATTGACAAAGAGGGAAGTTAGGAGAAGGAACTGATTCTGCCTTATCTGTAAAAGTGGCAATTTTTTTTTAACAGAGAATAATTGTCATTCAACAGAATCAGAGTTAAAATTCATTGAAAAAAATTTTACTTGGAAATAAACTGCTTTTCTCTTTTGCTCTCTTATTATAGAAGTTCCAAACTTACTGCAAAGTAGAAAGACTAATCTGATAAATCTATGTGTTTTTAAAATCCACTTCAACAAGAATCAACACATGCCGATCTTGTTTCATTAAACTTCCCCTTCAGCCCCCAGATTCTACTGATGCAAATCTCAGTCATGGTATCATTTAACCTATAAATATTTTATGATGTAACTCTAGAACTTGAAAAAAAATCATAACCATGCACAACTAAAATATTAACAAAAAAATCCCTAATGTCAGTCCAATGTTCAGACTTCAGATTTCCCCGATTTTCTCATATTTCTTTGTTGGTTTGTTTGAATTAGTATCCAAATTATGTGGACAATTCTCTTTGGAAAAAACATGATGTGATGTTAATACCCACAGAAGAATATACATATAACATATAGGAAAGATACAAAGCAGATAATACAACAAATTATCTGAACCCCAAACCCAACTCAAGAACTAGAATTTATCAACACTGATGAAACTACCTGTTTTCCTCTCCCCTGTTCAAACCCTGTGCCACTGTATCAAAAAGTAGCACTATGTTTGATTTTATATTTATCATTTACTTGCTTTACTCCTCTTTAAAAAAATAGTTTTACCACATATATATATGTTCTTAAACAATATGTTGTTTAGTTTTACTAGTTTTTAAGCTGTAAGAAAATATTGCATACTGTAGTTTTCTTTTCATACTTTCTTTTAAAGTATTTCATATAAAACTTTACTGATTATAAAATAAGTACCATGGGCTAGACTCCCTGGGAAAGACTCTGAGTTTTTTTGACAAGAGGTTAATTTGGGGAAGAACATCTGTGAGGGGTGAGAGTAGCTGGACTGGGCAAAGGGAGAGGCTGAACGGTGAGGAAATCACAACAGAGGTCTCAGTGACTCCAAGGAGGCACCCTGGAAGCCAGGCCATGCAGAGTAGTCCCAGTTGGGTTAAGGACCAGGGCTTTGTTCTGACACATCCACCAGCCACCAGTGCAGCGGCTAAAGGGGCTATAACTTTTAAAAGGCAACCTCCTTACACCAAAGGCAGTTCCTGGAGAGGGACTGAGGTCTGGGCCTTCAGGGGGCAAAAACCCCTGGCAGCTGAGGGAATGATCACCCTGAGGGGCATATGAGTAGCACACAAGAACGTAAAAACTTTAATGAGTTTACAAAATAGGGTAGAAAATTATGTTCCCTGCTTTATCTCCAGTAAAAACACAGTGTCAGAAACAGAGAGGACATCCAATAAATGTTGAGGGAATGAATGTAACGTGAAGTAGACACAAAGGGAAAATCTTTCTATTCCCCCTAAGCTGTTTTGTATGTATTTGATGTATTAAATAATTGAGTATGCCACACTGAATAGACTTTGTTGAAGTCTACACTCCGATCATCTTAATTGGAAATTGTTGTGTTCAGTCGGACACTTTGGTTGCACACAATGGAAGCTCAACTTGAAATAGATGATTGCCTGCCCTCCATACCAACTTATTCACCTACCTAATCTGCCTCTTACCATGTGCCTTCCACTGAATTGACCTTTTACTTTATCATTCAGTTAAAAAGCTATAAGATTTTGGTTGGAGTCTTTTTCCTTTCTAATGAAATGATATGATAATGATCATTAAGATAATTATTATCTTAAATGATTATTGATAATTATCATTAAGATAATTAATTTTGGAATATTTAATTTTCATTAGTTCCATCGGCCATGAATGTTGGTTTGCTTAAATACATGCCTATCAATTAACGTATATGGAACACAATACTTGCCTGAGATGTTTCTTCTTCTTTATATGTGAAATTGATGTACCTGGGGGAATTTTTTGCCATGTCATTTTTTTAGTTTTTCAGGTAGCAGCCTACCTTATATCACCTTATAGTCTATACTGAGAAGTCATGGTAAAGGTTCTTCTACAGTTGCTAACAAAGTTCTGTTTTAGAATTTGAGATAAGTTGGACAAATATGGCTAGATAGAACTTTATTTTTATTTTCCAAAGGAAAAAAAGGGACTTACTGAACTAGTGAGCCTTATGCATTATGTTGTAGAGGAAAATACTTCTCTCTCAAGAGAACTAGCTGCTTTAAACTTGTGATAAATTTTTCAGTAATCTGAATTATACCTTCATTATAAAGCATCTAATTTTAGTCTTAGACAGGTATTGTTCAATTTAGCTTGGTTCTTTGCCATCCTCATTTTAAATTATTTTCTACCTACTAGAGAAAACTATCCACATTATTTGCTTAAGCTTGTTGTGTGTTCAGAAATGATTTTATGTATCTTTTTGAAAGTCAAGAATTCAAGTTTTATAGTAGTTGAATAGGCTTTCTACAATTTCTTTGAACTCAGAATTTTTTTTTAATGCAATTCTTTTTTGTGTGTGGGAGGATATGGTAGAAAAGAAGTGATATACTTAGAAGAGTAATTACCAGAGGGTTTTTTTTTGAGAATATTTTTATCCAAGACAATCAGAATTTTTTGATCAAGTGAGCATAAGGGGATGAGGACAGGTAGGTGTGATTTTCCAGGTGCCTGATTTCCCTCCATGAGACTGATGCCCAATACTCCCTACTTTTGAAAATTACCTTCTATCCTCATATGTATGGTTATGGGGGAGTGGGTGAGCAGTTTGAGATAGTCTCCCTCTGTCCCTCTTGTCATAGTTTATCCATCCAAAAATGGGCATCTGACTTAAGTCTGGTTCTCCAGAACCCTGTCTCAGGATTTTCAGCATTGTCATCCAGAATACTGTTTGTCTCTTTCTAATGACAACTGTAAGATGTAAAGTGTGAGCTTTATTTTGACTGACCTGAAGAAAAGTGAAGAATAAAGCTAAAAGAAGAGCAGAGATGCTGAGAATAGCCTGTGACATTTGCATCCCTGTATCTAGTGGTTCCTCTCACCCAGGCACGTTCTTGTTCTTGAGTTCATGAGACATAGTATCTTATATTAATGATCTTTTTTGTTAGTTATGAGAGATGAAATACTGTTTATGTCACATGCAACCAAAAGACTCTGGCCCAGTATAATTACTGTTTCCCTAGTAGGCTCTAGATAGTAGTCAACAGGTTTCATTTTGAATTCCAACTATGGTCCCTATTGGAACTAGCTGCCTGGGATATTGGGTTGAGAGGGAATTTGAGGTATATATACTTGATTGAGAGAGAGAGAGGAAAGAGAGAGAGAAGGGGGCATGATCATGTAGAACAGGGCTTCTCGACCTCACACAACTGACATTTAGAGGTGAAAATTTTTTGTTGTGGGCTGTGGGCTGCTGTTCTATGCATTGTAGGATGTTTAGGAGAATCTTTGGCCTCTACTCTCCACCCATTTGTGACAACTAAAAATGTCTCCAAACACTGTTATATATCCCCTAGGAAGCAAAACTGCCCTTGGTTGAGAACCACTGGTACAGAGATATTTGCAAGGGATGGCACAGTAGCAATATGTAAACCAAATGTTTTCTAAACCAATTTAGATCACATAAAGTGTGCATCCAATTTAGCAAAGGGAAATTAATAATGTGGGTATTTATTTATTTGTAAATTAGCTGCCCTTTCAGTTAAAAAGATAATCACATGTTTACATAAAAGCTAAAGAAATCCACAGAAAGAAAAGAACATAAGCAAAACCAAATTTTACACTTCCGTTGCTTTTACTTGGGCAGCCTGACAGTTGTCTTCCTTGACATTGCTGTCACTCCTGCGGGCAGCAGCCACAGCCTGAAACTGCTATGACACTTTTTTAAAAACGATAGAAGTTGAGAGTAGTGAGGGCCCTCATGTAGAGAAAAACTATAGAGGATGAAGCCAACACAGAGGAAAGCTGACCTGAGAAATGGGTAACACCATCTGAGTCTGGAATCCAGCAGGAACTGAAGTCAGTATTTTTCAGATACTTGAGATAACAAATCTCCCTCTCTGACTTAGACTGACTTTAGTTGTTTCCTTCTTTCACAACTCTAAAGATCCTCAGCAATGCAGAAAGGTATGTCAAAGAAAGATCAGGATATAATTCTTTCATTATAAATTAACTTAGATTTATTTTGATGTTTGCATACCACAAAGAGAAGTTATAAAAGCACTGAAGATGGTGTAGTGAAAATGTTTTATGAGGTAGGAAAATGAATTTTATGAATACGATTTGTAACATATCTAGAGGAAATAAAATATAAAAGTGCTTAGATATGGTTGGCTGCTTTCTAGGAAAATTTTGCCATGTATATAATATATATACACCGAATTTAATAGCGATATCATCAATCATTATGTCTCTCAGTATGTGGCTCCTCCCCTTGCAATTGATGGGGAATTATTTCTCTATGACTCCTGCTGAAGCCTTTCCTGGGAGCCATGGTTTATATCATGTGACCCAATCCCCAGGTACAGAACCAATTAGACTATGAATGGTCTCGAGGACAGTTAATCTGTATGCTTAATGATGTCTGGAGCAAAACAATGAACTTTGCTAAACAGATTCCCTCTTTTAAGGACTTGGACACTAGGTTCTGGTAGAATACACCTGTTAGAAATGTAAGTTGAAGCAGAAATGTCTCACACAGAAAGCAATTAGAGAGACTATGATGAACATATACAAGTTACAATGATAAAGAAGGAACCC
Source organism: Mesoplodon mirus (assembly GCF_964341445.2). Lineage (NCBI taxonomy): Eukaryota > Metazoa > Chordata > Mammalia > Artiodactyla > Ziphiidae > Mesoplodon > Mesoplodon mirus. The sequence continues at coordinate 48,546,814 of NC_138985.1, read as the reverse complement.
AGGAATGAAGAGAGAAGAGTAGATTTAAGAGAGAGATCTTGAGACAAGACTTACAGTCAGGAGAAACAGAAAAAAAAGGAATGGGTCCCTGATTGCAGACTTGATTTCTTATGATTTTCTAGTGTCAGTTATAGGTTCATTCCATTCACAATCGTGCCACTTATCACTTGAGTGCCTCTCAGCTCCAAATTCACCCTTCAGTACCTGCTCTGCAATAATGGATTTGACATCAAGCATTTCTCCCTTACAGGAACACATATTAAACTGTCAGTAGAGGGCACAGGAGAGGCATGGGGGGAGGAAGAAGGCTGCTGACTCTGGGGTGCTGCCCTTTATTTTGTATTTTATTTTTGGCTCCTGCTGTATGTTCTGTCAGTGGTGGATGTGTAGGGATATCCACTGATACTGTCCCAGTTGTACCCCCAGAACTTGCAGTCCCTCAGTGACCACGCAGCCATGGCTCTCTGGTGACCATCTAGGTGGCCTTCTCTCCTGGAACACATCATGTACTTCATGTTCCCTGCTCTGCATGCTTGCCCACTGGCCTGCACCTTGGACAGTTTTTCCCACAGCCCTGCCTATGAACATCAAGCACTTCAGGACTCACGGCAGTCCTCATGCACTCTGTGCACCTACTCCAGCATCGGCTTGTCTGTACACCTGGAAAGGCTGCTTCCCAGGGCCCTGACTAGGCAGACACCACAGGCTCTAATTCTCCAGTGAAAGCTCCACCCCTACTCCCTCTGTATACCCTTACTTAGGAATCTTGGCAAGCTGCGACCTTATATCCTTCTGGCCCAGCCACTGTGGTGGACTATCTCTGACCTAAGTAACCTCACAAACTTTCCAGGAGGCTGCAACCACAACTTCTCCAACAAGATTCAATGCCTACCTTGGAATCCACTTGTCCTTCACTGCATACGTTTCCTCTGCCCTTAATTAACCCATAGAGTTCTCTGTATATCCTTGTAGTTTCTCCCCTATCTTAATTTAATCATTCATTATACTAAAATTTGTACACACTCAAACTGCTGTGACTTTTTTCTCCTTATTGGACTCAGATGGATTCACCTTCTTTTACAGTAAATTCCATTTCTCTTGGGCTAACTTCAATCAATTTCTATATCTTGTGATCACAAGAGCTGGATTCATACGGCCAGGACACACCACTTAATTCACTCTGAGATTCAGATGCTTCTGCCCTTTTCTTTGACTCCCATGGAATTTCATGAAACTGACCTCAAGGCCTAGATCTGACTGTACGTGCCAAGGTATAGAACACTTAGATCAGTTTGGATGAACACAAGGTTTGACATATTTGTCAATAGTACCAGGAAGAGTTTTGTGTACTATAATACTTAACAACCACAGGAGAAGGGCAAACCAATATAATTAAGGTTAAGGGTATGTGGAATAACTGACTGAGAGAAGCTTAGTGTGTCCTTATTTCTATTTTAACTCTGTTCAGGTTCATGAATCAATGAGCTAAAGCAAAGACATACAGAAAGAGTAAATATTCAAACAGGATTTGCTCAAGTTTCCCCAGATGAATTGTTAGTCATGCAGGTTAATGTATCCTTTGAGAAAGCAAGTAATTTTCCTGATATACCCATATGCTCTGGGGCTGCAGGTCAATTCTTTCATTTAAGAAATAAAAAATGACAAAATACCTTCAATAATTATCAATGATTGATCTCATTAAGATGTATGCCCAACAAATTTCTGCAAAATTAAATTCACAGACGTTGGTCCACTTTGGCACAGAAAACTTTGAAAGGTGGAGATTTGGAACAAAGCTCCTATAACATATCAACCCTTTCTATTTTTAAATATGCTTAGTCATTAATTACATCAACTAACAAGCTAAAAATTTGCTATACAATTTGTTTTTTTTTAAATTAGCACTGATATAAAAATATTCAATCATTTTAGGAAAAATAGATATAACACATTTCGGGGATTTTTATATAATATTTTTAAGTGATGTAGTTTATACTAACAAGGGAGAATTAAAAGTAGTCCGACAATCAACAATTATGTAATAATACTGGAAAGAGCAAAGTACAGTGATTTTCAGTATAGCTGACTCTTTAATTACAGGTAAAACATCTTACAGAATATGAAAACATGAAGAGCATTTCTGCTTAGAAAATCTGATTAAACATTATAGTGTGCAATCAATATGATATTTGCAGCACATCAAAAATTAGTACCGAAATATTAATTATCTAAAAGAAAATTATGGCTAGGTCATGCCATATTAGAGAGTGACATTGAAAGAACTGATGAAAAATGTCTTTCTGCATAATTTACTTTTTCATAGTAAAATGTAAGGAAAAAGTTTTTTAAATGCCTTAAGAAATATTCTCGAAATAACATTTAACTGAGATCAACACTTCTATCTCAAGACAAAAAGAATAAAGTCATGAGCATTTTTGGTGAGAAGTGGAGTAACGATTTGGATTATCAGAGAAATTATTTCTCCTGAATTAAGCACACAGATATTATTTACCTATAATTTTAAGAACGTATGGAATAATACATTTCTAATGCAAGTATTCTTGCTCTGAAGAACACGCAGTATTTTGTGGGTATATTTCTTAACTTAAACATACTATTTACAAGTAGAATTACATACTTTGGTATAAATCAAAGGTGTTCAGAAATTTTAAGTGTTCAACAAAATTTAAATTAAAAAGACTGAAAGAAAACTCCCCGAAAAGTAAGAACTACAGACTGTTAGTGAAAAATACTTGAATGCAAAAAGAAAAAAAAAGATATTAGGGCAAAATATTAAATGTCTAACTCAGGCTCTAGATAAAAATAAACTTGTGGAAAGAACAAAATGAAAATATATACAGAAAGTGAAACCCTTATGCCTTGTTTTTTATAATTGAATTTCTGGAGAATATAGTTCAAGAGCTAATAGATGACTTTTGGAAAAAGAACTCAATTATTCCTTAGAGATACTGAGCCAAAATTGAAATAGTCAACATATGAGTCCAAATGTTGTCCATTCCTGCTCTTTTGAAAACTCTAAAAGCTTTTTATTTCCACAGGACTCTGGAAGGGTAACATCACATGTTGGTTAAGTGTACAGTTCCACTCAGCTCCACACCTTATTACCTGGCTGAACTTGGATAATTTTCTTAGCTCTCTGTACCTTAGCTGCCACCTGTAAAATGGGAAAATAACACCTGTCTTGTAAGGTGATGTATCAAATAAGCGCATATAAAGTGGTTAGAACAGTGTATAACTCATAGTAGCCACTCAATATTATTAGAATACAGTCTGATTTATTTGGTTTTTGTTTTTTTTGCCATTCCACACAGCATGTGGGATCTTAGTTCCCCAACCAGGGATCAAACCCACGTCCCCTGCGTTAGAAGCACATAGTCTTAACCACTGGACTGCCAAGGAAGTCCCTACAGTCTGATTTATTTAGTAACCTTTCAACAGCATTGATTTATTTTTTATTTTTTATTTATTTATTATTTTTTTTGCCGTACGCGGGCCTCTCACTGTCGTGGCCTGTCCCATTGTGGAGCACAGGCTCCGGACACGCAGGCTCAGCGGCCATGGCTCACGGGCCCAGCCACTCCGCGGCATGTGGGATCTTCCCGGACCGGGGCACGACGAACCCGTGTCCCCTGCATTGGCAGGCAGACTCTCAACCACTGTGCCACTAGGGAAGCCCAGCATTGATTTTTATACACACATGACACAGTGATAATTAAAGATCATAATTATCGATTCAATCAGCCTATTCATTCCTTCCAGAATAGTCTTATTTAATTTTTCATCATTCTATTTCACTGTTCAAGAACTAATAATGCTTCCCTACTGCATAGGCCATCAGAGCTAAGTTCTATTTGGATTCTAAAACTTCTGTAATTGAAGCCCATTTTACTTATTTGAGCTCCTTTCCTTTTCCCCCCACATTACATCACATCTGTTGCACTTGCGATTACCCATTCTTTCCTACAAGTGACATGGATTTGTTGATCTGTTCCATTGGCCTAAATCAGCTTTCTCTTTTCCATTCTTCCAGAAACAGTTCCAAAGCATTTCATTGAGTCTTTGTGCTTGGAATTCCCTTCCTCCTCATTCTTTAACCAGGAATATTTGAATACCTAATCTTTGCAAGGCCCTGCTAGGTATAGCAGGGAGTTAGCCAGCATGGTCCAATGATCTTTAGTGACGATCTGTAGAGGAGATGCACAATGAAATAAGCAACCAGACCATAATCGATCTGCCTAGATTGTTCTTGCCCAAACTCTTCACAAGACCTGCTCCTTCTTCACTTTCAGGCCTTAGCTCCAATGGTACCTTCTCTAAGATGGCTTTTTTTTTTTTTTGACCATCCTGTCTAAAAACAGCACCTGTCCTACCTACAGTATCTGTCTCATTATCTGTTGAATAATTTTTATAGCATTTACATTATCTTAAAATGTCATTTCCACAGATGGATTTACTTGTCAAGAAGAGAGTTGCACTGTCCCCCAGCCCAAACCCCCAATTATCCAATAACAACAGTGATGTCAGTGCATGGCACTGATATTCCTCAGCTCCAGTGTGGGTCCTGATGGCCACAAATTCAACAGAAAAATTTCTCCACCCTTACCAGAGTAAATGGTTCAGAAAAGGTCAGTAACCCAGACCTAAGCTATTCAGTGCAAGACATCCTCCTGGCCACAACAGTGCAACTCAGAATCAAATGTTTGGAAGGGGAAGTGAAGAAAAGATTTCTCTTTTGGTCTGGATGGTATGGTATACACATAAGAAGTCTGGAATTGCTGCAGCCATTTGGCTGCAAATACGGCAGTTTTATTTTTTCCTTTCCAAACTGTGTTGCTTCTATTTTCTTTTCTTATCCTACTACGGTAGCTAAATCTTCCAGTAATATGTTGAATATGAGTGATGAGAGTGGATATTCTTTCCTTCTTCCTGATCTTAAGAGAAAATGATCCAGTCTTTCACCATTAAGTACTGTGATGTTGGCTATAGGTTACTGTATAGACGCTTGTTAGCAATTCAGGTGACTATCTTTTATTCCTAGTTTGCTGAAATTTTTTTCCTGAATTAGTGTTGGATTTTGTTAAATTCTTCTTCTGGGCCAATTGTTATGATTCGTATGACTTCCTTTTCAAACTATTGATATTAATCTCGGGTGGCCTCGGCCTGCAGCGGCTTGAAGCATGGTTTCAGTTCCCAGCCAGAAACTGAGGTTGGGTCGCAGCAGTGAGAGCACTGAATCTTAGCCACTAGACCAGTGGTCAGTGACAAGGCCCTGGCCCTTCGGCTTTGCATAAAAGAATTCCCACAAAGACAGAAAGTAGTGAAATAAGTAAAGTATTTATTAGGGAAAAAAGAAGTACACTACGTGTGGATAGACACACGGGCAAGCTCAAAGAGAGAGTCGCACCCTCATGGCAGTTTAAATCACTTATATGGGGCATTTCTTCTGGGTTTCCTTTGGCCAATCATTTTGATTTGCCTCGTTCAAAGTCCGTTTTTGGTATAGCTCAGGATTTTCCCATGTGTGCACACACATCTCTTAGCCAAGATGGATTCTAAGGAAGAGGCCTATGGGTAGGTTTAGTCACATGGCATCATTCTCCTTTTGACCTCCAAGGAGCCTTTCTGCATCATGTGTAGTCAGGAAGGTCTCCTGACTTTGAGAATGAGGAATATATGGTCTCTTATCTTCTATCTGGGCAGGGCCCAGCCTCCTCTCTCAATTGCCCTGTTATTCCCATCTCAGAGTATTGGTCCACAGAGAACGAACTCAAACCGTTTGCCCCAGGGCCCGTCTGTCTCCTGCCTCAGTATGATGGATTATACTGATTGATAGTCAAATATTTAACTAGCTTTGTATATTCAGAAAAGTTACCACTTGGTCATGGAAAAAGTTCTTTTAATACTTGGTTGGGTAAGTTTCACTAATGTTGGTATTGAGGATTTTTATGTAGAAAGTCTTGAGAGACACTGGTCTGTCATTTTTTAGTACTGTCTGACTTTGGTATCAGAATAATTCTCTCATTCACAAAATAGGTTGGGAAGTGTCCCTTCCTCTTCTATTTCTGACACAGATAGTGTAAAATTTGTAAAATTGGTGTTAATTTTTCTTGAAGTGTTGGTAGAATTTTCCAGTGAAACCAGATGGTGCTGGTGATTTCCACTTTCCTCTTTGGGAGATTTTAAAATATGGATTCAATTTCTTTAATAGTTATGGGATTATTCAGATGATCTATTTCACCTCAATTCAGTTTAGGTAGTTTGCAGTTTTCCAGAAATTGGTACATTTCTTCTAAGTTGTCATATTCATGAGCATAAAGTTGTTTGTCCTATTTCCTTTATATTCTTTTAATGGCTATAGGATCTAAGGTGACATTCCCTATTTCATTCTGGACATTAGTGATTTGTGTCCTTTTGTTTTTATTGTTGTCAGTCTTGCTAGAGGTTTGCCAATTTTATAGACTTCTTTTGAAGGCCAACTTTTGCTTAATTGATTTTCTCTATTGTTCCCTTGTTTTTAACTTATTGATTTCTGCTCTTTTCTTTATTTCCCTCCTTCTACTTTCTTTGGGTTCCTTTTGCTCTTTCCTTTTTTCTAGATTCTCCATGTGGGAACCTAGAAAATTGATCTGAGACCTTTCTGAATTTCTAAAGTAAGCATTTAGTGCTATATATTTTTTTCTCACATGGTTGTTGCTGCATCCCACATATTTTGCTGTATTTTAATTTTCCTTCAGTTCTATGTATTTAAAAAAACTTTCCTTCGAGCCTTCCTCTTTCAGTCATGAATTTTTAAAAGAAGTTTGTTGTTTAATTTCCACATGCTTAGAGATTTTCCTGTTGTCTTTCTATTATTGATTTCTAGCTAAACTTATTGTCAGGCAACATACTCTGTATGATATCAACTCTTTTAAATTTGTTAAGGTTTTTTTTTTTTTTATGGCCCATCTTGATTAATTTCCCATGGGTATTTGAAAAAAAATGTGCATTGTGCTCGCTTGGAATGTTCTACATGCATGAATTGAAACTTCTTCATTGATTGTGCTGTTCAGTTCTTCTATATCCTTGCTGATTTTCTGCCTAGTAGTACTATTAGTTGCTAAGAGGTGGGTGCTCAAGTCCCCAGCTATAATTGTGGGTCTATGTCTCCTTTCAGCTTAATTAGCTTTTTGCCTCATGTATTCTGAGACTCAGTTTTTTGGTGCATATACATTTAGGATCATACATCATCTTGGTAGATTGATTTTTTAAAAAATCATTAGATCTCATCCTTCTTTGACTCTAGTAATTTTCTTTGTTCTGAGGTCCACATTACTGGATATTTACATATCCACTTCCTTTTGTTTGTTTGGTAAATGTTTGCACAGTATATCTTCCTCCATGCTTTTAGTTTCAACCTAGCTATGTCACTGAACTTGAGATGAGATTCTGTAAATAATAAACAGGCTATTTTTTTGAATTTTATTTTTTTATACAGCAGGTTCTTATTAGTTATCTATTTTATACATATTAGTGTATACATGTCAATCCCAATCTCCCAGTTCATCCCCCAACTGCTCCCCGCCACCGTTTTCCCCCCTTGGTGTCCATACGTTTGTTCTCTACATCTGTGCCTCTATTTCTGCCCTGCAAACCGGTTCATCTGTACCATTTTTCTAGATTCCACATGTATGCGTTAATATATGATATTTGTTTTTCTCTTTCTGACTTACTTCACTCTGTATGACAGTCTCTAGATCCACCCACGTCTCTACAAATGACCCAATTTCGTTTCTTTTTATGGCTGAGTAGTATTCCAATGTATACATGTGTCACATCTTCTTTATCCATTTGTCAGTCAATGGGCATTTAGCTTGCTTCCATGACCTGGCTATTGTAAATAGTGTTGCAATGAACATTGGGGTGCATGTGTCCTTTTGAATTATGGTTTTCTCTAGGTATATGCCCAGTAGTGGGATTGCTGGGTCATATGGTAATTCTAATTTTAGTTTTTTAAGGAACCTCCATACTGTTCTCCATAGTAGTTGTATCAATTTACATTCCCACCAACAGTGCAAGAGGGTTTCCTTTACTCTACAACCTCTCCAGCATTTGTTTTTGTAGATTTTCTGATGATGCCTATTCTAACCGGTGTAAGGTGATAACTCATTGCAGTTTTCATTTGCATTTCTCTAATAATTAGTGATGCCGAGCAGCTTTTTTTTTCATGTTCAGATAATTTTATTCGGTTTTGACATTGTAATAACCAGGATTTTAAAAAACATTAGTAAAATACACATAGAGAGAAGGGCACATCTTTTTGTTTTGTTTTGTTTATAATAGATTTTACTTTTCAGAACAGTTTTATGTTCACAGCAATATTGAGCAGAAAGTACAGAGATTTCCTATATTCTCCCTGTCCCACATATTCATAGCCACTGCCACTCCCCTGTCCCAATGAACATCCTCCAGAGTGGTATGTTTGTTACAATTGGTGAACCTACATTTACACATCATTATCACCCAAAGTCCATAGCTTACCTTAGGGTTCACTCTTGGCGTTGTACATTTCATGGATTTGAAGCAATGTTTAATAACATGTATCCATCATTATAGGAACATACAATGCATTTTCGCTGCCCTAAAGATTCTCTCTACTCCACCTATTCATCCTTCCCTCCCCTATAATTCCTGGCAACTACTGATATACTTACTGTCCCCAAAGTTTTGCCTTTTCCAGAATGTCACAGTTAGACTCATACAGTATGTAGCCTTTTCAGATTGTTTTTTTTCACATAGTAATACACATTTATGGTTCCTCCATGTCTTTTCATGGTTTCATAACTCTTTTTTTTCTTAGCATTGCATAATATTCCATTTTCTGGATGCACCACAGTTTATTTATTCATTCGCCTACTGAGGAACATCTTGTTTGCTTCCAAGTTTTGACAATTATGAATAAAGCTGCTATAAATAACCATGTACAGGTTTTTGTGCAGACATAAGTTTTCAACTCCTTTGGGTAAATACTGAGGGCTAGTCCTGAAGTGTATTTAGTTTTGTCAGAGATTGGCAAACTGTCTTCCAAAGAGGCTGTATAATTTGCATTCCCACCAGCAATGAATAAGAGTTTCCACTGCTCCACTTCCACGCCAGCATTTGGTGTTGTCAGTGTTCTGGATTTTGGCCATTCTGATAGATGTGAAGTGGTATCTCACTGCTGTTTCAATTTGCACTTTCCTGATGACATATGATGTACAGTTGTTTGCTCCAACCCTAACTGGATGAAGCAAAATGAGAATTGCTCAAACAACTGAAAAATCCAAGGGTAAATCTGACTTTAGGCACAGCTGGACCCAAGGGCTCAAACAAAGCCATCCAAATCTAGCTCCTCTCTCTGCATCTCTGCATAGATACTAGTCTCATAAAGCCTCTCCCACAGTGGTCTCAAGATAGCTCCATGGAGGTCCCAGGACTGCAACTTTCCTCATTCACATCCAGTAGCAAAGAGTGAGAATTCTTGTCCCAGCATTCCCCCCTAACCAAGAATTCACTGTGTCTCATCTTCTCCAATCTGATCTCATGACTCTCTGAACAAATCACTGTAACCAGGAAATGTGATATACTAATTGGCTCAGACCCAAGTACATGCTTAATCCGAGATAGACACTGAAACAATACTACCTCGTGGGCTGCTAGTGTTGGAGGGTCTCCTGCAGAGGCAGGGGTGGATGTGTCTCACTGTGAAGACAAGGACCTGAACAGCTTTTCATGTGTCTCTTGGTCATCTGTATATCTTCTTTGGAGAAATGTCTATTTAGGTCTTCTACCCATTTTTGGATTGGGTTGTTTGTTTATTTAACATTGAGCTGCATGAGCTGATTATATATATTGGAGATTAATCCTTTGTCCGTTGATTCGTTTACAAATATTTTCTCCCATTCTGAGGGTTGTCTTTTCGTCTTGTTTATAGTTTCCTTTGCTGTGCAAAAGCTTTTAAGTTTCATTAGGCCCCATTTGTTTTTTATGTTTTTATTTCCATTACTCTAGGAGGTGGGTCAAAAAAGATCTTGCTGTGATTTATGCCAGAGAGTGTTCTTCCTATGTTTTCCTCTAAGAGTTTTATAGTGTCCAGTCTTACATTTAGGTCTCTAATCCATTTTGAGTTTATTTTTGTGTATGGTGTTAGGGAGTGTTCTAATTTCATTCTTTTACATGTAGCTGTCCAGTTTTCCCAGCACCACTTATTGAAGAGGCTGTCTTTTCTCCATTGTATATCCTTGCTTTGCTTGTCATAGATTAGCTGATGATAGGTGTGTGGGTTAATCTCTGGGCTTTCTATCCTGTTCCATTGATCTATATTTCTGTTTTTGTGCCAGTACCATATTGTCTTGAGTACTGTAGCTTTGTAGTATAGTCTGAAGTCAGGGAGTCTGATTCCTCCAGCTCCGTTTTTTTCCCTCAAGACTGCTTTGGATATTCGGGGTCTTTTGTGTCTCCATACAAATTTTAAGATTTTTTGTTTTAATTCTGTAAAAAAATGCCATTGGTAATTTGATAGGGATTGTACTGAATCTGTAGATTGCTTTGGGTAGTATACTCATTTTCACAATACTGATTCTTCCAATCCAAGAACATGGTATATCTCTCCACCTGTTGGTATCATCTTTAATTTCTTTCATCAGTGTCTTATAATTTTCTGAGTACAGATCTTTTACCTCCTTAGGTAGGTCTATTCCTAGGTATTTTATTCTTTTTGTTGCAATGTTGAATGGGATTGTTTCCTAAATTTCGCTTTCTGATCTTTCATTGTTAGTGTATAGGAATGCAAGAGATTTCTGTGAATTAATTTTGTCTCCTGCTACTTTACCAAATTCATTGATTAGCTCTAGTAGTTTTCTGGTGGCATCTTTAGGATTTTCTATGTATAGTATCATGTCATCTGCAAACTGACAGTTTTACTTCTTCTTTTCTTATTTGGATTCCTTTTATTTCTTTTTCTTTTCTGATTGCTGTGGCTAAAACTTCCAAAACTATGTTGAATAAAAGTGGAGAGAGTGGGCAACCTTGTCTTGTTCCTGATCTTAGTGGAAATGCTTTCAGTTTTTCACCACTGAGAACGATGTTGGCTGTGGGTTTGTCATATATGGCCTTTATTATGTTGAGGTAAGTTCCCTCTATGCCTACTTTCTGGAGAGCTTTTATCATAAATCGTGTTGAATTTTGTCAAAAGCTTTTTCTGAATCTGTTGAGATGATCATATGGTTTTTATACTTCGGTTTGTTAATATGGTGTATCACATTGACTGATTTGTGAATACTGAAGAATCCTTGCATCCCTGGGATAAATCCCACTTGGTCATGGTGTATGATACTTTTAATGTGTTGTTGGATTCTGTTTGCTAGTATTTTGTTGAGGATTTCTGCATCTATATTCATCAGTGATATTGATCTGTAATTTTCTTTTTTTGTAGTATCTTTGTCTGGTTTTGGTATCAGGGTGATGGTGGCCTTGTAGAATGAGTTTGGGAGTGCTCCTTTCTCTGTAATTTTTTGGAAGAGTTTGAGAAGGATCGGCATTAGCTCCTCTCTAAATGTTTGACAGAATCCACCTGTGAAGCCATCTGGTCCTGCACTTTTGTTTCTTGGGAGAGTTTTGTTTTTTCTTTTAAACATTTTTACTGGAGCATAACTGCTCTACAATGGTGTATTAGCCTCCGTTTTACATCAAAGTGAATCAGCCATACATACACATACATCCCCACATCTCCTCCCTCACGCATCCCTCCACACTCCCCCTATCCCACCCCTCCAGGCAGTAACAAAGCACCGAGCTGATCTTGTTGGGAGATTTTTAATCACAGTTTCAATTTCAGTGCTTGTGATTTATCTGTTCACATTTTCTATTTCTTCCTGGTTCAGTCTTGGAAGGTTATATGTTTCTGAGATTTTGTCCATTTCTTCCAGGTTGTCCATTTTATTGGCATAGAATTGCTTGTAGTAGTCTCTTATGATGCTTTCTATTTCTGTGGTGTCTGTTGTAACTTCTATTTTCTAATTTTATTGATTTGAGTCCTCTCCCTCATTTTCTTGATGAGTCTGGCTAAAGGTTTATCAATTTTGTTTATCTTCTCAAAGAACTAGCTTTTAGTTTTATTGATCTTTGCTTTTGTTTTCTTTGTTTCTATTTCATTTATTTCTGCTCTGATCTTTATGATTTCTTTCCTTCTACTAACTTTGGGTTTTGTTTGTTCTTCTTTCTCTAGTTCTTTTAGGTGTAAGGTTAGATTATTTATTAGAGATTTTTCTTGTTTATTGAGGTAGACTTGTATTGCTATAAACTTCCCTCTTAGAACTGCTTTTGCTGCATCCCATAGGTTTTGGATTGTCATGTTTTCATTGTTATTTGTCTCTAGGTATTTTTTGATTTCTTCAGTGATCTATTGGTTATTTAGTAACATATTATTTAGCCTCTATGTGTTTGTGTTTTTTACATTTTTTCCCTGTAATTTATTTCTAATCTCATAGCATTGTGGTCAGAAAACATGTTTGATATGATTTCAATTTTCTTAAATTTACCAAGGCTTGATCTGTGACCCAAGATGTGATCTATCCTGGAGAATGTTCTGTGTGCACTTGAGAAGAAAGTCTAATCTGGTTAAACAGGCTATTTAAAAAATATTTTCTTGACTTCCCTAGTGGTGCAGTTGTTAAGAATCTGCCTGCCAATGCAGGGGACACAGGTTCAATCCCTGGTCCAGGAAGATCCCACATGCTGCGGAGCAATTAAGCCCATGTGCCACAACTACTGAACCTGCGCTCCAGAGCCCATGAGCCACAACTACTGAAGTCCATGCTCCATGGCAAGAGAAGCCACCACAATGAGAAGCCCACACACTGCAACAAAAAACAGCCCCTGCTCGCTACAACTAGAGAAAGCCCACACATAGCAATGAAGACCCACTGCAGCCAAATAAATAAATAAATTAGTTAAATTAAAAAAAATAAAAATCTTTTCTACCAAACTATCATTTGATTGACATTTAGGATAATTATATGTTAGGGCTTAAGTCTATCCTTTCATTGTTTGTTTTCTGATTCTCATTCCTCTATTTCTCTTTTTCTTCCTTTCTATGGATTACTTGAACAATTTTTAGTGTTTCACCTTATCTATACGTTTTTAAAATTGTTCTTTTTGTATAGCTTTCATGGTGGTTGTTCTGGGTATTATAATATATAAATGCTATTTAACACAGTCTACTAGTATAAATATTTTACCGCTTATAGTGAAGTGTGGGATCTTCACTTCCTCTTAGGTCCCTTTACTTTCCTTACTTTAAATATCACTGCCTAGAGTACTGGATGGTATCACAATTTTTGCTTCAATAATCAAATATAATTTATAAAATTCATGAGGAAAGGATAATCTATTTTATGTACCCATATTTTTGCTCTTTCTATTGTTCTTTCTTCAATCCTAACCCTTCAAGATGTTCTCTTTTATCACTTCATTTCTATTTGAAGGACTTTCTTTAGACAACCTTAAGGTAGATATGCTGGTGAAGATTTTCTTTAGTTTTCTTTCTCCTGAGAAAATCTTTATTTCCCTTTCCTTCCTGAAGGATAATTTTGCTAGATATATAATTCATAGTTAACAGTTATTTTCTCTCAGCACTTGAAAAATATTGTGTCACTTACTTCTGGCCTTCGGGGATATAGATCAGAAACCATTTGAACTGATGTTGCCTTGGATGTAACATGTTGTCTCTGTCTGGTTGTTTTCAGAAATAAATTATAGTGTACCTTGGTGTGGATTTCTTTGGGTTTATTGTGTTTGAGATTCATTTGATTTCTTAGATCTGTAGGTTTGTGTCTTTTACCAAGTTTGGAAAGTTTTCAGTCATTATTTCACTGAATACTCTTTTAGTCTATCTCTTCTCGTTCTTGGACTCCAATGATATTAATATTAGATATTTGTTATTGTCACACAGGTCCCTGAAGCTCTGATCAATTTTTTCAGTCTATTTTTCTGCCTGTTATTAAGATTGGGTATATTCTATTAATTGTCCTTATGTTCGCTGATTTTACCTTCTGTCACCTCCAGTCTAGTATTGAACTGATCCAGCAAGATTTTTATTTCTGTTACTGAAATTTTCAGTTCTATATTTTCCATTTTCTTCTGCTGGTTCTTTTTTTTTATAACTTCCTTTCTTTCCTGAGTTTTCTCTTTTCATTTGTTTCAAGAGAATTTATAATTGATCTTGAAGTATTTTTATGAACTGCTTTAAACTGAATGCTGGCAATTCCAACATCTGATTTATCTCAGTGATGACATAAGTTGATTGCCTTTTTTCCATTCTAGTTTTTATTTTCCTAGTTCTTACTATGATAAGTGATTTTGCTTATACCGTATAAGTTTTGCTTGTACCCTATAAGTTTTTCTATTGTGTTAAGAGGCTCTGGTTCCAATCAGATCTTTAAATCTTCTATTTTAGCAATCATTCACTCTGTTTAGCATGCAGATTTCAGCCTAGTTTTGTTCCATTGACAGTTTAAGTTTGTGGGGTTCTTTTTGTTTTGTTTACCTTCATGGTTTTATTTTGGTCTTCTTGGTTCATCTTATGCTACTGGGGCTCTCACTGCTTCTTGCTGGTATTGCTTGGGGGAATGGATGGGATAGGGATTTAACCAAAGCAGTCTCCTTTGTGTCGCTCAGTACGAAAATCTCAGGCCCACAGGTTCCTGCTTGTGACATTCCACCACTATGGAAATGAAATCCCTAATGGATGCTTGTCCCCCACCCAAATATAATTATACTGTAATAATGGGACTCCTACTAGGAAAGCACTAAAGTGACTTTTGCTGTGAGAACTGTAGGAAAATGTAAAAGTAGCCATCACAGATCTTGTTTCCCAGCTTCCTCATAAGGGGCTTTAACATAATAAAAGGAGACAGCTATTCAGGGCATAATTACATGGGAGTCTCGAGATGGTTAACTATAAATGTATGTAAAAGGAGAAAATTGACAGTGTGTTCACTGAAAGCTTGGTGGAATTTTATAGGAAATTTAGGAACTTACAACTCTCTAACCTCGAACTTTCTAGGATATAAAAACCTCAAGGCATATATGCTCAGTCTGAGCTTAGACCAATAACTAAGAAAAGTTCTGATGCAGCTCCAGTACTGGTTGTCAAAATGTCCTCTTTTAACATTAAGTTTGTAATATAAGAAGAAAATTGACATGAACGTCAGGGTCCCTTGACCCCGTCTCCAATAAGTTACCCCAATATTGGGTGCAATGGTTTGAAGGCTGAATAGAAATGTTTAAGCCTATTAGATAAAGGAGTACAATGTAGAGTACTACCTAGACCTGCTAGTAAGTCTGTTCCAGGTGTAGAATGAATGTATGGGGATATGGAGATGCTACAGTAGTTGGGAAAAATAAATGTCTGGTTAAATTTTGGAATGTATGATAAAAAAATGTATGTCCTGGTGTCATCTGCATTACTTGAGTGGATAATTAGTATAGACATAATATCTGAATGAAAATCCCTCCTAACCAGGTACACATGAAAAGATACCCTCCCTTTGTCAGGTGCTAATTAGACAAGCAAAATTGAATCAGAATTACCCAAGCCAACTCAAATCAGAAAACATCAGATTCAGGTGTATTAGTGCTCAAAAACTCATTGTATAATAGCCTGGTGTAGACAATGAGGCAAGCCAATGGAATTAATACACCAATAATAAATTATAAGAGACTTAATAACTCAGTATTCTCAATATCCTCACTTTGTGAGATGATATAACCTATTCAACTGATGAATATTTGAACTCTCCCTTATATTGTCACAATCTAATAAGGTGGGACCAAGTCTAATGCAACTGGCAAAATTATAATATACTATACTGATGATATTATAATTATTTCTGAAATTGAGGATCAAACTCAAAGCAACCTTACTATGGTCATAAATCTCATGATAATCAGGGATTATTGGTTAACCCCACAAAAATCCAGAACCCCACACAGGTTGTGAGGCTCTTAAGGATTACTTGGATGAGAGCGACATATGGCTTATCACAGATCATTAAAAATAAATCGTTTTCACTGACTGTCTCTCAGTATGAACCATGCCTATTGGAATTTCTTGGCTTTTGGAGAATTCATACTCCTTGCTTTGGGATATCGTTGGCTAGAATCCTTAAAACCATTGAAAGAAAGTCCAAGTCCATGGGAGCTTGAGCAAAAACAAGTGTTCTTAGAACAGCAGAAGGTTGTAAATCAAGCTATTTCTTTATGACTACGTAGCCCTAAGGTTGAAATGACATTAACAAGTGTTGGCCACCTACACTCATGCTAACTGGAACCTCTCACAAAAGTCTATACCTACTACTACTACTTAATGGCAACCTATCTAGTCTTTTGGACTAGAAAATTATCAGATGCGGTTCTCTGGCGTACTCCCTTTGAAAGACAGTTACTGACTTGTTATTGAGCACCTTTGCAGACAGCCAAAATAAGTAAATGCTTAAGATTGTATTAAGACCTGAAATACCTATAACCATAGGTGATAACAGGAAGGCATTCCAACAGAGGGCAACACCTAAAGAAACTCCCTCATAAGATGGAATGCGAATGGTATGTACAAGAACATGCTTTTTTTTTTTCTGCAAGAAAGGGTCACTGCATTCATAAGCAAGTAGTCTCATTTCTCCTATAACCTACTGTAGAGCTGCCTGAGGACTTACTGATAGCTATTGCTTAATGGGCATGCTTTTGACCGGGTGCCTAAAGATGCCAGGCAATTGGTCTGGTTTAGAGAGTGCAATTCCAGAAGCATGACTGGGCCATGACTCATTGTAAAAATCAGCTACCCTGCAAACAGCAAATAGTAAAATCCTCATGTAAGAGCTGAATTACAGGTTCTGTTCCTTGCAATGATAAAAGAACTGGGAAAAAAATAAAAGCCCTACTATTTGGGTATACTGACTCTTGGGCTTGTAATTTGTTCTGCAAAATGGACAAAATGGGTCATGAAAAGGACCTTTATAAGGGATACTACTCTTTGAAAATCTCTATGGAAATTCTGAGATAAAATCAAAGTAAGGTATGTTGAGACTTAACCAAAACAACCTTATGCCAGGATCTGAAGATGATCACAGTCAAGAAGTTGACATTCTAGTTTGATCTCTTGAAGTGGCAGCTTAGGTCCATGACAGGAACAGACGTAAGGGAACTCAAGTCATGCAACCATGTGCCAAATGGTGATATGTACTGGTAGCCCCCACTGAAGTCAAACGTTTAACAACCAGAAAAGGCAAAGTCTAAAGTTTGCCCTTGCCAGCACATAGTGGGCTAGTAGATTACTTTTGCTTTTTACTTATGGCTGGGGGTAGGGAAGTGTACTTAAATGGACACTGACAGGACTTGATTCATGTTCTGGGTTTGGATTTCCATACCCAGTACACTGAAGCCAATGCTGTTAATACTATTAAAAGACTGGGAGAAAAAGGAGTCAATGCTAATACTATAAAAAGACTAGGACAAAAAAATATTGTACCAGTTTGGTCTTCCCAGTTACATTTCATCAGATCAAGGCATTCACTTCTCTATCCACCTAATGCAACAGTGGGTATAGAAACATCACTCTCAATAAACACTTCATATTCTTTATATAATAACTGACATGGTCAATTAAAATATCTGTTTAAAATGATTGATGGTGACAAAAGATTAAAGGGCTAGTCTACAAACTTCCGGCCTTATATTTTGCAATTTAATATCAACAGGTCTAATTATGGGTCTTCATTAGCCAAATTGTTATGCATTTGTGGTGAAATTGGGGAAAAGGGAATGAGGGAGGATACAGGAGCTTATATTCAAGACATATTTAAGCACAATTTTTTTTCAATGCCAGTCTTAGTAGTTCCTAGACTAGAGCTACTGTCCCAGAGCGTGAAATGCCCAAAATGAGAAATTATATCTGTTAATCTGAACCTATCTAAAAAAATTCCAAAGGGATGGGTAGGATGGATTATTTCTTCTCCATACCTTGCCAAGTTGGGGCTGATGGCTTTAAATGTTTTGTTGCCTAGTGAATGTGAGAGTCCCATTCCAAGTATTTGTTTAATCTGATCCTCCATAGGCAGAAATGGAATAAAGGAGATGTTTTATCTAGCTACCAGCAATATGAAGGGTCAGTGCCTGAACCTATCTCAGCAGGAAAGGTTTAGATGAAAATTAATGATAAATGAAAGAAAAAAGAGATAGTAAACTGAGGGAGAAGGAGTCAGGGAATGCATATAACAAAAGGGAAATGCTAATATAATTTTGGTGCCTTGAGAGAAACCTGGAGAAAAATAATAGCTACCTTAGATTTGACTCATATGCACTTGGAGGGAAGCACTCTGTTTAAACTTCCTCCTCATGTAAAGAACTAAGTAATGAGGTGGGTGACAGCCATTCTAATCAACACACGTTCAGGAGTTGTCTGTGTACTCAAAATAGATAAAATGATGGGAGCTCTGACTATGATCATATGAAACAATATTAATATGGTTATGTATTTTGATTCTAATTTTCCAGGATGTGTCTATTACCAAAGAGACATGAAAAGAAGAAACTTACAGGGAATATTTACTCAGTGCAATCTGGAGAACACAAATTCATAATAATCTGAATAAACATTGTGTGGCCATTAATTGTGAGGGTAAAAGTTTAAAAATGTGCTGAGATTTGCTCATGTAAGATTATCTGCTGCATGTCCCAACTGTCATAATATTATATATAAAAATAGGTAATTGCCCTGTTTTTGTGGGTGGAAATTAATATTGTAAAATATAATAAAACTTAAGATAAAACTGATATTAATGCAACTAAACAACAACAAAAACATGTAACCCAATTTTAAGATTAACAAGGGACCAGAACAGATACTTCTCCAAAGAAGATATACAATGGCCATCAAGTATATGCAAAGACACTAAAATCTAATCATTAGAGAAATGCAAATCAAATCCACAATGAGATATCACTTCACACCCATTAGGATGATCACTATAAAACAACAACAAGTGTTCATGAAGATGTGGAGAAATTGGAATGGTGGTGCATGGTTGGTGGGAATGCAAAATGTTGCAGCTGCTATGAAAAATAGTATGGAGGTGCCTCAAAGCATTAAAGATAGAACTACCACATGATCCTGCAATTCCACTTCTAGGTATACACGTATATACAGAAGAGTTGAAAGCAGAATATCAAAGAGATATCTGTACACTCATGTTCATTGCAGCATTATTCATGATAGCCAAGAATTGGAAGAAGCCCAAATATCCATGGACAGATGAATGAATAAAGAAAATGTGGTACATATATACAATGCAATATTATTCAGCCTTGAAAAAGAAAGAAATACTGTCACATGCTACAATATCATTGAAATTTGAAGATGTTATTCTGAGTTAAATGAGCCAGTAACAAAAGGACTATTACCATGTGATTCCACTATATGAGATACCTAGAGTACTCAAAATCATGAAAAGAGAAAGTGGAACGGTGGTTTCTGGGGGCTGGGCAATGAGGGGGAAATCGGTATAGTTTTAGTTTTGCCAGATGAAAGAGTTCTAGAGATCTGTGACAATTAAACACAGTTAACACTACTGAACTGTACACTTAAAAATGGTTAAGAGGGTGAATTTTGTATTTTTCTTTTTGCTACAATTAAAAAATTTTAAAAACCACTGATATTGCTGTCAAATGCATGGGTAGATTAAGTGAAAACCTCCCCAGGTCTTTACATCTATGGAGGAGAATTGCCCTGAAGAAGATTCAGACTTGACTACTGATATATTTTTTTAGACTTATTATAGTTGTTAATCACTCAGTAAATGTGTACCATAAAGTACAGATAGCCGAAGATCAGAGATGCAAAAGAATTGTAAAGTTAGTACAAAAACAGAAGAAAGTTTGTGCTAATGTTATGGGATGATTCAGCTGTCTGTTTAAATCCATACCAACTATTACAAAAGTACAAAATGTAATCTGTAGGACATCTTAATTGTGTATTTAATTATGCAGTGTTGTCAGACAAGGGAACAGTTAATGAGTAATGGAATCACTATCATTTCTGAATCTATTATTTCACCATAATACATGCACATTTGACCCAAACTGTACACTTTGTTTCCTACTACTAGTAGGTTTTGTGGAATGACATATACACAGGAATAATTGTCATTTGTGGCCTGTCTTCCTATACCAAAGATATTTCTACTTTTTAGTTCTATTCTTCCTCTAAAGAACAGTACGTGGTGATAGATTTTTTTTAAATTTGTTAGATTTTAAGGAATATAGGTGAAAGGTCAATTCCTTTATTCATACTAAATGATTAAAACTGGTATGATAGTTATTTTAAAATCTGATACTTCTTCCATTTATTATATAATTTTTATGACATCAACTGTAGAGTTACAGTATTCATTTATTATTGTCTTTTCTACAGTTACACTGAAGGACTTGTCTGTTAAGTTTATCTTAATGGTTTTGAGACCCTTATCCCAAGTTGGAATAGTTAGTACCACGTTGGATAATAAATATTAACTATAACATATTTTTTAAAATGTTTTTTGATAAGATACTTATTGAGCACATTGGGGATTTTCAGAACAGTTTTGAGGAAAAAAAGAACTGTTGAGTAAAAAGTGATGTAAATATTTCTACCAGCTATCTTACCACATATATAATTATTTGGCTATTTGTAAGGAAATAACACACACATACATATAGATTTCCAGAAGTGAAGCTATAGATAGTTGTCTATAGTCATTAACAACTCTTTTCCTCAAAAATGGCATTTTATAAATGTCTCTGCAAATTCTTTATTAATTTAAATGATGTTATAAATTTGGTGCTTTCCTGTATTTCTTTCTATTTTTGTGTACTTTCTTCAGTTCTCTAGTTGGTCCATTTGAATAACCATAAAACTTAAAGTTAGGAGAAACTGTCAAAATTCTCTCATGGGTTAGCTGTGAATTAGCCTCTGGGAAAGCCCTTCATCTCTAGGTTTCCTTTTTGTTTGTTTGTTTTTAGACTCCAGAGTGAGACACTGATTATGTCAATGACTTCAATTTTTTTTTTTAAGGTCCTGGAAAGTTCTTTCAAATCAAATCTTACAAAGAAACAATATGCAAAAACAGATGAAAGTCAAGCTTCTCTGATCATGATGGGAAGGCCTAGAGGAATCCTGCTTACTTCTATTATCCACATTCCCCCACCCTTGTTTCTATTAAATCCCCACCCAAAGGGACTCTTTGAAATTACCAGAAATCCACTTACCTCAATTTGAAAAACCTACAGATTCAACTATTTTCAATTTCATTTATTGACTTAAAATCCCAAGTATAAAACCTAATTTACATGTAAATGATTCACCTAAAATCAGTCTAATATTTTAGCAAATTTCTAATTATTTAAAGGAATTAAATAAGATGTCATTTCTAATTTGTCCCTGCAAGGTTTCAGGACAAAGTAACATAAAAATACAGCAATGTGATATTTTATATTTCTGTAGTAAGGGGGTCAGAGTTTGAGATACAGTAGCCTAAAGCCTCATAAATTAAAGTAGATCCCATTTTTTTGTAAGACAGCCAAGAGAAAGTATGAGATTCCTAAATCTCAAACTCAAATTGTATTTAGTTCAAGTCAAAACAAGACTAGATACACAAAAGAAATGTTGTCTTATTAAAATTCAGAACTCAGGTTAAGAACCCCAGTTTTATCAAAGCATTTAAACTTTAAATAATTGTTGAAAGGGCACTGCTACTTATTTTGTGTCAATGGCAACTCAGCAATATAGAGGAAAAAAGCACTTAGCCCAAGTAAGGTAAATAAATGCAAAGGTGAAATAAGGTACAGGGATGCTTTGGGCAACTGTGCCATGAGTATTCTGATGCTCAATTTTCATTTCCTTCATTAGACCCAGATGGTGCAGTTTCTCAACATACCTAGTAAAAAGGCAATAACAAGATGTTTACAAACTATCAGGCTTCCAGCGATGAAAATGTGACTGTTAATTGCAAAGTTCTATTTCCAGATGTTCAGATAGCTGAGTGCTTTTCAAACAGCACAAAAAGATTCACAGAATAACTCCAAGAAAGTAAAGTAAGGCAAGAGATTAAAAAAAACAAAAAACACTACTGAAGTTTGAGAAATATGAACCCACCATAAAGGAGTGGATATTCAAAAAATCCTGGTGATGGGAACATTTGGAAGATATGTAGAAGATGCACTAGGAAATAGAACAACCAGTTTAGGCTCACGTTATGAAAGACAAAGCTCATCATATAATTTATTTAACTTGAATAGTAAGAAACATAATATACTTCTTTTACTAGGCCATCAGTTGTGAACACCAAGAATTCAACAAGAAGAAAACTAGTATGTTGGTTGCTTGTTTTAATAACTAAAATGATTCTCAGCAAAAGGAATATGATTCTTATCTTCTTTTTTTTAAGTGCTCCTATAGTTCATCATTCTTTCAAGAAAAAAGTTCTTCCAATGCAGAACATTGCTATATCTTTATTTAAGGACAGCTGCAAATTTCTGTGGATATATATGTCCTATAAAATCAGATTCTAAATTTAAGACACAGGAGTTTGGAAGATCTAGGGGAAGATGGCGGAAGAGTAAGACGTGGAGATCACCTTCCTCCCCACAGATACATCAGAAATACATCTACACGTGGAACAACTCCTACAGAACACATATTGAACGCTGGCAGAAGACCTCAGACCTCCCAAAAGGCAAGAAACTCCCCACGTACCTGGGTAGGGCAAAAGAAAAAAGAAAAAACAAAGACAAAAGGATAGGGACGGGACCTGCACCAGTGGGAGGGAGCTGTGAAGGAGGAAAGGTTTCCACACCCGAGGAAGCCCCTTTGTGGGCGGAGAATGTGGGCGGCGGGCGGGGGAAGCTTCGGAGCTGTGGAGGAAAGCGCAGCAACAGGGGTGCGGAGGGCACAACGGAGAGATTCCCGCACAGAAGATCGGTGCCGACCGGCACTCACCAGCCCGAGAGGCCTGTCTGCTCACCCGCCGAGGCAGGCGGGGACTGGGAGCTGAGGCTCGGGCTTCGGTCAGAGAGCAGGGAGAGGACTGGGGTTGGCTGCGTGAACACAGCCTGAAGGGGTTAGTGCGCCACAGCTAGCAGGGAGGGAGTCCGGGGAAAAGTCTGGACCTGCTGAAGAGGCAAGTGACTTTTTCTTCCCTCTTTGTTTCCTGGTACGCAACGAGAGGGGATTAAGAGCGCTGTTTAAAGGAGCTCCAGAGACGGGAGCGAGCTGCGGCTAACAGCGTGGACCCCAGAGACGGGCATGAGACGCTAAGGCTGCTGCTGCCGCCACCAAAAAGCCTGTGTGCGAGCACAGGTCACTCTCCACACCTCCCCTCCCGGGAGCCTGTGCAGCCCGCCACTGCCAGGGTTCCAGGATCCATGGACAACTTCCCCGGTAGAACGCACGGCGCGCCTCAGGCTGCTGCAACGTCACGCTGGCCTCTAACGAAGCAGGCTCGCCCTGCACTCTGTACCCCTCCCTCCCCCCGGCCTGAGTGAGCCGGAGCCCCGAATCAGCAGCTCTTCTAACATCGTCCTGTCTGAGCAAAGAAAAGACGCCCTCTGGTAACCTACACACAGAGGCGGGGCCAAATCCAAAGCTGAACCTCGGGAGCTGTGCGAACAAAGAAGAGAAAGGGAAATCTCTCCCAGCAGCCTCAGGAGCAGAGGATTAAATCTCCACAATCAACTTGATGTACCCTGCATCTGTGGAATACCTGAATAGACAACGAATCATCCTAAATTGAGCAGGTGGACTTTGAGAGCAAGATATATTATTTTTTCCCCTTTTCCTCTTTTGTCTGAGCCGTGTGGATGAAAGGCTCTTGGTGCCGCAGCCAGGAGTCAGTGCTGTGCCTCTGAGGTGGGAGAGCCAACTTCAGGACACTGGTCCACAAGAGACCTCCCAGCTCCACGTAATATCAAACGGCGAAAATCTCCCAGAGATCTCCATCTCAACACCAACACCCAGGTTCACTCAACGACCAGCAATCTACACTGCTGGACACCCTGTGCCAAACAACTAGCAAGACATGAACACAACCCCACCCATTAGCAGAGAGGCTGCCTAAAATCATAATAAGTCCACAGACACCCCAAGACACACCACCAGACTTGGACCTGCCCACCAGAAAGACAAGGTCCAGCCTCATCCACCAGAACACAGGCACTAGTCCCCTCCACCAGGAAGCCTACACAACCCACTGAACCAAATTTAGCCACTGGGGACAGACACCAAAAACAACGGGAACTACGAACCTGCAGCCTGCAAAAAGGAAAGCCCCAAAACAGTAAGATAAGCAAAATGAGAAGACAGAAAAACACACAGCAGATGAAGGAGCAAGATAAAAGCCCACCAGACCTAACAAATGAAGAGGAAATAGGCAGTCTACCTGAAAAAGAATTCAGAATGATAGTAAGGATGATCCAAAATCTTGGAAATAGAATAGAGAAAATGCAAGAAACATTTAACAAGGACCTAGAAGAACTAAAGATGAAACAAGCAACGATGAACAACACAATAAATGAAATTAAAAATACACTAGAAGGGATCAATAGCAGAATAACTGAGGCAGAAGAACGGATAAGTGACCTGGAAGATAAAATAGTGGAAATAACTACTGCAGAGCAGAATAAAGAAAAAAGAATGAAAGGAACGGAGGACAGTCTCAGAGACCTCTGGGACAACACTAAATGCACCAACATTCGAATTACAGGGGTTCCAGAAGAAGGAGAGAAAAAGAAAGGGACTGAGAAAATATTTGAAGAGATTATAGTTGAAAATTTCCCTAATATGGGAAAGGAAACAGTTAATCAAGTCCAGGAAGCACAGAGAGTCCCATACAGAATAAATCCAAGGAGAAACACGTCAAGACACATATTAATCAAACTGTCAAAAATTAAATACAAAGAAAACATATTAAAAGCAGCAAGGGAAAAATAACACACAAGGGAATCCCCATAAGCTTAACAGCTGACCTTTCAGCAGAAACTCTGCAAGCAAGAAGGGACTAGCAGGACATATTTAAAGTGATGAAGGAGAAAAACCTGCAACCAAGATTACTCTACCCAGCAAGGATCTCATTCAGATTTGATGGAGAAATAAAAACATTTACAGACAGGCAAAAGCTAAGAGAATTCAGCACCATCAAACCAGCTTTACAACAAACGCTAAAGGATCTTCTCTAGGCAAGAAACACAACAGAAGGAAAAGACCTACAATAACAAATCCAAAACAATTAAGAAAATGGGAATAGGAATATACATATCAATAATTACCTTAAATGTAAATGGACTAAATGCTCCCACCAAAAGACACAGACTGGCGGAATGGATACAAAAACAAGACCCATATATATGCTGTCTACAAGAGACCCACTTCAGACCTAGAGACACATACAGACTGAAAGTAAGGGGATGGAAAAAGATAATCCATGCAAATGGAAACCAAAAGAAAGCTGGAGTAGCAATTCTCATATCAAACAAAATAGACTTTAAAATAAAGACTATTAGAAGAGACAAAGAAGGACACTACATAATGATCAAGGGATTGATCCAAGAAGAAGATATAACAATTGTAAATATTTATGCACCCAACATAGGAGCACCTCAATACATAAGGCAAATACTAACAGCCATAAAAGGGGAAATCGACAGTAACACATTCATAGTAGGGGACTTTAACACCCCACTTTCACCAATGGACAGATCATCCAAAATGAAAATAAATAAGGAAACAAAAGCTTCAAATGATACATTAAACAAGATGGACTTAATTGATATTTATAGGACATTCCATCCAAAAACAACAGAATACACATTTTTCTCAAGTGCTCATGGAACATTCTCCAGGATAGATCATATCTTGGGTCACAAATCAAGCCTTGGTAAATTTAAGAAAATTGAAATTGTATCAAGTATCTTTTCCGACCACAATGCTATGACACTAGATATCAATTACAGGAAAAGATCTGTAAAAAATACAAACACATGGAGGCTAAACAATACACTACTTAATAACGAAGTGATCACTGAGAAATCAAAGAGGAAATCAAAAAATACCTAGAAACAAATGACAATGGAGACACGACGACCCAAAACCTATGGGATGCAGCAAAAGCAATTCTAAGAGGGAAGTTTATAGCAATACATTCCTACCTTAAGAAACAGGAAACATCAGAATAAACAACCTAACCTTGCACCTAAAGCAATTAGAGAAAGAAGAACAAAAACACCCCAAAGTTAGCAGAAGGAAAGAAATCATAAAGATCAGATAAGAAATAAATGAAAAAGAAATGAAGGAAATGATAACAAAGATCAATAAAACTAAAAGCTGGTTCTTTGAGAAGATAAACAAAATTGATAAACCATTAGCTAGACTCCTCAAGAAAAAAAAAGGAGAAGACTCAAATCAACAGAATTAGAAATGAAAAAGGAGAAGTAACAACTGACACTGCAGAAATACAAAAGATCATGAGAGATTACTACAAGCAACTCTATGCCAATAAAATGGACAACCTGGAAGAAATAGACAAATTCTTAGAAATGCACAACCTTCTGAGACTGAACCAGGAAGAAATAGAAAATATGAACAGACCAATCACAAACAATGAAATTGAAACTGTGATTAAAAATCTTCCAACAAACAAAAGCCCAGGACCAGATGGCTTCACAGGCGAATTCTACCAAACATTTAGAGAAGAGCTAACACGTATCCTTCTCTTCCAAAATACAGCAGAGGGAGGAACACTCCCAAACTCATTCTAAGAGGCCACCATCACCCTGATACCAAAACCAGCCACAGATATCACAAGAAAGAAAACTACAGGCCAATATCACTGGTGAACATAGATGCAAAAATCCTCAACAAAATACTAGCAAACAGAATCCAAAGGATCATACACCATGATCAAGTGGGGTTTATTCCAGGAATGCAAGGATTCTTCAATATATGCAAATCAATCAATTAGATACACCATATTAACAAACTGAAGGAGAAAAACCATATGGTCATCTCAATAGATGCAGAGAAAGCTTTTGACAAAATTCAACACCCATTTATGATAAAAAACCTCCAGAAAGTAGGCATAGAGGGAAATTTCCTCAACATAATAAAGGCCATATATGACAAACCCACAGCCAACATTGTCCTCAATGGTGAAAAACTGAAAGCATTTCCACTAAGATCAGGAACAAGACAAGGTTTCCCACTCTCACCACTCTTATTCAACCTAGTTTTGGAAGTTTTACCCACAGCAATCAGAGAAGAAAAGGAAATAAAAGGAATCCAAATCAGAAAAGAAGAAGGAAAGCATCACTGCTTGCAGATGACATGATACTATAGACAGAGAATCCTAAAGATGCTACCAGAAAACTACTAGAGCTAATCAATGAATCTGGTAAAGTAGTAGGATACAAAATTAATGCACAGAAATCTCTTGCATTCCTATACACAAATGATGAAAAATCTGAAGGTGAAATCAAGAAAACACTCACATTTACCATTGCAACAAAAAGAATAAAATTTCTAGGAATAAACCTACCTAAGGAGCCAAAAGACTTGTATGCAGAAAATTATAAGACACTGATGAAAGAAATTAAAGATGATACAAATAGATGGAGAGATATACCATGTTCTTGGATTTGGAAGAATCAACATTGTGAAAATGACTATACTACCCAAAGTAATCTACAGATTCAATGCAATCCCTATCAAGCTACCACTGGCATTTTTCACGGAACTAGAACAAAAAATTTCACTATTTGTATGGAAACACAAAAGCCAAAGAAATCTTGAGAACGAAAAACTGAGCTGGAGGAATCAGGCTCCCTGACTTCAGACTATACTACAAAGCTACAGTAATCAAGACAGTATGGTACTGGCACAAAAACAGAAAGATAGATCAATGGAACAGGATAGAAAATCCAGAGATAAACCCATGCACATATGGTCACCTTATCTTTGATAAAGGAGGCAGGAATATACAGTGGAGAAAGGACAGCCTCTTCAATAACTGGTGCTGGGAAAACTGGACAGGGACATGTAAAAGTATGAGATTAGATCACTCCCTAATACCATACAAAAAAATAAGCTCAAAATGGATTAAAGACCTAAATGTAAGGCCAGAAACTATCAAACTCTTAGAGGAAAACATAGGCAGAACACTCTATGACATAAATTACAGCAAGATCCTTTGGACCCACCTCCTAGAGAA
This sequence comes from Mesoplodon mirus, assembly GCF_964341445.2. Taxonomy (NCBI): domain Eukaryota; kingdom Metazoa; phylum Chordata; class Mammalia; order Artiodactyla; family Ziphiidae; genus Mesoplodon; species Mesoplodon mirus. The sequence continues at coordinate 48,518,492 of NC_138985.1, read as the reverse complement.
ATGGAAATAAAAACAAAAATAAACAAATGGGACCTAATGAAACTTCAAAGCTTTTACACAGCAAAGGAAACCATAAACAAGACCAAAAGACAACCCTCAGAATGGGAGAAAATATTTGCAAATGAAGCAACTGACAAAGGATTAATCTCCCAAATTTATAAGCAGCTCTTGCAGCTCAATAACAAAAAAACAAACAACCCAATCCAAAAATGGGCAGAAGACTTAAATAGGCATTTCTCCAAAGAAGATATACAGACTGCCAACAAACACATGAAAGAATGCTCAACATCATTAATCATTAGAGAAATGCAAATCAAAACTACAATGAGACATCATCTCACACCAGTCAGAATGGCCATCATCAAGAAATCTAGAAACAATAAATGCTGGAGAGGGTGTGGAGAAAAGGGAACACTCTTGCACTGCTGGTGGGAATGTGAATTGGTACAGCCACTATGGAGAACAGTAGGGAGGTTCCTTAAAAAACTAAAAATAGAACTACCATATGACCCAGCAATCCCACTACTAGGCATATACCCTGAGAAAACCATAATTCAAAAAGAGACATGTACCAAAATGTTCATTGCATCTCTATTCACAATAGCCCAGAGATGGAAACAACCTAAGTGTCCATCATCGGATGAATGGATAAAGAAGATGTGGCACATACATACAATGGAATATTACTCATCCATAAAAAGAAACGAAACTGAGCTATTTGTAATGAGGTGGATAGACCTAGAGTCTGTCATACAGAGTGAAGTAACTCAGAAAGAGAAAGACAAATACCGTATGCTAACACATATATATGGAATTTAAGAAAAAAAAAATGTCATGAAGAACCTAGGGGTAAAACAGGAATAAAGACACAGACCTACTTGAGAATGGACTTGAGGATATGGGGAGGGGGAAGGGTAAGCTGTGACAAAGCGAAAGAGAGGCATGGACATATATACAGTACCAAACGTAAGGTAGATAGATAGTGGGAAGCAGCTGCATAGCACAGGGAGATCAGCTCGGTGCTTTGTGACCGCCTGGAGGGGTGGGATAGGGAGGGTGGGAGGGAGGGAGACGCAAGAGGGAAGGGATGGGGGAACAGATGTATATGTATGACTGATTCACTTTGTTATAAAGCAGAAACTAATAAAAATAAATAAATAAATAAAAATAAATTCTTTCCAGTCTCCCTTCTCCTCTTTGACTCTAACGCAGGCCCAGAGCCTGGAGATTTGAATCAATGATCGCTGGGACTAACCAGACACTTGCAACTGCTCCTCTCATTGCTCTAGGGGAAAAAATTAGCTAATAAAAATTGTTAACTGCCAAAAAAAAAAAAAATTTTTTTTTTCAGCAAAGACCATTGAAAAGCTTAATTTCTTCTGGAGTAGATTTGTGAACATGTTAAGAAGTCAAATAAGGGTGGTTTTTGGAGCAGTGTAACAGAATAATTTTCATAAACTGATCTCTAAACAGTGCTGATCATATATCAATATTAGTGAAACATTTTAAAGTATGTACACCCTGTATACGTGTATTAATTTTGCTAATAAAGAATAAACCTGTACTTTTATTCTAGCATTCAAACTACATTATAAAATATATGTAAAATATATAAAATTTATATCTATATTTTAAAGGATTAAGTGGCTTTTGTTTTGGATGTAATACATCGTGGTAGGTATAACAACTAAACTTCAAAAGGATATCATAAAGAAAACTAATTTTGAGAACATCAGAGTACTCTGGATTAGCAAAGACTAAGTGAAATAAAATTCCAGAAATGTAAGAACTCTCTGGGAGAGCTCCAGACCTCTAGCTGTTTCTTTTCCTGGGAGTATTTGCCAAATATTGGTATGAGCTGAGGTTAGCTTGGCGTAGGGAGAGGGTCCCTACTTGGGGGAAAGGGAAACCAGCAGAGCTTTAAACAACTGTACATTTTTAAATTATGGATTGATATTTGAGGAATCTCAAATGCATGACTGGCTTTCATCCTGGGATATTTGCTGACTTCTATGGTGGTGTGGGAACCTGGGGACTGAGAAACATTTAAAAGGCAGAGTGAAATATTCTGTAGCTTTGTGGTGCTTAAGAGAAAGTTCTCCTAGAGGGACTGCTTCAAATTCACAGTCATCTCTGTCTCTAGATATATGTCATATTTTGAACCTCCACAGGGTAGAAGTTTAAAAAGCTTTTCTCAAAACCTAATGATGGTGGAAATTAATCCCTCCTAGTGTTTCAGGACCAAGAAAGCAGAGATCTGCCAGGCTCTCAATCAAACACCCAGATGAAGGTCTGACTGAAGGTCAAACTCATCCAGACCCAGCCTTTCTTTTTCTTTCAACACTAAACAATTTACTCCACTCATTTCTTGCTTGCATGGTTTCTGAAGAGATGTATGATGTAATTCTTAACCTCTGCCTGCATAGGTTAAGATTTGCTATTTGTGTTTGGTTTCTGCAGCTTGAACATGATGTCCCTAGGTGTAGATTTCTTGGTGTTTATCTTGTTTGATATTCTTTAAGCTTCTTATATCTGTGGTTTGGTGTCTGTGATTAAGTTTGAAAATTTTTTAGCCCACATTACTTCACATATTTTTTCTGATTTTTTCCTCTCTTTTCCTTCTGTTATTCTCATTATGTGTGTATTACACCTCTGTAATTGTCCCAGTTTTTGGATCTTCTATTTGTTGTTGTTGTTGTTGTTGTTCTTTTTGCCTCTTTGCTTTTCAGTTAGACAAGTTTTACTGACATATCTTCGAGCTCACTGATTCACTCCTCTGCTGTGTTCAGAAGGAGGCCATCAAATGCATTCTTCATTTCTGTTACAGTGATTTTGATTTCTAGCATTCCATTTTGATTCCTCCTTACTGTGTCTATTTCTCTGCTTATATTACCCATCTGTTTTTGAATATTGTCAATTATCTTTTCCATTAGAGCATTTAACGTATTAATCCTGTTTTAAATTCCCAGCCTGATAATTCCAAAATCTCTGCCATGTCTGCATCTGGTTCTAATGTTTGCTGTGTCCCTTTAGACTGTGTTTTCTCTAGCTTTAAGCATGCCTTGCAATTTTTTTGTTTAAAGCCAGACAAGATGTATCAGGTAACAGGAACTGAGATAAACAGGTCTTTACTATGAGGTTTTAAGTTTATCTTTTAGTGTTCTTGTTATTACCTTTGGGCTTCCATAGAAACTCCATCTTAAAGTCGGTGTCTTTCACCTCTCTTAGTTGTAATCTACTGTTATTTTCTTAGGGTCTCTTGATGTGCTAGTAGGCATTGGGGAGATGAAGTATTCTATAATATTTTGCTTAAATCTCGGGCTTTTTAAAGAGGCCTTAATTTCTGGTATATGATTTTCAGAAGAGTTTCTTAGTCTATTTTTTTCCTTCCCTTATGTAGACAGGAAGGCTAGCATGGCTGGAGTTGTCTAATAGTTCTCACTCTAGGCTAGATAAGGCTTTGCCAAGGTAGTTTGCCTTGAGGATCCACCTTCGATATGGAGACCTGAAGGCTCTAGTCATATTTTGAAATGGTTACTTTCCTCCTTTTGCCATTCTGGAGCACAAGGGGACTTTTCTCTGATCTTTACCATGAGAATCTGGTGAGGATCCTGAAGGTAAAACTCATAAAAATGTGGGCAATCCCCCTAAGACTGTGCCCTTTTAAAATACATTAACTTTTTCATATTTAATAATGATTATACAGTGAAATTGTCCATTATAGAACTGAAACCAACATGTTTAGAATGAAATATAAAAATCCTCTCTTGGTCCCCACCAATTGCCATCTTCTCCTCAAAATTAACCATGTATCAGAGTTTGATGTGCCTTAGATTTCAAAGAAGGCAATCATGTGTTTTGCAAACAGTTTTATCTCTTACTTTCTAACATTTATACCCCTTGTATTACACACATCTTACATGAGGCTTTAGATCCTCTTTCACTCACCTATCTCTAGTCTTGCCAAGGTTCCCACTGTTCACCCCAGCCACAGACTTCAGTGCTTCCTTCTTAATAATGAAGGTATGAAACCCTATTGATTCTCAAGTATTTAAAAGCAAAAAGTTTGGGTGTGTTAGCTCCCTATGGGAGACCAAAGGGTCATAGAAGTCATTGGCTAAACCTTTAGCTTAATTTTCCTCCCAGACGAGAGTTTTTAAAGATAGTTCTACGAGACAGAGCACTAATTGTGCTTGACACCAAGTGATTGCCAGCTCAGGAATGCAACCTTGCATTGGTTGTTTTTTCTTTCCTAACTCACTTCTGCTTCCCTATGATTGTACTCCTTAAAAAAGTAGCAGCACAAGAACTTTTGCCTTAAGGTCTGCTTCTTAACCTAGGGTAAAACACCATTTTTTTCCTTTTCTTACTCTATTACATTGGCCAGGACCTCCAAAAACATGTTAAAGAAAGATGATGATTATATAGATTTCATGTATGTGAATTTTTCTTTTTTCATTTTCATTTGACTTCCTGCTTGTGATGAGAAGCCTGATGTTGATCTATTTTCCTTTTTCTTTTTTGACGGAATCATACATTATTTTAAAAAGATTTTAGAACTCTTTTTTACACATGATTGGTTTGGTCTAGGACCTGGGAGCTTCTTAAGTGACCTTAGATCTTTGTATCACCTCCTACAGAGGGTTACCAGTGCCTTCCCAGGACCTGTTGTGCGGCTACAATAAATAGTTAAGATCTCTGTTCCCTTCCATGAAATGGGATGGTTATAGTAATTAAGTGGTTTGAATAAGGAACTACATCAGAGGTGCTTTATCCTTACCTGGAACTGATCGAGATGAGATTCTGGATTCTGGAGCTTATATACTTTTTTGGGATGAGAATTTGGGGGATCTTGGGAGGGGATGAGAATATTTTGCCTGTGGAAGTGTTGTGAATTTTGGATGTCAGAGGGTGAACTGTAATAAATAGCCTCTAAGATAGTCTATGCTTTTTATTCTGAACTTCCGTGTAGTATGTATCTATATATGTTTTTTTCCTTATATTTCAATTTTGTCTTTGATATTTCCTTTCCATTTTAAGACTTGAGTCTTTTCTTCATCTTGGGAAAAAAATTTTTAACTGTTCTCTCTCTCATTTTCTTTCCTTCTTTTCTAATTTCTTCCTTTGCATTCTTTTCCTTCTAACCCTCTGGGGATGAGATGCTGTATTTTCTGAGAACATTTTGTCTATCGACTTGATAACCTACATTTTTTTTGGTTTCACTCTGTAGTCCAGAAATTTGATTTTATCTTGTATAGTACTATTTATTCTTCATCTACTTATGATTTTACTCTAGTAAATTTTTATTTTGGCAATGACATTTTAAGTGTTTCTGATTCATACATTGAATCTTTCCTATAATCCCATTTTCTCTTTTTTATTTTTCTAGGTAGAGTAACTTCCAAACACTCTGAAAATATTATAATTCTTCTTTTACTTCTTGTATTATATTCCTTTCTGTGGGCTTAACTGTTCTATTCATTCACTTTGGTTTTTCTCTTTTCTGTTGTCAATTTTCCATGACAGAAAAAATTTTTTTATTTTTTATTTTTGCAGTACGTGGGCCTCTCACTGCCGTGGCCTCTCCCACCACGGAGCACAGGCTCCGGACACACAGGCCCAGTGGCCATGGCTCACGGGACCAGCCACTCCACGGCACATGGGATCCTCCCAGACCGGGGCACGAACCCGTGTGCCCTGCATCAGCAGGTGGACTCCCAACCACTGCGCCACCAGGGAAGCCCCCAGATAAATCTTAATCATCTACTTTTGCTTAAGAAATAAATGGAATATATTGACTTTCATAAATGAAATGTCTAGAAATGAGCAAGATCTCTCTCTTCCATTTCTAATCTCCATTTCTTATAGGTTCTTTTTTATTTTCAGGCAACAGTCTCCCAGTAGAGAGATGGCTACAACAACTCCAGGTTAATAATACCACCTTCAGTCCCAAAACACTAGCTTTACTTTTGAAAACTTCAGCAAATGCCCCAGAAAATAATTTGTTTAGCCTGATTTAGATCATATATCTTAAGTCCATTTCTGAAGAATTACCAAGGAAATACATGTTAGTTATAACACATTTCAACCTTAAACATAACATTCTTTTTAAAAGTAGACCTCTTGCTCTTATTTCAAACTATAATATATATATATATTTTTTTTTTTTCAAAGCTTTGGGTTACATGAAGTCAATTACTATTTCCAATGACATTTGAAAGACAAATTCTTCAGTTTAAAATTGCTCTTTCCCATGTAACTAAAGGCTTCAAAATTCTGCCTTCTGATACACAATATTATGAAATCATAAGGAAGATTTTCATTCTATTAGAATAAATACCAATAGATTGGACAGCTGTCTTGGTATAACGTAAGTGAAAGGGTGAGGCCCTGTGAAAATGTAAAATGTTACTTTTTCTTTTTTACATCTTCTAAATTTGGGAGTTCATTTCTGAACATATATGGAACATTAGCACAAATATAGAATGTAAACTCTAAGAAGCAATTATTTTTACTGTGATTGTTTCATAAGCTCAAATTTATTATAGTGTTTAGTTTGAGTCCTGTAAAATTTAAAAGACTGCATATAAGCTCAAATGTATTATAGTGTTTTGTTTGAGTCTTGTAAATTTTAAAAGATTGCATATAACTTATGTCCTCAAGGAAAGGTTATTCTGCACAATCTCTTCCATGTACTACCAAATGTATAAATTATCCAAATACCAATACTAATAGATTAAATTGTATTGACATGAAGAGGAGGACTTGCCTGTTGGAAAGAGGAATATTTTAAGTACAAAGAGATCACTACCAACCAGTAAGAAGTAGAATAAAGAACCGCAAAGATCAGCAGGAACCTGGGACAACTGCATTGAAGACATGTAATCTAGAGATAAAAAAGCCTATTTCAGAAAAGGATCAAAGCCCTAAGAACAGAGAGAAAAACCGCAAAAGGAAAATTTGGGGAGGTGATCATGGAAATAAGCTCTCTCCTGGGTTTTGGCACCAAATGCTCAGAAATTAAAGTTTTACAAAAAAGTGGAAAAAAAAAAAAAAGAAAGAAAGAAGCTCTCTCCTATTGGAATGAACTTGCTGAAATTTTGTTGCCTCATTCCAAAAATACTTCGAATACATCATAGAAGGGTTTCTTCAGAGACTCAATATATCTAACAGCTAAAAGTTCTTTAGTTGAAAGAGAGAGAAGAAAGGATTTTGTTATGTAATGTGCCATGCTTGATTTGAAAAACTTTACAGGTCTTGAAATATCTACTGTATATATATATATATAGGCTAAGAAAGGGGGATACCTTCAAGATGGCGGAGGAGTAAGACATGGAGATCACCTTCCTCCCCACAAATACATCAGAAATACATCTACATGGGGAACAACTCCTACAGAACACCTACTGAACGCTGACAGAAAACCTCAGACTTCCCAAAAGGCAAGAAACTCCCCACGTCCCTGGGTAGGGCAAAAGAAAAAAGAAAAAACAGAGACAAAAGAATGGGGATGGGACCTGCACCAGTGGGAGGGAGCTGTGAAGGAGGAAAGGTTTCCACGCACTAGGAAGCCCCTTCACAGGAGGATACTGCAGGTGGCGGAGGGGGGAAGCTTCGGGGCCGCGGAGGACAGCACAGCAACGTGTGCGGAGGGCAAAGCGGAGAGATTCCCGCACAGAGGATCGGTGCCGACTAGCACTCACCAGCCCGAGAGGATTGTCTGTTCACCCACCGAGGCAGGCAGGGGCTGGGAGCTGAGGCTCGGGCTTCAGAGGTCGGATCCTATGGAGAGGACTGGGGTTGGCTGCGTGAACACAGCCTGAAGGTGGCTAGTGCGCCATAGCTAGTGGAGAGGGAGTCCAGGGAAAAGTCTGGACCTGCCTAAGAGGCAAGAGACTATTGTTTTGGGGTGCGCAAGGAGAGGGGATTAAGAGCACCGCTTTAGGCAGAAGACCTAAACAGACATTTCTCCAAAGAAGATATACAGATTGCCAACAAACACATGAAAGGATGCTCAACATCACTAATAATTAGAGAAATGCAAATCAAAACTACAATGAGGTATCACCTCATACCCGTCAGAATGGCCATCATCAAAAAATCTACAAACCATAATTGCTGGAGAGGGTGTGGAGAAAAGGGAACACTCTTGCACTGCTGGTGGGAATGTAAATTGATACAGCCACTATGGAGAACACTATGGAGGTTCCTTAAAAAACTAAAAATAGAACTACCATAAGACCCAGCAATCCCACTACTGGGCATATACCCTGAGAAAACCATAATTCAAAAAGAGTCATGTACCACAATGTTCACTGCAGCTCTATTTACAATAGCCAGGACATGGAAGCAGTGTAAGTATCCATCAACAGATGAATGGATAAAGAAGATGTGGCACATATATACAATGGAATATTACTCAGCCATAAAAAGAAACGAAATTGAGTTATTTGTAGTAAGGTGGATGGACCTAGAGTCTGTCTTACAGAGTGAAGTCGGAAAGAGAAAAACAAATACTGTATGCTCACACATGTATATGGAATTTAAAAGAAAAAAATGGTTTTGTAGAACTTAGGGGAAGGACAGGAATAAAGATGCAGATGTAGAGAATGGACTTGAGGACACGGGGAGGGGGAAGGGTAAGCTGGGATGAAGTGAGAGAGTGGCATGGACTTATATACACTACCAAATGTAAAATAGATAGCTAGTGGGAAGCAGCCGCATAGCACAGGGAGATCAGCTCAGTGCTTTGTGACCACCTAGAGGGGTGGGATAGGGAGGGTGGGAGGGAGACCCAAGAGGGAGGAGCTATGGTCATATATGTATATGTATATGTATATGTATAGCTGATTCACTGTGTTATGAAGAGAAAGTAATACACCATTGTAAAGCAAATTTACTCCAAAAAAGATGTTAAAAAAAAAAAAAGGTACACAGGGACACACTTTATGTAATCAAACTTAATGCTAATTCAGTTTCGACTTGTGAAATGCGGAAAACACTGCACTCTGAGGTACAGGCTAGAAGATGGACGTAATAAGAGTAGAAGATATCTTGACATGATACATTTAACACACTGCTTTAGATTACTGAGTCATTGTGTACATCTGTGTTATATAGCAATATTTACTTTTGCTAATTGTGGGAGTGACTTACAGCCCAAGGCTGATGGATAGAAATGAACTTCAGCTAGTGAGTGAGATGACCACTGAGCACCCACAGTCATTGTAGATTTGAGCTCTTGTCTAACATTTATAGTTTATAAAATCCTAACGAAGTGCTATAAAACTGTTTTATTGTGAAAAATGACTCTGGAAAGAAATCCAGATGCTAGTGGTAGATATTCATTAAAAGTATTAATGTTTTTATCCATAAATTAACATTTTGGATAAATTCAAAGTGGATTGTCACCTTCTATGTTGGCTTGGAAATCTGGTTTCCAAGCGCACCATAAGTTCTACATGAAAACAAGAATAAGTGATTTGTGAATCTAATTCGACAAATGTTCTAAATAGTCAAAAATTTGTTCTTATTGTGAAAGATAAAACTTTAGTAAAATCTGAAAAAGCAATTAACTCCTAGTAAGAAACATGTAACTTCAGAAGGAAACGTGCTTTTGGAGACACGTATTTTAATAGCTGTATAAACAAACAGTAGTCCCATATAACACATGCATGAAAAGTCCGAAGATATCATTGGCATTTTTCAGTTATATGCTACTGCATTTGAATGAATATATGCTTAGAGCTGTGTTCTCAAATTTGAGAAAGTCTCAGAAAGCACTTTACCAGAATATGAAAGCTCTACTGTATTTCACTCATAATTATCAGGGAGAATTCATGGTGGAGTGGAAATAAAACATGATCCACAAAACCTGGATTCTAGCCTTGATATTGGTACCAGATAGATGTGCCATTTTGTTCAGGGCACTTGTTCTTTCCTGGGTGTGGATCCTTTCTCTTTTAACTGTAGGGGTGAAGGGTGGAGTAGTCAACTCAAGTGGGTCCCTTCTAACTCTAGGCTGTCATGCTTCCTCTGATGTTCTTTGTCTAAAAACTAAATACCAAGGTCCCAAAGTATCTGCAGGTGATTCTAAGTCGTTTCAGCTGCTCCTTACTTTACATGCTGGCAGCACTACAACTAAAAAAAGCCTTTCTGTCACTAGATGAGTAAGCAATTGCGATCCATCTACTCTGCGAGCAGCCTGGCTCCTTTTCCCTGCCACACGCCCTCAGAGTGAGTGGGATGTGCCTGCCAAGCCAAACATGATGAAACTGTGGATTTGAACATTAGCCTAAAACACAGAAAAAGTTAAATGCTATGACAACTGTCTATGATTCCATCTACGCTTTAACTATGTATTCAGTGATAGTATTCTGTCCTTTAAATCCATTTTTATATTCAAATATTTCTATAGTGTTCCCCCTGCCACCTCAGCATTTTATCCTGGAGAATAATGTTTGTGGCATTTTATCTGTGAAGAAATATAAGGAAGGGGAAATAATGGGTTTCATCATACAAATCACGGATGCTCTGTACTCATCTGTGACTCTTGTGACAAAGAATTAAAGAGGAGCAAGGCATCTAGAGCTGGTGCGAACCCCATGCCTTCACCTAAAATTGCAAGAGGTGCTAAGGTCAAGTTCCATTACACATTCAATCCTAAAGGGCAGAGATTTTAACCATGTTCCTTGATAGCTAAGATGTTTAATCACTGAAATAGGCTGGGGTTTGTAGTCAGGCTTCAGGTTCTGTTCACATGGGACCCCCCTCTGAACCTTGCTTGCCTCCCCTGAGCAGACTCCTCTGCTCTCCACTCCCAGTCCACATGGTGAACATGCACCTTAGCACCCATCACTTCTTTTTTTTTTCTTTTTTTTGCGGTACACGGGCCTCTCACTGCTGTGGCCTCTCCCATCACAGAGCACAGGCTCCGGACGCGCAGGCTCAGCGGCCATGGCCCACGGGCCCAGCCGCTCCGCGGCATGTGGGATCTTCCCGGACCAGGGCACGAACCCGTGTCCCCTGCATCGGCAGGCGGACTCTCAACCACTGAGCCACCAGGGAAGCCCCGACCCACCACTTCTTGATGCAATCTATCTCCTTAGATGTTTGCAAATATGATGGAGCAGTCCTAGAGCAAAGACTTGTCCATTTTTTCTACTTTAGCTACTAAGAGCCACCTGTCACCTAGTAGGCTGTTACTAAATGCTTGTTGGATTGACCTATGAGTAATGTTCCCCAGATACTAGTTACATCCTCTGGAATTTCTTTGCTACAAGTTCTGCAACAGACGATAGCAGAACTTTGCCCAAGAAATTAATTGCCCAAATTTAAGAGGAAGTGAGGTTGCTTTTTTGAAAATGATAGAGAAAAATTTTATTCTAGCTAATACCTATTGTAGCTAATAGTCAGGTAGAGTTTAATTCATGCCAAGCTATGTCCTAAATCCTTTACATATATTGACTAATTGAGTCCTTACTCAACCATATGTGAAAGATGTCATTATTATTCCCATTTACAGATGAAGAAACTGAGGCACAGAGAGGCTAAGTAACTTCAGCCAAGTCATACAGACATTGGCAGAGCTGGGAATCAAAGCCACACACGCAGACCTTTTTACAATGTTCCTGTTCTTAAACATTTATGCTATGGTTCTCTGGAGCTATATTCCATTGTCAGTCAGGTGGAACCGTAATTCTTTTATATAAGTTATTTATTTATTTTTGGCTGCTTTGGGTCTTCGTTGCTGCACACGGGCTTTCTCTCGCTGCAGCAAACAGGTGCTACTCTTCGTTGCGGTGCGCAGGCTTCTCATTGCAGTGGCTTCTCTTGTTGCGGAACACGGGCTCTAGGCACACAGACTTCAGTAGTTGTGGCTCGCAGGCTCGGTAGTTGTGGTGCACGGGCTTAGTTGCTCCATGGCACGTGGGATCTTCCCTGGTCAAGGACTGAACCCATGTCCCCTGCATTGGCAGGCAGATTCTTAATCACTGAGCTACCAGGGAAGTCCCAGAACCGTAATTTTTGAATTAATAAAGCTGATTTAGTTCATTAGAATTGGAATACATCATTCAGAAGAATTCTTAATCAGCTATACTGGTTAAAAATATTCCCTTTGGTGTTGTCTTTATTATTTAAAAAGAAATAACTCTATAGGATAAATGTAAAGGATTGCCCCATTTAGAAAGAGGATTGATTTTGCAAAAAATCTTTTGCCATCGACTTTGGTTTGCAAATCTGAGAAAGTGTAATTACTTAGCTCTCCCACATAGTTCTAATGCAGCTAAGTTTGTTAAACCAATGAGCCAACTCAAGAAAGCTTTACATATTCTCATATGGCTGGCCACTTGTGATTTTTTACTTTTTGCATTGCCTTACTGACCTTCCAAAACCATATTGGCTGCCTGATGATCCTTGTCAAAATGAGAATAGAAGTATGATAATGTAGACTTCTGTGGTCCAAACATTGAAAATAATCTAGACAGTCTTAAAAAGCTAGTATCTGGGACTCCCTGCAACCCACACAAGCAGATTGCTGCCTTGCATTTCAGCAGTGGAATAAATATATTATGAATCTAAGGCTGCCTTAAGAAATAGAAAAGAAGGGGGGAAAAAGGTTAAAAAGTAGACACATACTTAGCATCAAGCCCTGCATTGTAAAAACAAATTTTGAACCTGCTGGGTCCATAAGCCATTATAGTACTGAGAAAATAATAAATATGCATTTGTAGGGGGAAAAAAAGTAGTGTTAATAAAGCTGTCAGACTTGAGAGAGGCATTTCCTAAATTGTCAAAGCATTTCCTGCTGCTTCAAATTCAGCTTCTCCTTGGTAAACTGATTACTGCAAAAGAGTATCTGAGGATCTGACAGGATCTATAGCAGTTTTAAGTTAAATTCCTTTTCCCACGTAAGTTACATTTTCATTAATTTCTGTGGGTTTTGTTTTGGTTTTTTGCCTTTGAAAAAATAGTTACTTAAGGTATATTTACTATATGTATAATAATTTATTAGGAAATGGAAATTTGAATTACTAATCCAGAAAGTTTCATACAAAATTCCCATAGATGTTGTATTTCATGCAGAAACTGTGCTGCATAACGATCATGTGTGATGGATTATTTTACTTTACAAATTATTTCTCCACTATTGATGAGTATTTGGAGTTTACTCTAAAAAAATTGAACTAGTACCTGTACTGAAAATGGCATTTGCAGAGGGTGATGTATTTTTAAACTGCTATACTTAAATATATTATCTGATAATAGTGTTATTTAAATGACTATATCTGATACAATCTTTTAAAAATAGATTAGGCATACATTGATGAAATTAAGATATATTTGAATATAGTAGAATGATTTTCAGAAAACCTGAAAATCCAGTAGAGTCTCATTCCAGAAAATTTTGGGCAACTACAGAAGTAGGAACTATGTGTGTCCCATGTCACACAAATCAATTAACACTTTTCAACCTTCTTGCTTATTTACCTGTTGGCATTTTTTTACCTTATGGATTTATCTCTCCCTCTTGTTGTATGACTCTTATAATACAGGTCCCTACTTATTTTTCTCTTATTTCTCTGACTGTTTCTTCTGAGTCTTCTTTGCTTTCCCCTTCTACTCAACCTGTGAATGTTGATGTTCTTCTATATCCACAGCACAGACATCTCTCCTGAACTTTTTTGCAGATATTTAATGAAACATCTCCATCTCCATTTGAATAATTAATTTGTCCTTTTCCTCTTTCAAAAACAAAAACAGACCATGATACCTATGCTCCTGGGGCAACGTTTCCTATATTTGATGATTACACCAATAGCCATTCCATTGTTTAAACCAGAAATGAGGGAGTCATCCTTTTTTATTTCTTTTATCTCTTCTACTCAATCACCAATAACTCTGTATTTTACCCTTCCAATATTCTCGCATTTGTCTTATTTCTTTTCTCTGCATTCTCCCCTCATGCCAGGAGCAGCTTCCTTAAAGAAGAATCCAGAATAATACTAAGACTATCGCTTAAAATACTTACAGTCCTATAATTGCATCATACTTTCTATCTCTGCTCATCCCGGTCATGACCAGATGTGGGAGCTTTCCAGGTATTACCATTCTACTTTCCTCTCCATGCTTGGTATCCATTCATCCGACCCAAGCACCCACACAGTCTTCTTCACAAAAACCCCACAACTACCAGTTCACCCACTGTGATTACAAAGCTCCCTAGTACCTTTAACCTCCTGTTGGAATTTTCTTCTCTTCTCCTTGCCTCATGTAAACTCCAGATACCTACTGGAGTAACTTCTTCCTATTCTTAACTTGAGGTTGTTTCCTTTCTCCTCTTTCCAATATTCCTTGCAATCCATTACTTCAACTTCCTTTTTTTCAGATTTATTCCTCTGGATAAATTACTTCATCCTTCTTATTCACACTGTCATCTAACAGTCTTCCTTTCACCCAGCTCATTCATTGAACGCTAGAACTTAGCTAATAATTTTCCTCCCTACCGATGTCACTTTTCTTCCCAACTTCAATATGTACAAATCCTCTCCCCTGGTCTTTCAGTTTTCTGCCGTTTTCTTTTCCAATGACCTTTTCATCCATTTTAGTGTTGCTCTTATGATAATATGAATAAACCTTGTTATCACTAGAAACTTTTAAAGTAGACTTAAAGTAATCCACTGTAAGATCAACAACTTCATTTTTACAGCTTTTCTATCAAATATTTCTATGGCTACAAATATCTGACCTCATTGAGACCTCTGATATGTTAACTCCATCACTTTTTCAGTATCCATCTGCTTCCTAGATCAGCCTGGTTTCTATGGTCCATAAATAACATCTCGCTTTTGCAAATATTCTCAATTGGTTGTGCGGCTTTCCCTCTATTTCTCTCAACTAGTAGGTCTGGATGAGCCCTAACAGCTCTCTTTTCTGTATGTGAAGTGAACTGCAGAATAGCTATTGAGGAAATCACCCACCTGAGCCAAGGAGATTTTGCTGCACACTTTTGACATTCACATTTACAAATTTAACATGGTTAATTTAAGATTTTTTGATTTGCACTCAGTGTGGCTCAATAATCATATTACATTTCAAACAGACTTATTGCCCCACTACCTGAAATTATTTTATACTGCTATCTTGGGGCAAAAATTGGTTAACTCCTCTCCAAATCATTTTGTTTTTCTCCTGGACTCACAAGCTCCCCTTGCCTCCTTTGCAGCTGGAAGTAGTCATGTTCCTGAGTTCTGGGCAATGGAATGTAGGCAGAAGATATATCCATCACTTTGGGACCTGGCCCACAAATATCTTCTACATACAATCCTTCTCTTTCTGCGAACTGAATGGAAGAGCACAGTGAGGACCTAGAAGATGGTGAAGTCACAAGTTGGAAAGAACCTGGGTCATGAGTGACTACGAAAAAGATAACTTGTCTATCAGAAATATTCACATTGGTTTTCACAATAAATAGGTGGGTTTTTTGGTTATTTTCAGCTGCTGAGAAGTTGGGATTTGTTTTGTTATAATAACTAGTATTTATATTCTAATAGAATATTATTTCCTCCTAGTGTATGGTCAGGTAATATACAATTCATTAAGAAAATGAAACCACCAGAAGCAAATTCTCTCCATTTTCCATCCCTAAACAACCTGCTTACATTAGTACCCATTTTTTCCTTCTTCTCTTTTGTTACACTGGAATGATTAGCCCTCCTTGTTTCCAAGGACAGTCACTCTGCTAACGTTCCGTGTTCTATCCTTTATAACCTCTTTAAGGAACTATGACCCCTCGCTTAATTATCTCCATCTCACCCACAGCATCAATTTCTAGCTACATAGGATCTTTCACATCAGCATAGAAACATGCTCTAATCCTCTAATAAAAACCCTGCCTTAAGCCCACATTTCCTTTCAATTATAGCATTTTCTCTGACTTAACCAAACCTTTTCAAATACTTTCTTACATTTACCCATTTTACCACTTTCCTTACATGCATGTTTTATAATTTTTTGACAGTAAAGTGGGGTGAAGGGATTCAGAACACAGCAGGAAAAAAAACACAAAGAAGAAAATAATCATTCACATGTCTACCACCCTTAACGCTGATAACATTATGAAATTTATTATTTTACTTTTTAAAATAACTTTGTTTTTCAAACTGATAAATACAAGTTATAAAGTTTAAGTTTTGCAGAGAAATTATAAAGATGAAAGATTTGGAAAAAATCTCCAAATACATCTCCAAATACACCTGAAAATATCTTCATTTATACAAGTAAATGCATATATCATTCAATACATGTAAAAATGAATGATTGATATTTTTTATAGAAATGGAATCATATTGTACATATTATTTTAAATAAGATACTTCATTTGAATTTTGCTATTAATATTTTATATTCTGCAAACCTATGACTTACTTCTTTTATAAAAATAATTATTCTCAATGTTGTTTACAATTGAATTTCTGTGGGGTTTTTTATTTTTGGTTTAATGTTTACCACTAATTATTTTATGCTTTTGTCTTCATTTTAATCCTTCTCTTAATTTTCTGAATTTCTTTGTCAAACATCGTTTCCCTCCAAGAAGGGTGTTTAGGTTGTGTATTCCCTGATATTTTTCACAGCTGAGAATATATCCTTGTTGCCTTTATACCTGACTGATACTTTGGGCATAATATTGTTGGGTCACCCTTTTCTAAGACTGTTGTGGAAACTACTTCATTGTCTTCTGGCTTTGCAGTTTGCTAGGAGAATTTTTATGTGAGCCTGATTTTCTCCTGTTGTAGGTGAGTTGATTTTTAAGTCTAGATTTTCTAAAAAGACTTCTTTAAAATACCACTTAAATAGCTGACTTAGAATATACTTTGGTCTTGAGATTTCTATATCAAATCCTCGAAGAGCATTCTCTTTCAATTTTCAGATTTAATTATTTCTTTATCTGAGGGAACTCCTCTTGTATTAAATTTAAAAATAATCTTCTGTTCTAATGTTGAGTTTTTCAACATTAAGAGAAAAGTTATACTTAATGTCAGCTTATCTTGCTCTGTCATCTGTGTCCAATTGTTTCATTCTGTTTCTTTAATCTTTTTTAAAAATCTGTGATTATTTCAAACACTTGCTCTATGTCAGCAATTTTATTTTTAGTTTTGTCATTTTTGTTTCTAATTAATTTATTAATTCTATTATGATGCTTTAATCCTCATTCCCCCTTACATTTGCAATTCTTTTCAAATTATTTTTTATCTTATCATTTCCTCTTGGAGTTTTTTTTTTTATAGGAACCACATTTCTTAATTTGTTCTACAATGTGAAGCAGTTGGGAAGAATTTCGTTTTGTCCTTCAAGTAATGCTTTCCTATTGGATGAGCTCTTTTTCTTTCTTCCCATGCTTTCTTTCTTAAGTTATTTGCCATAGTGTATTTGCTTACATGCCATGGCAGTTAATTTTTTCTTTCTTATTCCTGGTTGTGCCTATCTAGACACTACATTTGCTTGCCTAATTGTGAAAGTAACTTAGCTATTTTCCTGAAGGATCGGGGCGAGGACTGTTTTATTTTCTCCCTGAGATACGGTGTGAAGGCTGAATAATTGTCTCTATCCAATTTCTGTGGGACAGGGAACAGTCAAGAGGGTAGAGGTGGTGGTGTTACTTCTAACAGAATCTCTTTTTCCTTTATGAATTTTTTATGTACACTACCAAGGTTTCCTCTTGTTAGTATAGGCAAGGGTAAACTGACATTTAGTGAGCTTATACAAATTTTAGGGCCCTTGTTAAGGAACATAAGGCAAAATTATGAAAATAAAATTAGGTTCAAGGTCTTAAAAGGGACTCAGGTAAGCTGAAGCTTAAGCTTTATTACCCTATAGTAAATCTGCCTTAACTAGGTGCTGCCTTAATTCCGTACCCATGTGATTCAAGATTATTTTTCTTATGCAATGTATAGTCCTGATGACTTTCTATCAGAGTCACCTTCTGTTTTCTTTCCCCACTTTACATAGCTCTATAGCACTTTCCAGATGCTGTTTCCTTTGTTTCATGATCAGAAGAAGAAAAAGAGAGAGTACCACCTTTGGTGGCTTCACTCAAGATTTTGCCATATTGCTCGGGATTGTCTGTGCAAATGTCAGCATGTCTGAGTCAGGGTTCTCCAGAGAAACAGAACAAGTAAGATACGTATATTGATAATATACATATGTGGAGATATATTTTAGGAATTGGCTCATGTCATCATGGAAAATGAGAAGTCCTAAGATCTGTCTGTAAGCTGGAGAAAAAGGAAAGCCAGTGGTATAATTCAGTCTGAGTACCAAGGCCTGAGAAATGGGGAGGTCACTGGTATACCCAGAGTCTGAAGGCCCAAGAACCAGGAGCTCCCATGTCTAAGGGCAGGAGAAGATGGACTTCCCAGCTGAGGAGGAGAAAGACAATTTTCCCCTCCTTTGACTTTTTGTTCTATTTGGCCCTCAGTGGATTGGATGAGGTCCACCCACATTGGTGAAAGCCATCTTCTCTACTCAAACTACTGATTCAAATACTAACCTGTTCCAGAAACACCCTCACAGACACACCCAGAAATAATATTTTACCAGTCCCCCGGGTACCCTTTAGCCCAGTTAAGTTGAAACATAAAATTAACCATCACAGGGAGGGACAGGATCCATACCATGCTCTCTCTTTCTACTCTGTTATAGAGTCCTATACTTTTTCCTTTTCCCAGTTTACTAATTTAGGTTATTATTGCTTGCTTGACTACTATTTATAAATTTTATCATGGGTTTTACTCTAGGAGACATGAGATAGATTTTGTGAGGAATTTCTTAGGGTAAAATTCTCTATTCACTCCTAATCCTTCCAAACTGCTCCCATCACTCCTCTGCTCGCATTGGGGGTACGGTAATCTCCTTGTGGAAAAAACAAGCAATTCTTTGAATTTGTCTTTCTTGATCTCCCAACATAATTTACTAAGACTGTCCACTGGCTTTTAAAAAAAAATATTTTCCCCTCTGGGCTTCCCTGAAACAAACTGCTCTTAATTCACTGGCAGGGATTTTGCTGTCTTTTGGCTGGATTCTTCTCCTTGACTTCTGAAGGGAAGTTGCCTTCAGGCTACAGTCTTGAGCCATCCTCATTTCCTCTGCACACGTTCATTCCTGGCTTACGTACCTATTACCGGGGCTAAGATTTCCAAACTGTTATCTGCAGCATGAACTTCTACTTTGAGCTCCAGAAAATGAATGTCTGTCTGTGCTTAGATATTTCACAACTATCTGCAACTTAAGTAAACAAAACAGAATTTTACTTTTGTCTCAGATCTCTACCTTGCATTCCATGTGATTGTGCAGTTTAGTAAACATGAAAAATAAATCATAATCTTGCTCATCTATTTACTGTTGAAAAATAAAACATATGTACAAAAGATATATAGGTACATAATATATGTACAATTTAATGACTATTAAATGACTATTAACAAAGTAAATACATACGTACATGCTACTGACCCTAAGAAATAGATTAATATTAGGAACTTTGATGTCCTTCGCATGACCCTCTCAGATCCATCTCCTACCCAGCTCCCCCATGTAATCACAATCCTGACTGCTCTTGATTTTTCTTATGGTTATTGCATGTATGTAGGTGTCTGAATATAACTATATATGTATATGTTTATATATACATACTCATATATATATACCTTATTTTAGAAAAATTAACCAATGAAAATTCAATAGTGAGTTCTGAAGCTAATACCTATATGAAAATATGATATATAACAAAGATGGTATTAGGAGATCATTGGGACAAAGCTGTGGAATAAATGGCACTGGGACAATTATACGTATGGAAAAAGCTAAATTGGATTTCTGTACCACTCTGCTCATAAAAAATCACTGTTTATTTAAAACAAACACATAAATACAACAAGGCTTGGGAAACAGGAGTGGCACCCATTAGAACAGGAAGATCAAAAAAAGATGTCATCCTCTTACACATGATGGCCATTCTCTCCACTGTTCAGCTATGATCAAGATAAGTCATAAAAATAAAAATAAGGAATGAGTAACTTTAAGAAGGAAATATGGTTATTAAAAGGAAGGGAAGACGTTCAACCGGTATTAAAGCAAAATTTTAAACCTAACAATTGATTTAAATGAGAAAGAGATAATCAAAAATTAAGATCAGAGATTAAAATTTGGAAAACTATAAGACTAAGAATTTGTAAGTTAGAATAAAATAATAATCAAAATGAGGAAAATTTTAAAAGTCAGGGAGGTTTTTTTAAGTGGTAAAGTTGAGATACATCTGATAGCCAAAAGATAAAAGATAAAATTGACAAATTCTTAACAATTTGAAGAAACAGAGTTGAGAGTTAACAGAAGAGAAGGAAAAAAAGTAAAAAAACATTAGAAGGAGACAGGCATCGTGTATTATGGGAAGATTTTTAAAAAATATTTATTTATTTTATTTATTTGTTTGGCTCTGCCAGGTCTTAGTTGCGGCACTCGGGATCTTTATTGTGGCCTGTGGGATCTTTTAGTTGCAGCATGCGAACTCTTAGTTGCGGCATGCATGTGGAATCTAGTTCCCTGACCAGGGATCAAACCCTGGCCCCCTGCACTGGGAACATGGAGTCTTAACCACTGTACCACCAGGGAAGTCCATTATGGAAAGATTTTTGAGGGCTCTCCAACTTCTTTGGGAATATCGTATTCTACTATGTATTTGATTTTCTCCACATTCTTTTTGGAGATGTGAGAAATAGAATCATTGATTGTCACTCATTTTTATTTTATCTTTCATTCTACAGCACATCACAGAAATTTTTTTATTTCTGGTATACTCTCATGCTTATATTGCCATTTTACTCTTTTTTTTTTCCTTTCCTTTAGAAGGGAAACCTCAGTTTGTCCATTTCAAGTCACCAAAGTTTTAACATTGTTTTTTGTACAAATAAACCCATGTACAAATAAAACTCAGATGGCAAACTTTTTACAGGTACTAAGCATAATTTATGTATTTAATAGGTATTTGCTCAACACTCAAGAGCAAGAAGTACCATTATGGTTATCTAAAAGCACATTGAGATTCCCAATATGAGAAGTTTGGATCTCTCTGTCACTCTAAGGCAGAATCTTTGAGGTTTACAAGATGCTTGGAACACGGGAGGATTTGCTCCTTAAATCAGGGTAAATCCCATTATTGCTGTTTCTCCTTCCAATCACAACTAATGAACACCTTCTCTTCCTATTTCTGTCAAGCAATGATGCCTCTGAGAGGCTCAAAGATGAATCTCACTCCTAGCAGACTTAGCCATAAATAAACTTGCTGCTGCTCTGCAGGGCTCATGTCTGGGATCCAGGCTTCCCAAGCATCCTGCCCTCCACCCCGCCTCCTGCCTGCCGAGAACAAACAGGGGTCCTACATCATCACTGAGAAAACTACACGAACTTCACTGAAACCTCTTCCCTTCCTAGTCAAGGAAGATGAAAAGTGCTGCCTTTCAGGTCCACCACCTATGCTCAATAGCATCTGCTCACTTCCATTCCCTTCCTACACACACAAACACACACACACACACAAACTATATATTTAAATCCAGATGATGGAATAATATTGTTTTAGTGGTGGAAGATCTCCACTCTGGACCCCTAAAACAATTGAGCCCTAAGGAAAGAGGGTAAAACACACACACACACACCTTTCATTCTTTCAATCCTTTACTGTGGTGAAATCAATATCTTAAGGAAGAATTTCTGTGTAAACATGGTAGTCTTATCTGAATCTCTTTTGCATTCTGTCCCCTTCTTTTGCACTATTGGTCCCATGTCTGTGGCTCTCAGTGCCAATGTTCCAAAACCGTTTATTTCTGCAATTTCTCAGACTTTGTCACCTATATTTCTATGGTTCTAGCCGCTCTGGATTCTACTGGTATTAGTGACGCCATCTGCGCTGCATTGTCTACTCTGCTAAAAATTCTCCTGACTTTGACCCTTGGAAAGTATAAGGTCCTTTCTCTTTGTCTGACTGTATCTTTACTTTGAATATTTTCTTTGCTCTCTTCTATACTCTTCTCCTCCTCAGAAAAACTGGGAGGAATAGTATGGTCCAGGCTGTCTTTTAGATGAAAGAAAGAAGCTTTCAGATCGCCTTTGACCCTCAGCCTTCTTTGATACATCTTGAATTGAAGCTTCAAACGGCATCTCCATTCTCCACTCCACCTGAACTGGCACAAAATTTTGCAGCCTAACTCTTTCCTGCCCACCGCCCTGTAGGCTACGTCAAGAGATTCTAGTGTGCTTCCATATTCAGCCAAATCATGAAAAGATTTTAATTAGAACTTAGGCTCATCAAGGAAAGCTTCCATTTTATCAGCTGACTTTATTCTCTTTATGCAAAAAGAAATGGTGGCAATGTCTCCTATTAGCAACAAACTCTGCTGTTACCTAGTCTGATAAAACTCAGATAGGGCTTCTCTTGTCTTTCCTAAATCACCTATTCTTAGGTTTTTCTTTCTTCCGTGTTAGAAAAAAGATTGAGCAGAAGAAAAAAACAATGGTAATTAGCTCTTTGGGATTCACGAATTACCTAAGATTTTGAAATTTTTGTTTTTATGCTAGAATAATTTTCTGGGTGACTAAATTATGTAATTTAGGTAGGTTTTTCTCTCAGAATTTTGCACTATCTAAAATGCATCTTCTGGCAAATGTTTAAATTTAAACTCAGTGATATGTTCCTACAATAGTCTGCTCTAGCCCTTTGCTCAAAAATGCTACTATTCTTTTACTGTTTAGAAACATTTGAATGAAAATTTTCAATTTCCCCACAATTGTCTTAAAATCTAGAGCCCTAAAAGGGAGGATGAGTCTAAAGATCCATTAGCAGTTGGTAATTTCTTTTCTTTAAGTCTCAAAACTATGATATTAAACTATCTTGTATTAGAAGGCACTCTGCTATAATACAAGTTAGCACTGCTTTCATGTTCACAGGTCATTCCTATTCTTGTCAATTGCATAGAATAAACACTGACAATCATGTTGCTTTTCAACAACTGGAATTGAAGTTCTTTATCATCAGAAACCACTGAAAAATTCTTCGAATGCAAGTTGGGATGAGGATATCTACTTTATAACATAACTATGGGAAAATTACTCAGCTGTCTGGATGTACACTAAATGCAGACATTCTTGGATAGAACCTTTCTGTTTTTTCTTATTCTATTAGTACTATTTTTGATGTTTCTGACCTTTAGTGTCAGAGAAAGTTCTCATGATGCCAGTATTTGATCCATGTGTGCTGAAATTCAGATGGAAATACAACATAAACCTAGCTTGAGAGAAGCAAAGATATTTGTAGGTTTGAAAAATTTTGCTGGTCTTGGCTAAACATTTTGGCTTTCAAAACCTAATTTACTAGAAATTAAATATGAAATATGTTAATACATATAGTAGTTATATAAGTATTTTATACTGCTTTAATATGGCTCACCTATGATATTCTATGAAACTCCGAAGTGATATTCATAGAATGGCTCTCTCAACCCCCTGCCTCTGCTCACTGTATAAACTTTACCCCCTTATCTCAAATAAGACATGACATGACATCATCTCTTTGCCTAAGACAACAATATATCCTTTTGTTATAGAGAGGTTCAAAAAGTTAGCCATGCTAAATATGATTCTGGTTTTTATTATGTAACAAATGCCACAACCTGTATTGAAGACAGAGTAACATCTCTCTACTGCAGATAGAAAATGAGACGACTGGAACTTGCTGTGCTAAACTGCTGAGATCACCATCATGCATTATTAATTGAAATAAATAAGAAATAAAAGAAAAAATGACTTTTGCTCCTGCTATTTGAAAGGTCTGTAGTGCATTATCTAGTCATCAGTTCAGTTTCTTTTTACCACATCATGCATCCAGACTTAAATGATGTGGATGACAAAAATTCTTTCTGACCTTGTCACTTTAAGTTTCTTCCCCCACCCCAGTATCTGTCTCACAGTCATTAGAAACTCACTTCCTTGAATCTTGTATTCACAATCACAGAGCCTTGGGAAAAAAGTAAAACTGCTGTCATTGATAGGTTATTTCAAAATAACTAAAAATAATATGAGTGAATCTGTCACTTGGAAAACTTAGAGTGAGTTCCACATTCTGCTGGGTGACCTTGGAAAGAACATGTAAGTGATACCTACTAGATTTCCAAACAGACAACTGAGGTGGCCAATTGAGCAAAATAGCAGATTTTAGAAAAGAGAGGAGGAGCTGAGGAGAAAGAAGGAAGGAAAGAAGGAAGGAAGGAAGGAAGGAAGGAAAGAAAGAAAGAAAGAAAGAAAGAAAGAAAGAAAGAAAGAAAGATCAATTTATTGAAAAAGCCAATTATGTTTTAGTAAATTTACTAGCTTTTAGACTAAAGTAACCAGTCTTTTAAGTTAAAAAATGAGGAAATTTTAATCTCCCAAATAATCTTTGGTGATTTAAAAATACTGCAAATTCACTGACATTCCTTTTTTCAAAAGGACTCTAATTTCCCTACCCTAGAGTGTGGGCTGGACTTGTGAACCATTTTTAATAAACAGAATGTGGTGAAAACCAAGGCTAGGCCTCAAAAAGGACAAATTTTTTGGTATCACTTCTAGAGGAAACCAGTTGCTATAATATGAGGATACTCAAGCAGCCCTGAGGAAGGTTTATGCAGAGAGCTGAGGCCGCTCAACGACAGCCAGCACCAACTTGCCAATGATATAAGTGAGCCACCTTGGAACTGGATATTTCTGACAGAGTCAAAGACACCAGATAACTTCTCACTTGACCAACACCTAACTACAATATCATGAGAAACATCAAGCCAGAACTGCCCATCCAAGCTGATCCTGAATTCATGACCCATATAAGCCATGAGAGTTTAAAAGTGTGTTGCTTTTTTGAGACTAAAGTTTTGGGGAACCAGACAAGGACATTACAAGGAAAGAAAACTACAGGCCAATGTCTTTGATGAACATAGACGCAAAAATCCTCAACAAAATATTGGTAAATTGAATTCAACAGTACATTAAAGGTATCACACACCACAATCAACTGGGATTTACCCAAGGGATGCAAGGATGGTTCAACATCTGCAAATCAATTGATGTGATACAACACATTAACGAAATGAAGGATAAAAAGCATATGATCATCTCAATAGATGCAGAGGAAACATTTCACAAAATTCAACATCCTTTCATGATAAAAATCCTCAACAAAATTGGTAAAGAGGGAACATATCTCAACATGATAAAGGCCATACATGACAAGCCCATAGCTAACATCATACTCAATGCTGAAAATTTGAAAACTTTTCCTCTAACATCAGGAACAAGACAAGGCCCATTCTCACCATGTTTATTCAACTTAGTATTGGAAGTCCTAGTAACAGCAATAGATAATACTTAGCCATGATATATTTTCGTTCTTTAGCATCTACCCTTTGAGTTAATGATGGAGATAAATGTCTATTATATATATGTATATATATGTATATATATACATTCTACTATGAACTTGGTTCTTATAGTTCTCTGCTTAAATTGCAAAAGAAAAATAATGTAATAGAAACAAATATGAATTCCTATTAAAGATGGTTTTAATATGATGGAATAAATAGTCTCAAGGATAGTGCTCATTTCTTTTTCTTTTTTGCAGATAATTCATTCAACAGACATTTATTGAAGTCCAGCTCTGTGCCTGGCAGTGGGAATGTAGTAGTGAATACTATAGACACTAAAGACTTTACAGAGAAGTTAATCTATATTGTATATAATTAATTTATGCTATAATATGAAGAATTGGAGTGATTCAGCATATTCACATTGTAGCTAGCAGACCTCCACATTTAATCTCTTTGCCTGTGCTACTCAAAATTCTTGTCTATGAGGAGGTACATGAGTGTGCCTGAATGGAAATCAACACACTGTTGCCTTCATTGCAAAAGTCTTACTAAGAAACAAATAGTAACTGAAGTTAAGAGTGTGCCTCATGATATAGGTAACTTATATTCTGGTACAAGCTCCTTATCTCATCACGCACATTCTACCAAGGTCCTTATCTTGCTGCAGACTAGCAAGAAACAGTTTGCAGATGGGCAGCCGGTCTTCTGACCTCACGTTGGATTACACTGCTCTAGACTATATTCCAGCCTTATTAAGAGTTATCACTTGTAGCTCAGTTCACAAAAGCTGTAATTTGACTGCATGCATAAGGAAAGACTAAATCTTAGTATAAAAGGTCCCTAAAAACTCCCATTGAAGAGTATACTCTGGGGGCATAGTGCTTGTTTGTTTCATACCTGTCACGTGTGGTAGATGAAGGGTAAAATTTTACAACTATAATTTTTAGAGAAATAGTTTCTTTTTTAAACTTAATGTTTACCATTTTTCCCTTTCATCTGTATCATCCACTATTCCTTTTATCATTCTTTCCTAAGATTTATATTGGTTACATATATAATAGGAAATTTGTTATAATGCTGATCATTAAATATCATGGAAATGGTTAGGAGAGAGAAATATCTAGGAAAATGCTTTCCTTTGTCTGGGGTTAGGGAAAGATAATAAATTTTACTTTTTGTTCTGTATTGGCATTTATGTCATTTTTTCACTTGCTTTCTATAACAAAAACAATGCTTATTTAATATTATTTATTGAGAGTTCCAATTTTAAAAACTATATAAACAATTTTCAAATAGTTTAAAGCAGAGTAGTATAAAGGAAAGTTATTATAGTGAAACATTTTAAAATTATTTTCCTTGTCAGTAGATTAAGACACTAAAATTTTAGAGCCAGGATCTTAGGATTTACCTGGTCTGACCCTCTCAGTTTATACTGTATATATTTTTCCTGTCGAAAAATCAAAGCCCAACGAGATTGGGCAAAAAGTGGGGGAAATGATGCTAGAACTCATCTAGTGGAGGTTTTTTCCACTTCTTTATCATCTTGCTGCTTGTTTTAGACATACTTTTATCAGCATGCCAAATTTACATTTGATATCATAGTTGCTATTTTATTCTCAAAATCTTATACGATTTTCTTACTTTCCATCTGACTACCCAAAGGAACATGCTTTTCTCTATCATGAAAACACTATGAAGCTAGAGAACTAGAAATGGTTCAGAAAGACCAGAGGCTGTTCTGACTCTGCACCCTCGAATCCATCACCTGGGTCACTAGTGCATAGTTGCAGGTGAATAATTAATGCAGTTGAACTGTGCTCTGGTCCAGTAGTACCTGCATGTATACACGTTATTTCTCCTCTACACCTATTTTCTTGAATGTATAATCAAGTTACTAAAGAACGTACTACGAAAACTATTTAACTGCTTGTTCCACCGACAATAGGTCATCAGCGAAATCCCTCACATTGTTGACTTTTTTGCAGAAGTTGAAATCAGCCTACTTTGGAATCGTTCATTTCAAGTGGCATATGTTTGCTTCTTCACAGACTGCATGTTCCTCTCCCGGAGGTGCAATCCGCCACTTTCCTGCTCCTTATTCTTCAAAAAATCCAGTTTTTAAGCCCATGATTCCATGTCATGAGACTATCCTATCAAGTATCCTTCCTTGCTGCAGTTGGTGTTTGGCTCTCTCATTACTTTCTTTCATTCCTGGAAAATTTTAGTTCCTGGTTCATGGTCACTCTCTCTCCACCACTACTTCTGCCACACTTCTAAAGAATTTCAGTATCCACTTAGATGGTCCGTTCAATATCTTTGCCTAGAGTTCTTTGACATCCTTCCCTCCAATGCCTGTGTCTCCAGCTATTCACTTTCAAGGTCCACGCCCTAAAGCTTGTCATCACCAGGAACTACAGTCCCTCCACATTCCATTCACAAGCATTCTTTTTCCCCCCAGCAACCACATCCTATCTTTCCAGTTCACTTAGTCTAAAATTCCAACTCCAACAATCCCTTTAACTCATGGGTCTATAACCCATTGACTGCACTATCTTTGATTATCCCTCACCCATCCTCATGTTTCTACTTCTCTCCTTATTCTGCTTAAATTCCACGTCAGTCACTATAACCACTCCCTGACCTCCACCCTTACTCAGCTACCTTGCCTTTCACTCATTTTCTCTGCTCTCTTGACAAAGCCTGTATGCATCTGTTTACATCCAACTTACCTCATTTTCCAGTCCTGCCCACACACGTACAGCTGAACACACTGGAGAAAAACATACCACATGTCTTTAAATATGACTACCAATGAGTTTTTCATGATGCCTGGAATTAACATTGTATTTCCCCAATCTAGTGTCTCTTCCATTTTCCTAGATAACTATTTCAAATCGTCTTCTCTCTCCTCAAATCTCCAACACCTACTCTTTTATGCACATTCTTAGTCCATGACGTAGCATGCTGTTTTTCTGAGACTAATGAAGCAACAGAAGAGAATTTCAAAGAGCCCCAACAAATGCATATGCCTACTATCTGTCCCTGTGCCTATGAACTGTGTCTATTGCTATGAACTGTTTGTACTCCAAGCAGTGATCAACCTTTCCACTTACGTGCTGGTTTCTACTCAACCACTCCAGCACATTGCTTCAGCCAATCTTCTCCCTCTGCTCCATCACTGTTTCTTCTCTGAGATCTTTCTCATAAACACAAAATATTCTCTATTAACTCTCACCTTAAAACAATTTTCCTTGGAGCTCTCTTCTTTCTTTAGATACTATATCAGATTGTTTCCATTACTTTAAAGAAAAACTTCTCAGAATAGTCATCCTCAGTAACACTCTCTAAATTCTCTTCCTTTCTTCTACCTTGAACTCACCTCATTCAGGTCTTCATGCTTCCAATTCCACTGAGATGACTCTTGTCAGTGTCACCAATAACCTCTGCATTGCTTCTAGTCTTAGTCCCCATTTACTGGACCATCAACAGCAATTGACAGAGTTAATGGGTCTCTCATCCTTAAAACACTGTCTTAACTTGGCTTCCAGTTGTCATGGATTTTCTCCTGTGTAACAGGTTGCTCTTCTCGTAAGCTTGTTTACGCTGGGCTCTCCTCTCCTTGCCTATCTGTAAACTTAGAGTGTTCCAGGGCTCAATCTTTGGACCACTTCGCTTTTTAACTAACATATATTTTTCTCATAAATCTCAACCTTAAGATCATTTAAATCTTGACGAATTCTAAGCGAACATCTTCAGCCCAGACCTCATCCCTGAACTCCCAACTTGAACAACAAACTGCCTACTTGACCTTTTCACCTGAACGTCTAATGGAAGTCATCAAGTTAACATATTATAAAATGAACTCCTTAGGTTCTAACCTTCCACGTCGCGTTTCCCTGCGATCTTTATCATCACTTAAACCCATTCTTCCAGTTGCACATGCAAAATATCTTTGGAATCATCCTCTGACATCCTCATTCTATCTGTCAGTAACTTCTTTTGGCTTTACCTTCAAAACATATCCAGAATTTAACCACCTCTCACCACCACTTTTTTTTTTAAACCTCTCTAGTCCAAGCCTCTATTATTATTCACTCAAATTAATGCTCAAACCTTCTTACCAATTACCCAGCATCTGCCACAGGCCTTCTCACTCTGTTCGTATCCCAACTGTTAGAATGCTTCTTATAAGACATAAATCAGATCAGATCAACCTTCTGCTCATGATTCTTTAGAGGCTTCCCATCTCATTCCATGTACAAGCCAAGTCATTGGAAAAGATCTGGCCTACAATGGAATATTACTCAGCCATAAAAAGAAACGAAATTGAGCTATTTGTAATGAGGTGGATGGACCTAGAGTCTGTCATACAGAGTGAAGTAAGTCAGAAAGAGAAAGACAAATACCATATGCTAACACATATATATGGAATTTAAGAAAAAGAAAAAATGTCATGAAGAACCTAGGGGTAAAACAGGAATAAAGACACAGACCTACTTGAGAATGGACTTGAGGATATGGGGAGGGGGAAGGGTAAGCTGTGACAAAGCGAGAGAGAGGCATGGGCATATATACACTACCAAACAGTAAGGTAGATAGCTAGTGGGAAGCAGCCGCATAGCACAGGGAGATCAGCTCGGTGCTCTGTGACCGCCTGGAGGGGTGGGATAGGGAGGGTGGGAGGGAGGGAGATGCAAGAGGGAAGGGATATGGGAACAGATGTATATGTATAACTGATTCACTTTGTTATAAAGCAGAAACTAATACACCATTGTGAAGCAATTATACTCCAATAAAGTTGTAAAAAAACCAAAAAAACCCACCTCTGGCCTCACCTGTTACAATATCTCACTTTCTCACTTTATTTAAGGTGTATTAACCTGCTTTCTCTCCCTGAGACAAATCAGACATGCTTCCACATGAGGGCCTTTCTTCTTGCTGTTTCCTCTGATGGCAATGTTCTTCTTAGGGACCCATATGTCACTTTTTACCTCCACCAGATCTTGGATCATATGTCACCTTCCCCAGGAAGACTTTCTGCAACTCTGTTTTAAATTGTACCTTCCATGCACTCCCTACAATTCTTTCATTTTTTCCAATAGCACCATCTAATATACTATGTATTTCATATAGTTTACTTATGATCTGAATTCACTCACTAATAAACTAAAAGCCCTGTGAAAGTATGGATTCTGCTTTGTTCACAGCTGTATTTCTAGCATCTAGAATAGAGCCTGATGCAGAATATAAATATTAGTGATATCTATGTTAGTTATATTACACAAAGTAATGTTACAAAATGAATGAATTACTGTTGCAAAATGTTTTTGTTTTTTTTTACATTCATGATGGTATGAGCAACATATACTAAAAGTGTGTTCCTTTTATCCCTTTAGAGCTGTTTAGCATTGGGTGGTTCAATAAAGAAATGATTAAGAATGGAGATACAGGGTCTTCTAAGACTGGATAGATATAGCAGGCCAGGATGAAAATGGTTGGAAGGGGAAACATGAGGACAATTAGGACAGGAAAGGAATATTTTCTGTGGCTTCAGAGTTAAAGCTGAGAGTCAATAAATTCAGGTACTCATGTGGTGGGAAGATCAAGGTATGGAAGATAATTTTATGAGCTACCCATGTATCCAGTAATTCAGACCAAGAAAAATGCACAGTTTTATCAACACTTATAAACTAGCAGGAGCCAGCATTCACCTTTTAAATAAGGTGCTAAGGACTAGCAATCACTGATGGGGGCATAGCTCTTTACTATTTTCAAACATATTTTCACGTTTTCCCTTATTTGACTTGGAAAAAGGCAAAGAGTCATTTCAACTACAGAAATGAAGTTTAGAAGTTATGTGCCATAGGGGCAGAACAGGGATAAAGATGCAGATGTAGAGAATGGACTTGAGGACACGGGGAGGGGGAAGGGTAAGCTGAGCCAAAGTGAGAGAGTGGTATTGACATACATACACTACCAAATGTAAAACAGATAGCTAGTGGGAAGCAGCCGCATAGCACAGGGAGATCAGCTCGGTGCTTTGTGACCACCTAGAGGAGTGGGATAGGGAGGGTGGGAGGGAGATGCAAGAGGGAGGGGATATGGGGATATGGTATACATACAGCTGATTCACTTTGTTATACAGCAGAAACTAACACAACATTGTAATGTAAAGCAATTATACTCCAATAAAGATGTTAAAAAAAAAAAAAGCTATGTGCCATAGCTAATGTCATATGGCTTTAAGTGAGTAGAATTGGTATCTTAGCCAGTCTCTTAGTTCAAAACACTTCCCTGTGCATCATTCCCAGTAATAAGCCAGGCATCCTGATTGGGCTCAATCTACCCACAGAGGAGGAGGCTTTCATCTCTAGGGGACAAAGTTGCTGTACGGCCATTGGCATGGGACATTCTCTTCCAAGTTGCCAAAGGCTCTTTAGTGTGGTTCGATCCTTTCAGTGAGGCAGGGCTCCATAACTGTTCAACATAGGGTATTGCTGCTATATTAGCCATCTACTGTACATAACAATTTATCTCCAAACATAATGGCTTAGAACAATAAACATTTATCATCTTTCAGTTTCTGTATTTCATGGACTTGGGAGCATCATAACTGGGTGGTTCTGGCTTTAAGTCTCTCATGAGGTTACAGTCAAGATGTCTGCCATCATCTGAAGGCATAACTGTGGGTGAAGGATCGCCTAAGGGTGTTCGCCCATGTAGCTGGCAAGTTGTTCTTGACTCTTGGCAAGAGGCCTGCTTTCCTGGTGACACTTCTTCTCCACAAGGCTACTTGAGTATCCTTCTCTAACAATACCTGGCTTCTTTGTAATCGAGTGATCCAAGAAAGCAATGTGAAGTTGCAATGTCTTTTATTACCTAGCTTTAGACACCACATTCCATCATTTTTGCAGTAGCCTGTTGATTGCATATGTCAGCCCCACTTAATATGGGAGGGCCCAATAAAAGTGTGTGTTTATCAGGAGATGACCATCAGGGACCATTTTGGAGGCTGGCTCCCACAGCTGCCCATGGGAGAACCAGGTCTCTTATTTCCAGCAAGAGCATTCTATTTTTGAGAGGATGGGTCTAAATGCTGAAGCCTGGATAAATGGACTTTTCTAATGTTAGAAAAATATTTAACTTAGCTGTTTATGTTTAAAAAATAGTTTTCAATTCATACTTCCCTGCCTGCATTCAAAATATATCTCAGCATTCAATTCTTCAGGAAGCTTGGCCACATCAATCAGAGTAAGATCAAAACAGTGACAAGACGGAATCTCTGCTCACATCATAATAAAACATCTATTACTGGCACTCTAAGAGTAGTCATGGGTGTGTAATTCTCATTAATTTCACATTAAATGTCCAGCAAGCATTACCTCATCATATAGGTCCTGTTGCTATAGCACTATCACTTAAATTATTTTCTAATCA
Organism: Mesoplodon mirus; assembly: GCF_964341445.2. Lineage (NCBI taxonomy): Eukaryota > Metazoa > Chordata > Mammalia > Artiodactyla > Ziphiidae > Mesoplodon > Mesoplodon mirus. Next base: position 48,485,610 of record NC_138985.1, on the reverse strand, counting down.
ATTTAAATGTATTTTTGAGCAGAAATAGTGATGTAACCCAAGTAATCTGTAGATTTATAATGTAATTTTTAGGTTGGAGGAAAAAACACACATAATCCAATTGAACTGGACTGATTAAAATGAGAATTTCATAACTCTCAGGGAGTTAGTGTTGTTTTTTACTTATTAACAGATAAGAACATGATTATCCACATTAGTAAAACAATTTGCTCAAGATCTAACAAGAAAAATACAGAATAATCACAATTTTAAGGCATCATGTAAAGCTCAAAATAACCTAGTCCAACATAAGTAACAGGTAGTCATCTAGACTAGCACTCAGCTAACTATTTCTGTAAAGGGTCTGATACTAAGTATTTTAGATCTGAGGACAAGATATTCTTCCACAAGTACTCAAAGAGCCATGGGCAATACATAAATTAATGAGCATGGCTGTGTTCCAGTACAACTGTATTTACAAAAACAGGCAGATACCTGGATTTGACCCATGAGCCATAGTTTTCCAACTCCTGATTTAAACTATGGATCATACACTGGTAAGCCAGGCCTACATGAAAACAATAGTAGTTTCCTTTGAGTTCATGTATGGTTTTTTTTTTTTTTTTTTTTTTTTTTAAGAATGAAATCCATTAAGCAAACATGTTCTTGGAAATACAGCCATCTTACACGCTGTTGTTTCAAACTCAGTCAACTTTTAAACAATTGTGTTTATTGTCCACGTCCAAGTGCATGAGTCCAGTTCACATTTGGCTCAAAGGCCCTCTGTATTTGGGATCTCAGTATCTCTCGAGGTAACTCATTAACCGACTGATTGTATTTAAATGAATTAATCACTACATCCTCAGCTCTCCCTTAGTATATTGCATTACTTTATCACATTTTATTAATTTTAATAGTATAGATATTAGTCTCTTCTGCCTGATTGAAACCTGAGACATGATATTTTGTCTCATGTACTTTTTTACCTCTGCATCAGGCGCATTGTTCAGCATATAATAAACGCTTCAATGTTTTTTTGTTGCTATTGAATTTATGTCAAAGTTTATCTTCCCCTTTGAACTTCCTTCCATGGGCCTCTCCTGCCAATGGGAGACTAATAATCTAGTATCACTTCCAAATCCAAACCACGTAGTCATGGCACACCACTATGCCACTACCTTCATGTTTTCTCTCAGGCTAAATAAATTCATTTTTTCCGATGACTCATCACATGGCATGGTCTTTGGACCCTTCACTACCTTCACTGTCCATCACTGGATGTGCTCCCACTTGTTGGCATCCTTCTTGAGGTGCAATGCCCACAGTAGCACTCTACTGTGCAGTAAGTCTTTATTTAGCACTTACTGCATGCCAAGGTACAGGGCAAGGCACTAGTAAGCCCTGTGCTGAACCAGGGCAAGTATAAGTGGTGCTTTATCTTTTTCTTTGTTTTTTTTCCTTTCCCTTGTAAGTGTTCACAGATTATTTTAAATATTCTGAAATTTAGCTCAAGATGGAGGATAAGCCCCTTGGTCTACCAGCACTGTTTCTGCACAGTTTTCACCCTTTGGCCTCTCCACTGGTCATCATACTGCCTCCAATATAATGATAGGGGCTCTAGGAGATTTATTAGAACACTTGGATATTATGTTTCTGGACCAGAGATAAAACTTTTGCAGTTTTATTGAGATATAATTTATGTAACGTTATGCAAATTTAAAGGGCACCAAGTGTTGATCTGATACATTTCTATTGAAAAATGATTACCCCCACAGTGCTAGCCACCACCTCCATCGTGTCACATGATTACCATCTCTTTTTTGTGATGAGAACATTTGAGATCTACTCGCTTAGCAATTTTCAAATATACAATACAGTATTGTTAACTATAATCACAATGCTGTACATTAGATCCTCAAAACCTACTCATTTTATAACTGGAAGTTTGAACCCTTTTGACCAACAAGAGATAAAACTTAAAACAGTCACTGCCCTCTTTTAGGCTCATTATGTATTTTTGACTTAAATTCAGCCTGGCAAGTAAAGAGTTTTTTAGATGCTACTGGGACTCTTTTGGAATACTAATGAAGTAAGATTCCTTCATCTGTAACACACGTGACTGACAGAATATATTAAAATTCTACAGATCCACAGAAAGGAACTAACAATCAGACTGACAGGCAATGATAAGATGATACCATTCACAGAATAGGAAATGTGCATAGATAGTGAACCTCCTCAATGACCAGGGAAGCCCTGGAATACATATGTGGACACATGTAGTTACTTTTCACGTGTATCTTATTTCCATTCCCTGGGTATTCATGTACATTAAGAATCTGATGCTAAAATTTGTGTTCCTGACACTTGTTCGGTTTTTTTCTGTACTGGCTACTCTATTTTCTTTTTCTATGTATTTCTTTTTCTATGAATTTTAACTCAAGCCATCAAATTTTATTTCAATCTTTTCCCTAATCATAAACACACACACACAAACACACACACACAGAGTCATCTCTCATTTCTTTATTTCCTTTCCAATCCCCTTATTTCTCCTAACGAAAAGTTCAAAAGCACTAGCAGTACCCAGGAGACTTCCAATTTCTTATTACAAAGATATATAAGTTATGTTTCAGCTCTCTTCTAGAAACATTCCAACCTTCAGCATTATAGAAACTCAATAAATATTTGCTACATTGCATTAAAATACATGTTCATGTTCCTCATATGAAGTCATAAAAGAGGTAGCAGTGAGTAGAGTTGATATATACCATAGGGTAGAGAGATACTTTCTTACTAGCCCAGCTACACTTGCCTCCTGAGTACCATTCACCAATGGGTATTTTGACAAGTTCTCTGACTAAAATGAGAATTCTTCACCTCTCCAGTCCCCTAAGAATCATCCTTTCCACTTGGTTCCTCCTTCTTCCCAAGGCCTGGATCACTGTTTTACAAACTAATACTAATGAATCAGGAAACCAGTTTACCATGAGCATTTCTTAAATCAAGTGATACTTTAGCCAGGGTCCCTCTCATGCCTCTCTCCCCCAAAAGTAGAAGTTGAGTCTTGAGTATATGTGCAAGTGGTTTATTTGGGGTTTGATCCCAAGAAATAGTAGTCGGGGACTTAAGAGTTGTGAAACCAAGAAGAGAAAAACCAGCCCCCAGGTGTGTTGTCTTGGTCATTACTACAGGTACCAGGGGCTAGAGCCCAACAGAGTGACTCTGAAAAGCCATGAGTCATGTGCCTCAGGAGAGGCATGGAAGAGGGATAGTTTTCCACCGGCTCCCGTCCCCTCACAATCAAAGATACTCCAAAAACGAATTAATTACCTCACATTTTTAGTATCATGCATCAGAATAGTTGATGGTGTTCTCATCTAGTTCTAAGCAGAGGTGGATGAGAAGCCCCATGGCAGAAAGCAAGAAATACCTGATGCAACCAAGGCAAATACTAGCTTCTGGATGCACAGCAAAGACCATAGTAAATAGGTGGAGAACATTAAGTCGCTCCAACACAAGTAAACAGAATAGGATAGGATGGGATGAGATGACATGGGATAGGATAGGTCAGAAAATACCAGATATGTCACAGGTAATAATGGCAAGTGTTATTTCATTAAGGTGGTATTTCAGTTCTTCTTCACATGTGTGTGCATGTGACTGTGTGTGTGTTACTGGATAATGAAGTAAAAAATATATTTCTTGGCTTTGGTCTGTTGTCCAAGTTTGAAAGCCACTTGGGCCATGCTCTTCTACTCTTGCACGTATTGATACCCTGACTTTCCTCTCTAGAACCCAGAAATTTTTCTTACTTCTTCTGTGATCATTTTATATTGAACCATCATAATGTCTAATAAACAGAACCATACAGAGAAGTTCCTACATTGTTCATCCTCTACCATTTATGGCTGAGTATTAATTTGTAGCTTAAGCATCTTGAATCATGTACAGAAAGCATTTGGACTGGATGGTGGTTTCCCCAGGAAGTTAGGCAAAAGTTTTATATTGTACTTTGTTTATAGCTGAGGAACAATGGCTGCACCTGGGAATCTACTTATGAGAAAATCAATCAAATAAAATGTGGGCAATGCATTGAATTTAAAAAGAATTAAACTTCTGGAGTTTGAAACTGATCTCTATAAAATGTATCTCATTTTGTGCATTTGCTTGATGCCCAAGGAGAGAGAAAAACTAAATAATATTTGGAGGCCTACAAATAAGGTACCATCTTTTTTAAACAAAATTCAGAGATTTGACTTTTAGATGATCTTCCCCAATTTCCTCCTTCATGCAAGGGTTTTAGCTATTGTTAGGATATTTTCAAGAAGTACAATGTTTGAACACAAATGAAAGCATTGAGTTGGATCTTTCACCTATTATGGCACTTATGTTGAAAGACTGTATTAAGGCATGTGAATTGACAGCTTTGGATAAATTATTCAAAACCCCCTCTATTTTTTGGATGATCAGGAGCAGAGCCTTTTTCTGCAAGGTGTTCTTCAAGGCCTTCCTCAGGGAAATGTTGTAGAGTTTAGGGAAGTGTGTAGCCTGAGATGGAAGTTTCTATTTCATGCTTAACATATTTCATCTTATTGGTAATTCAATCTGTCAAGTAGGCTAAAAAAAAGGTCATTTATGACTTAAGTTTTTTCAGTCTTATAGAATAAAAATAAATGTATATACATTTCAGTGATCGCCTCATCTTTGTTTGGTTTGGAGCATCTGCTTTTTTTTTTTTTTTTTTTTTTTTTGTTGTTGTTGTTGCTTTATAACAAATTTAATCAGTTATACATATACATATGTTTCCATATCCCCTCCCTTTTGCGTCTCCCTCCCACCCTCCCTATCCCACCCCTCCAGGCGGTCACAAAGTACCGAGCTGATCTCCCTGTGCTATGCGGCTGCTTCCCACTAGCTATCTACCTCACGTTTGGTAGTGTATATATGTCCATGCCGCTCTTTCACTTTGTCACAGCTTACCCTTCCCCCTCCCCATATCCTCAAGTCCATTCTCTAGTAGGTCTGTGTCTTTATTCCTGTCTTACCCCTATGTTCTTCATGACATTTTTTTTTTCTTAAATTCCATATATATGTGTTAGCATACAGTATTTGTCTTTCTCTTTCTGACTTACTTCACTCTGTATGACAGACTCTAGGTCTATCCACCTCATTACAAATAGCTCAATTTCATTTCTTTTTATGGCTGAGTAATATTCCATTGTATATATGTGCCACATCTTCTTTATCCATTCATCCGATGATGGACACTTAGGTTGTTTCCATCTCCGGGCTATTGTAAATAGGGCTGCTATGAACATTTTGGTACATGTCTCTTTTTGAATTATGGTTTTCTCAGGGTATATGCCCAGTAGTGGGATTGCTGGGTCATATGGTAGTTCTATTTGTAGTTTTTTAAGGAACCTCCATACCGTTCTCCATAGCGGCTGTACCAATTCACATTCCCACCAGCAGTGCAAGAGTGTTCCCTTTTTTCCACACCCTCTCCAGCATTTATTGTTTCTAGATTTTTTGATGATGGCCATTCTGACTGGTGTGAGATGATATCTCATTGTAGTTTTGATTTGCATTTCTCTAATGAGTAAAGATGTTGAGCATCCTTTCATGTGTTTGTTGGCAGTCTGTATATCTTCTGTGGAGAAATGTCTATTTAGGTCTTCTGCCCATTTTTGGATTGGGTTGTTTGTTTTTTTGTTATTGAGCTGCATGAGCTGCTTATAAATTTTGGAGATTAATCCTTTGTCAGTTGCTTCATTTGCAAATATTTTCTCCCATTCTGAGGGTTGTCTTTTGGTCTTGTTTATGGTTTCCTTTGCTGTGCAAAAGCTTTTAAGTTTCATTAGGTCCCATGTGTTTATTTTTGTCTTTATTTCCATTTCTCTAGGAGGTGGGTCAAAAAGGATCTTGCTGTGATTTATGTCATAGAGTGTTCTGCCTATGTTTTCCTCTAAGAGTTTGATAGTGTCTGGCCTTATATTTAGGTCTTTAATCCATTTTGAGCTTATTTTTGTGTATGGTGTTAGGGAATGATCTAATCTCATACTTTTACATGTCCCTATCCAGTTTTCCCAGCACCACTTATTGAAGAGACTGTCCTTTCTCCACTGTACATTCCTGCCTCCTTTATCAAAGATAAGGTGACCATATGTCCGTGGGTTTAACTCTGGGCTTTCTATCCTGTTCCATTGATCTATCTTTCTGTTTTTGTGCCAGTACCATACTGTCTTGATTACTGTAGCTTTGTAGTATAGTCTGAAGTCAGGGAGCCTGATTCCTCCAGCTCCATTTTTCGTTCTCAAGATTGCTTTGGCTATTCGGGGTCTTTTGTGTTTCCATACAAATTGTGAAATTTTTTGTTCTAGTTCTGTGAAAAATGCCAGTGGTAGTTTGATAGGGATTGCATTGAACCTGTAGATTGCTTTGGGTAGTAGAGTCATTTTCACAATGTTGATTCTTCCAATCCAAGAACATGGTACATCTCTCCATCTATTTGTATCATCTTTAATTTCTTTCATCAGTGTCTTATAATTTTCTGCATATAGGTCTTTTGTCTCCTTAGGTAGGTTTATTCCTAGATATTTTATTCTTTTTGTTGCAATGGTAAATGGGAGTGTTTCCTTGATTTCACTTTCAGATTTTTCATCATCAGTATATAGGAATGCCAGAGATTTCTGTGCATTAATTTTGTATCCTGCAACTTTACCAAATTCATTGATTAACTCTAGTAGTTTTCTGGTAGCATCTTTAGGATTCTCTATGTATAGTATCATGTCATCTGCAAACAGTGACAGCTTTACTTCTTCTTTTCCAATTTGGATTCCTTTTATTTCCTTTTCTTCTCTGATTGCTGTGGCTAAAACTTCCAAAACTAGGTTGAATAAGAGTGGTGAAAGTGGGCAACCTTGTCTAGTTCCTGATCTTAGTGGAAATGGTTTCAGTTTTTCACCATTGAGGACAATGCTGGCTGTGGGTTTGTCATATATGGCCTTTATTATGTTGAGGAAAGTTCCCTCTATGCCTACTTTCTGCAGGGTTTTTATCATAAATGGGTGTTGAATTTTGTCGAAAGCTTTCTCTGCATCTATTGAGATGATCATATGGTTTTTCTCCTTCAATTTGTTAATATGGTGTATCACGTTGATTGATTTGCGTATATTGAAGAATCCTTGCATTCCTGGAATAAACCCCACTTGATCATGGTGTATGATCCTTTTAATGTGCTGTTGGATTCTGTTTGCTAGTATTTTGTTGAGGATTTTTGCATCTATGTTCATCAGTGATATTGGCCTGTAGTTTTCTTTCTTTGTGACATCCTTGCCTGATTTTGGTATCAAGGTGATGGTGGCCTCGTAGAATGAGTTTGGGAGTGTTCCTCCCTCTGCTATATTTTGGAAGAGTTTCAGAAGGATAGGTGTTAGCTCTTCTCTAAATGCTTGATAGAATTCGCCTGTGAAGCCATCTGGTCCTGGGCTTTTGTTTGTTGGAAGATTTTTTATCACAGTTTCAATTTCAGTGCTTGTGATTGGTCTGTTCATATTTTCTATTTCTTCCTGATTCAGTCTTGGCAGGTTGTGCATTTCTAAGAATTTGTCCATTTCTTCCAGGTTGTCCATTTTATTGGCATAGAGTTGCTTATAGTAATCTCTCATGATCTTTTGTATTTCTGTAGTGTCAGTTGTTACTTCTCCTTTTTCATTTCTAATTCTATTGATTTGAGTCTTCTCCCTTTTTTTCTTGATGAGTCTGGCTAATGGTTTATCAATTTTGTTTATCTTCTCAAAGAACCAGCTTTTAGTTTTATTGATCTTTGCTATCGTTTCCTTCATTTCTTTTTCATTTATTTCTGATCTGATTTTTATGATTTCTTTCCTTCTGCTAACTTTGGGATGTTTTTGTTCTTCTTTCTCTAATTGCTTTAGGTGCAAGGTTAGGTTGTTTATTCGAGATGTTTCCTGTTTCTTAATGTGGGATTGTATTGCTATAAACTTCCCTCTTAGAACTGCTTTTGCTGCATCCCATAGGTTTTGGGTTGTTGTGTCTCCATTGTCATTTGTTTCTAGGTATTTTTTAATTTCCTCTTTGATTTCTTCAGTGATCACTTCGTTATTAAGTAGTGTATTGTTTAGCCTCCATGTGTTTGTATTTTTTACAGCTCTTTTCCTGTAATTGATATCTAGTCTCATAGCATTGTGGTCGGAAAAGATACTTGATACAATTTCAATTTTCTTAAATTTACCAAGGCTTGATTTGTGACCCAAGATATGATCTATCCTGGAGAATGTTCCATGAGCACTTGAGAAAAATGTGTATTCTGTTGTTTTTGGATGGAATGTCCTATAAATATCAATTAAGTCCATCTTGTTGAATGTATCATTTAAAGCTTGTGTTTCCTTATTTATTTTCATTTTGGATGATCTGTCCATTGGTGAAAGTGGGGTGTTAAAGTCCCCTACTATGAGTGTGTTACTGTCGATTTCTCCTTTTATGGCTGTTAGTATTTGCCTTATGTATTGAGGTGCTCCTATGTTGGGTGCATAAATATTTACAATTGTTATATCTTCTTCTTGGATCGATCCCTTGATCATTATGTAGTGTCCTTCTTTGTCTCTTCTAGTAGTCCTTATTTTAAAGTCTATTTTGTCTGATATGAGAATTGCTACTCCAGCTTTCTTTTGGTTTCCATTTGCATGGAATATCTTTTTCCATCCCCTTACTTTCAGTCTGTATGTGTCTCTAGGTCTGAAGTGGGTCTCTTGTAGACAGCATATAGATGGGTCTTGTTTTTGTATCCATTCAGCCACTCTGTGTCTTTTGGTGGGAGCATTTAGTCCATTTACATTTAAGGTAATTATCGATATGTATGTTCCTATTCCCATTTTCTTAATTGTTTTGGGTTCATTATTGTAGGTCTTTTACTTCTGTTGTGTTTCTTGCCTAGAGAAGTTCCTTTAGCATTTGTTGTAAAGCTGGTTTGGTGGTGCTGAACTCTCTCAGCTTTTTCTTGTCTGTAAACGTTTTAATTTCTCCATCAAATCTGAATGAGATCCTTGCTGGGTAGAGTAATCTTGGTTGCAGGTTTTTCTCCTTCATCACTTTAAGTATGTCCTGCCACTCCCTTCTGGCTTGTAGAGTTTCTGCTGAGAGATCAGCTGTTATCCTGATGGGGATTCCCTTGTGTGTTATTTGTTGTTTTTGCCTTGCTGCTTTTAATATGATTTCTTTGTGTTTAATTTTTGACAGTTTGATTAATATGTGTCTTGGCGTATTTCTCCTTGGATTTATTCTGTATGGGACTCTCTGTGCCTCCTGGACTTGATTAACTATTTCCTTTCCCATATTAGGGAAGTTTTCAACTATAATCTCTTCAAATATTTTCTCAGTCCCTTTCTTTTTCTCTTCTTCTTCTGGAACCCCTATAATTCGAATGTTGGTGCGTTTAATGTTGTCCCAGAGGTCTCTGAGACTGTCCTCTGTTCTTTTCATTCTTTTTTCTTTATTTTGCTCTGCAGCAGTTATTTCCACTATTTTATCTTCCACCTCACTTATCCGTTCTTCTGCCTCAGTTATTCTGCTATTGATCCCATCTAGAGTATTTTTTATTTCATGTATTGTGTTTTTAATCGATGCTTGATTCATCTTTAGTTCTTCTAGGTCCTTGTTAACTGTTTCTTGCATTTTGTCTATTCTATTTCCAAGATTTTGTATCTGGGAAATAGAATCTTGGATCATCTTTACCATCATTATTCTGAATTCTTTTTCAGGTAGAGTGCCTATTACCTCTTCATTTGTTAGGTCTGGTGGGTTTTTATCTTGCTCCTTCTCCTGCTGTGTGTTTTTCTGTCTTCTCATTTTGCTTATGTTACTGTGTTTGGGGTCTCCTTTTTGCAGGCTGCAGGTTCGTAGTTCCTGTTGTTTTTGGTGTCTGTCCCCAGTGGCTAAGGTTGGTTTATTGGGTTGTGTAGGCTTCCTGGTGGAGGGGACTAGTGCCTGTGTTCTGGTGGATGAGGCTGGATCTTGTCTTTCTGGTGGGCAGGTCCACGTCTGGTGGTGTGTTTTGGGGTGTCTGTGGACTTTTTATGATTTTAGGCCACCTCTCTGCTAATGGGTGGTGTTGTGTTCCTGTCTTGCTAGTTGTTTGGCTTAGGGTGTCCAGCACTGTAGCCTGCTGGTCTTTGAGTGAAGCTGGGTGCTGGTGTTGAGATGGAGATCTCTGGAAGATTTTCGCCGTTTGATATTATGTGGAGCTGGGAGGTCTCTTGTGGACCAGTGTCCTGAAGTTGGCTCTCCCACCTCAGAGGCACAGCACTGACTCCGGGCTCCTCAATTTGGGATGATGTGTTGTCTATTCATGTATTCCACAGATGCAGGGTACATCAAGTTGATTGTGGAGCTTTAATCTGCTGCTTCTGAGGCTGCTGGGAGAGGTTTCCCTTTCTCTTCTTTGTTCTCACAGCTCCTAGGTCTCAGCTTTGGATTTGGCCCCGCCTCTGCGTGTAGGTCGCCGGAGGGCGTCTGTTCTTCGCTCAGATAGGACAGGGTTAAAGGAGCAGCCTCTTCGGGGACTCTGGCTCACTCAGGCCGGGAGGGAGGGAGGGGCACGGAGTGCGGGGCGAGCCTGCAGCGGCAGAGGTCGGCGTGACGTTGCACCAGCCCGAGGCGCGCCGTGCGTTCTCCCAGGGAAGCCGCCCCTGGATCCCGGGACCCCGGCAGTGGCGGGCTGCACAGGCTCCCGGAAGGGCGGTGTGGGCAGTGACCTGCGCTCGCACACAGGCTTCTTGGCGGCGGCAGCAGCAGCCCCAGCGTCCCACGCCTGTCACTGGGCTCCGCGCTTTCAGTCGCGACTCGCGCCCGTCCGTGGAGCCCCTTTAAGCAGCGCTCTTAATCCCCTCTCCTCGCGCACCAGGAAACCAAGAGGGAAGAAAAAGTCTCTTGCCTCTTCGGCAGCTCCAGAGTTTTCCCGGACTCCCTCCCGGCTAGCTGTGGCACATTAGCCCCCTTCAGGCTGAGTTCTCGCCACCAGCCCCAGTCCTCTCCCTGCGCTCTGACCGAAGCCCGAGCCTCAGCTTCCAGCGCTGCGCGCCCCGGCGGGCGAGCAGACAAGCCTCTCGGGCTGGTGAGTGCCGCTCGGCACCGATCCTCTGTGTGCGGATCTCTCCGCTTTGCCCTACCCAGGTATGTGGGGAGTTTCTTGCCTTTTGGGAGGTCTGGGGTCTTCTGCCAGCGTTCAGTAGGTGTTCTGTAGGAGTTGTTCCACGTGTAGCTGTATTTCTGGTGTATCCGTGGGGAGGAAGGTGATCTCCGCGTCTTACTCTTCCGCCATCTTACCCCTGTAGGAGCATCTGCTTTGAAAATCTTGCATTAGTGATGTCTAGGTATATAAACATTTAAACTATCATCTCAAGCATTAGAAGTCAAATAGAATTTACTGCATTGGATTTTGACAAGCATGTATCATTAGTGTGACATTTTCTTACTTAATCCTTGGCCATCCCTAGCTTTTAAATGAAATAATACTTTTTCAATTTCCATTTTCTACTAGCCTTAATGGCTTGAATGCTATTAACGAGGAGTGGCCACTTCTTTGAAATGTGTGTTTCTGTTCTTGAAATCATTGACAGCATTACTCATAGACAGCTAACCAGTTTCATTCTAACTTTGGGTGTGTTGGTACTTCATCTGGTCTAATATTAAGTCAACTCATCAGGGAACAGAATCAGAAGAAGTTTTGATAATGATACAATTCTCTCTGCTGGGAAAGAAATAATAATTTGGAGCTAAATAGACACATGAGAAGGAAGCAGAGGTGGTGGGGCATAGGGAGGCGGATTAAACATGTTATCTTAAAGTCAGTAACGAGAATCCCCAGCTCCAGATTTTCAGTGGCTCCGTGTCGCTACAAGCCCCCAGGAGGAGCACATTTATGTAGTAGAGAATGCCGCTAAGAGCTCCAAATCCCTAGCTGGTGGTTCATGTTCATAAAGTAGGCTGGGCCTTGTGAGAGCTAAGAAAAATCCTTTAAGGCTCAGAAATTCTTTAAGGCTCAGATTAACTCAAACTCATACAGTCTACCATGATTTTCCTCCCAACCTTATATCTGAAGGTTGACTCCCTTCATATGGTAAGAAACCACAGAAGATTCAACTCAGATAAGAATATCTCCCTCCCTCAAAAACTTGCGTGCACAGGCTGCACCTCACCTCCTTTGTGGCTCCAAACCCCACCCTGTTCTACTCAACTTTCCAAAGGCAGAGAATCAAGTCTATGTTTACCTTCCTAGACTCTCCACTTGGAAAGAAACAGAGGAGACGGGGAATGCTGTCCAAATCCATAAAATTAATGATCAACATTTTTTTGGATCTTACCACATGCCAAGTGCTGTCCTAGGCTATTTACATTTAATATTTTATTTGTATAACCTAAGAACTACTACTATTCTCATTTTATAGATTAAAAACCGAGAGTGCTAAGATTTGAGTAGAAGTCCACTGTCAAACATCTTATAAGTGGGGGAGCTGGCATTCAAAAGATAAGGGTGGGGAGGTATCAAACAAAGACGATGCTTTATTCACCTCCCTCTTCCCACCTCAAGCCGTACCCTTGAGCCACGTGCCCCATCCTGCATACCACCCACCCACCTGTCCTCCTTAGGGCAGGGTAGGGATGGCTGGGAATTTGACTCACAGTAAGCAAGTCTTTAAATGTCTTGCCCGCCCTTGTCAGTTTTTGGCGCCTTCCTCGAAACAGCCAATTGACAACCATCCTACCACCGATGGGCGGGGCACAGAGGGGGCATTCCTTTCGGTTATGCCCTGCCTCCAAAGCCGCCTATCTTCGTGAGTGACATCTGTGGTCCACCCAATCACATAAGCCAGAAACCTAGGTGGCACTCTTGACTCCTCCCTCCATTCATACTCAAATCTCTACTCTGAAATCCCCTCTCCCTGTCAGGACTCCATTATTTCTGGTCCTACCGCCTCACACTAACCTCCTAAATGAACTCTCCCCCTTTACTATTACCCTCTCCAATTCCAGTCTCCATGCAGTAGCAGCCGACCTTCCTCCCATTTAACTCTTGGCCTCTATTACTAATAGTCTTTCCTATGACAGAGTCTCTCTAGATTTCCAAGGAGGAAAAGTCCTAAGTCTTTGAGAATGGAATCTGTTGCATTATGTGTATTTACTGAGGTGCTTCTACAAAGATTTCAATCTTGTTTGATACCCGTGTCCAAACATCCCGGCATCATGCACAGCTCATCATCTAAAATATGTATTCAGAGCCTGTGCCCTTGAGAGTTAGTGTCCTAGGGGATCACCTTACTTAGGATGCAATTTTAAAGAGGAGAGATATTTTTACCAACTTTGTTTTTACATTTGTTTCACCCTCCTGATAAACTTGCTTTTCCAAATATTCTCTAAGGACAGGAGAAATTAATAGTAATGAGCTCATTTGGAAAGCAGTGGGCTCATGATCATTTTGGCTTTGTTTACTCTGCTAAATGGTTCCTGCTCATTTTATTTTAAGGCATTTTGCTTAGGCAAGATGCTGAGCGCAGCAAGGTGGTTTTCACTAAAATAAACGTATTGAATTTTGGTGAGCCTCTGGGACAAAAAAAGAAAGACAATTGCCTACAAAATGTGGAAGTGTTATCTTTTGGTGAAGAAGAACAGTAGGTATATGCAGCATCTAAGTGACAAACATGTACATTCCTAACTTCATTTGTACACCTGCCAAATTTCCCCAGCAGCTGTCTGCATTACAGCCATCTGAGCACAAATAGAACAAATCCAAAATTTCCCCGACAACATGCATCATAACTAAACTTGAAAATGGTTTCTCTATGATCAGTTGGAAAGTTTGACAGTATGTATATTTTAGAGTGTAAAGTTTGTGGAGATTTTTATTCCTTTCGTTTTATATAAACATTATGGTTTCCAAAGACAGCACATTTAATACATGGGGATTAAGATGGCAACAGTTTCTTTCATGAAGCAAACTACCTGATATTGTTACAGAGACATTGGGTACTAACAGTAGCTTGACCCAACAATGCCAAGGAAATGAAATGATCACATATCTCAGCTTCCTATTCTCCATGCACACAGTTTTGAATACCTGGTTTTTTATTTGCTTGTTGGAAAAAGTTGGGGACATGGAAATGAGAAAATACTCCCTGTCACTTGAGGAGATTCTCCAAGGTGATGTTCCTAGGCTCACGTGTGAGTATCTTGGGAGTTGGCTTACCCAATGTAAGCCTTGGAAGGTACACTGTGGAAGCATCCCTGCTAGTTCTGGCTTGTATTCATGAACCTTCTCTTATTTATTCTGTTGCTTTATTTGTTTTGGCTTTCTGAGTTTACCCATTTGAAAAATAGGGATGAGGACCAGCGTCTATTGTATTCAGTTATTCTAGCTGTTAGACAATATAATGTGTGCAAAGTGCTTAGCATATTACTTGGAACATATTCCTAAAGAAAGGCAATTGATCTTCTTATTCGTGTGAAAGCTGGAAAATTTCTTTATGAATTGATTTTCAATGTTCACAAACTAGGACTCACATTCAAAGGGCTTATGAAATGGCTGAGAAAGTGTCCTGAAGGCTCTAATGGGACACCCTGAAAATGGCAGGAGGTCAGGTCTTGTTGTATAGTGAGGCATGATTCTTATCATAAAAAGAAAGCTTTGTCTTTCATAAAGGAAATGAGGCAGAAGACTCTCTCTCTCTGTGTGTGTGTGTGTGTGTGTGTGTGTAGTGTTTGCTTTTGGCATTCGAGGGGGAAAGGGAATTCAAAAGCATGTGAAGTTATAGCAGACAGAAATTCCAAAATTCTAAGTCTGACCTCAAAATTTACAGCACAGGGGAGCTGGGAACAACATTCAGAAATTGATTCTCAGTCTGTTGTTCATTGATGTTGGATGACACACTGGGATGGAATTTGATGTGCTTCTCAACAGTGTTTGTTTTTCTACTAGAGGAGTACATAGTTCTCTTAGCTTTTAAGTTACATGATCTTTTGGGTTTTGAAGTCACCTGATAGACTAGAAAATTGATAAACTTCAAAGCAGGCACAGCTAAATCTGAATTCAGCTTCTCTTATATCACAATGGAGTTTTAGTTTAGTCAATTGCTTTGAACTGAGTGTCCATGATAAGACATTGGGGGGCTTTATACCTATCTTACAGGATTTTTGAGAGAATCAAAGTGAATAATCTATGAAACACCTAGGACCACGCTTGCCTCATTGCAGATTGAGAGAGATTATGTTAGTCTCTTTTCCTTTCATAATGGAGTTCTTGATGTTAACTGTGGGTTGTGGTAGCTAAAGAGTTTATGGACATGAACAAGAAAAGATGTTTCATATAAAAGAGCAATTGAATCAGATAATCTTAGGGAATGATGGTTCAGTAAAACCGTTCACTTAGTAACACTAACTGAAACCAAAACAGGTACTAGGTTAGTTTCTTACAACCATCCTGACTGCCAGTCTGCACAAAAGCCCTCAAATAATAGGAAACATCTTATAAACAAGAAAACAATCTTAGAGAGAGTTGGCAGTGGTGCTTATTGTTCTTGTTGCATGTAGGAGATAAAACGCAGATACAACCCCCTGTACACAAGTAATAAGCTCTAGCTCATTTTTAAAAACTATTATTTTCTAATCTGACTTAAAATGGAAGAGAAAAAAGAATTTTCTATATTTTGGTTTCAAGTAAGACATTTAAATTACTGACAAAGTTAGATGTTCTTTTGGAGTACTTTTTTTTTTTTTTTTTTTTTTAAATAATGACACCTTACTATTCGTATCTTAAACTTGTCTGTGATACATATTTGTAAAAGGTTTAGAACTTCACAAACCTCCTAAGAGGCAGTAGAGAGGCCAGAGCAGACCACCACAATCTTGGGTTTTCATTCCAAACCTGCTGCAATTTAACTTTCTAACTTTGGCAAAGTGAAAACTTTTTGAACCTCTCTTTACACAGTCATTGAAATGAAAGTATGATCTTGATTTTCTGTTAGATCTCTTCTCCTTCAAAAAGCGTTTCAAGGTCATATAAATAAAACAAACAAATCATTTGAAATGACTGCTCTTTGACAAGGAAATCACTACAGTAAAGTAGCAAAATGTTTCCCACTACTGTGAAGAATCTGCTGTGTCATTTTTCAAAACAAGCTGAAGTGAATATTTAAGATTATTCATGAGACAATGTTGTAAGAAATACTCAATTAAAATTGGAATTTTATTCTTTCAAGTGTTGCAGGTTGGTTATGTACACGTTGACTCAAAATACATGTAAATTTAATTCTTTTATTTTAGATGCCACTGTTGAATAGCTTATCAATAAAACCTTTTCCAAATCAACCCACATTGAGTTTTCATATCTTTCTTTGTTTTGGTCATGTTAAATGTAGATTTTCCTATATGAGTTGCATATAGTAAGAAAATTATATTGTCATTACTAATAATACATATAAGAACTATTCTATAATCAATTCACTTTGGTTATTGGATTTATTCTTCTACCCCTTGCCAGAAGTAAGCTTACAGCTGGCATTGTAAGACTTTTATTTAAGATTAGAGGGCAAGTGCAATGGTTTCAGGGTTTGGTTATGTGAGGGAAACATTAACAAACAAAATCAACGTGATTTGGAGCTTTCTAGCACTTAGTGGCAAAGTTCACTTTGAACTCTAAATTATTTATGGCACAGAAGGAGACACTCGGTAAATAACAGGAAAAGCTTAGAAATCAAATGCAGATTGTGGTATTTGCTAACATTAACACTTGGGTTCCCAAAACCCAAGCCTAGCGATAATTTATTTACTCTGAATTACTTCCCAAAGAACAGTTACATTTCTGGTGGAAAAAAAAGTAGGACATTAGCAAATGACTGAAAAAAAACTTCACAGGGGAAAAGAAAAATCATTCTTCTGATTTGATGTTAAAGCAAATTGTACAAAGCTTACAGGAATCTGAAGATATTTTTTCTTAAAACTGATGAATGCTTGACAAATAGTCTACCTTATTTCAGTATAAATTAACATGGCATGTGTCCATGAAATGCAATATACCACTACCAGGGCAGCAAACAAATACTCACAAGAAAGTTAGAAGTTTAGGTGTGTGTATAAATTGTTACATAGATGTAAGTAAGTACATTTTATATATGTGTGTGTGTATATATATATATATATATATGTGTGTGTGTGTGTATGTATGTATGTATATAATTTGAGAACGCTATTGACTAAAGAAAAAAAACCCAACAATGAAATCCAAACACTTTGTGTCAACTACCATGAATTAGAGTCTACCTATTCCAAACCAAGTTAGAGTTATAGAAAAATTGATCTCTTGAATTATCTTTTTCACTTAATGCATTTCAGTATCCCCTATGGTATGCAAGTAATTATCCTTAGTTTTAAAGCATTTTCTTTTAATACTTCAATAATTTTAATTAAATTGGCTTCTACTTGTGGATTTCGTTTGACACCATGAACTTGAATCCTAAGGACTTGATCAACCTCCTTTTTCATGCAAGGAAATGGACACAAATGATGCTTCCTTTTATTAAATTCAGTAGTGAACATTTTCATTGGCATCTGCTCCTGATGACATCTGGTTTATTTGTTATGTAACAAGGATTTTTTTTGTTAAAGTTGAAGTCATCATACTTTTTTCCTGGCATTTCCCTTAAAGTTTCACTATGCATACCTTCTTAAAAATTCAGTATTTATTATTTATACTGCTCAAGTTCATGGCAAACTCCCTTTAAATATAAATACCACATTATTCATTTTAGTTTCCAAGTGGTAGAGTCCAAATACAGTGATAACTAGAGCATGAGTGCAGCTTTTCCTTTTCTCATTCATCTTTGGGCTCTCAACTCGGTTCCTTATTTTCCTTCTCTCATTATTTTATTTTTCTTAGGAATCTGGAGTTGAGTCAAGCTCATTGAAAACCCAGTAAACTTTCTGCTATGCAAGGCTGTTTCTCAAAGGAAGCACTTTATAAAAACTAAATCCCTAAATATCTAAAGATGTGGTTATAAACAGTCCCTACAGACGTGGATTGTGTTATCAATTTCTTGACCCCAGAGGCAAGTAAGATCTGTTTCAGTGGGAAACACTACACATTTTTGGAAGAATGCAACCATTTATAGTTGGGATTGGCAAGGGGACCCTTAAAGAAGATGACAAACATTGAAGGAAGGTAAGCTCTGCTGAATTTGCAATTTTGACCAAGGCCAGGTCAGTATACACATGCCAGAATAAAAGGTGCTTAATCAGGCAGCATTTATGATTCCATCTATGCATGTGTGTAGGTATGTATGTATGGCTTCTCCAAAAAGAGCTGCAGATAAGTAGATATGCATTATGGAATTGTGAAAGGGAGGAGCTAGGAGAGCAGGAACCCTACAAAATGGTAGGATAGAACCTCTTGTGACTTCATCATGACGGATTTCCTGAGGTTCCTCACTGGTGACAGGAGAAAAGAGGGAAGCAATAGGTATAACTGTGGGAGACTAGAAATCTTGACCCCTGCCTCCCTTAAATTTAAAGGTAAAGAGACCAGAGTAGAACAGGATGTTTTCAGAAAGACCTACTGGCAGGGAAAGTAAACTTCACTCCTAAAAGAAAATAGCTGTGAGGAAAGGTAAAATCTAAGCTGGTGTTTAGATTAAGACAAAGATCTAAGCAGTCTTGAAGAAGAGTTGGTGCAAACACAACTTTTATTTGGAGGAGGAAGCATACCCTGGCAGAGCAAACGTTGCATGGCGTTATGTTTTTATATTGGAGGAAATGGCCAAACATTGTGAGTAAAGGAAAGGAAGCACAACTTTAGAACCTGTGCTTGGGGTGCAGTCACTCTTAGAGCACTCAGGAATCTGCACCAGCATAGGCATCACCTCCAGGAGTTTGTGGACACCCTTTAGCGGCGTCACCTAGTGGCTGAAACAAACAACGGCACAATTGCAGGCATCAAGACTCATATTGGCCTCTCTCTGTGCCATCCCCCCATGCCTCCTTCTCTTCATACTACAGGATCCTGATGATTCCTGCACCAGAAGGAGGTATAACTTGGTTTTTATGTGAACAAGATATGTGAAAACATGAGTAATCAATTATAAAAATAAATGCTGGGCCTCCCTGGTGGCGCAGTGGTTGAGAGTCCGCCTGCCGATGCAGGGGATACGGGTTCGTGCCCGGGTCTGGGAGGATCCCATATGCCGCGGAGCGGCTGGGCCCGTGAGCCATGGCCGCTGGGCCTGCGCGTCCGGAGCCTGTGCTCCGCAACGGGGGAGGCCACGGCAGTGAGAGGCCCGCATACCGCAAAAAGAAAAAAAAAATAAAAAAATAAAAATAAATGCTGTGTGACCATATCTGAATCCTGAGTTGATGGAGAAGGTCAAAGATTGAACACATACACCTTTTCTTCTCTATCTGCCAGAAGACTCTGTTAATCCACTGGAAGGGCACGAGCAAGTGATCCAGACATCATCAGCAGAAGGGAAACAGACTAAGAATGCATGTCCATATAAGCACAGGCAAAGGTGGAAGAGGAGACACTTTCCTGTCATTTCCATGCAACCAAATGTTGATAACAAGCTTTGGGAGTGACTTTGACCTTAATTTAAAATCCATGTTAAGTTGGTAGAGATAAGCTAAAAGTGAGTGCATATACTACAAAATATATATGAGGTATTTACTCTTTAAAGTGTTGAACTAAGGACTCTGTTTTATTGGTAAAATTGCTTCAAATCAGTTTTTAAAGAAATATGTTTTTAAAGTTAAAATAAAGGAAGAAAAGTATGCTCTTCTCTAATCTAAAAATCAAATAATGTTATAACTTTGCTCTTACCATTATGACTGGATAACATCATACCTGGCTGTAGTGTTTCTTAACCAATCTTTCTAAACCAAAAAAAAAAAAAAAAAAAAACAAACTTGAAAGAATCTGGAAGTCTAAACTTTTAAAATAACAAATAATCAATAGTTAATATAAGTATATGCATGATTAGGTTCTCTTGTTGTTGTTATTCTTAGTTATTTCAATTATAACTTTCAGTTACCTACCTGATTTGGGGTTTTGCATTTTACCCAAGACATATTAAAACTCTGAAAAACCTTGCCAACTCCTGTCAACCCCACTCCTCAATTATCCCTATTATCAGGCATTGTTTATTCAGGAGAAGTAAATTTTAATATTTGCCTAATAAAACATAATTATGCAAATTGCCTCTAAAATTAAATATTCTCTAAAACCAAATTTTTGGAAATAACTACTCTACCATATACTTTTATTGGAGAATTCAGATTTAACTGAAAATCCTTCTATTTTAAAAGTCTCATAGTATTTTTTTTTTTTTAACCATTTGAAACTATTTATGGAGATGGGAGTAGTTTTGGAATAGGTGGGTGTTTTATTCCTAGTTAACTGTGAGAATGCAGCCGAAGAACTTAAGCTATGCAGGCATAATTTTTCAACGTATGTTTAATGAGGTCTTCTTACCGCCCTAAATATCTGCTTCTGAAACGTGCAAAGTATTACTGGGACTAATTTAGAGAAATTAACAATATGATAGAAATTAAATGATACTTTTGACAAGATAAAGACACCAGAGAATGAGAATTCTGTTCACATATCTGAAGTATAAATCCCAAGACTTAGAAAAGGAATACATAATTTAAAAACTAAAATGAGTTATTAAAAATTCAAATTGAAATTCAATTTTCAAATTCAAATTTGAAAAAGTCAAATTCCAAAATAGCTCAAAAATGAAATGGAAATGTCCAACAATTTAAGAGTTATAAAATTAGATGCTATTATGCTTTTTAAAAAATATATGGACTAGAAACCAATGGAAGATTGAGTTTTAGCAAGGAATATTGATTTGATGTTACTGTTTTCTATTTTCAAATGCCTATTACCCCTTCTTTAAAGTCAACAGAGGGACGTCCCTGGTGGTCCAGTGGCTAAGACTCCGTGCTCCCAATGCAGGGAGCCTGGGTTCGATCCCTGGTCAGGGAACTAGATCCCACATGCATGCTGCAACTAAGAGCCCACATGCCACAACTAAGACCCGGCCCAGCCAAATAAATAAATAAATATTAAAAAAAAAAAAAAAAGTCAACAGAGGTTTCCAGTGTAGGAGCATTTATAAACTAGGAGAATAAAATCAACATAAAATCAAGAGTTAAGAATTTATTCTTGAATTTATAAATGTTATTGCTCTTAAATGTCAATACTATGTGTTTAGCAGCAAAGTTATTTGAAACCAAAGGATCATTTAGAAACCTTCATTTATGCATTTGTTAAGTAACAGCATGTTTTTTTTTTTTTTAAACCAAAGATCACCACTGATCTTCCAGCTGCATGAACAAAAGGGAACCTCTATTTGGCCTATTTGTTTTCTTATATGAAAATAAATAAACTAACGATTGAATGAGCATTTTCCAATAATATTCAAAATTCCTTTCTGCAATATAAAGTTTAATGCCTTGAAATTAATATAGGCTATACCTGACTCCCCCATTATTCAATTAGATTTACTCTGCCAAATTGTGTGAGGCGGCATGTGTTATGTGTGTGAATAAATGAGAGGTAGACAAAACTTTTGTCTTTCTCTCAGAAACTCTCTAAAAGGTAGAAGACACATACTGAGAACAAGAAAAAAATATCTATGCTGCAACAACTTTAAAAGAAATGCCAGATATTTAGAGCTGCATACGTGAAGTTAATGTAAAATATTACAAGCCAAAACCCAACAGAGCTCCCAGCAAGCAGTTACTAGAGAGCATAGAAAAAGTTACAAATATATATAAACATTTTGAAAATATTATTTTGCCCCTCTGCAGCTCTTTATAGATGCTAAGTGCTTTAAATTCCTATTTTATCCATTATTTCTTGCACCGATTGCATGATAAGTCACAATTCGTTTAATGACTGGAGGCAGGGAAACAAGTTTGGAATACATCAATGAATTCTCTAATAAACAGTAAGATATTAAAAGCCCTGCATTTTCTAAGATTGAAAGGATGTTAGAGGGTAAAGGAAATATGAGGGTCGAGGACTTGGAATTCCTTGGAGAGCTTCGAGTTGTTGAGAAGACTCCTAGAAGTTTTCTAGGTCAGCTATTATTCAACGCTTTCCTATCTATGTGGTGGTTAAAGTCCCCTCATCACTATCACACACCTAACTCGACTCTTGACTGTGACTTTGATGAGATGATTGCTGCATATTTCTTTTATTCTCGTTCTTTCCTCCTTCAGTCAAACTAGCTTATTCTAATTCTAGCAAGTAAAGGCATTATCATTCAAGAATTTTGAAAGTTATTCACATTTATATGAAAAATAACTTCATTTTATTCAGTATATAGTCATTTTTCAGTATGTTATTAGTAGTGTATCAGTAATATATTGGTGTTTCAGAAGAGACCCTTGGGGCTTCCCTGGTGGCGCAGTGGTTGAGAGTCCGCCTGCCGATGCAGGGGACACGAGTTCGTGCCCCGGTCTGGGAAGATCCCACATGCCGCGGAGCGGCTGGGCCCGTGAGCCATGGCCGCTGAGCCTGCGCTTTTGGAGCCTGTGCTCCGCAACGGGAGAGGCCACAACAGTGAGAGGCCCACGTACCGCAAAAAAAAAAAAAAAAAAAAAAAAGAAAAGACCCTTGCATCGTGTGGTAGGATCATTGAAAGCAGAACAAAGCGAAAACACATAGATCAGTTAGGTAATTATTGAAAAAAGTTTACATGAGAGGTAAGGACCAAAAGTTAAACAACAGTAGGGGGAATAGAAAAGTAGAAGATGAAGGAAAAGACGCGAAAGAAACCAAATAGAAAACCCGGGGTGACTGGTTAGATATGGAAGAGTGGGTCGTGTCATTTCCATTAAGTGAAAAAGCAGACACAGATAGGGGAGAAGGCTTTCATGTGAGAATGGGGAGGAGGCAACTTTCGGGCACAGTGAGTCTGCGATACCCGGGGAACATCCAAGCAGAATTACCAGGAGGCAGTTGCACCGGACTGCAACTTACAAATGAGATCGGGCTGTTCGTCAAGTTTTGAGTATGGGGCAGTGCTTTCCCCAAAGCATCTTCCAAAGTTCTGACTACATAAACCAGGGAACTTGGGGGACTATTTGAAGCGACCTATTGCAAACCTTAAGTTTCACTTTAATATTTGTTCCGTTTTAAACATGTATATGGATTTGTGCTGCATTTTACATAAAAATTTTTTTCTTCCAAATCTTAGGTAACTGTGTGAATCCCAAAGATGCTCATTCTTTGGCACATTGTTACTACCCTACCTTAAAAGGCGTGTATACATTGAGTCGTGAAAAGTACTTTGTAGTGATTTAAGCCTATACTCAATTCCTAGTTTTCAGCTATATGACCATAAGGAGGTTATCTTCAGCTCCAGTAATTAAAAATAGCAACATCATGTAACGTAAACAAAACATCTACCATATTGATTTTTTTTGTCCCTTTGCTTTCAGTATGTAAAGCCCTTTCAGTAAAAGTCCTGAGTGAAAATATGAGTCAATAAAATTTGACTGGGAAAATTGAGTAAAGAATGAAAAATATCCTAAACCTAATAATAATATGAAAGTTGCTACTTCTGCTGTAAAATACTTGCTTATAAACTTCCCTAGTACAGCCTCTGAAAGTTTTTCATCACAACTTTTAGATATTGCCATTTCAAATGGCTTACAGAGATGGTTTAATGGTCCCATCAGCTAGAATATAACCTACATGAGGACAATGGCCTTTAGTTTAGTCACGGATGTTTCCTGAGCTCACAGGCATCTTGTAAACAGGTACTAGACTTGTTAAAGGAATCAGTAAGAGACAGACATCATCTTTGTCTCAGTATTTTGGCATATTTCATCTCAGTTGAAACAATTCATGTAAACAATGATCCAGATTTCTTAGCAGAGAAAGGGAGAGTGGTAGGACAGTAATGAGTCTCATCATTACCAAGTAGACAAGTAGTTCTCCTTCTGACTGCAGAAGTGACATTTTACAGAGGAAAAGATTCTTAAATAAAAGGTAGTGAGTACCTTTCAGAGCCCATGAGCCGAACAAAATTTACACAAGTGTTTTTGCTTATCTGTTTGTTAGCCACACAGCATTTTAAAATTAAGACTTCATACAAAAATCTTAATTTGCCACTTCTCTTGGAAAGTGGAAGAAATGGCGATGCCAGTGTATAATATCTTTCTCATTTGGTAAAAATCTGCTTGCCCCGAGTGGCTCCAGCCCCTATAAACCACATGTGAGTGGGCTAGTTCCAACACAGTTCTCACTGTTATCTGATGCCCACTCATGAGGTTTACCCGGTGGGCTACGCTCCCTATGTTACCCTTGTTTTAAAAACAATACAACAGGCCTCAAATGGAGTTGCTTATTGCTAAGCTTCACATCACCAAATTGAGACTTAAATGTAGTTCCAGCTCTTGCAGAAATGGAATCATAAACCAGTCAGCCAGGAATCTCCCAATCAGCAGTAGTTAGGTAACTGCCTAATAGATCCCTGCCATTCACTCAAGGAAAGGAACCTTGCAATAACCACTCAGATTTTTTGCCTGGAATTACTTTTTTGTTCCTGCTCCCTTCTGCCTATGAAAGGTTTTCCTTTTGTACAGATCCTTGAACTCCTTTCTACCTGCTAAATTAGATGCTGCCTGATTCTAATGGATTTTTGCTCAAATAAACTCTTAACTTTTTTTTTTTTTTTTTTGCGGTACGCAGGCCTCTCACTGCTGTGGCCTCTCCCGTTGCAGAGCACAGGCTCCGGACACGCAGGCCCAGCAGCCATGGCTCAAGGGCCCAGCCGCTCCGCGGCATGTGGGATCTTTCCGGACCGGGGCACGAACCCATGTCCCCTGTATCGGCACGCGGACTGTCAACCACTGCGCCACCAGGGAAGCCCTAAACTCTTAATATTTTTAACATGCCTCAGTTTATCTTTTAACGCCCTTAGGCATCTGATTTGCCACCTTTCCCTTCACCTTTGATATCTAGTTCTCTTTACAAGAGTGGTGGGCTTAGGTGGGACATTAATGCTGTCTTTGTGCTCAAAAAAGCTCCCTCAAAACAAGGTTCCCTCCAAAGCAGAGCCTGAGGTTGGGTGTTAGTTGTTCACTTGGAAGATAATGCCAGGAAAAACAAGTGAGAAACAGGGAAAAGTAAGAGACCCAAGACAAGCTCATAAAGGAGGCTACTACTGTGTGGGCAAATGGGACTCAGTCCCACTGGGAACCCTCTAAGAAACCACACCTCTGAATTGTCAGACCTAAAAGGACACGGGAGGCTGGGACACTTATCAGGGGACTTCCATCCCTGATTGGATGAAAGTTGAGCTGGTGGTTATTACTGGGCAGCACACACTTCTGGGTAGAGCCCCCAGGATGTTTGCTTCCTTGCAGGAGAGTGTTCTCTGGCAGCGAATGATCAGCGTGTAGCGAACTTTCCAGAGCTGCAGGTAAACTCAGGTAGGATCTGGGGGATATGGCCCTTTTACAACCGCCTGTATTACGGAATTGCAAACGATCAATGTCTTAAATCTTTGCATGGGCAATAACACTACTTTCTACACTCTGAGTTTTTCAAATTATCTTTTGATTGTATTTAATCTACATCAGTAGGAATACAAGGTGAATTTCCATAGGGAATATTATATTATAGGGCTGGAACTTGGAGACAGTCCTTAGACTCTGGTAATATGCTGCCTATATTATACCAATTTTCCATTACACCAAAGACTAATGTTAAAGAAAAAATTATTCACTGACACTTGTTAAAGCCTGCCAAGGAAGACTTTAGTGGGGGAGGGGCTGGGGGATAGGTACAAGAACTGTAACCGAGCAGGACCCTATGGAGCCTTCCTGGGACAGACCCCCCTCACCCACCAACTGCAACTTGTTTGTAGAAAAACCTTAGCTTCCTAGGCCTCCTCTAAGTTGCAAAGGATAAATTTAATCAGAGAAGTGAGAAAATGCAGAAACAAAGGAAAACAGTCAAGCAAGACAAAATAATAATAATTTAGCCATTAACAAAGTCAAGGACCTTTACTGCCTCCTCAAGGGCTCTAGATAATATGCTGAGCCATATACTTTGAGCTGCTTTGCAGATACTGAAACCTCCACCAGGTGGAAGAAGTTAATTGCATGTTGCCCACAAGCACATAGACCCCAGACCGGTTGGAACCAGAAGGTTCATGATTTTTTAAATAAACTTATTTATTTATTTTTGGCTGTGTTGGGTCTTCGTTGCTGTGCGAGGGCTTTCTCTAGTTGTGGCAAGCGGGGGCTACTCTTTGCTGTGGTGCACGGGTTTCTCATTGCAGTGGCTTCTCTTGTTGCAGAGCACGGGCCCTGGGCGCACAGACTTCAGTAGTCGTGGCTCGCGGGCTCTAGAGTGCAGGCTCAGTAGTTGTGGCGCACGGGCTTAGATGCTCCACGGCATGTGGGATCTTCCCGGACCAGGGCTTGAACCTGTGTCGCCTGCAGTGGCAGGTGGATTCTTAACCATTGCACCACCAGGGAAGTCCCCATGATGGGGACTCCCAATTTCCTCACCAGCAACCAGTCAGAACAATGTCCACGAGCTGGTCACACACCTGGTAACTCTGCCTTACACTGTCATTAAAAACCCTTCCCTGAAAGCCATCAGGGAATTCAGGCCTTTTGCCCACTAGCTGCCTTCACTCCTTGCTTGGTGCCCTGCAGTAAAAGCTGCAGTTTCCTTCACCACAAACCAGTGTTAGTACTGATAGATTGGCTTTACTGTGCAAGCCAGCAGACCCAAGTTTGGTTCGGTAACAGAAAAACTGCAGTGGAATTGTACAATAGGGGAGAGAGAGATTGGACTCAATTGTAAATACAGCATGGGCAAGTGGGAATTTATAGCTAAGGAGCAGGGTTAGTGGATGGAAAATTACTCAGAGGCACGATCCAGGGCAAGGGGGCATTCTTGTTGAAGGCAGGCAGGGTAAACAAGTATCACCTGAGCAGTAGTGGGGGATGAGAAACATGATTAGCTATGGAGTGATCAGCTGTGGAGTTTGGGGAATCTGGCTCAACTGACTTAGCAAGATTCTTGCTAAAACTGGACCAATGCAGAGACAAAGAAGTCCAAAAGTTCAGGCCTAGTTGGAAAAGCATTCAGGGGAGCCTGAAGTTCAAGGAGGGAGTTTCTGTCACTAAAATGTACTGAGAAGACCAGCGAATTTATTAATTTCTCCCAGCTGTGTGGGTGGCAAGAGCAACGTGTGAAACTCACAATAATAAAGGCTCTGGAATAGGAAAAGCACTCAAGTTAAAGATATGCTAAGTTTTCATCTGGCTGGCAACCTTCTTTGACTTGGGAAACTCTCATCTATGAATAAGAGGCCCGAAACGTCTTTTACGCTGTAAAATATTTGCAAAGTACCTTAATTTCCCCCTCAAAACACCTAATAATTTTCATATGAACCAGTTTAAATTCATTAGCATTTGCCAAGCACACTCTTCAAAAGCTTCAAACTGGGACAGCAAACCAAAAGCAAAGGTAAGGCTCTGACCCAGCAGGTAGGGGCGGCTTCATTAGCTGACTCAATTCAGCTATTGCTCCCGCTGAAGCTGAACTTGCAAAGTGAATGTGCAGGAAAACGTGGGGGCAGACATAACATAAATAATTTAACTTGAGAGGAGTACTCTAAACCTCTCATTTACAGTCACCTTTTATTATTCCTACCGGCCAAAGTAGAAAGTGTCTTAGGTGTCCAGAGAAGGAGAAAAAATAATTATTCTATTGCAAGCTTCCACAAAACTAAAACCAGGACTAAGCATATCACCAGAAATAAATAAATTACTGAGATCATTGTCTTCAGCAAAATAAGTCTCATCACAGCAGATGCTTTTATTTTTTTCACTTTTTCCTTGCTAGAGTGGCATCACTCAAAAATGAATGAACTAAGAAATAACATTGCTCTCCCTTTCTTCCCCTTCCCACCCCCCATCAATTTATATACATAGGATCCAAGGTGAGACTTGTGTACAGGATTCATAATCCAAATGCATTTAAGTGAGGATTAAGCACTTCAAATGTATCAAGAATTAAAGTGAGAGAACTTTTACTCTATTTTAAAAGGCATCAACTTGTAGCAACAGCTCTGAACATGATTCTTCTACTTGCCTACCTCCTTTTGTTAGTTTCCTCTTGCTGCTGTAACAAATTACCACTAATTTAGTGGTTTACAACATCACAAATTTATTATCTCACAGTGCTGCAAATCACAAGTCCAAAATGGGTCTCACTGGGCTAAAATCAAAGTGTTATGTTCCTTCTAGAGGCTACAGATAACAATCCGTTTCCCTACCTTTTGCAGCATCTAGAGGCCTCCGCACTCCTCGGCTTGTGATCTCCATCCTGCTGTAGATTCCGACGCAGCACTACAGCACCTTTAAATCCCTTTTTGACTCTGACCTCTGACCTCTTCTACTTTAAAGGACCCTTAGGATTACATTACACTCACCTGGATCGTTCAGAACACTCCATCTTAAAGTCAGCTGATTGGCATTCTTGACTCTATCTGAAACCGTAATTCCCTGTTGCTGTGTAACATAACATATTCACAGGTTCCAAAGATTAGGGGGTCATTATTCCGCCTATCAGCTCCTCACCATTCCCTGGAGAATAGAAGGCAGCTGCACTAAATACAGACTATTTTTTCCTTCCTTTTTATATATTTTCTTCTGAAACAAGCAATGCATTTTATAGTGACTTGGGACTTTAGTGGCTGTCTGTTATTTACTCATTCAAAGATTATTGGGTATCTGATATGGGATGGCCCCAGGGGAACAGTAGTGATGAGGCCCCAAGACTGGCTTTCAAAGGACTCACAAGTTTAATGAGAGAATCGGATAAGTAACCATTTAAAATACAAGCAAAAGAACTTCAGCATAGGTGTCAGTCTTAAAGGAGCGCAAACAAGACTCACCAGAAAAACTCATTCCAATGCATTCGAGACCCGGGTGGTTCCAGAAATCCTTCTGAATGGAGGGGAACAAACCCTTGAGGAAGGGAATGTGCCAATGATTATAAAATCTTACAAGGTGCACAGTCATGGAAGAACATGGCATATCTAGTGAATAAGTAGAACAGTGTAGCTGCAACTACGTTTTGCACACGGGGATAAGAGGGAAGAGGATACAGGAAAGGTTGACAAGGTATGAAAGCCCTTGTGTACATGAGGGTTTTGAGCTTCTATCATGTAACGAAGGGTGACCCAATAAGGAATACCATCTATTTCTAGAAGAATACAGTTGGCATTGTGGATGAAGGACTGAAGTCGGGACAAAGAGGATTTTCCTGCTCTTGCTACTACTACTACTACAATTAATACCATTACATTTCCTTTGAAGCTGAAAGAAGCAATTTGAATGTCTGCCAATAGAAAGTAATTTTGAAAAGTATCTCTACTTAATCTTCACAGTAACCCTGAAACAGGTCTTATGTTTATCCCCATTTTAAAGGTGAGAAAACTGAGGCTTAGAAAGATTAATTTTCTCCTGAAACATATTCTGTAAAACAAGCAGCTGGGATCAAAATTTATACCTCTGTGCCCAGAATCCTCTTAAAGTTCCCAAAGGCAGATTTATCTTGAGGTTCTCACGTTGAATCTTCTGGTTATCTTACTGGCATGGGCCCATCCCAAAAGTTGATGAATAGAGAGAGGAAGCAGCAGCCTGCTCAGTCACATGGCAGAGTCACAGAGCGCTGTTTCACTCTGGGGACCACCACATCCACCAGGACACAAGACAACACCCTGTGTAGCCTAGGGGAGCATCCACACTAATCTTGACCTCAAGTAAAATGAACCCCAAGAGATGCTGCTCTACTCCAAGCTTAGAGGCCATTTTCACCTTGGCCTACTGGCCTCAGGTCTTCTGTGAGGACCTGAATGAGCTAGACCATGACTAGTGGGGTCAAAGGGCTGGAATTCTCTGAGAAACCACCTGGGATGATATCGCTAATATGCAGAATGTAAAACAAAAATGATACAAATGAACTTATTTACAAAACAGAAACAGACTCACAGACTTAGAGAACAAACTTATGGGTACCAGGGGGGAAGAGTGGGGGGGAGGGATAAATTGGGAGTTTGGGACTGACATGTACACACTGCTATATTTAAAATGGATAACCAACGAGGACCTACTGTATAGTACAGGGAACTATGCTCAATATACTGTAACCTAAATGGGAAAAGAATTTGAAAAAGAATAGATACATGCATATGTATCACTGAATCACTTTGCTGTACACCTGAAACTAACACAACATTGTTAATCAACTATGCTCCAATATAAAATAAAAATTAAAAAAAATTAATTCAACCACACAAAAAAGTTACTTTGGAGAAATTACATTGGAACATTATCAACGGGAGTTAGGAAGCCAAAATAAGTTTTGAAACAATCAATTAAAAAGCTTATTCAACCATCCTAGAGAAAAGATTGTTATCTTTCTATTCGCTCTGTGAAAAATATTACAAAACTGTTATCTACAAGGAGCGGACCAAAGAAGATGCAGCCAAAAAGTGTAGGTAAAAACAGGGAAGTGGAATGGGCAACTAATTCTCTTTCTAAAAAGATACTTTGCTTTGTAATTTTTTTTTTTTTTTTTTGGCTGTACACAGGCCTCTCACTGCCGCGGCCTCTCCCGCTGCAGAGCACAGGCCCCAGACATGCAGGCCCAGCGGCCACGGCCCACGGGCCCAGCCGCTCCGCGGCATGTGGGATCCTCCCGGACTGGGGCACGAACCCACATCGCCCGCATCGGCAGGCGGACTCCCAACCGCTGCGCCACCAGGGAAGCCCTGTATTTTTTATTTTAATGAGATGTCACTAAATTTTATGAGCTTCAGGACAAAAAGGACCTGGATCGACCCCAGACTACAAATATAATTTAGGTAGGAAATGAGGATCTGGACAAAGACCATAGCGATGATGAGTAGGGAATGGACTTGATAAATATTAGGTGGTAGAGGGGATGGGACTGAGTGGACGGGTAGGAGTGGTATTTAGGAATGGTATTTAGGAATGGTTGAGCCTTTCCCTCAATTCTCACTTCAGAGACCAAACTGGTGCAATTCACCTAGAAATTTGTACAGTAGGTGGAAAAAGATTTGTATTATTTTGGAGATTTTTAGTTCGATATGCCTGTGGGGTACTCAAGAAAAGTAAATAGGCAGCAAAAATATAAACTGAATTAAAAAAGTTGTATTAGAGATATAGAATAGGGAGTCCTAGGTGTATAGGTATATTTAAAACCATAAATTAGGTGATGTTTATGCAGTAAATATAAGGAAACATATATAATGAGTAAAACAGGGTTGGGGAAGGCAATGATAGATGGAGAGAGAGAAGCCAATAAGCCAGGGCTGAAATTAAAAATATTTAATAGCCTATATAAAAGTATGAGTGGATCAAAATATTTTAAAATTCCCCTTTTCAAAGGAAGTATCTAATTCTCTGAAGATTTCTATCTATGTATCTATGTACCTATTTATCTATCTACTCCTCTAATAGAACATATTTTGGTGTAAGTAATCTATCAAATTTTTCCAATGATTTTCAAGTCACCTGTTTCATCTGATGTAGCTGTTGCTAGTTCAATAACTCTGGTCCTTGAGCTGTGCTCTGACATGGGAACAACATCAAACTCTTCCAACAACTTCTTTATATGTTTGTAGTCATCAGTCGACCCTGAATGTGTTTTTTCTTAGAGCAACTGACTCGATGTGTTTTCTGAGATCAACTGGATATCTGGATAGAAAAATGGGGTAAGAGAAAGAGACTTTTGAACCTGCTATGACTCTGCTTCCATTTGTAAGATGTTAGATTATATTATTCTACTAGGATTTTTTTTCTATTATTACATTATGAATTTTTAACTTGTATTATTTTATATGGGTTTTCTAAATATTTAATTTCTATACATTTAGCATTAACACATTTTACAACTAGTATTCTCTATTACTTTAGTTTTCTGTAAGTTTTAGAGAGTTTATAAAATTACTTACATTATTTTAACAAAACTCTCTGAAAATGTAGAATGGCCAGATATTGCTTTGAGGCTTTCTAAGTCAGACTTGGTAGTTGTTGTTGTCTCTCTTCCAGAATGCAAAATTAATTGACAGTCACTTAATCCTAATTTGGGGTTTTGCCTTATTCTCTCTCCCTCCTTCATTACTTCCCTTATTTTTTCCCTGTTCCCCCCTTTTTCATCTTCTTTTGCTCCTTCCTAATAATTTAAAATAAACCCACTATTCAAATGCCTGATTGATGAATTCCCTAAACTTCTAATGAATTGAGGCAATGAAGCACCCAGGACCTGGTTTCTATCCCTATGCCCTCACTTACCTTCTCTGATTCAGGAGCTCCTTCTTTCTCCTTCTCTCTTCATGTAAAAGTCTAGTTACCCTGGAAAGGCATTTACAGATTTACCTTCTCTAGAGGATTTTTAAAAATACCTTTAACCAAATCACCTGTCCTCATTGAATACATATTTTGCTTACCTTGGTTCTTACCTTGGTCAATAATTTACTTAACTCTTCCAATAGATGGAAAGACACTTAAAGAAGAGACTGTATCATTAAAAAAAATAATTTCTTCAACCCCTTTGTAAAATACCATGTACCTAGTCAGTGCCCATGAGATATTTGCTGAAGTCAGTTACACAAAATAAAATCAGAAATCAGTTTCATCCAGAAAATTCAATTAAGCCCTTACAGAACCCCCAGCCTAGTCTTTTCAGTCCCCATGATTCTATCATCCGGTTTGCTGGCATTCCTGGAATCTCTGAAATTGGTGGAATAATATTCACAACAGCACCTTGGGGCCAAAGCACCACAAAGTAGAATGGTTTGATTCTTAATGACAACAAATTCTGCCCCCAAATACCTTTCTCCCTGACAAAAGACAGGTGGTCTGTCTGGTACCCCCAGTGGATATTCACTGGGATAGACTGACTGTCAATTGCTTGGAGAGTTCATTTATGGAAAAAATCAGGGCAAAATGGCGGTAAGGAATGACACAACTGAATGGTTAACATTTTTATTTCAAAAAAGCAGTATACTGTATATAACACTTTCTGAGAAAATAATTAAGATAGTATAATGAAATGCATTCAATGTTTTCAAGCACAATACAGATGTCTAGAATCCTTTAAATGTGAGTTTATTCAAACTTTATTTAAACAGAATGCACTTTGAGAGATTTAACGGGTGATTTCTGCATTTCACAAAATAAAAGTTCTTCTGCAAGTTTCTGTTTATTTATTTATTTAAATTTTACATCCTCAACATATATTACAAGGGCTTAATATTTTAATTAGAACATACGTAGTGTATTTGAATCGCTCTTTGGGCTAATATGTGCCAAGAAAGGTACACTGTCCTTTTTATAACCAATTAAAAACAAACTAACTTTGACACAAAAAGGAATGGGGTCGTAAGTTTCGTCTTATTCAAGTAGAATACAGTCTGAGATTCAAAACAGATTCTTCCTTGAAAACTGCAGTTATTTCCCATCCTCCTGAACAAGGACAAAAGAACAAAATGCAAAAAAAAAAATGTCATTCATTAATTCTCATTGGATTTAAATTTCCCCCTGCAGTAGAATACACTAAATATCTGAGTCTTTTGCTTTATTCTGGCTATAATCACATAAACTGTTTAAAAAATAAAAACTTTTAAAATTCTGTTTTCTTCACTTTCTTCCAGGTATGTTCTCCTGCCACAATAAATTGACCAGCACTCTTAGCGTCAGATACACATGGTATACACATATAAGTGGAGAAATATATTTATGTCCTTTAAAATTCCTGGATCTACACAGACATCTCCTTTCCTGTTAGAAGCATAGATATCCAGGTTTATTCTGGAATCTCTACTTATCTCCTCAGTGTATGGCAATGTTTAGCAAAGTGCATATCTCTTTTCCCCTTTTCCTCTGACCCCTGCGATCCCAGTTTAAGTTTTACTCAAGAGCTTCATCCACTTAAAACTTTGTACAACTATATCTACTGTATTTAAAAGAGGTTGACTCAACAACGCAAACACTCACCCACACACACGTAAGAAAAGTTTCCATCTTACAAAGCTAACATTATTTAATATTCCTATATACCATGGAGCTTTCAGTTTAGAGTTTTTCTTAAAATATATATCCTTCACTTGAAGCTGTCATAAAAATGGGGAGAACACCTTCTCTGATTTCAAAACCATCAAAGTAGGTTTTTAAAAACTACTTTCCAAACCCCAGGAGTAGTGTACTCGAAGGGCAAGCTCATCAGTATCTTTAGAAAATGAGTTGGGAAAAGTAAAATTTGATTCCTATTTGAACATTTATTATTGGTACCAATGAATCCTACTGACTGAAAATGTAACTACGATTATCACTAATAATAATATAGCTACAATGAAGTAAAGCTGCATCCCATTATTTCAACTATTGAAGTCTTATAGGCCGGTTGTTTGATTTCTCTCATCCCACTGTCTATTCAACAGCTTTTCATTGCACAGATTGTTAAAAATGATTCACAAACTGTTGCTGCCTTCAAACTATATACTATAAAAGGTAGCCAAGAAATAACTGTATGTTGTACTGAACATAAAGTAATTTGTGGCTTCAGAATATGTTTTTGACACAAAGCCTGCCTGCCCATTGTAGAAAATTTTGTCAATTTATGTGAAAATATTTATTACCTGTAACCATAGATACACAAAATCAATGTGTGTGTTATGTAACATTACATCAGTAATGCATTTGTTACTGCTTTGAGATTTCTTCTGGTCTTGATTACAGCTCTGCCAAATAACTTTTTTTTTTTGTTATACAAGGGCAAGTGATTGCTGTGCTACATTTGCAATTGTAATGATAATTTTCCTGAGAATGTTAAATTATGTCTTAATTTATTCAAAAGACTTTATTTTCAAAGCAATTAAACTTATTGTTGATTGATATTTACCATCCAATGTTCCTGGAACACTAAAAGAATACGCTTTATACATAATCTTCCATTATAGCACAATGCTTGAGGGTAGCTATTTTATATAACAGCATTCAGTTGAGTCTTCAAATCAAAGAACAAAAATTATAGCAATTTCACTTGAAATCCATAAATCCATGCTCAGGATTATGTTCAACAGAATCACTAAATGTTATTTGTAATTCAAAGATGAATGAATCAATAGGAAAATAGAACTGATAAATCATTAGTACTTTAATGCAGAGTGGAGAGAGAAACTAATAAATCATGCACTTCAAGCACTTGTTTTCCTTATGGCATGTTTGAAAACATAAAACATACAATGATAAGATGCAGGTCAATATGAATGAACAATACCAAATCTGCTCAGAATAGCATTTCATTTTATATCATAGGCTTAATGAAACACTTAAAAATACTATTCCATAATTTCTTCAAACAATCAGAGAATCCACCCAGGCCATGAAATACTTTAACAACAATCTAGGCCGTTATTTCCAAATAAATATTTGAAATGTCACAGAGATGGGAGTAGAGTAGGTGAGGGGGAGGGTGCAAATGCATGCATGATTAGCTTCAATGAGCTCAATATTATTACAGGTATCAATTTATACTAGAAAGGAACTGATACAATCATTTACTTTCTCGAGTGTACTTAACTGATCCATTAAAAATTACAGACGTCTATACTTATAAATGACCAAAAAAGCAAGAAATCAGCCATTGAGCTTTGATTGTGTTGTATGGCTTACTGTCTGTGAAAAGTGAGAATTTTAATTATAATTAATGGGTAATTCACTCTCTTCCAGAGTTTTAGCATCACAAAATTGCACATTAGAACCATAGATTTTCTCCACAATGCTTAATTAATTATGCATTAACCCATTTCTCTCGAAGCATCTTTTTCTGAATCTTTGGTGGGAAACACAGTTTATTAGGCACATAGTTTCAAACATCTATTTGGTTACTGTTGTGATTAAGAATTTTCTTCTAAATTCACATGCAGAAGGGAATAAGGCTTGCCATGTTAACACACTTTACTGCCAAGTAACATGTTTTCACTTATGTCTGGAATTAAAAACAAAACTAAACAAACTAAAAACCACTTCCTACTTTTTAGCACAAGAATACTTTATACCTGATATCTTAAATTCCACTCAGAAGCATCAAGATGTCGAAGAAAAACTACTTAGATACAGCAAGTAGACAACTATTTAACAAAACCTTTCAATTAAAAGCTTCTCCTCAACTCAAAGATCATTGATATACTGTTTGATTCTAAAGGGAAAAATATAGCAATCTGCAATTATGATTATTGTAGCATTATTAAGTAGTGCTTATTAATAACTGGAATCACATTTCCCGTGATATTTCCTCTTTTTGTTGCACAGATTTTTTTTTCAGGTTAGTAAATGGAAATTGAAGAAGGAATGGGTAGGAGACAAAAAAATTTATGGGAATGCATGCAACAAAAATAGGCAGTATCACTTCATGTAAACTTCTGCTTTCTTCATGCAAAGATGCTTCTAAAAACTGAGACATTAAATTTTCTAATAGCTGGATTTTACATTAGCTCAGTAACAAAAACTGTTAAACCAATTCCATGATTTTGCATGAGCAGGAGACTTGAAATTGTTCAACGATTTCCAGCATAAGTGTTCCATGGCCCAATTATGCTAATTAAATCTCTAAGAATGAAAAGATACAGGATTATTCCTTGCTTAGGTTTCTTGTTCTTTTGATGAGGGAGCAGAACAACCCGGTTTTTGGAGGAGGGCCCATCAGCATCGGGGCTTGGTTCTTGTGCATAATTTTTATCTAAGGAAAAAAAAAGAGAAAGAGGGTAGAGTAATCTCCAGATACAACACCAATTTCTGAGAATCTCTCTTAAGGTTAATAATATCCCCTGAATTACTGAAACAACACAAGTGTAAAATGTATTTTCAGAGTTTCTATTATTTCAAAAATATTTTTAAGGAAGATAAGGTATGTATTTAAACTATATTCCAATGCTCAGGATGATACCAAGAAATTAAATTTAATTGAAATTACATTTTAAATATATTACTTCTAACCTCACTTGTAATAACACCCCCAAATTCCTTGTTCATGCCACATGATTATCTAGTATAATTTATTGACCATTAGTTATGTATTATTTACTTAAGATAGGAAAGGCTGCACCATTATAGTATTCAGAATCCCAGTTATAGCCCAACATCAAGATGTACCTGATATCAAGGCAAGCCTTATTTACTCTGCTAATCAGATTGTTTCTCTCTTTCAATATGAACTGCAAGGCTTAATTTCAAAACAATCATTACGGATGAAAGTCAAAAGTTAACGTGCATAAAAGGTCAGAAATGATGAACTAGCTTTCTAATTTGTTAATTAATTGGTAATAGAATAGAATAAAATATTGAAAAGCCTGCTTAAAACATTCTGAGAGACTGTTCTAAAGCTACTCTTTTTGATTTCTTTGAAATAAAACTACGAATCACCTTAAATGAGACAACCTTAAAGTAGATTATGTCTGCAATTTTCTCTAATTCAAGCCTAAATTAGAGAAGACATTTTATGAATATATGCTATGCTCAAAGCTAATTGAAAGCAATTATCAAAGTGGCATTTTGTCTGTGACTTTAAGATACATTGTAAGATAATAAATGATTCTCATTATGTAATAAAAAGGTCACATCTTGCCTTTGGGCTAGTGACGCTAAGAGTTTTTCAAAAGCAATCTGAGACATTTTCTTTAGAGAACTGCGACTAATATAAGAACCATCGCTTATTAAATATCAGTTGTCACCAGCACAGCACCCGCATCAGAGATGAGTATTTCTTTCAAAAAGAAACACTACCTCATTAAAAGCTGCAAAAATATATCTCTTAAAGTGCATAGCTGACATTTTCAAGTTAAAATGAATATCCTTCACTTGTCATTGACTAATAGCAATGAAACAAAAAAAAAGTGGATGTCACGTGGACAGGATCATTAAAATCGGCACTGGGGCTGTTGGGAAATGGAGATTTACTTCACAGTCTAGAAAGACAGAACTATGTTAAAAATCAGGATAAATGAACAACTCTTTATTTAACTCTGTTGGAATCAGGTTATTCTGGGAAGATTCAGTGTTCTTTGTACTGTAAAAATAAATTGCACCTGTAAAAGGCCACCAGGCTAAACCAGCCTCAAACTCTCTGGATAACTGATTTCATTTTATTTTATTTTTCTTATCTTATGAATTGGGGAATCAATAGCCAGATAGTTAAGATGCTAGAATGCACCTATCTATGTAGATTGAAAAAGATCTCTACCAGATTTTCTCTCCTAATAATTCACTTTTAGATTACGCCCTACCTTATGCCATTGATTTTATACTCCTCTAGAGTATAAAACCTAATACACCATCATTCACTCATTTATTCATTTCACAAAATGTATCAAGCCCCTACTATGCCTCAGACACTGTACCATGAACCTCTAATGAACAGACAAAGCACAATCTCTACCCCCAGTAAACTATAGTCAAGTAAGAAAGAGAAATTTAACAAGCACGTTCAATAGTGTTATAGATGCTGAAATACAAGGCTAAGCAGAAAGGCACTATTTTTTTTTAGTGCTGAAAATAAAAATGAAACTTTTTATACAAAAATGTTAGTTTAAAATGAGTACCTGATGAGGCAGTGAACATATATTACTTATGTCATAACCTTAGATTCAAACAGAACATAAGTAGCTAAGGTAAAAAAATAAAGATTTCTGATTCACAGTTGCTGGGCTAAATCCTTTAGAGAGTATGATAATATTAGAGCCTTTTGGAAAACAAGATCATTATTAACAAATTATTGTTGTTAAGATGTTGGAAGAAATATATCATTCCAGTCACAAAAGATTAGCATCAATTTATGACAAAGCATAGCCAAAATACCGCAACTTACTGTGTATGAGATTTTGTTTGCCCTTTGTATTTTTAAAGTTATTTGGATTTTGTTTGATCATAGCTATCTTTTTATTAACAATCCCTTTTAAAAGAAACCACATGTTGTTATTCCTTTGAAAAATAGCACAGTATCTCATTCAGTGCTCTTGACACAGTGGGACCCTTAATCCATACTACTGACTAATTTGAATTCTAGGTTATAGCTTCAAAGCAGGATAATGGTCCTATTTTTAAAATTATCTGTAATCTATCTTCTTGGTTGTTTAAGCACTCCCATGGTCAAGGTACACAACTCTTTCTTTAATTTAACATTATTTCCATACAAAATGCAATCTACATCTTTCTGTTATTCATAAAAATGAGAAACAATTGGCTGTTTTCCTCTTAGGGGAGGTTACATGGAGGAAACTCGCACTCATGAGATGTCTAGTATGTATCCAGGCTCTTTGCATATATTATGTCATCAGATAATTATAGGTCTTTGTATATTTGAGCAGAGCAAAAACTACTCCATTAAGGATGAGAAAAATTCCAGTCCAGGTGAACTGTTGGTACTGTAGTCACAGAAAGTCCAGGTGAGGTTTCAGAAAGCTGTAGAGACTTAAGTGTAATTTAGGTTCAGATGGCCTGTGTTGGGGGAACCTGGTTAAGGGTGCCTCACCAGGCATGGGATAATGACTCAGATGCCTGTTTCAACTCCACATCCTTAAATTTTTATTACTACTTTTTTTGAGAACCTGTTATCTACAAGAAAAACAATATGGAGTAAGGAGCAGATTTTATCCCCCAAAGATTTTATTATATTAAGCCTCAGCAATCTGAAAACATGAACCAAACATTAGGTTCTCTTTGAGTGTTTCCATTTTTTTAAGAGTCAGGTAGTTACTTCTTAGTTGTTTCTCAATACATCAAATATTTATGGAGCACCAGCTATGGGCAAGGCAGTTTGCAAGACTGTTTAGTTTGGAATAGAACCTGAGATTATAATTGAGAGGTAATTGTGGGCACTCATAAGCAATGGTGATGGGGCTCCTAGGAGCTGGAATGGCTGTACGAAGGTCAAAGAGCATTGCTAAAAATGCAAGACAGATATTGTCAGAATTAGAATGATGTTCTATTAAGAACTCTTCATTTCTACTTATCATCTATTCCTTTGGAAAACAACAGCAGCAAAAGTCTCATGACTCTTTCTACTTCTATCTTCCTACTTCAAATTGGACACATCTAAAAATATAAACAGAAAAAAATTGATTTCAGTTTCAGTTTTATAATTATTCAATATGAAATAAAAATTCACACATAGAAATCAGATGAAGGATTATAAGGCACAGTTTTCTTGTTTCTATGACATTGTCAGGGTTGCATGGTGTGAGAGACAGCTCCACCTCATAACTGTAATATGACCAATAATAACAAGAATAAAAATAACAAGATTTGGCTTTTACTGTGTGCTGAGTATTATGCTAAGTGCTTTACACACATTAGTCACAGGCTACCTGTTTCATCCAGCTCTTTGAGTTGCTCTTGACAAAAGTCTACTCCCATAAAAGTAATATTATCGAAGAACATAGAATTGAAAAATGATGTCCTAAAAGGGAAAGAAGAGAGGTTTATATCTTACAGTACACGGTGAACAGTGTCTAGTCCCACTAGACTTTTGTGTTCTCTCTGAAGACTTTTAGTCTAACTAAAATTGAGGAAGACCAGAAGGTCTTCCTGAACTCATTCTCCAAGCAGTATTTGGCCCAGCTCATTGCTATTTTCTTTCCTAGCTCCCTGTCTCTCAGCATCAACTATTCCTAATACTCTCCATTGTGAAGAGTAGTTATTTTTCTTCCTCATGTGATAGAAACACCCTACTTAACACCCAGTCCCTGAATGACACATCTACCGAAGCAAGTGCTTATCAAAGCATCCTGATAAGATCGGAATAAAGGTGGATCTATTCTATCTTTAAGGAATTCTCATACCTAATATCAAAAGAATATCTTTTTCATAATTTTTTTTCTATATTATCTAATTTTACCCTCTCAACAACCCTGGGAGGTAGGTGCCAACACCCTTATTTTACAATACAGGACAGAAACTTAGGTTCTGTAACTTGCACTACACCACTCAAGTTGGTAAGTGCAAGAGCTGGGTTTTGAAAGCTGACTCTCAAATCTCCCAAGCACTCCTTGTTAATTCCCACCTCTGCACTTTTGTGTCAATTAGTGCTTTGGAGAACCTTCCCTCAAACTTTGACCCCTGTCCTGCCCAGCTCAAATAACATATTATTTTGAAATTTCAAAGCACAGTGAGATAAAGAAGATTCTAAGTGCCCTCTGAGAGGAAAAACAGGTCACTTACAGAAAAATAAAAATCAGCATGGCATTAAGCTTCTCAAAAACATGAGTGGTAGAAGAAAATGGAGAAAAACCTTCAAACCCCAGAAGAAAAGTTAATTTTATCTTAGAATTCTATACTTAGTCAATGGATTGATTAAATGCAAGGGTACAATGAAGATACTTTCATTCATAAAAGGATCTAGAGAATTTACCATTTACATGTCCTTTGAAACATTTTTGAGTGTGTTCTCCAGCAGAACAGATGCGTGAGCCAAGAAAGATTAAAAAAACAGAGGGTCACATTGACAACACCAAATGTTGGTGAGGATGTGGAGCAACAGGAACTCCCATACATAGGTGCTGGGAATGCAAAATGGCACAGCCACTTTGGAAGACAGTATGGAGGTTTCTTACAAAACTAAATATACTCTTATCATATGATCCAGTGTTTGCACTCTTGGGATTTAACCAAAAAAGTTGAAAACATATGTCTGTACAAAAACCTGTACACAGATGTCTGCAGCAGCTTTTTTCATAATTGCCAAAACTTGGAAGCAACCAAGAGGCCCTTCAGTAGGTGAACGGATATATAAACTGTGGTATATCCAGACAAAGGAATATTATTCAGTGCTAAAAAGAAATGACCTATCAAGCCATGAAAAGACATGGAGTAAACTTAAACGCATATTATTAACTGAAAGACGTCAATGTGAGAAGGCTACATCCTGTATGGTTCCAATTATATGACATTCTAGAGAAGGGAAAACTACGGGGACAGTAAAAAGATAAGTGGTTGCCAGGGTTTATGAGGGAGAGTGATGAATAGATGAAGCACAGAGGATTTTTAGGGCAGTGAAAATATTCTTTAGGATGTTATAATGATGGATACAAGACATTATACATTTGTCCAAGCCCATAGAATGAACAACACCAAGAGTGAACCCTAGTGCAAACTATGGACTTTGGATGATTATGATGTGTCAATGTAGGTTCATTGATTATATCAAAGATACCATTTCAGTGGGGAATTCTGCTAGTGGGGAGGCTATGTGTGTCGGGTGGTGGGAGGTATATGGGCAACTCTGTACCTTCGTCTTAATTTTATGGCGAACCTAAAAGTGCTGTAAAAATTAAGTTTATTAAAAACAAGAATAACAACAAAAAGAGTATCCAACTGAGACCCAGGATGAGAGATCTGCAAGAAACCTAGCAAGAAACCTGCAGGGAAGGGCTTCTGCCATATAAAGAAGGGAGTGGGGATAATAGATTAATTGATACCGTGTAGTTTTAAAAAAATGAGAATTATTATAATGATGACTTTACAAAGAAAAAAGAGATTATAAAAGCTTTATAGGAAAGAAAATGTAATTGTGTGACAGTACTTGGTTCTACAGTTGACAACATTTTCATAATCTCAATCACTACATGTTTTATATTGATTTAAATAAAATTTTTCTTCAGAAGCAGAACAGCATACTGGTTAAAAATCAGACTGCCAGGGTCCACCACTTCCTATCTGGAGACTTTGGGCAGATGACTATAATTCATTTCCCTCATCAATACTGTAGAGACTTTGGGCTTCCCTGCTGGCACAGTGGTTAAGAATCCGCCTGCCAATGCAGGGGACAGGGGTTCAAGCCCTGGCCTGGGAAGATCCCACATGCCATGGAGCAACTAAGCCTGTGCACCACAACTTCTGAGCCTGTGCTCTAGAGCCCATGAGCCACAAATACTGAGCCCACGTGCCACAACTGCTGAAGCCCGCATGCCTACAGCCTATGCTCTGCAACAAGAGAAGCCACTGAAATGAGAAGTTCGTGCACCACAACGAAGAGTAGCCCCTGCTCACCACAACTAAAGCCCACATGCAGCAGCAAAGACCCAATGCAGCCAAAAATAAATAAATAAAATAAAGTTCCATTAAAAAAATACTATAGAGACTTTAATATAGTGTCCATTTCATTGGTTTCTTGTAAGGACTAAATGAATCAATGTGCACAAAATGCTTAGAATGTTACCTGGCACATAAAAATCACTCAGTACATATTAACTATTAGTAAGAGTTAAATGGAGTAATGTAAGAGTATTAAAAACCACTTTCTATAGCATAAATTAAGTAGAATATACCTAAAACTATTAAGTCAAAAAAATTACAGCAAAGCAGATTGTTTACAGACATACAGTAAACAATCAGAAGAGACAGCCAAAGAATCAAAGAGTGGACCTGGTAACACAGAAATGATGGGAGAGAAGCTAGCCGTTTTTCTTGGAATGCTATACATTCTGGTTTTTTTAATGTGCACATATTATTTTGATACGAATGTTAAAAAAATTAACAATGAGGGGACCTTCAAGATGGCAGAGGAGTAAGACGT
The DNA here is from genome assembly GCF_964341445.2 of Mesoplodon mirus. NCBI lineage: Eukaryota > Metazoa > Chordata > Mammalia > Artiodactyla > Ziphiidae > Mesoplodon > Mesoplodon mirus. The sequence goes on along the minus strand of NC_138985.1, from coordinate 48,441,929 downwards.
GGAGATCACCTTACTCCCCACAAATACATCAAAAATACATCTACATGTAGAACAACTCCTACAGAACACCTACTAAATGCTGGCAGAAGACCTCAGACTTCCCAAAAGGCAAGAAAATACCCACGTACCTGGGTAGGGCAAAAGAAAAAAGAAAAAACAGAGACAAAAGAATAGGGATGGGACCTGAACCTCTGGGAGGGAGCTGTGAAGGAGGAAAAATTTCCACACACTAGGAAGCCCCTTCACCGGTGGAGACGGGGGGTGGGCACGGGGGAAGCTGTGGAGCCATGGAGGACAACGCAGCAACAGGGGTGCAGAGGGCAAAGCTGAGATATTTCCGCACAGAGGATCGGTGCTGACCAGCACTCACCAGCCTGAGATGCTTGTCTGCTCACCCACCAGGGCGGGTGGGGGCTCGGAGCTGAGGCTCAGGCTTCGGAGGTCAGATCCTAGGAAGAGGACTGGGGTTGGCTGCGTGAACACAGACTAAAGGGGGCTAGTGCGCCACAGCTAGCTGGGAGGGAATCCAGGAAAATGTCTGGAACTGCCTAAGAGGCAAGAGACCACTGTTCAGGGGTGCATGAGGAGAGGGGATTCAGAGCACTGCCTAAACAAGCTTCACAGACAGGCACGAGCTGCAGCTATCAGCTCGGACCCCAGAGATGGGCATGAAACGCTAACGCTGCTACTGCAGCCACCAAGAAGCCTGTGTGCAAGCACAGGTCACTATCCACACCACCTCCCACCCCGGGAGCCTCTACAGCCTGCCACTGCCTGGGTCCCATGATCCAGGGACAACATCCCTGGGAGAACACAGGGCACGCCTGAGGCTGTTGCAACGTCACACTGGCCTCTGCCACCACAGGCTGGCCTTGCATTCCAATTATGACTACCGTACCCTTCCCTCCCACTGGTCTGAATGACCAAGAGCCCCCTAATCAGCCGCTGCTTTAACCCCCTCCTGTCTGGGTGGGGAACAGATGCCTAAGGGTGACATACATGCAGAGGTGGGGCCAAAACCAAAGTTGAACCCCAGGAGCTGTGCGAACAAAGAAGAGAAAGGGAAATCTCTCCCAGCAGCCTCAGGAGCAGTGGATTAAACCCCTACAATCAACCTGATGTACCCTGCATCTGTGGAATACCTGAATAGACAACGAATCATCTCAAAATTGTGGTGGCGGACTGTGGGAGCAACTGTAGACTTGGGGTTTGCTGTCTGCGACTGACTTGTTTCTGATTTTTATGTTTATCTTAGTTTAGTGTTTAGCGCTTGTTATCATTGCTGGATTTCTTTATTGGTTTTGTGGCTCTCTTTTTTAAAATTATTATTATTTTCTATTAAAAAATTTTTTCCCTTTTTAAAGTTAATTTATTTTTTTCTTTCTTTTGCTCTCCCTTTTCTTCTGAACCGTGTGGCTGACAGGGTCTTGGTGCTCTGGCTTGCTGTCAGGCCAGAGCCTCTGATGTGGGAGAGCCAAGTTCAGGACACTGGACCACTAGAGAATTCCCATCCCCATGTAATATCAATCTGTGAGAGCTCTCCCAGAGAGCTCTGTCTCAGCGCTAATACCCAGCTCCACCCAACAGCCAGAAAACTCCAGTGCTGGACACCCCATACCAAACAACTAGCAAGACAGGAACACAACCGCACCCATTATCAAAGAGGCTGCCTAAAATCATAATAACTTCACAGAAACCCCTAACACACCACCTGACATGGTCCTGCCCACCAGAAAGATAAGATCCAGCCCCACCCACCAGAGCACAGGCACCAGTCCCCTCCACCAGGAAGCCTACACAAGCCACTGAACCAACCTCACCCACAAGGGGCAGACACCAAAAACAACAGGAACTACGAACATGCAGCCTGAGAAAAGGAGACCCCAAACACAGTAAGTTAAACAAAATGAGAAGACAGAGAAATATGCAGCAGATGAAGGAGCAAGGTAAAAACCCACCAGATCAAACAAATGAAGAGGAAATAGGCAGTCTACCTGAAAAAGAACTCAGAGTAATGATAGTAAAGATGATCCATAATCTTGGAAATAAAATGGAGAAAATACAAGAAACATTTAACAAGGACCTAGAAGAACTAAAGAGCAAACAAACAATGATGAAGAACACAATAAATGAAATTAAGTATTCTCTAGAAGGAATCAATAGCAGAATAACTGAGGCAGAAGAACGGATAAGTGACCTGGAAGGTAAAATACTGGAAATAACTACCTCAGAGCAGAATAAAGAAAAAAGAATGAAAAGAATTGAGGACAGTCTCAGAGACTTCTGGGACAAAATTAAATGCACCAACATTTGAATAATAGGGGTCCCAGAAGAAGGAGAGAAAAAGAAAGGGTCTGAGAAAATATTTGAAGAGCTTTAAGTTGAAAATTTCCCTAACATGGGAAAGGAAACAGTCAATCAAGACCAGGAAGTGCAGAGTCCCATACAGGATAAATCCAAGGGGAAACACGCCAAGACACATATGAATCAAACTATCAAAAATTAAATACACAGAAAAAATATTAAAAGCACCAAAGGAGAAGCAGCAAATAACATAGAAGGGAATCCCCATAAGGTTAACAGCTGACCTGTCAGCAGAAACTCTGCAAGCCAGAAGGGGGTGGCAGAACATATTTAAAGTAATAAAATGGAAAAACCTACAACAAACATTACTCTATCCAGCAAGGATCTCACTCAGATTCAATGGAGAAATTAAAACCTTTACAGACAAGCAAAAGTTAAGAGAATTCAGCACCACCAAACCAACATCACAATAAACACTAAAGGAACTTCTCTAGGAAGGAAACACAAGAGAAGGAAAAGACCTACTATAACAATCCCAAACAGTAAAGAAAATGGTAATAGGAACATAAACATCATAATTACCTTAAATGTAAATGGATTAAATGCTCCAACCAAAGGACATAGACTGGTTGAATAGATACAAAAATAAGACCTGTCTATATGCTGTCTACAAGAGACACACTTCAGACCTAGAGACACACACAGATTGAACGTGAGGGGATAGAAAAACAGAGACCATGCAAATGGAAATCAAAAGAAAGCTAGAGTAGCAATTCTCATATCAGATAAAACAGACTTTAAAATAAAGATTATTACAAGAGACAAAGAAGGACACTACATAGTGATCAAGGGATCAATCCAAGAAAAAAAGAGAAGAATTGTAAATATTTATGCACCCAACATAGGAGAACCTCAATATATAAGGCAAATGCTAACAGCCATAATAGGGGAAATTGACAGTAACACAATCATAATAGGGGACCTTAACACCCCACTTTCACCAATGGACAGATCCTCCAATATGAAAATAAATAAGGAAAAACAAGCTTTAAATGACACAATAGACCAGATAGATCTAATAGATATTTATAGAACATTCCATCCAAAAACAACAGAATACACATTCTTCTCAAGTGCTCATTGAACATTCTCCAGGATAGACCATATCTTCGGTCACAAATCAAGCCTTGGTATATTTAAGAAAACTGAAATCATATCAAGTATCTTTTCTGACCACAACGCTATGAGACTAGATATCAATTACAGGAAAAAAAATCTGTAAAAAATACAAACACATGGAGGTCAAACAATACACTACTAAATAACCAAGAGATCACTGAAGAAATCAAAGAGGAATTCAAAAAATACCTAGAAACAAATGACAATGAAAACACGATGACCCAAAACCTATGGAATGCAGCAAAAGCACTTCTAAGAGGGAAGTTTATAGCAATACAATCCTACCTCAAGAAACAAGAAAACTCTCAAATAAACAACCTAACCTTACACCTAAAACAATTAGAGCAAAAAGAACAAAAAAAACCCCAAAGTTAGCAGAAGAAAAGAATTATAAAGATTAGATCAGAAATAAATGAAAAAGAAATGAAGGAAACGATAGCAAAGATCAATAAAACTAAAAGCTAGTTCCTTGAGAAGATAAACAAAACTGAAAAACCAGTAGCCAGACTCACCAAGAAAAAAAGGGAGAAGACTCAAGTTAACATAATTAGAAATGAAAAACAATAAGTAACAACTGACACTGCAGAAATACAGAGGATCATGAGAGATTACTACAAGCAACTATATGCCAATAAAATGGACAACCTGGAAGAAATGGATAAATTCTTAGAAAAGCACAACCTTCCTAGTTCTTCCTGTACCAGGAAGAAGTAGAAAACATAAACAGACCAATCACAAGCACTGAAATTGAAACTGTGCTTAAAAATCTTCCAGCAAACAAAAGCCCAGGACAAGATGGCTGCACAGGTGAATCCTATCAAACATTTAGAGAAGAGCTAGCACCTATCCTTCTCAAGCTCTTACAAAATAAAGCAGAGGGAAAACCACTCTTAAACTTATTCTTCAGGCCACCGTCACCCTGATACCAAAACCAGACGAAGATATCACAAAGAAAGAAAACTACAGGCCAATATCACTGATGAACAGAGATGCAAAAATCCTCAACAAAATACTAGCAAACAGAATCCAACAGCACATTAAAAGGATCATACACCATGATCAAGTGGGGTTTATCCCAGGAATGCAAGAATTGTTCAATATATGCAAATCAATCAATGTGATACACCATATTAACAAACTGAAGGATAAAAACCATATAACAGGGCTTCCCTGGTGGCGCAGTGGTTGAGAGTCCGCCTGCCGATGCAGGGGACACGGGTTCGTGCCCTGGTCTGGGAAGATCCCACATGCCATGGAGCGGCTGGGCCCATGAGCCGTGGCCGCTGAGCCTGTGCGTCCGGAGCCTGTGCTCCACAACGGGAGAGGCCACAACAGTGAGAGGCCCGCATACCGCAAAAAACAAAACAAAACAAAACAAAACAAAACAAAAACATATAACAATCTCAATAGATGCAGAAAAAGCTTTTGACAAAATTCAACACCCACTTATGATAAAAACTCTCCAGAAAGTAGGCTTAGAGGGAACCTACCTTCACATAATAAAGGCCATATATGACAAACCCACAGCCAACATCGTTCTCTATGGTGAAAAACTGAAACCATTTCCACTAAGATCAGGAACAAGACAAGGTTTCCTACTCTCACTGCTATTATTCAACATCGTTTTGGAAGTTTTAGGCACAGCAATCAGAGAAGAAAAAGAAATAAAAGGAATCCCAATCGGAAAAGAAGAAGTAAAACTGTCACTGTTTGCAGATGACATGATACTATACATAGAGAATCCTAAAGATGTTACCAGGAAACTACTAGAACTAATCAATGAATGTGGTTGAGTAGCAGGATACAAAATTAATGTACAGAAATTTCTTGCATTCCTATACACTAATTATGAAAAATCTGAAAGAGAAATTAAGGAAACACTCCCATTTACCAATGCAATGAAAAGAATAAAATACATAGGAATAAACCTACCAAAGGAGACAGAAGACCTGTATGCAGAAAACTATAAGACACTGATGAAAGAAATTAAAGATGCTACAAATAGATGGAGAGATATACCATGTTCTTGGATTTGGAAGAATCAATATTTTGAAAATGACAATACTACCCAAAGCAATCTACGGATTCAATGCAATCCCTGTCAAACTACCAATGGCATTCTTCACAGAACTAGGACAAAAAATTTCACATTTTGTATGGAAACACAAAAGACCCCAAATAGCGACAGCAATCTGGAGAAAAAAAAAACGGAGCTGGAGGAATCAGTCTCCATGACTTCAGACTATACTACAAAGCTACAATAATCAAGACAGTATGGTACTGGCACAAAAACAGAAATATAGATCAATGGAACAGGATAGAAAGTCCAGAGATAAACCCAAGCACATATGGTCACCTTCTCTTTGATAAAGGAGGCAACAGTACACAATGGAGAAAAGACAGCCTCTTCAGTAAGTGGTGCTGGGAAAACTGGACAGCTACATGTAAAAGAATGAAATTAGAACACTTCCTAACACCATACACAAACATAAACTCAAAATGGATTAAAGACCTAAATCTAAGGCCAGACACTATAAAACTCTTAGTGGAAAACATAGGTAGAAAACTCTATGACATAAATCATAGCAAGATCCTTTTTGACCCATCTCTTAGAGAAATGGAAATAAAAACAAAGATAAATGAATGGGACCTAATGAAACTTAAAAGCTTTTGAACAGCAAAGGAAGACAACACTCAGAATGGGAGAAAACATTTGCAAACGAAGCAATGGACAAAGGATAATCTCCAAAGTATACAAGCAGCTCATGCAGCTCAATATCAAAAAATCAGACAACCCAATCCAAAAATGGGCGGAAGACCTAAATAGACATTTCTCCAAAGAAGATATACAGATTGCCAACAAACACATGAAAGGATGCTCAGCATCACTAATCATTAGCTCAATCATCAAAACTACAATGAGGTATCAACTCACACAGGTAAGAATGGCCATCATCAAAAAAATCTACAAACAAAAAAGGCTGGAGAGGGTGTGGAGAAAAGGGAACATTCTTGCACTGCTGGTGGGAATGTAAATTGATACAGCCACTATGGAGAACAGTATGGACGTTCCTTAAAAAACTAAACATAGAACTACCATATGACCCAGCAATCCCACTACTGGGCATATACCCTGAGAAAACCATAATTCAAAAAGAGTCATGTACCACAATGTTCACTGCAGCTCTATTTACAATAGCCAGGACACGGAAGCAACCTAAGTGTCCATCGACAGATGAATGGATAAAGAAGATGTGGCACATATATACAATGGAATATTACTCAGCCATAAAAAGACACGAAATTGAGTTATTTGTAGTGAGGTGGATGGACCTAGACTGTGTTATACAGCTTGAAGTAAGTCAGAAAGAGAAAAAGAATTACCATATGCTAACACATATATATGGAATCTAAAAAAAAATGGTTCTCATGAACCTAGGGGCAGGACAGGAATAAACACGCAGATGTACAGAATGGACCTGAGGATACGGGGAGGGGGAAAGGTAAACTGGGACAAAGTGAGAGAGTAGCATTGACATATATACACTACGAAATGTAAAACAGATATCAGTGGGAAGCAGCCGCATAGCACAGGAAGATCAGCTCACTGCTTTGTGACCACCTACAGGGGTGGGATAGGGAGGGTGGGAGGAAGTCACAAGAGGGAGGGGATATGGGGATATGTGTATACATACAGCTGATTCACTTTGTTATACAGCAGAAACTAACACAGCATTGTAATGTAAAGCAATTACACTCCAATAAAGATGTTAAAAATAAAATTAAAAAATTGAGAAGAAAAAATAGAGCCACAGACAAAAAAAAAAAAAAAATTAACAACAGCAAAAGCAAAAATCCCTCTGCAGTGAACTGTCTTCCTCTCTAATGCTTTGGTTCTCCTAATGTGGTTCACAAACCAGGAACACTGACTTCACTGTTAGAAATGCAGACTCCCAGTCCCACCCAAGACCTGAATCAGATTCTGCTTTGTAACAAGATCCCTAGGTGATACACATGCATGCTTAAATTTGGGAAGCCCTGGTCTATTTGTCATTTACTTCTCTTTCTAAGGGGTAAGACCCATCAGAATCTGACTGACTGACTAAACGAATGACCAGCACCTTCTAATACTCACCCCCCAAACATATGGCTGAAAGCTAGTATCAATGGAACCAAATAACCTAATTTAATGCAAGTTTAATTAGCCTTATTGTTAATCTACTAGGTACTAGCTTATTTCAGCTTAGTGCTGGCGATTCCAAGTTGAACAGATACTTTTTAAAACATAACTGAGGTGCGCATAGTCAAATGATGGTAACATATGCAGTGGTAGGATGTAACACGCATTGTGCTATGGAGATATTCTCAGAATGCAATGCGAGCACAAAACAATGCCACTTAGATCATGGGGGAAGGAGTGGACATAATTAAACTGAGTCTTAGCAGCATCACTCTGGAAGTGTAGCTTAGGGTCTGTGTGCCATAACAGAGACAAGGAGATCAGATGGGAGGTGAATAAAATAATCTAGAAAGAAGTAAAATGGATTTTACTTGCAGCAGTGGCAATGGGGATAGAATACAGGGCAGATTTGAGAGATAGCAAGGAGGTACACTCTGCAGGACATGATGGATGTGTGGAGTATTGGAAAAGAGAAAGATTCTAGCATGACTTTCATGCTTTTAGCTTTGTTTGCTATGTGTGTGTGGTGGTGGTTTTTTATAGAAAGAGATGTATTTTTGGCAGGAGTGAGAACCAGGAAGTTAGTGAACTCTGTTGAGTGTGACATTCTAAAGGAGCTGCTTAGTGTCTTTGGGATATGAAAGTCTGGTGTTCAGAAGGGAGAACAGGTCTCGAGACAGATTTGGGTGTAACAATCCTATAAATAACATCATCCATTGAAAAGAGATTACTAAAGGACAAATGTGTATCAAATGCGAATATCAGACATTAGACTGCATAATAGGGGAACATGGACATATAATAGTGAAGCAGGAGTGAGATACTATGAAAGAATATGCGGACAAGTAGCCAGGGAGGTAGGAGGGAAAAAAAAGGAAAGAAGTTCCATCACACAAACATTTCCAATCAATCTTCAGAGAGGCCTATTTTTCTTCTATTAATGAGGGTGAGACCTTCAAATTACATGTATCTAGGCTAGGCATGCCTCCATTTGTCACAATCGTTTGCATATAAGTGATGTAAGCTACTAAACTGTTTATATTAATTCTAAATCTAGAAATCATATTTGAGAGTTATATACTATAGGATGTTTATGCAATTTAGGGGTTGGCAAGCATTTTCTGTAAAGGTCTATATGGTAAATATTTTAGGCTTTGTGGTCTATACGGTCTCTGCCACTGTAGCACAAAAGTATCCACAGACTAAATGTAAAAAAACGGATGTGACTGTGTTCCAGTAAAACTTTATGTATGGAAACTAAAATTTGAATTTCATGTAATTTTAACATTATGAACTATTATTATTCTTTTGATTTTTTTCAACCATTTAAAAATGCAAAAATATATTCTTAAGTCTTTGACTATGCAAAAACAGGTAGCTGTGCAGATCTGGCCCAAAGACCATTACCTGCTGACCCCTGATGCAATTACAGTCAAATACTGAAAATTGCATCTAGAATTATGAGGCATAAGGTGGAAGGAAGCAATTTTAATTTAAAATTATGACTTAATTGGTCAATAGCTAAAAGATGAATAAAAGTGGAAATAGTTTCAAATGGCATGTCTTTGCTATACTGAGTGCCACCATTCAGAATTCATTCTGTGAAAGTTCTGAATTAGAACATATACTAGCTTTCCCAATTTTGGTAACATATCAACTGATCAAATTTGGCTTAAATGTTTAATCTCTTTATTGCTTTGCACCAGGGTGGGCTTAATAATACCGTGTTTCTTAGAAAGTACATCAGCAGGTAGCATTTTCCTTTTTAAATATTCTCCCCGTAACTAGCCAAAATCTTCTTTCCCTGATTCACCTCTTTAAGAGTTTATCATCACTGGATTTATTCAGCTACCTTAAAGATGAATGGGGTTTTCAGAGCAAAATAAATGCCATAAAATATCTGTAGGGAAAGCTTAATTTAGCAATTACCTGGAACATTAAAAGTTACGTAGCTCGATTCTGGAGTACTACTGTCTCTTTCCAATAATGGAAACCATTTTGAATGCATGCATGTAGCTGAGCCATATGACAGCAGGAATAAAGAGCACGCTAAAATTTTCAGGTCCATAACTGCCAAAAAGCAAAGCAATGAAACAGAACAATTTTCTAAAATCCCTGTGCCAGCTTCTTTATGATTCCAGCCATTATTTTCTGGAATGATAGTAATTTCCAAGTTTAATGTCAAAGTCTTTGATCTAACATCAGATTCAAAGAACTCATTGTGAAGATTTATAATAAAATCTCTAACAAATGGGTTTGAGAGGTTTACTTGCTGATTAAATTCACAGGAATTTTAAATAGGTATGGTAATAAGAAGAGAGAAACTTTCTCCTGAAAGTGATGGGCTATTTGGCCACATTGCACGGGAAATATTCACAACTGGATTTGAAATCTCTTTTAAGATATAAATTTGGTTCTCCTTTTATTTTATGGTTGTAAGTTGGTTACCAGGGAAGGTCAATGACATTTTAAAAAATGTTTTTTATAATTTTCATGTCTTTACAGAAAAATTATACCCACAACTTTAACACAGTAACTATTTTTCTTTTCCTAGGGTCTCTCCAAATATTTTGTCTTGTGGGAAAAAAGAAACAAAAACTTTAAAAAAGAACAGAACAATACAAAAAATTCTCCTCTTTGACTATAACCAGACAATATTAGCAATATATTCACAACTTGTGATTCTACTTCTTCATAATATTTCATATATCCTTTTTTACATGTTTTTTTCACATAGCATTGGGGTTAAGATTATGGATTCAGGACATGAGGCAAGGGTTTGAGTGCCAGCTTGGCCACTGGCCAAAGGATCTAACATTTTTGAGCCTCAGTCTCTATTTACTAAATGAGGATAATGATACACCTACTTCAAAAGACCACCACAAGTACCAAAAGAGGCTATGCCTGTCATTTATATGCTTAATAACCATTACCTATTATTTTTAACATAATTATGTTTAGTCCAATGGAAAACACATTTTGCTAACCTCTCTCCCATCTGAGACAACAAGGCTTTTGGGATTCCTTGGGTGACACTGAGAGATGATATTTATGGTCATCTGCCTTCTCTCTGAGGAGGCCAGAAGCACCTGGTAGGATTTCAGTCACATGCCAGGCTCCAGGTCTACCAAAGGAAAGACTAGAAAAAAATCCATGTCAGGCATTTACTAACCCACAGAAAGTATGGGTGTTTTAAACCAAGGGAGACCAAAAGCCCATACTGACAAAAATGTGAGGAGAAACTTCTTAAATGACCCAATTTCTACTCTCAGCTATATCCTTCATTATTTGGAGCATCACAGCATTGACCGAAAGACTTTCTCATCAACGTTAAACTATTTCATGGTAATCTAGTCAACATGTTGACATGTTACTCATAAAAAATTGCAATCCCATAATGCAATGATAATTGATATTCCTAATAATGTGCCTAAGATATTGATTAGGGAGCATAATTATTTGAATTAAATTGGAGTAGAGAGGACATAGCCTAATTACTTTCCAAATTCTCCTATTTCAGATAATTGTTCCGTCATTTATTCAGTTGTTCAAGCCAGAAATATGGATCATCCCTGGCATCTTCCTTTTACCTCCTATAACCAATCTATTACAAAGTCTGATCAATTTTATCCCTCAAATATTTTCTGTATCTCTTGACTTTTTTTTTGGTCTTTCTATCACCACCATTCTAAGGCCTGAACAATTGCAGAAATCTCCTAACTGGTTGTCTTCCCTTCCAATCTATTCCCCACCTACAATGATCTTATCACCATGCAAATATGATCACATCACCTTCCTGCTTAAACTCTCTTTAGTTCCACTTGACTCTTAAACTAAAGCTAAAAATTCTTCCTGTATGATTGAAGGTCCTGCAGCTCAGATTCCCATGGAATCACCTGCCTCACCCCACACCTCCCTTCCTTCTGTTCCACAGCCATCATGTCATCTTTCGAATCCTTGTCAACATCATGCTGCCTCCCACCCATGTTGTTCCCTCTGCATTGAACACTCTTCCCTCTGTTATGCCTAGTCATATGCTTCTCATCCCGTAGTTCTCAGGTCTATTTTGAGTTTCTTTGAAAGTCTTCTTGGATCTCCTCTGACAACGTCAGATCTCTCTACTGTACCTTCTCTTATTACCATAGTTCCATCGTGTCACAGTTCACAGTACCATGAACCTTTCATTCACGGACCTTACATCTTTCTTGAAGCTTTATATTTGTGTGATTCTTTGAGTAATGAATACCTGAAAAGAGTTCAGAGATCATGTCTTTGTTTTGTTTTCTCTCCATTGTAACACTCTAGGACAAAATTCAGCACGTTTATAAAGAAGAAATTCAGTAAGAATTTGCTGAAGGAATGAAGAAATCAATCACTGATATGCCTGACTTGGATTAAACAGTTGTACTCTTTTCTTAATTTTTATTTACTGATTTCAAAATCACATTTAATAGTAAATATCTGTTTTGTTTACCCCATGAAATTGTGACAAGATTAAGCAATGTATAGGCATACCTCCTTTTATTGCACTTCACTTTATTGTGCTTTGCAGATATTGCTTTTTTTTTTTTCTCTCTACAAATTCAAAGCTTGTGGCAACCCTCTATCAAGCAAGTCTGTGCACACCATTTTTCCAACAGCGTTCATTCACTTCATGTACCTCTGTCACATTTTGGCAATTGTCACAATGTTTCAAGCTTTCTCATTATTATTCTATTTGTTGTGGTGATCTGTGCTCAGTTACCTCTGATGTTACTATTGTAATTGTTTTGGGGCAACATGAACTGTGCCCATATAAGATAGCAAACTTAATAGATAATTTTGTGTGTTTTAACTGTTCCAACGACTGGCCATTCCCCCATCTCTCTCCTGCTCCTCGGGCCTCCCTATCCCCTAAGACACAACAATATTGAAATTTGGCCTTAATGACCCTACAATGGCCTCTAAATGTTCAAATGAAAGGAAGACTCACATATCTTTCACTTTAAATCGAAAGCTAGAAATGATTAAGCTTAATGAGGAAGGCATGTCAAAAGCTGAGACAAGCGAAAAGCTAGGCCTCTTGTGCAAAACAGGCGAGTTGTGAATGTAGCAAAAAAGTTCTTGAAGGAAACCAAAAGTGTCACTCCAGTTAACACATGAATGATAAGAAAGCAAAACAGCCTCATTGTTGAGATGGAGAAAGTTTTAGCGGTCTGACAGAAGACAATCAGCCACAACATTCCCTTAAGCCAAAGCCTGATCCAGAGCAAGGCCCTAACTCTCATTTCTATGGAGGCTGAGAGAGGTGAGGAAGCTGCAGGAGAGAAGTCTGAAGCTAGCAGAGGTTGGTTCATGAGGTTTAGGGAAAGAAGCCACCTCCATTACAAAAAAGTACAAGGTGAAGCAGCAAATGCTGATGTAGAAGCTGCAGCAAATTATCCAGAAGATCTAGCTAAGATAGTTAATGAAGGTAGCAATACTAAACAACAAATTTTCAATGTAGACAAAACAGTCTTACACCGGAAGATGCCATCTGGGGCTTTTATAGCTGTAGAGGAGAAGTGAACGCCGGGCTTCAAAGTTTCAAAGGACAGGCTGACTGTCTCTTGTTAGGGGCTAATGCAGCTGGTGACTTTAAGTTGAAGCCCACACTCATTTACCATTCTGAAAATGTTAGGCCCCTTAAAAAATATGTTAAATCTAGTCTGCTTGTGTTCTCTAAATGGAACAACAAAGCCTGGATGACAGCACATCTGTTTATAACATGGTTTGCTGAATAGTTTAAGCCCAGTGTTGAGACCTCATGTGCAGAAAAAAAGGTTCCCTTCAAAATATTACTGCTCATCGACAATGTACCTGGGTATCCAAGGGCTCTGATGGAGATGTACAATGAGACTACTGTTGTTTTCATGCCTGCGAACAAAATATCCATTCTGCAGTCCACAGATCAAGAAGTAATTTTGACCTTCAAGTCTTATTATTTAAGAAACACATTTTGTAAGGTTATACCTGCCATAGATAGTGGTTCCTCTGATGGATCTGGGCAAAGTAAACTGAAAACCTTCTGGGAAGGTTTGCCATTCTAGATGCCATTAAGAACATACCTGATTGATGGGAAGAGGTCAAAATATCAACATTGATAGGAGTTTGGAAGAAGTTGATCCAACCTTCACATATGACTTCGAGGGGTTCGAGACTTCAGTGGAGGAAGTAACTATAGATGTGGTGAAAATAGCAAGAGAACTAGAAGAACTAGAACTAGAAATGGAGCCTGAAGATGTGACTGAATTGCTACAATCTCATGATAAAGCTTTCACAGATGAGGAGTTGCTTCTTAAGGATGAGCAAAGAAAATGGTTTCTTGAGATGGAATCTATTCCTGGTGAAGATTCTGTGAAGACTGTTGAAATGACAACAAAGGGCTTAGAATATTACATAAATTTAGTTGATAAAGCAGTGGCAGGGGTTTGAGAGGACTGACCCCAGTTTTGAAACAAGTTCTCTTGTAGGTAAAATGCTATCAAACAGTATCGATGCTACAGAGAAACTGACTGTGAAAGGAAGAGTCCATCGATGCAGCAAACTTCATCGCTGTCTTATTTTAAGAAATTGCCCAAACCTCCACAACCTTCAGCAACCACCACCCTGATCAGTCAGCAGCCATCAACATCCAGGCAAGACCCTCCTCCAGCAAAAAGATTATGACGCACTGAAGGATCAAATGATAGTTAGCATTTTTTAACAAGAAAGTATTTTTAAATTTAGGTTTGTACATTCTATTTTAGAAACAGTTGTATTGTACACTTAACAGACTACAGTATACTATAAACATAACTTATAGGCACTGGGAAACCAAAAAAATTCATGTGACTTGATTTACTGCAATATTTGCTCTATTGTAGTGGTCTGGAACTGAACCTGCAATATCTCTGAGGTATATCTGTAATATGTTAAAATCCTCTCATTTTTTTAAAGTCTTCTCAAATAAGACATGTGCAACTGTGTTCTGACTATTCAAGAAAATAAAAACAATAAATTATTAAATTCTTTTCAGTGTATTTTTGTTAAGTTTTTTCATTCAAATTCTTGTTTGAAATTGGTAACCCATCCTGGGAATATCTCTATGAAACACTGTGCTCTGTTAGTGGATAAGAAAGCTTACTCTTTAAAACTTTCAAAAATACAGTATGTTGCCTTTTGAGGAAAAGCTTAGAATATGTTAGCCATATTTTCTAATTATAATACACAAAATCAGAAGAAATGAAGAGCTAGATAAGGTCTTCCACAAGGCAGATTGTGGGAGAAGAGTCACACTCAGGCCTTATGATTCTACAGTTTGTAGCCACCAGAATAGAGACCTCTAACTGCTCTGGAAAGAAATCAAATCTACATACTAGTACGATGATGCACATCAACTAAGAGACTATTAACTTCACGCATTCTAGAGAAATATATTCAATTTTGAACCAGATGTAAATATAAATAAAATAACTATTGGTATTCTAGAAAGCTAATGACATAATTCTGTTAAGTGCACATAATTTTATCACTTTTAGTGTGTTTAGCAGTCCTGGATCACATCAGTATAAATGCATAAGGTATTATATACTTAGTACATTTCTCATTTCAGTTTTTGCCCTTTCGTGTCTTTGGACGTTGTGTCCACTTTGGGTTAGGAGTTCCTATCAAAGGACATATCTATGAGAGATGCTATTTTCTTTGAGCTAAACTGAAATGAACTTTTCTAAATTAAAAATGAGTAGATTAATTCAGGTTTCACAGTGAAAAATAAGAGAACAATGTAGGTTTATTTCATAATATTTAAATAGAATGTATTATAGAAAAGAGCTATAAAAAGGTAAGTCTAATTGTAAACATAACCTGTTTGGGATAACTTTTAAAATATAATATAGTAAGAAAAAATTCTTTAAAATATTTTTGTGTAAAATGCAATCAAATCTAATCAGTTTGGCATTAATTAAGCTCTAATAACATACTTCAGTATCTCTCCTAAGTAGTGTGATCCGTTTCCCCTTCATCCAGGTCGATTTGTGCACATTATGGTGTCATGATAATTTTAAAACATACTGAGAAAATGACAGAGCTGCAAAATTAAAATAAATGATTAATGGTATTTTTTTTCATGTTTTGTACTAATAGGTATTACTGAGTCTTTAAATTAATAGAGCTGTCAAGCTCATGGGTGTTACAGATCCAGCAATGAACCAAAATGGAAATTATATATTCCAAAGACACCTAAAGATGACACTTTGGAATATTTTAAATTTTAATTAGTAGGTGCAATTGTTTTGTTCCCTGTAACCACTGCAAATTAATTGGAAATTAGTCACAACCAATCCTTTTTTTTAACAGTCTGAGATGAAGAGGTTGGTGCTTTACACCTTAACATTCTTGTTTGGGGGCCAGAAAGCACATATGCAGTAAATTGCACTGTCAATTACAAAAAAAAAAAAGGGGGAACGGAACACACAAACTAATGCCACTAAACACTAATGTGCCAGTCTTTGGGGAAAAAAGGCTTAGAAATGCAAAATTATGTAAGAGTATTTACCAATGAAGTCTTAGGTAACAGAACGCTTTTAGTTTATGTTTTATTTAACTGCTTTTGGAGCCTCACTACCACTCACATCTTAAAAAGTATACCCACCAGAACAGCAAGCTGATTATCGAAATATGTCTCAAGATGACAGAAGACTGTTAGTTAATTTTCTGTTCCTCAAAATATCCAGATTTAGACTCACGGAATAACAAATGGCAGTATTTTCTTAAGATTTATTCTTATTTTGTATTTAAATATTAGGCAAAATGCAATTTCCAGGCATATCAAGAAAATATTCACTGTCTACACCTACCTATTAACAATTTTCCTACTGATAATTTATGGGTTACTCTTTTTCTTTTATCACTAAAAATACACGTTACCTTGCCTGCTTTTTTCCCCCTCTAAAGTAAGGCATCAGAGCTGCTTAAGATTCTTTAAAAATGATGTGTCTGTCATCCCCAGGCGCCATGACAGTTCTGGAGGCCAACCATAAAAGGCCAAAAAGTGGGCAGTGTCCAATTCCTGGAAATCCCCACCCCTTCCCCCAAATAGTTGGAATAATCCTCCTACTCTTTAGCCTAAGAAATTACCCAGCCCATAAAAACTAACCACCCCATATTTCAGGGCTGCTCTCGCCTTCTGAGACAGACCGCATTCTGTCTGTGGAATTTGTATCTCTGTAAATAAATCCACTTCTTACCTAAAAAAAAAAAAGAGTGCCAATTTTCTCTGATTTCAATGGCTTAAGCAAGTACTACTAGTTCAATGGTATAACTTACTTTGAAAATGCAACAACAACTCAATAGAAGTTTCTTATTAATTTATTAATAAACATCTATTGAGGGTTAAAAAATACGGTGTGTCTGCAAAGGCAGCAAGTGTCATGTTTTAATAGCTGTGTAACGTTTAATGAGAAAATAATATACTTATAAAATTTTCAAAATAAGACTAATTTCCAGGAAATCAACCTGGTACATTAGCTGTTACTTAATATTATTTAAACTTAATAGACTTAACACAAGGGTCTTGGGAGATTCAAGAGTTAGGTTACCTGCAGGTTTCATGCACTATTCTATTCTGCATGAGTTTTAATATAATTTTCCTTTTAGATAATTACTAAAGATGTTAAATATTATGGTGAAATGATATCTTTTTCCAGTATGAGTTTATCTGTGATTATAGGAAAACAGTAAAAGTCACTGCTACATTTTCTATAGTACTTTGGCTAAATCTCAAATAGATGTCAAATATTATCGCAACATAACATGAGTTTAACTATTTTTTTCCTGTATGATTCAGGATAACAAGAAAGTTAGTCCAAACGATGAAAAAGAAGAAAATTCAGGTGCATTATAAAATATAACAATACTTAATATATACCACAGAATAATTAATACTTCCTTAGTGTTGATAAATGTGATGCAAAGTAATTTTCAACAACCCTTCAATACTCTCTTGTGATTTGTAGGTAGCTGGTTTTAGGAATAAGGAAATAGTTCCAAGATTAAGTAATTCTCTGAAGTCCAGAGGTCACTGATACAACAAATATGAGACACTGGATTCTGGCCTTTATTTCTGTTTTCTACCCATTGGGATCTAGTTATTTTGCACAGTACTATTACTAAGCAGTTTTTTCCTCCCCTTCATATAGAAATCCCATAAAACAGTTTTCAAGGAGTGAAAAATATTTTTAACCTCAGACTACTTTGAATTGCTGCTAATGGGCTAGAGAAGTGGACCATTTTAGTTGTGGATGGATGCCAGCTTGCTCAAACTAACTTCTAAAATATTAAAACCTAGAATGGGTTTCAAATAAAAAGCTGACATACAGAAGTTGTAATAAAATGGTTGAGATTCTATAATTAAAGAGTGGTAAGGCTTTGTAATTCTAACCTGTTTTCAGTTCCCAGGTCTGTGATCAGTTAATCCAGGTAGTAGGTATAAGGAGACCCACCTGCCATAAAGATAAGCAAATTCTAGCTATCTTCTTACTTCTCAAATTTGCCCCATTCTCCCCATAAATCTTTTAATATTCTGTTTATATTTAGGATTTAGTAGCCTCTTTTCAGGAAACATTGTTCTAGCCACAATTTGCCTTTAAAAGTATTTATTTTATCTTTAGTAATCAGAGAGATGTAAGCATATAAACTATGGAAACAAGTAATCTGTCTGATATCCTTGTACTTCCTAATATAATATCATGTGAAATTCTCATTCAAATGGTATTCCCAAGCAGAAAGAATTTTCATGATATTCAGCTTTACAAGTGAGTTGAAAGGGCTGTTAAAACAATCTCTTTCTGAAAATTGCTTAATTTGCTTCTCAACTGTAAGTGCCCTATGTTTGGTTTGCTGTGGTTAGAGCTGCCAGAGAAAGTCTCACTGCCTCTGCCTGTTTTACACTCACTACTATGCATCACAGAAAATTTCAGAGACCTTGTATTTTCATCTCTCTCAAATTTTTATCCTTAGGCAAATAAGCCTAATGAACTGATGACAGGTTTGGGAGTAGAAAAACAAGTTAGGAACAGTCCCAGTTTTATAACTCTTTGCTTCATGACCTTGAACATTCACCTAACCTCACCTCCACAGTCTAAAAGCCTCCCATATAATCATATAACTTACTTGCAATACTCTTAAAATGTTTGCCTACAGACAAAGTAATCCTAAAAAACATCTCGTGTGGTCATCCACATCATTACTGCCTAGAGAAATACATAAAACTTAACTTTATCTTTATAGGTGAGTAGAGAATCTCTGCCTTTTTGGTCAATTATTTTCACTCAAATAACAAGGTAAATGTAGTCTCAACTGCCTAAATGCAGGACACAAAAATGGGAAAAAATTAATGAAGTTTTCTCAAAATGGATAAGATTTATAATTCAAGGTTTAGAGCACTTCTCAGACTTACTTAGAATTTCTGTAAAATATATGTAAATGGGGACTGTACTGTGAAATCTGTAAGTTGGCAGATAAGTACTTCCGGCTAATAATGTACCAATCTGATGGGGACTATTCATGCAGATCTCAAAATGGCCATATACAAAATCTAAGAAGAGTGGTGGTGTTTTCAGTTCTAGTCAAGAAGAAGTAAGCACGTGCTACCCTTTCTCTCCCACTGAAGGCAACTACAAACCCTGCACAGAATGCACGGAGCAGCTAACTGAGGATTGGTGAAAAGCAAATGACAGCACGTAGATTGGGGAAGGAAACCAGAGCAAGAAGTGCCACTGAGCCAGTGATGACCTTCCTGTTTTTTCTCCCTTCTCATATTCCCCAGTCTGGAATTAAAGGCAGCTCAAAACCTGGAACTGTACACCAAGTACAGATGGAGAGCTCCAAGAAAAGCCCTGTGTTTCTGGGGTAGGAAATGAAGGACATACAGGGAGAGGTCAGAGAGGGTGAGAGAAGTATCTTGTGTCACTTCTCCCCCTCCCCCCGCCACCCCAATCTCTCCCATCCCAGTCCCCTGGCAATTCCATAGCAGTGGCAGGTGCCTAGAACTCCACTGAAGGAAAGCCCTACTCTCTGGTCAGGGAAACTACGGTCCCCAAAGCACAGGCAAATACCTGCTGATTTTTTTCTCTCTTCATCCCCTTACCACAGGTCCCTGGAGGCAGATACTATATGAAGAACTACATGGCAGTTCAGAGAAATGTAAGCCTTCTATTTCTAGTCAGAGGAGACCTGGGAGTCAAAAAACATCAGGGAGATCCTCAAGTGGAGGGGGCCTCAAAAAGACTACCTCTTAAAGTTGTATGTGATCTCCTGAGTTTACCCCTGAGCAGTGTATGCACAGATTTGACCTTATGAAGCATACTGACAACGTAGAGAACTGAATTAGGGGATAGACCACCACCCAGGTTCCAGATAAGCCTGTGGATCTTGTACATGTAGGATAAATCTAAATAACACTGCAAAAACTTTGAAAATTGAACTGACATTAGAACCACAGCTCACAGGCAGTAGATCCGGATTTGTGGCCTGAACCTAACTGGGTCAGTTACCTGCTAAAATAGCAACAACAATAACAAATCAACATTCCCTACAAGAATTAAACAACACCTAGAGTCTAATAACATGATTGTATCATTTTTAGGATACAATCCAACATTTTTAAATATATGATGATCCAGGAAAATCTCAAAAACTCCCAAGGGGAAAGAGAACAAGTGATGCAACCTCTGAGATGATAAAAGTGTTGGAATTACCAGACAAGAAATTTACAGCAGCAACTATAACCATGCTCCAAGAAGTAATGGCACACACTCTTGAAATGAAAGGTAAGATAGAGACTGTCAGCTGAGAAATAGAGGATAGGACAAAAAAAAAAAAAAAAAAAAAAAAGAAGGAACCAACTGAAAATTTTACAACAGAAAAACTCAACGACCAAAATAAAAGTTAACTGCAGGGGCTCAAGAACAGCATAGAGATAAGAGAGGAAAAAGTCAGTGAGCTTGAATATAGATGAATAGATATTATCCAATATGAGCAATAGAAAGAATAAAGAGGAAAGAAAAAATTAGCTGAGACTCAGATATTGGGATACTACAG
Source organism: Mesoplodon mirus (assembly GCF_964341445.2). Taxonomy (NCBI): domain Eukaryota; kingdom Metazoa; phylum Chordata; class Mammalia; order Artiodactyla; family Ziphiidae; genus Mesoplodon; species Mesoplodon mirus. The sequence goes on along the minus strand of NC_138985.1, from coordinate 48,421,168 downwards.
AAATATCTAAAACATGTCATCAGAGTTTAGAAGGAAAGGAGAAAGACTGTGGTGTTTAAATCAGTATTTGAAGAAATAATGGCTGAAAACTTCCCAATTGGGCAAAAGACATAAACCCACAGATTCATGAAGTTCAGAGAAACTAAAACAGAATAAGCTTGAAGAAATCCATGCCCACTCATCAAAATCAAAGTACTGAAAAGTAAAGACAAGGGGAAACATTCCTGAAAGCAGCCTGAGAAAAATGATGCATTACCTATTGCAGAGCAATGATTCACATGTGGACTTCTCATCCGAAACCGTATTATGTAAAAGACACTATGTGAGGTATGATGAGGAATTAAGGATGAAATCATAAAATGTTTACAATTAAGTCAGAAGAGCTGGACACATACGTGCATTGCTGAAATACAAAGCTGTGCATTGGGATGGCATTAAGAAGATATTAACAGAGAGTCACAGGAGTACAAAGGATCAGGCAGTTATTTCAGACAGATGGGGAGTTAAAAGGTTTCGTGAGAGGGCTTCCCTGGTGGTGCAGTGGTTGAGAGTCCGCCTGCCGATGCAGGGGACACAGGTTCGTGCCCCGGTCTGGGAGGATCCCACATGCCGTGGAGCGGCTGGGCCCGTGAGCCATGGCCGCTGAGCCTGCGCGTCCGGAGCCTGTGCTCCGCAACGGGAGAGGCCACAACAGTGAGAGGTCCGCGTACAGCAAAAAAAAAAAAAAAAAGGTTTCTTGAGGAAATTGTCTCTCAGTTTGGCATTGAAGGGATTTTATTTTATTTTTAGTATATATGTATTTATATCCGATCACTTTTCAGAAAGATTTTGAAGTACCTTATAAAAATATATATATATATCCCAACAGCATAGGATAATTGATTCAGGCAAAATAATAAACCGTAGGTAAGATTAAATGAAAGAAATGCAAACCATGGGTCCTACAGAAAGAAGAAAGAAATCTGTGCTGGAAGAAACCACAGATTTCCTGGGAGCCTGCTTGAAGGCCAGAAGAATGTGTCTATTTCTAAACCACAGAATAGGGGATGGAGATTGCAGGTACATAATTAAGCAGTATGAGTAGAAAGCCTTTGGAGAGTGGTCCCTATGAAGCATGGTTGGCTGATGGAAGCCTTGGGAGAATTATTTAATGCCATGACAAGGATACTGAACTCTACGCTGTGTGAAATGAGGAGGCAATGAACTTTGAGATCAGGGAGTTGGATGATCATAGTTATGTTGTTCAGTAGTAATTCTGGCAATGTGATGGATGGCTTTGGCTATACTGGGAAGCAAAAAATAATGTATTAAGTAAAGAGAAAAAATGTAAATAAGGTGAAAAAGAACTGAATTCTTTTATAAATGATAGAGTTGCAACTGATTACTAATTCAAACCACTGAGTGAGGCAACAAAACATCATAATTAAGGGAAAAGGCATTAGAGCCCACTGACTACCTCTAACTGTGTGGCCTTTGTCAAATTGTTTGGCTTATCTGCTTCAAGGTTTTTATTTTTTTTAATTTATGATATGGGAGTTATAATAACTTTACTGACTTCTTAGGGTTGTTTTGAGGATTAAATAAAAATAAATAGGAATATATAGAACAGAAACTGGTATATCATAAATGATGCTAAGTATTGTTAAGCATTATTACCATGGTTTCTTCCAAACATCTCAACGACATCTCAGTGTTTTGTAAATTCAATTAGCCCTCATCTACATATCACTAAATTCCTGGGACTGGAAAATCTTACATTTATAAAATGTTTATTTTCTATCTTAATGTCCTGAGATTAAATTGTATTTCAGCAAATGATTTAAGATTAAATAACACTTTAAAATTATGATTATTTTAAATAATTACAACAAACACATAAGTAAAAATTTAATAGGCCCTGAAACACTGTTCCTCTTTTTAAAGAGCTTACATTTTAAAGCTGAGCTGAATATATTCTCTTTGCAAAAACGAGTGTCAAAATGAAGATAAACTCCAAGTAACTGCAGTGTCTAGGGCCATGGGAAGAATATCCAGCCTTCCTAAGAGAGGGTACGAGCAAAGGCTAGGCAACTAGCCGATGTCTGAATCAACTAGAAGCTAGAGCCAGAGAAGGAAAGTGGCATGCAAGTCAGAAAGCAGCATCTTATAGAATGGTCCACTCAGTGGAAATGGGGACTGAAGGAGGCAGTGGCTCTTAGGGCACTAAATGACCAAGTATCTGTCCCAAGAATACTAGGGATCACACTTAAAGCAGTAAGACTACCAGGCTTGGCGAGGATTGGCTAATTACCAGCTCAGGGCTGAGTTGAGAGTTGAAGGTATTTAATACTAGAGGCTGAGACTGGGCAAGTGGGTCAGAGTCCTGAGAAGTATTATACCAAGGAAGGTATTTAAAACAGGCAAAGAGAGACCAAAATACATGTAAATGCCTTCCAGAAGTTGCCTTGACTTCAGCTATCACTTTCATATTTTACCTGTGGTCATTTCACCATTTAGCTTATTTATGATCTGTTTGTGACTTCCCTCCCATTCTCTACCACGTGGAAGAAAGTTTCAGGAATCCTTTCTGACTTAATCATAGACAAAGCACCCAGAGTGATATTGCATTACCAACTGTTTGGCATTACTTTTCATAAAAGTAACACAAGTAATAACTAGTACATGACTATTAATATTTCAATGCATTAACAGAATGTAGCCTATACAATGTGTAAAATGAAGACATAATTGATAATGCAGAGGGAAGTGGCCCCAAAGTTTAATCGTCCTATTTCAGGAAACAGAGAGATTAAATCTTTTAAGGTTGAGAAAGTATTTCTTCTCCGATACATTCAAAATTCTTTGCTTTGAGAATGTAATGAATAAAGATAACTCAAAATAACTTTTACATGTATGTATATATGAAAAATATGTGAATGAATTGCTAGCCAACCTACATTATGTTCAGTGAAAGATTTAGTAGAAAGCATGTTTTAAAATTATTATACTACCCCAAGAATTATTTAAGAAACTCACAAATTCAAAATGCACATGGTGTTGGCAGCCTAACGATGTGTGAGGCACAGTACTATCTGCTGCAGGTACAGGGATGACTAAAATCATAGTGCCTGACCTTAATAAGCTTACGTCTACCCAGAAGATAGTCAGAAAAGCCGATAACTTCAATTTAACGTAGTTAGTTCTTTGATAAAGATATGAAGCACTGGGGCTGTGCTTTTAGACTAGTTGGGGTCAGGGACAGGATAGAGTGAAGGGAGGGGTGATATTCAAAACAGAATTTATGGAGGAGTGCCAGCATGAAATGAGTCTCAAAAGATGAGTTGTGTAATGCAACTAAAGAAGGAGAAAGGTTTATTTGGGCAAGAGAAAAGTATATGAAAATAGGAAAAAGAAGTAAGCGATGATAGCAGTGAAACAGGAAGCCCGATTCAAACTATATTTTATCAGATAGAAAGTAATTAAATGTTCTAATTGGAAGAGTGTCATGCTGAGATTAGCATTTTCTAGTGATCATTCTGGTAGAAAAGTGAAGGATGGATGCAAATAGAAAAAAAAAATGGGGATGGGGAAAGATTGATGTGGCTGTTGCTGAGAGTGAGGAGAAATGAAATGGGCCAAATTTAGGACAATGGTGGTAGGGATGAAAAGAAAAGAGTCCAGAAATATGCCATATTATCAAGTGGGCACAGTTAGTGAATTTTAGGGTATGGAGAGAAGTACAGGATGACTCTCAGATTTCTAGCTTAGGAAACACTGGGCTCCACTAACTCAATGTGGTAAAGGGAGGAGCAGGAATTTTGGAATTGTAAGAAAAAGTCATTATATGGTGGGTGGGGAGGAGATGGAAGGAGGTACATGATGCGTTCATTTTGGTTACACTGAGTTTGAGGCTTAGTATGGTCACTCCTCACTTAATGAAACTTTACTAGACACCTGTCACTCAGAATAAATTGGGGTGGGAGGGCTGGGTGTGCAGATACAAAATGAAATCTGACCTAGTGTCTGACCTCCCATATATTACTGTTCTTCCTTGTCTCCTCCTTAAGCTGTTCATTTTTTTCTCCCCACAATGGGAACATATGGACAACAGAGTCAGTATGTTTGAAGTGGTCAGGAGGAAGGAATGGGGAGGAGGGTAGGAAGGGGAATATAGTTAGGCTCTGGAGTCCACCCTAAAGAAAGGCTCTTCATGAACTGTTTCAATATAATGTCTTCTAGAATTAATTGTGTCTTTAGTTTGTTATGCTTATTAACATAGCTAATTGTTAAATGGTTAAAATCCATTCATTCTCTGTTAACTCAGTGACTATTACAAAACTGTGAACAAAGGAGTATCTAACAAGTTTCTGTTGACCATTTTATAGTGAGATAATTTAAAAGGTCATAAAAATAATTACAACATGTGAAGAGACAGTTTTAAGCTTTTTGGTTTTTGTTTTTCCTGGTAATTGGAACTTAGGATTAGTGAAATTTGTAAGTAAATATTACCTTAATGGTTTTTCAATTACTTTTTTTATTGTGATAAAATATATGTAACATAGAATTTACCATTTTAACCATTTTTAAGTATACAGTTCAATGGCATAAGTACATTCATACTGTCATGCAACCATCAACACACCTATCTTCAGAATTTATATTACTCTGATTCTTAAAAAAATATTAACTGATGTAAGAATCAAGACCCACTTATCACATGCTTTTCTATTTTATATATTCCACTTAAAGAAAAGCAGAACTTCTGCTGTGCTCTAAAATTATATCTAGAGCAATTTCTTCATAAATTGAGTATCAGCTTATGGATATTTAAATTCAGCGAAGAATTTTAACATTCTACCATTTTTATGTTCTGTAAGAGAAACGTGTTACTCAGTTGAAGCAAAGAACACTCTTAAGTTCAACCATACCAACGCTATGAATACTAAATATTCTCTTTAGTTAAAGTGAAATTTAAAGTTCAAATCTCCATGTGGTTCTAGGAAAAGAAGAGTATGCCAGAATGTGAAATAACAATAATGAGCCGTAGTCTAGTACAGTTCTTGGTCCACTGTGTTGACTGCAATAAATGTTTTAAATGAATAAGAGAGTTTACACGGAGAGAAAACTCAATAGTCGTTATATAAAAATTAGTAACTTAACAATTGTTTAGATCATGATAATTAATAGGTGAAATGAATATCCGGTTACTCGCTGAGAGAAAAGTTAACAAAAGAGTCATTGGAAGAGCTTGTGTGAAATAAGCTACAAGTATTATAATGCCCTAATTACGTTTTAATAGATACAGACTTTTTAAAGCTAGGGAGAGGCAGTAAGTGATTTATCAAAGGTCATACTCTGGAGTGGAGGGTCACAGGGATGGCCTGGGGCCTTCTCAGGTGGAGATCCAGGGTGGGGAGTAGCCATCAAGAGTGCAGACAGTGGAGCCAGGCTACCTGCATTTCAAGTTCTACTCTGCCACTTACTATGTGGGTGGAATCAGGCAAACTATTTAACCTTTGTCTGCCTCAGTTGCTTTATCCACAAAATGAAGCTTATTATAGGATTTCTGTGAGAATTAAATTTGTCAATACAGGTCAAGTGTCTCCAACTATGTGGCACAAACTAAAAGCTTAATAAATGTTAGATATTTTTATTGCCATTAATCCTTCTTGATTTAAAACGTGGCACAGGGGCTAAATTTCCCTTCTCCCTGAGAAGAGTCCAAAGGAATGCAAAGTACTCATGGAAGGTGTTCTGTTTCACTGTCTTTCATTTATTCTTTTGTGACCCAGGCTGAAGAAAAGTGACCTTTCATTAAGACAAGAATACTGCTACTACCACTGCCACTACCATCCTGCATCATGACCACAATCACCACCACCACTGTGACTACCATCACTGACAGCAACTCTACCAGTTCACCATGACCACCATGACCACCATCACCACTACCACCAGCATCATCAGAACTACCGTCACCATAAGTTTCACCACTTTTTCCACCATCATCATCGTGATGTTACCCCTAGCACCATCATCCTAATCTTTACCATGAGCACATCATCACCACCGCCGGAATCAATAACAAGACCTTTAATATCCATGTGAGTGTAAACATGAACTCAGAAGTGTCATTGGGAGAGTGAAGAAAAACAAGATGTAAATATATACATGCTAGTAAAAGGAGGAACAGGAATTTTTTTAAAGGACATTTGGAACCAAGTACAGAGATAGCAGTAGGCATAGGAAGTAGCCATTTTTGAAAGATTTTTTGACAAGTTTGTCTTACATTATTATTACAGAATTAATGGATTTCACAAACTTAGGGTTCGATTAGCTAAAGGAATATACCAGGAGTAAACAAAAAATCATATTTATGTGCTGTACACAAAGATTGAGCCAAGTGCTTCAGAGTAAAACCAACAGAAAGGTAAAAATTAAGACTCCCATGTTATATGCTAAGCTGTGCTCTTTGAAATTGGTAGCTAACTAGTGGTTAAGAGAACGGGCTGTAATCAGAGTCCTGGGTTTGAGTTCCATTATGTGCTACATACCTGACCTTAAGTAAGTTATCTGACCTTCTAATGACTCAGTTTTCTCCATCTGAAAAATGGTGATATCCGTAATTTAGTTTGTGTGAATATTTAATGAATACTAATATAATGTTCTATGTCAATTATTTCTCCAAAAACCCCCAACACCACTCACCTGTAACCATGTCAACACCAGCACTTAGCACAATGCTTGTATTAATCTAAGATTAAGACGTACCTACCTCTAAAAAAAAAAAAAAACAACATTGTCACTCCCTAAACACTTCCCCCGCCCAATTTTAACCACGGAGTAAATGGTACCCTCATTCACAGATAACAGCTACCCTCCATTCATCCCTTTCCCTCATTCCAATCCCTCATCACAAAGGGAACTCATTAACAAATTCTCCCTGTTTCACCTCCACAGTGTAGCTTAAACCCATCCACTTCCTGGCCCCTACTGCTGCCGAAGCCCAGACCACTCTGATAAACCCTGTCTCCCAGCTGCTACTCAGTACAACCCATTCTCCACATAGCAGCTAAGGTGAACTTTAAACATGTAAATCAGATGATGCTTAAATCTTTCAACAGTTTCCTACTGCACTTAGAATCAGATGCTAATTCTTTACCATCATTTTTTCTACTTGATCTGTGCCCTGCCCATCTTTTCTACTTTACCGCTTACACTCTCACCCTACCTCTAAAATCTGTCGTTCCATCATCCTTCTTACTGGTTAACATACTGAGTTTTTGACCCTTCTTTCAAAAAGGTCCCCCAGACTCACTTGTCTAAAGTAGTACTCTTTGGGCTTCACTGGTGGCGCAGTGGTTGAGAGTCCGCCTGCCGATGCAGGGGACACGGGTTTGTGCCCCAGTCCAGGAAGATCCCACATGCTGCGGAGCGGCTAGGCCCGTGAGCCATGGCCGCTGAGCCTGCGCGTCCGGAGCCTGTGCTCCGCAACGGGAGAGGCCACAACAGTGAGAGGTCCGCGTACCGCAAAAAAAAAAATAAATAAATAAAAAAAATAAAGTAGTACTCTTCATACTCCACCCAGTTCCTCTTTGTCATTTTTCATAACGCTAGTAATCAAAAGTTATATTTATTATGCATCTGTTTTATATTTATTAATTTATTTAATTTCCTATTATCAGAATGTAAGTTCCTTGAGGACAATTATATTATTGAATACATTCTATTCCATGTTCTATTATTCCTATGTTTTATTGTTGATCATGACCTATATTATTGATCAGGTTTCTATTCTTAGTGCCAAGAGAAGTGTCTAGCATATTATTGAAATGCAATAAACTGTTCACTATACAAATGAAATTTAGGGAGATCTAAATGTCTGAGTGAAATAATATCTCATTATGCAGAGAACAACTACAATGGTCATTTTTCTATAGAGAAGGAAGACCTCAAATCCCCAAATGGAGGCAAAAGAACAGATGGGTAATAAATTCAGGGAGAATTATGTTTGAAGATCCCATAAATATTTTTTCTTATAAGGTGTTCTGAAATAAGTACAAGAAAGGTTAAGAGAAACTTTATCAATTTTGCTTAGTTCCAGAGTTTATAATTGATTTACGGTATCCAAAGATTATACTTTCGCTAACACAAACATTCAAATGCTAATCATTGCCAAGGGCATATAATGCCTAAAACCTGAACACATTGGCTCTGTCACATAAAGAAAGAAAGAAAGAAAAAAACGGTACTGGGTGATAGGTCCAAAGCTTAGGTATTGTGATTATTTACTTATAGGAGTATGTGATTAGTTAGTTATAGGAATATGTAGTATCTGGGAAGCAAAATTGAAAGTGACATAGCATTTTAATTACTCTGTACTCACGGTGCATGGGGTCTGCATCCATGGTTCCCCATCGATTTGCATTGGCAGAGACTTGCTAGTCCTGGGGAAAAATATTTCATTTTAAGTTTAACATGGAAATACTTGATACAACAGACTATATGTCCCATAAAAAATTATGAGACCAGGGAATGCAAATATGGTAATAACTGGGCTCTGCTCTCAAGTTATCTCTTTGAAAGGAACTTCAACTTTTTTTTTTTGGCACACCACGTGGCATGTGGGATCTTAGTTCCCCAACCAGGGATCAAACCCGCACACCTTGCATTGGAAGCTCGGAGTCTTAACCAGTGGACCACCAGGGAAGTCCTGGAACATCAACTCTTGACTATTAATGAATACCTTGAAAGGTATCTTAGTTACAGGAATGTTAAGAGCTTCCTGGTAACTGTCGTGATATAAACAAAAATTCTGGATGCCAAAAGACAAATGTAGGGTTTATGTTTAATGCCACAATCAGAATTCCTACAGCCAAAAGGGCCTCCCCTGTTTTCATGCAAACCCACATTGTAAATGTGGAGAAAAAGTGTTTGACATCTCAGATTTTCCGGTATCAACACTTTCATATATATAACGCCAATTATATCTGTGCTATAATCTGAGGTTTCACGTTAGGGTAAAAATAGACCTTTTCTCTAAAGGTAAAATTTTGAAAAAATGGTTTTTTTAAAGATTTAAATGTAATACACATATAAAATCTTACTTTATAATAATCCATTGTTTAATTTATAGAAGTAATGGTAGACTTTAGTCCATGAAAGAATGTAAGTTAATGGTGTGTCAACAGTGTTTTCATTGGGTAATTTGCCCAGTAGATACTTTGATGCTTCAGTAAATTAAACTGAGTGTGAGCTAGATTAGAGGGGGTAGAATTTGTATGTTAGAATTGTATCCATGGTCTCAACAAAAGAGAATCAAATTCCAATGGACATGGTAAGTAATAGTGAACCAAAACTTTGTAAATATTGTCATTTTCATTATTTTGAAATATATCAGCATTAATCACTGATAACTTGAGGCACAGATAAAACAAACATGGTTATCAGAGTCTTGTATGGCTTTAATTAATTTGTAGTTATGCCATGTCAACCTCCTTTCTCAATTATAGAGAAAGAGCTACCTGATGACCACAGAGGAGCACTGAGCCAGCCGCCGCCCAGCACTTTTCAGTCCTGTGTATATTTGCCCCATCTCCATGGCTCCTTCCAAGCCAACCACCTCCAGCAGCTGATCACTCAGATCTGAAAGAAAACAGAAACCTTGTAAATTACAGTGCATATGCATATGTGCACAATTTCATGTCATTAGATGTTATGGAAATGAAAAATGAAAGCTACTTCACAAAGAAAGCTTCTCTGTCTTGGATACTCTACTAAAAGTAACGAAAAGATGGCCTACTTTTGAAACTCTCAGTTTAACCAGACCCTGAGGTGCTGTGGGAAAAGATGTGCTGTCAGCTTATTCTAAAACAAAATGGGAAGAATGGATTCTGAGCCAAATAATGCCAAAAAATATACCAGTAGTTTTTAACATCAACAAACTTAACGTTATTCCACATGTATATATGGAACATTTTACATCCCACATCAGACATTTGGCAGCAAATACACATTTCAATACTATAAATAAAGTATGAGGATATGCTGTCAAACATGATTTTGTTAAATTACTCGAAAAAAAGACCTTAGAGATCATGGAATTAAAGTTTCTCAATTTAAAGATAAGACTTGAGGCCCTAAATCATTGAGTGAATTGTCCAAAGTCATAGGTAAACTTGAGCAGGATGTCAAGTCTTTCTTGAATTTGAAAAAAGGAATTTTTTTTTTTTTATGATAAGGAATGTGCTACCAAATTCTACTTGGGAGTAGGTTAGATAATTAGCACAATACAATCATAATTTTTTTTCTTACCAGAGGACAGTAAAAAGAGGCTAATAGTATTACATATTGCTTGTTGACTGTTTCCTAAGTGTCTGTCACTGGACTAGTCACTCTCTGTATACCACCTTACTGGCTCCCCCCGCAAAACCAGTTTAAGACAAATATGATTATTAGAATTTACAGATAGAGAAGCTAAAAGTTAGAGAAGTTAATTTATTCATATTAACATACATAGGAAGTGACAGAGCTAAAATTTGAATCCAATCACTCTGAGGCATAACCACAATGCTGTATTTGATACATGAGCCATACCAAAGAGAGAGACTTTTAAAACTTAGAGAAATATTTCTTATTTAGGGAGTGAGAGTGTTCTGTGTGAGCTCCACCTGAAGACTTTCACTCAGCGGGAAAGCAGACGAAGTACTCACGTCAGTAAAAGCCGACAGAGCGCAGTCTCAGCACACAGCCCCTTCGCTTACTTATTTGGTTCAGAATGCCCGAACCCTTGATTTGAAGGTAAAATTCTAGGTGCACATATATGGTCCTTTTCTATACTGATATTTTCATGTAATCCCATGTATTTTCAAATGTCAATAAATTGTTTAATATTGTTTTAGTAGCAACAAAAGCTGGAGGGGGTGGCATAGAGTGGCATAGGGTAGGGCATGATGATTATACAGATAACCATGTAATAGCTAGTCGTAGCTGAGGGTGGACTTGAAGAAAAACCAGCATGTGTGTGTTGTATGTACTCCATTTTGTACAGAAAGCCCTCATTCCCCACTGATGAATCCATTTTAGCACGAAGTTCAGAGAAATAAACAATATATTTTCAGCGTTGTTCAAATGTGTGGTGAACAGCACTTTGAAATCTCAAAGTTTGCTAGGCCCATGATCTTTGGCAAATTTTATATAGGCCCTGAAAACAAAAAGTGTAACCAATCCACTGTATTTTTTTTTGAAGAGAACTGACTTAAAAAAAACTACTACTTTTTAAACTTTAAGCTCTAGCTACAGCATGAGATTTCTTCACGTGGACACGATCATCCAGCTACCAGATCAAATGTTAATGAGTCCTAATCGAGAACATTCACCTTGCTGTTCTAAACCCTATTTAGACTTATTTCTCATGAAACTTATTCTGTGTTTCTAGTTTAAATTTATGTTGCCAAGAACAGATGGACAAGGAATGGAAACATATTCTTTCAGCTGTAGCCGGCACTAAAATGTGCTTGGCTCTATAGCCTGGGTGTTAATATACGCATTTTTTAGATACATGTCAACGAGCAAACTGCACTGTGGCAAGCACTAAAACCCCAGATGTGTGTCTGGTGATATTTATAAAACAACAACCACCACAAAAGTGAAGTTCATATTTAGTATTACATATTTTCCACTGCTTGATTCTTAAATAGGTGAAATGTTATGCTGATTTCTGTAAGGATCTGGTTGATGGAAACTATTCTACAAGAAATGAAATACTTTCTCACAAGAGAGTTAATCTGTATAAGCCCTAACTTCTCCATGAATCACAGGGATTGTCTACACCCACACCATATTGCTACTGTCTACCACCCTCCGTCTGATTTTTTTCTTTCTTTTAATTTGTCTTTGTTTTTCTCCCTGCAAAAATGCCATGAAAATCAATTCTACCATTAATAATTGGTAATGAAGACATTTCTTATAGATTTAGAAGACCTAGGCTTTCAAACTTTCATGTTCTTGCTAACACAAAGAACTGTAGAGAAATGGTGGTCTATTTACTAGCTCTGGTCAAAGTAAATAAATACCATATTCCTTCTAATTAAGTGTTCAGAAAAAAAAAGAAATTCTAATTTGTGCTGCATAAATTTTCTCCCATAAACACTGACATTTTTTTTTATACAGAAGCCTGCAATGTCTGTGTACAATTGCTGCCTCTTACATACTGTCTTTGAGGTCAGGGTCCTGACTGACTTCAGACAAAGATAATTTCTGTATAATTTTGAATTCTGTTTCTACATGTGGTATCATCTAGAAACATCAAAGACTTCCTCATGTCACATTCTAGCTAAAATTTACTTTAAGTGCAGGTCGTTCCTTGGGATGTCATAACCAACCAGATTCACCTCCTTAGTTGGTCTGCTACCTGGCTATTGCTTTCATACTTAAATGTAGGAGTAGTGAACTACAGCCCATGAACCGAATCCAGCCCACTGCCTGTTTTTGTATGGCTTGCAAGTTAAGAATGGTTTTCATATGTTTACAAATGGAAAAAAATTTTTAAATGACATATTGTGACATCTGAAGATACATTAAATTCAAATGTCACCATTCACAAATTAGTTTTTATTGGGACACAGCCACTCATTCGTTTAGGTTTTGTCTATGTCTGCTTTCACACTACAATGGCAGAAGAGAGTGGCTGCAGCAGAAATCACATGGCCCAGAAAACCTGCAATATTTATTATTTGGACCTTTAGAGAGAAAGTGCCAAACTCTGCTTAAGAAAACATTAACTATTTTGGGCCACTGACTTTTTCACTTTAGTACTGCCACTATAAATCCTAATGGCATCACAGTGAGTGGCCTGAAAGACATAATGTCCGAGCACTCATTCCTCACTGTGTGTACTGGTGTGTAAAAGAGCTGCTCGCAACCGTGGCATTTCACCACACTCATGTACTGTGAGGTTTCTTATAATCAGTTTGTTATCAATCATGTAATACCAAAGTTTCTAAATAACTCGGTTACAAAAGAAACTACAGCAGCTTAACATTCAGCATTATGCTCAGTCATTGCATCTGGTTGGCTTTCTTGCGTGTGAAAGTAGAACCATAGGTAGGAAGGCAGAAGTTGCATCTGGGCCAGGAGATGCAGGTGAGAGCTCCCCCTGGGGGAGTCATCCACTGAGCACTGAGAAAGCCTGACCTCCTGATATTGGGAAGTGTGTCTGTTCCAAGGAAGATAGTGCTTTTGATCAATTAATGATATGAGATATACTTCTGAAGGGGAAAAATAGTACGTTTCTGAAAGAGTTAGCATATCTTTCCAAATTGCTCCAGGGGTACAATAGAGGCAACAGAATCTGCCAAATTTGGCATTTTCATATTTAAAATAGAGAGTCTAGAAGAGGTACTTCAGAGAGAAGAAACTTAATGAAATAAGCAAAACTGGCATATAGTACAGCAAGATTCTTAACACAGGTCAGTGACTCTGAATGCAGAAGAATGTAACTTTTTCACTAACATGTAATTGAAATTAAGCACTTCTTTCAATTATAAATTTAGGCAAGAAACCATAGTCATAGTAGAAATATCTCTGACTTTGTCACTGACAGATATCATAGATATTTCCATATCACATTACAGTTGTTGCAATATTTCAAAATTCTATTTATACTAATCTTTACTGACACCTTAATAATTATGGAGCCCCTCCTAGATTTCTAAAGGTAATTTATTAATATGGGAAAAGAATCTAAAAAAGAGTGGATATATGTATATGTATAACTGATTCACTTTGCTGTATACCACTGTAAATCAACAATACTCCAATAAAGATATTTTTAAAGGAAGCACATATATTACTAAATCAAAATCTTAACAACATTTCAATATAATTGATTTCCTTTGTAATCCTGCATATGTTTTTGTGAATTTAAAAACATTACTCTGAGAGTCAGTAGATTTCACCAGACTGACAAAGAGGACTATAACTCAAAAATGATAAGAAACTCTACTTTAGAGTTTAATTTGCCTTATGACTTTGTATATCTTTTCCTGAACATTGTAAGTGCTACAATAGTGTTACACAGGGAATCAGGGGTATGAACGTAAAATGTGAAAGTCAGGGGTGCAGTATAGATTTGAGAACACAGGAGCAGAACAGCTAATAAATGGATAATATTTATTCATAGCTTAGGCTCTTCATTTTTGACAGTTATACCCTGATAATATGTCTCATTATGTAATTGTTTCAGACTGCCATATGTAGGGAACAGAAGAGGATGCATTACGAACACAGACTGAATGTGGGTTGTAGCATTTTGGCATTTCGTTGAATATAGCGTGTACTGAAGGGAGAGGAATGGGGTGGAGGCAGGGCAGGACATACTCCTTCATGCATGGTGTCCAGCAACATGCTGCAACACAGGGGGCAGCTATGTCCTGGGGCACACTCATTGACTCAGCAAGGACATTTTGTCATCACCTAAATTGCTAATTATATCACCAACAATTAAGTCCTTACCTGGCCAGGGTGAGAGGAAGCTAGCTATAGAGTTGTACCTTTTGATTGTGGGTAGATTATATGCCTTCCAGTGATGCTTGTTTTATCTAGCAGACATTTGAAACATGCCTGAGGATCCAGAATAAACTTTTAAAAAGCCAAGGGATGTATGAAATTCCTCCACCAAAGCAAATGCTTCAAGGATTCTTTTCTAACATGTCCATCTATTGCCCGTTGATTTTTTTAAAGTTAATTAATTAATTTATTTATTTTTGGCTGCGTTGGGTCTTTGTTGCTGGGTGCGGGCTTTCTCTAGCTGCGGCGAGTGGGGACTACTCTTCGTTGCGGTGCACGGGCTTCTCATTGCGGTGGCTTCTCTTGCTGCAGAGCACGGGCTCTAGGCGTGCGGGCTTCAGCAGCTACGGCTTGGCGGCTCTAGAGTGCAGGACCAGCAGCTGTGGCACATGGGCCCAGCTGCTCCGTGATCTTCCTGGACCAGGGCTTGAACCCGTGTCCCCTGCATTGGCAGCCAGACTCCCAACCACTGCGCCACCAGGGAAGCCCTGCCCATGGATTCTTAATTTAGATGTACTCCCCATGAACATAAATAGCTGTTTTCCCCTACCTCCAAAAATTTGAAAATGCAATTAGCAAAGGGCCCGAGTGGACATAGCTAAGCAAAAATGTATTAATATGAACTCTGTGTTTCACAGTACAAGTATATTTAAAGCAAAATTTTAGCACCTCAGGGAACCTACTGTACAATTACAGGTCTATCAAGAAAATGGAGATTATACATATGGTACGCCTACTGTGAGCAGGCTCTCTGCTAAGGGATTTACAGGCATTTTTTCCATTTAAGACTCCTAACAACTCCTTGAGGCTGGTATTATTCTCCCCATTTTATTGATGAGGAAACTATGTTACCTGTTCAAGTCTTCACACATAGTTGAAAATCTGGTTTTCCAGCTAGGTTGCTTGACTCCAAAATCCATGTTCTTGTACATATTGACAACAGTAAGAACTAACCAATTAAATGTTATCAGTAATTGAAAGAAAAAATACTACAAAGAAATATATGATACCTTAAAATGGTACCATTAATAATCCCACCAGGAAATCATTTCAGATGCTGTCACCAAATTATAATACAGTATAAAACTCTCATTCACAATGCTACTCCAGGTCATGTGTGTGAATTATACTCTGAAGAGTCTATAAGAAGGCTGAGAAACACAAAATACTTTTTGAAAGGACTTCTATCCAAAGTAGTCAGAAAATAAAAATGAAAAAGTTTAGAATGTAGCACACAAACGGATTAAGGAGAGTTATGAAAATCTAGCAGTGTGAAATATCCCATTCTTTGCTGAAATCTGAAAAATAAGGAGTTAAGGTATATACATAAATATAAATACAGCGGAATCGCATGCCTGACTTTAAAAATGACTTTTAAAGAATAGACTTCATCATCTCTTTTAAAGCCATCTGTTTTTTAAAAACAACCAGCTAGAGCTGACTATAACTTCATGTATTTTCATTCTAAAATTCTGAACTTCCCTAAATGGATCCAAAAAAAAAAAGTAGACCAGAAATCATAGTGTGGCATACTGTCAACACCTCTCTATTGTGACCAAAGTAGTTCAGGGCCTGCAATCACTTTGTTATGGCGTACTTGAAAGATGACCTTCACCTCAGGACACACAACCTAAGAAATTGTACGCATTTCATTCACAAGGCCATAAAGAGCCGGCTTAAAGACTTCCCACAGCAGTCTATTACAACTGGCAACGTGTACTATCAGTAAATGTAAGCAGAGAGTTTATGAGCACAAGCTAGCAGTGAATCTGAACACTGCTGCTTCTGGGATCTTGAGTCAGTTTGTTCTCGTTAAGCTTTATGGAGGGACTGAAGGCTGTCGCTTGTTTTCTGTGTGAATGAGCCGTTAGTGTGTGAGGGGCTGTTTTCACAGCACCAGGCCTCCCCTGCCCTCTTCCATAAACCAAGCTACTTCATGTGTCTCCTCATATTAGAGCCATCACTAAACAAAGCGAGTGCCCATGTGTGAAGGCTGATGTCAGCAAATTCTGAGTAACTTCTGGAGGGGCATCCTGCATCATAACACTGATGCCTGCTAAGGGGCTAAAGTCACCACCAATCCTTACTCTCCTAAGAATTAAGCAGTTCCAGGGCTTCGCTGGTGGTGCAGTGGTTAGGAATCTGCCTGCCAATGCAGGGGACACGGGTTTGAGCCCTGGTCCGGGAGGATCCCACATGCCGTGGAGCAACTAGGCCCATGCACCACAACTGCTGAGCCTGCGCTCGGGAGCCCGCGAGCCACAACTACTGAGCCCATGCGCCGCAACTGCTGAAGCCTGCACGCCTGGAGCCTGTGCTCTGCAGCAGGAGAAGCCACTGCAATGAGAAGCACACGCACTGCAACGAAGGGGGCCCCCGCTCGCCACAACTAGAGAAAGCCCACGCGCAGCAACGAAGACCCAACGCAGCCAATAAATAGATAAAATTAAAAAAAAAAAAGAATTGGCTACCATCTTTAAAAAAAGAATTAAGCAGTTCCAACAATTAAAAAACAACTTAAAATCCAATTTAATAGAGGGTAGTGCCAATATTATTTTACACATGGCTATGTATGTGATCTTTATATTCAATTTCCAGAAGCACTATGAAAAGCAGTTTTTTATTGAAATGTATTACAGAATATAATAGTATAGATTTACTGTTTCCTTATTTTAATTTCAACAAAATATGAAACACACTTGTGAAAAGGTAAAAGTTTTAAATCATGGTAATATATTTGAACTCATTTATAAACTTAAGGCTATAAATTAAAGACAAAATATAATTGTGAAGAATAGTGATTTATACTAAAAATCGTCCTGTATAAAAGAGCTGGTTTGTATATCCAATTATGCCTGGTAACATATAAATATTATACCCCTAGCAAGAGACTGAGGAACTCTAATACATTGGGGTTACTGTGCTTTCTCAGGCCATTTGCATAAAAGCACTGCTGGTCAGAAGTAAATCCCACTCTTCTGGCAGTCTGTCTTCAGAAAAGAGGCTACATGACTAGATAGAATGAAATCCAAGTAATCTTCTTTGGAACTTTTTGATAGTGGTTAAAATATAGGATTATATCCTGAAATCTGGTGTCCTGCCAGAGAGCCCTTGAAAACCTGCTGAGTTCAAGGCTCTGCACAACAGGAGTGCCAGTTTCTGATGAGAACAGTGTGGGTTTAAGGAGTTTTAATGTTTTGCAGGAGCAAGGACTCCATCCCAGTCCCCACAACTGTGGACAGGGCACAAGGGCAGGACTGAGACAGGAACTGTGATGGCCTCAGGCACTAACAACACACTTAACATCGTCATTGCCTCGCCACTTAGAGATGAACGCTTCTTGACTCATTCAAGTCAGAGAAGACACTGCTTCATTTGGCTTTTCATTCTTTTAGGCTTATGGTAGATTATAGACAGATGGGCCAACATCTCTAACAGGCTACCTGTTAACAAGTTAGTATAGATTTAAACACACTTGAATTCTTCTGTTTTGTACATATCCTCCCTCTTTTCTTTCTTATGCTGTAAGAGAATTCTGTTTCATGACTTTATAGCTACAGAAGAAGAATTATATTACATCTTGGATTACTAAATTGAATTAATGTTGACATAAGTAGTTTTATTTGGATGGCCTTTTTAAATTAGTCCCATTTGTAAATACTTATAAGAAATTCAATATCCTTTGTCATGTCAATTACAAAGTTAGCAGAGAAATCCATTCCACACATGAAATCACTTAGAAGAGAGAACTTGTAACCTACTACTGTGTAGGAGATTTTCAGTGTCTATTCACCTCATGACGCTTATTAATCATGTACTGACAAGTTTCCAAAGAGCTTGAATTTTTAAAAAATAAAGAATAAGCCCTTGTTTGTAGACATGTTGAGGGATTCAAGTAAGTACAAAAGGTCTCTGTGAAAAAGTTTTTCTTTACATTTTAAAAAGCATGTCATTTTATCTTTATAAAAGAACTACACTGATTACTAATTCATCTTTTAGGAAATACAGCAACAACATTCATGACTAATAGTAACATGAAAAGCAGAAATGGAACATTCAAAGTATGTTCATCCCTAACAACACTTGAGAACATAAGAGAAGTTCAAATGTAAACTTTCAGATTTCCAAACTGAGAAACTCAGGACTTTATCTCCCCTTTCAAGGAGTGCCTTTGGGGGTGGTGGAAGCCAAAACCTCTTTCACAGTACAAAATTTACGAATATAATTCATTCTTCTCCTACCTCCTCATATAAGAGATATATTCTTTTTAAAAAATAAAGTACTACTGCGTTGATACTCTTGGTACAAAGAAAATTTATTCTATTTAGTAGTATACTTTTAAAAGTTATTTATTTAAAAGGGCTTCACTGTATTGGTCTTGTAGCCCTTCATACAACTGAACAAAAGCAGTTCTATGAAAGAAGTCTAAACTTGGACAAATCATAAAAAAAAAGCAAAGTTCCTCTCTGTTTTTATCAAATTTGATTGCTGCAGCTGTTCCCAGTTTCTGTATTTTAAAAATAGCCTTATTCAGTGCCTTGTTGGCTAAAGGCCAGAGTGCCATTAGAACATGCTGTAC
Source organism: Mesoplodon mirus (assembly GCF_964341445.2). NCBI lineage: Eukaryota > Metazoa > Chordata > Mammalia > Artiodactyla > Ziphiidae > Mesoplodon > Mesoplodon mirus. Next base: position 48,402,042 of record NC_138985.1, on the reverse strand, counting down.
GGAAAACCTCTATTCAGTTACAGATACAGAAATATATTTAAGATCAGTGGGGGTCATCTGCAGCAAACACTTGGAAAGGAAAATAGAATTTTAATGTGTTTGGACCGATCGCCACTTTTACCCGATAGTTTAAAGCTCCTGTGCAGAACCTTCCTATTCATTTTTTTCCTCTTAGTTGGGTAAAAATACAGAATGAGTATCAATTTCACTGGAAAAATATTATTAGAAAGTTCTATTCCTCAAATAGTATTTGTATAGCTGAGATTCACATTTCAAAGAATACCTATCAGTGGCTTCTGTTGGACAAGTTGGTAGGTATGCATCCATCCAGTGGAAAGGTACATATTACTGAGCAAACGTTACAAAAGGATTTGCAACTTCTCTCTGATGTAGGCTACCTAACTAAGGTCACTAGGTGTGAAACAGACCCGTGTATGCAAGGGAAATGAGCCTAGGGACTCATTCTGGACTGACAAATTCATACTCTTGGGCTTGAAGTATGTGGGGATCAGGTCAAAGAGTTGAATTATCTGGTAGCCTCTCAGAGCTGTACTCAGATATTCAGTTCTTTCCTTATTTTTTTTTTCTTTTAGCAAAGGATTCAATAAAACTAGCATGTGGGACTAAACAGATTCATAATGGAATGTTAATTTAAGTTGCAAGTAAAAAGACTCTGTTCTGCAAGGATCATCAATAAAAAGAAGAAATTTCTGAAGCCAAGGAATGAGAATAAGGAAGAATTAGAGAGCAGGTGTCTAGAGAGAACCCACGTGAGAGGAGAGCTCTTCATCACTGACAAGAAGTGAAGCACCCAAGATTTACCTTTCTTGAAAGCTAACATGTTAGCTTTCCACAATTTGGGAAAGTCTGGCAGAAAACATGAATTTCTGGAGTCAGAGATCCAAGACTTTATTACCCACAACACTGCTGTCAGTGCCCTGAACCTCAGTTTCCAAAAGGTGAAGCAAAGAGCATTTCCACCTTAGAGTCAAAGGGGGATAGAGAAACTAGGTCAGCATTCTGCAGGCTTCTTGGGATAGGACTGGGCTCACTGTAAACCCAGGGGCTTTACCCAGGGTAAAACCCAGACTCGTGTTATTTCCACAAGGAATGAGGATGAAGAGATGATGCCCCGGTGTTTCTGGTGCAAGACACAGAGAACCAAAAATTCAGTGGGATTGAACTGGTATGTAGAACAAAGCTGTACCATAACTGGGCTAGGGGCAGTCTACTGTAAAGAATATCTTTATTACTCTATTTAGTTAATACAATAATTTAACTGTTACTCTTTATGAGTTTTGAAATAAAAGTAGTAGTGATGACAAAGTATACAATAAAGTATACAATATTTTAGATCTCTGGGTAGAATATTAGAAAATAAGACATTTGTTATTTACCACATGCTTATTATAATCTCAGGATTAACAAAAACAAAAATGTCAAAACAAAAAATATCAGAGAAAAATTAAAATCATACATATCAGTTGCTAAGCTAGGTGTTAAGGATACAGTGGGTGAGCAAAACATAAATAAAGACTGAATACAATCTTTGGAAAGTAGAAGTTCACATTTCAGTGTACATTCAAAACTGAACACAAGTCTGGAGCTCCTAGAGGGCAACTTGCCACTACATGGGAGGAGTCATTCTGGTTAATAAATTGTTTGAGCACTTAGATTCAGCCATTCCTGAACCTTGCCATTGATTTTTTTTGCTATATGAGCAAATATATACACTTTGTATCTTTCAAAATCATTTCAAATATTTAAAATAAGTCGTTTTTTTTTCTTTAATAGATCTCTATTGGAGTATAATTGCTTCACAATACTGTGTTAGTTTCTGTTGTACACCAAAGTGAATCAGCTATATGCATACATATGTCTCCATATCCCTTCCATCTTCAGCCTCCCTCCCACCCTCCCTATTCCACCCCTCTAGGTCATTGCAAAGCACGAAGATGATCTCCTTGTGCTATGCTGCTGCTTCCCACTAGCTAACTATTTTATATTTGGTAGTGTTATTTAGCCAGTTGAATTGGGTTTCCCTCACTTACAACTGAATGGCACCTGAGTGTCATGACTTCCGGTTCTTAGCATTGCCAGATTCACCGTCCTCAGTGTACTCTGGTGGTATCATTCTCCTTCCCTGACACATTTCATTGATTTGTATTCACTAAAGTGCAAGAACCTTGGCATTCAGCTAGCCATAATCTTAACTTTATTTCCAATGTTCCTCTATGCAAATTTTCACACCTTGTTCAAACTACTATTTTTCTGTTCCCTAAAATAAGTCCCATTGCTACTACTCTGCTCCTCAATATTAAGGAAAGCTTTTTCCTCTCTTCCATAAACTCTGTTAGTCCTTTAAAGTTCAGTTTAATAACACCTCTTCTGTAATGCTTTCTTTTATGTCACCAACCTGCTGCTAAATGTTATAAAAACACTCTATCTTTAGGACCCTTTTGACACTCAACCCACACTGTGAGGCTGCAAACACAGTAGCAAAGATTCACATAAGGTGGACCTGGAGTGCAAGACCTAGCAGTTAAAAAATGACACATGTCACTTTTCACTTTGGTCATCTCATTGCCTAATGGACTGTATGAGAGCTCCTAACTGTTGAGCATAATCATTACCAATATTTTAGTCCAATTATGATCCCCCCCCACTGCTCACAAAAGAAATCCCAATTTTTACATAGCTATTATGAATTTTTGATGATCTCATTTTGTTCCATCCTGATTAGGAATTTTGGCAAGAATTTTTATTTTCCTGGTTTAAATTTCATCTCTGCATTTTGTTATATCATACATATTGTTTCAGAATAACTAACATTCATTGCTCATTTATCCATTCATTTCATACTACAAAATTACACTGAATACCAAATAGATTCTCAATAGATCAATATATGCCAGGTACTGTGGAAAGCAACTGCGACTGATGTGAATGATGTTACGGTTCCTTACTTCAAACAGGTTAGTATCCTTAAGAGAAAGGATAAAAAGAGTAAAAAAAAAAAAAAAAAAAAAAAACCAACAAAAACAAAAAACTGTAACGTAGTATATACTTAGTGCTACAACAGACACATATTCTATGTATACATTGACAAAAATGTTGAGTGTTTAATTCTATGGATGGTAGCTGGGGTGGGGAGAATTTGGACAGAAGTTTAGGGGAAGTCTTTCTGGATTGATGATATTGATGGTGAATTTTAGTTTTCTGATGCTGGGTTAAGTGAAGCCCTTCCAGGACAAGAAAAGAGTATGGAAACACAATGACATTTAAAATGACATGGTATGTTCAGTGAATTATAAAAGTCTCCATTTTCCTGGACTGTAAGTAGCACGAGGAAGAGTTGTGAGAAATGAGGTAATGAGGACTCAGTCATGAAGGGCCTTATAAACGTTGATTAGATCCTTGGTTTTCCCTGCATTTGACTGAGGGCCAGTTAAGATTTCCAAACTAAGTAGAGAAGTGATTACATTTAAAATTAAAACATTTAGGGAGTGATGTGAAAGACAGACTACAAAGAAAGGAGGTAAGAAGCAGAGTGGTCAGTTAGAGCACTGCTGAAATAACCCTGGTGAGGGATGACAAGACTTAAACAAGGCCACGACCATGTGCATGGAAGGGAAAGTTGTGTAGGAGGTAGCACTGGCAGTGTCATGAACTGGGAGATGGGAGCACTGGAAGGGATGAAGATGCCCAGGTTCATGCTCGTGATGCAAGCCGATGGCACTGCTATCAACCAAGATGAGGAAAGCCGGCGGAAAGCCAGTGGGAAAGCAGAGAACATGGTGAGTTTGACTCAGGATATGCTGATATCATGGTCTCTGTGGGACATTCACAAAGAGCCCTCTGAAAGTCCAGAGAGGACTGTTTGGAGAAAACATATCTATAGATATGAACACTATCTCTAAATTAACTTAAAATCTTAAAAGGTCGAGAATCATACACTGTTGTTTTGGAGTTTGCTGTTGTTTTGTTTTGTTTTTAGATCCCCAAATGTACAACCTGGCACACAGCAGACAATCAATAAGCATATGTTAAATTAGTAAAAATGTACTGTATTAAGTACACTTGAAGCTTTTCTGATAGTCCTCTATAAGTCCTCCAAAAGAAAGACAGACTCACCTTTGAATTTGTTTTAAAATGAGTACTCGCTGGGAAAAAAAAGGCTCATGATTTTAGAGAAACATTCTTGAAGTGACAAACAACGTACTGTTTTTGATTAAAGATAAATATTCATAGATTATCCTTTATATAGTAGTTATTTCTTACATTTACCTGGCTCTCTATTGTTTCCCTCATTTTTTCATGATTTAATACACCCATAGTATTTAAGAACTATGCTTAAGCCATTGTTAGATGAATTTTTTTTTTAACTTGCAATGGAAGATTTCTTAATGATACAATTTTATAGAGGAAGAAAAGAAGTCACAGAAGATAAATTAGGGTGTCTAGGGTTCTTCTCAGGATATTACATTTCCTCCCTGCATCTCAGGCATACTGATGGAAAGATTCTTTGGAATCTTTGTATAAACATCAAGGTAATTTTCAAACGCAAAGCTCTTGTTATCTAGCCATTTTGTTTTTGGAAACTCCTTTGTCATTACTAATTCTTCTCAACCTTCATCATAATTCAAAATACTGAAAACTTCATTATTTTTACTGACTACTGTTTTGTTTTCAAATATTTCCAAAACTGATTATAATTTTTAAAACATCTTTATTAGAGTACAATTGCTTTATAATAGTGTGTCAGTTTCTGCTCTATAACAAAGTGAATCAGTTATACATATGTCCCCATATCTCTTCCCTCTTGCGTCTCCCTCCCTCTCACCCTAGCCATCCCACCCCTCTAGGTGTTCACAAAGCACCGAGCTGATCTCCCTGTGCTATGTGGCTGCTTCCCACTAGTTATCTATTTTACATTTGGTAGTGTGTATATGTCCATGCCACTCTCTTTGTCCCAGCTTACGCTTCCTCCTCCCTGTATCCTCAAGTCCATTCTCTAGTAGGTCTGCATCTTTATTCCCGTCTTGCCCCTAGGTTCTTCTGACCATTTTCTTTCTTTTTTTTTAGATTCCATATATATGTGTTACCATACAGTATTTGTTTTTCTCTTTCTGACTTACTTCACTCTGTATGACAGTCTCTAGGTCCATCCACCTCTCTACAAATAACTCAGTTTCATTCATTTTTATGGCTGAGTAATATTCCATTGTATATATGTGCCACATCTTCTTTAACCATTCATCTGTCGATGGACACTTAGGTTGCTTCCATGTCCTGGCTATTTTAAATAGAGCTGAATGAACACTGTGGTACATGACATGACTCTTTATGAATTATGGTTTTCTCAGGGTATATGCCCAGTAGTGGGATTGTTGGGTCATATGGTAGTGCTATTTTTAGTTTTTTAAGGAACCTCCATACTGTTCTTCATAGTGGCTGTATCAATTTACATTCCCACCAACAGTGCAAGAGGGCTCACTTTTCTCCACACCCTCTCCAGCATTTATTGTTTGTAGATTTTTTGATGATGGCCATTCTGACTGGTGTGAGATGATATCTCATTGTAGTTTTGATTTGCATTTCTCTAATGATTAATGATGTTGAGCATTCTTTCATGTGTTTGTTGGCAATCTCTATATCTTCTTTGGAGAAATGTCTATTTCGGTCTTTTGCCCATTTTTGGATTGGGATGTTTGTTATTTTGATATTGAGCTGCATGAGTTGCTTGTATGGTTTGGAGATTAATCCTTTGTCAGTTGCTTCATTTGCAAATATTTTCTCATTCTGAGGGTTGTCTTTTCGTCTTGTTTATGGTTTCCTTTGCTGTGCAAAAGCTTCTAAGTTTCACTAGGTCCCGTTTGTTTATTTTTGCTTTTATTTCCATTTCTTAAAGGAGGTGGGTCAAAAAGAATCTTGCTGTGATTTATGTCATAGAGTGTTCTGCCTATGTTTTCCTCTAAGAGTTTGATGGTGTCTGGCCTTACATTTAGGTCTTTATCCATTTTGAGTTTATTTTTGTGTATGGTGCTAGGGAGTGTTCTAATTTCATTCTTTTACATGTAGTTGTACAGTTTTCCCAGCACCACTTACTAAAGAGGCTGTCTTTTCTCCACTGTATATTCTTGCCTCCTTTATCAAAGATAAGGTGACCATATGTGCATGGGTTTATCTCTGGGCTTTCTATCCTGTTCCATTGATGTATATTTCTGTTTTTGTGCCAGTACTATACTATCTTGATTACCGTAGCTCTGTAGTATTGTCTGAAGTCCAGGTGCCTGATTCATTCAGCTCTGTTTTTCTTTCTCAAGATTACTTTGGCTATTCGGGGTCTTTTGTGTTTCCATACAAATTGTGAAATTTTTTGTTCTAGTTCTGTGAAAAATGCCAGTAGTAGGGCTTCCCTGGTGGCGCAGTGGTTGAGAGTCCACCTGCTGATGCAGGGGACACGGGTTCGTGCCCTGGTCTGGGAGGATCCCAAATGCCATGGAGCGGCTGGGCCCATGAGCCATGGCCACTGAGCCTGTGCATCCAGAGCCTGTGCTCCGCAACGGGAGACGCCACAACAGTGAGAGGCCCGCATACCGCAAGAAAAAAATAAAAATAAAAATGCCAGTGGTAGTTTGATAGGGATTGCATTGAATCTATAGATTGCTTTGGTTAGTAGAGTCATTTTCACAGTGCTGATTCTTCCAATCCAAGAACATGGTATATCTCTCCATATATTTGTATCATCTTTAATTTCTTTCATCAGTGTCTTATAGTTTTCTGTATACAGGTCTTTTGTTTCCTTAGGTAGGTTTATTCCTAGGTATTTTATTCTTTTTGCTGCAGTGGTAAATGGGAGTGTTTCCTTAATTTCTCTTGCAGATTTTTCATCATTAGTGTACAGGAATGCAAGAGATTTCTGTGCATTAATTTTGTATCCTGTTACTTTACCAAATTCATTGATTAGCTCTAGCAGTTTTCTGGTAGCATCTTTAGGAGTCTCCATGTATAGAATCACGTCATCTGAAAACAGTGACAGCTTTACTTCTTCTTTTCCAATTTGGATTCCTTTTATTTCTTTTTCTTCTCTGACTGCCGTGGCTAAAACTTCCAACACTATGTTGTGGTGAGAGTGGGCAACCTTGTCTTATTCCTGATCTTTGTGGAAATGGTTTCAGTTGTTCACCATTGAGGACTATGTTGACTGTGGGTTTGTCATATATGGCCTTTATTATGTTGAGGAAAGTTCCCTCTATGCCTACTTTCTGGCGGGTTTTTATCATAAATGGGTGTTGAATATTGTCGAAAGCTTTCTCTGCATCTATTGAGATGATCATATGGTTTTTCTCCTTCAATTTGTTAGTATGGTGTATCACGTTGATTGATTTGCGTATATTGAAGAATCCTTGCATTCCTGGGATAAACCCCACTTGACCATGGTGTATGATCCTTTTAATGTGCTGTTGGATTCTGTTTGCTAGTATTTTGTTGAGGATTTTTGCATCTATATTCATCAGTGATATTGGCCTGTAGTTTTCTTTCTTTGTGACATCTTTGTATGGTTTTGGTATCAGGGTGATGGTGGCCTCGTAAAATGAGTTTGGAGTGTTCCTCTCTCTGCTGTATTTTGGAAGAGATTGAGAAGGATAGGTGTTAGCTCTTCTCTAAATGTTTGATAGAATTCTACTGTGAAGCCATCTGGTCCTGTGCTTTTGTTTGTTGGAACATTTTTAATCACAGTTTCAATTCCAGTGCTTGTGATTGGTCTGTTCATATTTTCTATTTCTTCCTGGTTCACTCTTGGAAGGTTGTGCATTTCTAAGAATTTGTCCATTTCTTCCAATTTGTCCATTTCATTGGCATATAGTTGTTTGTAATAATCTTTCATGATCCTTTGTATTTCTGCAGTGTCAGTTGTTACTTCTCCTTTTTCATTTCTAATTCTACTGACTTGAGTCTTCTCCCTTTTCTTCTTGATAAGTCTGGCTAATGGTTTATGAATTTTGTTTATCTTCTCAAAGAACCAGCTTTTAGTTTTACTGATCTTTGCTATCATTTCCTTCATTTCTTTTTCATTTATTTCTGATCTGATCTTTATGATTGCTTTCCTTCTGCTAACTTTGGGGTTTTTTTGTTCTTCTTCATCTAACTGCTTTAGGTGTAAGGTTAGGTTGTTTATTTGAGATGTTTCTTATTTCTTAAGGTAGGCTTGTATAGCTATAAACTTCCCTCTTAGAACTGCTTTTGCTGCATCCCAGAGGATTTGGGTCACTGTGTTTTCACTTTGTTTCTAGGTATTTTCCGATTTCCTCTTTGATTTCTCCAGTGATCTCTTGGTTATTAAGTAGTGTATTGTTTAGCCTCCATGTGTTTGTATTTCTTAGATTTTTTCCTGTAATTGATATCAGGTCTCATAGTGTTGTGCTCAGAAAAGATACTTGATACGATTTCAATTTTCTTAAATTTACCAAGGCTTGATTTGTGACCCAAGATATGATCTATCCTGGAGAATGTTCCATGAGCACTTGAGAAGAAAGTATATTCTGTTGTTTTTGGATGGAATGTCCTATAAATATCAATTAAGTCCATCTTGTTTAATGTATCATTTAAAGCTTGTGTTTCCTTATTATTTTCATTTTGGATGATATGTCCATTGGTGAAAGTGGGATGTTAAAGTCCCCTAGTATGATTGTGTTACTGTTGATTTCCCCTTTTATGGCTGTTAGTATTTGCCTTATGTATTGAGGTGCTCCTATGTTGGGTACATAAATATTTACAATTGTTATATCTTCTTCTTGGATTAATCCCTTGATCATTATGTAATGTCCTTCTTTGTCTCTTATAATAGTCTTTGTTTTAAAGTCTATTTTTTCTGATATGAGAATCGCTACTCCAGCTTTCTTTTGATTTCCATTTGCATAGAGTATCTTTTTCCATCCCCTCACTTTCAGTCTGTATGTGTCCCTAAGTCTGAAGTGGTTCTCTTGCAGACAGCATGTATATGGGTCTTGTTTTTGTATCCATTCAGCCAGTCTATGTCTTTTGGTTGGAGCATTTAATCCATTTACATTTAAGGTAATTATCGATATGTATCTTCCTATTACGATTTTCTTAATTGTTTTGGGTTAATTATTGTAGGTCTTTTCTTTCTCTTGTGTTTCCTACCTAGAGAAGTTCCTTTAGCATTTCTTGTAAATCTGGTTTGGTGGTTCTGAATTCTCTTAGCTTTTGCTTGTCTGTAAAGCTTTTAATTTCTCTGTCCAATCTGAATGAGATCCTTTGCTGGGTAGAGTAATCTTGGTTGTAGGTTTTTCCCATTCATCACTTTAAATATGTCCTGCCACTCCCTCTTGGCTTGCAGATTTTCTGCTGAAAGATCATCTGTTAACCTTATGGGGATTCCCTTATGTGTTACTTGTTGTTTTTCCCTTGCTGCGTTTAATATTTGTTCTTTGTATTTAATTTTTGATAGTTTGATTAATATGTGTCTTGGCGTGTTTCTCCTTGGATTTATCCTGTATGGGTCTCTCTGTGCTTCCTGGACTTGGTTAAGTATTTCCTTTCCCATATTAGTGACGTTTTGAACTATAATCTCTTCAAATATTTTCTCAGTCCCTTTCTTTTTCTCTTCTTTTTCTGGGACCCCTATAATTCAAATGTTGGTGCATTTAATGTTGTCCCAGAGGTCTCTGAGACTGTCCTCAATTCTTTTCATTCTTTTTTCTTTATCCTGCTCTGCGGTAGTTATTTCCTATTTTATCTTCAAGGTCACTTATCCTTTCTTCTGCCTCAGTTATTCTGCTATTGATCCCTTCTAGAGAATTTCTAATTTCATTTATTGTATTGTTTATCATAGTTTATTTGCTCTTTAGTCCTTCTAGGTCCTTGTTAAACGTTTCTTGTATTTTCTCCAATCTAGTTCCAAGATTTTGGATCATCTTTACTGTCATTATTCTGAATTCTTTTTCAGGTAGAGTGCCTATTTCCTCTTTACTTGTTAGGTCTGGTGGGTTTTTGCGTTGCTCCTTCATCTGCTGTGTGTTTCTCTGTCTTCTCATTTTGCTTAACTTACTGTGTTTGGGGTCTCCTTTTTGCAGGCTGCAGGTTCATAGTTCCCATTGTTTTTGGTGTCTGTCCCCAGTGGCTAAGGGTGGTTCAGTGGGTTGTGTAAGTTTCCTGGTGGAGGGGAGTAGTGCCTGTGTTCTGGTGGATGAGGCTGGATCTTGTCTTTCTGGTGGGCAGGTCCACGTCTGGTGGTGTGTCTTGGGGTGTCTGTGGCCTTATATTGATTTTAGGCAGCTTCTGTGCTAATGGCTGGGGTTGTGTTCCTGTCTTGCTAGCTGTTTGGCATAGGGTGTCCAGCACTGTAGCTTGTTGGTCACTGTGTGGAGCTGGGTATTCGTGTTGAGATGGAGATTTCTGGGACATTTTCACCGTTTGATACTACGTGGAGCTGCGAAGTCTCTTGTGGACCAGTGTCCTGAACTTGGCTCTCCCACCTCAGTGGCACAGCCCTGACGCCTGGCTGGAATACCAAGAGCCTGTCCTCCACACAGCTCAGAATAAAAGGGAGAAAAAAAAAAAAGAAAGAAAGAAGAAGATAAAATAAAATAAAATAAAGTTATTAAAATAAAAAATTGTTAAGAATGAAAATTTTTTTAATAAAGAAAAACAACAGCAACAAAAAAACCAGACAGACAGAATCCTAGGACAAATGGTAAAAGCAAAGCTATACAGACAAAAGCACACACAGAAACATACACATATACAGTCACAAAAAGAGAAAAAGGGGAAAAAAAAATATCGTTGCTCCCAAAGTCCACCTCCTCAATTTGGGACGATTCGTTCTCTATTCAGGTATTCCACAGATGCAGGGTACATCACATTGATTGTGGAGATTTAATCAGCTGCTCCTGAGGCTGCTGGGAGAGATTTTCCTTTCTCTTCCTTGTTGGCACAGCTACTGGGGTTCAGCTTTGCATTTGGACCCGCCTGTGCGTGTAGGTCGCCTGAGGGCGTCTGTTCTTCGCTCAGGCAGGACGGGATTAAAGGAGCAGCTGATTCGGGGGCTCTGGCTCACTCAGGCCAGCGGAGGGAGGGGTACGGATGCGGGGCGAGCCTGCGGCGGCAGAGGCCAGCGTGACGTTGCACCAGCCTGAGGCGCACCATGCGTTCTCCTGGGAAATTGTCCCTGGATCACAGGACCCTGGCAGTGGCGGGCTGCACTGGCTCCTGGGAGGGGAGGTGTGGAGAGTGACCTGTGCTTGCACACAGGCTTCTTGGTGGCTGCAGCAGCAGCCTTAGCACCTCAAGCCCATCTCTGGGGTCCGCGCTGATAGCCACGGCTCACGCCTGTCTCTGGAGCTCCTTTAAGCGGCGCTCTTAATCCCCTCTCCTTGCACACCAGGAAACAAAGAGGCAAGAAAAAGTCTCTTGCCTCTTTGGCAGCTCCAGACTTTTTCCCGGAGTCCCTCCCAGCTAGCCGTGGCGCACTAGCCCCCTTCAACCTGTGTTCACGCAGCCAACCCCAGTCCTCTCCCTGGGATCCTACCTCTGAAGCGCGAGCCTCAGCTCCCAGCCCCCGCCCGCCCTGGCGGGTGAGCAGACAAGCCTCTTGGGCTGGCTAGTGCTGGTCGGCGCCGATCCTCTGTGTGGGAATCTCTCTGCTTTGCCCTCCGCACCCCTGTTGCTGCGCTCTCCTCTGCGGCCCCGAAGCTTCCTCCCTCCGCCACCCGCAGTCTCCGCCCACGAAGGGGCTTCCCAGTGTGTGGAACCCTTTCCTCCTTCACAGCTCCCTCCCACTGGTGCAGGTCCCATCCCTATTCTGTCTGTTTTTTCTTTTTTCCTTTTACCCTACTCAGGTACGTGGGGTGTTTCTTGCCTTTTGGGAGGTCTGAGGTCTTCTGTCAGCGTTCAGTAGGTGTTCTATAGGAACTGTTCCACATGTAGATGTATTTCTGATGTATCTGTGGGGAGGAAGGTGATCTCCATGTCTTACTCTTCCGCCATCTTGAAGCTCCTCCAAAAATGATTATAATTTGATAACATTTTTTTAAATTTAAAAATTCTTTCTTTAAATTGGAAATAGGTAGTTGTCATTATAAGATGCTAATAATATCCTCACATTATTAGTTGTTAGAAGTATTTTACGAATTTTGAATTCTATTAAATGATGATTTATTTTTTCAAGATAAGTCACCACGCAAGAGGCACTTACTTATTACACATGTTTTTCAGCATATGTTGCAAGTTTATTTTAATGCTGAAGAGGCACATTATGATCAAAGCAGAATTCTGCCCAATTTAAACTGTTCCAAGCTATTTTCATACATTCACTCATGTAATACTGTAAGATTTACATTAAAATGAATGCTCCTCTACAATTAAGTGATTCAGTCAACATTAAAAAAAAGGTGCAAATGTGTGCAACGTGAAAAGAAAAACCAACAGATGTGCGAATAATCTCTTCTTGCGGGCCAGTATCAGAAAGAACAGTAGCCAAAAAAAAAAAAGTTCCAACTTTTATTCTTTCTGTACTCCAAAGTTTTCTGTACCACATTAGAGGACACACACAAGAACATTCTCAGGATTTTCCCTAATACTGATAACTGGATTAGCCAATAATAAATTGGAATGAGGAGCAAATAATAAACTATAAAATCAATAATAGCACTTAGAGATGGATATATATTTTGATTTTATCTCATTCTTATACTCCTCTATTCTGATAATGAATAAATTCCAAGGGCAGCAAATGATTCATCCATGTTTAGAGAAGTTTCATATGTATAAACCAGAGTATTTAGCATTAAAGCATTTAAATTGGAGTGAGCCAGCCACGGATACGGTAACAAAAAGAAAAGCTTCTGATCCTAGAGGTCACTAAAGCTGTAGGCTGGTGCGTGCAGCTGTCCAGGTTGTATACCACATCTCTCTAGGGTCACCATTCACATCCTTGTCAAGTGAATGGTATCTCCTCAGATTTTACAGAGCACATCCTATACCATCATAAATACTGGGGCGCTGGAAAATGTCGTGAAGCTGTAGGAAATGTGAAGAGGTTTATTTAGATGGAATAAATGAGGTGCAAGTGCTTCATATGGAAACTTGTATACTGAGGCCTAATATATGCAAGCATGTTCAGCTCTGACATGACATAAGGCTTAACTGTTCTGATTTATTGCAGCTCTTCTACACATATCTACAAGTAGCCCTCGGTAAAGTGAACATTCTAAGTGTGTCTTATGTGTGTGTGTCTATCTAGACAAATATGAGCGAGGAAATGATTAGCCCGAGGTTTCTGGTTAAGTCACTGACCATACTTCAGTCCATTACATGAGACCCATTCCCCACACACATCTTAAATTGGGAAATATAAAACTGCTGAGAAAATATACGGTTTAAGATTTGGTGAAGAGTTAATATGATCTAAATTGTCTCATAAAAATCTTCATTGGCTCTTTGCCCATGAGAACTAAAAGGTTCAAGTTCTTAATGAACTGGCTAAAAGGAGATTGTGTTTTTGAAACGTCATGAGAGAGCCAGTTCCCTAGTTATAAAAAAAGGGTAGCTATTATTTTCCACACAAAAAAGGATATTAAAAGCAGGGTCATGGGTATGGGAGGGGAACATATGCTCAAGTGGATCAATTCAAGGAGAAAAAGAAATATATCACGTGAATTGTTTCTGTTCTTTATCTCTGGTAGTTATTTTCATGTAACTCTTTGAAATTAGGGGATGTAGTTTTATTTGGAAAATTTTTAATCATTTGAATAAAGCATTCTGTGGGTGTATATATGTGTGTGTATTAGCCCATGTCAGGTGTTCAACAAAAATATCATAGTCTGTGTTTCCTGTTAATCAACTTAATTCTGTCTCCATTTTCCCATTACTCCATCTTCTCTGTAAATTTCATCTCAGGTATTTTAAAGAACAATTTCCTCTTTAAAGGTTGTATAATAGCCAGGAAAATTTGAAAACAGCCTCTCTCATTCTTAGTGTCATCTTGCCACTGTTATTCACAGTGTACATGTTTGCATTCTGATGCCATGAACATGTGGGACTGAGGAAACTTGTGGAGACTTGTTCTGGGGCTTTTTACCAGCTCTTCCACCTGAGGACATCTTACCACCTTCTCAGGATTCTTCCAGGGAGCCGACTGTGGTGCTATACTGTTCTTAGGACCCACCCACAGCAACCCTTTCCCCTGGCTGGCCTAGCAGAACCTCTCCTTTCTCTTTCCTTTCCCCTAAAAGTTCCTCTTTCTTTGGAACATCTCATATTATCTCTTTAGAGAGCAAAAGTCACAAATTGTTGGCCAGAGGGCTGAATCTGCTACACAGACTTGTTTGACTTGTACTATAACATGTTCTAAAATTTTTAATTGTTGCTAACATCTTTTATTAATCTCTCAAATTTTTATTTTCTTTTTCTTTTTTTAAAACCACTCAGTTGAGGTATAATTGACATATGGAAGCTGTATATATTTAATGTATACAATTTGATGAGTATGGAAATAAGTATACACCCATGGAGCCATCACCACAATCTATGCCACAAACATCCATCAGTTCCAAAAGTTTCCTCCCCTCTTTTTTGGTGATAAGAACACTTAAGATCTATTCTCTTAGCAAACTTGTAAAGTATACAATACAGTGTAGTTAACTATAGGCTCTATGCTGTACACTAAACCTCTAGGAGTTATTCTCCTGGTACATCTGAAACTTTGCACCCTTTGAACAACACCTACCTGTTTCCCTTCCCCTCCAGCCCCTGGTAACCCCATTTCTATGCTCTACTTATATGAATTTGACTATTTTAGATTCCTCATAAAAGTGGGATCATGCAGTATTTGTTCTTCTTTGTGTGGCTTATTTCCCTTAGCATAAAGTCTTCCATTCCATCCATACTGTCACAAATAGCAGGATTTCCTTCCTTTTTAAGGTTGAATAATATTCCACTGTATGTATATACCAAATTTTCTTAATCCATTCATCCATTAATAAACATTTAGGTTGCCTCCATGTCTTGCCTATGGTGAATAAGGCTGCAATGAACATAAGAATACAGATACTGCTTCAGGATTCCGATTTCAATTCCTGTAGAAATATACCCAAAAGTGGAACTGCTGGATCATATGGTAGTTCTATTAATTTCTGAGGAACTTCCATACTGTTTTCCATAGTGGCTGCACCAATTTTTCTATTTCCATCAACAGTTTACAAGGGCTGCCTTTTCTTCACATCTTCACCGACACTTTTCTCTTTCTTTCTTTTTTTTTTTTTTTTTTTTTTTTTGTGGTACGCGGGCCTCTCACTGTTGTGGCCTCTCCCGTTGCGGAGCACAGGCTCCGGACGCACAGGCTCAGCAGCCATGGCTCACGGGCCCAGCCGCTCCGCGGCATGTGGGACCTTCCCAGACCGGGGCACGAACCCGTGTCCCCTGCATCGGCAGGCGGACTCTCTCAACCACTGCGCCACCAGGGAAGCCCCTTCTCTTTCCTTTTTTTAAAGACTAGCCATCCTAACAGGTGCGAGGTGATATCTCACTGTGGTTTTGATTCATATTTTCCTGATGATCAGCGATGTTGAACACCTTTTCATATACCTATTCTTCATTTGTATGCTTTCATTGGAGAAATGCCTATTGTATTTTTGTTCTGTTTTTGCTAATGAGTTGTGGGAGTTCCTTCTACATTTTGGGTATTTACTCTTAATCAGACACATAGTTTGCAAATATTTTTCTTCCTTTCTGGTTAACATTTTTTAAAAAATAAGTAGAGTCCTCATAAACATGTAATTCTCAGATTCTTGAAAGACTGGAAGATCCAGCAACACTGGGCTGACTTGCCCACCTTGCAAATCTCCTTGTCTAATTCAAACAAGTTCCTGCCCAGAGTGCTTCACTTCTGGCCCCACTTGCCATTTGTGTCTTTGCCTTCTGAGCTTAGAATACTAATTGCAAAAAGTCCCAGGCTGGAATGTGGAAGAGTCTTACTATATCCGTAAAACTGGGAATGGCAAAATACAGGCAGACAAGTCAAATAATAATATATTGTGTATAAATTTTACAGAATGCAGACAGAAAGATGAATAGGCAGATAGATGTAAGCAAGAAAAACCATAGACTTTGAATAAGGTAATTCCTGCTATTTTATACTAAATAAAATAAGCGCTCGAGCTTAATTATTTTATAATTAATTTAATAATGCACATATTCAAAAGAAAAATGTGTGTACTAAATAAAAGCTGTCAATTCCTTAAAAAGTTGGCATTTCTGAGATGAATTAGAAAGGCATGGTATGTGTTCTCATAGAGATTCCAGCCTAATAAAGAGAGGAGGTGGTGTGGGGAATCCATATAGGCAGACAGTTCATTAAAACACCACATGAAAAAAGGTGACAGGGATTAAGACAGGGCTAATTAGGTAGCTTGTCGGAAGGGAAATCCTTAAGGGAAGATTTCCCAGAGGAAGTCACGTGTCAGCAACAACCTGAGAATGAGAGTCAGTCAGGTGAACAGGTAGGCAATGGTGATCTCAGGCAGAGCCACAGCATGTGTAAAGGCACAAAGAAAGGTGAGATAAATCCTGATGCTTAACATGACTCAGAAATTGTTCAATATGGCTGCAGCATGGAATTTCAAGGGTTATGAGGGAAAAAGCAAATTAGGTTCAGAAAGTAAGCAAGTGCTGGGCACATGGTTTTATAAACTATCTTAAAGAGTTTGAATTTATGTTGAAGGGCTGTTGGCCCTCCATTGAAATATTTTATGTAGCAGAGAGCATAATCAGGTTTTTGGCACTGAGACCCCTCTGAAATCCAGTTTCTTCAATCTGTGGAGTGGAAATAATGTCATTTAACATGCTTGCCTTATTGGATTATTGCAAAGATCAAATAATATAATACATGTTAAAGTTCAGCAAACTCTAAGATACAAGTAAACCTCATACTGAATAAAATTCATTTCTTTCAACTATTTTTGTAGCAAGATCTCTGAAGGGTAACTAAATTTTATTATTAGACACCAGTAGTAAAGTACACCTTACAGCAGTCACTAGCAAATACTCAACTAAGAGAAAGACAGATATTTACAGAAAACATAAATATTAGGGTAAAAATGTATGAGATGGAGATTAAAGGTGTTGACAAGAACTTTTAATTAACCTTTTCTCTTGTATTGTTTCTCTTATTGGGTGCTGAAGACATTTGTTGTGCTTTTTTGTTCCTACCACTTTTAAAGTAATCTCCCTATGTTTCGGGAATATAAAATCTGCCTTTAGCAGAGAGCAGAAGCTCACTTGCCCTGCCTTCTTTGGAGTCAGCATATGATTCATTAGCATGTAACCCACCAGCACATGATCGATCTGCATGTGACCCATCGCAGTGTGATCCACTAGAGTGTGATCCACCAGGCTGTGACAAGGGCTTCACCAATCAGGTGCACCAATGTGAGGCTTTGGTTTGGAATGCAGTGGCTTGAAGAAGGAGGTGCCAGGCAGAAATGACTCTGGCCAGGATGGCATGGAGATAGTGTTTCCTGTGGGAGGAGTGTCAGAGTGTAGCATCCTGCGTCCTTCATCTCTATGGTAAGGTGTTGTACTCCTACACAGAAGCAGTGACAGTCAAGTTCCCTGTGGAAAAGTTAGGTGACGTACTTTGCCTGTGGTTCCTGGCAGTGCAGCTTTTAGGCCTGATTCTCTGTCCTTCTGAGAGACTCTGGGGCTACTAATACCATTAAATAAATTCCTTCTTTCTTGCACAAGTTAGACTGAATCCTGTTGTTTGCAACTGAAAATCCTGATATATATGTCAAAGTAAAACTATGATTTTTATCCTGAGATGGCAATTTTTTAGTGCTATTGCATTATTGTACTTGGGAACTAGGGTAAGAGTGTAAATGTGGAACAAAAGGAGAAAAAAATGCATCCCAATACTATATCCTCAAAGTAAAGTAAAATATATTTTTAAAAACTGGTGTTCTTACAATTTCAACATGACTTATCAACACAATTTCTCATGTGATCCTTGAATATGTCTACAGAATTTTGTTTGTAAAACTCCACTCTATGTATGATCTTCTCAGTAAAGTTTTTTAGTGATTAAACATTCAAACCTTATGAGATCTGAGACCACACTGCTGCTCCCTAAGTTACTAATTGTGTGACTTTGAAAAAATACTTAATCTTTGCAAGCACCTGTCCCTTTGTTCGTAAAATGAAATAAAAATACCTATAAGAGAATATATTCAGAAAAGCACCACGCTTGGTACAAGACAGGTCTTCAATAGTTGTTAGTATCATTAGCAATAAAAACATTTCATTTAGCTAGGAAAGCATTCCAAGGGTTGAACAGGAATAGTGAGTACTAGTACTTTAGATTCTAGACTGGGAGTGCAGTATTAGAAGGCCTTAAAAAAGTCAAAAGGCACAAAGACTAGTCTAGGATAAAGAAGTACAATACATTCTATTTTATCCTCATTTTTGAAGTAGGAGGCAGGAAGGATTAATGGAGGTTCAAGTTCTACTTCAAGCATCTTCCATCCATTTTACTGGATGACAGCGACTGCCAGAGAGCCCTGATTTCTTCCTCTTTATACATCTTCTTCTTCTTTCTTTCTTCTAAGTTATGGATTCGTTTCTTTCTGCCTGTGTGTACACATATGCCAGCATTTTTGTATTGAATCAAAGAGTTCTAAACGGAAATAGTGCACTAATTTTAGAATATTTTGGAAACTGTCTTTTACTGCTTTCTTCTTCATTTTTCTGCATTCTAGCTTTATGTCTTTAATTTTGGAATACAGCACTACTAGGTAACCTCTGCAGCCAGCCTGATTCTCTAACTGTTCACTGAATACACTGCTAGTCCCATCCTAGTGCTCCAAGAGTTGTCAAAAATAAACAAAAGGACATTCACAGCCTTCTGGATATGACCAGCTTTAATTTTTTTCATTTACTTTCTTTTGCTTCTTCATTCTTCCTTTTGGATTCTCCTCTTCTTTCCACTTCATCCCTTAATTAGCTGGCTTCTTGATAGCCTCTATATTCTGCACAATGAATTCCTAAATTACCAGGGTAATATAATGGAATGCATTGTTTCCCTTCTTCTCTGTGGGTGCATGTATAAATCTCAGAATATAATTGTGGCCATATGCAGAGTGGGAAGTAAGCAGGACATGAATATAAACCTGGGAAACTATTACTACTGATGAAAAAAACTTTAAAAACCATCACCACTCATCAATTTTTAAAATGTAGCTCATGTTTAAACATTTATTTGTTTCAAATGAATAATGAAAGGCAGTTCCATCTCTCCCTAAACCAAAATTAAGTAGCACTGAAATTCCTTTTCATGGAGAGATATTTCAAAATTAGGTATTTGGAAGGATACAGACACAGACTGCAACTATAAAAACAAGATCAAAACATTCTGATGCCCTTTCCCTACTTCAGTAGGACAGCAACTACACAAGTCTATTCTCTAGAGTAATGATCTTGCCTCCCTCCAAAGGTTTTTTTTAATCCCATATTCAGGAGGTCATATCCAGTCTCCAGCTGCACAGAGCCCCACTCCTGATAATTTAAAATGGGGGCTTCAGAGGTTCACATACAGGAAAATCCGCTCCTTAAGAGGTAAGTTCTACCAATCTCCCATTTGAAGAAAAAAATGGAGAATTTAGCTTTGAACAAAATAATCTATTTATATAATCTCTCTTCACTAATCAGAAATAAAAGCTTAAAAAAGTTAATAAAATATCTTTGCTTAAACATAGTTCAGTTTACTTCCATGTCTTAGTAACGTTTTTATTTTATTATTTTTTTAGTAGGGGAGAGATCTGGTATTGTTATTTTTATCATCATTATCATCATCATCATTTTGTTAAGTTACCTGGCATATACAGAAGGTTATTCACCCTATAGCTGTCTCATTTTTTTTAAAATGTTGAGCATTCGTTGAAAAGAATGAAAGAAATCTGGTTGAAGATGCAGGTGCACTAATAAATGGGTGGTCTTTGGATTACAGTATTTATGTGTACTATGGCAAAGCTGAACAGAAACCTAAATGTTATACATATAAAGTGGTACAACAAGAACATCTGTGTTGGGGGGATTGAACTGGCATGGCTAACACCTCCAGTGCCAGGTGCAAATGAAATTTCAATACAGCTTGAGTAATCTTGACTGCTAGCATCTGCCTGCATCAGATTATCTCCTATGTTCCTAGTCCACCACTATCCGTTAGAGTACTTATGTGATACATCTGGTGGTGCAATGGCCAAGCACAAAGTAGAGACACCTCCATTACTGGGGGGCAAATGCCTGACTCTTTAACTCAACACAAAGGCAAACAGGAATTTTTTTTAGGATCAAGGGCAGCCAGCCAATTCTACGATACTGATTAGCAGACAGCACTCCAGAAAGATGGATGCTTTTGGCCTTTCAGTTTAGTTAGATATATATCCATGTGCATAATCTGGAGAAGGTTAACTCTTCAGTTTAAATTTCTGTCTCTAAGTATTATTGCCAGGAAAAGAACAGAATTTTAATGTGTTGTGAGAATTGTAAGAGAGTTTTAATGTGACTTGGCTCGATGCAGAGTCTCTACATACAACTCATTTCAGAATCAATCAGTATGGTAGGGTGAGGATGGTGGAGATCGTCCATCCAACAGTCTCCACAGCACGGAGCTTCACATAGATTATGTCCCTCTCTTCAAGTCTTCAAATCTCACTTACCCTCAAGAAATGACCATGCCACCTACTGCTGAGAAACTAGAAGTCACTAGAAGGGCACTGCTTCAACATTTCACCATTTTAGAGCCTACACAAACCAGCACCCACCCTTTCCCCTTTGTTTCCTGTTACAATAGATTTGTGGGCTCTTTATCTTTATAGAACAAGCCCATTTACACCTGCATTATATCCTCACCTTTACTTGAATTTTCATGCACTCTCACTCTCTCTCTCCACTGGATTCCTTGCCATCTGAATTTTAACCCACTCAGGATTCTCTCCTTAAAAGAAACCTCTATAGATCCTTGTTCCCCTATAATGGTCACCTTTCACCATTGCTCTCCTCTTTTTCAACTAAACATTTTTATAAGTTTCCTTACCTTGTTCCCCTCCCACTCACCTCTCAAACCATTCAACTCTGGCTGTTTTCCTTAACATTTCATTAAAATTCATCATGTTGATTTCATAAGTCATCCTTTATGCTGCTAAAAATCAAAGGACTTCATCATCCTAATAGAGACATTGCAGCATTTGACATATATGACTACTATTTCTCAGGCAGTCACCTAGCCTCTGCTTTGTAACACACTCTCATGTTTTGTTTTGTTTCCTACATCTCTGGCCACTTATTCCTAGTTGCCTTTCCTCTCCCCATTTCCTCTAACAATTAAAGGATGAAATTCTGCAAGGTTTTGTCTTGAGTCCTCTTTTCACTATACTCTTTCTTTAGAGATTCTCATTCACCAACATGGCTTCAGTTACCACCATTTTGTAGCTGACCTACTCATTTTAATTTCCAGTTTTCTAAAATTCAGGCCGTAACAACAAACTAGTCATTCAACATCTGAATTTGAATGACTCATAAGTACTCCAAACCCAACACTTCTGAAGTTAACTCATCATTCCCATTACCCCCCAAATACTTATTTCTTTTCTAAAGTCTTCAGTTCTTCCAAATTTCACTACCATCCACCCAATTAATTAAGCCAGATAACTTAAGCTGTTTTTGACACCTGTCTTTCTCCTTCCTCAAATCTAACAATTACCAAGACCTGTCAGCTAACTTTCATAAATTAAACAAGTTATACATGAATATGTACTTTATAAAAAATGGCAAAAATGTCCATTCTCCATTACTTCCAATATTTGTCCATCTTTTTCTTTATCTAAAGGTAAAATTGAATGAATTTGGTGTATATTCATCCAAATCTTTTGTTTATTCTTATATGTATTCATGTATGTACCAGTTCAATTTCAAATATATGATTAGTTTGTATGTCAGTTCTTTACAAAAAAAAATTTGTAACATACTCTGTTATTTGATTTATTCAGACAAAAACATGTCCTGTGGAGTTATCATTTTAGTTAATGCACAAAATACCACAGTATAAATGTCCCACTGTTAGACTTTCTCCCGTCTAAACTTAGGCTTTCTCCTTTTTCAATTATAATGCTGCAATGAGTATCATTGTACATGACTCCTTATATGAGTGTTTCTCAAGGTTGAAGAACAGAGATAATACTCCCAAGTACTGTTGGGAGACAATTCTTCTGAGATTTCCCAATTTCTGTTTTGTCCTGCGCTATCCTTTCAAGCATAAATAGTGAACATTGGAAGATAACATGTCTCCCTCCAGAGCAAAAGGAAGGCATGCTTACCCTACAGTATAATAATGCTTTCACTAAGCTCAGAGTTCTTCCCTATAATGTAACTCATTGCAAGGACAAATGTTACCTGGCCTTCTCTGAGTTGTCCTGTGGGCATTAGGACTTGGGAAACCAATGCAAAGCTGCTGATGCTCTGGCTACTCTATTGTTATGAGTGTAAAACTATACTTCATCTGTAATTCAGGATTCTTGTGTCTTCCACCAGCATTTTTATAAAACTGTGGCAATGGGTATATAGTTTATATTCTCATCATAAGGGTATGGAGAATACAATCTTCCCCATATTGTAGCCAATGATTTATAGCTTATAGTTTATTTCCAAATAGGAGAAAAATGGTATCTCACTGTTTTAGTTTGTGTTTCCTTGGTTACTAGTATAGTGAGGTCGTATATGTTTCTCTCTCTTTCCATTTGCTCCTTCCCAATTACTCCTCATACTATTTTTACTTTTGCTCTCTGATACCACCATCCTAGTCCAAAGTAACTGTAATAACTTCCTAACTGGTAGCCTCGCATCATTCGGTCTCCCTCAAATGAAGAATGCAGATCTGATCACATCGCTTCCCTGCTTAAACACACTTAGTCTTTCTGATTATCCTTAGGACAAAACTCCAAACAGTGACAGGGCCAACATGGCCTCATATTTTCTTCTCCCTGCTTACCTCTCTAGCTCTATCCGTTGCCATTCTTGTCATCATTTTCTACAGCAAACATAGCTTTTTGCTTTCTTGAATATGTCAGTGTTGTTTGGGGGATGTTCATCCATTTATGAAATCAAATGCAATATGTTATTTCAAATTCATGTTTTCAAAGAAATTTATTATGATTTCATGTTTTGGAAATAAGAAATAAAAAATGTGTTTTGGTTGTACATTTAATACAAACAAAAAAAGAAGTACAGGAAGAACACATATGGAAATGCTACATGGCAGTTATTTCTGGGTAGTAGGATCAATACATATTTCTTATTTTATCAGTAGTTATTTTAATTTCTGTGTTCTTCCCTTTTCTGCAACAAACACATTTTACTCTATTGGTTAGAAATATTTTTCTCAAAATCTGTTTTTTTCCTTCTATTTTGCGCTCTTCTATCACATTATTACAACAAAACAATGAAATTTCAAATGTGGTACATGGTTCTACCTGCAAGAACGTAGCACAAATCTGAAAATACCAAGAGAATATTAAGTGTAAGAACTGCTTTTTTCCTCACCTAAACTAACTTTAAATTCGTAAGAACTAAGGAAACACAGCACGAAGTTGAGAGAAAATTCTGTCAACTGCTTCATATGTTTTAGCGTCACATAGTACTGTCTTGGCTTCCATTTATGTCTCCCACCCTCTTGCATGCACTCCTTTGCTCTTCCTCCCACTCAACACTTAATAATCACTATCCCAGTGCAAGAATGCTGCTAATCCAGTCGAAGGAGTTCATGGTGAAATGGAGTTGATCTATAAACACCTACACTCACTATGATGGCAAATGATAAAAGCATGAAGGCAATGATTATGATGAGAGGTACTAGTTGAGTGGAGTCTTGAGGAAAATGTGGACACTTGTTTGGTGGCTGAGGGATGCAGTGAGATTTTTCATACAGGGAAAACAAGAAGAATACTGCAGGTTAGGGCAAATGAAAACAACTTCATTAAGAGAAGAACCTGTAGTATCAGTATGCATGCGTGACAAGTTGGTTAGTAACAAACCTGGGAGAAAATTAAAGTTCTGAGACACATTTTTCTCAAGAGTAAAATATGGATAATATATTAAAAACACCTCACAAAGTACAGGCCCATGGTAAGCATAAATGTTAGTATTCTTTCTCTTCCATCTCTTATATGCACATCTCCTTTCTCTCAAATTTTACAGCAGTCTATGCATGCAGATGAGCCCACAATAATAAGGATGGTAATGATAACAATATAATCATTACTATTTAGAACATTTAATAAGTGCAACTGTTTTATATGTTTTACCTCATTTAATCCTCAAATAGTCCTGTAAAGAGGGTATTAGTATCTCCATTTTACAGATGAGAAAACTGAGATAGAGTTAATTAACTGGCCTAGTTAACTAATGGTGGAGCTAGGATTTGCAAGCAGGCATTCTGATTTTGGATTTGAGGTCTTATCTAATACGATTAGTACTAATGTTACTTCTCTGTGTACTGAAATCATATATATCTATATCTATATCAATATCTATCTATATATATGAAAAAAATACTCAGTCTATATTTTATTCACAAAAGTCAAACATTTTCAAACATATTTGTTTATACAATGCTAAGCTTGTTTTCTCTTTAAGTGTGCCACTGTGTACATATGGCCTGGATATTATTTCTTTAAGCAGACAGATTTGCAGATTCACTCACAAATACCAAGCTCTTACTATATGTCAAGCCTTGTGCTAGGACTTTAAATGGTTGAAAACAATTAGATACCATTCCTGCCTTCTGGGGATTTACTGTCTAATGAGGATAACAGATTATAATCAATACTATGAAGGAAATGAACAATATGGAATGATGGGAAAGAATTATAAGGGGACAATTATAATTTTTTTCCTTTACCTTTTTAATCAGGTTGGAAGTTGAAGGAATGTGTTTAGGAAAAAAATAGAATGACATTGGTAAAATATGGTGAATATTACTCAAATCTCAGCCATGCCTGGTACTTTTTGGACTTTAAGCTTATGCTAGTGTATTGGTTATGTCATGAGTGATAAATTTTGTTTAAAATATTATTATAAACACAAATCATAGAATGAAAAAGGTGGTTATGAAATTACAGACAGTATGTTACCACTTTCATCAATGAGCATGTGGGAGAGGGGCCTGGGGAGGGAGGTGTATATTCAGAAAATAATTTGAAGGATTTGTACCAATGTTTTGGTCATGGTTACCTTCGAAAGATGGAATTATGAATGATATTTTGATACTTTTCAAAACTACATATTTTCTATACATTTTATCAACTTTAAATATTACATTTAATTTAAAAAATCACACAATGTATTATAAAAAAAAATTCTTCTGAACCTCTAACCTAGATTCTTATTTCATCTTGCCCACTGAATGAGAACTTGAAGGGGTTGAGAAAGTCATTTTTCTCTTTACATTCCAACGTATGCATCAAACAACAAGAGAAAAGGCTAGAGGGTCTCTAAGGCAACTTACAGATACAAAGCACATTGTATTTCTAAAGGATATAAGTGAGGATTCTCCTAAAGATGCTACCAGAAAACTACTAGAGCTAATCAATGAATTTGGTAAAGTAGCAGGATACAAAATTAATGCACAGAAATCTCTGGCATTCCTGTACACTAATGATGAAAAACATGAAAGTGAAATCAAGAAAACACTCCCATTTATCACTGCAACAAAAAGAATAAAATATCTAGGAATAAACCTACCTAAGGAGACAAAAGACCTGTATGCAGAAAATTATAAGATACTGATGAAAGAAATTAAAGATGATACAAATAGATGGAGAGATATACCATGCTCCTGGATTGGAAGAATCAACATTGTGAAAATGACTCTACTACCCAAAGCAATCTACAGATTCAATGCAATCCCTATCAAACTACCACTGGCATTTTTTACAGAACCAGAACAAAAAATTTCACAATTTGTTTGGAAAAACAAAAGACCCAGAATAGTCAAAGCAATCTTGAGAACGAAAAACGGAGCTGGAGGAATCAGGCTCCCTGACTTCAGACTATACTACAAAGCTACAGTAATCAAGACAGTGTGGTACTGGCACAAAAACAGAAATATAGATCAATGGAACAGGATAGAAAGCCCAGAGATAAACCCACACACATATGGTCACCTTATCTTTGATAAAGGAGGCAGGAATGTACAATGGAGAAAGGACAGCCTCTTCAATAAGTGGTGCTGGGAAAACTGGACAGGGACATGTAAAAGTATGAGATTAGATCATTCCCTAACACCATGCACAAAAATAAGCTCAAAATGGATTAAAGACCTAAATGTAAGACCAGAAACTATCAAACTCTTAGAGGAAAACATAGGCAGAACACTCTATGACATAAATCACAGCAAGATCCTTTTGGACCCACCTCCTAGAGAAATGGAAATAAAAACAAAGATAAACAAATGGGACCTAATGAAACTCCAAAGCTTTTGCACAACAAAGGAAACCATAAACAAGACCAAAAGACAACCCTCAGAATGGGAGAAAATATTTGCAAATGAAGCAACTGACAAAGGATTAATCTCCAAAATTTAAAAGCAGCTCATGAAACTCAATAGCAAAAAAACAAACAACCCAATCCAAAAATGGGCAGAAGTTTTAAATAGGCATTTCTCCAAAGAAGATATACAGACTGCCAACAAACACATGAAAGAATGCTCAACATCATTAATCATTAGAGAAATGCAAGTCAAAACTACAATGAGATATCATCTCACACCAGTCAGAATGGCCATCATCAAAAAATCTACAAACAATAAATGCTGGAGAGGGTGTGGAGAAAAGGGAACACTCTTGCACTGCTGGTGGGAATGTGAATTGGTACAGCCGCTATGGAGAACAGTATGGAGATTCCTTAAGAAACTACAAATAGAACTACCATATGACCCAGCAATCCCACTATTAGGCATATACCCTGAGAAAACCATAATTCAAAAAGAGACATGTACCAAAATGTTCATTGCAGCTCTATTCACAATAGCCCGGAGATGGAAACAACCTAAGTGTCCATCATCAGATGAATGGATAAAGAAGATGTGGCACATATATACAATGGAATATTACTCAGCCATAAAAAGAAACGAAACTGAGCTATTTGTAATGAGGTGGATAGACCTAGAGAAAGACAAATACTGTATGCTAACACGTATATATGGAATTTAAGAAAAAAAAATGTCATGAAGAACCTAGGGGTAAAACAGGAATAAAGACACAGACCTACTGAGAATGGACTTGAGGATATGGGGAGGGGGAAGGGTAAGCTGTGACAAAGCGAAAGAGAGGCATGGACATATATACACTACCAAACGTAAGGTAGATAGCTAGTGGGAAGCAGCCGCATAGCACAGGGAGATCAGCTCGGTGCTTTGTGACCGCCTGGAGGGGTGGGATAGGGAGGGTGGGAGGGAGGAAGATGTAAGAGGGAAGGGATGTGGGAACAGATGTATATGTATTACTGATTCACTTTGTTATAAAGCAGAAACTAAAAAGAATAAATAAATAAATAAATAAATAAGGGATATACGTGAGGATTTTAAAGTACTATTTGGATATTAAATTTTAAAATGAGACTAATTCAAAGTTTTATTTATAAATAATATCATCTTTTCCAGTAATAATTTTAATAATTGTGAGCAACTGTCCACTGATTTTCTCTACCTTAATTAAATTTAATGCTTGGATTTCTGTTTGCTTCCTTGTAATATGGATTTTTTTCTTGATACCAAATCTCTGAAGCTTGTACTCCAGTCGCAATCTCTACAATTTCACTTTTCCCATTTTCATTAACCTATAAGAAAAGCAATATCACAAATATTCTTTGTTGTTAATCTGGACTAGCAGTCTAAAGTATTTACAAATCTTTTGTGACCACTATCAACTTCTGAAATGATTAAACATACCAGGTTTACATAAAAGTCTGTGATGAGAGTATCAGAGTGAGAAGAAGGGTGCCAGGATTCAAGAAATTCAGGTGCCTCAAGAACCTAGAAAAGATCTATTTTTTCATGCAGCACGGAAAAATTTATCATCACACAGTACTCTGCTGAGCTGGAAAAGTGATAAAGATGGTGGAAGATCATGAGCTCACCTCATCCCTCTGGAACACCAAAATTACAACTATTTGCAGAGTAACTATTGATGAGAAACACTTGAAAAGCAGAAAAGACCTTGTACAACTAAAGATATAAAGAAGGAAGCACAGCGAGATGAGTAGGAGAAGGAGATATGGTAAAGTCAAGACCCATACCTGGGGGTGGGCAACCCACAAACGGGAGGATAATTATAACTGCACAGGTTCTCCCCAAGGAGCAAGGGGTCTGAGCCCCACACTGGGCTCCCCAGCCCAGGGGTTCTGCACTGGGAAGAAAAGACCCCAGAATGTTTGGCTTTGAAGGCCAGTGGGGTGTACTTTTTGGGAGAGCTAGAGGTCTGTAGGAAATAGAGACTCCATTCTTAAAGGATGCACACAAAATCTCACATGCTCCAAGACCCAGAACAAAAGCAGTAATGTGAAAATAGCCTGGGTAGATCCACCTGCTGATCCTGGAAAGCCTCTAGGAAAGGCAGGAGGCAAGTGAAGCTCATCTTGGGGATACAGACCATGGTGGCAGCCGTTTTGAGGAGCTTGTTCTACCATGAAGACAATGGAGCTAGCAAGTTCCATTTTAAAATCCTCTTCTAGCTTATTAGTACCAGGCCTGGGCCCCACCCACCAGCCTTTCTACATCAGTACTGGGACAACTCAGGCCAAGCAGCTAGCTGGATGAGAACACAGGCCCACCTACCATCAAGCCAGGATGAACCTGGGACCCCAG
Organism: Mesoplodon mirus; assembly: GCF_964341445.2. NCBI lineage: Eukaryota > Metazoa > Chordata > Mammalia > Artiodactyla > Ziphiidae > Mesoplodon > Mesoplodon mirus. The sequence continues at coordinate 48,373,109 of NC_138985.1, read as the reverse complement.
AGCCCAGGCCCTACACACCAGCAGGCCAACGTCAGCTGTGAGACACCTTGGACCCTGCTCCAGGTCCAGGATCTGGCCCCACTCACCACTGGGCCAATATCAGCTTTGGGACAACCTGGACCCTGCAGCCAGCCATGTGGGGAACTGGCCTGCTAACTAGCAGGCCGACACTAGATCTGGGACATCCAGCTCTGCAACCACCCACCTCAGGACCCAGCTGCACCCACTAGTGCACCAGCACTAGTCCCAGGAACCCCTGGGGCTTCACAGACTTCCTCACCCACCAGTGGCCAGACAGCCTCCACATAAGGTAGGGTATGGCAACCACCCAGACCAGGGGCCAGCCATGCCTATCTGACTGACCACAGTAGTCAGCCTGCTATAACAGAAGGGCCCATGCAGCCCACATAGGGGGCACTCCTAGAGCATGCAGCTCTGGTGACAAGAGGGGAATGCACTGCTGGGATGCAAAAGACATACCCTACAAAAGTCCACTTCTCCATGATCAGGAAACATAACCAAATTACCAAATGCATAGAAATAAAAACAGTAAATCAAGCAAAATGAGGTTAACAGGGGACTATATTCCAAGTTAAGGAACAAGATAAAAGTACAGATGAACTAAGTGAAGTGAAGATAAGCAGTCTACCCAAAGAAGAGTTCAAGGTAATGATCATAAAGATGCTCAAAGAGCTTGGGAGAAGAATGGCTGAACAGAGTAAGAAGTTAGAAGTTTTTAACAAAGAGTTAGAAAATATAAAAAGAACCAACAGAGCTGAAGAATACAGTAACTGAAATACAAAATACACTAGAAGGAATCAAGAGTAGATTAGATGATACAGAGGAATGGATCAGCGAACAGGAAGCATAACAGTGGAAATCACTAAAGCTGAAGAGATTTTTCAATCTGCAAATCAATCAATGTGATAGAGGATATTAACAAATTGAAGAATAAAAACCATATAATCATCTCAATAAATGTGGGAAAAAACTCTTGACAAAATTTAAGATCCATTTATGATAAAGCCTCTCAACAAAGTGGGTAGGGGGGGAACATACCTCAACATGGTAAAGGCCATATATGGCAAGCCCACAGCTAACATTATACTCAGTGGTGAAAAGCTGAAAGCATTTTGTCTAAGATTAGTAACAAGACAAGAATACCCATTTTCGCTACTTTTATTCAACAGAGTACTGGAAATTCTAGCCACAGCAACCAGACAAGAAAAATAAATACCAAAAATCCAAACTGCAAAGGGAGAACTACAACTGTCACTGTTTGCAGATGATATGATACCATACATGGTACATCCTAAAGACACCACCAAAAAAACTACTAGAACTCATCAACGAATTTGGTAAAGTTGCAGGATACAAAATTAATACAAAGAAATATGTTGCATTTCTATATATTAACAATGCACTATCAGAAAGAGAAATTAAGGAAACAATTCCATTTATAATCATATCAAAAAGAATAAAATACCAAGGAATAAATCTAACAATGGAGGCAAAAGAACTGTACTTGGAAAACTACAAGACACTGATGAAAGACAATAAAGAGAACACAAACAGATGGAAAGGTATACTGTGCTCATGAGCTGGAAGAATTAATATTGTTAAAATAATCATACTACCCAAGACAATCCACAGATTCAGTGCAATCCTTATCAAAATACCAATGGCATTTTTCCACAGAACTAGAACAAATAATTCTAAAATTTGTACAGAAACACAAAAGAACCTGAACATAGTCAAAACAATCTTGGTAAAGAAGAACAAAGCTAATTTTAGACTATACTACAAAACTATGGTATTCAAAACAATACGGTACTGGCACAAAAACAGACACATAGATCAATGGAATAGAACAGAGAGCCCAGAAATGAACCCACACTTACAAGAGCCATTAATCTACAACAAAGGGGGCAAGAATACACAACGGGAAAAAGACAGTCTATTCAGTAAATGGTGTTGGAGAAACTTGACAGATATATGCAAAAGAATCAAACTGGACTTCTCTTTCACACCATGCACAAAAATATATTCAAAACGGATTAAAGACTTATATGTAAGACCTGAAATCATAAAACTTCTAGAAGAAAACATAGATAGTTTGCTCTTTGACACCGGGCTTAGTAATACGTTCTTGCATATGTCTCCTCTGGCAAGGGAAACAAAAGCAAAAATAAACAAGTGGGACTACATCAAACTAAAAAGCTTTTGCACAGTGAGGGACATTATCAACAAAATGAAAAGGCTGCCTACTAACTGAGAGAAGATATTTGCTAACAATATATCAGATAAGGGGTTAATATCCAAAATATACAAAGAACTTACATAACTCAATATTGAAAAAAACCAACCTGATTAGAAAAGGGCAGAGGATCTGAATAGACATTTTCCAATGAAGATATACAGATGGCCAACAGATATATGAAAAGAGGCTTAACATCACTAGTTATCAGGGAAATGCACATCAAAACCAAAATGAGGAGCTTCCCTGGTGGTGCAGTGGTTGAGAGTCTGCTGCCGATGCAGGGGACATGGGTTCGTGTCCCGGTCCGGGAAGATCCCACATGCCGCGGAGCGGCTAGGCCCGTGAGCCATGGCCGCTGAACCTGCGCGTCTGGAGCCTGTGCTCCACAACAGGAGAGGCCACGATGGTGAGAGGCCCGTGTACTGCAAAAACAAAAACAAAAACAAAACCCCAAAAACCAAAATGAAATTACATCCTGACACCTATCAGAGTGGCCACTATCAAAAAGACAACAAATAACAAGTCTTGGCCAGGATGTGGAGAGAAGGGAAACTTCACATATTGTCGGTGGGAATGTAAATTGGTGCAGCCACTAGGGAAAACAGTATGGAAATTCCACAAAAAATTAAAAATAGAACTATTATATGAGCCAGCAATTCCACTCCCAGATATTTATTCAAAGAAATTGAGAGTGTTAATTAGCAAAGATATGTGCACCATTATGTTCACTGTAGCATTATTTACAATACCCAAGATATGGAAACAATCTAAGTGCCCATCTGTAGATGAATGGATAAAGAAAAGATGGTATATATATACAACGGACTATTACTCAGCCATAAAAAAGAATGAAATCTTGCCATTTGCAGCAACATGGACAGACCTACAGGGAATTATGCTAAGTGAAATAAGTCAAACAGAGAAAGACAAATACTGTATGATTTTACTTACACATGGAATCTGAAAACCAAAACCAATGAACAAATATGACAAAACAGAAACAGATTCATAGATACAAAGAACAAACAGCTAGTTGCCAGAGGGGCTGGGAGTGGGGGAAGAGAAATATGTGAGCAAGATAAAGAGATACAAACTTCTAGTTGCAAAATAAATGTCATGAGTATGACATGTACAGTGTGGGGAATATAGTCAGTACTTATGTAATATCTTTGCAGGTTGACGGATGGTAACTAGACTTATCCTGGTGCTCATTTTGAAATGTATAGAAATACCAAATCACTATGTAACAGGAACTAACATAGTGTTGTAGTAAATTATACTTCAAAAACAAACAACTCAAAGAGATCAGATTCACTGTTACCAGAGGTAGTGGGCTGGGGGAGGGGGAATTGGATGATACAGTTATAAATAAATACTAGGGATGTAATGTACAATATGATAAAGGTCATTAATACTGCTGTATGTTATATATCAATATGAAAGTTAAGGGACTGAACCCTAAGAGTTCTCATCACAAGGAAAAAATTTTTTCCTATTTCTTTAATTTTTATCTACATGAGATACGTTCACTGAACTTGCTGTGATAATCATCTCATGATGTAAGTCAAATCATTATGCTGTACACCTTAAACATGTGAAGTGCTACATGTCAATTATATCTCAATAAAACTGGAAGAAAAAATGTCTATGATGAGGTCATAGGGGAAATTCCAAAAGATCTGGTTAGAACATAAATGGAAAACAGCAAAACAGATCTCAAACTAAGCTAAAAGAAATGTATACACAAGTCTTTAAAAATGGCATCACTCCTCCATGTATAGACATATGAAAATTTCCATTTACAGTTGAAGCTATCAATTTCCTTCTCTCCTTGTGAAGTCACCACAAGTTTGCAAGGTGGACTGAGCCTTGGCAGAAAGTTATGCTCCTCTCAAGGCAGCTGATTCTCCATCATTCTTTTTCCCACTTTACTTTTCCTTTCTCCTCCCTTTATCCATTGAGGTCTAGGTGGTAACAACTTCACTGCATCTGATCTCATAGTCCTACCCATAGTACTTCTGTAATAAGTCCTTTGTGAATAAACCCACCTCAAGGTATCCTTACTTGAGTGTTTAATCTGTCTCCTGTCAGGACCCTTACTAATGTGCAACTGTTAGATGTCATTTGACTTTGAAATAAGATAAGTTTTATTTGGTAAGGTAGATTCATATAAACACAGATACACCTATCAGACATGGCTTTTGTTGCTAAGACTGCAGTCTTCAAAGAGAATTTGAGCAAAAAGAATAATCATTTTCAATATGAGGTATTTAATATTTATGTGTTCAAAATAGAGAACAGAAAAAGGAATGTATTGGTTTACTGAGAGGAAATGGAGAAAGAATTTGAAATCTTTTCCAAATAGATAATAAATTTGAGCTCTGGCTTAACTTAGCTATGACACTTGAAATCATATTTACAAGGTTAGAGTTTTAAAAAGTTATAAATCTTGATCAAGATTATGTGTCTCAACATTGAAATCATTTTGAAAAAGCACTCAATAGTTATATAAAAATATCACCCTAATAAAAAAAAATTGTGAAAACCACAATGATATTTGCTCAGTCTCGTAGGTGAATTTGTTGGTGGTCTAAAGCTGTCTGCCAAAGAAAGCTCTTTTTGTGCTGTAAATTGACCAAAGGCCAAATGCTAATGGGAATGAAGACCTGATCTGCTTTGGAAGTGGCTCTTGCCCATAATGAATCAGACATGGCTTGAAGGAAGATAAGGGGAAGCTGACCATACTTTTGTCCATTTATGGAGATTCTACACGAAAATATTACATTACATCCTTTGAGAAAGTATTTAAACCACCATTCCTGGGAGAGAGACTTTTTTTGGTACAACTTTATTGAAATATAATTCACATACCATACAATTCACCCATTTAAAATACACAATTCAATGTTTTTCAGTATACTCACAGATATGTGCAAAATTACCACATTAAATGTTAGAACATTTTCATCCCCTCTAAAAGACACCCTGTATCCTTTAGAGATTGTCCCCTTAGTCCTTAATCTCCAAATCTTTGTCTCACTCTCTCCCCAGCAATTACTAATCTACTTTCAATATCTATAAATTTCCCTATTCTGGATATTTCATATAAATGGAATCATATGATATGTCACCTTTTGTGATTTGCTTCCTTCACTTAGTATAGTGCTTTTAAGGTTCATCTATATTGTAGCATGCATCAATACTTTATTCCTTTTTATGGATGAATAATAATTCATTGCATGAATATATTATATTCTGTTTATTTATCCAATGATGGACATTTTGGTTGTTCCCACCTTTTGGCTTCTATAAATAATGTTGCTATAAACATTAAAGTGCACGTCTTTGTTTGACAACATGCTTTCATTTCTCTTGGAAATTTACCTAGGAGTGGAATTTCTAGGTCATATGCTAACTCTATGTTTAACCATTTGAGGAACTGCCAGACTATTTTCCAAAGTGGAAACATTTTACAATCCAACCAGCAAGGTAAAAGGGTTATAATTACTTTACATCTTCTTCAACACTTATTATTAATCTCACCTTTTGATTTTAGCTATCCTAGTGGATGGGGAGTGGTAGTTCATTGCGGTTTTGATTTGCATTTCCTTGATCAGCAATGATGTCAAGCACTTTTGCATGTGCTTATTGGCCATTTGTATATTTTCTAAGGAGAAATATCTATTCGGAAGCTTTCCTCATTTTTGAATTGGGTATTCAACTTTTTGTTATTGAGATGTAAGAGTTCTTTATATATTGTAGATATAAGTCACTTATCAGATACACGATTCACAATTATTTTCTCTTATCTGTGTGCTGTCATTTCACTTTCTGGATAGTGTTCTTTGAAGCACAAGTTTTTAATTTTGATGAAGTTTAATTTATGTATTTTTTTTCTTTTGCTGCTCATGCTACTGGTGTCTTTTTTTTTAACATCTTTATTGGAGTATAATTGCTTTACAATAGTGTGTTACTTTCTGCTTTATAACAAAGTGAATTAGCTATACATATACATATATCCCTGTATCTCCTACCTCGTACGTCTCCTTCCCGCCCTCCGTATCCCAGCCCTCTAGGTGGTCACAAAGCACCGAGCTGATCTCCCTGCTCTACGTGGCTGCTTCCCACTAGCTATCTATTTTACATTTGGTAGTGTATATATGTGCATGCCACTCTCTGACATCGTCCCAGCTTACCCTTCCCCTCCCTGTGTCCTAAAGTCGATTCTCTACGTCTGCGTCTTTATTGCTATCCTGCCCCTAGGTTCATGAGAACATTTTTTTTTAAGATTCCATATATATGTGTTAGCATACAGTATTTCTTTTTCTCTTTCTGACTCACTTCACTCTGTATGACAGTCTCTAGGTCCATCCACCTCACTACAAATAACTCAATTTCATTTCTTTTTATGGCTGAGTAATATTACATTGTATATATGTACCACTTCTTCTTTAGCCATTCATCTGTCAATGGACACTTAGGTTGCTTCCATGTCCTGGCTATTGTAAATGGAGCTGCAATGAACTTTGTGGTACACGACTCTTTTTGAATTATGGTTTTCTCAGGGTATATGCCCAGTAGAGGGATTGCTGGGTCGTATGGTAGTGCTATTTTTAGTTTTTTAAGGAACCTCCATTCTCTTCTCCATAGTAGCTGTATCAATTTACATTCCCACCAAGAGTGCAAGAGGGTTCCCTTTCCTCCATACCCTCTCCAGCATTTATTGTCTGTAGATTTTTTGATGATCGCCATTCTGACTGGTGTGAGGTGATACCTCATTGTAGTTTTGATTTGCATTTCTCTAATGATTAGTGATGTTGAGCAACCTTTCATGTGTTTGTTGCAATCTGTATATCTTCTTTGAAGAAATGTCTATTTAGGTCTTCTGCCCATTTTTGGATTGGGTTGTTTGTTTTTTTGATATTGAGCTGCATGAGCTGCTTGTAAATTCTGGAGACTAATCCTTTGTCAGTTGCTTCATTTGCAAATATTTTCTCCCACCCTGAAAGGTGTCCTTTCCTCTTGTTTATGTTTTCCTTTGCTGTGCAAAAGCTTTTAAGTTTCATTAGGTTCCGTTTGTTTACTTTTGTTTTTATTTCTATTTCTCTAGAAGGTGGGTCAAAAAGGATCTTGCTGTGATTTATGTCAGAGTGTTCTGCCTATGTTTTCCTCTAAGAGGTTTATAGTGTCTGGCCTTAGATTTAGGTTTTAATCCATTCTGAGTCCATCTTGTTTAATGTATCATTTAAAGCTTGTGTTTCTTTATTTATTTTCATATTGGAGGATCTGTCCATTGGTGAAAGTGGGGTGTTAAAGTCCCCTAGTATAATTGTGTTATTGTTGGTTTCCCCTTTTATGGCTGTTAGGATTTGCCTTATGTATTGAGGTGCTCCTATGTTGGGTGCATAAATATTTACAATTGTTATAACCTCTTCTTGGATTGATCCCTTGATCATTATACAGTGTCCTTTTTTGTCTCTTGTAATAGTCTTCATTTTAAAGTCTATTTCGTCGATATGAGAACTGCTACTCCAGCTTTCTTTTGATTTCCATTTGCATGGAATATCTTTTCCCATCTCCTCACTTTCAGTCTGTATGTGTCCCTAAGTCTGAAGTGGGTCTCTTGTAGACAGTATATATACAGGTCTTGTTTTGGATCCATTCAGCCAGTCTATGTCTTTTGGTTACAGCATATAATCCATTTACATTTAAGGTAATTATCGATGTGTATATTCCTATTACCATTTTCTTAATTGTTTTGGGTTTGTTATTGTAGGTCTTTTCCTTCTCTTGTGTTTCCTGCCTAGAGAAGTTCTTTAGCATTTGTTGTAGAGCTGGTTTGGTGGTGCTGAATTCTTAGTTTTTGCTTGTCTGTAAAGGTTTTCTCTGTCGAATATGAGATCCTTGCCGGGTGGAGTAATCTCGGTTGTAGGTTTTTCCCTTTCATCACTTTAAATATGCCTTGCCACTCTCTTCTGGCTTGCAGAGTTTCTGCCGAAAGATCACCTGTTAACCTTATGGGGATTCCCTTGTTATGTTATTTGTTGTTCTTCCCTTGCTGCTTTTAATATTTTTTCTTTGTATTTAATTTTTGATAGTTTGATTAATATGTGTCTTGGCGCGATTCTCCTTGAATTTATTCTGTATGGGACTCTCTGTGCTTCCTAGACTTGATTAACCATTTCCTTCCTCATATTAGGGAAGTGTCCAACTATAATCTCTTCAAATATTTTCTCAATCCCTTTCTTTTTCCTTTATTCTTCTGGGACCCATATAATTCTAACGTTGGTGCCTTTAATATTGTCCCAGAGGTGTCTTAGATTGTCCTCAGTTCTTTTCATTCTTTTTTCTTCATTCTGCTCTGCGGTAGTTATTTCCAGTATTTTATCTTCCAGGTCACTTATCCGTTCTTCTGCCTCATTTATTCTGCTATTGATTCCTTCTAAAGAATTTTTTATTTCACTTATTGTGTTGTTCATCATTGTTTGCTCTTTAGTTTGCCTAGGTCCTTGTTAAACATTTCTTTTGTTTTCTCCATTCTATTTCCAAGATTTTGGATCATCTTTACTATCATTACTCTGAATTCTTTTTCAGGTAGACTGCCTCTTTCCTCTTTATTTGTTTGGTCTGGTGGGCTTTTACCTTGCTCTTTCATTTTCATCTGCTGTGTGTTTCTCTGTCTTCTCATTTTGCTTAACTTACTGTGTTTGGGGTCTCCTTTTCATAGGCTGCAGGTTTGTAGTTACCGTTATTTTTGGTGTGCGCCCTCAGTGGCTAAGGTTGGTTCAGTGGGTTGTGTAGGCTTCCCCTTGGAGAGGACTGGTGCCTCTGTTCTGGTGGATGAGGCTGGTTATTGTCCTTCTGGTGGGCAGGATCACATCTGGTGGTGTGTTTTGGGGTGTCTGTGTACCTATTATGATTTTAGGCAGCCTCTCTGCTAGTGGGTGGGGTTGTGTTCCTGTCTTAATAGTTGTTTGGCATAGGCTGTACAGCACTGTAGCTTGATGGTTGTTGAGTGGAGATGGGTCTTAGCATTGAGATGGAGATCTCTGGGAGAGCTTTCTTTGTTTGGTATTATGTGGAGCCAGGACGTCTCTGGTGGACCAGTGTCCTGAGCTCAGCTCTCCCACCTCAGAGGCACAGGCCTGACACCTGGCTGGAGCACCAAGACCCTGTCAGCCACATGGCTCAGAATAAAATGGAGAAAACAAGAAAGAAAGAAAGAAAAAGACAAAATAAAGTTATTAAAAAATATTATTAAAAATTAAAAAATAAAAAATAAAAAGAGGAACCAAACCAAAAAACAAATCCACCAATGATAACAAGTGCTAAATACTATACTAAAAAAAAACCAAACACAAAAAAACAAACCAAAAAACAGGCAGACAGAACCCTAGGACAAATGTTAAAAGCAAAGCTATACAGAGAAAATCACACAAAGTCCACCGCCTCAATTCTGGGGTGATTCGTTGTCTACTCAGGTATTGCACAGATGCAGGGTACATCAAGTTGATTGTAGAGATTTAATCTGCTGCTACTGAGGCTGCTGGGAGAAATTTCCCTTTCTCTTCTTTGTTCCCACAGCTCCTGGGGTTCACCTTTGGATTTAGCTCCGCCTTTGCGTGCAGGTCGCCTGAGGGCATCTGTTCTTCATGCCCATCTCTGGTGTCCATGCTGATAGCGGTGGCTCGCGCCTGTCTCTGGAGCTTGTTTAGGCAGTGCTCTGAATCCCCTCTCCTCGTGCACCCCAAAACAATGGTCTCTTGCCTCTTAGGCAGGTCCAGACTTTCCTGGACTTCCTCCTGGCTAGGTGTGGTGCACCAGCGCCCTTCAGGCTGTTCACGCAGCCAACCCCAGGCCTGGACTCCCTGGGATCTGACCTCTGAAGCCTTAGCCTCAGCCCCCAGCCCCCGCACGACCCGGCAGGTGAGCAGACAAGCCTCTCAGTCTGATGAGTGCTGGTCAGCACCAATCATCTGTGCGGGAATCTCTCCACTTTGCCCTCTGTACCCCTATTGCTGCTGTGCTCTCCTCTGTGGCTCCAAAGCTTCCCCCCTCCACCCCCCATCTCCACCAGTGAAGGGGCTTCCTAGTGTGTGGAAACCTTTCCTCCTTCACAGCTCCCTCCCAGAGGTGCAGGTCCCATCCCTATTATTTTGTCCCTATTTTTCTTTTTTCTTTTGCCCTACCCAGGGACGTGGGAAGTTTCTTGCCTTTTGGGAAGTTGAGGCCTTCTGCCAGCATTCAATAGGTGTTCTGTAGGAGTTGTTCCACATATAGATGTATTTCTGATGTATTTGTGGGGAGGAAGGTGATCTCCACGTCTTACTCCTCTGCCATCTTGAAGGTCTCCTACTGCTGTCTTATATAAGATCTACCCCTATGTATTCTCCAAAGAATTTTATAGTTTTAGATCTTACATTCAGGTCTTTGACTCAAGTTAATTTTGGTATATGGTATAAAGTAAGGTTCCAATTTCATTCTTTATATGTGGGTGGCTTGTCCAGTTGTTGCAGCACTGCCTGTTCAAAAGACTCATTTCCCCATTTAATGGTCTTGGTGCCCTTGTCAAAATCAGTTGACCAGAGACACATGGGTTTCTAATTTCTATTCCATTGATCTATATGTCTATCCTTATCCAAGTGCCACACTGTCTTGATTACTTAGTGCTTTATACTAAGTTTTGAAATTGGGAAGTGTGAGTATTCCAAATTTCTTCATCTTTTTCATGGTTGTTTTGGTCGTCCTGGATCCTGTGCAATTCCATATGAATTTTAGAATCATCTTGTCAATTTCTACAAAGAAGCCAGCTGTGCTTCTGACAGTGATCACACTGAGTCTATAGGTTAATTTGGGGAGTATTACCTTCTTAACAATTTAAAATTTTTCAATCTATGAACATGAAATATTTTATTTAGAGTTTCTTTGTTTCAACAATGTTTTGTAGTTTTCAGAGTATTAGTTGCGGTTTGAATTTTGTTTAATTCCTAGTATTCTATGATGCTATTATTATATAAATGAAATTGTTTCCTTCATTTCATTTTTTTGATTCTTAATTGCAAATGTTAGAAATACAACTTATTTTTATATAATGATCTAGTAACTGACAGGCATGCTCACTTATCAGTTCTAATAGTATTTTAGTAGATTTATAAAAATTCATAAATTCAAGATCATGGTATGTAAGAATAGAGATAATTTTACTACTTTCTTCCCCAACTGGGTGCCTTTTATTTATTTTTCTTTCCTAACTGCCCTAGCTGGAACCCCTAGTACAATGTTGTATAGAAATAATGAAAGTGGACATCCTTATTTTATCTGTTCTTACAGGGAAAAGTATCTAGTCTTTCACCATTACATATGATATTAGCTGTGCATTTTTTTTTTTTTTTTTTTTTTGCTGTACGCGGGCCTCTCACTGTTGTGGCCTCTCCCGTTGCGGAGCACAGGCTCCGGACGCACAGGCTCAGCGGCCATGGCTCACGGGCCCAGCCGCTCCGCGGCATATGGGATCCTCCCAGACCGGGGCACGAACCCGTATCCCCTGCATCGGCAGGCGGACTCTCAACCACTGCGCCACCAGGGAGGCCCTAGCTGTGCATTTTTTTAAACAAATGCCCTTTAACATGTTGAAAATTTTTATACTAGTTTGTTGAATGTTTTTAATCATGAAAAGATATCAGAATTTGCTGAATGTTTTTTTCTGTGTCTGTTGAGAAAATCATGTGATTTTTGGTTTTACTCCAGTGATATGATGTATTACTTTAATTGATTTTCAGTTGTTAAACCAACTTACATTCTTAAGATAAATAACACTTAGTCATGGTGTATAATTCATTTTATATGCTGCTGGATTTGCTTTGCTAGTTTTTTGTTGAGGATTTTTATATCTATATTCATAAAAGACACTGGGTTTGTAGTTTTCTTTTCTTGTTCCATCTTTGTGTGGGGTTTTGGTGTCATGGTAATCCTGACCTCATAGAATGAGTTAGGAAGTACTCCCTCCTCTTTTATTTTTTGGAACAGTTTGTGAATAATTAATACTAATTCTTCATTAACTGTTGGATAGAATTCACTAATGCAGCCATCTGGGCCTGCACTTTTCTTTGTAGATTTTGAACACTATTTTAATTTCTTTACTTATCAATTCAGATTGTCTATTTCTTTATGAGTCAATTTCTGTAGTTTGTGTCTTTCTACGTATTTATCCACTCCATCTAGTTGATCTAATTTATTGGCAAATAATTTTCCTAGTATTCTTTTATAGTCTTTTTTTTTTCTTATGGAATGTACTAATGTCCCCTCCTTCATTTCTGAGTCTAGTAATTTGAATCTTCTCTTTTTCTTGGTCAGTCTAAAGGTTTATTAATTTTGTTGATTAATTAAAGAACCAGGTCTTTGTTTCCTTGATTTTCTTTTCTGTATTTCACTTATTTCTGCTTTAACCTTTATTTTTTTTCCCCTTCCTTTTGTTTGCTTTAAATTTACTTTGCCCTTTTTTCCCCACGGTCTTAAGATGGAAGGTGAGTTTATTGATTTGAGATCTTTCCCCCTTTTAAAAAATACATATTCAACGTTATTACTTTTCCATTTTTTTCTAAGCACTGCAACCTATAAATTTGGAATCTTTTGTCTTTATTTTCATTCATCTCAATTTCCCTTTTGATTTTTTTCTTTGACCTATTGGTTATTTTGGAGTATGTTGTTTAATTCATATATTAGTGGGGTTTTCCAATGTCTATTGTTATCAATTTCTAATTTTGTCCCATTGTAGTCAGAAAACATACTTCATATTATTTCTGCCTTTTAAATTTTACTGAGGTTTGTTTTATGGCCTAGCATATGGTCTATCCTGGAGAATGTTCCTTGTGCTCTTGAGAAGAATGTATAGTCTCTTGTTAGATGGAGTGTTGTAGATATATTATATAGATTTTTTTCTTTATAGGTGTTTGTTCAGATGTTATATAGTAGTTCATAGCATTGTTCAAATGTTCTATTTCCTTGTTGAGCTTCTACCTGGCTGTTCAACCATTATCTAAAGTAGAGTACAGATGTATCTGATTATTTTTGAATGGTCTATTCCCCCTTAATTTCTGTCAGTTTTTGCTTCACGTATTTTGGTACACTATGTTATGTGCACATATGTTTATAATAATTATATCCTACTGATGGGTTGATCCTTTATCATTATAATATGTCCCTCTGTATCTCTAATAAACAGTCTTTTTGGAAACTGTTTTTCTTTGTGATATTAGTATAGTCACTCCAGCTGTCTTGTGATTGCTGTTTGTATATATTCTCTCAGTCTTCTACTTTCAATCTATTTTTATCTTTGAATCTAAAGTATGTCTTCTATAGATAGTATAGAGTTGGATTATGGTTTTTTAGTTTGTTTGTTTGTTTTTCCTTTCTGACAATCTCTGTCTTTTGATTAGGCTTTTAATCCATTCACATTTAATATCTTTTTTATATAGTTGGATTTATGTTTGCCATTTTACTTTTTTGCTTGTGTTTCTTTTGGTATGTCTCATATCTTTTTTGTACCTCTTTACTGCTTTTCTGCAAGTGAATGTTTTCTAATATAGTATTTCAATTAATTTAATGATTTAATTACTTCAATGACTTTTTCACTATATTTTCTTGAGTGATGTCAGTATTTGTCCTAAGGCCTACCACATACCTCTTTATTTATAAGAATCAGCTTCAAATTTAGTTTAACTCAATTCCAGTGAGCCATAAAAGTATTACTCCTATAACCCTATTCCCTTTCTATCCTTTTGTGATACTATTTTCATATTATTTACATTATATATCTATAAATGTTAATAATATTTTAACATTACATTTAAAATTATTACATTATATAATTTACTGTCTTTTAAAGAAGTTGAGAGAATGAAGGAGAGCAAATAAGTATAGCTTTTGCTAACTAACCTTATTTATAACTCCTAGATCCCTTCATTTGTTCCTGTGGATCAAGCTACTATTTGGAATTAACTTCCTAGCCAAAACAGCTTAGATTAGTCACCTCTGTTGTATAAGTTTGCCAAATGTATCACATATGTATATGTTATAGGTCAAACAATACATTACACGTATAATGTTTTATACAATAGCTTTTAAAATCAGTTAAGAAAGGAGAAGAAATATATAAATATGCTATATTATATAGTTACATTATTATCTTTATTATTGTTTTTCATATGTTCATGTGAATTCAAGTTACTGTCTGGGGTCAACTGCTTCCAACCTAAAGAGCTTCCTTTAGTATTTCATATCATGTGGGTTTGTTAGCAACAAATCCTCATGCTTTTATTTGGGAAGATGCTTATTTTGCCTTCATTTATAAATCACAGTTTTGCTCAATACAGAATTCTTAGTGACATTTTTTTCTTTCAGCACTTTTAGTATGTTATCACCCCCTTTTTTTGGCTTCCACTGTTCTGATGGGGAGTCACCTATTAATCTTACTGGAACTCCATTGTAAATTAGAGTGGTTTTTCTTCTTGCTGATTCCAAGATTTTCTCCTTATCTTTGAATTCAGTATTGATACTGTGATGTGTCTGATTGTGTATCTCTTTGTGTTTATACTCCTTGGAATCTGTTGAGTTTCCTAGATGTGTAGATTAATGTTTTCAATAAATTTGGGAAGTTTTTAGCCATCATTTTTTTTTAATAGTTTTTGTGCTCCTTTCTCCTTTCCTTCTGGTACTCCTATTATGCTTATTTTGGTGCACTTGATAGTGTCTCATTATTTCTCTGCATTGCATTTTTCTTAAATTTTTTTCTTTATTCTTCAGATTGCATAATCTTTATCAATCAATTTTCAAGTCACTAATGTAGCTTAACTCTACTGAATTTTTCACTTCAGCTACTACATCTATTAGCCCCAGTATTTAAATTTGGTTCTTTTTAAAAAACTAATTTCTACCTCTTATAGACATTGTCTGTGTGGACAAAGAATGTCACCTGCCATATAGGTAAACAAAGGGTGTTCTGGCCATCAAGCCATCAGTCACTGCAGCCGCCCTCACTGTGCACCCTGAGGGGATTCAGGATGGAAAAAAACAGGACAGATAAGGTGCATGCATATCAAAGAAATGATTTCAGTGAGCCCAGAAACTTGTATATTCCCATATAGAGAAAAGTGCTAAATTCATCAACTTGAGACATCTGGTATTTCTTTACTTAACAGTAATCTTTTGATGTTCTGCCTACCTGGTTTTTGTTGCAGAGACTCCTATATATCCCTTACCTCTTTGAAACAGTCCCTCAGAGCTATCTGAAAGTCTGTCTCCCAGGCTTAAGTCCTCAATAAGTCTGCTGAATAAAATGTAATGATTCAACTTTTAGGTTGTCCATTTTTTAAAATAGACGTCTTTATGATGTAACATTGTCATCATACCTTTACTTCTTTTATCACGATTTCTTTACTTCTTTGAATATATTTATAATGGTTACTTTGAAGATTCTGTCTGTTGAATCTAACATTTGGTTGCAATCACAGGCAGTTTCTGTTGTCCACTTTTCCCTCCTTGTGTATGGATCATACTTTGTCTTCTCTGCAGTTCTAGTATTTTTTTTTTTATTGGAAACTTGACACTTTAGATAATATGCTTTGGCAACTCTGGGTACTTCCCTCTTACCCTAGGGGCTTGTTATTGTTATTTGCTTATTTATTTGTTTAGTGATTATTTCAGTGAAGTCAATTTTCCCACTACTACCAACCCCCCACTCCCACCCTCTAGCATGCAGCCTCTGATGTTGCTCCTCAGAGAACACAATCTTGGATACACCTATAATCACTCTGGGATGACAATGATTTTTGCAGGGTTCTCTTTGTCTCCTTCCATTACCACAATAAGGTCTAATACTTGGTAAGCTTATTTGTGCTCTTATTTTCCCTGAGGCATGAACTGCTTGATGGACTGATCCAATCAAACTTGGGACCATCCAGAAAGACACTTCCTGAGATTCCTGTTTGAAATCTGTTCTGATCGAAGGAAGGTACTTTCCAGATGCATCTAAGCCTGATTCTCCCCAGTGAAGTACTCAACTTAAAGTTTAGTCTATATCTCCAATGAAGCTATCACTCTCCTCCCAACTGCCTTTTATCATAACCACCACTGTTTCTGAGACCATCCTTCACTCTAAACTTCTCCACATTATATTGCAAAAGAAGTCAGTTCCTGTGGGAAGAGATGTGGAGCTCTCTATTTTATAATGTGTTTTTTTTTTCCCACTGCAAAATCTCTGAGCTACAGCTCTGAAGCACAAGTGGGGACAATAGGATACTTCTCTCTGAGTAACACCTCTACTTTATGAGCTGAATATTCAATTGATGGGGCAGGGCACAGTAGTTCTAGTGGATTTTGTTGAGTGTTTCTTAATTTGTTCATTATATGAACTATGTTTGCCTTCCTTAGAACCGCTTCAGAGACTCTGAATGTTCCTCTAGGATCATTTCTGGAGACTTAATTTTTTAAAAACAATTTTTATCAGTTTCACTAGGGAGTGAGTCCACAGAGCTTTTTGTGCTATCATGTCAAAAGTGAAACTTTCATTTTTTCTTTTTTTTTGGTTGAGATTTGGGACTGGATTTACATAATCCAGCCGCATTTATTACTTGAAATATTTGTCCTTTTTTACAGCTTGGATGCAGTCAAGCCACAGAACCAGATTATTATATATAGACATTAAAAAGAGAGTGACCAGTAGAATATTGTCATGAATTAGTTTTGATCAGGTTAGCTAAAGACAAAGACAATCACATGATCTATTAAGAGGAAGTGACAGAAATCAAGACAATAATAAAAATGAGTTAACTAAGAGTACAAATTTCTGTTTTCCCTACAACAAAAAAGGCCTGAATTTATTCTCTAAAGTCAGCCAGGTTTATGCCTATGAAATGTGCTATTGTTATATGAAGGGAATTTATTTTTTTAGCAGAAGAATTCAGGCCATTTAATTTTATAATTAGTTTCTCTGAAATGAATTAGAGAAATATTACTCTCCTCCATACTTAATAGAATTTCTATTTATTTTCCCCTCCCCATGAGTCACTGATTTTCTAGTTTCTAGACGAGTCACTGAGTTTTGGTTTGAAATATCTGAAGGTCAAATTATTACTTGGCTACAGTGATCCAAGGATTGAAAAAATGTCTAATCACAACATAAATAACCTTTCAGAATCCCAACAAAGTATAATAGAAATGAAATAAGTAAAAATAAACCCCCACACACAGACAGAAGCATATCAAGAATTATTACAAATGGTTGAATTTCAGGGAAAAATGCTATTACAAATATGTAATCCATAGTTTCTCATTTTACCCCAGATTCTTAGATTTAAAGCCAGATTCCTTCATTATTTCTGACCTGATATGAAACACCATCTGGCATGTGAATGTTAAGAGGATCATATGTAAGCAAAATAGATATTTTCTCTCTTTCTGATTCTAAGACTTTTTAAAGGCATGTAGATTATTTAGGTTTGAAATGTGAATTATAACCAAACTGATAAAGAGATAGGATGGTTTTTAGTATCAATTTTTTAAAGTAATTACACATTTAAATATTTTAATTGGCATTCTGCAATTCTCTTTTAAATTTTAGCCTCATGACTATTTTTCTTGAAGAAAGATTTAAAATCAAGCCCTCACAAAGCAAATGATAATGTAAATATTTTTATAATTATTTTATGATCTATACACATGTCACACTGAATCCATAGTTCAACAAATCTATGTTGGCCAAATTTTCCAGATAATTAGCAAATATTTATCAATATCCAGTAGTTTTACTTATAATACATGAGCTGAATCATATGTGAAAAATACATTATGGCATTGCAATTAATTTCTATAACTACTTTTTAGATGAGGAATTTCTGCTGTTTTTAACATTTACTTAGAATCATAAACTTTCAAAGCTGAGAGCTAATAGGTCATGTGGTTAAAATATTTAACTTTAAAGATAAGAAAGCTGGGGTCTACAGTTTACATAATTTATCTAAAGACCTACAGCTATTTAGTGAGGCATCCAGGGTTAGACTACAGGTTACCAAAGTCTTGGTCCATTCTACTTTGAACCCTACTATACTTCTTTCATAACCTTGATGAACTCCTGTCCAGAAAATCTCACTTTGGAGGGTTTGAGATATATATGGTTGCTTCATTCTCACTTACACCACACTGGAAACTGAAACTAGATTCACACTTTAAAAAAGGTTCCCTTTTCTTACATTTTTACTCAATCATAATGGCTAAATGTTTGAGTTTCAAAACAATTCCGAAATGTGCAAGCTACTAGAGAAACCTATGAGCAAATAGCCAAACAAAACTAGCCAATTTAAATTTAGAAAAATAGACTACAATAAAAATAAACAAAAATGATTTTTTAAGGTCAATTCACTAGGAAATAGGAGTCAACTGAGTTTCCATTTCAAGTATGAAATAACTAAGGCTCACTGGGTTCTACCCTGATAAAATTACACAAGAAGGAGGGGAGAAAAGGAAGGAGGAAGAAGGGAGAAAGAGAATCAGCAATCTTGTTTGTTGTTCCAGTCCTTTATGCTGGACTCCATGAAAAAAATATACAAATACCAAATGCATGGAACAAGCATGTATGATTTATATACATCTCATATAAACATATGTAATATTTATTCATCATTTCATTAAAACAGAAAACCACAGGAAAAATAATGGGACACTTAAAACTTGAAGTCCTGTTATAGTTTGATCTACTCTTTTTCACCTCTTGAATAAAAGATCACATCTGTCTTCAGAGTTCTGGACAACTATGTGTGCTACTGAAAAATATTAAATAAAATAATTTAGCAAATTTCATTTGCTGTTGTTAGTTGTGTCTGCCAAGAATATCATCAATTAAGACAGCATTTATCAAGCCACTGTCTATGCTGATTAGCTACTGTAAAGAGTGATTTAACCACTCATATTCTTTAGGCTCAGAACTCTCAATGTCAGCATCATAGAGAATTTCTGGCTTTGAAAACTAAGGTTACTATGCCATGAACTTCGGTAGCTCACTAATTCCTCTGACAACAGGGCTCTTTGTAATTTATTTTTATTTTATCTTATAACTGATGCCTGTTTGCCTAGCGACCACAGGATAGAAACAGCTAGAGTGCATGCTACTGATTATTTCCTCAATTTGAAGGAAATAAATATAGAGGCTGACAACACTGAAGGACAATGACTAAGTTGTTAGTGGACATACTCTGGTACACAGTCCACTTCCCATTGCTACATGTTCTAAGTTGATGTAGAAAATGTACTCATTATTATTTTAATACTTCAACCTTCTGAAGTGGCCTGTCTCTTGTGACTGGGAGTTTCATCTCATTATGTTTTTGTAAAATTGCAGACTCTAATTTGAATAGACACTAAATTTAGTATGGGTAGTCCAAAAACATCTTTAGAGCTATGCTGATAGCACGCTCACATAAGTGCATGCACACGCACGTGCACACACACACAATGTATAATACTAAACTGAATGCATCATGATGACGGTTGTCCAAACAGCACTACCCACAATGAAAAGTAGCCTTACCCATAAGAGTAGATCTGAGCAGAAGTATAATTGGCAGATGCTTTTGTTTTTTGTGGCAATCAGAGAAATCATAAGAGAAATATGAACAGTAAGGTTTCCCAGGACAAATGAACATTCAACCTCTGCCACTGTACAGAATGTATTAAACATTAAAAAAATTTGTTTCAAAACTCATTACTTCTGTTACTTACAAAGAACATTAAAGCTTAAAACCACCTGACATCAGTTTTTTTTTTCTTTTTTGTTTGTGTGTATGTGTGTTTTCAAATATTTTCCTATGAATAGTGGCAATGAATTAAGAAGAAAAGCATTTAGGATAACTTATAGTAAATGTGACCACACAAATTTCATTAAGATATTGAGAAAATGATCAGTTGGTACTGAAATTATATATATATATATATATATATATATATATATATATATATATATATATACACACACACACACACACACATATATACACACATATATATGTGTGTGTGTATATATGTATATATGTGTGCATATGTATATATGTGAAGTTATACATATATATACACACATGCATATATAATTTTTTTAGTATAATAATGAAGATTTTAAAGGAAGCTTAGACGTAATAGTCTGGTTCCTACATTTTATAAAGGAGAAAATCTAGGTATATATGAGTAAAAGTATAATTTTATACTGTATATTGCACAGAACAGCAGTATAACACATTTTATATTTATACCAAATAAATTTAGTTATTTTCTATATAAAAATCAGATTTGATTATTTATTTGTTAAAGATGTTTTCTAATTTTAATCATTCTACATTATTTTACTTGTTCATAAAATTTTCTCATCATTACTGATATATATATATATAAGAATATATATATGGATATGTATATACATATTTATGCATATATCATTCATTTATTTTATTCTATGAAATTTACACCACAGCAGAAATGCAAGAAAATTAAGTCATCCAAGGAGAAGTTTCTCTGGGTTAATTTTTATGGACTATTGCTGTATCAATAACTACAAAGTATTTTTGTCTTTTGTTCAATGACCGTCATTCATTCCCAAGAAGTCTGTTGCTAAGTGAAAAGTTCTTAAATAATTTAAAAAACTTAATGGTAGTGAGATAAATTATGCTGTATTCCATCCTAAGCTAAGATAAACAAATAATTTTCACTATTAGAAAAATATATGAACTGAAAAACAGAAAGAAGTGTATATGTAATTAATGATAATTCAAAAGTAAATAAACAGTAGTTTGTGCATAAACTACAGTGTAATGAAATTTTATTTTCTTTGCCAAAAAACAGAGTAACTGTTTTTTGTGAGAGATGGTTGGTGGAGGAGGTATGAAAAAGTTAGTTCTTGGAAAGTTCATTCTTACTGCACCATTTTTTCCCACCATATATATATATTATTAACTCATACGGGCTCATGCTTCTCCTGTACTAAAACTAACTTAAAATAAACTCACAGAGGTTGGGGATTTTTGTTTCCATATATAAGGAGCTACGATGTCAACCACTCTGTGCTAACAACAAGTAAAAACCTGAACAGACTGAAGAAGTCAACTCTTCTTGGATCCCTAAGTGAGAGGAAAACACAGAGCAAATCAGTCTCCAAGACTGGAGAGACAGGCAAATATAGGGAGTCTAGGCTTACTGGGGCAGAACTTAACTCACAAGCAAAAACTGCTGTGGGAAACAGTGCTGGGGTAGCAAAAGCTAAATGGTAAATGATGAATTGCTGGAGGCTCAGTGAGAACAGCTCAGAAAGTTAAAACTTCCAGGGGCCTCCAGTCACAGGGAGTCCCCTGAATATTGTAAGATTTACCTCCAAAAACTTCACCAGATTCCCACAGTAAATATTGGAGAAAAATCCCGTCAGGGTCTGTGCATGCAGGGGGTAAAAGGAACCATTTAAAAATATAACAGAGTGTTTTGTTCTTTTTTTTTTTTTAACATCTTTATTGGAGTATAATTGCTTTACAATGGTGTGTTAGTTTCTGCTTTATAACAAAGTGAATCAGTTATACATATACATATGTCCCCATACCTCTTCCCTCTTTCATCTCCCTCCCTCCCACCCTCCTTATCCCACCCCTCTAGGTGGTCACAAAGCACTGAGCTGACCTCCTTGTGCTATGCAGTTGCTTCCCACTAGCTATTTTACGTTTGGTAGTGTATATATGTCCATGCCACTCTCTCACTTAGTCCCAGCTTACCCTTTCCCCTCCCCGTATCCTCAAATCCATTCTCTAGTACGTCTGCATCTTTATTCCCGTCTTGCCCCTAGGTTCTTCATGACCTTGTTTTTTTGGTTTGTTTTTCTTTTTTAGATTCCATATATATGTGTTAGCATAAGGTATTTGTTTTTCTCTTTCTGACTTACTTCACTCTGTATCACAGTCTCTAGGTCCATTGACCTCACTACAAATAACTCAGTTTCGTTCCTTTTTATGGCTGAGTAACATTCCATTGTATATATGTGCCACATCTTCTTTATCAATTCATCTGTCAGTGGATACTTAGGTTGCTTCCATGTCTTGGCTATTGTAAATAGAGCTGCAGTGAACATTTTGGTACATGACTCTTTTTGAATTACGGTTTTCTCAGGGTATATGCCCAGTAGTGGGATTGCTGGGTCGTATGGTAGTTCTATTTTTAGTTTTTTAAGCAAGTTCCATACTGTTCTCCATAGTGGCTGTATCAATTTACATTCCCACCAACAGTGCAAGAGGGTTCCCTTTTCTCCACACCCTCTCCAGCATTTATTGTTTGTAGATTTTTTAATGATGGCCATTCTGACTGGTGTGAGATGATATCTCATTGTAGTTTTGATTTGCATTTCTCTAATGATTAATGATGTTGAGCATTCTTTCAAGTGTCTGTTGGCAATCTGTATATCTTCTTTGGAGAAAGGTCTATTTCGGTCTTCTGCCCATTTTTGGATTGGGTTGTTTGTTTTTTTGCTATTGAGCTGCATGAGTTGCTTGTATGTTTTGGAGATTAATCTTTTGTCAGTTGCTTCATTTGCAAATATTTTCTCCCATCCTGAGGGCTGTCTTTTCGTCTTGTGTACGGTTTCCTTTGCTGTGCCAAAGCTTCTAAGTTTCATTAGGTCCCATTTGTTTATTTTTGCCTTTATTTCCATTTCTCTAGGAGGTGGGTCAAAAAGAATCTTGCTGTGATTTATGTCATAGAGTGTTCTGCCTATGCTTTCCTCTAAGAGTTTGATGGTGTCTGGCCTTACATTTAGGTCTTTAATCCATTTTGAGTTTATTTTTGTGTATGGTGTTACGGAGTGTTCTAATTTCATTCTTTTTTTTTTTTTTTTTTTTTTCTGTACGCGGGCCTCTCACTGCTGTGGCCTCTCCCGTTGCGGAGCACAGGCTCCGGACACACAGGCTCCGCGGCCATGGCTCGCGGGCCCAGCCGCTCCGCGGCATGTGGGATCTTCCGGGATCGGGGCACGAACCCGTGTCCCCTGCATCGGCAGGCGGACTCTCAACCACTGCGCCACCAGGGAAGCCCTAATTTCATTCTTTTATATGTAGCTGTCCAGTTTTCCCAGCACCACTTACTGAAGAGGCTGTCTTTTCTCCATTGTGTATTCTTGCCTCCTTTATCAAAGATAAGGTGACCATATGTGCGTGGGTTTATCTCTGGGCTTTCTATCCTGTTCCACTGATCTATACTTCTGTTTCTGTGCCAGTACCATACTGTCTTAATTACTGTAGCTTTGTAGTATCGTCTGAAGTCCAGGAGCCTGATTCATTCAGCTCCGTTTTTCTTTCTCAAGATTGCTTTGGCTATTAGGGGTCTTTTGTGTTTCCATACAAATTGTAAAATTTTTTGTTCTAGTTCTGTGAAAAATGCCATTGGTAGTTTGATAGGGATTGCACTGAATCTGTAGATTGCTTTGGGTAGTAGAGTCATTTTCACAATGTTGATTCTTCCAATCCAAGAACATGGTATATCTCTCCATCTATTTGTATCATATTTAATTTCTTTTATCAGTGTCTTATAATTTTTTGCATACATGTCTTTTGTTTCCTTAGGTTTATTCCTAGATATTTTATTCTTTTTGTTGCAATGGTAAATGGGAGTGCTTTCTTGATTTCACTTTCCATTTTTTCATAATTAGTGTATAGGAATGCAAGAGACTCTGTGGAGTGTTTTGTTCTTTTTAACAAAACCTGTCTTGGGAAGAAGGGATGGACTATTTAGTCGCAGCTTAACCTGCGGCAGTATTATGAGAGCTTAACCGGCCAGCGAAAGGGAAATATGCAACTCTAGCCCATTGTAGCCATCCTGAACCACCCAAGAAGGGAAAAAAAAGCAAAAATACTTCTAAAGTTCACAGTCAAGAGAACTAAAAGACTGAGACCTAATTTAGGACTATAGAATGCCCCCTTCCCCTTACAACTCACTACCACATTACTAAAAGCCAATTTATAGCCATTCCTTTTACTTGGTACATCACATCCCACTATCAAGAAAATTTTACAAGGCATAGAAAAAGGCAAAAAGCAAAATTTGAAGAGAAAGAGCAAGCATCAGAACCAAGTACAGCAGGGATGTTATAATTTTCCGGCCAGGAATTTTAAACAACTGTGATTAATATGCTAGTGCTCTAATGAGGACAGTATGCAAGAACAGAGAACATAAGCAGAGAGATGGGGATCCTAATAAATAACTCCCAAGGAAATTTTAGACATTAAAAAAAAAACAACACTGTAACAAAAGTTTTGAAAATGCTTTTTATCGGCTTAACTGAACATAATTGAGGAACGAATCTGAATGAAGACTGAAAAACACAGAATAGAATATCCAAGGACTGTAGGACAACTACAAAAGGTGTAAGATACATGTAATGCAAATATCAGGAGAAGAAAGAGAGGAAGGAAGAGAAGAAATATTTGAAACAATAATGACTGAGAATTTTCCCAAATTAATGTTAGACATCAAACCACAGATCCAGGAAGCACAGAGAACACCAAGCAAGATACATGCCCCAAAAAACCCCTATATCCAGGGCTTCCCTCGTGGCGCAGTGGTTGAGAGTCCGCCTGCCGATGCAGGGAACACGGGTTCGTGCGTCGGTCCGGGAAGATCCCACATGCCATGGAGCAGCTAGGCCCATGAGCGATGGCCTCTGAGCCTGTGCATCCGGAGCCTGCGCTCCGCAAAGGAAGAGGCCACAACAGTGAGAGGCCTGCGTAACACACACCAAAAAAACAACCAACCCCCCCCCCATATCCAGGCATATCATTTTCAAATTAGAGAAAATCAAAGACAAAGAAAAAAATCCTGAAATAAGGCAGAGGGAAAAAAAAACATTAAACCTAAAGAGCAACAAAAATAAGAATTACATCCAATTTCTCCTGAGAGATCATGCAAGTAAGAAGAGAGTGGATAAAACACCTAAATTGTTGGAAAAAAACCCCCACCAACCTAGAATTCTGTACCCATCAAAATTACTCTTCAAAAGTGAGGAGGAAATAAATACTTTCTTGGACAAACAAAAATAGAGGAAATATATTGCCTGTACTTGCCTTGTAAGAAATGTCAAAAGGAGTTCTTTAGAGAGAAGGAAAATAATAAGGGTCAGAAACTCAGATCTACACAGAGAAAGGGATGACCAACAAGAAGAAATAAGTGAAGGTAAAAGAAACACTTTTATTTTTCTAATTCATAATCAATCTAACAGATAACAGTTTGTTCAAAATAACTGCAACAGTGTATTCATATATATGCTTATGTGTGCTTATGTATGTAAAAAATAAATGACAGCAACGATAAAAGGTATGAGGGGAAGAATTAGAATTATTTTGTTATTGTAAGGTATCCACACTACGCATGAAGTGGTATGGTGTCATTTGAAAGTGGACTTTTAATAACCACTAGAGAAAGTTAGAAAAAAAACACAACTATAACTGATATACTAAGGAGAGAAAATGGAATCATATGAAATGCTCTATTAAAATCACAGAAAGCAGAAAAAGAGTAGAAGACAAAAACAGGAACAAAGACTAAGGGCAACAAATAGAAAACAGTAATTAATACTGTAGTTGTTAATCCAACTGTATCAATAATCACTTTGATATCAAGGGTCTAAATGCCCTAATTAAAAGACAAGCTTGCCAGAGAGGATCAAAAACCACAACCCAACTGTATGTTGTCTATGAGAAAACCACTTTAAATATAAGGACACACAGATTAAAAGTAAATAGATGAAAAATATACCATGTTAACACTAATCAAAAGAAAGCAGAAGTAGTTATATTAATATCAGACAGAGCAGACTTTAAAGCATGGAAAATTTTCAGAGATCTTTATCTCTGAATAAAGTGCACTACATAATCATAAAGGCATTGATTCTCCAAGAAAATAAAACAATTCTTAATGTGTATGTGCCTAATAACAGAGTGTCAAATGACATGAGGCAAAAACTGATAGAACTGCAAGAAAAAATAGATGAATCCACTATCATGGTTGGAGACTTCAACATCTCCTTCTCAGAAGCAGACAGATCCTGGAGGCAGATAATCAGTAAGGACATAGCTGAACTCAACACTATCATCAAATCAACTGAATATAATTGATGCCTACAGACTATGTCATTGAACAATAGAAAAATACACATTTTTCTCAAGATCACAGGGAACATCACCAAAGTAGACCACATTCTGTGCAATAAAACACACTTTAATTTTAAAAAAATCTTATTCATACAACGTCTGTTCTCAGATCACAATGTAATTAAACTAGAAATCAGTAACAGAAAGATAACTGGAAAATTCCAAAGTACGTGGAGAATGAACAATACACTTCTAAATAATACATGGGTCAAAGAATTAAATGAAAATGAAAACACAACTTATTTCTGGGATTCAGCAAAAGCTGTGCTTAGAGGGATATTTACAGCATTGAATGCATATACTACAACAGAAGAAAGATCTAAAATCAATAATGTAACTTTTCATCTTAAGAAGTAGGAAAAGAACAAATTAAATTTGAAGGAAGTAGAAGAAAACAAAAATAACTAGAGCAGAAACTAATGAAACTGAAAACAGGAAATCAGTATAGAAAAATCTATGAAACGAAAAGCTGGCTTTTTGAAAAGTTCAATAAAATCAACGAGCAAGGCTAACTAGGAAAAAAGAGACAGGGTGCTAATTACTAATATCAGAAAATGAAGGAACGGATATCACTACAGATGCTACAGAAATTTAAAGGATAATAGAGGAATATTATGAACACTTTTGTGCTCACAAATTTGAAAACATCAATGAAATGGATCAATTCCTCAAAAGACACAATCTGCCAAAACTCACACAAGAAGAAATAGATGATCTTCTGAAACAGAAAGTACCAGGCCCACAGGGGTTCAACAGTGAATTTTACCAAACATTTAAGAAAGAAACTATACCAATTCTATATTATTTCTTTGATGCAGAGGGAATACTTCCTAACTCATTCTATGAGACTAGTGTTACTGTAATACCAAAACAGAACAGTGACATTATAAGAAAACTATCACCATCTCTCATAAACTTAGATGAAAAAATCCTCAACAAAATACTAGCAAATTGAGTCCAAAAAGGTATTAAAAGTATTATACATCATGACCAAGTAGGATTTATCCCAGTTATGCAAGACTGGTTTAACATAGGAAAATCAATTATGTCTTGCATCACATCAACAGACAAAAATCCAACACCCATTCTTGATAAAAATTCTTGGTAAACTAAGAACAGAGGAGAGTTTTCTCAAGTTGATAAAGACTATCTACAGGAAACCTACAGCTAACAGCATATATTAATAGTGAGAAGTTCAAAACTTTCTCGCTAAGATCAGGTATAAAGATGTCCCCTCTTATCACTCCTTGTCAACATCATACTGGAAGTCTTTCTTAATGCAATAAAGCAGGAAAAGGAAAAGAAATGGTGCACAGACAGGGAAAAAAGACATAAAGTTGTCTTTGTTATCAGATGACGTGATCATCTATAGAGAAAAATCTGCAAAAAATGGCAAAAAACCTCCATGAACTCCTGGAGCTAATAAGCAATTACAGCAAAGTTGCAGAACACAACGTTAACGTACAATATCAGTTGCTTTCCTAAATAAAAACAATGTACAACTGAAATTTGAAATTAAAAACAAAATACCATTTACACTTGCACACCCAAAATTAAACACTTAGGTATAAATCTAACAAAATATATACAAGATCTATATGAGGAATACTACAAAACTTCAATAAACAAAACTGACCAACTAAATAAATGGAGAGATATTCCATGTTCATGGATAGGAAAACTCAATATTGTCAAAGTATCAATTCTTCCCTAATTGAACTATATAGTCAATGCAATTCCAACCAAATCCCAGCAAACTGTTTTATGGATACTGACAAATTGAGTCTGAAGTTTATATGGAGAGGCAAAAGACTCAGAATAACCAACACAATATCGAAGGAGAAGAATGACTGAGGTTAGAAAAGTAATGTTACCTGACTTAAGGACTTGCTATAAATCTACAGTGATCAAGACAGTGTGATATTAGTGAAATAACAGAAAAATAAATCAGTGGAACAGAATAGAGAACCCAGAAAGAGATCCTCATAAATACAGTCCATTCATCTTTGGCAAAGGAGCAAAGGCAATACAATGGGGCAAAGGTGGTCTTTTAAACAAATGGTATTGGAAAAACTGGACATCCACATGAAGAAAAAAATGAATCTAGACAGAGACCTTACACTCTTCACAAAAATTAACTAAAAATGGATCACAGTCCTCTCATCATAAGATGAGAGGACCTAGATGACCTTGGGAATGCCTTTTTTAGGCACAATACTGAAGGCACGATCCATAAAAGAAACAGTTGATAAGCTGAACTCCATTAAAATTAGAAACTTTTGCTCTGAAAAAGACCACATCAAAAGAATCAGAGGAACCACAGACAAGAGGAAAATATTTGCAAAGGACACATCTGATAAAAGACGGTTATCCAAAATGTACAAAGAACTCTTAAAAATCAACAGTAAAAAACCAAATAACCCAATTAAAAAATGGGCCAAAGACCTTAACAGACACCTCATCAAAATGATATACAGATGAAAAATAAGCATATGCAAAGATGCTTCACATTATATATCATCAGGCAAATGCAAATTAAACAAACGATGAGATACCACTACACACCTGTCAGAATGGCCAAAATCCAGAACAGTGACAACACCAAATGCTGACAAGTATGTGGAGCAATGAGAACTGTCATACATTGCTGGTGGGAATGCAAAATGGTACAGCTACTTTGAAAGAGTGTTAGGAGGTTCCTTATAAAACTAAACGTACTCTTACCATACAATCCAGCAATCATGCTCTTTGGTATTAATCCAAAGGAGTCTAAAACTTAGGTCTGCACAAAAATATGAACATGAATGTCTATAATAGCTTTATTCATATCTGCTAAAACTTGGAAGCAACCAAGATGTCCTTAAGCAGGTGAATGGGTATATTAACTATGGTAATCCAGACAGTGGAATATTATTCAGTAGTAAAAAGAAACGAGCTACCAAGCCATGAAAAGCCATGGAGGAAACTTAAATGCGTATTACTAAGTGAAAAAAGCCAATCTGAAAAAAGACCAGTGGTTACCAGATATTAGTGGGGAGGGACAAACGAATAGGTGGAGCGCACAGGATTTTTAGAGCCATGAAAATATCTGTATGAGACCATAATGTTGACTACATGTTATTATACATTTGTTTAAACGCACAGAATGTACAATACCAAGATGAACCCTAATGTAAATTATGAACTTTGGGTAATTATTATGTCTCAATGGAGGTTCACCGATTGTAACAAGTGTACCCCTCTGGTGTGGGATATTGATAATGAGAGACCCTCTGCATGTGTGGGAAGCAGGGGTGATATGGGAAATCTCTGTATCTTCCTCTCAATTTTGCTGTAAATGTAAAATTGCACTAAAATATGTTTAAAAAATAAACTCATAGAACAGGAGCCAGAAAACATTATTGGGACCAAAAAATGTTTAACATAAGTTTGCCTCAAAACAGGAGGATTAGCTCAAAGTGTTGTAAAAGATTCTTTCTCTTCAGTCCCTCATTTGGCAAATTCACACAATTCATATTTATTTTGCATGATTTATTTTATTAGAAAATGTGACTTCCCACAAATTGATGAATTCGTTTTTGCCTAAAACACTAATGTCAATATAAAACTTCTTATGGTCTAGTCACATAGTATATTCTTGGGGAAAAAGTCATTTCACTGTGATAAAAGAGAAATCTAGTCTGAAAAACGGTATATATTTTCAAAAGCTGTTGTGAAAAGTCATTAATTGAAGAATTATTATGTGAGGTAATCTGTAAAGTCAAATATCTTCCACAAATTAAGAAAAAGGAGAAATTAATGACACCAAGATAAGACAGAACAGTAACTAAACTATTTCAATTGAAAAACTGGTATAACCAGAAAATTATTGTAACAGTAACAATTTTGCCACATTTCATATAGCAACATCGATTCACAAGTATTTTAAAATGTTAACTAAAACTTCAGAACAAACTTGCTAGATTAGTAGACCATCCTCACTAGTCTTGTCCCTTTTCATTCTCTTTGATGTTTACTTTCCTTATTTCAGTTCCTATTAAGAACCAACCTCCTCTATGCAGTGTAGCTCTCATACATGCTATTATATCTGTCTGGAAAATGACTTTCTCCCTGTTTCCTACTAAGTCCAAATACTTCAGGGCAGTCTTCCTTCCTCTGCTACCAGATGAGACATGACCCTAACGTGCAGATCTATTATAAATATCTTTACAACAATTAATTACTATGTAATTATTTTTATCTTCATTATTATGCTGTAATCCTCCTGGAGGACATATATCAATTCTCTGTGATGTTCATTTTTGGATGACAGATTGGATTAAACAGGAATGTACTTTTTAAGGACTATTCAGGTGATGCCATGTTTTTTAATACTATTCTATAAAATAAAACTATTCCATAAAAAAGTAATTTATTAGCATTTTAAAGAACTGACTATATCAGAAATTAATGAAATAAAGTCTACAAAAGAATACTTCAGCATATTGAAAATTAATTAAATATTATGTGTATATATGTTTGTGTGTATTTGCACATGTTATATCTGTGTGCATATACATATATGGTGTATATATATATATACATATATGTGTGCTGTACATATATATGTTTATATATATAGTCTCTTGGTATGGAATAGAAGATAATTTTCTGCTATTCAGGAAAAATATTGCTTTAAACTAATTACTGTGTTATATTCTCCGACAATGCCTTCAGGTTCACTATACCGTAATTCTGATGACAGAAAAACATGTTTACTGGTTTTCAAAAGGAAAAAGAAAAACTTGGTTGATGTGCATTTAAAAGGAGAAAAGTACATACTATTGGAAGTATATCAGTAATACTATTCAGTGGGCTTCCCTGGTGGCACAGTGGTTAAGAATCCACCTGCCAATGCAGGGGACATGGGTTCAAGCCCTGGGCCAGGAAGATCCCACATGCCACGGAGCAACTAATCCTGTGCACCAAAACTACTGAGCCTGTGCTCTAGAGCCTGTGAGCCACAACTACTGAGCTCACGAGCCACAACTACTGAAGCCCGTGTGCCTAGAGCCCATGCTCTGCAACACGAGAAGCCACCGTAATGGAAGCCTGCGCACCACAATGAAGAGTAGCCCCTGCTCGCTGCAACTAGAGAAAGCCTGTGCACAGCAATGAAGATCCAACGCAGCCAAAATAAAATAAATAAATAAATAAATAAATAATTTTATTTAAAAAATATTATTCAAATATCCCAAAGTTATCAAGTCTGTCTTATAATGTTGAATTTGGCTGAAGCCCCATCCTCTGAGTTGGAGAGAAGTTGATGAGGTTTTACTGAATTTTCCTATTAATATTCTTAAGAGTTCTTAGGAATGCTTTCATGCCACACAAATCTGCCATGTGCTGAGCTCCTGGTAACCACTGCCCAGGTTTTTCTGCTGGTCCACTCAAGCTAGCTCTGAACCACTTGTTCAGATTGCTGGATTCCTTCTGCATCCTTCTGCCTCTCCTTTAATTCCCCCCCCATCTATGATACAATTAAATAAAGATTTAAGAGAAGGGAATTAAATGAAGAAAAGTAAAAGGTTAAAGTGGATATTAAATATCCCCTCTTCCAGAATGCATAACTCGTGCCTCTCCAGGAAGTCCAACCTCTGGGCCCTCTTTATCCTCAATCCTTCAGTGCTTGGAAGTTTCAGACGCCATGTGTCTTCAGTAGACAAATGACTGCTCAAAATCCCTTCCCTTCAAAGTCCAGGGAAGTTTGGGAGAAAAAAAAGAAAGTTCTTTCCTTCAGGAGCCCAATGTTGTGTGCATGCGTGCGTGTGTGTGTGCGTGTGTGTGTGTGTGAAGCTGGTAAGATTAACAGTGTGACTATGCATTTACTATAGGAGAAAATTCCCATCCCACTAAACAGGGTGATCCAGACTCTGGAGACAAAGGTTAAGTGAATCTTTTTTTTTTTTTTTTTGCGGTAGGCGGGCCTCTCACTGTTGTGGCCTCTCCCGTTGCGGAGCACAGGCTCCGGACGCGCAGGCTCAGCGGCCATGGCTCACGGGCCCAGCCGCTCCGCGGCATGTGGGACCTTCCCAGACCAGGGCACGAACCCGTGTCCCCTGCATCGGCAGGCGGACTCTCAACCACTGCGCCACCAGGGAAGCCCGGTAAGTGAATCTTTAAAGAAGACCAAATGCTTCTCAAAATCTGTGTGATTCAGTCTTATTCTACCTGGCATGTAGCATGCACTAAGACAGGATGAGCTCAAATTCCTAATTTGGAAAGCAAAACATTAACACTTTAAGGGCATAATCCTGCTAAGGAAGCACCCAAAATACATTAAGAAAACTTAATATTTACTGTGAATAGTCTGATTATTTTACTAGTTCAAGGTTTACCTCAAAGCCATGAAAAGGTACTTATATGACTAAAAAGTGCTCTGTAAAGTGCAGCTCCCAGAATGATGAGCACAACTGCTTTAAGGGCAAGTTCCAGGCTCCACTTTACAAGGAAAAATTCTTCACAAGCCCTAAGATGTCAGTTTCCAAGCTCCAACAATTTTAAGATCTAGACTACATCCAGAGCAACAGGAAGAATCTGCTGGCCGTTTAAAAACAGCATTTTGCCCTTGCCACACAGAGACAACTCAAGCTTATTATCCATGCTTGATATTTTGCTTTCGTGGTTTAAAAATGGAAGAATGATTTCTTGAGGTATCTTGGCTGGACTTGCAAGACAGAGGGGAACACATGAAGGGGACTCAAGACAATGTGAGCCTATGTATAAAACAGGCTTGCCTTAAGCTATGAGCAGGCAAAGAAAGAAGAAAAGGAACACAGAAAGGAAGTAGTGGGAAAATGATTCTTTCAGACAATTCTCCACCCTAGTCTGGTTAGCCAATGACAAGTTGGACTATCTGAAGCGACTGAGTGAAGAGCAGTGTAAAAGTCTCTCTGTCTTCCTTTCTCTTTGTACTTTACATCCTAGCCAAGGGAGGATGTTCATATTTGCTGTTTTGTAAAGAATTCATGCCAATGTCTCTTCTTTCCCATACACTGGGTCCCAGAATTTCCTTTTTGATGTTCCTTTGAGTCCCAGGCCTCATTTTTCACCACTTTAAGTTGCAAACTTAACAAGATAAATGTTCTCACTCGCTCCTTTTGTCTTTGTCTACTTAGCAAGTGTGAGAGAGTGTGATTGGGGAAAAATCCTTCCTCATCAGAGTTTCATAAGGCTCAGAGGGAGTAATAACTATTCTTAGTCAGAGACTGAAAATAAATCCCCAAGGTAAAGGTAATAACGTAGACATGCATTTCATCTACTAAAATAATGTAGATATGCATGGTATCCACTGAAATAAATATTCTATGCTCCTCTATAAATTGCTTAAAGATGATGATCATTATGTAAGAATACGAAGTATAAGCTATATGGAGCTGGGAGTGGGGCAGGTAGTCCCAGAGGAAAATTACCTATATAATTAAGAACCAAACGTCAAGAAATAGGAACCAGAGTAGAGGGAGAGTGAGTGAGCTGCATCCCTAGGTAGATGGAGAGAAGAGTGCCCCCTACCTCTCTCCCTGCCATCCCTGCTCCTACCTCCAGAAAGGGAAAGAAAGCAGGAAATAAGGCTTCTGTTTGTCCCTCCCCATATCACAACTCAACTAGACGAAAGGCCTGGCAAGGGCAATTTTACCTGTGATCCTCCGAGTGAGAAGTACACCTAGTTTGGGTTCAAAAAAGGAAGCCAAGATGCCTAGAAGGCATGGTATCTTCAAAGTACTCTTTGCCAGGCAAGTAACAGCCCTTGTGAGCTACAAGCCTCTGCCTGCATGTTCATTCTTCTACCTTTCCTTGGGATGAAACTTTCCATCCTGGAGGAAAAGTAGGGAACTTTGTGATAGACTTTGAAATTCAACATATTACATAAACAGTAAAGAAAAAAAAATCCTCTATTCCCCCTCACAAACACAGTCACATACATACTTGTCATTGTTAGGTAACTGGGGAATTAAGGATAAGGTGTTAACCACAGATTTAAAAGGAAAATAAATTTCATATACTGTTCTCCAAAAGTAAGTATGAATTCTTGAAATTTGCAAATACACATCTGTATTTTTTTTGTTCTTAGACTATTTGGAACTATCTTAGCAATATCTCCCCAATAAAATACTCCTCTTCTTGAAAGCGTGAACCACACAACGCTAAATGAAATACTTACTACAGACGTTTT
The DNA here is from genome assembly GCF_964341445.2 of Mesoplodon mirus. Taxonomy (NCBI): domain Eukaryota; kingdom Metazoa; phylum Chordata; class Mammalia; order Artiodactyla; family Ziphiidae; genus Mesoplodon; species Mesoplodon mirus. Next base: position 48,338,425 of record NC_138985.1, on the reverse strand, counting down.
CCCAGTGTTTTAAATGCTCCAAATGCCAAATAAATTACTAGAAAAAAAGATAATGTTTTTGAAAGAAGTTTCATGTGAATGGATTGTTTATACATAGATTTAATATCTGAAACAAAACAATAAACTTCAGTTTAAAATAGCCTCATTATATCACATCACCCTATCCAGATTTTATCAATACTTACACCCTTGGAAAGTTACTTCCTATTGATACTTTTCCACTGGCAACAGTAAAATCCCAAAGAAGATAGAAAAGGTGATGGAGGGGGTGTATTCCTAGTCTTATATCATTGCAGTATTCACTTTAAAGCAATGTAATCCTTTTCTGTTTCTGCCCCAACATTTCATAATTATGTCATTTTACAAGAATTGTGTAATTTACATAACCACCTAAATTGTCATAATTGCTAGAAAGTGCTGAAAAAGCATACGTTAGGCATTTCAGATTCATTTCTGCTCTCTGTTTTAAATGCACTTGAAATGCCTTTTGCATAAAAATTCTTTTGGTCAACAAAAAAGTAACTTGGGTTTGATTTTGAAGGAGCCATCCCTCTGTTCAAGCCGACTCCTCCTCTTCCTCCAGGAAGCCTTTGCCAGGTGGATGCTGAGGTTCCACCTAAGTAAATAACTCTCTCATCTTGATTTTATGGAAGAGGAAACTGAGAGCCACAGAGATCAACTGACTCCATCTGAGTCTCACAGGTCATCTTCGCAGAGTCAAGGCTAGAACTCACTTTTTTTTGAATTGCATATTTTGTTTACTGTCCCATACCTTTATCCACTGCATTTAGAAAGAGGAAAAAGGAAGGACAGAAGAATGGATTGGTCTCCCCACAGTCTTCTCAGCATGCCATTTCCATTATAATTATCTTAACCATCTGTTTTGCTTGGAACAGGCAAAAGAATTTGATATTAAGAAACTAAACTGCCATTCTGTACAACAGAAGAAAGGCTTCAGAGATGGGACCCTATTTCAGGATGTGGGAGTGAATGTCAATTTTATCAGGGGTTTCATCAACATCAGTGAAGTACAATGCCAGTATTTGATCACTACTCCCTGGAAAACTAGGGGCTCATAATTTCATTAATAACATTTTATAATTAAACATCATTGCAGTATATGGTAGTTGCTAAAAGTGTAATCAGGAAACCCTCTAAAAAGCTAATCTATCCTTGCATACTTAAAAATAATGCATTAATGTTTAGCTTCCTGAAGCTAATTTGGATGTTATGTGAATCTATAAAATTTTGTGGCAATATAAGTGATGTGCATTAATAGCAAACCACATTTCTGGAGTGTTTACCCCTTGCATGTGCACACATATATAAACAGATGCAGTGCACACAACACACAAACATATGCAATTTATGATACTACTAAGTCAGGATGAGTTCTGAAATAAAATAAATAAAAATGAGCTCATTTACTTATTTGATACTTTTTTTCAAATGTTACTGCAAAATATGCATTTTAATTCTGATTTTAAAATAGAATTTAAAGAGTGATGTAACTATTTTGCAGTTACTGACTTTTCAAATTATAGATATCATTTGAAGAACCAATAATACTTCATAATCATCATTTAAAATGAATTATAATTGTTACTTGTTCTGATGCTTGGTTAAATTGTAACTATCAACAAAAAAGGCAGCTTATCACTTCCCAAATAAGTAGGGAAGGCACAGCAATTTTCTTAGAAAAGTGAAGAGAGTATTCAGTACAATTAAGGAAGAAAAGTAATAACAAACTATTATTTCTGCCAAAAAATTGGGAAAATATTAGCAAAGCTATGAGGAACCAGAGACCCTTTTAACAATCATTATTGTTCCAGAACATATAATTTATCATAATGTCACTGAAGAAGAAAAGAGGAAAAAAATCAAACAATATATATTTTGATAAAAGGATAATTCTGGCTGTTAAATAAAAATCAAATTGAGAATCAAATTTCACGTAGCTGATAAATGTAACACAGTTCCTGTAATTTTAATGAAATGATTTTAGAAATAGTGGGAAATCTTTATCTGAAAAAAAAATTCATAAAATTTTCTAAAAATCAAAGCAATTAAACTTTTCCCAACTATGAACTACGTATGAGAAAGAAGTAATTTAATTCCAGATTTCTCTTTTCTGACATAGTTATTAGCAAAAGATTTATCAACTCAACACACTTAAGCCAATTTAATTCTTATACCAGCAATACTAATAGCTTGATGAAATCTCAAAAACTGAAACTAAATGGAAAAAAGTTTTAACGAAAATAAGCATGTGGGTCACTAAACATTTTCAGAATATTGCGTCTTTTTTTTTTCCCCTCCTGATCACTTTTCTTATTTCCTTTCTTAAGTCTTAATGTAATAATTACCCTCCACTTTCTGAACTTTTTCTCAGCATGGTAGAAGACCAATAAATCAATCTGTTATACTAACCCTAGTAATCAGTATAGAGAAACAACTTTCTGAGATTTCTTACATTTATTCTCTTCTTGTAAATAAGGTTTATTTTTAAAGCCATATGTAATATCCTGCAGTCCAGCATTACACTTGCCTAACATTTTCTATACTAATTACTCATAATAACCTGCTACTCTTCTAAAAATATGTACACATATATAGATATAAAACATCTATGTGTATATATTACTTATGTATAAATATAAAGAATAAAGTTGAAATTGACTCCAATGGAACAAGGAACATGGACATGAACGTTATACTCAATTTGTCCATACTTTCCTCCTTCCCTCTGTCCCTTCTTTCCTTCCCATTATTTTTCATTACTTTCTGGTTTGTGTATTGTTTTTTCTTCCTCCAGTGTGACCAGCTGTGAAAACACTAATAAATGAGGCACTTACTCTTTATGGTAGTATGGTCAGTCCACTAATGTGCCTGTGTAGCCACCAAATAGTCACTAATGTGAGAAAATATTGTCTTGAGTAAATATAAATAATATATACTTCATTTTTTTCTAATATTTTATAATTATTTGAAAGATAACTTCTTAAAATGCCATTTGAATTTCAATTCATATAAGGTTCATGCAGTTTACCCAAGATATTTTGAATAAGAATCAGAAACAGGTCTGACAGCAATGAAATAGTTTATATGAAGGAATCAACAATGTGATTACCTGAGATGTGGTACAAGCCATCAAAATACATCATTAATTTGGCAACAACGATTAGAGATTATCATCAAGTTCACCTTTTAAAGATGATATAAAGGTTTTTTAATTTCATGTTTTTTTTATAATCATTGTAGTATTTAGTGAATGTTAATCATTCATTCAATATTAAACACAAACATAGTCAAGAATTCTGTGGTCCCTAAGAGTTTATAATTATTAAAGGCTATTTGTTATTACTATGTATGTCACTGAAACCTAACAAAATAATTTATATTTGAATATATCTATTAAATCGGTTGGTATCCTCTATATATACAATTGTATAATAAATATCTCTCAGAGGTTGGTGAAAGAAAAAAGTTCCTTTTAAACCCATGAACTTCCTTTTATCAGAAATAAAAATTAGTGAAAACTGTTATTTTTGCCTTTGTTTCCATAAATCCCAGGGCTAAATTTCGGGCTCAACTATAATAACCTTTCTTGGAGTATATTTTCTGATTTAATAAGAACAAAACTCAGCAATGCTTATAGCAAATAACCATTCTCAAAAGAGTATAGGACAAAAGGGTCGAGTTTTTATCTTCCGAAGGGAGCAGCGATGTGGAATCGAACCTGAACTCAGGCAGAGAAGTTAAAGGCAACATTCTCTATGTTGGGTGTCTGGGTGGTGGTGGGTTGGTCCTTGAGTCCTCAGAGCCTTCTGGCCCAATCTCCCTGGATTAGGCTGGTGGGCAGGAACATTCTTGGCATCACTGCTACTGGCCTGGAAGATGCAGTGAGCTACAAGACCTGTACTATCCCTGCTGATATTTTAAACCAGAGGAGACAACTGTCTCCAGGTACCAAACCCGACTGAAATACAGGAAGATAAGGAGGATGCACCCACACTTGTGGTTTTCCAGACGGGTAGCTGTATAGAAGCAACCAAAGCGACTTAATTAACTTCACAATGACATAATGCTGCATTTTATACAATTGGATTCATCACATTATGGTAGGAGTTTACAGAAGTTTTCCTCCTTTCAACTCTCTACCATTTTAATAAACTCTACCATAGAATAGGTGAACTCAGTTAATCAAAACAGGTAATTCCTAGTAAAAACATACGTCAAAGCAGTAGCTGGGTACTATTTGAGGAAAATATCAGTTGATAACTACATATTATACCTATGTATAAATGGTGATTAACTTTCAGATGCTTGTTGAAGTACCATAGGATTAACAGCCTAAGAAAGTTAGCATGCTTTGTCTTAGGTCTTAAAATTTTTTTCTTTCTTTTTTTTTTAACTTGTCAGAAGAAGATACAGGCATATAGAGCAATGATTATATTACAGTGAAGAGGGATTTTGTTCTGTCAGCAATAGAGCTTCTTCCAAGGGAGATAGATGAATGCCCACTCCCAAAGCCTAACTTTGTAACTGCTTTTGCTGTTTGTTTCCTCTCATTCATTTTGCATCCATATTAGGCTTGCATCTGTTTATGTACTTGTCTATTATTCATCTACAGGATAACTGCTCAGCAGTCGTTACTTCCTTTCATATCTTTTCTGCATCTTTTGTTTCCATGGGTTGTTTTGGCAATAAAACCAAGAAAAGGGTACAAAGCTTATAAAAAAGTGCAATTGGAACATCATGTTTTTACGGCTCTAGGAACGTTATTGCTGATTTCAAAAAGTTTTAAAAAAATGTTAAAATGCATTCAGCAAAGTTTAAAGCTCATAGGTATGATAAATTTGAAAATTTGAGAGGAAGGAATTTAAAAAGTGCTTTCTAAAACAGCTCACTATTGTTTGATCTTGACACGGAAGACTGTCTTGTGCAATTTTCTATAGACTGTACATTTTCATTCCAAAATCTCAAGCAATGCAGTCACAGTAATTCCTTACATTTATATAGCATTTTGTAATTTTATTATGTGTTTATTCATCCATTATGTCCTCTGAACTTTCTAGGTAGATAATCAGCATCTTCATATGAAGGCAAAAAAGGAGAGTAAGTACGTTAAATTATGTGCTAAGGTCAAAAGGTCAATGAATCTCTGGGCCTAGACTAGAATCTACATTTACCTGACACCCATCCAGCCTGGTGTGGGCCAGGAGAATCCTCACAATAAAGTTGCCGCAGGCTTCTTGTGTGACAGTGGGAGTGAAATATAATTTGGAACTCTTAGATTATATAAGCATACTTCTTTGTGTGATTTTAAATTATTATTGTGTTCCCAAAGTCAATAAGACTCTATTGGTAATTAAGGTCCATTATCCCAGAACACAAAAATCTGGATAATGGATTCTCTGAAGCCCTTCCATTCACCCCAGAATAAAAACTTCAACTCTGTATGATTAATTTGGTCTCCTCAAACTATATTGTTTCTTAAGAATCTGATTCAACATGCTAGGTTGAGCCCAACATAATGTTAGGTTATTTACAGAAAAAAAAATTGAAGGTACATAAAACCAATTCAAACAATCAAAAGCAAGACATCTGTATAAACTCATGCATTCAGAATATGCTTAACACTTGTTTCTTTGTGAAAACTTCATATGTTTACACGAGATGATCTGCAGATTATTAGGAGTGATTGCTATTTTCCTTATTCAGATACTTGTTAATCTGTTCAATAAGCCTTCATAACTATGAAGAACATGAAGAACTATTCAAAGGCAACTGCAATGTTATTCCTTCAAATGCAAGGCCCATTAATCGTAACAATATTAAATTCCTTAAATTTTGATAAGCACAATAAAAGAAACAATGAAAATCATGATAAAGTCCTTGTGTACTATTTAGGCTTGGTTGAGTTAAAAATGTTGAAAAAGACACACATAATTGGTTCTAATTAGGGCAGGAATTTTATCCAAATGATGAAAAATATTCCACGGTTTGGGAAGCCTAAAGGACTTCTCAAATTGAAAACAGTACTAATTCTTTCATTAAATTCCAAAGACTTCTACTGGAGCCTATTAAGATAGGTTGTGATTTCTAAAACAATGCTGAGTTGCGGTCATTGGTGATGAGACCATCCCTCCCGTTGGCCTGATTATCATGAGATTGAAATTTAGTAGGTATAGGGGATTAATGAGATTGGAGTTTAAAGTTAAATCTATAGAGATATATGCATTTTACCACATTGCAGTTTATAGACCCTACAGGAGGAACTACATTTAATGTTGATGGGAGATATAATTTTAAAATAATGTGATTACCTGACCAGCCACCATACATAAGTTGTGTTTAAAACATTAATGGAAATGGAAAAGTGAGGAAGGGGAGAAGACGGCACAGCAGAGGTACACAAATGTTCTGTATGCCCCCTCATCAATTATGTATTGCTAATATACTGCCATTATTTAGAAAACACTTTTATGCTTAGGAGATTTCATTATTAACTCTCTCTGTTAAATTATTTCTACTTTCTACATCCCGTAGCTGCAAGAAAATAACAAAGCAATCCTGTAAAGCCAAGGTTCAGTATAAAAGAATTTTTCTTTGGTAACTAGTAGCACTTGTGAAAAATCACAGGATTTTAACAAGCCATTTATATTGCATCCAAAATAACCAAGAAATGTCAATGTTTATATAGTTGCTTAATTATTTAAAAAGTTATTATCTTTGGAGTGGTTAATCTATCATTAAGTGATAAGTGGCAAAATGATTTTATTTTGGCCTGTGATATCCAGGATTCTCCTCAGAAACCTATGTTGATGCTTCCTTATTGTTATCAGAGCTGTCACTGTGGCACAAGATGACTCGTAAGAAAAAATAAACTACTTCCCTCTTTCAGTGCCCTCAACCAGAAATGTCAGAAAGTGCCCCTTACCTTTTGTTCCCTCCCAAAAGAAAGATTCTTGGTGAAAGGGCTTAACTTCTGCCATTTGGGTCTCCCATTTACTTTGAGCAAAAAAGAGACAAAAAGCAAATGGTGAGAAGAAGCTGCCTTTGCCCTGCCATCTTGCTCTTCTTTGTTGTCTTTCAGCCGCTCAGTAATTAACTCTTGATAAGCTAAGTGACATCTTCAGTAAATGGTTACAATTTAGAAGGATTAATAGAGGTGCTATTTAAAAAAAAAAACTTAATAAGCCAAAGAAGTCTCTGGAAATTTTTATATGTGCCTCTTAGTGATTTTGTAGAATCTGTGAGTTAATCATTTCACAAACCTTTGAGGGATGGTCTCTTCAAGTCTCTTTCAAGTAGCTATGACCACAGATATGGCCTTAATGTCTATGTGACTTTTGTCCTCTTTTTTTGACTCTTGGTAATAAATGCTTACTAGTGGTTAGAAACTCAAGCACCATAAGGAAATGGTCCGAAGTGACTTAAATGCATTCTGACTTAGATCATTAATTAAATGTATGGATCCTTCTTCTTGTAAGCTCACTTCATGGGCATCTAATTAAAGTAAATGCTCATTATTATTAGTTACAAATTATAGCATTAATAATTCCTATGCACACTGTATATCAGATAAAAGCTCACAAAATAAAAACAATCAGTAGCCTGATTTTCACTTAGCAGGTCAAACATATAATTTTTCCTATCTAAGACTTTTACCTTAGCGTTTTCTTCCATGGTGATCCATTATTCTATAAAGGCTATCAAAATCCTGAATAACTTTGACCACGTGAAGGAGTCCTACATAAATCCTAATATATTAAAATTACGTATGTGAATGTTATGTTCCTAAACCCAACTCATTCCACTTGTGAAAAATGGCATATAAGTAATATCCTATAACACTTATTATGCATGTCCTAAAATTGTCCTTAAGAAATAAGCTGACTTTTAAGCAGCTTATACTAACTTCAACAAGAAACAGTGCAAATTAAAAGGCTTTAAAAATTTAATTTAATTAAAAATGTTTTGTTTTAGCTAGTTGACTTTTACCTGAAAGTAGAAAAGCAAAATAAAATGAATGAATAAAAGTGATTTGCCTGAACTCCAGGGAACTTATAAATATATCATAAGAACATTTATGCAGACATAAGAACAGAAAGAAGGAGAGTGTTAGAGATATAACCTATGAACACCAGGAGAAAATATTAAGAAAGAAACAATTTCACAAATATTATAAAATGACTGCAAATTAATGATTAAATAATAAAGTATAAAGAAAATTCCTTGCAATAAATTATTTTTAGAAGTAACAAATATAAAATAGCTAGTTGGGATAATAGGACAAATTGCATTAGGTTGCTGACCTGCAGTAATTTATGTATTTCAATACATCTATACAAAAAGGCCAACATGAAGCAAATCAACATTCTCTGGTCCATATTTATTAGGCAGATGATGCCTGACGAACAAGAAAACCTAAGCTGATTTCATTTGATTCCATGAGTCCCTGACCTGCCTGCAGGCTGACATAATTTTCCTTCACAGAAACCAGTCTCTGGTGGTTACCAGACTTGATCTCATCCAGTGGAGGATGAGTTCTCTTTGAATTACTGGAGTGGGGTGTACCCTAGGATGGATAAATCAGCCAAACAGAAAGGCCTAACAGGGCAAAGAAGCAGTAGGGCACCTATCCTTACATTGTCCTGAAAATGACCTCAAGAATGGCTTTCCACGAGGTAAGAGGTAATTCTGTCTCCACTTTGGTGTAGCTTATATCACTCACAGTAAAGGTCACAAATCATGACAGTTTTCTGTGCTTGAGAATCAGATTACTGTTTGTCTGAGAAGGAGCGGAGAGCTGGAGGCCTGCTTCTCTTAGGAATCTAGGTCAGAATTCATCCAGTAATGCCACCCAAGCCCTTCAAAGCAATATCTTACATTGTGGAAATACTTTGAGCAAATCCTGACGGTTGTTCATAAATTATATTACAACCTGAAGGAAGAAAAAGTTATTCTGTTCTTTTTTTGACTCCAGCTTTTCATAAGGTAAGTTATAAAATTTAATTGGTGACCTTGGAGAAAGGTCATAGTTCTTAAATTCAACTATACCTTTCATAACTTCCAAGTCAATAATAATAACTGAAGATGATGTTAGTGTTTCTAAATTCAATAGAAGTGTCAGCAGCAGTAAATATACAAGAACCACATCCAAATATATGAAGGCTTTATATCTATATATAGATAGATAGATAGATAGATATACACATATATACACACACATATATATATATATGAAGCTTTCTGGGTGTTCCTGAAATACTACAAATGTTCAGAATTTGCACTTCATGCAAATAGGAAGCAGACATATATTCCTTAATAAAGGTGACAATACGAAGATTGGCGATCAGAAGAGGATATGATAGAGAATGAATTGCAGTGATAGAAAAATCTTTTTTAAAAAATGCAGTTTCAGACATTAAATGCAAATAAATGAGGATGTCCATGAGCATTAAGCCTATTTTTAGGTAATTTACTTTTTCTTAGACAAAGAAGAAAAGAGATGGAAAAGGAGAAACTAAAATGGAAAAGGAGAGGCTTTGAGAGAAATTTACATGTTGCTCTGAGGCTGTACAAATGTTGCCAAAGCTGTGCCCAGCACCTACTAATGTGTGGGAAACAGAATTGGCAGTTAAGAAAGTGCTGTGTGCTGTGACTCCAAACTCTGGAAACCTATTGCTCCTGTGTACAGAACAGAACTTTTAGTTCCCTCAAGGCACAGGCAAATCAAAGGAGGTGATGGACTGATGATGAGAAACAAGCAATACGGGGACATTCAAAAATTCCCAGAGCTAGATGGATGTTTTTTATTTGCTTTTAATATCAAGTAACTAACTCAGATATCCTGATTTTTATCTTTAGAAGTCAAGTTCATATGCTGAAATTACCAGCATTTCATCCACCTAAGACTTACTCAAAGTAGGGGAAGCACACTTTTAGCTCCTGATATGGCATTTCGGTTTCCAAAACAAACAGATTAAGGAATGTCTTCCGAAGCATTAGCACATCAAAGCACACTGCTATTCAAATACTTCATTTAGACAGAAAATATTCAAGTTGGATTATTTCCTTAGTACACTGCATCTGATAAATAAAAATCTCCCCTCTTAATATTACTACTGTTCTCCCAATAAAACTGAGACTACAATCACCTTTGACTGTAGCTTCTTCCTGAAATTAAACCCATAATACTGTCAATTCTTCCTTCAAAATGACGCTTACTTTGTCCTTTTTATTTCTACAGCCACTGCCATAATCTGAACCTAAACTGAGAGTCATAATAACTGATTTCGAGTCCCACCTTTGCTACTTGATACTGGTCAAATCTTCTAACTTTACTCTTTATTTATTAAATGGAGGAGTTGAAGATTGCTAAATCTAAATTTCTATTATTGATATTTTCCTTCTATATGCATAATGTATGATGAGAGATTTTGTGGGTGATGGGGGAGCAGAGATTTACTTTACAAGTGCTTATTATTACATAAAGAGAATAAGGTGACTTCTGGCAAAATGAGAAAGACTGTGGAAGACATAAAGAGGAAATAGAACATGACCCAGGTCTTGAATAATGAGAAGAATCTTAAAAAGCTAGAGAAGGAAGTAAGAATGAATTTACCCACCATCATTGTGCTTGTTAATAGTTTTCTCAAAATTTTTTCATAAAATCTTTGAGCACAGTGTCACTAAATACCAACCACTCATTTTTCCACAACTTACATTACCTTTACTCGCCTGTAGAGAAAGAGATGTAGGGAGCAATTTTTGAATGGAGGGAGGAATGAGATTCATGGAAATGTCATAGAGGAGTCTTCCCAAAATTTGAAACTAATTTATCCATCAGATTTATTTATATGAGGGAAATACACACACACACACACATACCATGATAATCTTTGGTAATAACAAAAGAAAAGGCTATCTGCTACAGTAAATATCCTACTGAAAACTTTGCTGAAGCCCCAAACTCTAATTATAATTACTTAGGGATGAGGTCTGGTAAAGAAGATTGAAATTTGACTGCAATTGATTAAGTAAAAACAACAACAAAATGACATGTTTAATTACATCATGCCCTTTGGGGAAAAATACCACACAAACTAAAAGAAAGGAGATGAATAAGCCAGGTAAGCATAGGGAAAGGGGAATCCTAGAAGCTGGTGCTGGCCAAAAGGTGAGGAGACTATCCAACTGGCCTCCAACGTTCAAACATTATGGTTTTCTTGGCAAGACCAGTGGTTTAATGAGTAAGAGTGCTTCAAGCTATTTTAACTAAGGAACAAGTTTGCCAACAAAAATTATAATAATTTTACTCTCCATTTAATATGTCTTCGTGAAGAAAATGTACTGGCTAGATCAGAGTGAAAACAGATTTATTTGACAATTATATCTCATCCTAAATAAGAACTGACATTCTCGTTATAAATTGGCTTTCCATGTATCAAAAGAAAGAGGACTTCTTAAGGGACATTTCTTAGCTGGTTTGTCTGCAATGTTCACAACGGCTTCAATCAGCCCAGGGATCTATATGTAACACTGCTTGAATTTTTTAAAATATCAGTACTTGTTAAATGTCAGAAAAATTAAATCTAAGTGTAATGGCTAATGTTTATTGGGTGATGATTATTTGCCAGGTACTGCTCTAAGTACTTCACATCTAATTTTGAAAATGGCTTTGTGTTATGAATTTAAAACCAATCTCATTTTATGGATGAGGGGACTGAAGGACAGAAACATTAAGAATCTTGGCCACCATCATACAGGTGGTAAGTGGAGGAGCCAGAATTCAGAAGCAGCTAATCAAGCTTCTGTAGGCACATTCATAACCACTGTATCAAACTGCCTATCAGACCACCGAAAATGCCTAAATTCATCTTATGTGCTAAGAATGGCATTTAATTTACTATAAAACTATGTGACAAATTATAATTCAAAAGAATACATTCAGTAGCTTTTAAAATCAAGTTCTGGGCTTCCCTGGTGGCGCAGCGGTTGAGAGTCCGCCTGCCGATGCAGGGGACACGGGTTTGTGCCCCGGTCTGGGAGGATCCCACACGCCGCAGAGCGGCTAGGCCTGTGAGCCATGGCCGCTGAGCCGGCGCATCCAGAGCCTGTGCTCCGCAACGGGAGAGGCCACAACAGTGAGAGGCCCATGTACCGCAAAAAAAAAAAAAAAAAAAAAAAAAAAAAAAAAAAAAATCAAGTTCTATGTTTTTGTTTTTTGGTTTTGTTTTGTTTTGGGCTGAGAAACTGGGAGTCACTTTAAGAAGTGTGGCACAGGGCCTCCCTGGTGGCGCAGTGGTTGAGAGTCCGCCTGCCGATGCAGGGGATGCGGGTTCGTGCCCCGGTCTGGGGGGATCCCATGTGCCGCGGAGCGGCTGGGCCCGTGAGCCATGGCCGCTGGGCCTGCGCGTCCGGAGCCTGTGCTCCGCGGCGGGAGAGGCCACGGCAGTGAGAGGCCCGCATACCGCAAAAAGGAAAAAAAAAAAAAAAAAAAAAAGAAGTGTGGCACAGAGATCAGACCTGTGAGTTTTGGGCCTATACCCTCCTATGGGTCCCAGCTGTCTGGCCCTGGCTATCAGCACTGGATTATCTAACATTTCCTTGAAAGCCCATATTATCTACTCGTAATAATTGATTATTAACCACTGAAATAGCTACAGCTCCCTATTTCTCTATCCTTAATGCTCTTATGTCTGAAGTCTCTCTGGCAACCAATTTTTTTCCCCCTCCTGCCGGATTAGAGTTTTGAGTACGGTAATGAGGACAATGTGATGAAGTCTAAGTGTGGTATCAAACCAATTAAATTCGCCTTCTCTTAAAGCTGTTCCCCATTGCTGGGCTAAGAATTATTTTCAATCAACAAACCTGAAAAAGTCTTGTTGAAAGATATAAACGTTGCAACAAAGATGAAAACATTCCCATATGTGTATTGCTACTACACATAATGCAATCAGCAGAGTCAATACATGTATACTCTTATGATGACAAAAACCAAGACATAGGGCTTCCCTGGTGGCGCAGTGGTTGGGAGTCCTCCTGCCAATGCAGAGGACACGGGTTCGTGCCCCGGTCCGGGAAGATCCCACATGCCGCAGGGTGGCTAGGCCCGTGAGCCATGGCTGCTGAGCCTGCGCATCTGGAGCCTGTGCTCCACAGCAGGAGAGGCCACAACAGTGAGAGGCCCGCGTACCGCGAAAAAAAAAAAAAAAAAACAAGACATAGAATTCAGTTAAAGACATATCACTCTACTCGAAGCATCTCCCTTGGTCCCTGAGTGGGAAGAAAAAAAAAGCTTAAAAAGGTCTTGAAATATTTTCAGAGACCTGTAAACAGGAAGCATAGCCAGAGGTTACTTGGAGAACTCTCTGCTGTTGTGAAGGTAAGACTGAAAAACAAGGCTAAAATAATGCCCTTTCCAAAGAATTTCACACACAAAATAACACTATGGGTACCAACTTCTAGCTCCCAAACTTACCTCTCTCTACTAATCCCTTCACTGTGTTTGTGAAAAAGCTCTGCTTCTTTACTGCATTATCCTCCCAGCTTCTTTTCTTTCTCTTCCCTTCATAGCTAAGCTTTTAGCACAGTTACTTGTGCTTTATTTTCTACACTTCCTCACCTGCCATTCACCCTTCTGTAATTGCATTCAAGCTTTGATCATGTGCTCTGACTCCACTGAATCTGTGCCTGCAAAGGTCATGGAGGTCCTACTAAGTGTGAGACATAATGCACATATATTTCAGTCCTTCTTCTCTTGACCTTTTGGAGGCTTGTGAACAACTCTATATTCCAGAAATTCTCTTGTTTCAATCTCTTTATCATAATGTCCTATTATGATTCTCATTTATCATTCCTTTTAAATCTCAGCAGAGTTTTTTCCATTATGTTACACTTTCAAAGAACCAGTTTATCTGCTTATCTATTAAATCTTTGTTTTCTATTAAATCAATTTTTACTCTTACCTTTTATATTATTTCACCCTTTCGTGTTTTTTGCATTTATTCTATTTTCCTAACCTTCTAAGTTCATTTATTAGCTCATTATTTTCAATCTTTTTTCATTCCTAGTACTTACATTATAGCTAGATAATTTTCCCTCTACTACTTGAGCTGACACTCAAATTTAATCTATAGCATTTTATATTTAATTTCATTCTAATATTTTAATTTCATTTTGATGTTTTAAATTTTCCAAATTATGGATATTTCAAGTGTAACTTTAGAAAAAAAAATTAAGTGGGAGAATAAAATGATCTGCTTTATGTGTTTTAAGATTACTATGGCTTTTGTGGTGATAGTGGATAGTGGCCAGAGTGGATGTTGGGAGGTAAACTGGAGGTTATTGCCATAGTTTGAGAGAGAATGATATTTTTATAAGGATGTACGTAGTGAAGATAGAGAAGGAGTAGACAGATACAAAATAAAATTGAAATTACAACAGACAAGGTAAGCAGTGGCATCATAAAAAACATTAAGAAAAAAGTGTGTAAAGGGTAAGCAAGGGCCAGGAGCAAGTACTTTCTCTATATGAGTCCTGCTCTCTGCTTTCTCAATATGAGTCCTTTCTAATTAAATAATAAGAGTAACTCATACTGGGTCTAAGGTTTAAGTTATCTGAGCCTGCACTAATGATTTCCACCTTTTACAAAAACACATATATGATATATTTTTTTATTATCTTAGTAAACAGACCTTAAATGATGTCAATATAAAATAATGACATTCTTTATTTGGAAGAGTCTCTGAGTAGGAAAAATAAAATAAACCAAAGGACCATGATGAGTATAAGTTGACATGCAAAAGAGTAAGAGAACTTTGTGAAAAGGCTTTATATTAATAAATACTGTTCAATATTCATGTTTTTGAAAACCAATAAGATTTTGTGTTAGATATCATTTCCTTGATATACTTGGTTGAGCTTAATTTTTAATGGGCACCCAGAATAAGAAGACTTCGTGTTTGTGTTAGGGATGGGAAGACCGTGCTTGGCGAAGGTACTTTGGATAAGAAGAGGAATACAGATCCTTTTTGTTGGTGCCTTAAGATATTTTTCATAGTCAAGAATCAATTAAAAAGTCTGAATTAAATACATTTTAGACTTGTTGCCCAGAGGAGTAATTAAAGATATATTTTCAAAGACAACAGATACAATTTACAGACTGCTGAAATTAGGATGAAATGCAACAGAACACTTTGTCCTATAGCTTCCTTGCATAATCCAAGAACATTTAATCAGTTCAAATCGGCCTGAATGGAAGAGAACAAAAATTGCTGGAGGGTGAAAGAGATGGGAGGGAACAACCCAGAGATGGCAACTGCAGCTGTAGCTCTCCAATAGTATCAAGTGTTGTGGAAATACACATAAGCACAATCAAGACTATGTACAGCAGAAACTTGGTCTTTGGTACAAAGGGGAATAGACTTTTCACAGTTGATTTAATTTGCCCATGTTACAAAATGGAATAATGACCCTATAAGGAATGAAAAGAGGATCCGTAGCTCTAGGGTGTGTTGCTTCAACCAGGGTCCACTTCTCTAGAAAAAATGTGATTAGCCCTAGGAAAATCTGCAGCTTTTAAATTATTATCAGGAGGCATTTATTTTAAACCAAGAAATTTTTGATTTTTAAAGCCTGATTCCAGTCCTGCTAATTTGTAACACAGATGTCTTATGTATTTGTCTATGACATTTGTTCAACAGGTTTGAAGCAACTATGCTATAGCACAACTTTTCCTTGAACTCTATATCATTCCCTGTTGAATATGGTTTAAGAAATCCCTTGGACACCCTTCCTACCTTGAGAAATCCCCTGGACATCTCCTTCCTACCTTGAATAGGGTACAGATTCACTAATGTGCATTGACGGTCTCTGTCCTACCTAATGAAAATTTTCATTGAAAGAAAAAAGTTAAATGCAAACTCAAGAGAAAAGTACAGTTATATTCAGTAATCTTTGACATATAAGGGCTATTTTACACATTTATCAACAAGAATTATTTTTTTAAAAATGCAATATTGGCAATGTAACAAGGTCTGTTAAGTTAACCCCAATGAGATTTTTTGTATTTGTTCAAAATACAGTCAATGTTAATCTAGTTAAGTGAATATATTTACACTGTTCATTGTCATTGCATTTGCCTTATAACTCTGGAGCACCTAATACTGTCAATGGAAAGCTATGGGTTTCTCTCTTTTGGTAAGTAATAGGAATTTCTGATATTGTCACTGGAACATTAATATTAAAGAAATTTTAAATTGTTTCCTCCTATTTCTCTTTTCACCTTTGATCTAATGTTAAATGGTGTGCCTTAATTTCACAAGAATCTTATTATGTAAAATAAATACATTTTAAATTGTTGAGCACTTTTATCTTCTTGGTTGGCAAATATGCATGTCCTGACTTTGAAACTTTATTGCAGATTAAAAACAGATTAAAACATACACACACACACACACACACACACACACATACAACCTTGAATTTGCTTAGGAAAGAAATCCATCAAAATAAATAATTCATGTTGGGATGGACTGAAATCTAGTCTTTTAGGAGGTGCCAACAGATGGTTTACATTTATAGAACGCACACTTGCTGACTTCCAAACAGAAATTAAAATTCATAAAGTATATCATTAGTACTCCTTATAAGCAGCATTATGTTTATGATATGAATTTGGATTTTCCCAGGTGAACAGTTTTCCATCATAATTTTACTAAGAAAAAAATGAAACAAACTGCTTTCTAGTTACTATTTTGTGTTAGCAAGTTTAAAATTAAACCTTGCTGGTGATCATCCAGCAACACAAGCCAATGGGCTCAGAGCTAGATGAGGCTGTTGTTTTCATGACATTCAAGATTTCATAAGAACTCTTAGACATTTTTCATCATTCAAACAATAGGCATTATTACAAATAATAAAATAAGGCAGCTTCTCTAGCTTTTAATTCTTATCACATCAGTTAGGTTAGGAACTTTCAACCAATATAATTAAAAGTGAGACTTCAGCTTATTAAAGGTCAGGCAACTAGGCATTTTTAGTTAATTTTAGCAACTCTTTGGTCTAAGTGTGGCCACATAATACCATGGAATTACAGTAACATTTCATTTTTGTGAACCTGACTACTAACCAAAATGTTAACATTTATGTCAGGTAAGGTTATGATTAAAACTTGCTTTAAGCCCACAAAAAGAGATGCTTTATTGCTCATTAAGATTTTATCTACCCAACAGAAAGGGGAATATTGTCAACTATACATTTAATGCAATCAAAAGTCAAGAAAACCATTATAAAAAAAATAGGTCTGGGACTTTATTCACTAAGTGCAACTAATGGCTTACTTGATTAAATTAACTAAATAAATGACAAAGCTTCTTCAGAATGACTGTATTTACACATGCAGAATGTAAGAAAATTAACTAAATGAACCGGGCAATTGCTAGATGATTTTAACCATGTTTTAACTGCATTAAATTATGCAAGGAATTGTTTTCATTCTCTTCTTCAACATGTTGGGCTGTTCGATGCCAAAATAATTTAGACAAATATTTATTTACAGTGGCGAAAACCTGTCATTTCAGTAAAAAAATGTCAAATATAAATGTTTTGGTATCAGAAATAAAGCAACTAGTGCTTAGGCTGGATTTGTTACTTTTCAAGCAATGTTTTCAAAATGTATAGCTAGCGCCTTCATATTTTTATGCAGACATAACTAAGTGCTAGCATGAATTATTTGAAGCAATGTAATATTCTCCCTTTGTAAACTTCAGATATTATATGCTAAATGGTGAAGGATGAGAGATGGAAGTTTTGGACACATCTACTCAAAACCACCTAGAGTTGAGTTGATATTTTTGCTTTTTCAATGATTGTCTTGATATGCTCTTTAGGAATTAAAATAGACATTATATTTAGATTCTACTAGTCCATAATAAATTTAATATGTAGTATATACATGATCAAATATAAAATAAGATTGAGCAAGGTCCTCTTTCTTAAAATGGATGTAAGAAGAAACCAAAACATATTTTATAAAGCTATATTTTATTCTAACATAGAATATAACTTTTGATGTTTTAAAAAGGGATACAATAATCTGGTGGTATCTTTTAAATTTTAAGTACCAGGATTCTTTTTTAACTGTCTGATTTTTTTTCAACTAGACATGTAGTTGAAAAGCTTATATACTATACTCTTTTCTAAAAAGCAATTGGCATTAAATGTCCTTAGAACACAAAGCAGAAATAAATTCTTCCCTGTAAAGCTTCCTAATTAAACAACTTAAGAACAAACGGTGAGAATAAGATTATGCTTAGTGAAATTGTGAAATTTATATGTTACAGAAGACTTTGAATAAATCCTGAGTTTTGTGGTGAACAATTAATAACAGGGATTTACCTTCTCTGGCCTTAGGTTAAGAGAGGTGTAGTGAGGGCAGAGGGAGCCCTCTGGAGAGTAACAGCTCCCCAGACGATAACATAGAATTTGAATTTTCAGCTTCACAAAATAAACCTAATATCCAATGGTGTTGAGTGGAAAGAGCTATCTCTCTTACCTTGCAGCATGGATGGAACCCTGATTTATACACTGTCCCTGGAGGAATGGCTGGGAAGCCTTCTGGGCTCAGGGTCAGAAACCTACTACAGGGCTATTGCAAAGTATAGTTCAAGCAGATAGAGGTGAAACATCCAGATAGGGACTGAATATGAGATGATGGACTCAGAATTCTGGCCAAATCAGCTCTTACTAGTCAGACTGCAGTAAACTGAATCAAACTATAGCTCAGAACACCAACTGGGCAAGCAGCAATGAACTAGACAAGGGTTACTGCCCTCAGACCCAAGGGAGCTAGAAGACACTTTATCCAACAAGTCAAACTTTCCCTTACCATCATGAGGTGAGTTAGGCCGCACCCCTCCCTTCACACATCCAGATGAGACCTTGGAGATCTGAGGAAGGGGACAGGTGGCTAAGAACTCTGAGGGGCTGCACATTTTATATTAGAATAACTGAAAATTATGTAAAGAGATTCATTAAGTGGCATAAAAAGCACAGTTTAAAATAGATAGGACTATATGTTTTCTTTCCTGCTACTTAGCAGATGGCAGTAAATTAGACTTGACTAATTATTAGTAAAATAAACTAACTGTCTTCTACATACCTGAGTAAACTGTGAGTTTGCAACCGTACAAAAACAGGCAGTATTGTTATGACTATCATGTTCTTTATTTTGCAATGACGTATCCTACAACTAGGTGAAGCAGGAAACCATGAAAAGACCAACTTTTTAGTATTCATATATTTTAACAGAAATCGCTCTGAAATAGCCATAACAAATATTCTCAGTTCAGACTTTCTATCTTAACGAAGCCCAAAGACAAATGAAAACACCTGCTTCTAGGGACCTCAGTAGGACATCTAGGGATGCTCCTGTTGCTTTGTTTTCCAGGCAGGAATCCTAAAAAGATGTTCATAAATCCTGATCATAATTAAGGTTCTCACTCAAAGTATAGGCTCAACTATACATGTGAGTGGCAGAGATCATCAAAGAACAGGGCCCAACCCTTAAAAAAGCCAAGTAGCTACTGTTTTTGCACTTTTGGGGACTCTGACTCACCATATAAGAAATCTGGCTATTCGTATGGACTGACTTTTAGAGAGGTCATGTTGAGAATGAGAGTCTCAGGACTACATGGAAAGGAAGAGAGGCCAAGCTGTCCAAGTGTCCCAGCAGCGGTGCAGGTGTGAGCCATCTCGGACGTTTCAGCCCATTTGTGCACCTAGATGATCATAGCCCCAGCCAACATCACCAGGAGCAGAAAAACTGCGAAACTGAGCCCAGTAAATGCACAGAATCACGAGAAAAAAAATGTGTTGTTTAAAGCCACTCAAATTTGGGTTGGTTTATCATACAGCAATATGTAATAAAGCTGAAACTTTACCAGAAGTAGGGTTTTGCTGAAACACAAATCAAAAATATGTGGCATTGGGCTTCCCTGGTGGTGCAGTGGTTGAGAGTCCACCTGCCAATGCAGGGGACACAGGTTCATGCCCCGGTCCGGGAGGATCCCCCATGCCGCGGAGCGGCTAGGCCTGTGAGCCATGGCTGCTGAGCCTGCGCGTCCGGAGCCTGTGCTCCGCAACGGAAGAGGCCACAACAGTGAGAGGCCCGTGTACTGCAAAAAAAAAAAAAAAAAAAAAAAAAAAATGTGGCATTGTCTTTGTGATGGGGACTGGGCAGAATCTGGAAGGACTTTGAGAAGACTGTTATGAGAGCTGGAAGGCTGCTTCTTTCAGCTTTCCATCCCCGACTCCCATTATGCGACAGCAACTTCATCTTCCTGTCTCTGGTCCATTTTTTCCCCCCAAGCCAGAGCTCATTCTAAAAACAAATCTGATGATGTCAGATTTAAAACCTTTCAAAGTAACTTCATTAGGAATTGGACACAATTTTTAATTTTCATACCTGGTACTTCGTGATTGTGCTTATTTCTCTGGTCCTAATCCTAAGCACACACTTTTTGGCTTTAGGAACTTTTCTCTATGTTTGGAATGCTTCCCTTTCTCTTGCATTCTCCTATTTTTTTCTTTCCTCAGTAGTTTCAGTTCAGATGTTATTCATCTTACTCCTTAAACTTCCATACTTCTCTGCTATCCACCCCATACTGTGTTAATTGCTCCAGCTAACACATCTCTTCTAACCTCCTGATATTCATATTCCTTTCATATTGTGCCTTCCAAATCTTTTCCTTGACTGAGCTAATTCCCAAATGTCCTGCTGGTACTTCATTTGGGAAATCTCTACCCACTTTTCCAAAGTTGAGTTAGGATCCTATGATATCCCATCCTTGCCCCAGTAACTGCATTTTTAAACTGTCTGTTTTATATGTATCTTTCCCCTTAGATTCTCACTAAATTGAAGACAAGAGCTATGTCTATTTCTCTCTACCCCCTAGGTTGAAAATAGTATCTGGCACACAGTAGGGTCTTTAAATAAATATATTCTGAATAAATGAATAAGTAAAAATGAATAACTGATCAAGCCAACTACTTTTGTACTTTTTCCTAAATATAATTTTCTTTCTGGCAAAGTAAACATACATAAAACGTCTTCCAATTTGGGGTGTTTATACGAGTTTTAGTGTGCTTCTTGCTTTTACTGCAAGGGGATTATATAGTGAGAATGGTGGTTAAAATAGGGGAGTTTGGGTTGTTGTTGAAGTACCCTCTTGCCCTTGGCCAAGATTAAGTAGGTAAATACTACTGAGTGCATGTTAGTGCTACATAAAAGGCAACCTTTTCTATGTTGGTCTATTCTCTGTGCTCATTCAATTGTTATTTTTACAAAGCAAATAGCTATCAGTGTGTAGAGAAGCCATCAAGTTCTTATAGATGGTTTTAAAATACTGTTTTTAGTTTGTATGCCTTCAAATTGCGCTTAAATAACACAGTTATTTTTGACTGATTGATTCTAAGAATTTTGCTATTACAGCCAAACTATGACATTTTTCATCATATATTTTTAGCATTTTTAAAGAATGAAATGCTGTTCTATTTTTTAAAATGATTTTTCATTTTGAGTTTCAGCCAAATATCTCAAAAATCCATAGCTCCTAGAACTCAGAGAAAATTAGCAAGGCCAAATAAAATATATGTGGCTTACTGCTGCAGCTGTATATTTTAAAGAAAGCTAATATATCGACTGGTTCTTAGAAGTGCATTCATAAATTGCTGTCTTTGAAAAATGTTTGTAGCTATAAAGGCTAGAGATGATGTCACTTTGCTGCTACAGGTAAAGAGGTTTCTGTGTGTTCGACCTTTTAAGTATTTCTATTGAGATTCTAAATACCAATGTACCAAAATATATCCACCATTATTTATCTAACATGTTCAAAGTAAAATGACAACATTCCACTTTATCAATTTATATCTTTATATATTTTTACCCTCTGATTATTTTAATGGTTCAGTTGCCGTTTAATACACAAAGAAATACACATTGGTTTAACTAAATGGACAATGCTGTTCATTTTAATATAGCATCATAATTTAAAAATAATCATTGTCTAATCAATTTCCTTGATATTAGTGATCACCAGCAGCATTATAATACACCTGCACTTAAGCAAGCTAATGTGCTTCAGTGTAACTGAAGTTTTTGTGTTTTAATTTCTTTGTCATATGAACATTACCTTATATTTTAAAGCCAATTTCACTTGAAATACAGATTATGAACAAGTTGGTTTCCTTCTAGAGATATCTGTTGTATATGAGATTTACTGGTGCATAAGCAGATGTCTTTGCACGTCTTCCAGGGTGTGGCAGATTAAAGATGCCACAATTCTTTGATGTTTTTCTTATCAAGTCTTAGAAGGTTCTGTGACTGTTTAAACTAAAAGACAACAGCAGAAGTGATACTGTGCCAATTCCTGGGCCAGCCCTTAGGAAAAGCTGGCATATTCCACCTCCTGTCTCTTGGAACTACATGGACCATAGATGGACCCACATCTTCTCAGGCTTTCAGCCCTCTATGCAAAGGTGCCAAACTGAAGCCCAGAAAGTGAGCCTGGTCATGCCACAGGGAGCAGAAGAATTACCCACCAAATTACTGACCCATAAAACCATGAGTTTTAATAAATGGTTGCTGTTTTAAGCCACTAAGCTTTGAGTGTTTGTTGCAGAACAACAAATAATCAGAACATAGGGTAAATGGTGTGATTCTCTGGGCTGACACTTCATTTTGTGATTCTCTTTCATGAAACTATTTCAGAACTATTCTACTAACTAGGTTACAATAGGCCAAACATCTAAATATCAGAAAATAACTCACTACAAGAATATATAGAAATATTGAAATAATTAAGTCCATAATTCCAGGGCTAAAGAAAAAAAAATCAGGGTTCCTAACCAAGTATTACCCGGTTTTTCTATTTGTTTTGGAGATAAGTCAGGTCTGTTAGTTTCTAGCCCGCTGATCTAATCACTGAATAGAACTATCTGACTTGTAGATTTTAAATGTCTATCTTAAACATTAAAATAACATACACACACACACACACACACTCCAAATACTTCTTTCATATCACCAGATTATAAAGTGTTTTATAAGTCATCTTGTAAAGATTCTGTGAACTAAGCAGTGAATTCACCCACCACCCACAGGCAGCTGCTTCTGGGGAGGAATTAATCTTCAACAGCAATAAATAAATAAATAAATAAAACAATGGAATGAAAAACAACATGCACATTTTAGCATTCATATATATTTATATAAATACGAAGAGATGCTTCAAGCATATGCAAGGTTACTGGTTTAGAATCCAAAATGAATAGATGCCCAAAGAATTCTCAGAATAAAAATGTAAAAACATGTAAGAAATTCTTCTTCTACTTGGTTTCTTTTAAAATTTAAAAATGAAGCTAGCACAATTTAAAAAATAAAATAAATATGTTAGAGGATGTAGAATCTTTGGGAATTCCTAGCATTACTAATCAGTTTTGGAAAAAGTTAATTTTGCTTTTCCTTAAAGAAAAACATGCAAATCTTCCAGTGGTTGAACAATTTAAAAGTATAACATTCACAGAGTATACAAAGTATAACATATTTAGAACACACACTGAACATTTGGAACATAAGTTATTTTATGTATCACTTCTAATAGGGAAGGGGTTATTGAAAAACAATCTGAATATCAGAACATTAAGTATCTTTGAGTTTGATGGTCTCTCTATAGGCTGTAAGGGTAACGTACTAGTTATCTATTATAGCAGCTTAAAACTGCAAGCATGTATAAACTCAGAGTTTCTGTTGGTCAGGAATTTGGGAGTGGCTTAACAGGATGATTCTGGCTTAGAGTTTCTCATGAGGTTGCAGCCAAGCTGTCATCAAGCACCTGAAGATTTACCAGGCTGATATGCTTCTGTGATGGCTCACTCAAATGGCCACTGGCTGGATGCCTCGTTGCCTCACTGGTTGTGGGCAGAGGCCTTAGTCCCTTGCCCGGTAGATCTCTCCATAGGGCTACTTCAGCGGCCTCATGACACAGCAGAGGGAGGGATGAGAGAGAACGATCAGGGTCTTTCTCTGAATTCACCATTTCTCCAGCTCCACCACTGAGTGTCACAAAAATCAAACATATTCTCTCGAAATGCAACTTCACATTCTGGCAGTGTGGGAGCAATCCAGGTCAAGGTATTGGCTAGATCAGAGGAGAACAACCAGCACTGAATTGTAGTTCATAGATGTAGAAACATTTTGTTTAGATGCAATCCATTGTTCTTCTTTGTTTTACTTGTTAGGGAAATTTGGTTTTACTCCTGAGAAATATCGGAATGTGATTTGAATCTAAAATACATCTTAGAATTAACTACATAGAGAAGGTTTTACGACACTTCTTAAGATAGGTTGCAAATATTTAATTATCTGTATTAAAAATTCTGTAATGTTCCATAAGATAGAGAATTAATGGGTAGGCATTGTGGAAAGATGGAAATATACTGACTTTTCTCATCAGGGGTCAAGGAATCCTACGCCTTTAACTAGGTTTATTATAAGGCTTTTATTGTTGCTGTTAGGAGAGAAGGATATCTATCAATTTACCTCATGGAAAAAGGGGTTTAATTTTCAAGATGGATGTGGATAAGAGAGGAAACAGAAAAGTATAGCCGTCAAAAGTGATGCACCTCCAGCATCGGGCTACTCTGTCTCTCTCTCACAGGCTGCACACCCTGTCTCTCATGGCATTTTCACTTTTTACTGCACATACGCTACATTTTCATCTCCTTCTCCCTCCTAACTAGGCTCTTCTGCTTAATCATAGTTTCTATTCCCTCCCAACTTTAGCTGGCCTTTGGTATCCTGGCTGCTTTCACCCCTCTGTAAACCATGCATTTCAGCTGTTAAGGCACTCCTCAGCCTAGCTTCTATGTTGTGTAATTTGGGTCAGGACCCCACCCATCCTTTCAATCAGTCAGCTCTGACTGGGGCACACATGGGCACAGGGGTTGCAAAATGCTGCCTCTTTAGGAAGAGACCTGGAAAATGTGCTCCTCTCAGCAGGGGTTTTTTGGGTAATAAAGGCATTCATTCTGAGGCCTTGCCCAAGTAGTACAATGCTAAATAAATAGGTGAATAAATGAATACAATATTTTAGTCCTATCTCTTCTACTAATTTCCTACATGACCTTAAGAAAATATTTTTATACATGTTTTATCTGTCAAAGAGAAATTAATTTTTTAACTAAATAGACATATTGAAGGCCTATTCTGTGAAGCTATGACTAAAAACTTGTGGAGTCTTGAAAGATACTTAAGAAGTTTGTTTACCTTCAAAAGTGATTAATAGGAGGGATGAAGCATGTAAACAAATAAAATATGAGGTAGAAAGCGATTTTTTAAAAGAGAGAGAATTTAAATATATAGCTATTAGTGTTCAGATCAGAAGTAGATAAATCATAGATAATAATATCTTCCTTAATTACTTTATAGAAAATATAAAATTTCAACTGACATAAAATGGGTACAAGCTTGAAGGGAAAGGACTGTAGGGACAAGTTTTGAAAAGAATAGATTCTTATGGCAACACAGGCTCTCTTATGCGTAAACAATAATTTAGGAATTGATGACTGACCAAAAATTTTTTAAAAGCTGCCTCGAACTTTGAAAAATATTTTATAAGCTTCTCAGAACTTAAAAAAAAAAGTCTATAGTCAAATTTAAATTCATTTTCTTAATACTGTAACAGATATCAGAACTTCCATTCAAAGGGAAAATAATATGAGAAACAGAATATGCCGTGGTCCAAGCTATGCTGCTTGCTGTTTTTATGTTCTTGTACAAGTCTTTTAATTTCCAAGGCCTCAGTCTTCCTTAAAAACATAAAATGACTAGACCAAAGAATTTGAAGATCCGTGTACCTCTGTGATTCTATTGAATCTGATGCAATTAGTCAAACAGTTACCTGTCATTACAGAGGCTGTGGTGTGTACATTTTAGCACCATACCACAATTTAATAACAGGGCACAGAAGCCACAATGCCTCCTATTCTGTTCCATCGCTAATTTATCAGGGGCTAAAAGCAACCGAACTAAGGATCCCAGGCAGACAATGGTGCCTTTGAGGGGCAAGGGAAGCACCGTTTAAAGGGAAAGCACTACCATTCTAAAATAATGGTAGAGCACATGGCCTGAGTACCTTGAAAGAGAGCACTACAAAAAAGGTATTCTCTGCTTAAATGCCTCAAACACAAAAGCTTTTCGTTGGGATTTATAAGGAAAAAAGAAAACAAATTCCAATAAATTGGTTTCCTTTTGTTATGTATGCTAGTGCTGAGGGGGTGAGGATATAGGCAAACTATCATTTGCCAAAAATCTAACAATACTATGTTTCTTATTTAGAACAAAACCTTAACATTTTGCTAATGAAGATAAAGAAAGCAGAAGAAGACATTTTGGTGCTCTTGCCTGTTTTGGTTATTGCAAGATCATGCATACAACCATACCCCTTCAGTGTGTTAGCATTACCGTTACATGTCTTTTGGCCTCTACTTTCCTTGACACTTTGATTTAAAACAAGTAAACAAGCATACAGTACTATACGTGCAGATGTTGTTTAATTTAATCTGACTTGAAGGGCAGCAATGAGACTAAAAAGCAAATAACTCTTGCTAATTACGTCATTTATATATTATCTTTCACAAACAACACATGATGATAATATATTTATTTGAAGAATTAGATGAATTAATGGTCTGTCAATTTAAAGAAATATAAAAGATATATGTGAAAGTAACCTTTTAATATCCAAATCAGGTTGGCACATATGAAAGATATATGTGAAAGTAACCTTTTAATATCCCAATCTGTTCACAGATTCTCAGTACTAAAGTTCTTTAATTATAAAAAATTCTATACAAATGCCAGGCATTATTACTGCCATATACATATATGCAAAATTATTAGTTGGAAGAAAAATCTCATATGATAAAAAAGGAATGTGTTTTCTAAATCTATATAGATGACCATAAACTATGAAAGAACTTTTAAAGATTTAGATCAGAAAAACATATTTTCCAATCATTATTTGTTGAGATTTATGTCTTTGAAGAAGCTATGCATGTAGTACGTTGAAGATTACATTGTACAGTAGTTTCTTTATCTGCCACATTGTTAGAATCTCCTTCACTATGCCCATTTTCACTCTACTTTTATTGTTTAAACAAGATGTTATCCACAACTGAAAACGTTTTTTTCTCTGACCCCTTAGTGTCTCCATATAACAAAATAAGTGACATAAGGACCATGAGATGTTCATAGTGCAAAATACTGACATTTAACAATTTTTATCTTCTACAAATGGCTGCTGCCCTAGCATTCTTAAATGAAATTCCAACTGCAAATTCTTTGTGAATAATAAAAGATTTAAAAGGGAAAGAAGAATATAGTTTGTAGATGGTAGTATTGGGACTAGGGAGCCTATTTTGGAGGGTTAGATAGAATAGATAAATGAATGGATATTTCTGATAATAGGATATTTGGTATACCAGAACCAGGAGATGAAGATAATGCAAGCCAATATGTTTGTCCCCCTATTAGTCTAAATTCATAACAAGGATCACAATTTTTCTTAATAGGAGATGTGATGATGTTTTGGCAATCTCGTTTCAGATGAGATTCAATAATAGAGTAAGACCATGAAACTGATGTGCATGTGCAGTTTATGGATTCAGGTTGACTGCTTGATACTCGTAGCCAATATGTTTCTATCAAGCACTGTGAGCTCTCTAGTTTATCACGTTGTGCTTATAATGACAGCAAGGCTAGAGTGCTGGGTTTGGGGTTGATTAGGATCTTATCGTCCTGGTTAGCATAGTATAATATTATAATGGTGAGTCTTCATGTAATATGGCATAGAAAACAGATTTTAATTGACTGACAACTCTACGTACAAATGCTGTGTATAAATTTTCATGGTAAAATTCATTTCTCTTGTTCTGAAAAGGCATGTTCTAAAATTGTACAGACATGATGATATTACTCAGTTGTTACTAGTAAGTGGTCCTACCTTCCTTTCCTTTCCTTCCTTTCTTCCTTCCTTCCTCCCTCCCTCCCTCCTTCCTTTATTCATGTTGGGGAGAGTGTGTGTACATTTGTATAAAGACATATCTGCATATTAGTAATTTCTTTTTGCACCCACAGATAAGCAATATGATAATATATGGAGTTAATTATTTTAAAATTTTACTTGCAGAATGATTTTTAGAGGGATTTAAATTATTGGAAGGGGGCTTCCCTGGTGGCGCAGTGGTTGAGGGTCCGCCTGCCGACGCAGGGGACACGGGTTCGTGCCCCAGTCCGGGAGGATCCCACATGCCGTGGAGTGGCTGGGCCCGTGAGCCATGGCCGCTGGGCCTGCGTGTCCAGAGCCTGTGCTCCGCAACGGGAGAGGCCACAACAGTGGGAGGCACGCATACCGCCAAAAAAAAAAAAAAAAAAAATTTTGGAAGCATATTTATATTTCATTGTATTGTGGAAGACTGCCCTAGATTTGAGCATCTATGTCCCTTTCCGAGAACTTGAGCAATGTACTTGGGAGGGGTTTTGGCTAATAAGAGAGTATCATGACTTGCCTGCTTGGGTGCAGGAACAGTCCAGGATTTGAAGTAAGAGGTACCTGCCTGTGTGGTCACTGACTGTCCGCTTGCTCCACAGTAGCTCCCCCCGAAATCTGACAGTCCCATGCTTCACTTTCTTCCTTTGGATTTTGGCACTGTATCCAGATGGTTCCTTTCAGGTAATATGCAATGATCTGTTCTGTTTTTGGCAATAGCCTCCAAATTTTACCTTACCTTTTCTCTTGTGATAACTAATCCTACCTTCTTATACCTGGCCAGAGTTTTTTTTACTAAGATGCATACCTCCTCTAATCTATAAAAGGTCTTCAGTGATTTCTAGTTACCCTAATTCAGATTTGTTGATACAGCAAA
Source organism: Mesoplodon mirus (assembly GCF_964341445.2). Classification (NCBI taxonomy): domain Eukaryota; kingdom Metazoa; phylum Chordata; class Mammalia; order Artiodactyla; family Ziphiidae; genus Mesoplodon; species Mesoplodon mirus. The sequence goes on along the minus strand of NC_138985.1, from coordinate 48,309,427 downwards.
AAAGACCCTTTATGAACTGACTCCTGCCTACCTGACTTTATATCGTTTTTATCACTTGATACTTTTTCTCATTAACATCAGACTTCCAGTTTCTCACGCTATGCTGTTTCTGCCTCTGTGTGTGTTACAAATGCAGCTTCTTCTACTTTGAATGGCCTTCTCCATTGCCTTAGATAAATTTCTCTTCTTTGATTAAAATTGAGATTAAGCATCACTGCTTCTGAAATGTCCCTCTACCACCTTTGGGCAGAAGTAATTAACACTTTTTACGTTACCATTGCTTTGAATATACTTAACTTCCATAGTTTTGCTTTGTTTTATTGTTTTTAAATGTGCACATCTTCTTGAATCTTGAGGCAGACACCACAGCTCATGTATCTTTGTAGTCCCAACTCCTACCGCACACCCTGACACAGAGTTGTTAATCAATAAAAAGTCTTCTTATGAAAACTTGGTCAACTAATATTTAATTATAAGCTTTCTTTTCCCAGCGACAGAACACAAGGTACTTGGTTATAATTCAGCATGAGCCTATTTCTTCAGCTAAACCAGGCTTACGCTTAAATCTTTCCGCATTTTTTCCCTTTAACTGCTTTTCATTCAGAGAGAGGAAAGCAACATTTAGCAAGCACTTAATTGCAGCATGTACAGAATGAGTCAAATGAACTCCATGTGTGTAAATTTTAATAGTTTCAATTCATACAGGGTCTCTGCCTCTGGAATAGCCATACTTTCTCTGCCTCGGACATCTGACAGAAGATAAGAAACAACTAAGAAAAAATAGTTTCTTAACAAAATCAACTCGCCTTTTTTTTTGCGGTACGTGGGCCTCTCATTGTTGTGGCCTCTCCCGTTGCGGAGGCTCCGGACGCACAGGCTCAGCGGCCATGGCTCACGGGCCCAGCCACTCCGCGGCAATGTGGGATCTTCCCAGACCGGGGCACGAACCCTTGTCCCCTGCAGCGGCAGGCGGACTCTCAACCACTGCGCCACCAGGGAAGCCCTCAACTAGCAATTCTTAACAGCCCTTACCAAATCCACAATGTCAATGATGCCCTGCTAGTAAAGATTAGAAGAATTCCAGAAGTTTGAAAACACATCTCCAAAGCTAGTTCATAACGATGATGAAGCTAATCAAATTTTAGGACAATGCCAATTGTAAGTAACAAACTAAACTGTCATTTAATCATGTCTTAAAAAAATTTTTTTTTAAAAAAATTATTTATTTTTGGCTGCATTGGGTCTTTGTTGCTGTGTGCAGGCTTTCTCTAGTTGTGGCGAGCAGGGGCTACTCTTCGTTGTGGTGTGCCGTCTTCTCATTTCGGTGGCTTCTTCTGTTGTGGAGCATGGGCTCTGGGCTCTAGGCACGCGGGCTTCAGTAGTTGCGGGACACGAGCTTAGTTACTCCGCGGCATGTGGGATCTTCCCAGACCAGGGATCGAACCCGTGTCCCCTGCACTGGCAGGAGGATTCTTAACCACTGTGCCATCAGGGAGGTCCCAATCATGTCTTTTAATGTGAGTACTTTTCTAATTCTTCATTCATAAAGAGAAATTTCTTTATTCTTTTTTTTTTTTTTTGCGGTACGCGGGCCTCTCACTGTTGTGGCCTCTCCCGTTGCGGAGCACAGGCTCCGGACGCGCAGCCTCAGCGGCCATGGTTCACGGGCCCAGCCACTCTGCGGCATGTGGGATCTCCCCGGACCGGGGCATGAACCCGTGTCCCCTGCATTGGCAGGCAGATTCTCAACCACTGCGCCACCAGGGAAGCCCTCTTTATTCTTTATGAATATAAATGCAAGAAGTTCTGAAATCTCATTCATAATTTTAGTTGCTAGCCAGAATTCTATACTATGGTACTAGACCTATTAGTATACAGAAAATACTTTGTTCTTTTTTTAATACTTAAAATTCAGAATGTATTAAGTTCATGTTTTACTGTGATGTAGTAGTTGAAGCTTTATTGTTTCTTAACACAGTTACATCTGCCTCCACTAAGAACTATAGGCTATTTAGTGATAGAAATTTTTTTCATCAATGATACCACACAGTTCCCTATTCCCTATAGTAAAGGCAAGTAAACCTGTTTATCATTCTTGTTGAATTGTAGAACTACATATATTTTAAAATCTTATCTCCTCCCCTCAAACTTCTTTCAATAGGTAAGGATTTCTTGACAATCCACTTTTTTCCAGAAAGCATTTTTTTAGTTAATAAAGACATGATAAAAACATGAATTAAATTACAGTAGATCTACATGATAGAATATTAAACACCACTGAAATTCTATTAAAATATATTTATGGTATAAAGTAGATGCCCAGGGTACATTTTAACTGAAAATTAAAATGCTGCTGACATAGGACCTTCTAGAACTTGGTGCAAATTGTTATATTTCATTAACTTGCTTTTTTAGATCTAAGGCATTTTAATAATTTTAATTTAATAGAAGGGCATCCTGGCCTCACAGAAGCTACTGTGAAGTATATCTGAAAGGTGAGAATTTTAAACACAATTTGATCCCACGGCATTGCCTCAATTGAACCTTGGTTCTTTTGGGGTACACTGGAATATATAATGGGAAGGAAATGGCAGAGGCAGCTGAGGCTGTGACACTTCAGGAATGATAGAAGGTTTCTTTGCAAATTTTCTTAAGATTCTTATGATTCTAATGTTATCAGGATCAGAAATGGAGAAAATGGCAAATACTATGTCCAAGCCAGGAAGATCATGTTTGCAGGTATATGAGAAATCATACCTTGAACTTCCTGAACTGTTTGGGAAGAATTTGAAGGTGTTAGAATTCTTGACATTCTATAAGTGAGGCCTCTATCTGAGTTTTTACTGTTATAGTCCTAGATGGCTTTGGCCTGGGAGAGAAAGATTATAATACATTTATTTTTGCAATAATTTTTAGTGCCATGCTTGTGGTATATTTCATACATTGAATTAATATACTAAGTTCAAATTCCTAATTTGAAAAGAACTCACTCAGGAATTGATTGTAAGAATATATTTTAGTAGTTAGGCCTAATTGACAATTGCTATTATTTACTTCTGACCAACAATATATTTTCCCAGGAATAAAGTGCCCCTTGCCCTTTTAACCATTACCTTATCCTATATTCTTCCTTGCAACTTTTCTCCTGCTTTTCTGTGTTTCCCTCTTAACCGTCCACCTTATTTACACCCTCTTTCTACTCTCTTTACCTTCATTATTTTATCCTTGTAGAGCAGCCAAAGTCAGCCTTTGCTTGTTAGTCAGTCTCCATGGGCAAGTCCCTCAATGTTTTCACTGTTTACATGAAAGCAGCCGAATGTATAGCAAATAGACCAGCTGGAAACCTCCCTACAGACAGACGCATCCAAACAGGAGGTTCCTTGATGTGTTGCGGTGGGTCAGGCTGGTTCTGCTACCAGAAAGAACAGCCCACACCCATATGCACTGCTGCCCCTGAGTGCAAGGCTTGCGATAGCATCCACACGGTCTGGGTCTTAGCCAACACTTAGCCCTTAGCACATACAGTGATACAGAAAGATGTGACGATGACAGAGTTTTGGAGTACTGTTTGTAGCATGCTGTTCTTTGGCATAGTTCTTCAGAATCGAAGAACAATATTTCTCCTAATTTCCCGAGACACGTAGTTTATTATAGAATCAGTCTTAAAAATGTCTATAGATTTGGAGGCAACTGATCGATTTAATATTAAACTCAATATTTATTGTAGATGTCTCAGAAATTGTTTTGAAATGTTGCAACAGAGACTCCTGCTTGAACAAACCACCTAAGTTTTAGTTTTTTTTTCAGAGTGGGGAAAGAGGAATATTAATGAGACAAATACAATGATCTTTGGCTCTGATTGAAAAAATGTGGTGAAGATTTATCAACATGTAAAATATACTTAAAAACTGAAGCAAATATATTTGAATGCATTTTACAACAGGCAATTTCTGAACAAAACTAATATATTTTCATAAGTATGCGTTTATATGACATACCATACTAAAATCCTGTTTAAAAATTAAACACTTCTGGCCATTTACACATTCTATTTTGAATATTATACATACGGGCTAATAACACACATTTAATCAGTAAATATTTTGTTCTAAGTCATAACAAAAAAAGGATAATACCATTAAAAAACACTGTCTTAGGTTTAGTTTTTAAAAACATCCCTTTCTTTATCACTATACTTTAAAAATAAAAGAAAAATAAATAAGAAAAATTCCAAAAAATAACTTTCTAAACAAAAGCAATTCTCTAAGAGTAGTGTGTTTAGAGACACATATCTTTAGACTCTTCTAAGCAAATGCCGTGATAAGATATAAGTGGGACTTTGCAAATCTGTATGATTATTATCAAGGAAAACCCAGCTGTATTTTTCTGTCCTATGTTTGTTACTCTAGGGTGGTCAACCTGAACTACAGACTCATTAATTGACATTTCAGAAATGTACAAAATCAAATGCTATAACCCCAATCCAAAGTGTATGTAGCACTTTTATAAATCTGGCATACATTACAGCCAACATGGAACCACATGTACGGAAGGATGCTCACAGACACAGTGAAGGAAAGGGAGACTCTGCCTTGACCCCAAAGCCCAACACAGGCACTGGGTGAAAAGCTGTATTCCTTATTCCAAGTAACCTCAGATTTTCAAGGCACTGCATTCCAAGTAAGTGATTTGGAAAATCAAAGAGTGAGCATTACATCTCTTAACTCTCTTTGTGAAAGATATGAAATTGAATTCCAGAGACTGAAAGTTAATTATTTCATCTTCTACAATTTGAACATCTTGTATAAGAATGACTTCTTGGAGTTTACTTTTGGCCCTGGAAAACCTACAAACTCTGAGAGATGAATGCTGTACCAGTCAAGAAAGGCTAGGTTTTCCTGTTGCACAAAGAACCTAAGGTCTTGGTGACTTACAACCAAAAGGTTTTATTTTTTTATTCATGCTACACAACCAAGATGAATTTGTAATTTGGCTGCATATTTCCTTCAATCTACCTGGAACACTACTAGTTGTTGCAACGGTGGGGGGAGAAAGGACATGCTAACTATACACTGGTTCTTAAAGGTTCTGCCCAGAGGAGACACCAACTACTTCTGCTCATATGCTGTTCGGCAATGAGAGTCTCATGTCACAGCGGAAGTCAAGAAGTTATACGAGCACATGTAACACTTTCTTCTATCAGGGGAAAGTCTGTGAACAATAATACAGTTTACCACAGATGGCATCAGGCAACATAATTTCCAGGAGTGAGATAGAGGAATTGCCTGCCACGGTGGACTAAATCAGGGAATGTTAGACACTTGGATGGACTGTAATTCTGTGGTCAAGGAAAATGATCACAAATAACGGATCCATTGTGCCCCCCACCCTAAAATATTAGGGAGGAAGTGCCAAAATATCACACTATCTAAAAGTAGACAAATGTCGTTCATTGTTAAACACAGAGAGATGAAACATTAATTTCCTAACTTGTAAATTCAAGGAATTTCTTTATTATTGGCCCAGGTACATGAAAAAATTTCACTTATGTCTCAAGTAGACACGAGCTTGAAGTGAAATGGGTCCTAAAATGTCTTCTCAGACTTTGGCTCTTTCCTTGGTAATTCCAATTTTTTGGGGTTCAGGAATCTTAAATCCTCCTTAGAGTAAATTCTCCAACCAGTCTTAAAGGAATCTATAGTTTTCAGTACTTGAAGACCTAGACCTAATGGAAGCTTGAAACTGTTTCTCTCTACCAGTTTTTTTTTTTTAAACATTTATTTATTTACTTATTTAGGCTGTGCCAGGTCTTAGTTGTGGCATGTGAGACCTTTAGTTGCAGCATGCGGACTTCTTAGTTGTGGCATGAGGACTCTTAGTTGCAGCACGCATGCAGGATCTAGTTCCCCGACCAGGGATCGAACCCAGGCCCCCTGCATTGGAAGCGTGGAGTCTTACTCACTGGACCACCAGGGAAGCCCCTACCATTTTTGTTTTGATGAGAAAAATTTTCAGTGTAATTCCTTTTATGTGACCCAGATAAAAGTCCCAATTTTAAAACCTCATTCTCAGAAATTTTTATAGATTTCTAAATAGTAAATAGTAAATGGCAGGAATACATCCAGGTAAATTATTCAATGTAAGCAGAAAATTCTGCCATTGCTAGTAAAAAAATCACAAACCCTATAAGTAGGCAACAAATATCTTGTTGCACTAAACGTTTTGCTTCTGTAAGCAGCAGACCATAATGTCATTTTAGACAACAAAGCAAACATTGGCATAGAGAGCCAAGAGCTAATCTCAGGAGTTTCAGATAGAGTAACTTCTGGAAATTGCTAGTAACATCTACTATTTACCTTCTTTTCAATTTCTTCACAAAAGAGGCACAATCTCTGAGGGACAAATGCTCACTTTTGAAGTTTGAATGTTATGTTTATCAATGCAGTGGAAACAGTAGAAATTATGACAGCTTATTCATTCTGTTTGTGAAAGGTCACTTTGGTCTAATATTTTTGGTTTTAAAAAGTAATTGTGGGGCTTCCCTGGTGGCGCAGTGGTTGAGAGTCCGCCTGCCGATGCACGGGACACGGGTTTGTGCCCCAGTCCGGGAAGATCCCACATGCCGCGGAGTGGCTGGGCCCGTGAGCCATGGCCGCTGAGCCTGCCAGTCCGGAGCCTGTGCTCCGCAACGGGAGAGGCCACAACAGTGACAGGCTCGCGTACCGCAAAAAAAAAAAAAAAAAAAGTAATTGTGAATGTCTTTTGGGAAGATATTAATGTTAAAGTTAAAGTTCAAAAGTCCTTCTCTATGAGAAGTTCAAAAGTCCTTCTCTATGAGAAGTTCTCTCTTTCACTGCACTTTCAGTGGATATGACATGATTTACTTATGTTGCCTTCTCTTTCTTCTGCTGGATCTTCCCTTGCAATATGGCGCGGCACTGTCAGCACTGACTAAGAATGCAGAACAGGGTAAGCCTGTCTTTCTCACAGTATTTTAAGTGTATTCAAGCTGTGAAAAGTGTCGTAGCAATATTCTCATTCTCTGTCAGCTGAACTCTATTTGCTCATATTCATATCTTGGATTGACTACAATTCAAACCTGTGTGGTTTTTTTTTTTTTTTAATAAATTGTCCCAAACTAAAAGGTATATTTCAGCAGTGTTTTGGAACTCCTAATCAGGGAACAAGTTTTTGGACAGATCTATACCATTTTTTCTCTGGGAGTATCAATACTTAAACCAGCAGGTGAAAGTACATTTTATTAAATGGCTCATTCAATTCAGATCCTGGGTGGTCTTACTTATGGATAAATTGTACTGCCATCCTAAGAAAACTATTTAACCTATCTGCACTTGGAGAGAGCCTCTGCATACCTTCTATCTGATTTCAAATGATGAGATGAGAGGCTTCTGGTTTTGAAATCAGGTTTCTCAGAGGTGCTGGTCTTGACAGTGGCTCCTACTTCATTAAAGAACGTATAAGATAAGTATGTAGAGCTTTGGCCACTACTGGTTTCATTTTGGGTCATCTCTGCATGATGCAAAATGCCAGATCAAAAATTAGTGAACTAGCGTTCTGGGCTTTCTGGATGGCCGAATCAAAGACTGAGAAAGCTCAAATAATTGTGTGTAAATCATTCTTTTTTTTTTTTTTTTTTAACTAGAATTTATTGGTAATTTTTAAAAAATTTATTTTAAATTTATTTTTTGGCAGCGCTGTGTGGCAAGTGGGATCTTAGTTCCCCGACCAGGGATCGAACCCATGTCCCCTGCATTGGGAGCACAGAGTCTTAACCACGGCACTGCCCGGGAAGCCTCATGTAAATCATTCTTTGGATAAGAGAATAAACGAAAAAAAAGAAAAAAGTTCTGTAGACACCTACTGACATGTCCCTTTGAATATATATATATATATATATATATATATATGTTTAAAATATAATTTTATTTATATTTAAATTAGAGATATTGTTATTTGTTGAATATGCACATTATTAGTTTAGTACATACATTAAGCTTAGAAACAGCAATCACTGAATAGTCTGGAAATAAAGGTTCTTTTATAAATTTGCTCATATAAAAATATAAAAACTCCTGAGAAATCATGTCAAGAAAAAGTTTACCTGAGTTTGCAGGTGCATGATAAAAATATCTCAGTGCTCAACTTCTATTTGTACCTGCCAAGATGAAGGCAAACAGGGAAAACCATGAAATCTTACCATGGTTTCTGTATTTCATTCCATTGCACATTATCCAATGTCATCTTTTCTCTTCACAGGATAAGAACTAATATCTCACACCTGTGGCTGATTTATTCTCCAAGTCCTATGCCATATATTGCTATTTTTAAAAGAGTACTTATGTAAAATATGCTCAATAAAGAAACTTGTAAAACAGAAAGAAAAAAATAAAAAAGAAAACATATGAATCACCTGACCTGTAACCATTCAAAATAGGTAATGGTAACAAATGGTTTGGCTTTCTAGTACTTTTTTGTCTACTCCTCATCTCTTCCTGGGCTTCCTTCTCTTTTCTATTTGCCTATTTTTCTAGGTGATATCCTTCTGGCTTGCCTATAATCCATCCTCCACAGAGCAGACTGAGTTTACTTTCTGAAACTCTCTAAAACCCTCCATGGTTTCCTACTTCACTCTGAATAACTTTCAAAGTCCTTATATGCTGTTCTTGCTAAATCTTTTACAACTTTCCTCTCTGACTTTGTACAGTCTGTTTTCTGACTCTCCTCTCCTTTATTAGTGCTCTATTGCTGAAACAAATTAGCACAAACTCAGTGGCAAAGACAAATTTTTTTTGTTTGTTAGTTTCTGCTTTATAACAAAGTGAATCAGTTATACATGTACATATGTTCCCATATCTCTTCCCTCTTACGTCTCCCTCCCTCCCACCCTCCCTATCCCACCCCTCTAGGTGGTCTTAAACCACCGAGCTGATCTCCCTGTGCTATGCGGCTGCTTCCCACTAGCTATCTATTTTACGTTTGGTAGTGTATATATGTCCATGCCACTCTCTCACTTTGAAAGACATATTTTTAATCTTTCAGTTCTGGAGGGCAAAAGTCCAAAATGGCTCTCTCGTTCTGGGGGCTCTAGGGGAGAATCCATTCCCTTGCTTTCTGGAGCTTCTAAATACCATTTGCATTGCTTGGCTCCTTGGCCCCCTTCGAAGCCAGCAATCTTCAGCTGGGTCTTTCTCATGCTACCATCTCCCTGGTTCTCTCTCTTCTACTTCCTTCTTCCAATTATAAGGAATCTTGGGATTACACTGGGCCCAACCAGACAATCCAGTATAATCTCTTTACTTTAAAGTCAATTGATCAGCAGCCTTAATTCCTTCTGCAACCCTCCTCTCTTTTGCTACATAACAACGTAATTCACAGATTCCAAAAATGAGGATGCAGGCATCTTGGGGGGTGGAAAGCATTATTCTGTTTACTACACTCTCAAGCATTTCTTGGGAAGTCAAAACCGGCTACCCACTACCCTCCATAGCATCAAGCATGCAGACCATGTGGTTGCCCACTGACAGCCACTCCGATGTGAAGAGTGCCATATTGCGCCTAATGAATAATTTGAAAAGTTGGAAATATTGGAATACTGCAAATGGAAAGTGGTAAAAGATGAGAAGAACATCAGGATGAGGGTAAGGTTATTTAGCCAAAGTTTATGAGAGATAATAAAAATACTTGTTTTGTTGTACTGATATCTGTTTATTGTGATTTATCAAATAGAGACTTTCCTTTTTACACTATTTATTTGGAAATGAGTGATGTGTTTTATTGCAACTTGTGTTTTGGTGGCTTTCAGCCATTCAAAGATTATTGAAAAACCTATTTTCGGGTGGCTTTGGGTATACAGTAGGGAATAGGATCCAGGATTGGCTTTCAAGTGACTCACCAGTTCAACAAGAGAAAAAGATAGCGTAAGAAGAACTTAAGCTTAGGTTTGTCACCATCATTGTCTGATCGCATTTTGGCTAAGATTCAATCCCAAATAAATGTTTCATTAACCAGGCCTTTTAAATTAGATTTATTTATTTATAATTATGGAATGAAACATATAATTTCCTTTTATTTCTTTTTTTAATGCTTTTTTTAAAACATCTTTATTGGAGTATAATTGCTTTACAATGTTGGGTTAGTTTCTGCTGTAAAACAAAGTGAATCAGCTATATGTATACATATATCCCCATATCCTCTCCCTCTTGCATCTCCCTCCCACCCTCCCTAACCCACCCCTCTAGGTGGTCACAAAGCACCGAGATGATCTCCCTGTGCCATGCGGCGGCTTCCCACTAGCTATCTATTTTACATTTGGTAGAGTATTTATGTTGATGCCACTCCCTCACTCCATCCCAGCTTACCATTCCCCCTTCCTGTGTCCTCAAGTCCATTCCCTATGTTTGCATCTTAATTCCTGTCCTGCCCCTAGGTTCTTCAGAACCATTTTTTTTAAATTCCATATATATGTGTTAGCGTTTGGTATTTCTTTTTCTCTTTCTGACTTACTTCACTCTGTATGACACACTCTAGGTCCATCCACCTCACTACAAATAACTCAATTTCGTTTCTTTTTATGGCTGAGTAATATTCCATTGTATATATGTGCCACATTTTCTTTATCCATTCATCTGTAATGGACACTTAGGTTGCTTCCATGTCCTGGCTATTGTAAATAGAGCTGCAATGAACATTTTGGTACATGACTCTTTTCAAATTATGGTTTTCTCAGGGTATATGCCCAGTAGTGGGATTGCTGGGTTGTATGGGAGTTCTATTTTTAGTTTTTTAAGGAACCTCCATACTGTTCTCCATAGTGGCTGTATCAATTTACATTCCCACCAACAGTGCAAGACTGTTCCCTTTCCTCCATACCCTCTCCAGCATTTATTGTTTGTAGATTTTTTGATGATGGCCATTCTGAAAGTGTGAGGTGAGACCTCACTGTAGTTTTGATTAGCAATTCTCTAATGATTAGTGATATTGAGCATCTTTTCACGTGTTTGTTGGCACTCTGTATATCTTCTTTGGAGAAATGTCTATTTAGGTCTTCTGCCCATTTTTGGATTGGGTTGTTTGTTTTTTTGATATTGAGCTGCATGAGCTGCTTGGAAATTTTGGAGATTAATCCTTTGTCAGTTGCTTCATTTGCAAGTATTCTCCCATTCTGGGGGTTGTCTTTTCATCTTGTTTCTGGTTTCCTTTGCTGTGTAAAAGCTTTGAAGTTTCATTAGGTCCCATTTGTTTATTCTTGTTTTTATTTCCATTTCTCTAGGAGGTGAGTCAAAAAGGATCTTCCTGTGATTCATGTCATACAGTGTTCTGCCTATGTTTTCCTCTAAGAGTTTTATAGTGTCTGGCCTTAGCTTCAGGTCTTTAATCCATTTTGAGTTTATTTTTGTGTATGGTGACAGGGAGTATTCTAATTTCATTCTTTTACATGTTGCTGTCCAGTTTTCCCAGCACCACTTACTGAAGAAGAGGCTGTCTTTTCTCCACTGTATATTCTTGCCTCCTTTATCAAAATAGGGTGACCATATGTGCATGGGTTTATCTCGGGGCTTTCTATCCTGTTACATGGATCTATATTTCTGTTTTTTGTGCCAGTACCATACTGTCTTGATTATTGTAGCTTTGTGGTATAGTCTGAAGTTGGGGAGCCTGATTCCTCCAGCTCTGTTTTTCTTTCTCTAGATTGCTTAGGCTATTCCGGGTCTTTTGTGTTTTCATACAAATTGTGAAATTTTTTGTTCTAGTTCTGTGAAAAATGCCATTGGTAGTTTGATAGGGATTGTATTGAATCTGTAGACTGCTTTTTGTAGTATAGTCATTTTCACAATGTTGATTCTTCCAATCCAAGAACATGGTGTATCTCTCCATGCGTTTGTATCATCTTTAATTTCTTACATCAGTGTTTTATAGTTTTCTGCATACAGGTCTTTTGTCTCCTTAGCTAGGTTTATTCATAGGTATTTTATTCTTTTTGTTGCCGTGGTGAATGGGAATGTTTCCTTAATTTCACTTTCAAATTTTTCATCATCAGTGTATAGGAATAGAAGAGATTTCTGTGCATTTTGTATCCTGCTACTTTACCAAAATTCATTGATTAGCTCTAGCAGTTTTCTGGTGGCATCTTTAGGATTCTCTATGTATAGTACCATATCATCTGCAAACAGTGACAGCTTTACTTCTTCTTTCCTTATTTGGATTCCTTTTATTTCTTTTTCTTCTCTGGTTGCTGTGGCTAAATCTTCCAAAACTATGTTGAATAACAGTAGTGACAGTGGACAACCTTGTCTTGTTCTTGATCTTAATGGAAATGGTTTGTTTGTCACCATTGAGAATGATGTTGGCTGTGGGTTTGTCATATATGGCCTTTTTTATGTTGAGGTAAGTTCACTCTATGCCTACTTTCTGGAGGGTTTTTATCATAAATTGGTGTTGAATTTGTCAATAGCTTTTTCTGCATCTATTGAGATGATCATATGGTTTTTATCTTCAGTTTATTAATATGGTGTATCACATTGACTGACTTGCATGTATTGAAGAATCCTTGCATTCCTGGGATAAACCCCACTTGGTCATGGTGTATGATCCTTTTAATGTGCTGTTGAATTCTGTTTGCTAGTATTTTGTTGAGGATTTTTGCATCGATGTTCATCAGTGATATTGGCCTGTAGTTTTCTTTCCTTGTGACATCTTTGTCTGGTTTTGGTATCAGGGTGATGGTGGCCTCGTAGAATGAGTTTGGGAGTGTTCCTTCCTCTGATATTGTTTGGAAGAGTTTGAGAAGGATGGGTGTTAGCTCTAAATGTTTGATAGAATTCGCCTGTGAAGCCATCTGGTCCTGGGTTTCTGTTTGTTGGAAGATTTTTAATCACAACTTCAATTTCAGTGCTTGGGATTGATCTGTTTTTATTTTCTATTTCTTCCTGGTTCAGTCTCAGAAGGTTGTACTTTTCTAAGAATTTGTCCATTTCTTCCAGGTTATCCATTTTACTGGCATAGAGTTGCCTGTAGTAATCTCTCATGATCCTCTGTATTTCTGCAGTGTCAGTTTTTACTTCTCCTTTTTCATTTCTAATTCTGTTGATTTGAGTCCTCACCCTTTTTTCTTGATGAGTCTGGGTAATGGTTTATCAATTTTGTTTATCTTTTCAAAGAACCAGCTTTTAGTTTAATTGATCTTTGCTATCATTTCTTTCATTTCTTTTTCATTTATTTCTGATCTGATCTTTATGATTGCTTTCCTTCTGCTAACTTTGGATTGTTTTTTTCCCCCTCATTCTCTAGTTGCTTTAGGTGAAAGGTTAAGTTGTTTATGTGAGAGTTTTCTTGTTTATTGAGGTAGGATTGTATTGCTATAAACTTCCCTCTTAGAAGTGCTTTTGCTGCATCCCATAGGTTTTGGGTTGTCATGTTTTCACTATCATTTGTTTCTAGGTATTTTCTGATTTCCTCTTTGATTTCTTCAGTGATCTCATGGTTATTTAGTATTGTATTGTTTAGCATCCCTGTGTTTGTATTTTTTACAGTTTTTTTCCTGTAATTGATACCTAGTCTCATAACATTGTGGTTGGAAAACATACTTGATACAATTTCAGTTTCCTGAAATTTACCAAGGCTTGATTTGTGACCCAAGATATGATCCTGGAGAATATTACATGAACCCTTGAGAAAAAGTGTATTCTGTTGTTTTTGGATGGAATGTCCTATAAATATCAATTAAGTCCACCTTGTTTAATGGATCATTTAAAGCTTCTGTTTCCTTACTTATTTTCATTTTGGATGACCTGTTCATTGGTGAAAGTGGGGTGTTAAAGTCCCCTAGTATGATTGTGTTACTGTCGATTTCCCCTTTATGGCTGTTAGTATTTGCCTTATGTATTGAGGTGCTCCTATGTTGGGTGCATAAATATTTACAATTGTTATATCTTCTTCTTGGATTGATCCCTTGATCATTATGTAGTGTCCTATTTTGTCTCTTGTAATAGTCTTTACTTTAAAGTCTATATTGTCTGATATGAGAATTGCTACTCCAGCTTTCTTCTGATTTCCATTTGCATGGAATATCTTTTTCCATCCCCACTCTTTCAGTCTGTATGTGTCCCTAGGTCTGAAGTGGGTCTCTTGTAGACAGCAATATATACGGGTCTTGTTTTTGTATCCATTCAGCCAGTCTATGTCTTTTGGATGGAGCGTTTAAGCCATTTACCTTTCAGGTAATTATCAATATGTTTGCTCCTATTACCATTTTCTTAATTGTTTTGGGTTAGTTTTTGCAGGTCTTTTACTTCTCTTCTGTTTCCTGCCTAGAGAAGTTCCTTTAGCATTTGTTGTAAAGCTGGTTTGGTGGTGCTGAATTCTCTTAGCTTTTGCTTGTCTGTAAAGGTTTTAATTTCTCCATCAAATATGAATGAGATCCTTGCTGGGTAGACTAATATTGGTTGTAGGTTTTTCCCTTTCATCACTCTAAATATGACCCACCACTCCCTTCTGGCTTGCAGAGTTTCTGCTGAAAGATCAGCTGTTAACCTTATGGGGATTCCCTTGTATGCTATTTGTTGCTTTTCCCTTACTGCTTTTAATATTTTTTCTTTGTGTTTAATTTTTGATAGTTTGATTAATTTGTGTCTTGGTGTGTTTCTCCTTGGATTTATCGTGTATTGGACTCTCTGCACTTCCCTGACTTGATTATTTCCTTTCCCGTATTAGTGACGTTTTCAACTATAATGTCTTCCAATATCTTCTCAGTCCCTTTATTTTTCTCTTCTTCTTATGGGACCCCTGTTACTCAAATGTTGATGCATTTAAAGTTGCCCCAGAGGTCTCTAAGACTGTCCTCAATTCTTTTGATTCTTTTTTCTTTGTTCTGCTCTGTGGTGGTTATTTCCACTATTTTATGTTCTAGGTTACTTACCCGTTCTTCTGCCTCAGTTATTCTACTATTGATTCCTTCTAGAGAAACTTTAATTTCATTTATTGTGTTGTTCATCATTGTTTGTTTGTTCTTTAGTTCTTCTAGGTCCTTGTTAAACGTTTCTTGTATTTTTTTCCATTCTATTTCCAAGATTTTGGATCATCTTTACTATCATTACTCTGAATTCTTTTCTAGGTGGATTGCCTATTTCCTCTTCATTTATTTGGTCTGATGGGTTTTTACTTTTTACTTTGCTCCTTCATCTGCTGCGTATTTCTCTGTCTTCTCATTTTGTCTTACTTACTGTGTTTGGGGTCTCGTTTTCGTAGGCTGCAGGTATATAGTTCCCATTGTTTTTGGTGTCTGCCCACAGTGGGTAAGGTTGGTTCAGTGGTTTGTGTAGGCTTCCTGGTGGAGGGGACTGGTGCCTGTGTTCTTGTTGGTGGGGCTGGATCTTGTCTTTCTGGTGGGCAGGACTGCATCAGTGCTCTGCTTTGGAGTGTCTGTGAACTTATTGTGATTTTAGGCAGCCTCTCTGCTAATGGCTGCAGTTGTGTTCCTGTCTTGCTAGTTGTTTGGCATGGGGTGGCCAGCACTGGAGCTTGCTGGTCTTTGAGTGGAGCTGGGTCTTAGTGTTGAGATGGAGATCTCTGGGAGAGCTCTTGTTGACTGAAATTACGTGGGGCCAGGAGGTCTCTGGTGGTCCAGTGTCTTGAACTCGGGTCTCCCACCTCAGAGGCTCAGGACTGACACCAGGCCGGAGCACCAAGACCCTGTGAGCCACTCGGTCAGGAACGTGGGGAGTTTCTTGTCTTTTGGGAAGTCCGAGGTCTTCTTCCAGCATTCAGTAGGTGTTCTGTAGGAGTTGTTCCACATATAGATGTATTTTTGATGTATTCGTGTGGAGGAAGGTGATCTCCACGTCTTACTCCTCTGCCACCTTGAAGGCCCTTCTCCTTTTATTTCTTACATGTGTTTCAGGGACCAAAAATGTGTCTGAATTATAATTTTCCAAAGCTCAAAACTGCATGTAGCTAACAGGAATCTGTTAAAAGGCCTGTGTGGTTTAGATTTTTACTTATCTTCATTTTCTGTCTGAGTTCAGGGTTATGGGACCTGCAACTTCACTTATTTTTTTTCTTGGACATGGTTTTCTGCAGTAGTTTATTTTCAATACACGCTCTCAAAAACATAGAGCTTACTCTTGCTTCCCAGTAAATAAGTATCTGAATCTTCAAGCCTCCCTTGTTTCATGAGATTTATGTTCTTTTCTATAATTGGTTATTTTCTAACCAATCCTCATAATTTTAACTTATATCTATCCAAAGTTAGTGGAGGTGCTGGCTATGGAAATAGAGTATTGGAGGAAATGTAGGTAGTAGCAGGTAGAAAAAGTAAAGGGACATTTTATAATAGTTCAAGACTGGCTACAATGTATAGTTTCCAGGGAGAAAAGTAGAGGGAAAAAAGCCCCATGTAGGAAAGCCTAAATAAATGTAGAATTACATTTCTATAACAAGTCATTTGACCAATGTATCATAATCTTCTGGAGTAGTTTTTGATTCATTTTAAGGACTCAATATTAAAAGGGTGAATGAATAAATTACAGAATACATTAACCAAAGTTTTGGGGAAAAAGCCAGATTAGTTTCAATACAGAAAGCTAAATAAAGTTAACAAAACGACTAATGTGCTTAATTTAGACCAACAACAACTACAAAGTGTTATCCGCATTTCAGCTCATCGTTCATTCTCATATTTTCTTTCTCTCTCCCTCTCCCTCCCTCCTTCTCTCTCTCTCTCTCTCCACATCCACACCCACAGACCATGTTATACCCATGGTGATAATATTTTATGAATCAAAAACTGAGTCACATGGTTTGACTAAATGGATAGGAGAGTATATGAGGGGTTTTGGGAAAGACAGAAAACGGGCCACAGTTATAAACTCACTTGGGATTTACTTTTACACTTGCTACCTCTCTTATATTGTGTTACTACAGGTCTCCATGGGGCATACCCTCTACTCTTCACTCCTGAGAAGTATTGTCTATAGAGCTATTGTTAATAATTTGTGTTATAATTATTAGTATTACTGAGCCAAAACAGAAACAAAACATTCCCCCAAATCCCTACATTTACAACCACAGGGAGAAAATATTTTAAAATGGCATGATACCCTATAATACAGGACCATAAGGTCATGATAATCGTATACTAGCTACTTCCAAACTCACAGAGAAGAATATAATTGCCCTTTTATGATTGCCAAATCTACCAAGAATTATAAAATATCTCTAGTGTAATTTCCAAAGTCCACCAATATTTTCCAATCTTATGTGATGTAAATATTTCCTAATAAAATTAACTCAAGAAATGTTTGTTTCTATTTTAGATGTCACCATTGTTTTAAATATGATAGCAAAGTACACCTTATTTGTCCTGTTTCACTTCTTTCTCCACTAATCATTATTATGATATTTCTTAAATGGTCAATAATATGATTCACAGATTGATGCATACAATGATACTGTTACAGTTACCCAGTGTATCACTTACTCCACATTTAAAAGGCCTTTGTGAAAATGACCATTTATTTTATTAGTAATTAGTAATTATAAACTTACCCGATAAAGTTAACTCTCCTATATATCTCTCAATATTTTAAGCCAAATTTAAAATGTTCTCTTGACTTTATATTTCATTCCTATATTAGACATTCCTTTTGTTTTTTAATACTTGTCCTTCTTGCCTTTAATTCTGACTTTCTTAGACATCCAGAATCCAGTTTTAACAAATATATCATTCATAGAAATGTCTCCTCTATGGCTGCACTCTTTTTTAATTTCCTGGTTTTGAATAGTTTTATTTCTAGTCTCAACAATGAACTTTCAGGTACCTCATTTCAACTAAAGCAAATGGCTGTTGAATTCAATGACTCACTCAGCAGAGAAACTCATTAGATAATAGTTTATCAAAGACTACATTTGTTTTGAACCAGATGGGTTTTCTTAAGGAAATCCTTTAACTGGATGCAGATTTGATTGGATTTTAGCTTTCCTACACTATTAGGCATCAGAGTTTCATATAACACATGCAGCCCGCAATATATTTGTATATACTTGACATGATTTTAAAAGCCAAGGTTTTAAAAATAAAAGATTGTACTACTCTTCCTTTAGTTTATCTGTTTGTGGTATTTGAAATTTTGTTTTAACACATGTATCATCTTATAAATATATTTCCAAAACCTAAAATCTGAGAATATATTTTAAAAATACAATGTTAAAGAATAACACCAAAGAAGATAATCTCATTTGACTAAGATACCTAGTTGCAGTGGAATAGGAATAGTTGATCCTAGAAACAATTTTTCTTTGGAAGTCGAGTTCTTTAAAACCTCTATTTCCCATATCATACGTATCCTAACAATTGGCAAGTCCTGAGATTTCTACCTAAAGAAAAAAAATCTCTCTCCACAGCTATCATATCCAGCCAAAGACATCTTCATCTGTTGTGCAAACAACAGCATTACTGGTCTAGTTTATATCCTGTCTTCAACTCTTACCACTTAAATAAATCCATTCTCCTTAAGGCAGTCAGTATTTTTTTAAATACAAATTAGGGAGACTTTACTTATTGTAATAAGAACTAGGTAATTTGGGTCAATCCTACAAAGAGAACAACCAGTGCTGTTATATACATATGCATGCGTATACATAAACATATTCATGTACATATACACGAACAGATATATGTGTATGTGTGTGCATGTGTCTGTATATGTATATATCCATCTACTTGAGGGCTCAAAAAGCTAATAAGAGAATAAAGAAGCTGGGCCACCATCTGACTATGGATGGAGATCCCCAGGGCAGGTAGACAACTTTTGCCCTGTGAGCTTTCATTCATTCCAGGAGGGGTGGCTGATAGAGTAAAGAGTGTTTCTGTCACACTCATGGGACTGAGTTCCAGGCCAGGAAAGTAGGTGGCTTGGGAAACACTCTTTTTCTTCATTTGGGACCCCAGATGGCAGTACTCTAGCAATAAAAGCCAACTGGAATTAGGCAGACTCTCCCAGGGACTCCAGTTCTGTTTTGATTCTCTCAGTCTCTGTAATACTTTATAGCAACAAATATGAACAAACTAAAGCCAAAGGCAACAAAACAAGCAAATTTCACAAATATAATCTCGAATAAATAAATGTAGGTATAGAAGAATAAATACTAAGTGACTGAATTTATTTCAACATGCAAATTAAACTATAATGTTTAGGGCTGCCTTCTTAGGTGTTAAAATTATATGGAAAATCAAGAAAGCATTTATAATCAAAGTCAGGATAATGGTCGCTAATGCGGTGAGCAGTGGCTTGCAATTGAAGAGAGGACATAAGGAAATTTTCTGGGGTGCTGCTGATGTTCTACTTTTTGATGATGTTTACACAGGTGATCACTCTGTAACACATCACTGAAGTGTA
Organism: Mesoplodon mirus; assembly: GCF_964341445.2. Classification (NCBI taxonomy): domain Eukaryota; kingdom Metazoa; phylum Chordata; class Mammalia; order Artiodactyla; family Ziphiidae; genus Mesoplodon; species Mesoplodon mirus. The sequence continues at coordinate 48,290,015 of NC_138985.1, read as the reverse complement.
TTTTTTGTTGACACTTGTGTACATACATGAGTGCTATATTTTATTCTAAGACTATTAAAGTATTTATTAGATCATGTTGTTCCCTACTGAAAACCTTCCAATAATCTGCGATTGTCTGTCTCCTATTCTCATCTGGAAATAGCCTGCTTTCCTCCTGCTCATTTCACTCTCGGCAAACAGAGTTCCTTGCTCTTGCTCAAAGAGACAAAAAAATTTTACCCACATAGGTCTCTGCACTGAAACTTCCTTCTCTTCCAGCAATACACTTTTATTGGCTTGTCACATAACCATTTCCTCATTTTTCAGCTTAAAATTAATTGCAGATTTCTTAGAGATGCATTCCTTGACCACTCATTCTAACTGCAAAGCCACCCACCAATTACTCTATATCACCTTGTTTATTTCCTTCATATTAGAAAGCTCCATATGATGAAACTGAATTTAGAAGTTTTTGTATATATTTTTTATCATTTACTTACTGTAAAATCTTTGTTATAATTTTAAGATCTATGATGGCAGGTATTCTTTTGGTCTTCATTCTCAACACGAATGAATCTTTGGCCAAGAAAAAATATCTTTAAGATTCTTGAGATTAGGGACTTCCCTGGTGGTCCAGTGGGTAAGACTCCACGGTCCCAACGCAGGGGGCCTGGGTTCCATCCCTGGTCAGGGAACTAGATACTGCATGCATGCTGCAACTGAGAGTCCCACAAGCTGCAACTAAAGATTCTGCATGCTACAACTAAACATGCCACAATGAAGATCCCATGTGCCACAAGACTCGGGGCAGCCTAAATAAATAAATATTAAAAAAAAAAGATTCTTGAGATTAGTCTACTAGACTATGGAAGTTAGGAGAAGCCTAACATCTCATTATATAATTTGGTTATCAAGATATACTGCAAGGCAAAAAAGATATTTATTTATCCCAGCTATTTATCACCTGAGGACTGAAAAATCTATCAAGTATTAGAGGGGATATACTATCATACACACAAATAATTTAATGTTATAATGAAATCCTAAATTAGAAAATGGGCTTCTTCATTCTTATTTTATTTTTTATGTTATAGGTCTGTAGTCTACACAGCTTCCTCTTGTAGAATTAGCATCACACACACACACACTCATACATACACAAACCTTAAGCAAAGAAGGAGGTTGCAAATTTTCTTTTTCAAAAATAACAAATCAACCTGTAATTCTTCAAGTTAAAGGTAAGGTTTATGCATTTGCTTCAAGTTAAAATGACTAACTTTCAGATGAATTATCTTTTTTAGATTTTATTTATTTTTTTGAGATCTGCCTAGGCTGTCAGGTTCTACATTTGGCATCATTACACCCAGTTAATGTAAGATAGCTTATTTTTATAGTGTGGTGTTTTATAGATTTTTTTAATGCACCATTAAGAGCATTTTGATTTCTGAAATATTACCAGACTTTCTTGTCATAATACATAACATTCCACTGTCTCACTTTGTGCTAAGCCTCACAGCATTCACTTACATCCAGTTTTCTGCCTCGGAAGGCCAGGTAATGAGATGAGCTTCCAGAAAAGAAATTGTTTTTTTTTTTTTTTTTTGCGGTACGCGGGCCTTTCACTGTTGTGGCCTCTCCTGTTGGCGGAGCACAGGCTCTGGACGCCCAGGTCAGCGGCCATGGCTCATGGGCCCAGCAGCTCCGTGGCATGTGGGATTTTCCCAGACCAGGGCACGAACCCATGTCCCCTGCATCGGCAGGCGGACTCTCAACCACTGAGCCACCAGGGAAGCCCACTGGTTTAGTTTTTTACATTAGAGTCCAAGCAGATTGTTTTCTCTTCAAATGTTAGCCAAAGCTCAGTTCACAGATACTTCCCCTGGTAAGCAATCACTGCCAGTTTAGTGTCCAGCAGTGAGTTCATAAATGTAATTTGACTTTTGATTTTTAAAATGAGAAATAAAATGTCTATTTCAATATACGGTGAATTTTAATGGAAAATTTGTGGAATTTTTCATCTTCTCAATAAAGTAAAAATTTGTCAATTTATGACACAGTAGGCCTACTTTAAGCCTAGTGAAAACCACTAAGGAATTTAGATTATTGACACTGATTAGCTTTGGCAATACTATAGAATTATTTCAAAGATAGAAGCAGCCTCCAGTTTTGAAGTTTATACAAGTTATTACTGTATTATCTGTGACTATTCACTCAAAGTACATACATATCGCAAAAATACTACTTTAGATTCTGAAATCATTTCTTTTTTTTGTTGTTGTTATTAGCTGTTATTATTTAGTTAACTTCATCTACTTGCACAATATTTTTGTTTTGTCTGCTTGTTTTTTTTTTTTTAATACCTCATTTCTAATGATATTAAGTAGAGGTCTAATCTCTGGTAGTTAGGTATGAGGTTGACATGGGGGACAGTAATGCAGTCATGATTAGAATGAACTGATTTTAAAGACAGTGACCTTTCTCATGTACGTGGATATATAGGGTGTGTTCGGAATCACTGTTCAAAGCTTTCTGAACATGTTTAACGACAGCAGTCATTTATAGATCTAGTAGTTTGTGACCCAGCAAATGGCACAGTTGCCACTAGCTTCAGGGACTAGAAGGTCTTCTTGGCAGTGTCCCAACACGTTGCGTCAGTGTAATTTTAAGATCCTGATTTGCTAACAATCTTATCATAGTACTGATCATTATAGTCTTTTCAGGTTTCTTATTTTAAAAGACAAATATTATAAAGTGGAAGACTCCATAGTAGTTTCCACAGCTTGACAAGATAACTAGATTGCCAGTCTGTTTGACTTTATTTTTTCAGACATTCATATTTAAACTTTTACCTAAATGATTAATGTCAGTTTGTACAAGAAAAGCAGAGAGCAAATGCAGATGAACTTTCGAGGGTTAAAATGAATGGATAAGACCTAGTTTAATTCTAGGACTTAAATTTGAAGATTAGATTTATTCACCTAGTTGGCCTGAAATCCAAGTGATATTTTTTTTCTTTTCCCTTAGAGGTGACAGTCCCAAGTAGGATTTAATTCATTCTAAAGCAGTTAAATTTTTTGAGAAACTACTTACTTATTTGGAATCATTCAGTTTTATCCCAGTGGCAATGAGTCAGTCAGAGTCCCTCTCTCTCTCTGTCCCCCCCCATATATATATACTATATATGTATTATATTGTCAGTAAAACAAGATAAAGAAGTTAAACAGACTAGAATCAACAAAAAGCTAAATAATGTATAAAACTAAAATAAAGTGAGTAAAAAGGGAATAAAAGATATTAGTTGAAAAGCAGAAGAGTTAGTGGAGAAATTAATGATTCTACATTTGGTTTCTAAGAAGGGGCTGTTAATTAATGTAGCAAGAATTTGGCTGTGATTTGAACAGTGATTTTTTATTTTGGCCAATATTTATAAGAATAAAATAGATATTGATATTGGTTATTATATGTTTATATTTCAGCTTTCATCAAGAGAAGTGAATTTTTTTCTCAGAATTTTTGGCTGGCTCAGTTGATAGAGCAGAGAACTAAAGTGAAATGTTCCCTGGATCCGTTGGCTCCATACTTCAGAACTAGGCCTGTGTTTTTGTTTTTGTTTTTCTAAGAGTTATAATATATACTGGAAACTGCATTGGCTTTGGATAGAATTGAGTTCTTAACCTCACTTCACTATATAGCCACTTTATGAGTTTGAAGTTTGAGCACTATTTTAAAAGCTGCGTCAGTTGCATCACCTGTAAGGTTAACACTGAAGTATCCCTGTGATGTGCACAAAGTTCTTCCTCAGCTTCATGGGCTTCCAGTTCTCCCCTGGTTCCGCTGTTTTTTTTTTTTTTTTTCCCCACAAATAATCATTGGGTTACTAACTGTGTACCAGGAACCAAGCTCAGTCCTGGGGACTGAGGAAACAAAAGAGATATATTCCCTGCCCTCATAATTTTTACGGTTTAGTAGGAGAGAAAGGAACACAGTCCAAGTAATCAGGCCAATAATTAGTTAATTCTATTCTGACTTCTTGCTGAATGTCTTTAGCTATTCAAATGTGTCCTCTTGCCCCACCAGAAACCTAGAATAATACAAACATTTCTCTCCCTCTTTGGGTACCTAATTCATTCTCATTCTTCAAGTCTCAGCTTAGTATCATGTATTTTCTAACTTCCTTAATCTCTTCCACAAGCTTTGGAGCTCCTAGTATATATTTCTATCACCAGTACTTACCCCTATATACATATAAAATATGCTTTTAATGGCTATGCCATGATTAATATAACATTTTCCCTAAATTTGGACATTTACATAATTTCTGTTTATGAAATGAATATATTTAGATATAAATCATTTCTCTGCTTATCAGCTTGTAATAGATTTCTCTAATAATGGTTATTAAAGGATCTAAATCTTTTTTATAGTATATTGCTAATATTAACATGTTATTTAATGGTATAAAAATATATGTTCAGAGAACAGCCAACATAGAAATGTAATTTTTCTTTTAATCAAAAACATCTTTGCTGAGTCTTGTAATAAAAGAGAAAGTAATATTGAAGCCTAAGCATCTTTTTTAACATGTATGAGGTGAGGATATGGAATTAGTTACAAGATGACAAACATTAAACAGTAGTTTAAAAACTATCAGGTAAACCTAGAAACAAGTGTGAAACTGTAAATCTTAATGTAGATAGAGGGGAAATGTATGGGCTACGTGATGGAAGAACAAGGGAATATTAAACTTGATGGGAAACTTAAGGGGAGAAAACCCTTAGAGGCTCTGCCAGGGTGGAATGAGGTCTTGTTTCTAGAATAAGCTAAAAATACGGGACACATTTTTCTCAGTTCCCCAAGTAGGTCTCTAACAGTCTTTATGCCCTCTATTCTACTATAGATAAATAATTTGTTTCTTCATCTTAAAAGTTGGCAAAACAGGCCCGTGTACCGCAAAAAAAAAAAAAAAAAAAAAATTGGCAAAACACTGCTTTCTTTGTAGGATTGTTGTTAGGACTGAACGAAATGGTCTGCTAGCGGCAGAGCACTCTCTCTCTTGTTCGTCATGTATGCTCAGGGGCTAGCAATGGAGTAAATCTTGCATATAAGTTTTTTAATGGCTTAAAGTGAAAGCAGATACCATACTGATTAATCACCAATTCCAGGCAAAAAGTGAAAGCCAGAGGGCTTCTTCTGCAAGATTTAAGGAGATCTAACCTTCTGTAGCCAGAGAGCAAGGAGAGCAAAGGACCAGGCCTGGCACTCAGTCATGAAAGCATCGGACTTCAGAGAAGTTTGGTCTCCTAGTCCATGATCAGAACCCTGAGAGTTGCAATAGTGATATACGGTTACCTGGACAGATGCAATTCAGAAACTAGATCTTCTAGATTCTCTCTGGGCTTGTAAAAAGTGGCTCTATGTCTCTTTTTACTAGATACTACTCTCCACACCCCAACTTGAGGATCATGTAGAGAACTTACAAGAGGCAGGTTTCTTATAAATAATCCTGCCTTCCCTCAGGATTTGCTGACATTAGTCCCCCTGACAACCAGACAAACATTAACGGTCAAATACCAGCACAACCAGAACAGAGATGCTATGGGGCTGCCAAGAGAGGAGAGGGGCTGTCACTGAACTGCTGAAGGATCTGCAGGAGCTGGGAGAGTATGCACAGCATGGGTCCTGTGGGTCCTTGTCAACAGGTGATAAAATCTACATTTAGATACAGTAGTTAGGGCTTCCCTGGTGGCGCAGTGGTTGAGAGTCCGCCTGCCGATGCAGGGGACACGGGTTCGTGCCCCGGTCCGGGAAGATCCCACATGTCTGCGGCTGGGTCCGTGAGCCATGGCCGCTGAGCCTGCCAGTCCGGAGCCTGTGCTCTGCAACGGGAGAGGCCACAACAGTGACAGGCCCATGTACCACAAAAAAAAAAAAAAAAAAGATACAGTAGTTAACTGATATGAGAACACTCTCCTGTGATACAGAATTTAAAAACCTGGCACATATCCTAGGAGATGGTGTTAACAGCTGCCAGGATGGCTCTTGTAAGCCTGGAAAAATTTATGAACTATGCTAAGTGGGTGGAAATTCCAGAACTGCCATGCGAGATGAAGGAGGAAGAGATCAAAAAACTCAGTGCATTGGGCATGCCGGAGAAAAAATATATACGTAAGGCTAGAAACCCCACCAGCTAACTAGAATCTACAGGATAGCCCATCAGACACTCCATGTACCAAACAGTAACGAATGTGCTATGGAGAGGGACACATCAGTATCACTGAGCAGCTCAGTGATAGCTGTCTTCTGTAGGCAGGGTAGGAAATGACATTGCAGAATTGGGATTCCTCATAAAAATGAGAATGACAGAATCTCTAAATAATAAATACCAAGAAGTGGCTCTTAATGGCCAGAAGAAAGGTAGGTGCAATCATTGCAATGAACAGGAACATAGGAGTGACAAACCTGGGGTATAACCTTAAGAAAAAAGGTAGAGTAAATCAACAGAATATGGAGCCCCTAAATCAAGATAGATGGGCAGGGTGTCGCTCAATTTATACAATGAAAATAAATCCTTTCTCTGTTCCTCCCTCTACCCTGCTCCTGCTCCCCAAACACTATCTCTTGCCTAGTTTGTAGATCTGAGTTGAGTCTCAGACTTTTCTGTGAAGACTATTTACTGAAGGACAGGGCAGATCTCTAAGACAGAGTACCTAGCAATACCATGAGAGCATGGGGCAGTAATTCCCCCAGTCCTTTCTGAAAGATACTGAAGGCCATTTACTCAAGTGACTATGCACTAGGTAAAGAGAAATATCCAGAACTTTTGAGGACTGTTAATTCAGAGTCAAAATTAAAACTGATACACTGAGGCCCAAACTGATCCAACAGTCCTCCTAATAGAAAGAAAGCACATGGGAGGGAGCCAGATAATAAATGGAGTTCTGGCCTGCAGCTGGCACATGGTAGTCCACAGACCCATCAGGTGGTCTTTTCCAAGACCTCCAAATGTATCGTTGGATTGCACACCCCTGCAAACTGGCAGATCCTTCACATTGGTTTCTTGTCCTGTATATGAGAACTATCAGTTAATGCCATCCACAAAGATTAAAGAAAGCAGAGGTAGTAGTCTCTGGCATATTCTCATTTATGACACCAGTCTAGACTTATTAAAAATAAGGGATGGATTATGGCATATGACAGTGGAAAACTAAACTTGACCAAATAGTAATCTCAACTGCATTTGCTTTATAAGATACAGTATTTTTCTGGAGCAGAGTAACACAGCCTTCAGCGTGAGGTATGGAAAATGTATTCATTTCTATCTCTTTCGGAAAAAACAATCAAAATAAGTTTAGATCCATGTGCAAGAGACAACAGTAAACTACAGAGTCTTAGTCTGGGGCCCTGTTAACTCTCTTGACCTCTGTCATAATGCATATGGAAGGACCCACTGAGTCATAAGCTCAGAAAGCCACTGCAAGATAGAAGTAGTACACCTGGATCACACATGAGTAGTGTCAGAAAGTATGGAAAGTTGCATGAAAAGGTGGCCCTGCCTCTACCACTGTCGGACCAGCACCCCTCCTTCAGTTCCCTCCTATAACTCTTAGGACTAGATGTCAAAGAAGGAAAAAGTTTAAGCAGGTTTCATAGATGGTTTGTCTTGTTATGTTAGTACGCATCAAAATGGGCTGCTGTTCTACCAAAATTTTTCTTAAGGATGGAGGTAAAGGGAAATTCTCCCAATGAGCAGAGTTCTGGGAAGCATACCTAGTTATCCTTTGTGTGGAAAGAGGAGTCGTGGAAGGCTAGAATTTACATGGACTCATGTATATCTGGACAAGGAGTTCCAAAGATGCTTGTGTATAGATTTAAAGGAATGGGAACAAAGTCTGAAGATCTCTGTATCATAGATGAACACCCACCGTAGAGGTTCCTCTACAATATAACCAGATAGACAGAATGACTCCGCTAGCTGATAGGGAAAACTAATCACATTGCCAAGGGACCCCTCTTTCAGCAAAGAAGTAGAGCAGAGGGCATATTATTGTGGAATACACTGGTCCAGTTACTTCAGCTACCAAGAAAATGCTGAACTGATAGAAAAATAGAATGCTATTTAAAGACTCAGCCAAAGTACCGATCAGGAGATGATACCCTGCAAGGATAAAGTGTCACCCTCTAGACACAGTATACATCCTAAATTAATAACTATTGTATGGTGCTTTGTTCCCAATACTTAGAATGCATGGATCTGGGAACAAAAGAAAGAAAGTACAAGTGGTCTTATTTACCATCCCTCCTAATGACCCACCTTGGGAATCTGTGCTTCTCATCCTTGCAGCTTCAGGCTCTATGGATCTAGAGACCCTGGTATCCAAGGGGAAAATGGATGCTGCTACACAAAGGGAGCAGGGAACAATATGTCTGATGTTTAAGTTACTACAGGATTGTATTTTGATGCTTCCATGACCCGATTTAATGAAAAAGGGACAAGTATAGCAGCCATAGCCCAGGAAAGATGGGGATCTGGGCAAATCTGTCAGGTAAGTTGCCTAGTTCAGCAGAGGTACTAGCTGAGTAAGAGGGTGCTAGAATGGTGGTGGTGGAGGAGGAGGATAATAATTATTGTGGCCTTGAGATCAACCGCTGCAGCAGAGACTTCTGTTAATCTCATTAACACATCTCTTGTAAGTTCCCCAGGAACTAAAGTCTGCCTTGAATCCTGGAGAAGTTGCCCGTAAGTGGGGCAAACTATAAGAAGCAATTTCAATGAGTGGTTCAATGGGTAAATTAGACATTCTGCTGTTCCATGCAAATGTGCCTTATGTCATGACCAAAGCACCCAGCTCCCATCTTCTAGGAATAATGGCTGCTGGCCACTTCATAACTGCACCCCCATCCTGGGATCTGTCATCTATCCCAGGGAACTGACTCAATGATATCTACTCTCCCTTTCAGGAGGCATCTATTCAGAAGGAGGTTGATGGAAATATTCAAAAGCCCAACCGACAATCCAGGACAACTCAAAAGGGCTGTCCCAGGTCCTGGAGGATCACTCTGAGGTCTCAGTTGCAATACATTTGTGGATCTGCTTTTCTGTCTTCCCAAACCTGACTTCCTCACTTCTTACATGTGTCACTCCTGAGACTCTTCTCCAGTAAACTTTTTGCATGAAACTCTCTGCCTCAAAGTCACAGTTTCCAAAGAATCCAATCTAAGATATCGGTACACCTGCATTAAACAAAATATATAGGGAGACTGATAATAGAATAATATTTAAGGGGATTGAAAATATATGTATAATTAAAATGTGACAAAAATATCACACAAATCAGGTGTGTCAAAAATTTTGTCTTTTTGAGAAAACAAACTTAATTGCATGCTGCTCATAAGAGACATATCTTAAAATTATATAAAAATGTTGAGAATAAAGGAGAGAAAGGGATTTGCCATGCAAAGATAACCAAATAAAGCTGTTTTTATCTGTTAATATAAGGCAAAATCATCTTAAGGTAAGAAGCATATTTACAATAGGCGAAGAGGGATACATCATAGTGATGAAAAGAGTAAACCAATGAACAATAAGAACAATGAAACCTTCTAAATATGCATACCCAAAATATGTATGAACCTAAAACATAGCACTGACATGAGTAAAAACCAACTGACAAAACTATAAGGAAAAATACATCAAAACATCATCATAGTGAGGAAACACCTCAATCCATAGCTGACAGGAATAGTAGATCAAAATCAATATAATTTTAAAAAGCTTTGTACGTGAAATATGTGCCCAAGCTGATCATGTGGTGGGTCATAAAGCAAGTCTGGTCACATTTTGAAAGACTGAAATCTTTGACAGTATATTCCTGACCATAGTGATATCAAGCTAGAAGTCAACAACAAACAAACAAAAATTCTCAAAACTATTAGAAATAAAGCAATGAGGCACTAAGTGACCATGGGTCAAAGAAAAAATGAAATTAGAATTAGATAACACGATAATAATAAAATATCAAAATCTACAGAATCCCACTAGAGCCATGCTTTGGAGGCAATGCAGAGCCTCCAATGCATATATTTGAAAAGAAGAAAAACTAAAATCAATCAGCTAAGAAGTCAACTGAGAATGTCAGAAAAAGAACGGCTAACTAAAACCAAAGAAAGTAGGAGAAAGAAAAAGATATTACAAAGGTGAGTAATGAAAAGTTGTGTCATTAAAGATAATATAGATATGAAAAAGAAAATAAAGGGATATCTGGAACAACGTTATAGCAATATATTTGTAAATGCAGATGGCATCGACAAATTCCAAGGGAAAGAAAAAGTTCCCAAACTGACAAAAGAGGAAATATGGAAAATTTATATAACGTTATATGTATTTTTAAGATAATTACATTTTCAAACACCATAAGAAAAACTTTGGGTGCAGATGGCTTCAGAGAATACAGTAAGATAATATACTCCTTAACCTGTATTACAAGGCTGGCATAATAACTTTAAACAAGTTAACCTAGCTAACTAGCTCAATCTGGTTAACCTTGTTAATTAACCTAAATAATAACATTATAAGAAAGTAGTGATGATTTTCACGAACATAGATGAAAAATTCTAAATCTATTAGTAGTAAATTCAATACAGTGCTACGTAGAGAAAATAACACATCATGCCAAGTTAGATTTATTTATGGAATGCATGGTTGCCTTAAAATTTGAAAATTAAACAAAGTAATTCACAGAATGAAAAAAAAATTTGCATGATTTTCTCAATACATATAGAACTAGAATTTGATAAAATTCAATACCTATTTATAGTAGAAACTTAGTAAACTAGAAATAAAGGGGAAATCTTAGTCTAAGATGTATTTATAAAAGTATACAGCAAACATCAGATAAATGGTGAAATACTGAAATCCACCTCTTCACCCTCCAAAATCAATATCCATTATCACCACCTGTATTCTGTGTTGTACTGTCAACCTTAAACAGGGAAATAAAAAGAGGAAAATGAAAAGGTCTAAGAGTAGAAAAAGAAGAAATAAAACTGTTATCACTTATATCTGACATGATTACAGATATTTAAAATCCAACAGAATCTATGCATATACTATCAGAACTGATAAGTGACTTCAGAAAGTTTTGTATCTGTATACAGTGACAATTAGAAAGTAAATATTAGAAAGGATACTATTTAGAATAGCATACCCAAACATCAAATATCTAGGCATAGGACTACTACATCAAAAATTATAAATCATTATTATGAGAAAATTTTTTTAAAAAGCTGAATCAATGGAAAGAGATAGTATGTTCATGAATTGGAAGGCACAGATTGTAAAAGTATTAATTTTCCCTAAATTCACCAATGCAATTCCAATCACAGTCCCCACAGTTATTTATTTACCTATTTATTTTTAGATTGGAGGAATTAACATGCTGATTCTAAAATGTGTAAGAAAAATTTAAAGGGACTGCTCTTCTTGAAAAATAAGACATTCATCAGGACAGTGTAGTATTGACATAAATGTTGTCAAATAGACCAATGGTGTAGAACTGACAATGGTCAGAAAATTGTAGCTGTGAGTCAAATCTGGCTTGCTGCCTGTTTTTGTAAGTAGTTTTATTGTAACACAGCCATGTCCATTCATTTATGTATTGTCTTTGACTGCTTTTGTGCTACTGTGATAGAGTTGTGTAGGTGCAACAGAGAGCATCTGACCCCAAAATTTAAAATATTTACTATCTGACACTAGAGAAGTTTGCCTATTTTTAGTGTAGAATATAGAGTCCAGAAATAAATCAATACATAAATGGAACTTGGCATCAAGATTATGTTACCACCAAGCAATGTGGTAGGAGCCTTTTCAACAAATAGTGCTATGTAAATTGAATAATGATATGCAAGAAGAAATTATTCCTGACTTCAATCTTAAACCATGCACAAAAATCAATTTCATTTAAAAGTCAAACAAGTAAAGCTTCTTCAAAATAACCCAGGAGATGTTAAAAAGACTTTAAAAAAACTGCTGATAAAAAGCAATAATCAAAAAGGAATAAATTAATACACTAAACTTCAATAAAATGAAATCAAGATGTTCTGATTTTCAAAAGACATCATTAATAAAGAGGTAAGCCATACACTGGGAGAATATATTTGCATATTTGCAACCTATAGAACCAACAAAAGACTCTAGTTCTTTCAAATACAAATACATAGCAAGCTAGCTAGATCGACCCAATAAGAAACAGGCAAGAGACTAGAGGATATCCAAATAGCCTGGTCACATAAAATAGTGCTCCACATCATTAATCAATCAGTAATATGCATATTTAAAACACAATAAACCAGAATGGCTAGATTAAAAAGACTCATCATACAAAGTGTTGGTGAGGATACAGAGCCAATTGGAAGCCTTGCCTGCTGACTGGAGTGTAAATTGGTAAAACCACTTTCAACAGTATTTACTAAAGCTGAATATACACATAGCTTATGATCCAGCAATTTTCATTTCTTAGTCTATACCCAGAAGAAATACATATTCACATCAAAAGACCTGTACAATAATGTTCATAGCATTAGGGTTTATAATAGCTCCACACTAGAAAAAAGCTGTATACTAATATAATGAATATACTTGAATAAAGAAAATAGAAATTAAAGAGCTAGATATAAATGAATATATGCTACATGACTCTATTTATATAAAATTTAAAAACTGGCAAAACTTACTGTTTTAGAAGCCAGGATACTGAGGAGGACAAGGGCTTGGTGGGTAGAGTTCTGTGGGGTTGGTAATATTCTATTTCTTGATCTGGAAGAGCAGCTACATAGATGTGTTCACTTGTCAAAATTCACCAACTGTACAACTATGATGTGTACAATTCTCTGTACAAACGTTATAGTTCACTAAAGTGTTCAGGTTTTTAAAAAGGATAACACATAGTAAGGCAGGGAGTAGGGAGTGGGAGAGGATGGCATGACATTCTAGATATGTGGTCAGGGAAACCCTTTCCCAGGGGAGCATATTTTATCAGCAATCTGAAAGAAGAGAGGAAGAAGCCACGTGAAACTATGTGAAGATCTAAGGTAAGAATATTCCAGGCAGAGGGAGTATCAGTGCAAAGGCTCTGAGATGGTACCATGCTTGGTATACGCGATGAGCATCAAAAAGGTCAATTTGGCTTGAGTGGAGGAAGTGAGAAGGAGATGGTCACAAATCAGATTGGCTGGGCACATATTAAACTACTGAATGAGTAACTTATGTGCATATTGACACTTCTGGTCTTAACATGATGTTCTTTGTTATCTGTCCATTAAATATACACAGCACATTGTAAAATGATTAAAAAACCCTATCTACTAACCTTAGAAAAACAGATTTAAAATGAGGGTAATAAATGTGCTCAATTTAAGAGCTTATTCCTGTTTCATTCAATCTTTAAAGTTTTGTCCATCCTACACAATTCCTAATGAAGACAGAAACCATCAGTTAATCAAGAAAATAGCTAGATTGAGAAAAAAAGTGTTGATAAAAGCATAATCTGTTCATTCACTGATCATTTATGGAAAAAAGGATTATATACACACATATGAAGGGTTTATATAGAGATAATGCTAGATTTAAGGCCCAACACCAGCAATAATGGAAACAGAAAAACAGAAAATCATTCTTTAAACGGACATATTATTCTTAAAGACAATTTATACTAGGGTAGTCCAGGAAGATCAGGCAATGACATTTGAGACAACTGAAACTTATTCTGAGGGCAAAAGAAAATGAACAACAATTATACTTTCTACATTTTATGAGAACCTACACATCCCACACTCTAACTCTGAGAATTTTTCCTTTTTAATTTAAAAATACTAGTGTCAACATTACCAACAACGGTAAAACAACACATGCAAGAACAACAAAATAAAAATTGAAAGCCCTGAGACCGTACAAAGAGCTTCCCTGAGAATTGTGAATGGCCTACAATGAGATTATACCCCATCTGCCTAGAGAGAGTTGTTCAAAAGCAGGAGGCTTTAAAGAAAATCACAAAACTCCGACTTTCCCCTTCTTACTGAGTCTATGTTAAAGGGCCGTAAAACTTGTTGACAGTTCTTGCCACATCTATTGGCACACAGTACCGGCTTGACAAGAGTTTAGCAGCCTAGCTGGGGCCCATGACCTGTCCCCTGTACTCTCTTAGAATTTATTTTCACCCCAGCAGGCAGCACCTCACAACATCGGTAATTTGTCAGGCAGCTTGTACTCTCCAGTACAGCCTACTTAACAGAGGGCTCTTATAAACATCTCTGTGAATCACGAGTAATGCCGCCAGGAGAGAAACCGAAATTTAACAGCAGTGAGTACAATCTGAATTGATGGCTCAGGTGACTTGGTCTTGGCTACAAAATCAATGGGGAGTGGTCGTGGGGGAATTTGCTTATTTGGTTCCCAGGGAATCAGTACCGTGGCCACCACAATCTTAAGATCTTTGTGAGAAAGTGAGAGATGGAAGGTGTGCAACCAAAGGGAGTGCAGAAAGCAAACAATGTGTTCCATGATTCACCATGAGGAAAGAGAAGAATGAATGAGCAGATGAGACACCAAGAAACTAAGCAGCATAAACAAAATATTTCAATCATCCCAACACCTGGAAAGAGTGAACTGTATTTTAATCAACTTTCATTGGCACAAATATTTTAACAGGAATTGCCCCTTTCTTGGGAAAGGATGATAAATAACTGTTTTAATTCAAAGTTGGATCAGAATGCAGCCAGTATTATACTCCTCATCAGATCTCATTTAAAGATTTCAAGTACTGAGAATTCTACTATTTAATCATAAAATAGTTTCTCAGGAAAGGAAAAATTTGTCATAATCTGAAGTAAGAGTCCTATTTATTTTTATAATTCTGTGGAGTCAGGATTACTTCTTAGAAGGGCTATTTTTTCCATAGCTGGAGAATGACCCCTTAACCTTTGCCTCCTCTCTCGCAAATGTGGGCCAAATGTTATAAGTGCTTCACATATTCTAGTGTGATAGTTTTGTGAATATCCTTAAGTTGATGAAATAAATATAAGACACTTTACATTTCGATAGTAAATTATTTGAAATGTGTTAAGATCCACAAATCACTCTATAAGGTAAAAAAAATTCTGAAAAGATTATTTTCACTTATATACAGGTTAGGAAACAGACTTTGCCAAGTTAATACTTGGTCTGAGGTCACAGACTTCTTTCTCTTTTCACCACAGAATTTATTATAACCATATTCTTATAGTCCAGAAAACTAAAAACTAAAGGCTATCTCTAAGAAATCCACTGGCCTACAATGTCCACGTCAAAAGTCTTTTCCCTCAGGGGCTGCTGACTTGAAAAGAATGTAGGAGGCAGACAGCCTGGATTGGGAGAGAATTCTGTATAAGACAATTGGTGTGATATTATTTTGCTTGTTTTTTTTCTTGCCATGTAATATAACTTCTTTTTATCATACACCTCATGGGAAGACATAAAACCAAAAAAGAAAAAAGTCAATACAGTATAGTCAATAACACGGTACTATAAACTTCAAAGTTGCTAAGAAACTAGATCTTAATTATTCTTAACACAAAAAAGAAATGATAATTGTGTGACATGATAGAGATTTAGCTAACACTATGGTAGTGATCATATTGCAAAATATAAATGCATCAAATCAACACATTGTACAACTTAAATTTACACAATGTTTTGTGTCAATTATATCTCAACTTTAAAAATGAGAAAAAGAAATGTCAATACTGTCTTGGTACACAATTTTCCTACAGACCTCCAGAAGCTACTGTCTTCTGATCCATAAGTAGGTGTAAATGTGCTACAAGGATCGATCAAGAGTGAGCTGTTCAGCTGCTTTTTAGCAGGGTCACTCTGGGATGGGCCTTCTCATCTGAAGGAGGAAGAGTAACGGAATCTGAAGAAAGCATTATTCCCAAAGGATGACACACGGCGGAAAAAAAGGAAAGGAAGACAGAATGAAGAATTCCTTTCTACCTATTTTCATCTTTTTTCTCTTGAAAAATGGGATAATGATTTGTATTTTAGAGAATACTTTGCTCTATCACACTTTTCTCTACTGTTATTAAAACAAAAATAAAATTCCCCTTCCTTTCCTAAAACAATGCTTTGGTTCCCCTGGTTTTCTTTCTGATTGGGACTTTCCAAAATAAGTTGTGTTCAAGTGATGCTTTGCTTCCATGCATCATTTTGATATCTGCATGTCCATATGTTTTTCCCCATAAGTGAAGTCGGTATATATACACACCTGCACAGATATACACTCACACACACAAACTCTGTCACAGCATATGCATGATCAAGGCATTTTATCTGAGTACTCACTAGTAAATACACTCTTCCAATAAGTCTGCCAGAGGTATTTAAAATGTCAGATTTTTAAAAAATCTAATTCAATTTTTATGCCTAAACTAACACATTTATTTCATTTTTTTGGTTTGCAATTTTGGATAACTTAACTTCTTGGCTTGCAATGGAAGTTAAATTTCAGTATCTACCATAAACAAAATATTCATTCCCTTCCTCAAGAATGAAAACACCTATTATAATTCCTTGTTAACTCCTAACTTTTGGATGAACATTTGGATGAAGAGTTTACAAAGATTACATATATAAAATATTCAGAAACCAAACGGCAAAAATAAAAATGAAACCAAAAAAAGCAACAGAAATCTAAAATAGTCTATCTTAACAAAACAGATGAAGACCTATATAATCCCTCTAGAAAAAACAGGTTTCATTAATAAAAAGGACAGAAAATATATTAATGAAGAATTGTAAAATAATACCTAACTACAAAATTGTACAAAACCTCATGACTCAAAATAGCATTGTTAATATGTCAGCATATTTTAGTTACATACGTTTAAAGTGAGACATACAGATTAACTCATTTCGTAGCTCTGAGAGTTCTTCAAATCCTACACATGTTTAAAATTTCTATTTAAATTTGATTCAATTACTATCTTTAAAAAATCAAACAGCATCTTTCATACTTTTATACTGAATAAAAGATGCATTGACTCCTTGCTTCCCACTAAGCTCACTAGATATCCTGTACTTCAGTCTTAGTGAGTTGGCCTGGATGATGTTAAGAAAAGACTACAATATAAGAACTCTTTGGAAGAAAGTGTTTATCATCAAGTATAGAGGCTTGGCAAAACCATCCATGATTAATATATTATTTTATTACTGCTCAATTACTTACCAGATTTAAGATGAGTTAAGGTATTTACTTGCATGTGACCATGGGTAGGCTTATTTCACAGCACGAACATGTTCAAATATGAGGTAATATGGTTTAGACCTATTTTCTATTAAAGTCACATTTTTGTGCATATGAATTTGCTTTTAATTTTGAAACATTTAGTTACAAATCCCATGAACCTTTCTTGCAGTAAATTTAAAAATGGAATGTTGATATTGGTTGATTTTCTACCTCTTACTATTTTAAAAAGATATTCTGAAATGTGAATGACACTTAGTAAGAAAATGTATGATGTAGTATTTTGGATGGAGAAGTATGTATTTTCAAACATCAGTAGGGAAGAAGTCAGTATGCTAAGGGCTTTAACTATCCGAACAGACATGGATTTAAATCATTGTACATAAAAGGATTCTTAAATACTTTTTGTTATTCGATGTTAAAAAAATGTTTGTTTCATTCACAGAAATTGAGTTCTACAAATAGCAGCTGGTTCTTTCATTAAATCAGAACCAAACTGCTAATTTCATTATTAATGGTTAGCTTTGACATGTTTAAAAAGGGTAGAAGATAATAGACTTGTCTTAGACCTTGAAATGAACAACTGTTCAGGGAAATGGAATTGTTCAAAGATACATTTTCTTTCTGCCAATCTGTGAAATATAATTATTCTCTTAATGAATCTCTCAATGAGTAGCAATCATTCAGAACTTGAACAGGTAAAATATAATGATAATGGGAGCAGCTTTATAAATAAAAGGATAAAATGAGGTTGTTATTTTATACCATATTACGGGATGATTAGAATAACAGTGCAGCATTCATCAGACATTTGAACTTTCTCAAAAAAGCTCCCTGGGGGTCATTTAAATTAGTTATGTTTATCCATAGAGATTTTTAGTCTTATTTCAAATGACTGTCACCTTACAACACTCAAGCCTCAATCTTTAGCTTACTCTAATTAATAGCTATACTGTATAGTAGCCAATAGACACTGTTTTAGACACTGCCTAAAACAGACACTAACCCCCCCCCAGTTTATAAATCTACAATTTATCAAAGGAAGAGCAATGTAACTATTTTTATTAAACCAGGGGAATAATTTTTCAGTTTGGAGGGAATGGTGGTCTGTATGAATCTCTATCAATTTCCACAAGAACAAAGTTGGCTGGATACTGTCCAAGAAGCTATCATTTCTTTGTTAACTAGCTCTATACAATAAAAGACTGTATGTGTAAATACTAAATTCATGGCAATGGAACTCTAGTGGTTAGTTGTTTTGGTTAACTCAAAGGCACATACAGCTCAAAGGTAATTAAGTAGATGGTGGGATTTGACTTTTTCAAGAAAAAAAAGTCTCTTTGCTCTCTGCTGGACGCACCTGGAAGCCTTTGGTAGTAAGATAAATGAGTGCAAGGAGTACCAGGTGCTAGACTGTGGTGTTTTCATTACATCCATTAAGGTAACCAGAAAAAAAAAAGACATAAATAAAGAGGGGTAAAATAAAAGTTCAATATCTCTCCTGGCATGACATGAAATCTCTAAATAAGAAATCACTCCAAAAGATGGTGTAATTAAAGTTTCATTCTCAATAAGATTATAGTTTTTCCTGGCTATTTTCTATCTTGATGGAAAAGAAAACATGGTTTTTAATACAAATAGAAAAAAATAGAATCATGACATATTTAACAATTTATGTAGCTGATTTCATGTTTTTTGATAGTTCTTTCATGTTTACTCTTTTAAAAAAATCCTCCCTAAATTATTTTCATATGTCCTGATTACAGGAAAATTATTTTAACTTCCCTGGGACACACCTATTACCTGAGCTCCAAACCATCACCCTCAATTGACAAAGTTACTACAGGGCTTTATATTTAGGACACTTCTGTGACAGCCCTCATATTTGGAAACTTTATGTGAGTACTATTTGAAAGATGCTCTACAAGTGTTAATTAGTTGAGGCCTATATAATCAGCCAATATTTATTTAACCTGGAAATATGTTTTATACTTCTACCATGCGTAGGTTAAATTTACTAAAAATTATAATGCAGTTTTAGCCTGTGTAAATGACCTGCCATTATCTTCAAAAGACTCAGAATTGGATATTATGTTGGATTGGATATTACAGAAACAAGTAAGATGGCTGTTTTATCACTGATATTAGACATCAGCATCATAGAGAAAATGACCCATTAAAGTATTTATATTTTACATCTTTCTCTGAAGTTACAATTAAAATCAATAGTTACAAATGTAGAAGAGTCTCAGAATAGCATTAGCATTTTGAAAATAAAGAAGGTATTCTGCCTCAGAAGTCAGAGAAGGTTAACAGATGAGCCTTAATTTAAAACCTCAAGTAAACAAATTCCTTTCCTTCTTCCCTTGCATCTATTAAATCGATTGCCAAAGCATATATTTTTCAAAATGCAACTGCTACTAAAAACTCATTTTTTTTTCAAGTTTTCCCAGATTCATTAGGTGAAAGCAAGCGGCTCCTTGTTCTGCCATTCCTACCTACCTGTTCTTTGAATTTTCTCCATTTTCCTGACTTCAATTTGCTTTCAAGAATAAACCTTTAATTTCAATGATCTCATTCACATATTAGAAAACACCATTTTCCTGTTTAAATGATTACTTACTTACTATATTATATCCAAAATGATCTCGTGGCCTTACCAATCTCACTATAAGAAGTTGAGAATTGTACTGCACGCCAGATTTTGTTTCTAGAATTATACTGTATGTCAGATTTTGAAAATTTGACTGTTGAACATGGGGTATTTGTCAGTAATCCCAGCCACAGAATGGTATTCTATATAGCTCCAGAAGGAATATGAGAATATTCTAAAGACTGTCATCTGTTTTGTTACTAAAATATTAATTTATTCATATTTATGGTTTCTGTTTTCAAATTTCTAGGAGGCTAGCAGTTTCTGTGAAGTCTTTATAGTGTCATGACAAATAGAAATTTCATAAATGCCTCATCAAAATATGTATGGTTTTACAGGACAACTAGGCCAAATATAAGAGTACATGATCTTATATTTTGAAAATTTATTTTTATTTTTACATACAAGAAATATGTCTTGTATTTTCTAATTTCTTTCTACTGCTGTTTTATAAACTTTAAAGGCATGCCTTTTGTAAAAAAAAAAAAGAGAGAGAGAGAGAGCTATCACATTAAGATATCCAGGTTATGATGCAATCTTCAATTGCAACAGAAATTTTGATATTTAGATAGCTTTAGCAAGTACTTGCTATTATTTGCATTATCCAGTCCTGGAAAATTTCAAGGAAGGTAGTTTAAAAACATACAATTAGAAATTCATTTTGAGACATCTCCTTAAAGGTTACTAGATAACAAATGTTTGGATCTATGTATTTTCAACTAATGAAATCATCATGGTATTAGTGTATGCATATATTTCTGTAAAATGCAACATCTCAAATGCCATGATCTTTTCTCAACAACTTTAACTTCCAGGTATAATAATGTAACATGAAATCCTTTTCTTGCTTCTAAATTTAATTGATTTAATCACTGAATTTAAATGCTTGGAAATTGTTCTGCTTGCTGGTGTCTGAATGCCAAATACATTATCTACAGTTCTAAGATGAATGTTGCAGTTATATTTAGACAACTTAAAACACTGCCTTCTAAATTACCCTAAATAACCCAGAGAAATGTCTAGAAAAATTGATAGTAGTGCATGACAAATATCCATTACCACCAACTTTCAGGTAAGTATAACTTTTACAAGGAGTAGAAACTGTTAGGCTCTTACTATTTAAATGCTCTTTGTGCAATTTTCCAGGCAACAGAATGGACAGCACACATAAGTTAATCTCAGCTCTTCCAGAACTCACAATCTCCATTTTAAAGATGAAGACCTTGAAGCCAATAACCTGATTTTTCTTCAGCGGCAAAAGACATTCATCTTTGGCCAAGCTTTCATAGACATCATCTCATTTGTTCTCTTTGATCAGTTTGGCTTGGATTGACCTTTTTTTTCTTCCTACTTCTTCAGAGTTTTCAAAAAAATAAAGTCATCTGATATAGACAGAGTCCTTGACAGTCAATCAGATCTATAGTCTCTCCCCTCTAGCTCCTAAAAAGAATCAGGATTTTAGTCTTCCCCAGTACAGAGCACAGACATCAAATAAGGTGGGGTAGGGGTATGTGCAGTGTAAGTTTCTTTGGGGGGAACTTATACATAGTACATTTTATGCAAGATAATGAAGAATAAAAATAATGTGTTCAGGGGCTTCCCTGGTGGCGCAGTGGTTGAGAGTCCGCCTGCCGATGCAGGGGACACGGGTTCGTGCCCCGATCCCGGAAGATCCCACATGCTGCGGAGCGGCTGGGCCCGCGAGCCATGGCCGCGGAGCCTGTGTGTCCGGAGCCTGTGCTCCGCAACGGGAGAGGCCACAGCAGTGAGAGGCCCGCGTACAGCAAAAAAAAAAAAAAAAAAAATGTGTTCACTAAGTATTCAAAATTGGGGCTATGCAAATTATACAAAGTGGTGGAATCTGTACTATTAGCCTAGTGGAGTTTTCTATACTTTAGCCTTTCTGGTCCCACCGTCACAATTTTTTCCATATCCATGTACTCCTCTATTATATTTTAGTTTTGGCTTTTACTCCATTTTTACTTAAATAAATTTATTTCAAAAATAAAATTATTTAAAATTACAAACTAAGAAAAAAGCATTCCTTACCATAAAGAGAAAACAACTGCAACAGTACATATAAAAACTGTCACACTTTAAAATATTCATCTGTGTACTGCTTAAAGTAGCTCAATTTTCCATCAGTGTAGTATATACTACACTTTGAGAAATTCTGCCCAAAGAAAAGAATTTGCATTGGTAAATGGGAATGAAATCACTGAAAACTGCATGGACAATATCATGTTAATTAGTTTTTAAAATAAACTTTTCTATCTGTCTCTGTATGTGGAGTAGACATGCACCTAGTTAATGAGGTTTCAAGCAGGAAGTCCAGCTGCTCCTGACAGTACCGCCCTTAGCTTCTGGCAAATGTTTGAAATTCTACGGCTTGAATGTAATTACTTTTGCTCAGTGGTTTTCAAACTTTTTAAAGCAGTCAACCTTTTCTGCTTTTTAAATGAAGCAATATTTTTAAAACCAGTAAATTAAAGAGAAAATTAGAATTTTATTTGTGCAAATATATTTTACACGTTTAAATTGCTAACACTTGTGATATAGTCAATCTATGAGAATAACAGAGTTATTCTGATGATAGTTGCAGTGTTATAGGCATCCTATTTTTCAATGATCTCTGCAGTTTGTTTTTATTGTATGATACTGGGAATATCCTGATCCAGACAGATATGTAATCATAAATGATACGAACTTTTTACATCTCACTTGGCAGTCCTGCACCATTCCGCATTCATTACTGGAAAATGGTATAGTTGGACTTGTATCATCAAAGCTTAAAACCATTAGAATGCCTAAAAACTGCTCGTATTACTTGAGAGGTCCTTGCTGTCAAAAAGCACGTTCACAGGTGTACTTTTAATATAGTTTTTCAACTTTGTTAATACAAATTTACTTGCTGCTTGCCTCAGATGTTAACTAGAAGTTTCAATTAGTCAAATTTACCTTATTCTGCATATTTAGCTGAAACTTTGTTTCAGTTTTATCACTGGTTCTTTACCAGGAGTTGTGAGCGTGTTTATATCCTACATCTCTGTTAAAAGTGCATTTGATATACAAACTAGTACAAGCCTGTTATTTTGGGGAGCTAGTTAACTAATGCAATTTTTTATGAGCAAAAACTTTTCTAAGGACTGATTTCCATTTTCATAAAAAACATTCGTATTGTCACCTTGTTTTCACTTCCATTGATTGTTATGCACTCTTTATTGCTTGTGTCAAACAAAAGTACCTGAGCTTGCAGGCCTTTTAATTCCTTGTGATTCACATACACTGTGGTGGTAATGTTCCCCTTGGTACATCATGAAATATACAAAGATGTATTTTAAAATGACCATTGCAGAGCTACAGACTTTCCAATTAATGTCATAATTATTGAGTTGTTTGTTTATTTAGATGTGTATATGTTTACAAACATATGTGTGGAAAGGTATAACTATCATTTTATCCATCTATCTATGGATCAATCCACCCATCAGGAAGAAGAAGAGGAGGTGGAACCGGAGGAGGAAAGGGAGTTATTTTTGTCTGGTAACACAATTTGATGATTTGGGAATTGTCAGTATGACAAAATGTTTTTATAGAACACACTTTACAGTGTTTTTATTATAGGTTTTCATATTATTATTCCAAAATATGACAGAAATGAATTTGAACCAAGTTTTTACAGAACCTCTGAAGAACTGCAGTTATAGCTCAATGGAACACAGTTTGAAAAATAATGGTTTATCTGAAGGCTTTTATTTCTTTTAAAATGCAAACACCTCTACTTTCATCTGCAGTCATTTATATATTAATGTGAATAAATTTATTAGATATCTTTCTGAGACTTGGATTTAATGCAGAAGAAGAGGAGGCAAAGATTAACTCAGCAACTGAAAGAAATGGGAAAGACTGAATATTAAGGCTAAGAGCACTGAAGATCTAATTTGCCTACTTTACAATTCTGCTTAAAGACCATGACACCTACATATGATACACTCATTTGTATTTCCAAAAGAAGTAAAACAAAACAGACAACAACAAAAACAAAAGAAAAAGACAAACCCACAAAGAAAGTGTCTGAATTAGATGAATGTGATTATGCATGTTTCAGAACTGCATCTGTTTTAGAGTATTTTACTAAAACAATAATGTAATTAAATTAATTACTTATAATTTTGATCAACTCGAATTAAATCAACTGTAAAATTTCCAACCAGTGAATTTATTAATTGAAGATACTCTGATCTTATGCTGTGAACGTCCTCAAAGATTGCAAGCAAAAAAATTGTGCAGGAGTTCCAGTTTATGTAGGGTGAAATATAAATGAGTATGTAATGCTCCAAACCTGATCTTGTACCTTTGATCTATGACAT
Organism: Mesoplodon mirus; assembly: GCF_964341445.2. Lineage (NCBI taxonomy): Eukaryota > Metazoa > Chordata > Mammalia > Artiodactyla > Ziphiidae > Mesoplodon > Mesoplodon mirus. The sequence continues at coordinate 48,265,740 of NC_138985.1, read as the reverse complement.
TTTTTAAATTAAAACAAACTTGTAAACTTTTTTCTTAAATTTAAATCCTTCTACTAAATTAAAAAAATTATCTTTACTTCAAGAATCTATAGTTAGGTATGCTTCCCCAACTCTCCCCACCACCAAAAGCTTTCTAAAGTTTATGGAAACAAGCATCCATTCTAATATAGTAAACATTCAGTTTAAACTTCAAATTTTTTACACAGCTATATCAGAAAAGTTGCTAATTAATATTTCAAGAAAGTGCAACTTAAAAAGAAGAAATTTATGTTATTAATTTGTTCATTTATTTACTTATATTTTTCCAAGAGTGAAGTTATTAATTTGAATCTGGGTTAAGAAAATTGTTGGACTAGAATTACAGTTTCTGTTATTTCATTCTAAAGGCCATACCTGTAACCATTCTGTGTAAATTTGAAAATATATTTAGATTTAAAATACTGATTGACCCTTACATTTAATACTATTGTCTTTGTGTCAAGAAATTGAAAGCAAGATCAAATGATACAAACATTTACCCATTTCGGGAAGGGATACATGCAGGTATTTTAAGTAGTAAATTTCTTTCATTTCTGATTATTAAGTGTAACATTTAAGAATTAACAGAATAAATGTGAAATCAAAACTTTGAAGCATTTTGAGATACTTTTAGCTATTTTGTTGTAAGATATATCAAAATAAAAAAATCTTGATAAAATTAATAAAAGACTGATTAACACAGAAGTCTTTTTAAAATACTCAGCTGATAAAGTCATTTTAAGCATTCAATTACACTGATCTTGAAATAAAACTAAACCCAAACTTACAAGCATAGTTGGTTTAGGGAGGGGAAAAAAAGTTGAGCCAAATCAATTATAAAGCATGCTTTTGTTATTACTCATACAATGACCTTCAAAAACTCTGATTTCTAATGTTTTTCCCAATCTTTGTACTGAGAAAAATGTATCCCTAAGTCACAAACCTTGTAGGTTCTCACTTCCTTCCTTCTTCTTTCCCAAGTTTATGGAAACTTGGTCCCAATAGTTTCATAGTACAAAGCAAGAAGACAGAATGGGAAGAGAGACCTTTTCCTAGGGTTATGGGCACTGACAGTCTATACAATACTTCTGGCTGATTTGTGTGTGCTTCATTCCAAACGTGTATTCCTCAGCATACAAAGGGGGATGAGTGAGGCCAACAGACAGCATGTCTGCAGTAGCTCCATTGTATACATACACTTGTCCTGGTGGAGCACAGCCATGAGTTTTACAAACTTTAACATCTCCTTGGGCTAACATAGTTGGCAGCTGAGCACTGAGAATTCAGATACATATCTGAAATGTCTACATGCAAAGGACATGCCAAGTATTAATAGGCAGTGACCAAACAGAAAAATAAACCTAGAAATTATCATTATATATATATAATATATGTGGAACTATTTTTTAACTATATGGACTATATTACTATATGTACTCATTGCTTCCTTAGGGATAGAAGCAGAGATTTTTTAGGTTTGGTCTTAGTATGGTCCTTGAACTAATTTTTAAACTCAGAAATTTTTCAGGAATCTTTTTAGAAATCTGCATTTATATTTAAGTATAAATGCATTATTAATGTCAATAAATCCTATAAATTAGTAATTATACCTAATTCCTCTCATTTTAAAATTCATATAGCACAAACCTACTCATTTTTTCTACGTACTTCTCCTTCAAAAAACCATTTTCCTCCATGTTTTCATACAGTTATATTCGTTCTGAATAGAAAGCATCTTAATTAATTTGGTATAACTTTCTTGCATTAAATTACACAACTCTTCAGGATTTGCCTCTTTAGGATCACCCATACATTTAGTGGGCATCAAAACCTTCTGTTATTTGGCAGGCTGTAGTAAGCACTTCTTTCAAGAGGATACTTAATACTTCCTCTGTCAATCTTTTTTCACCTTCATGGTCACCAAATTCCATCTAACGGAAGTCACTGCCTGCTACTAAAACTTAAATCAGATACGTTCAGATACCTGAAGACACCAAAACATAAAGCTATTTCCTACCACCGCCAAGCCTATAAACCATCCTCACATTTTATTTTCTTTATTTAAAAAAATATTTATTTTTATTGAGCTCATAAGGCTGTGATCTCTTCATATTTTGCCTTTGCTACACTGAGCTGAGCCAATACGTTTTCTTGGCCATCTGAATGCCATCAAAGGTATTAGATAGATTCTGGAAGGTTAAAAAGAATAGTATGGATACTATACATAAATTGTGGCATGATCAATTATTATAATACCAAAAGATTATAATAACAATTTGGTATCTTTGTTTGTACAGTCTATCAAGAAGAATTAGTTGTCATGTCCCAATATGAAGTATAATTCAATGGAGTTGAAAATTGATCCATAGTTATTCTACCCTATTTTGTTAGTCCTTTGTCCTTTGTTTCCCAGGTATTCTAGTTTTTACTAAATTTCTGGAAAAATAGAAGCAGATAACCAAAACTGATCGTGGGATATTTTAAAATGCCATTATATATAATATTTAGGACAACAGTTTCATGTAAGATAGCTTCCTAATCATAGCCTGACTGAAGAAAGCCAAAAATAAAACTTGCAACACACCTCAGAAAAGCCTTAACTAGGCCCTTGTTATAGCAACTCAAACATCTGACCAAGATGATCACATTCCAGAATTTAATGTACAATACATCCTATATTATTATCCACTAAATACCCACATATATTTTATTTTCTGTGTAAAGAGCTATACCCACAAAAAGGAGAATAAAGGAGAAAAAAATCCATGAAAATATAGCCAGTTTATACATGATTTTAGAATCTATTATAATATTAATTTAATCACACTTGCATATCTGATATAAAAAATACAACTGCATAAATATATACAGTGCAATGGAAAACTCTTTCATTTAAAGTAGTCTTCAAGAGCCGATTAAGAAGCAACAATTAAATATTAGAAAACTTACCTTGACTTGCAAACTTCAACTCTTTGGCATCTGTGAGCGTGGTCCTTTTGTCAGACCCTTTTTTCTCTGTTCGGCGATGGCTTCGTCTTTTCTTAGACTCTCCCCAAAGATTGGACCCTCCATGCATGCTTGGTATATTCAAAATAGCAATTCCTTCCAGAGAGATGTTTATTAAATCAATCTGTACTCCATCACACTGATTAGAAAAATGAAAAGAACAGGAACAATTTGATTTCATCTTTTGTATTTCCTTATCTTTTAATAAGAATTTTAAAATCTATAATCTCGTCCTTTCTAAATAAACCTTTCAAGAACACTTAAATGGTTACCCTAAAGGTCAATATAAAAGATAAAGCAACCAATAACATTTACCAGGCATCATAAATAGTCTTTTAAAATGATCAAATTAAATCATCAGTGTATCTTTGTTTACAGAAAACCTTTGGAAGGGGCACAATTTAGTGTCTGCATATATAACCAGCTGCAAATTTCCAATGTGTTACAAAGAGGTTGATTCTGGAAAGTTTTGTCAAATTTCAGGCAGAAGTTTTAATGACTGCTCCTATTTAGAACACACTGCAAGGTACTACTGGGGGAAAATAAAGAAACAGAATTCATAATTAGGGTCTCATTTTTGGGGAGCAGAGAAAGAAATGGCTTAAGAGACTTTTGAAAAAAGAAAAACAGCAATTCAAAGAGATCTGAATTACAATGAAGTGGCCAAGGATGGTTTCTTGGACTAGATTAAGTTCCAAGCACAGTGTCAAAGGCAATGAGAGGCATGGTTATCTAAATGAACATGGAGAACCAGGCAGGCTGAGTGAAGGAAATGCCAAGAGCAGCAGCAGTAAAAGGAATCTCCAACCCATCATTACTTTATAGCTGCTTTAATGAAAAAATGGATAGTAAAATCAGTCAGCCAGATTTTTTTGTTTGCCTGGTGAGAAGATACCCTTTGACTATGCAAAATATGGAACACTCTACCAGACAATGCTTTGCAATACTCAGAGTGATCACTTTTTACTTTTTTGAATTCTCCATACATTTCTACTGGTGCGCATGTGTGGAAAGTGACAAGGCCATACTGTATTTCTGTAATTATGATTTATTTATTCATTTGCTTTGAGTTTCCTAAAATGGTACTTATTATAATATAGCCCAGATATTGTCCTCCCATTTTCAGTTAGACGTCAATATGAGCAGAAATGTCAATATGTAACACCATGCTTTACAAACAAACTTTGTTAGGGATATGCATTTCATCAATTAAAGTATATCTGCAGCGGGATTGTTTTATTTGCTATATGTTTTATTACAGTAAAAAAACAAAAAAAGGTGGATACAATTTCATCATTCTCTTTCTCACTGTAATCATGATTTTTGAAACTGGAAGAGATAATCCTTCACCAAAATTACAAAAACTAAAAACAAACAAAACCCCTCTCTTTTTCTACATTTTCCTCATCATACTGAATCTAATACTGTATCTTGTTCACTAAAATATAAAAACTGTGAAATAAAGCAACACATCTTGAGCCTACTTGGCAGGGCTAGAAACAAATTCTAGAGAAGGTGCCAAGTTTTCATTCAATTTATTTCAACGAGGGTGAAACCAAGGTCTGGATGATGCCTTTTTTCCCCCTAGAAACAACTGATTTTTTCCCCCTTCTTTTCATGTATTAAGATTACTTCTTTTTACTAAAGAATTCTGCTCATGTGTATACTCACTTACTGCTATATATTCTAGATAAACAGATATTAATTTCATAATTAAAAGTAATCTTGTGTAAATACCCTGCAGGCCTCAATGAATCAAACACATACTGTGTGTCAGGCCTCCTACTGTCTTCAAGTGGAATGTACTGGCTGGATAATTAGATAGTACATATTTTTTAACCTTATTTGCATGCATATTATATCTTTTGCACACTGACAAGCAGCAGTAACAACAAAAGTCAGATTACCACAGGGAATTCCCACAAAGAAGTCTTCATTCCTTATAATTTGCAGCCTAAATTAAAATAATTTGATCTTTGACAAGGATGAAATGTCAAGCAGAAGGGGGTCCTCTACAAGCCACGGCCTGTGGCTTCTGAAATCTGCCTAATTTATGTCAGTCACTTCTTAATACATATTTAAGTATTACACGAAAAAGACGATAAATATGCAATCTGACACCTTTGGTATTTCCCTGCTGTTAATTTATAAAGGTCTGGCTTCCCCCAAACTGACTAAAATCATTTAAATAACAGAAGAACTGTGAAATAAGCTGGAGTTGAGGCCTGGCTTCCATTTTCACTCAATATTGAACACAGCAGGTAGTACACTAAGACAATTATTTGACTAGGCCTTCGAACCCCACTGTGACAAGTTACTTTCAGAATTAGTGAAGGAGCATTCCTTTGTTCATCTGCAAAAAAGGAGAGCATGTTGCAAATAGGCTTTTTTTTTTTTTAACTGAATTAGAGGAATCACATGTGACAACTGAAAAACATCAGTGTATACTATTATTCATGTTTTCACTCTTCAGAGTCTTGGCACGTGTAGTTTTAAGGAAACAGTAAGCAGCTCTATGAAAAGTGAAAAAAATTCTTAAGAAATTCCAAAGAAGAAGGACCAATGAAGAACACTGAGGTTCCTGTGAGAGGAGGACAGTGTACTTACATAAATACCTACTTATTAATAATTTGTTTCCACTAGTTCTTGACCCCAGGCTACCTTCCTCTGTTTGCTTTAACGTTATGTTCATTAGTCTGGAAATTTCCAGTGCTGGTCCTGATGAAGACCAGGAGTTGTATAGCACACCAGTTGAGTGCATGGAAATAAAAGCTGAGGTGAAGGCTATGAAATATAAACAAGTTATAATACTGTGTCAGATAATATTTTCATCTACTTTGAAGATTTATGATTTTTAAAAAGGTAGCTACAGAGGAAAAGAATATAAAAGCTTAAAAGCTAACAGCCTTGGTTAGTCAATAAATCCTGAATATTTTTATTATGTTGAAGAGAGGTCGTTAACGTATACTACTATGGGAGCTATTTTCAGAGTGCAATGTTGTGAGGCCATTGTCCACTCTTTTCAGTTTTGAAATGGAAGATCTTATTCTAGAGACAAATTTACCTACAAGAATATGGCTTAAATTTTTCTTCCAATATATTTTAATCCTAGTTTATAAATATACCCTGCACCACATTATACAGAAGTGTTAAAGACAAACTTTTATATGTGAATTTAGTGTTTTAGATTCAGTTAACATGTCACTTGACAGAAATATTTAAAACATGTGAAGAACTTTGGAGAGCCATAGAAGTGTGGATAATAAATCTGATGAGATATGATTAATGATAAACTGTAAATATTTTTTCAGAGTGAGTCTAATTCTATGCCCAGTTCAGATAAAAAGTATTCATAATTTTACTTAATGAAACATAAAAACATTGCTTTGTTCATTGTTTAAAATGGTATGGTGTAAAATGACTTAAATATACCTGCTTTTAGAAGAGTTTCTGCAAATTCATATGTAAATCATAGGATAAAATTATTTATGTTTTGCAGAAAACTATAGCAGCAAACCTACAAATTAAAATGTACATGTAAATGGCTCAATGGGATCTCTTCTGCTATTAGAAGGCTGTGGTATTCTACATTTTCCCAGTGATTAAGCTCCGTGTTTTCTGAAACGCATTTGAAAAGTATTATCCACAAAACACAGTGTGATATAGGGACCCAGAACATGCCTTTTAGGTGATTTTACTGTTAGCTGGCAGTCCAGTGATGGTGACAAAAGTGCTGATTGCAGATAATCACAAGATTATTTTTAGAGTGGAATGGGAGATAACTAGTAAAGGAGAGGAAGATGGAAGCACACCTGGAAAACAGGAATATTTGAAACTGGTACCATGTATGCACACACACAGTTGCTGAACATGTTGATAGTAACAATAACACTGCTGGTTCAAGATATCAAGCATTGGGGCTTCCCTGGTGGCGCAGTGGTTGAGAGTCTGCCTGCTGATGCAGGGGACGCGGGTTTGTGCCCCGGTCTGGGAAGATCCCGCATGCCGAGGAGTGGCTGGGCCCATGAGCCATGGCCGCTGAGCCTGTGTGTCTGGAGCCTGTGCTCCGCAACGGGAGAGGTCACAACAGTGAGAAAAAGAAAGAAAAAGATATCAAGCATTAGCCACAAGTATCAGCAGAAAAGCACTTTATTTTATTTTTTTTTTTTTTTTTTGCGGTACGTGGGCCTCTCCCGTTGCAGAGCATAGGCTCCGGACGCGCAGGCTCAGCAGCCATGGCTCACGGGCCCAGCTGCTCCACAGCATGTGGGATCTTCCCGTACAAGGGCACGAACCCGCGTCCCCTGCATCGGCAGGAGGACTCTCAACCACTGCGCCACCAGGGAAGCCCCAGAAAAGCACTTTAATTTTACATGTTTCTCTCTTTCAGGAGATTCTGTGAAAGCCAGAAATTATTGCTGGAATATTAAATTTCTTATCAAAAGTTATCTCATTAAAAATAATTTGTGGTAACTAAAGAAGAGAAATTTCACCTTTGGTCACCTTTCATCTGTCTCATTTCTTCCTCACTCTCCTCAGTAAGAAAAATTACAATGTATTTATCTTAATGAAACGGTAACAGTACCTCAACCCCACACTTCTTGTACTTTCCTGGAACAGGGAGGTATTTTTTTTGTTTTGGACTTAATGAGTCCAATTTTTGTTTACCAGGACCATCTTTGTTGAGGTCCACACCTTTAATGTCTCCCTTCATCATTGTTTCTAGAATTTCATTGCAAAAAAAAATCACCTGGGAAGCTTTAGAAGAGAGGGAAGATCTTTTGACTATTCTTATCACACATGTGTGTGCACGCACGTGTGCACACACACACACACAGAAAGAGGGCAGGGAGATACTTTTGGAGGTGACGAAATGTTGATGGCTTTCATTATGATTATAGTTTCATGGGTATATTCTTTTCTTCAAACTCATTAAGTTGTCTACATTAAATATGTACAGCTTTTTGTAGGTCAACTACGCCTCAATAAAGGGTTTAAAAAAGAATGTTCATTCACACGTTTCATTTCTACTACTCCAAGATGGTGTTTGGTAGGGGTAAGGATAGGCTAAGGTTCTCTAAATGTATGCTGAGACACCGTCCAGGATGATTTTGATATAGGTGAAGCACAGACTAAGCGAAATTCTGCCCTACCACCTTTAATAACTCTGTGCTTTCCAGGTTACTGGGCAATCAGAATCTTATCTTTCAAATTCTGCTAATTTATTTTGTGTCCCTGACACTCTTCTTGCAATTTGTTAATTCTTGAGCTCATTTAGGTTTTGTAGAAATACTTAATCATTAAGACAAAGGTCAGTATCTGAGGATGGAAATTCCTGGCCTTAAAATGTACCACCCTCCCAAGTCTTATCGAATACCAAAAGACTCAAATACTTTGGAGAATGGGCCATTTTACTCTCTCATGAACTTTGCCTGGTACATGGAACAAATTAAAAACTCATGAACTTTGTAAGTTTCAATCCCAGATGTTGACCTGAGATTCTCAGGTACATATCCATGCCCCAGGTAGTTTTATACAAACTTTGCTTTTAATATATTATCTTGTAAATTTAAAGCTTTTCATTTAATCTTTTTATTTCTTTATCTTTTGTTACAAAGTTAAAAGATAATTGAAATTATTAAAATTAAAAATTTCAACTTTGTTAATCTCTATGTATATAGATAATTGAAATTCTCAAAATTAAAAATTTCACCTTTGGTAATCTCTCTATGTATATATTTATATTTCGATTCTCCAATTGATTTGTTTCCTTAAACATTTTGGCAGCAAGCAACACAATTCTTGTTTTTTTTTTTTTAATCATGAAAGAAAATGCTCATATGTGTGTCTCTGCAATAGAGATGCAACAGAATCTCTCTAAATCATAGGATTTTGAGGAAGACTAAGTCAGGTAATGGATATGCATTGCTTAGCACCAAGCATGACGTATATTTAATAATAGATAAATCTTAGCTATTATTTTTATCAACTATTAGCCCGTGATATTAATATTATTTCAAATAGTCACCTTTTGCAGAAAAAAGCTTCCTAAATGAAAGAGAGATATGAAGTAAAGGGTCACACAGCAAATGCTTTGCTTGGAAGAAGCTGTCATTAAAACATATATCCATTACTTGAGGTACTCTTGCACTGAAGTGGTTTTATTCTCTCATATATTTTCAAACCATAGTTGGTATAATTTTAGGCCAGGAAGCAACAGCAAACAGAATCAAATTTCCAAACTGCTGTTTTTATTATATTTAATTATGAAGTAACCTTGAGGGTAGAAAGGCGTATTCTGCTAATATGATAGACTGGATTCATTAAAAAGTGAGTAGAGAAGCAGATTTTACATTACCATCCATCCACACACACACACACAAAACAAGCTTTAGAATTAAGATAAATTCATAAAATTATAACAGTATTTCAAGATATGCAACAATAGAATGGGGAGTGCACAGTGCTGTCTCTGATTTATAAATGCTACTCCAGTGGTGCATAAAATAAGGCAGTAAATGCAGAGCTGGGAAGTCAGACTAGGAGGGCATGTAGAAACATGACCCAAAAGAGTTTTTCTCAAAATGTAAAGCTCAGTGGAACAAAATCACTGAATTTTATCACTTGTAATGTTCAAATCAATGTTTTCCATACCTATTTTTATCACACGTCTTTTGCTATATGACACAAACTTTTCCTTGGACATTTCTCACTTTGTGACATACATAATATTATACTATAGATCGATGTTTGTTTTTTGTAAATTGAGACTTTACTTTTTAGAGCAGTTTAAAGCTCATGGAAAAATTGAGGGGAAGGTACGGAGATTTCCTGTATACCCCGTCCCCACAAATGCACAGCCTCTCCCATTATCAACATCCCCACCAAAGTGGTACATGTTACAACTGATGAACCTACATTAACACATCATAATCACCCAAAGTTTACAGTGTCCATTAGGGTTCATTCTTGGTATACATTCTATGGCTTTGAACAAATGTATAATGACCTGTAGCCACCACCATTGCATCACATGGAGTATTTTTATTGCCCTAAAAATCCTCTGTGCTCTGCCTATTCCTTCCCCCGTCTCCCTTAACTGGGACCATTGATCTTTTTACTGTCTTCATAGTTTTACCTTTTCCAGAATGCCATATGTTCACATCATACAGTATTGTAGGATTTTCACATTGTCTTCTTTCACTTAGGAAAATGTATTTAAGGTTGCTCCATATCTTTTCACAGCTTGGTAGCTTTTCAGCACTGAATAATATTCCATTGTCTGGATATACCACACTTATTTTCCCATTCATCTACTAAAGGACCTCTTGTTTGCCTCCAAGTTTTGGCAATTATTAAATAAGTTGTTACTAACATCCATGTGCATGTTTTTGTGTTAATATACGTTTTCAACTCCTTTAGATATATACCATATATACTGTATCATACAGTAAGGGTATGTTTAGCTTTGCAAGAAACTTCCCAACTGTCTTCCAAAGTGGCTGTACCATTCTGCATTCCCACCAGCAGTGAATCAGACTTCCTATTGCTCCACATCCTCACCAGCTTTTAGGGTTTTCAATACCCTAACAGGTGTGTAGTGGTATTTCACTGCTGTTTTAATTTGAACTTCCCTGATGAAATATGATATGGAGTGTCATTTCAGCTGCTTATATTTTGAATATACAAAGTTCTTTATCAGATATGTCTTTTGCAAATATTTTCTCTTAGTCTGTGGCCTGTTTTCTCATTCTCCTGACATTGTCTTTCAAAGAGCAGACATTTTTAATTTCAGTGAAGTCCAACTTATCAATTATTTCTTTCATGGATTGTGCCTTTGGTGTTGTATCTAAAAGGCATCACTATATCCAAGGCCATCTAGGTTTCCTCCTATGTTATCTTCTAGAAGTTTTAAAGTTTTGCATTTTACATTTAGCTCTGTGATCAATTTTGGGTTCATTTCTGTTAAGGGTGAAGAAATGTGAATAGATTTTTTTTTTTTTTTTTTTTTTTTTGCCTGTGGATGTCCAGTCATCACAGCACCATTTGTTTAAAAAACCTTCTTTGCTCCATTGTATTGCCTTTCATCCTTTGTCAAAGAAGAGCAGACTGTATTTATGGGAATCTATTTCTTGGCTCTATATTCTGTTTCATCGATTTGTCTGTTCTTTCACCAATATCACACTGTTTTGACTACTTCATAGTAAGTCTTGAAGTCAGGTAGTGTCAGTCCTCCAACTTTGTTCTTCTCCTTCCATATTGTGTTCGCTATTCTGAGTCTTTTGACTCTCAGGATAAACTTTAGAATCAGTTTGTTGATATTCACAGAAAAATTTACTGGAATTTGGAGATTATATTAAATCTTTAGCTGAAGTTGAGAAGAACTAACATCACAACAATGTTGAGTTTACCTATCCATGAACATGAAATACCTCTCTTAGATAATTTTTTTTTCAATCTACGTTCAGTGGTAGGCGAAAGTAAGGAGAGGTGCAAGAGGCTTCAGGGTATCCACCCTATATTCAACCAGAAGCCATACCTTAAATTTTTTTTCATTTTTGCCTTTTGCTGCAGATTTTCTTCAAGCATCGGTTTCTGAGAGCAGAAATGCTCAAAATCTACTATATAATGATATCTCAAATAATGAGCTTTGAAGGTAAAGGGAGGTCTTAGATGATTTTTATAAATATATATGTACATATAGCTGTATAAGTATATATATATTTATATATATATATTTATATATATATATATATATATAAATAACATACACATATTTATCATCACAAATAGCAATCACAGTAAGTGCCTATTGAGCCCAAATCCTTCACCTTTTGTGATTATCCCTTTTCAGGGTTATGATCGGATTCAGTCATGAAGAGCTTTTTCCGTTCTATGACAATCAATTCTACCCCTAATACTTCAATTTATTTGTCAATCATGATGAGGAAAAAGTCCAAAAAGATTACATTCTGAAATAGTACCACTTTTGCTGTTATTATCATTAACAGTAAGTTAGAAAGCTGGGATAATGAAGAACCTAGCCAGACCATTATTATGATTCTCTGTGGTCCATAACTACTTTTGTCTACCAAACTTATTACCCTAATATTTGCCACTAATGATTTAGGTCTCAGTAGACAAGCTATTTATTTCTTTTTAAAAAGAAAAGTGTTAAAGCCGGTATTTCTCAATTCATATCAGCTAGTCATTAGGTGTCCCTGTTTCATAATTCTGTTCCTTTGATTTGTCTTTACAACTTAACAAAATATAACTTTTCCTTTTTCTTTAACCCCTAAAAATCTCTCAATAAAACTAACTCATTTTCTATTATAACTTGTCTCCAAAATTTTTAGTCCTACAATGTCTATATTTTTGTTAGACGTATTTGCTCTAAATCTTTTTAAAGTGTATCTTTTCTTGCTATCTTTGCTCTCTTTCTTGGCTTTTCCACTTCCTACAAATGTAATGGGGAAATGGCAACCTCGGGAACTGAGAAAAGACCTAGTTAATGAATGGGAATGGGAATGGAAAAGTATATGTTTTAAACTTTATTCATAAAAGTAAGTACAATTTTAGTGAACTGTGTTTTAAAGGTTATAAGATATAGAGACCTGAAAATAATACGTTTTTAAAAATGTATTTTGCAACTTTTTTTCTTTCCCTTCAAGTACTTTCTTTTATCTTACATTTTTCTGTCCATACTATGCCCACTGATTTCTAAAGTTGTGTTCCACCTCTCATTTTTTTATGCTGTATTAAACAACTCATACTCAAACTTAACTTTATATTAGTATTTCAGATGTGCTAGATTCTCAATGAGTGACAGAAATGACGTTTTAGAATCTTGGGTCAAGCTATATGAGTCGCTAAAATTCTAACTCCTTCCATGGGCTAGCACAACATATTAATAATCAAACTCAAGCCATTTCATAGTATTATAAAGATAATTCATTTTCTTACTTCTATTTCTACAGATTCATGTAGCTTCTTGCAGGTGGCTGAGAAAGTTTCAGATGTGCCAAACTCAAAATACCAAAATTTGTTCTTCATTCTGAAAAAGGAAAGGAAGAAGCAACTTAGGCAATTATCAATAACAGAAGGGATTTTTTGAAATGGGGTAGGCCTGTCTTGTATTATAAGTGATAGAAAAGGTTTGAGGACATGTACCATCCATTATGTAATAGATGGTCACATAATTTTCAGAGTTTAACTGTTAGCATCAAATTATATGATTGTCCCGGAGGGGATTATAGGAATGTATTGATCTGACAGATTCAAGTATATCTTTGCCTTTTCTATAATATTGGTTGCTCAGATTTTGAAATATGGTTTTAGTGCTTATGATTCTTAGCTTGTTCTTAGACAAGTTGACTTTAGACCAGCCACTCTGTAATCATAAAGAGAGAGAGAAAAAAGAAAAGTCTAGGCTTTTCATGAGGAAAAGGAGACCAAACTTAAATATGCTCAATTTTTCTAGATGGCTATGCATTCATTAGAAATTATCATGATTGGAAACTATATTAAAAAGAAAAAATAGAAGTTATCCATAAATATAAAATTTAGTAATTTTTGGATAACTATTAATTATTTTTTAAAGATACTGTCCTCTGTTATATGAACAATAATGGGAAATTATGATACAGCATGAAAGAACTAAAGAAATAATATATTTTATCAACATATAGTTACAAAGAAAATATAGTTTAAACTATTTCAGTATTTAATCCAGAAGTAAGATGCTCAAAATTTATTTTCTCCCACAACTCAATGACCATATCTTTGTTTCTTTGTACCAGATAATTAAATTAATGATCATTTAATGTAATTTTACAAAGGCTGACTGGATTTTTATATTAGCCAGTAGTGGATTTAAAAATTCATTCTCACGAAAAGCTGCAGTTTTTAATTATACATAGTCTAAAAGCTATCACACCCTCAATTAGAAGAAAACACAGGTAAAATGGGATACATGCTTTCTCACATGAAGGCAAAACAAAAAGAATTTTTATAATGATATTCAAATATCTCTCTCACAACAAATTATTTTTTCCTTATAAACATGGATATGTACTTTTCACATTAGAATGTAAAATATTTCAACAATTAAAAAAGACACTTGGCAAGGACCTTACTGCTTAATGCAACCCTCTTACTTGTTACGTAAAATGACATGGAACCTAATACAGTGCTTATTATTATGCTGTGTTGTATAGAGTTCTCCAATATAAAATTACAAGCTATAAAAGTAATCTTATCTATCTAGACATACCCAATAATATTTAGCCTCATACAAGGTTTTATTTGCTTACAAAATTTTTACTAGCCCTTCTTGCATTAATCACCATATTAAGGCCAATAATCTGAAAACCAAGATAAGTTTCATAAGACTCTAGCACCATGAATCATTATTCTTTTCCAGAGCATATCTCCTTGGATTATGGCCTGATTTAATATATCTGAGTAGACAGAAATAGATGATAGCTAGTTAGATAGAACAGGGCAAACATTTAACAGTAAGATCTGTGGGCCTGAGTTTACATGTAAGTTTATATTAATGCAAATAATGTACTTTATAGAATAAATGTAGTTTTACAAATTTATACAATGGCTGAAGTTAATGGAAAATTTAGTTTATGGAAAATTAAAAATATTTTCCTATTGATTCGTCATTATCATGAAAAATATATCATTCAGCATGATATGAGAGGAAAATATCGTTCTGTGTGAAATGGTCTCCAGACAATCAGAATAATATGTAGTATATGTTTTATGACTGTTTGGAATTGTCTTTCTACATTCAACAAGTTTTCTAATAATATTTTTCTGTTGGCCTTTTATCCAGACCTTCCTGGATTCATTTATTCATCCAGTCATTCATTCAACAAATGTTTAATGAGAACATTCACTTCCATATGCTATGTTTAGTTCTAAAGATACAAATATGAACACAATTATCTTTGTCTCTAAGGAGCTCAGAATGGTTAAGATTATGAGCATATAAAATAACTGAAAAGTTAATTCTCTAAATTAAATATGAGCAAAATATTGAGAAAAAACACTTCACTGAATCACCTGCTTTTGCCTTGAGGGGTCCAGAAAGCTTTAGAAGAGAAGATAGCGTTATAATGGATAAGTAGAAGGCAAACAGGAGGAAGGTGAGACAAGTTCTGGTGTTTTTAGGAGTGCAGTGTGACTTAACAGATTGCCTAAGTATGGGCTAACTAGGGTCTTTTTCAGAATGGGTATGCCAAGTTAAGGGGTTTGGACTTGATATTATAGGTTTATAGGATGTCTGAAAGAAGTCTGTTAGCAGTGAAGCGACATAGCCAGCCTTGTTAGATAAATAAAACTCATAGAAATGAATAATTGGGCTGGAATGGCGAAATGTTGGTGCTGTGGACAGAAATGTGGCTGTTGGAATAGTACAAATGAAATAGAATTCAAGGCCTAAACCAAGGGGCAAGGAAAATGGAAAGGGGAGGCTGAATTTAAGAGACATAAATGAGGGAAAATCAATAGGAACTCGTGGTATTAGATTATACTGATTTCTGCCATACCTAGGTTATCTCTAGAGGTATATGTGGGAATATCAAAGCATTACTCCAGCAAAGAAAGGGCTATGAGTTTACATTTTGACAGGTTCTGTGATGTAATGTACACTGTATCACAGTTTGAAAATTATATATATACATACATACATACACACACACATATATGGCTTCCAATTGCATGTAAATGGTTACTCCCTATTTTTTTTCCATTCTGTCCATCAAAGTTCTTCATAGCTTAACCAGGATGATGAGGAGCTTGTATCAGCTAACCAAAATATACTCATTTTAGCAAACACATCACAAGAAACAGAAATTCTGAGAATTTACATTCAGTCTTTATTCACCATATTAGTTAGCATTACTGCTCATGTGCAAAAGCTGCTTTAAATTCTCCATTATTACAACCATTTTATGTTTCACTTAGATAAATATATGGAGGCAATAAAAAGCACATAGAACCAGATTCCACATGACAAATTAAAAGCTGTTAAATTTTATTTTTTTTCAACCAAACTGGTCTTTAGGTTGTAGAAATGCAAAAAAGCACATTTAAGCATGTATGCTATTTATTTTTATGGCTCACATTAGAAAATGATCCAAATAATTCAAACTCAGATTTGTCAGAGAAAACATATAGCTGTGGATTTTAAGAACAAGGTAACTGGACATTTAACCCACTATGAAATGTTCACACCAGAGTCAAATTTATTGTTCTTACACAGGTTTTGTGGTTACAGGTACAATGACAAATGTCCTACAAAAAAAGTTATTCATACTGTTATAATTTTAAGTCATTAATATACTAAACCGTATTTCAATGAATTTAATTTTAAGTCTACAGGTTTTAGTTTAATATTTAAAGTGCTTGGCTACCAGATGGTCAGGTAAAAATAAAATTAGCTCCAATTTACCAGGCATTTTCTTACTACCAGTAATTCTCCTTCTTTTATATATCCTCAGGAAAATGTGAACTATCAGAAATACTGCTCAGGCAAAAAAATTATTCTTGTCATAATGAAATTTAGTTAATATTTAGTTCTATAAGTTCTGTTCAAATACCCATTTTAATTTCTAGCAATATATTTTCCTTGGAACTTTTCTTCCTGGTTTACAAAGGTTTTGTTTTTTTTTTTAAACTTTGCCTGCTAAGTAATGTTAATGCAGCAAACATAAAACAAAACAAACAAACATGAATTGCCAGTGCATTTACCAAAAATAATACCAAAGAACCTAATTAGATACGACACTCACTCCTAACAAAGATTCAACATAAAAAGGGTGAAATTGCCTCATTTACCTTACTGTAGAAAACTCTAAAGTCACAAACACACAGAAAGTTTTAATGCAATGAAATTACTCTTAAATTAAATGTCAACTTTTTCTCACAGGTGTGCTTTTTATTATTTTCATGTATTTAGTGGTGATACAGCAGCTATTGGAAGACCATTTATACATGTATAAATCTGAACTCTTCTAATAGACACTTGAATCCCTTTTCAAGCATCCTTAACTGATTCTATCTATACTGTATGAATAACATGCTCATCAGATAATAAAGTCCTCACACCTTTGCTTATTATTTATTTTTATTTATTTTTTAAATAAATTTATTTTTTTATTTACTTTTGGCTGCGTTGGGTCTTCATTGCTGCGAGCAGGCTTTCTCTAGTTGCGGCGAGAGGCTACTCATCGCGGTGCACAGGCTTCTCATTGCTGTGGATTCTCTTGTTGCGAAGCACGGACTCTAGGCACGTGGGTTTCAGTAGTTGTAGCACATGGGCTCAGTATTTGTGGCTCACAGGCTCTAGAGCACAGTCTCAGTAGTTGTGGCACACAGGATTAGTTGTTCCGCGGCATGTGGGATCTTCCCGGGCCAGGGCTCAAACCCAGGTCCTCTGCATTGGCAGGCAGATGCTTAACCACTGAGCCACCAGGGAAGCTCCGACCTTTGCTTTTATTTTATTTTTAAATTTTATTTATTTTTTAAATTTATTTTATTTTTGGCTGCGTTGGGTCTTCATTGTTGCAAGCGGGTTTTCTCTAGTTGCGGTGAGCGGGCTTCTCATTGCAGGGGCATCTCTTGTTGCGGAGCACCGGCTCTAGGTGTGTGGGCTTCAGTAGTTGTGGCTCGCAGGCTCTAGAGCACAGGCTCAGTAGTTGTAGCTCACGGGCTTAGTTGCTCCATGGCATGTGGAATCTTCCCAGACCAGGGATCAAACCCGTGTCCCTTGCATTGGCAGGCGGATTCTTAACAACTGCGCCACCAGGGAAGCCCCGACCTTTGCTTTTATTGTTTTTCTTTTTTTCGGTACGCGGGCCTCTCACTATTGTGGCCTCTCCCGTTTGGAGCACAGGCTCTGGACACGCAGGCCCAGCGGCCATGGCTCACGGGCCCAGCCACTCCGCGGCACGTGGGATCCTCCCCGGACCAGGGCACGAACCCGTGTCCCCTGCATCGGCAGGCGGACTCTCAACCACTGCGCCACCAGGGAAGCCCCCCCCGACCTTTGCTTTTAAATTGAAAGCAAAAACATAATGTCCTAAGTAGCTTAGTTAAAATGGATTTTAAATGAATATTTTTTACTCATTAAAGATGTTTCAAAAATCTCATCATTTACATTAGTTTGCTTTCATTTTTGTCCTGTTATGAAAGCATTTCAACAGTCATTTCAAAACTGGTTTTAAAATTATTTTCTCATGGAGAACAATGTTTCTAACAATTTGATAACTTTATTTTAATACAAAATTTAGTCTTACAATTTGATGGAATACTCTAGAAACACAGCAGGAATTTTGAATTTGGCTAACAATAGTGGTGATGAGAGACGTGTCACTGTTGACTTACAGCAATAGGGTAAGTGTTTAAAATGGTAGATTTATGTCACAGAACTCAATTCAGTTTTGTTTTTCATTGCCAAGAGACGTTACACCAGACTTTGGTTATAGGGTTACTCATTTATTCCTAAATGTAGTGAGGTTTTGCTCTTAATATGATTATATTTTATAAAAAAAGAACTACATTTTATTGAAACCCTCAAACCTATGTTTTTTTTAAAATAGCAATTTATACACTCTCATAGCAAAAGAATAATGTTGATAACATTATTTCATAAGGAAGGAACATGGCTGTAATGACTACAGTGGGGACATTTTATATCCACACCGAAGACAGCAAACATTTTTCATGTTTGCACACAACGGGTAAAGATATATTTTTTTAAATGACATATAAAAATGCTTGTATCTAATGTTCATTCTTAAGGTATGATTATTAAGCCCTCAAGAGACAATGAAACAGGCTACAGAAACTTCAGACAGAATCATAAAATATTCCACCTTAGTATGTAAAAAGAGATGGATAGTCTAATGGAAAAGTACAAAAGCAGTAGTAATGCCATACTGCAGAGTCTAAAGAAGTATACATACATAGTAAGTCCCCAAAAAACAATGATAAATAATTATATGAAATGTAAAACTAAACCTATAAAATGTTTAAATGGTGTCCAAGATGTTTAGACCTGAATATCTTTCAATAATAATTAGATCTCTATTATTAAAATAAGTATTTCATAATCATAAAAATTTCTTTAAGAAAACTGTTAGGGAGATGAAATGAAATTTGTGATAGCCATATTTTCTGCTGTTACTGAGCATGGCACTGTCACAGGTAAACCCAATGAGGTTTAGAAGTCACTCACCCAACATCATATGGGAAGTGCAAAATGTAACTCAGAAATTCTAGCTTTTTTCCCATACTCTCATTAAATATAATAATGAATGCAGCATCACATGAAACTTTTTTCTAAGCCATAAGGGAAATGTTGTAGGTCAGATGGGTGATCATCATTAAACGGTTATTTTGTTCATATTTCTACTTTAGAAGTATTTTTAATTCCCCTCTCCTGAAATAAGTCAACTAAGGATGACAGTGTAATCTAGCGCTGACAAACAGGACCTGAGAGATTTTCCATTCTGAAACAGAGACACGTACAATGGGAAAGCTAGGCCCATTCTTTCCCCTGTTTTTGCATGTTGTCAAGGGAGGAGATTCTAATTGGAAATGGAGCAGCCATCTTATCACCATGAAAGGAAAGGCAAGGGATACCCAGAGATGCTGACCCAGATTCCTGAAGAGAGTTGAACTTCCTAATCAGTCAATTCTGAAACAGTCCATTTCTGGATCTCCACTCATGTGAGATTTATAAATAGACTCTTATTATTTATTTTGTGTATTCTGTTACTTGCAGCCAAAAGCACACTGACAGCACTGTCCATTATAGTTCTAAGAGAATTTTCACATATATTATTATCAATGAGATATTTGGAAAATCCAAATGAGGTGATATATTTGTTATACAATACTATTTTTCTAGATGTGAAATTTGGTGGTAACTGAAGTAAAGGAGGTAAGGTACAGAATTTCTGTTCAGCATAATTCCCTGTGCTTATCTTGTGACTAGATATGCAAATATCACTGAATATGCTTTCCTCATCTGACTTGCTATCCCCTGAATTTTTAAAGAATTATTTCCATGTTTATATACTTGAAATAATCTTGGGAAAAAACTCACAACACATCCCTTTTTGAAGTGTCCCAAATTTGCAACTGATGCTTTTATCAGTGTCACAGACTAGTAAGCAGTTGGTAAGTTCACACTTCTCACCTTCCCCTGTTCCATATCCAAAAACTTAGAAATAGAGTCAGTGGGTGATATTTGAATTAATAAAATATACCATGATATCTGAGATTACATACAGAAATATTTAAGGTAGAGTATTTCTCACTAATATAAATAGACACATGTAGAGCCTAGCCAAAACTGATAGTGAAAATGTAATGAAGGTTTGTCTGCATCAATACAAAATAAAGCCCTACTTCTTTTTTTTTTTTATTTTTTTTATTTTTTTGCTTTATAACAAATTTAATCAGTTATACATATACATATGTTTCCATATCCCCTCCCTTTTGCGTCTCCCTCCCACCCTCCCTATCCCACCCCTCCAGGCAGTCACAAAGTATCGAGCTGATCTCCCTGTGCTATGCGGCTGCTTCCCACTAGCTATCTACCTCACGTTTGGTAGTGTATATATGTCCATGCCGCTCTTTCACTTTGTCACAGCTTACCCTTCCCCCTCCCCATATCCTCAAGTCCATTCTCTAGTAGGTCTGTGTCTTTATTCCTGTCTTACCCCTATGTTCTTCATGACATTTTTTTTTCTTAAATTCCATATATATGTGTTAGCATACAGTATTTGTCTTTCTCTTTCTGACTTACTTCACTCTGTATGACAGACTCTAGGTCTATCCACCTCATTACAAATAGCTCAATTTCATTTCTTTTTATGGCTGAGTAATATTCCATTGTATATATGTGCCACATCTTCTTTATCCATTCATCCGATGATGGACACTTAGGTTGTTTCCATCTCCGGGCTATTGTAAATAGGGCTGCTATGAACATTTTGCTACATGTCTCTTTTTGAATTATGGTTTCCTCAGGGTATATGCCCAGTAGTGGGATTGCTGGGTCATATGGTAGTTCTATTTGTAGTTTTTTAAGGAACCTCCATACCGTTCTCCATAGCGGCTGTACCAATTCACATTCCCACCAGCAGTGCAAGAGTGTTCCCTTTTTTCCACACCCTCTCCAGCATTTATTGTTTCTAGATTTTTTGATGATGGCCATTCTGACTGGTGTGAGATGATATCTCATCGTGGTTTTGATTTGCATTTCTCTAATGAGTAAAGATGTTGAGCATCCTTTCATGTGTTTGTTGGCAGTCTGTATATCTTCTGTGGAGAAATGTCTATTTAGGTCTTCTGCCCATTTTTGGATTGGGTTGTTTGTTTTTTTGTTATTGAGCTGCATGAGCTGCTTATAAATTTTGGAGATTAATCCTTTGTCAGTTGCTTCATTTGCAAATATTTTCTCCCATTCTGAGGGTTGTCTTTTGGTCTTGTTTATGGTTTCCTTTGCTGTGCAAAAGCTTTTAAGTTTCATTAGGTCCCATGTGTTTATTTTTGTCGTTATTTCCATTTCTCTAGGAGGTGGGTCAAAAAGGATCTTGCTGTGATTTATGTCATAGAGTGTTCTGCCTATGTTTTCCTCTAAGAGTTTGATAGTGTCTGGCCTTACATTTAGGTCTTTAATCCATTTTGAGCTTATTTTTGTGTATGGTGTTAGGGAGTGATCTAATCTCACACTTTTACATGTCCCTATCCAGTTTTCCCAGCACCACTTATTGAAGAGACTTTCCTTTCTCCACTGTACATTCCTGCCTCCTTTATCAAAGATAAGGTGACCATATGTCCGTGGGTTTAACTCTGGGCTTTCTATTCTGTTCCATTGATCTATCTTTCTGTTTTTGTGCCAGTACCATACTGTCTTGATTACTGTAGCTTTGTAGTATAGTCTGAAGTCAGGGAGCCTGATTCCTCCAGCTCCATTTTTCGTTCTCAAGATTGCTTTGGCTATTCGGGGTCTTTTGTGTTTCCATACAAATTGTGAAAGTTTTTGTTCCAGTTCTGTGAAAAATGCCAGTGGTAGTTTGATAGGGATTGCATTGAACCTGTAGATTGCTTTGGGTAGTAGAGTCATTTTCACAATGTTGATTCTTCCAATCCAAGAACATGGTACATCTCTCCATCTATTTGTATCATCTTTAATTTCTTTCATCAGTGTCTTATAATTTTCTGCATACAGGTCTTTTGTCTCCTTAGGTAGGTTTATTCCTAGATATTTTATTCTTTTTGTTGCAATGGTAAATGGGAGTGTTTCCTTGATTTCACTTTCAGATTTTTCATCATCAGTATATAGGAATGCCAGAGATTTCTG
Source organism: Mesoplodon mirus (assembly GCF_964341445.2). Classification (NCBI taxonomy): domain Eukaryota; kingdom Metazoa; phylum Chordata; class Mammalia; order Artiodactyla; family Ziphiidae; genus Mesoplodon; species Mesoplodon mirus. Next base: position 48,243,326 of record NC_138985.1, on the reverse strand, counting down.
TGCATTAATTTTGTATCCTGCAACTTTACCAAATTCATTGATTAACTCTAGTAGTTTTCTGGTAGCATCTTTAGGATTCTCTATGTATAGTATCATGTCATCTGCAAATAGTGACAGCTTTACTTTTTCTTTTCCAATTTGGATTCCTTTTATTTCCTTTTCTTCTCTGATTGCTGTGGCTAAAACTTCCAAAACTAGGTTGAATAAGAGTGGTGAGAGTGGGCAACCTTGTCTTGTTCCTGATCTTAGTGGAAATGGTTTCAGTTTTTCACCATTGAGGACGATGCTGGCTGTGGGTTTGTCATATATGGCCTTTATTATGTTGAGGAAAGTTCCCTCTATGCCTACTTTCTGCAGGGTTTTTATCATAAATGGGTGTTGAATTTTGTCGAAAGCTTTCTCTGCATCTATTGAGATGATCATATGGTTTTTCTCCTTCAATTTGTTAATATGGTGTATCACGTTGATTGATTTGCGTATATTGAAGAATCCTTGCATTCCTGGAATAAACCCCACTTGATCATGGTGTATGATCCTTTTAATGTGCTGTTGGATTCTGTTTGCTAGTATTTTGTTGAGGATTTTTGCATCTATGTTCATCAGTGATATTGGCCTGTAGTTTTCTTTCTTTGTGACATCCTTGTCTGGTTTTGGTATCAAGGTGATGGTGGCCTCGTAGAATGAGTTTGGGAGTGTTCCTCCCTCTGCTATATTTTGGAAGAGTTTCAGAAGGATGGGTGTTAGCTCTTCTCTAAATGCTTGATAGAATTCGCCTGTGAAGCCATCTGGTCCTGGGCTTTTGTTTGTTGGAAGATTTTTTATCACAGTTTCAATTTCAGTGCTTGTGATTGGTCTGTTCATATTTTCTATTTCTTCCTGATTCAGTCTTGGCAGGTTGTGCATTTCTAAGAATTTGTCCATTTCTTCCAGGTTGTCCATTTTATTGGCATAGAGTTGCTTATAGTAATCTCTTATGATCTTTTGTATTTCTGCAGTGTCAGTTGTTACTTCTCCTTTTTCATTTCTAATTCTATTGATTTGAGTCTTCTCCCTTTTTTTCTTGATGAGTCTGGCTAATGGTTTATCAATTTTGTTTATCTTCTCAAAGAACCAGCTTTTAGTTTTATTGATCTTTGCTATCGTTTCCTTCATTTCTTTTTCATTTATTTCTGATCTGATTTTTATGATTTCTTTCCTTCTGCTAACTTTGGGATGTTTTTGTTCTTCTTTCTCTAATTGCTTTAGGTGCAAGGTTAGGTTGTTTATTCGAGATGTTTCCTGTTTCTTAAGGTGGGATTGTATTGCTATAAACTTCCCTCTTAGAACTGCTTTTGCTGCATCCCATAGGTTTTGGGTCGTCGTGTCTCCATTGTCATTCGTTTCTAGGTATTTTTTAATTTCCTCTTTGATTTCTTCAGTGATCACTTCGTTATTAAGTAGTGTATTGTTTAGCCTCCATGTGTTTGTATTTTTTACAGCTCTTTTCCTGTAATTGATATCTAGTCTCATAGCATTGTGGTCGGAAAAGATACTTGATACAATTTCAATTTTCTTAAATTTACCAAGGCTTGATTTGTGACCCAAGATATGATCTATCCTGGAGAATGTTCCATGAGCACTTGAGAAAAATGTGTATTCTGTTGTTTTTGGATGGAATGTCCTATAAATATCAATTAAGTCCATCTTGTTTAATGTATCATTTAAAGCTTGTGTTTCCTTATTTATTTTCATTTTGGATGATCTGTCCATTGGTGAAAGTGGGGTGTTAAAGTCCCCTACTATGAGTGTGTTACTGTCGATTTCTCCTTTTATGGCTGTTAGTATTTGCCTTATGTATTGAGGTGCTCCTATGTTGGGTGCATAAATATTTACAATTGTTATATCTTCTTCTTGGATCGATCCCTTGATCATTATGTAGTGTCCTTCTTTATCTCTTCTAGTAGTCTTTATTTTAAAGTCTATTTTGTCTGATATGAGAATTGCTACTCCAGCTTTCTTTTGGTTTCCATTTGCATGGAATATCTTTTTCCATCCCCTTACTTTCAGTCTGTATGTGTCTCTAGGTCTGAAGTGGGTCTCTTGTAGACAGCATATATATGGGTCTTGTTTTTGTATCCATTCAGCCACTCTGTGTCTTTTGGTGGGAGCATTTAGTCCATTTACATTTAAGGTAATTATCGATATGTATGTTCCTATTCCCATTTTCTTAATTGTTTTGGGTTCGTTATTGTAGGTCTTTTACTTCTGTTGTGTTTCTTGCCTAGAGAAGTTCCTTTAGCATTTGTTGTAAAGCTGGTTTGGTGGTGCTGAACTCTCTCAGCTTTTGCTTGTCTGTAAAGGTTTTAATTTCTCCATCAAATCTGAATGAGATCCTTGCTGGGTAGAGTAATCTTGGTTGCAGGTTTTTCTCCTTCATCACTTTAATTATGTCCTGCCACTCCCTTCTGGCTTGTAGAGTTTCTGCTGAGAGATCAGCTGTTATCCTGATGGGGATTCCCTTGTGTGTTATTTGTTGTTTTTGCCTTGCTGCTTTTAATATGATTTCTTTGTGTTTAATTTTTGACAGTTTGATTAATATGTGTCTTGGCGTATTTCTCCTTGGATTTATTCTGTATGGGACTCTCTGTGCCTCCTGGACTTGATTAACTATTTCCTTTCCCATATTAGGGAAGTTTTCAACTATAATCTCTTCAAATATTTTCTCAGTCCCTTTCTTTTTCTCTTCTTCTTCTGGAACCCCTATAATTCGAATGTTGGTGCGTTTAATGTTGTCCCAGAGGTCTCTGAGACTGTCCTCTGTTCTTTTCATTCTTTTTTCTTTATTTTGCTCTGCAGCAGTTATTTCCACTATTTTATCTTCCACCTCACTTATCCGTTCTTCTGCCTCAGTTATTCTGCTATTGATCCCGTCTAGAGTATTTTTTATTTCATGTATTGTGTTTTTAATCGATGCTTGATTCATCTTTAGTTCTTCTAGGTCCTTGTTAACTGTTTCTTGCATTTTGTCTATTCTATTTCCAAGATTATGGATCTGGGAAATAGAATCTTGGATCATCTTTACCATCATTATTCTGAATTCTTTTTCAGGTAGAGTGCCTATTACCTCTTCATTTGTTAGGTCTGGTGGGTTTTTATCTTGCTCCTTCTCCTGCTGTGTGTTTTTCTGTCTTCTCATTTTGCTTATGTTACTGTGTTTGGGGTCTCCTTTTTGCAGGCTGCAGGTTCGTAGTTCCTGTTGTTTTTGGTGTCTGTCCCCAGTGGCTAAGGTTGGTTTAGTGGGATGTGTAGGCTTCCTGGTAGAGGGGACTAGTGCCTGTGTTCTGGTGGATGAGGCTGGATCTTGTCTTTCTGGTGGGCAGGTCCACGTCTGGTGGTGTGTTTTGGGGTGTCTGTGGACTTTTTATGATTTTAGGCCACCTCTCTGCTAATGGGTGGCGTTGTGTTCCTGTCTTGCTAGTTGTTTGGCTTAGGGTGTCCAGCACTGTAGCTTGCTGGTCGTTGAGTGAAGCTGGGTGCTGGTGTTGAGATGGAGATCTCTGGAAGATTTTCGCCGTTTGATATTATGTGGAGCTGGGAGGTCTCTTGTGGACCAGTGTCCTGAAGTTGGCTCTCCCACCTCAGAGGCACAGCACTGACTCCGGGCTCCTCAATTTGGGATGATGTGTTGTCTATTCATGTATTCCACAGATGCAGGGTACATCAAGTTGATTGTGGAGCTTTAATCCGCTGCTTCTGAGGCTGCTGGGAGAGGTTTCCCTTTCTCTTCTTTGTTCTCACAGCTCCCGGGTCTCAGCTTTGGATTTGGCCCCGCCTCTGCGTGTAGGTCGCCGGAGGGCGTCTGTTCTTCGCTCAGACAGGACAGGGTTAAAGGAGCAGCCGCTTCGGGGACTCTGGCTCACTCAGGCCGGGAGGGAGGGAGGGGCACGGAGTGCGGGGTGGGCCTGCAGCGGCAGAGGTCGGCGTGACGTTGCACCAGCCCGAGGTGCGCCGTGCGTTCTCCCAGGGAAGCCGCCCCTGGATCCCGGGACCCCGGCAGTGGCGGGCTGCACAGGCTCCCGGAAGGGCGGTGTGGGCAGTGACCTGCGCTCGCACACAGGCTTCTTGGCGGCGGCAGCAGCAGCCCCAGCGTCCCACGCCCGTCTCTGGGCTCCGCGCTTTCAGTCGCGACTCGCGCCCGTCTGTGGAGCCCCTTTAAGCAGCGCTCTTAATCCCCTCTCCTCGCGCACCAGGAAACCAAGAGGGAAGAAAAAGTCTCTTGCCTCTTCGGCAGCTCCAGAGTTTTCCCGGACTCCCTCCCGGCTAGCTGTGGCACATTAGCCCCCTTCAGGCTGAGTTCTCGCCGCCAGCCCCAGTCCTCTCCCTGCGCTCTGACCGAAGCCCGAGCCTCAGCTTCCAGCGCTGCGCGCCCCGGCGGGCAAGCAGACAAGCCTCTCGGGCTGGTGAGTGCCGCTTGGCACCGATCCTCTGTGTGCGGATCTCTCCGCTTTGCCCTACCCAGGTATGTGGGGAGTTTCTTGCCTTTTGGGAGGTCTGGGGTCTTCTGCCAGCGTTCAGTAGGTGTTCTGTAGGAGTTGTTCCACGTGTAGCTGTATTTCTGGTGTATCCGTGGGGAGGAAGGTGATCTCCGCGTCTTACTCTTCCGCCATCTTGAAGTGCTCAGCCCTACTTCTTTTAAAGGGATTATTATATTCATAAAATGTCCACAACACAAAAACTCTCTTCAGTATGTATAAAAACAAAAAGAGGAAGGCACCAGAAATGCAGGAATCAACAAGTCTCCATGCCGAACTCTGAACATCAGGGGAAACTAGACTGTTCTCCTCTCTAGTGGTAAAAAAAATCATTTATCCAACGTTCTGAGCACCTACTCTAGACATGGTACTGTGATAGGCAATGGAATTACATTTGTACATACGACAGACGTCTCTGCTCACATTACAGTTAATTTTTAGTCAGGAAAAAATATACGAAATGATTTAATATCAACTGTGATAAGTTCTAAAAGAGGAGGTTTATAGGATGCTGTTAAGAGTGAACATAATAAAATGGAACAGCAAAATTTCTTTAAGGAAGGAAATTGGCCAGATTTTTCAAAGAGTCTAGGTAACAGAGTTCCTTAACCCATCCTCCTTCCTTTGCTCTAATTCCACAGTTAACAAGCAATGTGGAGTTAATTTTGCTTTCCATGGATTTTGCTATGATGTCCTGAACTATGGAATTATGTGTATTCTACTCTCTGGAAAGGAATCACCACCACTTTCCCTCTATTTTAAGTGGTATATATAGATTTTACTATTTGGTAACTTGAGCAAGTGATGAAGAGCCTGATCACTTCTGGGTGCCATGATAAAATGATGTTTTTCCATTTACTAAAAATGAGGACGAGACTGGACTATGATCACACACTTAACATACTGCTCCCTAGAATGATTGCTGGAAGGCCTTCACAGGCAGCTGGGACAACTAGCTGGATAATAAATTGAATATGCTGACCTAGACTGTGAAAGAATTGCTTGCGACATCCCCTCTCTTTCTACCATTCACCAATTGACTTTCTTGGTTATATCTGTCTCTCTCTCTCTGTCTCTGTCTCTGTCTCCCTCTTTCTCTTTTTTATTTGCTTTTACTGAATGTACTAAACCAATCAATTATTTAAGCACCAGATATAAGAATATAAAGGTTCTTCAGTGTTAATATATAGTTTGACAGATATTTAAGGAGCACCTACTTAGTTTCAGGGAAGTTAATTAAATGTAATAGCTCAGGTACACTTATAGTAAAAACAGCTCCAGTTTTCTGACCTGACCCATGGACAACTCTTTACAACTAGAATATGAATTAACTGGTAACTTTCTGCATTTGACTATGAGAAGGAGTCAACATTATTAAACAAGTAACTCTGTCTAACGGCATTTGCTTTGCATGTTAAAATATTAATGACGTTTGAAATCACTACACAAAGCGGTTTCAAACACAAGGAATTCAACATGTGAAAAAGGAGATTATACAAACAGTTTTGAAAAACACATCTACTTTTCATCACTGAAAGGCCAATTAATTCTTTTCTATTACTACACTCGGTGTCATAGAATAATTTAAAATCAATAATTATGAATCATTAGAACATATTATACCTTGCTACATTTTATTTTTTTATTATTATTATTTTTTGTGGTACGCAGGCCTCTCACTGTTGTGGCCCCTCCCGTTGCGGAGCACAGGCTCCGGATGCGCAGGCTCAGCAGCCATGGCGCACAGTCCTAGCCGCTCCGTGGCATGTGGGATCTTCCTGGACTGGGGCACGAACCCATGTCCCCTGCATCAGCAGGCGGACTGTCAACGACTGCGCCACCAGGGAAGCCCCCTTGCTACATTTTAAATGTTTCTCCTAACCAATTTTTAGACGCTATGTTTTGTAAAACTTACAAAAATAAAGAAAAAAATTACACCTCTCTAGCTCCTTCACACGTCATTTTCCTTACCTATATTCTGTGATGACTAACACAGCTTCACAACTTAAAAAAAAAAAAACTTCTAATAAAACTTGTTTCTATTCTCTGAAAATTAGTTAAGTGTTTTACCTTCTGTTTTTCTTCACACATCAGCAGTCCTCTTCCAATTTTGTAACAAGAACCACAACTTTGCATTTTGAAAATGTTGTTCACCTTAAAACTTCTCACACTAGAATTAAAAAATGGGGCAATCCTCCTTTTCCCAATGCTACAGAGGACTGGTTTTACACACACATTAATTATCTTTATAAAAACGGTAAGAATAAGAATCAGACTACTTGAGTTATATTGAAAATATTGATATTTTTAATCAAACTGAAGAATTATATAGTCTAACATATGAATCAGTAAACCCATTATTATTTAGATTGCATTTTTTGTCACTGATTTATGTCCTGAGGGACCCAGATGACTCCCGGAAATATCATGATCTGTTTTTGTTTCCAGTCAAGATGCTATAATTTATATAAAATATTCAGGCTGACTTGTATATAAACTAATTGACAGATGTAGGCATTATTATTTGGAGATTAATCATTGTGCTGGTGCACTCAAGTACATGTTGGATAATTCTAAGAAATTTCCTTTCCTTTTCTCTCTAGTATTATCTATTTTTTATTTTTATTTTGTTTTTGTTTTTTGCGGTACGCAGGCCTCTCATTGTTGTGGCCTCTCCTGTTGCAGAGCAAGGCTCCAGACGCGCAGGCTCAGCGGCCATGGCTCACGGGCCCAGCCGCTCCGCGGCATGTGGGATCCTCCCAGACCGGGGCACGAACCCGTGTCCCCTGCATCGGCAGGCGGACTCTCAACCACTGCGCCACCAGGGAAGCCCCTATTTTTTACTTTTAAAATAAGCCTAGCCCATATACTATTTTCTCCTGTTTGAAATTATGCCCAAATAAGCAGATAATAAACGGAGATGAATTACAGTTGAAGATATTTTACAAGATAAAACCTTTTTCAATTTGCATTACCATCAACAAATCAATAAACCAACATTTCTTCCTATTAATATACTTAGCAACACGTTGAATTGTTTTCCAGAATTTAAATAAAAAGTCATCTGTATCTTTCACTTGAGAAGAACAAAATGGTATCCTTGTTCAAAAAAGTAGTACATAATCTGAACCTAGATACAGTATTGAAGTCATTTTATCCAAAATATTATTGGATATTTATAGTTGCTCATTTAGGTTAGTGACTCAGAGATGTTTCCTATTATGAACAGATTATAGAGACTGCAGAGGATAACTCCTTGTTATTTTTATCTATCGGTACGAAAACAAAATTTCTTGGAGGCTCTTTTTAGTAAGTCATCAAATGTAAAATAATCATAAGGTTACTCATACCTACATAATATGTTTCAGTGTTGCTAAATCTTGCCAGAGTTCATTATTATGGATTCATGGAAATACGTATGTGAGCAAGAACACTACTTTTCATTCAGCTATCTCCCCCCAAATTTAGAACCTAATCATTTGAGACAGATGAAAACAAAAAGCGACTTGCTTAGGAACATAAAAAGGGGAGACCAGAGAAAGGGATTTCTATTATTTTTGCTCATTCATTCATTCAACAAATATTTACTGAATACCTCTTATGTGACAGGCACCGTTCTAGTTGCTGGCAATTCATTAGTGATGAAGTTCCTGCTCTTATATTGCTAATAGCTTTTATTTGTTTAAATGTGAGATTACACTGCCTATTATCACTTAGAATTGATGAACCACTCTCCCCATTTCTTCTCATTCTTAGAGCAGAGTGTATATAAAATAAAAATCCAAAACAAATACAAAAAATCATAAAACATTTATACCAGCCAATTCCTGGACTAGTTTTCAAAACTAAATTAGAATTGCATTTATAATTAATTAAAGTATTATTGAATACAGAGGTAGATTGTTTAAATGGCCACAAATTCTGCCCAATCCTGTATGCAAGCCATTATGAAACGGGACTATGCCACATCTCCCTTCCAGAGGTAGATCTCTTTCTTCACCCCCCTGCATCTGGACTAGCTTTAGTGACTTTGACCAGCAGAATGTAACAGAAGTGATGTTGTGCAAGTTCCACAGCCTAGGCCTCAATGGCCTTGTAAATGCCACTTTCCCTCTCTTGGAGCACTGTCCTGAGAACTCCTTGTTGTGAAGACATCCAGAGTGGAAAATGACGTGAAGAGGAAGATCTAATATCCTAGTTGAGCCCAGGCCCAGCTCATCCACTAACTTACTGCATATGAAGAGCTGCCCAGTTCACCCAAAGAAGTAAGAAAAATAATAAACTGCTGTCATTTTCAAGTGCAAAGTTTTGGTATGGTGTGCTGTGTAAAAATGGATGAAAGACACACAAACTTATTATGTATCTTGCAACATGCTAACCACAACATATACAGAAGTCAGCAAAAGCTTCCATAAATTCTGCCTTATAGACTCTGCCCTACAGTGCAGTGGGAAAGACTAATTCCTCAAGCACACAAATATTGTGAAATTGCTGTGGTACCATGGGAAGGAGGAAAAGTGGAAATATTTCATGAGAGGTTATAATTCCTGGAAGGGAAGCACATTTCTGGCACAGGTGACTGTCAGCACAAAGGCCCTGTGGCAGAAAACATACCTAAAGCCATGTTAAGGAGGTTAAAGAACCTAGAATAGAGAGAATGGTAGCTCAGTGTGAGTAAGTGCTGCTAGATTAAGGCCAAACACTTCATTGCAGAGCATGTTTGTCTTATGATGAATACTGGTAGTAGCAGTGCTTATACTGAATTTGTATTTCTTTATCTATGTGTATTATTTCTTTTGATGCAACTATTTGCTGCATGAGCATTCAGGAAATGGCAACACAATATGTTCCTAAAAGATCAGCAGAGCAATGCTTGAACTTCATTGTTAAAACTCCTTGCATATCTAAAGCCTCAGAGCTGAAACTAAGTGACCTAAATAAATTTAATGATGGAAATGAATTAGAGAGAAAAGAGCTCTGGTAATTGTGGTTGTATTCGTCTTTCAATTGAACAATTTAGACTTTTACATAGAAGAAAAGGAATATGATAGGTCAATTAAGTACAGTAATAACCAGGCAAATCAACAAGTCTCTGTTGTACAAGGTGACTCTGTACTATGTGGTCATCAATTTCATTAATTCAGTATAATATAAAGAGTGTGCAAAATTCTGAAGGGGAGATAAATATTCTCAAACTCTTATTGTTCACATAAAAGGAAACTGTCAAGTGAAAAAGTAACAGTCAATTATTTCCAATCAGATAAAACTACTGAAATATTTCTGTTGGGAACAAAGTCTTGCTTTCCTCTCAGCTCAAAAAATACAGACATAGCAAATTAATATTCCTGGAGTTCCCCTCCTTTGCTTATTAGACTCACAATAATACTGCTCAGAAGGATGAGGAGGCATTTGGGGAGATTATTGGTTTAAGCAATAACCCCTTAAAGCAAGGCAAGCAAAAAGAAAAAAGAAAGAAAAGAAAAAAATCTGAATTCTTTTTGTTACATTCAATCGTCACAATAGAGTAATTTTGTCTCATCATCCATAAATCTATCATCCTGCTAATACTTCGGTAAAATCATTTCATTGTAGCACATAATATATATTAATAAGCTACTAGACTTTTTCTAATAATCTACTTTCCTTTCCACTTTAGATTTAACAATCATATAATAATCACTGTTCTGCTTGCGAATGAATCATATGCAATAGTAAGGAAATAGCTAAGAGGGAGATGCAGCCCGTGAGAGATTTAATCATAGGAAATGGCTGACTTTTTATTTCCAATAACCATCTGCACTCATGGTAAATCAGGTGCTAATGAAGCTCAGGCCCAGGCTGCATGGGAGTATAAATCTCAAGAACCAAAAGTCATGGAGCAACAGACTTCAGAAAAACAGAATTTTCTAACGAAATGTACCAAGAATATCATATAGAAGGTCACCATCTGCAAATGTGTCACATAAATGAATATATTTGGTAGTCCTAATACCACTTTATGACACTGGCTATAAACATCAAATATATACCTTTCTTTTGAAACTTGACCACTCTAAACTATTAGGTTCATTTATGGTTTCCTCCTAGAGAGTCACCATTTTAAGGGTTGGAGTTCCCCATGCTAATTTCATTTTAATCTTCTTCAAAGTGACTTAGAAGTACTCAATACTTAGAAAATCAATGATGGAAATAAACGGATTAATTGTGGAATCCCACTTTTAGAGCAGAAAAGTACTACAGATTTTTTTTCCCAGTGAATGAGGAAGCCAGATCTAAACTGGGTAGAATTTGTGCCAGACATAGGATTAGACCTAAGTCTTTTGAGAATCAACCAATATGACAATGTCTTCTAAGACTTTCTGTTTCTGTCATCATAATCCTCCACTTCATGCCTCACTCAACCACTATTGGGGTAATATCCACAATATGGATCAAGACAGAAATAGAGGGGCAAGGACAGGCCACCATCTACAGAATCAATCAAATTCTGTCACAAAAAATAGGATTCAAGTCTTGAGCACTTGATAAAATATTGACCTTTTTCTACATGCTAGTGTAAAACATGGATCATATCTATCCCTGTGATTATTAATGATTATATTCTTAACCCTTTGCAAATAATAACAAAAGCAAGGACCTGGAATCACAGGTAAAAATGAGGTGTGGGATTTCTAGTAACACTTGAGTCAACCTGAATTCCCTACCATCCCCAGTGTAACATGGCTTCATTATTCTCCACTTGTTACCACCTATGCAGGAATTCTAGTGAAGTGCTAAGAAGTCTTTTCTCTCACTTTTGTAAAAATAAATTAGAAAACAACAGCCAATTAGTCTGTAACTAGCTTTATGAATTACTGGGGTGGATACAAAGAGCAGTGGTTCTTAATTATCTGTGGGTCATGGATACCTTAAGAATTTGATGAGTCATGAACCTTCTTTTCTGAAATACATACATGACACATATGTAAAGGATTATGCCTAAAATTTCAGAAGTTTTACAGTCTTCCTGAATTCTATTCACAGTGCCCAGAACCATGTAAATTCAACTTAAAAGTTATAACTATGGTCATATTTACAACCTTGAGAACTGACAAAAATCTTAGGTGGTATGTATTATAAATGACAGACCTTAAATATAAATTTTTTTGGGGGGGCTTCCCTGGTGGCGCAGTGGTTGAGAGTCCGCCTGCCGATGCAGGGGACATGGGTTCGTGCCCCGGTCCGGGAAGATCCCACATGCCGCGGAGGGGCTGGGCCCGTGAGCCATGGCCGCTGAGCCTGCCAGTCCGGAGCCTGTGCTCCGCAACGGGAGAGGCCACAACAGTGAGAGGCCCGCGTACAGCAAAAAAAAAAAAATTCGCTTCTCCCTTTGGCCCTTGCTTTCATTCTTCAGAGATTTCTCCCAGCACTACCTTCTACCCCTTCCCCCCAACCCTGGAGATATTTCGACCACAGTCCCCTGACATGGTCAAGTGCATTTCCACTCCAGCTCATTTTGCCCTCCTCCACATCCTCTGGATGGCTGTCCAGCTAACTTCCATTTCCTTGTGCTGCGGCCACTTTGTCCTTTTTGAAGGATCTAAAACAATCCCAAAGCACCTTCTGTTCTCCCCTCTGCGACCCCTCCTCCCGTCCTCACACAGCGCACGTATCTAGCCCTAAGGCTGCATGTTTTGCCCTGGCGGACTCGGAGACCACAACGCTTCCCACACTGCAGTCCTCTGCTCTGCTATCAACAGCCCCTTCAGTCAGCCTCCTGCCCTTCACCTCTCTCACATACGCATCACACACACCATGGCCTACAAGGAGGCAGAGACACAGAGAGATCTCCGAGGAAGCTCCTGAAACCTCCTCTCCCGACGCTAGGTTAGGTGGGTTTTGCAGGGGCTGACTTCACGAGGAGGGTAAAGAGATCCTGACAGCATATCTTCCTCCAGAGGAATCCACTTCAAAAATCTTCCAGTTTATAACCATTGGCTCCTTTTTTTTTTTTTTTTTTTTTTTCGCGGTACACGGGCCTCTCACTGTTGTGGCCTCTCCCGTTGTGGAGCACAGGCTCCGGACGCGCAGGCTCAGCGGCCATGGCTCACGGGCCCAGCCACTCCGCGGCATGTGGGATCTTCCCGGACCGGGGCACGAACCCGTGTCCCCAGCATCGGCAGGCGGGCTCTCAACCACTGCGCCCCCAGGGAAGACCCTCTTCATTCTTTATACTTGCCGTTCCCTCTCCCTGAATTTTCTTCCCCCCAAACAACCACATGCCTTCCAGGTCTCTATTCAAATGCCACCTTCTTAGAGAGAATTTCTTGGCTGCTCTGTTTAAAATTATAATCCCTGACCCTAAGCTGGTATTCCCTGTCTTGCTTTCTTCTACAGAACTTCCTACCTTCTGAAATTCTGATGTGGTACTTGTTGATTATCTGCCTCCCCAAACAGACTAGAAGTTCTTTGAGGAAAATGATTTGGTTTCATGACTATATCCTCAGTGCCTACAACATGTCTCACATTTGTTAAGTTCTCCATAAATATTTGTTGAATAAATACACAAATACATTTCCAGTTCAACATGGGGGGGGTCTTAGTATTTGAACCAGACCAGACAGCACAGAGACCTGGGTTAAAATATTGGCTCAGACTTGTTTCAAGAATGATTTCCTTTCAATTTTCTACAAATCAGGATACCGGCTGTACAAATATTATACAGAAAATCTACGATGGGAGAGAGAAGAAGTGGCTCTCTTCTACCTCTCTCGTTTCTGCCCAGGGAGCTAGGCTCCTAGGCAGAAAGCAGATGAGTACCCGGCTTGCCCTTGTGGAAGGCTGCCGCTTGAGTTGGGTCTCAGCTGACACAGAAAATCCAAGACAGCTGTGGCTGAAATTGGAGGTGGACAGAGAGAATTCTTCATAAGGCACCAAAGTCACTTACTATGAAAATGCACCATAATAACCATTTATATTTCTCAAAACTCTCTTTAATTTCATAAGTAACCTAATCCATCATGCAGTATTTTAAATATATTTTCTATCTTGTCACAAAGATTATGAAAACAGATGTATACTTTCATCACAAAAATAACCTTACATCGGATGAAGATTTTACCAGTACCCCCTCCAATTTAACAAAGTTACTAACTATGCAATTTTTCATTTTAAATTAAATCATAGGAATAATTTTCCTTTCTCCCTAAACCCATTAAAAGTCCAATAATTTATAGCAGAGATAACACTGAATGATTCACAAATTAATGAAACCATTGTTAACAGTGCTCTAAACTTTAAGAAATAGAATTATAAAAGCCTTATAAAAACCGAGACTGTCCCTGCCCCCTGCCCCTTTCAGCAGTATGTGTGTTGCTTATTCAAATCTAAACTTATGAAGACTTTTGTGCTAAATAATTTTCTAAGGTGATAAAGAAATACCCAGATATTTCCATGCAGGCAGATTGGTGAGAGGTTGATCGAATACTCAAATTATAATGTTTCTTAAAGCAGAAGTGGTCTTTCTATAAATGACCAAACTTGGAAGAGAAAACTGCAGTTGGTGTGACAGTCTGAGGCCTCTTCCTGGCCCCCAAAGCCATGGGGAAAATTTCGAGGAGACTCATGGCACAAGGCCGCCCATGGCCTCTGTAACTTAAGCCAATATTTAGAAAGCCTAAGTGCATGATTGCCTGCCTTTTGCAGGTTCAAGTAATGATGTTATAGCACTTGGGTTACAGTATAGGGGGTTCTGAACCATGAGAACCCCTAAATTTGAGACAATTTTGTGCCATGATATTCTGAGTTCTCTCTCAAGGGATTTTATTCTTTGACCCACTGTACAGAACTGTTTCCTAATTAGGCTCTTTCAAAGCTAAAAGGGACAAAAATAGGGCCGAGCAGCCAAATGTACCTTTTATAAATCTACCTCTAAACTTGTAGAGAACTCTAACAATGGTTTCATTAATTTAGCAATCACTCAGTGTCATATCTATTATAATGTACTAAGCTCTTAAGAGAGAAAGAAAAAAGAAAATTGTTTTATTCCCATGATTTAATTTAAAACGAAAGATGAAAAATTGCAATGATGGTAGTCTTTTAAACTTTTTAAATTTGCTTTATGATTTAAAGTATGGACTTGCTTTTCTTGAGGGCCATGCTTTTGTCTTCCTCAGTGTATAGTCTTATCTTTCTAAGAACAGGTATGAAAACACTTAAGTGACTTTAATAAAAACTGGTAATATGTATTTCAAACTTGGTAACAAATGCAGCCCCAAAAGATGCATATAAAAACAGTGCATATCAAAACAACATACTTAACCAGGACCCCAAGTTATCGGTGGTAACAACGAAGCACCTTGTCTCCCATCAATAATCATGTACCTTCCATCGGCTGGGGCCCTCTCCCGGATCCCTGGGATCTTCCGGAGGTTCTTGCAGGATCTTCCGGAGATTCTTGCCAAATCCAGTTCCCAGCTCCCATGGTAGGTTATGCTCCCCTTGCCATGTGCAAAACTGTTCACAGCCAGGGATTTTCCCTCTGAAGTGTCTTTGTAGATAGTACAATACTTTTCCTTCTTCACAGTGCTCCTTGCATGATGTCCTAAAATTTCTGTCTTTTCAATCCACAAAGGGCTTTCCTGAATGGAAATGTATTGGATCTGCCAGACTACTCAGTGCCTCCTGTGATTCTGCAGTGCAGCTGAAGTACCTCAAAGTTATTCAGTCAGACAGTCTCAAGATAGTTTAGATTTTGCTCAGAATGGCCCAGCCAAAATTGTGTAAATTGTGTAGCTGCACAGAAGAAAGGCTTCTACTGAAAGCAGAAAATAATGAAAGACAAATGAATTTAATTTGACGCTCATGACACCCTTTTTCCTCCCTACTAATTTTGAAGCTGACCTCTTTATGAACACGGATTCTCTTTGGAGATTCAGTCATTTCTAGGGGAAGAGAATGACATTCTAATCCATTTGCGTATGTAAACACAGTAAAAAAAAATAGTAATGTTAATTTCTCAGTTTTGGATGTTTACTTCTTATTTTGGCAAATGTATTATGACTACCTAAGATGTTAACTTTAGGGGAAAGTGGGTAGAAGGTATATGGAAATTCTCTATGCCATCTTTGCAACCTTTCTGTAAATCAAAACTTTTTCAAAAATAAATATTTTACTTAAAAAATTATTTAGTGATAGAAGTGATCTCCAGTAATTCAAAAAGTTAAATACACACTAGGGAATGATGCAATCAGTCCTTATAAAGGACAGAAAATTATCTAATACCTATCCTAGATATACTGACTGTTTTCATTAGAGACTAACATCAAAATTCTCAATGGAAACATTTCTGTAGAACACACTGAGAGATCCAGGGGAATGCATGCAAGTGGGATACGGACTGAAAAGTTAAAAACTCAAAAGGACCAAAACCAACGCTTATTTTAAATAAACTGTGTACTCGAAAACATTTACCTACTTATTTTCTTCAGACCTCCTTTTTACTAAGTGATTATGCAAACAGAATTAAGAAAGGGAGGGAAAAAAAAACCCCTGTATTTGTTCTTGTCCATTGTAAATATTTACACATTTTGGTGAAGTAGAAAAACAGTTGTTAGCAAAGTTGGCTTGAAAGAATAGGAGGAAATGTTGGTTAAAAATAAAGCATAATGACATTGAGGAAAATGTCATCTGAGGAAGAATTTTTATTTTTTACCAACATCCTTTTTTGAGAGTACTGGAGACAATTATGCCACATACACATTTTAAGACTTTTTTTCCCATTACAATAGATATCTTCATTTTCTAAATTTGTTATTTGTAAGTCAAATTCATTTCATTGACTTCACTTTCTTGTCTCATTAAGCTAAATCTAGTGAGTGTTTGTTTTGAGCCCTCTTTAAATAAGAGCTCCTGTTTCTTTTCATCATCTGTAAGTCCTCCAGGTACAAAATCACTTTCGTTGCACCAACTTTCCTATTCATACACCACAGTTACTAGAAAGTCTAAGATGAAATCCATCATTAGGTGCCTCAAAGAAATTATGGTGGAAATTTGATGATTCAGGGAAAGAGGAAAGAGAGTTGGGGGAGTCCTGACTGATGTCAAGTGTCTGGCTAGTTGATGACTTCAGTTGGCTTTAAGCAATTGATTTTAGTACAATAATTCCTCTTTTAATCTCTTCCCAAATAGACCTATTCCTACCTCTAGAGACTGGACATTCCTCTCTCCTGATGACAGAATGTGCAGGTGTGCACCCTTAGGCTCAAGGGTTGTCCAAGGGGATGCTGTGTGCAGACTGAGGTGTCCTGCAGATGAAAGCTAAGCTCCTTGTAATGCACCATGGAGCTGGGCGTGGGAAAAGAAGAGGAAAGGCCATTGCTGAGAGCTGCGGCCAGGGCCTCATTCTCTCTGCGCTGTCATCTCCAGGTGAGAAATGTCAAAGAGTTGGAACCTGGCCCTCTATGTTGTTGTACCAAGGTAATCAGATACAGCCTAGTTTACTTAACATCCATAAACAAGTTGATGTTAAATAAAATAGATTAGATTGATTAGATTGGTTGGATTGATTTAAAACTTTTAAATATTTAGATATACGTATGGTATCTGGACCTCCATTTTACTTTTCTTCCAGGTCCTAAAAACCTCAGGTACAACCCTGAGAATAATAATTCCAGCGACTAAGACTTACTGAATGGCTTCTATGTGTCAGACACTATGTAAAAAGCTCTACGTGTACTATTTTAATTCAGATAACAATCCACTGAGATAGGAACAATTTGTACACACATTTTAGAGATAAGAAAATGGAAGTTACAGGAGTAGAAATCTATCTTACGAACAGATTTTCCTTTTAGTCACAGTTTGTAGGAATGCTTCTTTTTTTGGCATTCAGGAAGTAGATGTCCTCCCCAATTTCTTCCTGTTTTTAGACATGGCCTAATCACAAACATTTTCCCAAAATATATTGGCCTTAGAGGATTGGTGATGATGTTTGCCACAGTTTCAATTTCTTCTGTGCTTGAAGTGGGAGAGCATCCAAACTCAAGCAATGTTTAGCTTTAGTTACTGATTCTGCCAACTCTTTGTAATAATGCAATCTTTTCATTTTATCAGTGTGATATCTTTCTGAATCCTGAAGTATGTGTTTCACATGCATTCAAATTCAGCCATCTTTCTTCTCCAACTAATTTTTACAAGACAATTTAGTCTTAGACTGCAAACAGCTTTTATATCAGATTTTACCTCTGATAGTCTGGTAGCAGCTGCCTGAATGGCTCTACAGAGAAGGACAATGGAGTTGCCCATGGATGCAGCAGGAAAGAGCAGTTTAGAAAACGAGTGTTGGAGTACACTGTCTACGAATTTCTTATCCACAATTAATACAGTTCTCGTGCACAGATACACAGAAGGTAGCATTTTTGTCCACCAAAGTGTTATTCAGGGAGGCAAATACAACATATAGAAAGGAATATGCCTCTTATTCATTCATATATACTTTCCTTTTACTTTCTCATCAACCATCCCCAATGATCTTTTAAGTACTTGTGTACATATGCACACACGCACTCACACACACATAAACACATCCTAAAACATAAAGTATAGGTGGACTTATGCAAAAAAAAAGGTTTGATCCCGTTCACAAAAGTAATTTCTATACGTTCTATTGATAGGTATGATCAGTTAAGGAACACTTACTAAGGGAGTATTAAAACCAGAAAAACAGGGCCTCCCTGGTGGCGCAGTGGTTGAGAGTCCGCCTGCCGATGCAGGGGATACGGGTTCGTGCCCCGGTCTGGGAGGATCCCATATGCCGCGGAGCGGCTGGGCCCGTGAGCCATGGCCGCTGAGCCTGTGCGTCCGGAGCCTGTGCTCCGCAACGGGAGAGGCCACAACAGTGAGAGGCCCGCGTACAGCAAAAAAAAAAAAAAAAAAAAAAAAAAAAAAAAAAAAAAAAACCCAGAAAAACAACTCAGGAAATTAAGCATTTGAGAGGACCCAAAGGTATTTTTTAAAAGAAGAGTGTTTACAGTAGGAAGGATCATAAAGCTTGTGAGTTTTTATTGCCACGGGCTTTCCTCTGTAGTTACAGATTGAGGAGAAATAACAGAAGGTGCCTGGGGGTTCTGGGATGTGTTTCTGAGTCTGAATGGACAATGGTGGCGACTCTCAGCTAGGTGGCTTATGCAGCAGCCACAGGGCCTAGTGGGAAGTGACTGTGGAATGGACAGTGAAGAAGAGTCAAGAGGGGAGCCTTCAGGAAATTTAAATTATGAAAAATATAATAACAATGTGCTGGTCAGGCAAGAAACTGAATAATCGCATTCCTGTTCTGACTGCCAATTTGGTAACATTTTGGTAGCTCTTAGCAAAAAGAACTTCCTTCTCCTTTTCTTTTAGAGTAGCCTGAAGAGTAAGATCTGTGGTAAAAACAAAACTAAACAGCAAAGTTTTTTTTTCAGTAACAGTTCCTATTTATAATGGCTTATTTCACTCTCGGGGAAGAACATCTCTGGAGAACACAGGGTTTCTAAATATCATTTCATATCTCCTTACCTCTTTTCTTTTGGGACTGATGCCCAGGTAGTTTATCTGAGGTATACCAGTTCCTGAAGTACTCAGGAAGTCAGAATTTCACACAATCATCAAATGAATATTAGAATCATTTTCAAACTTATGACTAATTCATTCAAGTATGATCATATTTTAGAGCACATAATATAAAACCCAAAACCACATCAGTTTAGAAAGACAGGATTTTGTTCATTTTTCATGTAGCAGACATCAGGAGGTACATAGTCCTTTGTGTTGGCTTCTCAGTGTCATCAGGGACCCAGATTTCTATCTTTTTGCTCAGCCATCATCAATGTGTGGTTTCTATGCCCACTGTCCAGCATGGCCTCTATTGCTCTAGCCCTCATATCAACATACCAGGCCAGGAGAATGCAGATGCCAGGAGAGCAAAAAGAGGCTCCTTGCTAGTCAACCATTTTTGCATCCTTCCTGAATGTCCCATACAACATATCTGTACATGTCTCATAGGCCATAACTTAAGTCACACAGTCACATGAAATTGCAGAAGAGGCTGAGAAATCTAGTCTTTTAGCTGAATGCATTATCACCCTGAATTAAACTCGGGGTTCTAATTCTAAGGAGAAAGGGGAACATGGCTATGGAGTGGTATCGTTTAACATAGCCTGTTTATAGAGGACATGCTAATTGGCTTTCATACTGATGTTTTAATAAAGCATGTAGTTTGTTTATAAGAACCAAGATTGACTATACGGTGTGGCAGTCTTTGGTTACCATCAATCATGGACTGAGAGGCTTTTAAAGATGAGGTATGCACTGCCTAGCATTTCTGTAACAACCCACTTACTCATCTCCACCTTACTTTCAAGCACAAGATACCTAAATGTTAACAAATCTGAGGAATAGGCCAAACTGATCCATTAATTTATGTAAATAAACTTTTAGATAAGACACAGTGTCAATTTTGAAACTTAGTGTGATTGAATTATTAGTTGAATGTATATCAAATACATAAAATAACAGTTTCTTAAAAAGCATCTTTCCTTATTCTAGACCTAAAATTAATAAATAGTATTTAAAGGAAGGGTGAGAAATATATGTTGCTGGCCAAATTTGGCTTACCATGTTTTTGTGTAAATAAAGTTTTACTGGAACACTCTCAAGTGTTTACATATTGTCTGTGGTTACTTTCACTGTATGATGGCAGAACTGAGCAGCTGTGTCAGACAGTCTGACCCACAAGGCCAGAAATATTTACTGTTAGACTGATATAGAAAGAAGTGTCCTAATCCTGGTAAAGGCATAACAAAATAAATAACAGGACATACTGAATTTTCCTCACACTTAGAAGAGCCCACAGAACTCTCTTGAAAAACTGCTTATATAGCTGTATCATTGAATTATATAGCAGATTCATCAGTTTTTACCTTGACTCTGACTTGTTCTTAAAGAATGACAAATTCCTTCCTCTTAAAAACGTTTACTCCAGTGTTTCTCAAATGGGGGCAATTTTGCCTGCCAGGAGACATCTGGCAACATCTGGAGATGTTTTTATTTGTCACAACTGGGGCAGGGAAGGGTGTAAGAAGCTGCCACTGGCATCCAGTGAGTGGAGTCCAGGGGTGCTGCTAAGCATCCTGCAACGCACAGGACACAGCAGCCCACCATAACTATCTGGCCCTACCTGTCAATAGTGCTAACGTTGAGAAACCCGGTGGCAAGTGAGAATGTGAACAGGTGGTTGCCAATTAGCAATCACATCCCTTGAAAGAAAGTGTCCTGTGGTAGTCTATCTCAGGGGTGGTAGCTTTGCTATGTTCCCTCATCTTTTTTTTTTTTTCTCTCTGAACTAAAATACCATTTTTACTTGCACTTATCAACTCAATGTTTTCCATTCATCACTTAAAATGTACTGCCATAATGTTTCTCACAAAGGGTATCATGTTAAATGCTAGCTCCTAAGTTCTGTTCTGAAAGAGAAAAGGATTCCATGGCCAAAAGAACTGGGGGAAGGATGCTAATAATATCATAATATCACCACCTTGGAGGTTCACCACATACAAGGAAAAGGCTCTGAGAAGTCTGACGGTGAAGAAACCTATGCACTTTGGGCATGTGGATCCTGTTGAGGCAGCCAGTTATGGACAGAGCTCTAGAATAAATGCAGTAGATCAGTGGAGCAAAGGGCATGCCAGAATTTTCTAAACAGTGTTCCCAGGATGATTCATTCCAACTTGGTCATCAGTGGGAAAAATAAGGATTCCTAAATAAATAAGTTTGGAGATTACTAGGTTAGACATAGTTTAATAAGTTTATTTATATTATAGCAATGGTTTTAACCATTTTTATGTGACAAATCCTTTTGACAGTCATAGATCCCTTCTCAGAATAATGTTATTAAATACATAAAACAAAATGTATAGGGCTTCAAAGGAAATGAATAGTATCAAAGTACAATGATCAAAATATAAAAATAAATGTGTGGCATATTAATGCAAGTATTTATTAACACATCAAATAAGACCTAGTAGTAGGTCTAATAACTATGAACATTTTGAAATAGGCTTGAGTATAAACAATTTTTCATAATAGTTGCAACAACTATAATTTGATATGAAAACATCTGTGATTTTTAATTGGAGACAAAGTCTCAGGTATGGCTGTTACTACTGGAGTTTTTTGTCTTCATGCAAATTGAAGGAAATACTTAATTTCAGTGAGAAGTAAAAACTAACATATAAAACATCACAGAGCCTTTAAAATGTTATGTTGATTGTGAATTTCCAAGAGTGAGGGTTGTAGGACTAATGTGAACTTGTATATGAATACAACAATATGGGAACTATTAATTTATTTCAAAAACACAGTTCCACATGGCATGTGGGAAATTCTGCTCTGAACCTGGAAGCTTCTAATGTCATAATGCAATACTGCATTTACAATCATTGTTTTAAACTAGCATTTTCAAATCCAGTTCAACTCCATGATAACAGCTGTTGTTTTCTTTACTATTTCACTTTCAGAAATAAATTTTTAAAAATTTCTTTGAGCTTCACAGTTGTTCGTATGAAGTATCTCCATTTAAACTCCCAGGATAAAAGGAAAAATGAGTTGTTTCACACCTCTACATTTAGGGAGTCTAAGCTGATTGTGACCTTTTGCCCCAACACATGACTATGTATCAAAGACGATTCCTTTCTAATTCAGTAACCTCATGCATCAAGAAAGATCTGCGGTGAGAAGGTATTTTTTGGCACAGGAATTGTGACACAACTATGTGCCATTTGCTGAAACAGTTGCACAGATTTTAGTAAAAAGCAAAAGATAAGTGAGAAAGAAAGTGTAAATTGTCAGTCCGTGAACTACTGCTGCCCCCCGTCTACAGTAATTACAGCAAAGTGGTAGCTGACTGTCCCTCTGGTGAACTCCAAGCAAGCATGGTTTTTTCAAGCTTATCAGCTTGACATGTACAGCTCCTCTCCCAGGAGGCCCAGTCTCTTTTAAATGATCAAATATTTTGATGGAGGAAATAAAGGACAAAAGGGAAGGGGGAGAGAAACAAAAAGATTATTAACATTAATTAGATTTTTGCAATTGTTATATTTAAAAGGTCTATCTAATAGGAGGCTTCTATTTTTTGATTTCTCTAACTGGTGCTTGCCATTTTAGTGACTACTAATAGATACCACAGAAAACAGGCAGGGAGCTAAATTTTATACTGTGAAATCAAAATAAATAAAAAAATCAGAAAAAGCAGTTTTTAAGTTCCACACTCAAATGACTGATCACCACTGCTATGACATTTTAAAATATTTTCATCCTCTCAAAAATCTCACGCAGTATGTGCCCTGTTATTATTCCCATTTTACAGGTTATTATTGTCAGATGAAGAAGTGTCCTTTTCAAACACCCACCACTAGAAAATGGTGGCCTATTATTTGAAGGAAAATTCTTTTACAGATTATATAAAATGCTCTTGAAATAATGTTAAGTGAAACAATATGCAGTTTTTCCAAATTTTTGTTTTTAATATTAAGCAAATATACATAAAAACCTAGCTCCACCCCCCCAAAAAAAAGACTGAAAGGAAAAATACTAAAAAGACAACAGTGCTTATTCCAGGCTGAAGGAATTATGGGTGATCTTTTTAATACTTAAAATTTTATATATTACCTAAATTTTCTACAACATGTAAATATGAAAAGAAAAAGAAAACATTATAAAGCTAATTGTATATCTTTGAAAATTATAAGAATAAGTAGATTGATGAATGCAAAGTTCTCAACTGATTTTTTACTGATAATATGATTTTTAAAATTCTTTTAGTAAGGTGGGGAAAAAAGAATCACTGACAACTTTCCCAAACAGCACCATTTCAAAAAATTTAAGACAATGGATATGGTGATGACAACTAAGAAGAGCACAGAGATGAAATCTGAAGCTTATTCAACTCTTTTCTCCCTCTGCTGCCAACATAGAATAGAGAACTTTTATATAGAATTTCAACTGTTGTCCTTTACCCCTTTGTTAACTCATTCTAAACATGAAGGCAAGCACTCTTGGGAAGATCATTTAAAACACTAACTGCCTTTTCATTACAGCGTTGTCACACCTTGCCAGAGTGAACAGCAAGTCACAATTTTTTGTTGTTATTGTTGAAGCATGTCTTTCAATATTACTACTGATTTAAGAGTTGACATCTTTTCTAAAAGTCAGACTAACATGGTAGCATTTGGGATGAGCCCTCTTTTGTGTGTCTGCTTCATTCCTTTGTTGGAGTTCCTCATTTTCTGTGTGTGGGATTGAAGAATCATGGAAAATTGCCACTTGTGTGATAAATTACTGTTTTCACCCATCAAACTTTGAAAATGCTCCATACGAGCCTTGCACACCATTATGTTGTCCCATCTAGGACCCTTTGAAAGTCAGCAGGGTGCATCTGGCTGAAATTCAGTCAGGCGATTAAATTTATTCAAGCTTGGTGAACTTGAGAGCTTTCAAAAGGAGAGTAGTTGAAGGGATGAGATTATAGTCCTGACAGCGCTCTGGAAAGGTGTCTGACATCTGACTGCTCATAGTGAGGTATGATACCTGTTTCCATTGATTTGCAACAAAGTCTTTCTCAATAAGCATTTCCACTTAACATTTCCTCTCAGGGAACCCATGCAGTTGAAGATATTTACGAGTTGCTTTCAGCTTAAAAATAAATCACCTCTAATTCCTCTAAGCGAAATCAATCAAAAACCTGTAAAAAATGGACTGGTTGTTTGGTCGATTCAGGCAGAAAAGTAAACAGCACTTCAGCTTTTCTCCGCCATTAAGGCCTAAATGGCCTAGAAAGTAAATCAATATTTCCAGTCAGCCTTCTGGCTATTGTTTAGCCAGTAGATATGGATTTGCTCTGGCTTACTGCTCTCCTTCGGGACTAACCTATAATCCTCCGAGAGGAATAATAAGTTCGTTATCTAGTTCAGCTCTCTGTTGTACATTTAAATGGACCACATCCATCAATGGCCCTTGTTAAAGTTAAAAGATGAGGCATGCCATTCAAGCCCCTTTATAGTGAAACACTTCCAACATATATAGGGGGACATTATAACTGGTTGGCAAATGACCTCCAAACCCTAAGTGGGGTGCAGGTAGCAATTTGAGTGTGAGAAGACATATATCACAGCTGTTTCCAGAGAGAAAGTACTATGTACCCATTTCTGAGTAAACAATGATATACACATAAAGCTATATGGTAACAGAATCTTTCACTATGCCTACTAATCTTTCTTCAATATTTCTATTTAAATACTGGTGTGATTCCAAATGGTAAGAGCTATTCAGAACTTCCTTCTCTGCTGATGCTGCAAACCAAACTAGCTCCCTGTCTTCATGTCAGCAAATGAAAATCTCTCATTCTTTTATTAATTTCACTTTAATAATTTGTTTTAATAGCTTGATAATAAAGATCTTGAGGATTCTAGAAGAGGAGAAACTTGGGGAAAAGAGATTTCCTTGAAGAAATTAATTTTTATTTGTCATTTTCAGCTTGATAAACTAAAATTCTCCTTTAAGTGCCATCCATGGCTTAACCTGAGAAAGATATAATGAAGGAATAATCTTTCTTTGAACTATTTTATACACTTAATTCTTATGTCATTGTATTGATTTCTTGATAAGAACCACAGAGAAAAAGATGAATTATAATCATTTGAAATTTCAAACAGAGATATTTAGAGTGCACAAGACATTTCTTCAACAAAATGACAGCCACAACAACAAAACAGAAAAAATTCGCGGTTACTTTTCATGCATCCAAGAGTCACAGGTATCTTTCATTATATCTTGGTCTACATTTCATCCAGACATCTTTTCCACAACTTTATTTAAGTAAAATTATCACAACAGAATTGAGAAGGGGAAATACAATTATGTGAGTAAAATATTGCAGAAGAATTTAGAAGATGGAATAAGCATGCAAAATATACTCATTTAGGAGAGAAAGTGTACCAATTAATCGGTATTGATTTAGAGGAGGTAAAGACTCAATCTGAGGAGAGGTTTTTGCTGTTGCCTTCTTTAAGAACTCACCTCTTCAATTTCTGGAGTGTTTGTTTTAGCTTCAAATAAATTATATCTTAAATTAGACAAAATATTTAAGTCTTTAGAAATTTGTTTTTAGTAAAAATTAATTCAAGAAAAATCAACATAAAACCAGTATATATGCAATTTGACATATTTATTATCTCTACTTGCTAGTTAGAGGTATTTTTGTGATTAAAATATTAAATTTAGTAACAATATCACATTAATTCACTTCTAAGAATTGACAAAATTAATTTTGTATGGAAATGTATAATTTTATCTATTTTGTTTTTGCTGTGTTTTGTAAGTCTATGGTAAGAGTCTGACTGAAATTCTGCCACTTGAAAGTTGAGCCCACTTTCTCTCCCCACAACCTTTCATATTCTCCATCCCACTTGAGCAATGATGCTCTAAGGAGAATGGAAGAAGGTAAGTTGAAAGATAATGAAAAGTGGCTGTTTTGTGTCTTTCAGACATGACATATGGATACTTAAAATTCATACTTCTAATTCTTAGTAATATACATATGCTAAAGATAAAATGATTGAAAAATTCTAACTATGTTCTCATTGTAACACTGGATTGGAAAGATATAATACTGAGAAACTCTAGTAAACATATGAATGAGAATTAGACAAATAATTGATTTAGAAAATTGAGTTGATTTTTATCTCTAACTGTACTTGAACATCTCTGTTAAAATAGAGTTATATTAAAATCGTTTGAAAATATACATGAGAGCAATATCTCCTAGTACTTTTAATTAATTTATTTATTTTTGTGGTACGCAGGCCTCTCACTGTTGTGGCCTGTCCCGTTGCGGAGCACAGGCTCCAGACGTGCAGGCTCAGCGGCCATGGCTCACAGGCCCAGCCGCTCCGCGGCATGTGGGATCTTCCCAGACCGGGGCACGAACCTGTGTCCCCTGCATCAGCAGGCGGACTCTCAACCACTGAGCCACCAGGGAAGCCCCTAGTTCATTTTTAATATAAATTTCATGTGCTTCCTCAAAGAATATGGTATGAATAGCCTGACAGCGCCAAAGAGTACCTGACCACATTTTGTTTGTCAAGAAAGTTTTATCTATACTTTTGATATTAACTGATTTAGAAATTTTAAAGCATGTAAATTTTCTACTTTTATTTGCTTCATTTTATTCTGATGTCTGAAAAACTAATTTATATAGAAAATATTGCCATATTAACATGGTTGAATATGTCAGGCAAAACTTTTTAAGATTATACGATTGTAACCTTTATCTGGGAACTGTGAATACTAGGTAACAGTACTATAAAAAGGTGGCAAGGGTCTAGTTTACTCTGTTATCTAGTTAACATCATGATGTAATCACTCGTCTAAGAAAAATATTCACAAAATATCTGTGTCCTCAAAATTACCAGTGAGTGGGACATTCTATGTATTCAACGTGACTGTTGAAGAATTTATAAATAATTTATAAGTAAATTAATGTATCTAAATTAACAATTATTTTGTTTCTGTAACAGAAGCTTAGGCCATTTATCCATGGACCTCTTGGGTTTCACTTGGGCATCAAGAGACACTGAGTGAATTCAGCAAGTGAAACAGATGTGGTGCTCTTATCTGCACTCAGGGAGTGAAGAGTAGTTGAAAATAAATGATTTGGGTCAAATTCTATTGGAAATTCCAAAACGCATTGGCAAAAAGTGGTTCCGATACACAATTACAACTAAAAAAAATAAGAATTCAGGGATATTTGATCACATTTAATTGAGCAGAAATACCTCTGTTCTACACTTTAGGTACAGATCTACTTTGGGGTACAAATATAGATATTTTAGATAACTTTGGGCTAAGAATTTACTTAATTTTCCTATACAGGAGATAAAACTTCTACAGATATAGCTCTATCCTGTAAGTATTTTAATAAAGGACTTGGCAAATTTTGGCTTGCAGCTCAAAACAAATCTGTTTCTGTATAGCCTGTACATCTGCAATTGATTTGATGACAAGGAACACAAAATTTGAACCCCAATAAAGCAAAATGTTACTCCCTCAAAACAGAAAATCCATGCTTTTCATTAGTAAACATGTATTACCAATATAGCACTCAATAATATTATATTTTAATGTTATCAATAAAAATGTATGAAAATTTGTTTTCTTTCTTGTTACTTAATAATGTATCTAAAATCCTTAATTTTGCACCTTGGCCTGAAACCCCTAAGTATTTACCATTTGGCCTTGACAGAAGAAGTTTGCCTACCCTTTTCTCAGGATACTGCTCGACTCCTTAAAGATCATAAAACATTTACATTGCTAATTTACCTGATACAACATCTTTGGGCCTTCATGTTTTCTGCGTTTCCTTCACCATGTATTTACCTGTCTTACTGGTCTACCAGTTGCTGATGGAGCCACCAAGGATAATGTTTTTATAGTTTCTAATGACTTATTTGTTTCTGAATCAAGACAGGAAACTGTGACTACTATTCAGTTACAGAAAAACTATAAGCAAGCTCTCTGAAGTGATTTATATAACATGAAGCTTGTGTATACCACCTCAGAGCCACATGACTAAGAACAATATGAGTCCAATGACACAGGCCAAAAGGAGATAACAGACACAGCTTTATGCTGAATTTTTAAAAAATGTAAGCACTTGTAAGTTCAGTTCATTTCTTTTTATCTTAAATAGCAAAATTAACCTTTTTTCATTTAATTCATAGTAGTATCTAGAAATCAGTGATGGAAAAGAAGATCAATTAGGTCATTTAGTTCCCTTCCAAGGTTCCAATTTTCTCATTCAGCATAATAACTTTGGCCTGTCCAAATTTATGTGACTGAAGAGATAGGTTTCCACAACTTAACTTGGGAGATATTTCTAAATCAAATTCATCTGTACCAAAGCATCATTAAAGACTTTGCTATTAGAATTATACTAAATTGTTCTGTGCTTAATTGCATCTCATTTTTCCTTTATTCCCCTTGGCTACCCAAAGCAAACTATTATTTTTTCTTTGACTGTATTTTACACCAGCTAAGTCCACATATATTATTGATAAAGAATGTATCAGTAATGGTTTCTGTTTATTGTGTTGTTGCATAAACATCTGTGTTCCTTTGCTCAAACTACTGTGAAAAGGAGACCCCTTTGTATTAAAAATTACCCCATTTCATAGGAAAATTTCTTAAATTCAGCAAGCATTCCAGGGGCTTATATACAACCTTTTCTAGCTTTATTTTGCAACACGTCAAACCATGAACACCTATGTAACTTGCACTTTCTTATACATGTGCACTTCCCTCCTGCTATCCGTTTCCCCATCAATGCTCACGTTTTGATTTTCTGAAACCTCAATCACATTAAGTGTTTTTTTCTGCAGTAAAGCACAGCCCCCCTAACTCTTCACTGATTAAGTCTAACTCAAGAAATTCTGAGGATGCTAGGTTCCCCAGCATATCGTTCTCTTCTTCCTGCCCAATTGATGGATATCCTGTAACACAACCTTGAATCCAAAAATTAGCTGATTAAAGAAGTATTAAGAAAATCCATATATATGACTAAGTCAATCCATCAGTGTTTTGTTCAGCAGGATCACCTTTTTCTCTATAAAATACCACTGAGAAAATACCCCTGCCAGGAGATAGCAATGAACTATGACCTCTGAGAGTGTTGCAACAGGAACTAATAACAAGGAAACATTTGCTATTAGAGCAAATAGACTCCTAATCAACATATTATCGATCCTTCATTTTTGTCAAGGTCATTTTGTGCTTTAAAAAATGATCCTACAGTAAGGTTTTAATAGGAAAAGTGGACTAATTTGATTTAAACAGTAAATGCTATTAATTATGAAAGACAGTCAATAAAAAGCTTGTTCTTCCAAACATAAAGGCAAATCTTACAGTGCCTTTGATTTATGGTAATGAACACAATGATTTTCACTAGCACCTCTTACTCACTCCCATCCCACCATTTGCTCTTTTCTGTGCTCACACATTAGAAAAATCTTTAATCTTTGTAATTCAAAGGAAATTTTGGTTAAAATTATTTCTTCATAATTTTATTACTATGCTTTTTTATTTACAATAGATAAATCTATTATTTAATAGCTTGATACTGTTTCTGGAGTAAATGTAAGAAAATTTTAAAATCTGATTTTATAAAGATCTAGGTAAAGTTTTTAAAGTAACTAATTATAAAATGTTGATGTTTGAATTTACCATGTAAGATTTAAATGAGAATTCCAGCACTCTGAAATCTAGATTAAAACAATTTAGAGAACCATCGTGTCTAAATAATATCTTACCATATGTACAAATATGTACCTTACCATATGTATAAATATGTACAAATGCCAAATGTGCAATATTTTAGATACTTGGATCTATTAAAGTCATTTTTAGGTTTAATTAATTTATTATTCACATTATCTGAAAGAAACCAAGATATAAATTATTTAATTGATAATAAACTCAGTGAATTTAAGATAAGTAAAATCCTTGAACATTTAGGCCTAACCTATTGAATTTCTCCAAGAAAAAGGGTAAATATTTCCCCCTAAAAATGACTTCACTGTAAGCAATACAAGCTACTCTATATATCACTTCAATAACATGAAATTTCTTGGTTATAAAATATGCATTTGAAGAACTATCTTCAATATAAGTTTTCCCATTGTGAGTCAGCAATATATGAATTAAAGTTTTCTCTCCTAGACTGTAATTAAGTGACTATGTCACCAAAGGTAGAGCAGGTCAACCTTACATATCTGTAAGGATGCTATTTTCTTCTTTATATGAAGAGTAAGTTTACTGGTTAGTAAATAATATATTTTAAATATAATAACTAAATGAAAGTAAAAACAAATTCCCAGAGTCTAGTCTGAATGCAAAATGTTACCTGAGAAATCCCAAATGTTATTCTAAATTTTACTGAAGATTTATTTATTTGAAAAAAAAACAATTAGTGTCAAGGTGAAAATACAATAGCATATCTTATAGGAAATAAGAGACAGAAGTGTAGCTCTGGATGGTGTATAAGTGATCAAAACTTTACATAGAACAAATATTTTATACCATTTGTCAATTATTAAAAGATTATCTTTTCTAAGTAAAGTATGTTGGCTTACCATTAGGAATCTCATTAATTATGGATTCAGAGGCATTATTAGTTAAACCTTACGTACCGGGATCTAGTACAAAGACAATACTCAAGCTCACCCCAAAGCAGGAAGAACCCCAGCTCTATGTTGTTATGGGCCAAAAGGCTGCTATGAGTTTTTGTTTGTTGATTGGGATTTTTCAAATAGCATAATATTTAACAACATTGATGACATGTAGGTCAAAGCAGAGAGCACATTTAAAAAGAATCAGTATTTTATTTTAAAAATTCTGTACGAACTGTGCTTTATAGTGCTTCTTGGTACATTTCATACTAGGGTGACAATATGCTTTAATTCACACCCAGCTCTTCCATAGAGGAAGCTGCCATGCTATACAAATATCTACTAAGCTGATAGAGTAAGAGAACACTAAAGACCAAGGAAAGAATAAAACCATACAGGTTTTTCACTGAATAAAAGAGGCAGAATATGTTGCCCTCTTTTCTACATCTGACTGACTCAGAGCAGGGAGAATTCTCAACTGTGAACTGGGTTGAGAAATTGTCTACTAATCAATCCCCAAGCTTTTTATTGTAAAAATTATGTTACATGAAAATATTGGAGGGATATAATATTCTCTACAAGGAACTTTTCAAGTTTTCTGAGTTTTATATTTATTTACACAAACTGGGGGACAGAAATCTCCACAGGAATTATATGTTTTCTTTCAATTTTACATAGGTAGTCAGAACATGACAAACTTTCTTGATGACAGAAGATTACCTTATTAGTATTAATACTTGTGTATAAGTATTATCCCCTGAATAAGGGATAAGAACTGCCAGTGCACTAGCTGTGGATGTTTGCTGCCCTCAGACTGTTTAACCATAGTGGTTGGCCTACTTTTAACATGTAGACTATTTGGGGGGCACAGAAGTTCTTGCACATTTACA
This sequence comes from Mesoplodon mirus, assembly GCF_964341445.2. NCBI lineage: Eukaryota > Metazoa > Chordata > Mammalia > Artiodactyla > Ziphiidae > Mesoplodon > Mesoplodon mirus. The sequence goes on along the minus strand of NC_138985.1, from coordinate 48,211,691 downwards.
TCTTTCCCCCTTTCCATTACCCAGTCATTAGAAATAATCTATGGGTGTATCTTCAGGTTCTAATGTGGTTAGTTAGCTCTTTGCTCCTTTTCTCCTTTTAAGGTAGCTCACCTCTAAGCTATGCTTTCCCTGAGTTCTGGAGTCCAGAACCACTGTTGCCTTCTATCAACAAAGCTGCTTTTCCTACTGTTCCTCTTCATGGTTCATTTTCTTCAGCATTACAATCTCATTCACCACTTCCATCACTATCATTGACCTGCATCACTACCACGATGGTCCAATGGACACTTCTTTGCCGTGTGTCCTCCCTTTTCACTACACATTTTCACTTTTATTTGGGTATGTTTTGTTTAATGCTGCTACTCTTTTGCTTCTTGGATTTCATGTGAAAAAAGTGGATTGTTCTCATCAGCTAATCAAAGTATTTACTATTTGGCTGCTTTCTTATATCAAGTGTAATCTTTGAGTGTTCCACTTCTTTTAGATAACTTTAATCGTTCCTAGTTGCCCAACCATTATACTTTGTTTTCAAGGAATTGGAAGCCTCATGTATTTATGTTCTTTCAAGATGAATGGGGGAACAAGAAGTCTGGTTACAGATAGCCAAAATTTTACTGCAATCTCTGAACACTTAGCATTGATATAAATATTGGATTCACTTCAAAGAATGCTTTCTGCATTGCAGAAAATGTGACATTAGCACCATAAATTGCTCACATACTGCATGCAACTACCTAAATATCTACTTTGATCTCATCCTCTTGAATGATTTTGATCAATGATAATGACTGGTTGAAAGCTTAAAGATGGTAAAAAGAAGAAATGCCCAGTTTTATAGTATCCATTGTGAAACATTATGCTAAATGACATTTACCAATAAATAGTCTCCTATGTTTCCTATGAGCTGAGGCTTTGAAAATGTCCTTGAAAATACAAAATGTGTAATTAGGAAAATAGAAAGACACCTTATAATGAACATCAGTATAATTGGTACATGGTTCTAAAGGTATAATTCATTCAAAGGATGAGCAACTGACAATCAACGCTTTGAGCACAAATTCACATTTATGATTTTGACAAATTCACACTATCATTTTGAAAATGAACAGTGAGGCAGAGCTACGACTACTTTCATAAAAAGAAAAACTAACTGGCATGTGTGAAGGCAAAACCTTAGACTCTGTTTTTATTACCATTTTGTTCTTCTCAAATAAGAAAATCATCTACTGAAGTAAAAGACTTAGTAGTAATTTATCTCTGATGAGCTAGAATGAGGGTGCAGACAGAATAGTGGTTAGAAACACATCATGGGAATGGAATTAGAATGAACAGAGGCTGACATTTATTATCTGGAGTCATCTATGAAGTAATGTGAGCTTAGATTCTAACCCATAGCCTATGACTAAAAAAATGCAGGAACAAAAGGTAATGGACTCTGAAAGGCCTTGATTTTGAAAGTCATTTAGTTTTCTAAGCTGGCTGTCAGTGGTGGGCCCAGTCTGAGGCTAGGTAAGATCTAGGGACTATTTAAGTACAACTTTAGGAAGTCGTCCTGAAACATGCCTGCAAATCCTGCAGATCTAGGAATCCTACTCCCATTTACACCTGGTGGACACAGAAGAAAGGTATGATGAAATTAGTAAGAAATTCTGAATCAAGAAATATGAATCTAATGAGTTTGCCCTGCAATCTATAAAACATATAAAACTAAACCAATATTTTAACTTCTCTAAGCCTCATTTTCTCATTGGTAAAATGGGAATACCACTATTATCATCACCACCATTACTACTCCTGAAACAAAAGTAGTCTCTAGCTTTTGAGAATATATCTGAAAGCACTTTAGTAAATAAAACAGTATATAAGTATCTATTATTATAAATACATAAGAAAAATTATATATCCACCATGTTTTTGGATATGGATCTAACTATGGGGAAAAAAAAAGATTCCAGCACTCCACTTGAGTGTTCAGTTCTTCAATAATTATCTATAGCTCTATTTTATGCCATCAACCTAAATGTTAGAAGTATTTATGATATTAGTAAATCCAGAATAATTATATTTTATCTAACAATTAAGATTACTGAGTACCTCAATTCTAAAAAAAGGATGTTTCTATAATGGAAACAAAGATGAACATTTAGACTCCATATTGAACCACACTGTAACCTTTAACTAATTCCACAGCCAAGCACTAAGGTTCGAGAAAACAAGTAGATTGATTACCATGATTGTACAGTGATTGTACAGTGACTGTCCTATACATCCACTCCCATGAAAAAGTGAGCTTTGATTTTGGCTTAAGAAAAGAGAAAACTTAAAGGTTGACAGTATACTTTAATTGAGACAGACTATGGAGTGACATTCAAAGTATGTGTTTCTAGAATGGCAAAGAAAATCTGCTTCAACATGGTGTTCTTTGAAAAATCCATTTCTCTTGAAGTTCTCAAAGAGAGACAGGACACGAAACAGATTATTTTGAAGCCTCTGAATTTAACAAAATGAAAAATTTTTTAACAATGCTCAGACTGCCAATTTTTTTCCCTTTTAATAGGAGAGATACACGATGACAATATTAACAAAAAATTTAGATTATTATGAAAACAACCATGAATTCTAACAAGAATACTAGAATCTCTTTTCAATCTATTTTAAGGGAAGGTCTACACAAATATTTAACAGACTATCAAAAAAAAAGCATTTGTACACTACAGTGTGTATAATAATAGTTTTCTAAAAATCCATTTTGAAATACCATATAAATCTCTTCAATTAAGTTGCGAGTCTAAGGTAAAAACACCCTTTATGGTCTCCCTCAGAGTCAGGATCATGACTTTACTTCCTTCCAACTGTCAGTAACGCCAAACATAATGCATATTCAGTAAACAGTCAGAATAACCCACAGATTTCCTTGCATTATGTTTAATAATTTGTGACTCTCAGAGAAGTAAAGCAGTGATTCCTTAGAGAAATCACCCAACTAATCCAGTCAAAATTTGAGTACTTCAGGCCTCTTCTGCTGTTTCTACACTGGCCAAGTACAAGCGTCTACTCTGGCTTTTGGACAAATACTGGTGCCTGTACAGAAAGCACCATATTCTCCAGATATCTGGCAAGTAACAGACTTCAACTTGCCAGTGTAGAAATAGCATTAGAGCAAGACTAATTGCTGGAAAGCCTGTTCAGAAAGATTTGTCATTCAGGATGGTAAAAATAATCCCACTTTTCAGAGTACATTCAAACTTTTTTCTTAATTATCCAGTATTTAATAGAGATCAAAACATTTCCATTTCTACAAGTGAATGCATTTTATGTAATACAGTTACTTCCTTTGATTTGAGTTCAAGCAGGGAAGCTAAAACAAAACAAAAAAATTGTCTAGACTTACCATGTTTGTTCCTTGTGTAAGATGAAATTTATTAAGCCTGAAATGTGTTCCATAAATATCTTATTGAAAAGTCGCAATGCCAACAGGGAGAGATATTTTAGATATACACTTGAAAATACAGTAGAGTATAAACAGGTTAGATTGAACTGATGGCTCTAGAGATGCACAGTAAAGGGAGTTTCAGGGAACCTATGTGGCAGGCCATCCTTGACCTCTTCTTAACTCAATTTGCCACCCTGTACTAGAATGTGATATCTTGTTACAAAAATTGCCACCAAAGATGCCTGCTTGTAGCAGCAGTAGCCAGCACCTCTCCTGACTTTAGTAACCTGATTCTGCCAGTGGCCACATCTCTAATAAAACCCATTGCCTCTGATTATTTTAATTGTGGGTTCAAATTTCTGATTTAAAAAAAAAAAATGTTCTCCCCTGGAGTTACTGTCATAATCCAAAATGTCTTCCATTGTGCTGGGTCAAACTACCATAGTCTTATCAAAACAAGTCCAGATTAAGCCAGTTTCTTTACTCTTAACCTTTAATGGTGATATGAACATAGTTGTTGGATTTCCAGCATCTAGTATCCTTATCTACCATCCCATGAGTCTAAGAAAGCATATCTCTGATTTGTAACACAAGAGAGCCAACGTAACCACAGTAAATAAAAGAGAAACATGTTATGATGTTAAGCCATGTGCACTGCTTGGCATTCATTCAGTTCACTGTAGCTGAAAAAATAACTGTGAGGCTCCATACCCCATTAACACAGTGTTAATTATTGTCATTGTCTCATCAGTGGTTTGTTTATGACAGCTCTGGCTGACAGGAATAGTGGGATGTTCTGTCAAGGCCATCACCTGATGAGATTTTTATTGGCAAAAGATCTTTCTTTCCTTTACTCAACTACATTAGGAGAATCAGTGCTTCATTAACTCCAAACATAATCGCTTGCATTAGGCCAGTTTTAAAATGTTTTAAGTAATTGGTATAATAGTCTCTTTCTAGCATTATAGTTAACCATTTCACTCTCTAAAAATGGAGAGACTCTTCAAACTTTCTCAGCTCAAAAAAATTCAACTCCATGGCAGTGAAAGGCAAACACTGCCTCACTGGGGGAGACTTTCTAAATACTGATCTAACGTTTTCTCCCTTTATGTATGACACCTGTGACTAAGAGCAATTCCACGGGGGGAAAAACCTATCTCAAGTGGGAAAAAACCCAATAATTTATACACACACACACACACACACACACATACACACACACATCCTGTTCAACTAATATGAATCATTGCCCTTTTTCTTTTTTATTGTGGTGAAAAGACTTTTAAATCTCCCTCAGTGGGAGGGGGACTTCAGATACCTTTGCAGGGACTGATAATTGCCACTTTCTCTTTAAGTCTCTCTCTCTCTTCTTCTCTTTAGATATAGGTTATCTGAGAGAAGTAGATCTATTTCGTTTCTTGTATTATTTTAATGTTTTTCAAAAGAAGAAAAGACAGTATCATTCTTATGGTCAAAATTGTTTTATCACAGTTTACCAGTTTCTGTAAGTGAAAATATTTCAAGCTAAACTGAAGTTGCTTACAAATCAAATACATAGAATAATTTTAATTCAATGATAAAGATGACACTCCTATCCACATCAAATAACACCTAATTTTAATTCCAAGAATATATTTTCTTACTAACAATTTTTTTATTGGCTGCTAATTATATTCTTTATGACACTGGATATGAACTTCAATATAAAGTTTAAGAATTTTATGTTTTTAATGATTCTGTTTCCTTATTTGTGTCAATGGAGTCAAATTTGCTTCCCTGTGTAACTTGCAATAATGTTGTCAGAATATGAAATGTATGAGTATGATAGTGTGTAAAAATAGTTATCAAAATGTGAGAGGTTATTATCCATAGCACAGACCTGGGCCATAAGTAGGTACAGTAAGTGTACTAGTTAATTTTATATGTCAAGTTGGCCAGTCTATGATGCTCAGTCAAACACTGGTGTTTGGTCAAACAGCAGTTTACATGCTGTTGTAAAGATATTTTTTAGATTAACATTTAAACCAGGTGACTTGGAATAAAGTAGATAACCTTCCATAATGTGGGTGGGCCTTATCCAATCAGTTGAAGGCATTAAGAGAAAAGACAAAGGTCCCGGTGCAGGAAGGGATTCTGCTCTCCAGATTGCAACATAAATTCTGCCTGAGTTTCCACTCTTTGGATTCATGACTGCAATGCCAACTTTAGCCAAAATTTCCAGCTTGCTAGCGTGCCTTGTGAATTTTGTCAGCCCTCACAATCCAACTGCTTGAGTTAATTCCTTAAAATAAATCTCTTTCTTTCTCTCATATATATACACATACATACATACATATATATAATGTACTTATATGCAATGTTTTTATGTATTTTATTACATATGTTACATATATATTATAATATACATCCATCCTACTGGCTCTATTTCTCTAGAGAAGTCTGACTAATACCTCTCTTATAAACTGAGTTCAGAATCTCTTCCTTGATAAGAAAATGTCTGACATTTTGGAGTAAGGTCTCTCATTGTGTCATGATCATTTCCTGCTCCTAGAGAGGAGGACATTTCTGTCAACAGATACCACGTCCTCCTTCCTCTAGCCTTATGCAAGCATGAAAGTAATTAATTCTCATACCTACTTGAGTTTGGTTTGGCTTCGGCACAGCATGCTTTCCCTAGCAAACCATAATTGTTTCTGAATAATTGATCAGTGACGAACATTCAATTTTCTTTATCTTCTCTTCCTCTCATTCTCCTATGATATATTTTCATTGGGGAACCATTTTCCACTTTAAAAAGAAAGCCCCAAATGTAAGGCCTTTTAGTGATCAAATCAATTTATGATGCTTTCTGCCAATTCACATCAACGCCAATGCAACTCCTCTTGGAGAACTCTTAGAGAACACCAATTAGTGTCCCATAGTATCCATTAGTTTTCAATAAGGAAGTAAACTCATGTAAAGACCTTGGAAACTATTTACATATGACTGCTTTGCCATCTATCTAATCACCACAGTGACTTGCTCTTTTCAAATACCCTTTGATAAAGATTGTTATTTAAACCACTGAACCCTACATGAATCATGGAATCTGTCAGGATAAAGACACCTAAAATCAGGACCAGTGACACTCATCTACGCTTTGTTAATTTGCTTAGTAATTATATTCTTTACTCTTCTCTTATGTAAAAGTAAGATTACATTATAGTAGTACACCACTTATCTAATTATTATAATTCTTTTTTTAAATTTTATTTTATTTATTTATTTTTTTTTTTGTGGTATGCGGGCCTCTCACCGCTGTGGCCTCTCCCGTTGCGGAGCACAGGCTCCGGACGCGCAGGCTCAGCAGCCATGGCTCACGGGCCCAGCCGCTCCGCGGCATATGGGATCCTCCCAGACCGGGGCACGAACCCGCATCCCCTGCATCGGCAGGCGGACTCTCAACCACTGCGCCACCAGGGAGGCCCTAATTATTATAATTCTTTAGCCAGGAGAATGAGACCTCCTTTTAAGAAAGGAGTAAGAGATTCCTTTGAGGAAGATAGTTTTCAGAAAGTTCATCCATTTTATCATGTCAGAAAGAAGAGGGTGGCTTTTTGGCCAAAGGCATGCTTATTGTGATATGCAAAGCTGATTTACAAAGGTTGAATATCTAATTTCCTCTTGGAGTCAAACACAGATATTAGACCAAAAGTAAGAGTAGAATAGGCTAGAAACTGCTGAATGCTGATATTGTGAGATGCATCCACACACACTCTCAGAGATCTCCATTCAACCTACTGTTTCCTTCAGATGCAGTGCCCTTCCTTCCCCCTCAAACATCTGAAACAAAAATGTTACCATTCCCTTTTCTTTATTGAATGCTATGCTGTCACCCATATCTTTCCAATGTGCTGTAACCAAGTGTTTAAAAGAGCAAATCCACAAATGGACTTTATTTCATTATTCATTCTCCCTAAGAGCAAATTAGCATATGTACTCAATTGCTCACCCTGCTATAAATTATTCCTCAAATCAAATTGTAACTCAATATTCAAGGCAATCTTTTTTGTGTGAAATTAACATTTACTGGGTAGTCTCTATATGCCAGAAACTGAGTCCAGTGATGAAAACAGAGGCGCAGCCTCATTTCATTAACAAACTTCCCAATGCAGTGGTTAAGATGAGACATAAAGGAGAAAGAGCTCTCCATGAAAAAAGTGAAAAAAGGCATTCTACATCAGAGCAATAAGAAGGACAAAGAAACTATGGCAGTAAAGAAATTGCTATCTTTTAGGAATAGATGCAACTACAAACTGGGACTGGCGAGGCAATGCAAGATTAGCACGAGCAGTTTAGCCTCTACTACCTCTAACCTGCAGGGACAAAAAGGAGACACAGGATGACCAGAGCCCAGGCAAAGGTTGACTCTCACCATAAGATGGAATCTGAGGTGGTTTGCCCAAAGGAAGCTGGAGTCAGTGAGGAAAGCCACTTGCTAGGGATGCTGACTCAGAAAGCGGGAAGGACAGAGAGCTTTAAAACTCCCCTTTACCCCTTCCTCCATTATCCCATTATCAGTAAAGTCTCCATTATCAATGACTTGCAGCGGCTGAACCAAATCAGATGCCAGGTGACACAATATACCTGAACAATTCAGCCCCCGATATACCAGTAGAAAAAGCAAAGGACAAGGAACTGATCTGAGAACATGTTGGGCCAGAAGTGGCATTAAGATTCTTCAGGTCGTTAAGGCTCACCTCATTTAATACTTTGGGAAAACGATCTTACTGTGAAGGGAAAGAGGACGGATCTGGAAATATTACATTTTAAAGAAAAATACTGCCTATAGGGCTTCCCTAGTGGCGCAGTGGTTGGGAGTCCGCCTGCCGATGCAGGGGACACGGGTTCGTGCCCCGGTCCAGGAAGATCCCACATGCCGCGGAGCGGCTGGGCCCGTGAGCCATGGCCTCTGAGCCCGCGTGTCCAGAGCCTGTGCTCCGCAACAGGAGAGACCACAACAGCGAGAGGCCCGTGTACCGCAAAAAAAAAAAAAAAGATACTGCCTATCCCGGATATAAGAAATTGGGAAACTTACACAAAAGATTGGGGCCTCTGAGTTGGTATACTCCTGGTCAAGACCACACTTACAGGCCCTATCGGGCTGACTTCCAGAAAGATGAAAAACTAGAAATAAATTTTGATGGTGACCTTTATTTCTTTAAAAAAAAACAAGCTCCTAGGGTGCAGAGGACTGGCCCACTTTGGGACTGTCTAAACCATTTCACTCTGGTAAATGCACGGAGTGAGAGAAACCTCCAGAAGATCCTAAACTTTCTGCTATTAAACTAAGTGACATCTTGAATAATTCATCTATATGATATGAGATATCACCATATTTGCATCTCATTTTGTGGAATTATTTAAGGTACATACAATTTCCCAAGTGTTATATTACTAGGCTGAATGAAGAAGTAAAGAGGATAAATTGTGGCTTGATCTATGTTTGCAGTTCTCAGGAAAGATATATAGCAAATGAAAGAGGAACAGATTGCTTGAGAATACAGTCAAGTGAGTGACTATGGGTTTGGTACTGAACAGAAAATTTAGCTCAAGGAGATGCTGATAGTTTTGGGAGAAAATGCAGGAGTCGAGTACATGAGGTCTTTACGAGGTCAAAGAGCAGTTAAGGAGGGCAGGAGGGAGAGAGCTGAAAGGATAAGAAAAAGAAGTCAGGGGCTTCCCTGGTGGCGCAGTGGTTGGGAGTCCGCCTGCCGAGGCAGGGGACAAGGGTTCGTGCCCCGGTCTGGGAAGATCCCACATGCCGCGGAGCGGCTGGGCCCGTGAGCCATGGCTGCTGAGCCTGTGTGTCCAGCGCCTGTACTCCACAACGGGAGAGGCACAACAGTGAGAGGCCTGCGTACCGCAAAAAGAAAAAGAAAAAGAAGTCAGAGAGTGAGGGCAATGATATAGTTTACTGTATGAATATGACAGGGAGTAAGATGAACACCATAGAAAGGATGGTTCTTCTACTTCATAGGTTTCAGAAACTATCATCTTAGGGAGCTAAAAACTTGAAGCCAAATGGATCTGGATTCATAAAATGTATTGTGTTTATAATAGCTGATTAATAAGCAATCTCAAAGTCTCACTGGTATATAATAAACATTTTGTCTTAAGCCCATGGGTCTTCAGTTTGACTGTATTTAGTTGATCAAGGCTGGGCTCACCTGGGCTACTCTGCTGCAAGGTGCCTGTGTGGTGGGGCTTTGATCCAGTATCTAGGTCTCTTCCATGTTGTTCATTCAAAAGGCCAGGCTGATGGAAAAGAAGCTACCTGGGCACGCTCTTCCCATTTTGGGTGACAGGAGCACAAGAGGCAAGCCTAACCATACAAACAAATTAAAGCCTTAACTCAACTGATATATGCTAACATGCCACTGGCCAAAATAAACTGCATGACTCAAACTGAAATTAATGAGGTGGAGAAAAATAATCCACCTTTTCTAATGAGTTGTATTACAAACTGATAAGGCAAAATCTGTGATTAAAGACAGTGAGTGAAGAATTCAAACGGTGATGCAATAAGAATGAAGACAAGTACTATAAACCAGGTGCCTTGATGGTTCCTTGAGACTAAAGGGAAGTGAATGAGAGGTCAACAGACACCACCACCAAGGAGAGATAGAATAGAATTAGGTAGTAAATTTCAAAGATTACCCCTTCCCGCCCTCCTCTAAAAGAAAACAGAAGAATAACAGTCTAGATAGAACAATAAGGCAATGTTAAGAATAGAAGCTCCCATCCTCTGGGAAGCAGCCAGAGGGTGTGTGTGTGACTAACTTTGTGTTAACTTTGTCCTCTGTATTTTCCTCGCAGGTATATAAACAGTATATGATCAATAATATATACTTATTGGAGAGGATGGGTATTGACACAGGTAGATGTTAGAGGGGAGAAAATCATCAACTCTAAAGTAGTTTTGTACTGAACACAAAATCCAACAAGCCTGGAAGACATCACTTTTCAATTCTTGGAGTCCGTATTAATTATTAGTAACCAGGAGCTAACACTGTATAACACGTACTCTAAGAAGGTAGAACACATTTTAGCACATAAAGCTGTGAAGAAAGAATACAGTGGTTCTTGACAAAGTAAACATATCCCTCACCCAGAGTGCAGTGATCATTTGAAGTTTTGGCCTCGGAAGGTATGAGTGTTAGAGGAACTATGATTGGCTGGGACTTTGTAGAGCTAGGCAGTATTAATAACCTCTGGGTGTCAGAAGCATCCGGGGACGAGTCAATTATCATGGAAGTACTCAGAATTTTATCTCAGGGAGAGTAAGCACAGATATAAAGAAATTTTTCAAATCAATAAGCAAATAATTATATATTTATTTACTATTATATGACCAGTATGGTTTAGTTACAATAGGGAATATGGAAGGATTATAAAACAAAGCATTAATATTCATAGGTTACATCAGAGTGTAATTGACAACATTATTAAAGTTACCAGGCATTTAGGTGAACAGGAAATGTTTGGATTATTATACTGAGGGGAGGGCAAAATATTTTGGGGAGGTACACCTAATAACCTTCAAAATTTATGGAACAATTGCCATTTCTAACTTATTTTATAATCGTATTCTTCTAGTTCACTGCATTTTTTTAATTTTAATTTTTAAACATTTTGCATTTTTATTGTTCATTATTGCAATAGTCATTGAATTTCAACAAACACTATGATACTACAATGAGCAAAATCCCATCCATATGCAAATCCCTTAGCTATTCTTCCATCAATTTTTCTGACATTTTAATCACACCAGGGCTGTTTACATATATATATATGTATACGTATATATACTTATACATATATATATTTTTTGAAAATAATCTTTCAGCAGAATCTTTTAACAGATTTAAAAATTTATAATAGCTGTATATTTTTATAAAGTCTGGTTATGGGTAACTTTCTATTCATTTTGTTCCAAATTCATTTCATGTGTATATTCATTCTATTTCCAAAATCTTTTGCTATTCCTATCTCTAAGACATTTTTACTCAGCAAAACACATCTAAAATAAATTTCATCTACATTTGCTTATATAACCAACCATATTTATAAAAGCACATTTCTTTCAAGAATTATTTAACCTTTATCTATCATCAAAATGTTTTCAAAAGTCAAATCTTGAATATGACAGAAGCATAGTTTTAAATTATTTGGCTAAACAAAAGAGTAAAAATGACTGCAACATTAAAAGTACACACACAAGGGCACACATATACTACATAAACAAAATTAAAAGAAAATTGACAAAATAGGAAAATACTTGCAATACATGAGGTACACAGTTAATGCCCTTAATATAGAAAGAGCTTTGAAGAATGAATCATATTAAAAAATTATACCAATAAAAATGGTAAAAGATTAGACAACTCAGAGAAAGATACAAATGTACTGAACCTCACTTGCTTGTATTCAAACATACAATAATGTACTAAAAATAAATTCATATATCTTTAAATGGAAAAAATATATTTCCTTAGTAACAATAGAAAGAGCAACAGTAGTGAGAGCACAGATACAGAAATAGAGAAGTATAGATTAATACAAATTCTCTGAGGGCATGACAATAAACATCAAGAAATTTAAAATGAGTATAGCCTATTATTAATAAGTCAGTGTAATCAGACAGTCTAGGACTCAAATTGTTGGTCTGCCATTTGCTTGTTATATAATCCCAGTAACTTACTTTGTGCCATGAGTTTTAACTTACCTTTCTGTATAATGGGGATCATAATAACCACCTTACAGGATGGTTGTCAAATAAACAATAAACATATAGATCTGACAAACAATAATCACTCTTCAGGTAAAAACTGCTAGTATCTCATTATTCTCCTCTATCTCCTTATTTTCCTCTGGAACTAATTATAGATACAAACAGAGCTTAATATACAAATATGTTAACCAAGTTATTAACTCTAACAGTAAAATAAGAGGATGATGATTTAATACGTCTTGTTGCATTCATATGGTGGGATAATACACAGCCACTTCAGTATTATTACAGAAAAAATAATAAAATTATTTAGTAAAAATAGTCAGGCCATAATGGTATAACAAAAATATCAGATTGTACAAATAATATGTTTTATTATCACAATTTTGTCTACGTGTGTATGGGATATGGGTAAGAGCAGGCATTTATGTGTGTAGGTAGTGTCTGGACATGATATGATGTGTATGCATATGCCAAAGTGTGTATGTATAAGCACAGAGAAAAACCACATGTCTATAAACATTCATTTATCCAAAAATATATAATGAATTCCTGCTATGAAGCAGATACCACACTAATTTCTGGTGATAAAATTCTCAGAAAAGACAAACACAAACACAAACTTGTATAATAGCAAACAGTATATTGAGAAGACAGATATTGTTAGAATAATCTCATGAACAGATTTCAAATTGTAACTAGAATAATGCTACAAAGACATATAGAAAAGCATGTAACAGGGACATTGACTTCTAAAAGGAAGTCAGATCAGGCTTCCCTACTAAAGACAGAATGAAACTGAAATCTGAAGGAAAAACAGGATATACACAGTAAAAACTGGATGAAAGATAGCTCAGAGAATGCCCCGAGTTGGAAAAATGCAAGGGACTTCAGCGTGGTTTTAATAGATAAGCATTGTATCCAGTGAGGCTGGAGGGTCAGGTGAGTGACAGATCCCACAGGGCTTACAGGGCGTTATTAAGATTTAAGGAGGTGTTCATATAGGTGAAATGATAAAGATCTGTTTGAAAAACATTACTCTGGCTACATATTGAAGGTGAGCAAGTCAGTGAAGAGAACTGTGAAGTTATCTGAGTAATGCAAAGAAGAGATTACAGGACCCTAGATCAGGAAGGGGTTGGTAGAAATAGGATGAAGTGATGGATCTAGAAGTTACTTATAAGGCAAAACTAAAATTATATAGCAATGGATTGGATACGGAGAGTACAGAGGAAAGAAAATTATAATATCTTCCTTCTGGAGTTACGAGAAATAAAAAACAATAAGTCACTTAAGTGTTCAGTACAGGGCCAGGCACAGAAAGGGACTGATACTGAGTGTGAAGGAGCCGATGAAGGTGGTTTATAGGACCCTAACTTGCATAATGAGAACAGTGTTGCCATTCACGAGCTGGGAAATGTTGGAAGAGCATCAAGTTCAGGAGGAAAATTATTAATTCAGTTTTACATATCCTGACCTTGAATTACCTTCAAAATATGCAAGAGCAGATGCCAATGTGGCAGTTGGATAAATTAGCCTGGTTCTGAGGAGAGATCTGGATTGTACATAGATTTGGGAATTACATAAGGGGTCAGTAAAATAAAGTTAAAAGGGCCTATTAACAAGTCTTTAGCTATTCCAGATAAAAGGAGAACAATCCTGAAGAAGTGACAGAGCAGAAGTGGCTAGAGATACGGTATCATAGTAGCCAAGTGAAAAAAGAAGTGTTTCTAGAAGTATCCAACTGTAATGAATCTTGCAGAGAGCTCATGTAAGAGGCAGTTAAAAGAAATCTCACTGAAGAAAGTGACATGAAGGTCACTGGCACCCAGAGCAAGAGAGATCCATGTAGACAAGATTGGATGAGACTTGACTAGTGAAAACAGAAAATGTAGAAAACACCTTCAGCATTTTAGCTATAAAGAAGAGAGGCAATAAAGAATATTAGCTAGAAGGGCACACACTATGCAAATAAAAGAATTTGTTTTTTAATGATAGAGATTTGGGCATATTAAGAAAGAAGATTTAGGGCTTCCCTGGTGGCGCAGTGGTTGAGAGTCCGCCTGCCGATGCAGGGGACACGGGTTCGTGCCCCGATCCCGGAAGATCCCACGTGCCGCGGAGCGGCTGGGCCCGCGAGCCATGGCCGCGGAGCCTGTGTGTCCGGAGCCTGTGCTCCGCAACGGGAGAGGCCACAGCAGTGAGAGGCCCGCGTACAGCAAAAAAAAAAAAAAAAAAAAAAAAAGAAAGAAGATTTGCTCTTAGAAGTTAAAGGCTAAATCTACAGTAATCCAGACCAGAAATAAGCTCCTTTGTCGTCAATTACTCTACGACAAAGGAGCAAGAAGTGCAACGGAGAAAAGACAGTCTCTACAATAAGTGATGCTGGGAACACTGGGCAGCTACTTGCAAAACAATGAAATCAGAACATTCTCTAACATCAGATACAAAAATAAACTCAAAATGGATTAAAGACCTAAATGTAAGACCAGGTCCTATTAAAACTCCTATGGGAAAACACAGGCAGAACACTCTTTGACAAAAATTGCAACAATAGGGCTTCCCTGGTGGTGCAGGGGTTAAGAATCCGCCTGCCAATGCAGGGGACACAGGTTCAAGCCCTGATCCAGGAAGATCCCACATACCACGGAGCAACTAAGCCCGTGCACCACAATTACTGAGCCTGTGCTCTAGAGCCCGCGAGCCACAGCTACTGAAGCCTGCAGGCCTAGAGCCCATGCTCCGCAACAAGAGAAGCCACCGCAATGAGAAGCCCGCACACCACAACAAAGAGTAGCCCCTGCTCACCGCAACTAAAGAAAGCCTGCACGCAGCAACGAGGACCCAACGCAGCCAAAAATAAATAAATTGAAAAAAAAATCACAACAATATATTTTTGTATCCATCACAAAGAAAACAAAAGCAAAAATAAACAAATGGGACCTAGTTAAGCTTAAAAGCTTTCGCACTGCAAAGGAAACCACTGACAAAACCAAGAGACAACCTACTGAATGGGAGAAGATATTTGCAAATGATATGACCAATAAGGGGTTAATATTCAACATATATACACAGCTCATGCAACTCAACATCAAGAAAACAAACAAACCTATTAAAAATGGGCAGAAGAACTGAATCAACAGTATTCATACTGTTTGGAATAGACTGTATATATTTTAAGTTTACAGAGTTACAATCTTTCACAGTTAATTCAAGAAAAAAATTAAATAAATTCTAGTAAAAGATATTTCAATACCTAACAATAAAAAGATGAAGTAGATGAATATTAAGGACTAATGTGCATCCTTTCCAAATGTCTAGAGCTTGGAAAGTGAAAGCTCACTGTAAGAGACCAGGATGGGACAGGTCAGAGATAAGTTGAGTATAAGGAGTATGAAGGGAGTTAAGCAAAGGTTATTTACCCTCTGAAAGACGAACAGAGAAGACTTTGGAAAAATTTTTAAATGTATTTGAACAATTAAAAGACAGATGAGGGCCTCCCTGGTGGCGCAGTGGTTGAGAGTCCGCCTGCCAATGCAGGGGATACGGGTTCGTGCCCCGGTCTGGGAGGATCCCATATGCCGCGGAGCGGCTGGGCCCGTGAGCCATGGCCGCTGGGCCTGCGCATCCGGAGCCTGTGCTCCGCAACGGGAGAGGCCACAACAGTGAGAGGCCCGCATACCGCGAAAAAAAAAAAAAAAAAAAAAAAAAGACAGATGAAAAGAATCCCATGATATCAAGAAGGCAGTTTCACTACTATGTGACATCCAAATTGTTCTGGAGATGGTACACTATGGTACAGCTAAAGCCCCCCCCACCTCCCCCCCCACTGCCCCCAACCCCGCTCCAAAAGTCAGGTACAAGGGTTTGCTCTCGTCTCTGCCAACAATAATGAGGGGCACTTGTTTGTCATTTAATTAATCTAAGCTTTAGTTCCTTTACATGTGTAATTAAAGAATTTTCCTGTATTATCTGCCTCTTACAACGTTAAAATTCTTCGCTTCTGCTACCAAAAGAAGAGTAAAGCTATGCTGCAAGAAAACAAAACAAAACAAAAACAAAAATCACTGGCGTAACCTTAAGGATCTGTATAGCATGATATTATCAGAACTTTTTATTGTAGGTCCCTGTGTAACTGGGAATAAAAGCTCCACACATTCCTTGACTTAATTCTGAATAGAGGTGTGAAATGGCATTCTCCAGACTTAGGGATGTGTGAAGGGCACTTCACATTTCTGACAAGCTGAGTCATTTGACTTTATCCCCTGTGTAACTTTATCCATTAAAATCCTATCTCTTGTGCACATAATTTTACAACTACATACAATTTAAATACTCTGAATAAGACAGCTAGTCATTTTAAGACTTTTTAATGTGATCTACGTTTAAACCAACAAAACGTTACAATAGAGTATCAGTAAAGAATGGATTTAAAAAGCTAACACATGTATTTCTTGAAGTAAACATGTTAAAATAAGCATTTAAAAATAGTGAATGGATGACATATTAAGTAATTATAAGTAAATACATCTATTCTTTTTTGGAATTTTTATTTTCTAGTAAGTATTAAAATTGGTTTGGCTTTATGCATGAAATAATGATTAACTTTGAGTCACATTATATTTATGTATTTTTAAATAGGGCTTTATTTTGATTTCATTATATATAAATGAATAAAATTCTGTGGTGCTTCTTCTCAGCTATGTTTCATAGATCTGGGTAAATTCTGAAATTTTGGAAGAGGAGTCCACTTCCATTCTTAACAATTATCTCTTAACTTTGTAAACTATATACTGTTTGAAAGTATATTCTTTAAAATTTTCTTAAGATTATGTATCAGAACCAGAATCTTGCTCTTAGCCTTAAATTCGTTCTTGAAGAGTTTAAATTAGTTCACTTCTATAGCTCCAAGTAAATTTACTCAACATTTCCTCTGGCGACCCACTGAAAACTTTTCTAAGCTGCAACTCATGCCTTTAGTGGTCTAGGCTCTGCTCTGCTCACCAGGCATCACTCATGGGATGACTTTCTTCCTTCATGCTAAGTATTTGATATTATTGCACTGTAACAGTTACTATGCATATCATTGATATGAAAGGTACATATATCTAATGGAAAGGACTAGGATCATAGGAACAGATATTATATTTTAGGTTTTCCAATAAAGCACTCTATGACCTTGGGGACGACATTTAAGTTCTCTGCTCCCCTACTGTTTTTAGTAAAGATTAAGTGTTTTCTGAAATCCCACTCCCTCTAAAGTTATAGGATTCTACATTTTTGAGTATATTATACTTATGATTAATTCCATAATATCAAAGATTTCCTTGTTTACACGTATCTTGATGTTGTTATATGTAGACTAGAATAAAACAAAAACTGTGAAATAACCAGCAACTTCAATACTCACATACAACACTTGAGGAAACACAACAAAACATACTGTTATCTTGGTTCAGTGAGATAAGCTATGAAATTTCTGAGTGGTAAGAGCCATTGGAATTAGGAAGTATCTACTAATTCAGAATATAAAAATTTTGATATAGTTCCTGAACGTTTTCCTTGTTTACTTCACTTGGGAAACATTATTTTTGAACTTCAACAAAGAGATTTGATAAATAACATTTACAATGATTAAAAATCATTCACCATACAAATGAACTTATTTACAAAATGGAAGTAGAGTCACAGATGTAGAAAGCAAACTTACGGTGACCAGGGATAAGGGGAAAGGGATAAACTGGGAGGTTGGGACTGACATATACACACTACTGTATATAAAATAGATAACTAATGAGAATCTGCTATATAGCACAGGGAACTCTACTCAGTACTCTGTAATGGCCGATGTGAGAAAGGAATCTAAAAAAGAGTGGATATATGTATATGTATAACTGATTCACTTTGCTGTACACCTGAAACTACCACAACATTGTAAATCAAGTATATTCCAATAAAAATTTTTAAAAAATCATTCACTCAATTTAAGGAACTTTATAAATAATGATCTACAGTTCAATTTTGCTTAAAATTCTGCATTGGCATGTGACAATTGGGACTTATAATAAATTTTTCTGGTAATTATTTTACTTTTTTATGTGCATACTATACATTTATCCTGCCAAGAAGGCTAGGAAGAAATTCAGAGTAAACGTCAGTAAAGCTATTTTCTCCAGAATTTTGGATGAGTAGGATGGTTTGGATAGCTGTGCCTTCCAGATATTTGAGGGTATATAACATTCAGCAACAAAGGAAAGAAAACAAAAAACTTTTAACCTAGTTTGAATACAAACATTGAATATATTATGTACTCATCTGATGTTTTTTGAAAAATCAGGGAGTTACAAACATTAAGTAAACTTGGGCTTGATCATGCCAAGTCATCTTTGTTTATGAATCAATGTAGCTTTCTGCAGCACAGTGGTGTTTATAGCACCCCGTGTAGGTCTCTATGTCTCTGCATTAAGTACAGATTATAATGCTTCTAGATGTTTCCTTAAAATATGTCTAAATTATATATATATATATACATATAAATGTACATATACCTGTGTGTGTGTGTGTGTGTGTGTGTGTGTGTGTGAATATACATGGGTAGGGGGGACGGGGCAGGGAGGGAAAGATCTCTATGTTTCCTTTATGGCAGAGTATATAATCTCAAGTCCCTCTAATTAAAATAATAAAGCATACAATGCAAAGCAAAACAGTGTCTGATACACAGCAACTACTTTATAATTGTTGGTTATCATTATTACTATTAAATAACTATGGAAAGTTTATATCAATCCACTCATTTATTTTTTTTTTTAATAAATTTATTTATTTATTTATTTTTGGCTGTGTTGGGTCTTCATTTCTGTGCGAGGGCTTTCTCTAGTTGTGGCAAGCGGGGGCCACTCTTCATCGCGGTGCGTGGGCCTCCCACTGTCGCGACCTCTCTCGTTGTGGAGCACAGGCTCCAGACGCACAGGCTCAGTAGTTGTGGCTTGCGGGCTTAGTAGCGCCGCGGCATGTGGGATCTTCCCAGACCAGGGCCCGAACCCGTGTCCCCTGCACTGGCAGGCCGACTCTCAACCACTGCGCCACCAGGGAAGCCCCACTCATTTATTTTTAATCTATTGTTCTGTTGTAAATACAAATAGACACACAAACAACTCTGAACTATGTTGAAGATGATTAGCTTTGGAGTAAAAAAATCCTGGGTTTAATGCTGGGTATGTTAATTACTAGCTGTGTTAGATTCATTATCCTTGTTATCCCTCTGAACTTCTGTTAGATATCAAGTAGGAACAATAATATTTACCTCACAGATTTATGAGAAATAAATAAAAAATCAATGTGATAAAAATACGTGAAATGGTCTAATAACATAGAAGGCATTCAATAACAGCTAGCTGAACCTGAAATCAGGAAATAAAATTGCTTCTTGAACTACAAACATCTGTAAACGTTCACAACATTCCAGGTCATATGTTCTGCATAGCTCATTGCAGAGACAGGACCCACCTCCATTAAGAAGCCCATCACTGAATTTGATTACTGTAACTGAGACAGCAGAGGGAGGAGTATATTAGAATCTACTCTGCGGCAGGAGACTGTCTTTACTATTTTTAAAAATCATTTATATTATTATAATAAATAATTTTGCTTGAAACAATAAATTCATTGTATCTAATAAAAGATAAACCTCTGCAAAATTCTCTCTCGTATGGAGAAGGAAAAGACAATAGAGTGAGACAGTAGTCTGAGTAAACTCTACAGTTAATATGATAGACAAAACGTTTCTTAGTTCAGAACCTACTGAAAAGGTGAATAAAGTTATATCACAATCCAAACTTTAGGACATTACACCATAAAACTCCTAAAAGAGAACATGTGCAAAACATTCTCTGACATAAATCGTAGCAATATTTTCTTAGGTCAGTCTCCCAAGGCAACAGAAGTAAAAGCAAAAATAAATAAATGGGATCTAATCAAACGTAGAAGCCTTTACACAGAAAATAAACCATAAACAAAATGAAAGACAACCTATGGACTAGGAGAAAATATTTGCAAACGGTGTAATCAACAAGGGCTTAATTTCCAAAATATACAAACAGCTCATACAACTCAATATCAAAAAAAACTAATCAACCCAATCAAAAATGGTCAGAAGACCTAAACAGACATTTCTCCAAAGAAGACATACAGATGGCCAAGAGGCACATGAAAAGATGCTCAACATCTCTAATTATTAGAGAAATGCAAATCAAAACTACAACGAGATGTCACCTCACACCAATCAGAATGGCCATCATCAAAAAGTCTACAAATTAATAATAAATGCTGGAGATGGTGTGGAGAAAAGGGAACCCACTCTCCTACACTGTTGGTGGGAATGTAAATTGGTGCAGCCACTATGGACAACAGTATAAAGGGTCCTTAAAAAACTAAAAATAGAGCTACCATATGATTCAGCAATCCCATTCCTGGGCATATATCTGGAGAAAATTCTAATTCAAAAAGATAACATGCACCCCAATGTTCACAGCAGCACTGTTTACAACAGCCAAAACATGGAAGCAACCTAAAAGTCCACTGACAGATGAATGGATAAAGAAGATGTGGTGTGTATACACACAACACACACACACACACACACACACAATGGAATATTACTCAGCCATCAAAATGAATAAAATAATGCTATTTGCAGCAACATGGGTTGACATATAAATTATCATACTAAATAAGTCAAACAGACAAATATCACATATCATTTATATGTGGTATCTAAAAAATGATACAAATGAACTTATTCACAAAATAGGAAAAGACCCACAGACATAGAAAACAAACTTATGATTACCAGAGGGGAAAGGGTGGGAGGGGAGGGGAGGATAAATTAGGAGGTTGGGATTATCAGATACAAACTACTATATACAAAATAGATAAACTACAAGGTCCTACTATAAAGCACAGGGAACTATATTCAATATCTTATAATAAACTATAATGGAAAATTATGAAAAAAGAATATATATATAGTTATAAATATGTATAACTGAATCACTTTGCTATAAACCAGAAAGTAACACAACACTGTAAATCAACTATACTTCAATAAAAAAATTAAAAAACGACAAAAAGGAAAAAAATGAAAAAAAAAACTTTAGGAATATATACGTAGACATTCTACAATATTTTTTATCCAGTTCTTGTCAACTATAAAACTACTGAGCTTGGGAGATACAAACTTCGGTTTTGCAAGAGCTCAGATCATAATTCCTTTTTGGCTTTTAGTTGTAATGAAGGAGATTGTAATCATGTATTTGTTGATACTTGCTATGTGGCCAAAGACAAAGTGAAAAAAAATGTTATTTGGTTTGGGCTTGGTGATCATCACTAAACTGGATGTTCTCTTTGAAACTGTGTTGAAATTATTCAAAGTAAAGATATTTAATTTGAAAACAATCTTGGAGAAGCACTGATGGTGTTCTACAAATTTTAATGAAACCATGACCAGGAAGTGGTTCACTAACAATTGAATTAGATTTAGAGGCTCCTAATTAGCTCTAAAAAATTGCCCTCTCCCTATCAAGATACAAAGTATGTGAAAAAAGAGTGCCAAATATCAAATAACAGTCCAAAAAGTCCTCCCTGTGCTCCATAACTGTGGTCTATGTGTTGCCAAAGAGATACATACTTGGTCAGATCAAAAAATGAAATGGACATTCTACACGGTACTTGGAACATGGGGTGCGGGGGAGGAAGGAGATCATGCGACTTCTTAAGTAATGTCATGTACTGCAGCACTTTTACTTGACAGATACATGTGACATTTTAAATATATCCAAACTGAAACTTCAAGGGACAACCATCAATATTTTTGCTTATTTTATATATTAAAAAATTTTGAACTAAAATGCAGCCCTCGGCACAGAAAACTGGTGTTTAAAAAAAGGTTCGTATTCTAGACTTGCCAAGTGAGAGTAAAGCTCCTAAAAATGATTTCATGGGAGAAAAAAATATATATTATCTACTCTATATCAAAGATGAATTTAGGTGGCAATATTTTCATTGTGATATGACTAAAAAATATATTTTGAATCTTGTGAAGAATCCTTTTCTCACTGACCTTCAGTCTTTCAAAGATAATATGCAGGAGGGTTTTCAGATCTCAGTTTCAATTCATTTGCCAATATATATTCTAGAAAATCACTTTAGAGAGAATCTAGGTAAAATACCTGACTGCTTACTATAAATTCAATGAGCAGACTTTTGTCTCATTTATTCCAATACAGCTTTCAGAATGTTTTTTCTCTGTATTTCTGAACTGAAAAATGAATCACCACAGTAGATTTGAATGTGAAAGTGACTGCACTGTCCTTAATGTTCTACCTCATCCATGATATAAATTCAGAAGCCTCAGGTAGAAATTCTCAAAGACATTGCATACTGCACACAGTTTCATTTACCTTACACTTTAAATTTAGGCTTCAACTATATATGGCTAAGATGTTGATTTATTTCAATTCAGATATTAAGTAACTAAATCCTTATCTAGCTGATGAGAAAGAAGCCAATCACTCATACTTTACAAATGTATATGCTTGTTTTAATTTTTAAATTAGTGTCTCAGAATTTTACTTGTTCAGTCACTGAAAAGTCTCATGGTATTTTGGAAAAGTTAATACAACTCTAAAGAACAGGGACTCTGATATTCAAATGGTTTTAAATAGTGAAGCCTTGTACCTGGTAGTTACTAGCTGTTTGGCCGTAAACAAATGACTTTTATAGATAGATAGATAGATAGATAGATATACAGACAGGTAGATAGATAGACAGAATGATAAAGATAACACATTAAACAGGATTTTGGTCGGGCTTAATAAAATAATTTATGTTAAAAGTACTTACTGAACTGTAAACTATTACATAATTTATCAGTTGTTACTGACTATTTTTTTTTCCAGTCAGATAAAGTAGAAAGTAGATATTTGTTCTCAAATAAGTTATTCAGGGCTTCCCTGGTGGCGCAGTGGTTGAGAGTCCGCCTGCCGATGCAGGGGACACGGGTTCGTGCCCCGGTCCGGGAAGATCCCACATGCCGCAGAGCGGCTGGGCCCGTGAGCCATGGCCGCTGAGCCTGCGCGTCCGGAGCCTGTGCTCCACAACGGGAAGAGGCCACAACAGTGAGAGGCCTGTGTACCGCAAAAAAAAATAAATAAATAAAATAAAATAAAATAAGTTATTCAAACGTCTTGGGTCAACTGTCTCTAGAATTTCTGTTTAAAAAAGAAGGAATATTTTGCCTTTCAACCTTTATCAATGGAAAACATTTAACTCAGTCTCAAAATATAATTTCCACAGATATTTTATTGGGTAGAGTATATTTTAAAGGCTCTATAATAAGAATATTGTTGTAATGGAAAAAAATGTTTAGTATCAGCATTGCAGAGGCAAAAGCATACTCCTGTAATCAGACATATTTAGACATGCAGCTAAAGAAAATATACCTTTGGGAGAAACTCTGACTGCTGTTACTATTCTCAAACAAATATGGAACTCAAAAGTACCTGTTTCAGTGCTGATATTAAATGTCTCACCATGTTCCCATTATAAATCCTTCTTTTAGGAGTTTATAATGGGCCATAAAAATTCACTTCAGGCACTACTTAGCATCCAAAAAAGCTATTACAGCCTCCTGGGAAAATAATAAGAATATTTATAGAATGTATACATATAAATATTGATATATTATGTTTACTTATTTTTAAAAATGCACTTGTGACAACTAATCTCTTTTATCAGTTTGCTGAATCATATTACCTTCTTCAGTTCCATTAACGTAAAAGGAAAAATACAATTAAATTCAGTGTCCTTTCAATTGTTTCTAAATATGATTAATCTAGTGTCAACAAAGTACTACTTCAGAATTTGCTTGCTGGCCTCTAGAAAAATCAAGAGAAGGACCAATCCCCTTCAATGGGAATAAACTCATATATATTTTTTGAAGCTTCTTTTTGTGTTGTTATTGTTGAGCACTGCCATTGCAAAAATTGTATGCAAACAGAAACTCTGCTATTCTATTAAATAAATGAAAAGACATAATAGGAAATATATATATATATAGTCTTTAGATGACTACTTTAGAATCAGAAAAACTTGAAATTCATAAACATTTTATTCAGGTAAAAGACCATCCAATTTTCCCACAGTCACTCACATACAGCACCAAGGTAACAAAGAGAACTCCCAGGCTTTATTTATTTCAAATATCAAAGCACCCTCTTGAAAAGAAAATGCCTTTGTTGTATTTTATGTGATAGTACAGTTTTAAGGTTCTATTTCTCTCACAGGATATTTTTAATCTTAACTGCTAAAAGGTTCTCCCATTAAGACATTTTTAGTGCTTAATGCCGTGTTATTCATGCATGAGTTTGGGTCATTAAAAATTCTATGGATAGAATAGAATCTTCAAAATCTAATAATAATGATGATGATGATTAATAGCAATACAAGGAATACTAATAGCAAGTACCTTTTATTGTGTACTTTCTATATCTCTGGTACAGTGTTAAAGTTCTTTATATTCATTATCTCATTAAATTACCAAAATAACTCTATGAGGTCAATGCATATTTTGATGGGAAAACAGGGCTCTAGGGTACAAAATGACTGATACAGTATTGTATAGCTAAACACTGGAAAATGCTGGGACTCAAATTTTATTCTGAGGATAAAGCCTGTACTTCATGATCATGCTCTACCTATCTCTCTTCTAGAAGAACACCATTATGATTTGGTAAATTAAAGGTCCTAACAATAGGAACAGTATAGCTGATCCAAGTAATAGATGGATAACTAGATGACAAGACAGCCAGATGGCCAGCCACTAAATAATACAATATCTCTTTGTGATTTTCAAATTCATAATATTTTTTGTCATTCTAGAAATCAGTCTTTAAGTTTATTACACACCTTTGTATTCCGGTCTGAAAGGTAAGATTAAAAAAATGTCCTATCTTTAAAATAACTGTCGAAAAGAATAATGCTATTTACCTTTTGAAATCAGCAATGGAATATTAATTACATGAACACTAATAAAATTATCTGACATTTAAGAAGTTTTAAATGGCTTCATAACTCTTACACTTTTAGTCTTTACCAAATAGGTGCTCAAATATCATCTGGTCCATAATTAGTATATAAAAGCCAATGAATCTAGTTATGCATAAATTTTTTACTTAACTGTGTAATTACTCCTTAGTAGTTCATTAAATTGGTTTGGAAATATTTTGAAAGAATTAGTCATAGGTTTGCATCTTTCAACTCACAAGAATGTTATTCCATATAAAGCTGAACTAAAATTCAGAAAGGAGAATTTCTGAAAAAAGTTAACTGAAATCGTTGACATTTCACACAATGATGATTACATCTAAACCACTGACATACATTTAACATTTATAACTGCTCCAATCTTTGAATCTGGTACATGGAAATAAATTGAAAATAAAACTCTTGATCTCTTCTTCATCAATCTGGTTCTCCTATAATATTCTCCCCTTAATAAATGGTTCCTCTACTCTTCTA
This sequence comes from Mesoplodon mirus, assembly GCF_964341445.2. Classification (NCBI taxonomy): domain Eukaryota; kingdom Metazoa; phylum Chordata; class Mammalia; order Artiodactyla; family Ziphiidae; genus Mesoplodon; species Mesoplodon mirus. Next base: position 48,185,910 of record NC_138985.1, on the reverse strand, counting down.
GTTGTTCAGGCCTAAATTTTAAAATTTACTACTATTTCTCTTTCATACCCCACATATAATCAATCAGTGAATCCCATTACTATCACCTTCAAAACATATCCAGAATCCAGCCTCATCTCATCCCCTTCACTCACCACCATCACAGCTTACTCCAACCAGCATCACTCCCTACCTAGACTTGGTGACAGTCTCCTAACTGGTCTTGCCACTTAAATCCTTACTCCCATTCAGTCATTATCCCATGCAGAAACCAGAGTTGACCTGGTACAACTTGCCAAACCCCACCAATCAGTAAAACCTAATCCTCATCACTCTGAGGCCGTAAGTGGCCTGGATGTCTGCTCTTCTGTCCTTATTCTCCCCACCCACAATTTTCCTTTTGCTCACTCTGTTCCTACCTCATTGCCCCCTTGCCTTGAATATACCAAGCCTGGATTTGTTCCTGGACCTTCATACCAGTTCTCCTCGCTGCTCAAAATACTCTTCCCTCCAGATCTTCTGTATGTCACATCCCCTTCCTTTTTCTGCCCAAATGCCATTTAGCAAAATGCCTTCTTTGACATCCCTTATATAAAACAGTTAAGCTCCATCAACTCTCTATCTGGAAGCTTTATTATATTAATATTCCAGGCACTCTGCTAAATATATTATTTACACTATCTCATAATCTTCAGAACAATTCGAAGAAGTAGGTTTTATTCTTTCTCTTTCAACCAGAAGACTGGAGAAGTTAAGTAACTTTCTAAAATTTACACAATGATCTAGACATGCGGCTAAGATTCAAACTCGGTCTCCAGATTCTTCAGCCCTTGCTCTTTATCAACTACCCAATCCTGTTTATTCTTCAGAATTCTCCCAGTTTTACAAAGAGGGACATGATGGTGAAGAGTTTAAGATAATTGTTCAAGATCACACAGCAAGTAGATGGCAGAAAAGGGATTCAAACCCAGGTTGAACAAATCTGGCAATTACTCCCCTGCATCGCACAGCCTTCTTAAGGAAGAGAAGACATTGTCACTACTGGCAATCAACATCTAAAGATAAAACATGTGTTCACTTGGCATGTATTCTGGGCTTTTTACTTACTTACCCAAGTCTCACGTAAGTAAATGATTATTTCAGTTCTATGGTTTGGTTGGGGTAGAAATGTAAGAAAAGTATTCATATTATAAAGAACATTACTAATACTGACTTAATCCCAGAAATTATTTCGAGTTGAGACTTATGATTCCCATTGATTTTTCCTTCTTTTATTGGCTAATTCATTCTACCCTCTTAACATAACTGCTAAACTTCTCATTTTTCAATGTCCATACTGGGCAACTGAATTAAAATTTCTCTAAAATAAAAACTAGGAAACCCTTTAAATACACCTTTAACCATAATATAAAGCATATTCTTTTAGAATCTTTGTAATGTACCACCGGCATTAAGGCCATAACACAAATTATCTTTTATTGCTTGTATATTTAGTGAAAGATAAAGATCGATTGTGCCATACATTTGTTTTATACATAAACCAGCCTTTACATATTTCATTGAATTTAATAATTATCATGGGTGAAAAATCCCATTTATACACTAGAATCAAACATAATCCAACAGAAAGGGCATACATTTATAAATTTATACAAAGATATACTGAGATGTACCTGGTCCATCTACATCCAACACACAGAACCAATCAGCTACAAACAATAATCCGATAGTCCCTATTACATATAAAGTCATTAAACTAGAACTTGGTTACAAGATTAGTTATCTCCTGCTTTCTCAACATTTATCCAATAGCAGGAGAAAGAAGACAAGCTGTCTTGTGACAACATTCTGCAGTGTGTCATTAACATTATGCTGTAATCAGACTTGCATTAAAGATGATTACAAGTGTCTTTGGTGCCTAATAAGTATAGTCCCATATCAGCATACAAAAAGGAATATTTTACATCATTTTAAGTTAGTATTAGTAATAATAGTTTTACTCCATTCTTCTCAAAGCCATCCCAAATAACAACATTTTCATCTAAATTTTTCTGCAATAGTTTGAAAAAAAAATACTACAAGTATTTAGGATTACTGAAATTGGACTTTTAACCTCAAACTCCTTTTGTTGTTGTTTTTTAAATCTAGATTTAAGCCACCATTGTGGACATATATCTATATAAATAGAAAAAGGAATATTTGATTCAAGAGGAATATACCACAGACCAGTTTCATGTGTAGTCCTCATATGTAGTTTCATGAATTACCTAACCCAAATTACCTGTAGGCATTTGAGAAGGTTGTTCAGTCTACTTTTGGCAATACAAGCTCATTGCAATAGAAATTTGCTGTTTGTGTATTAAAGGATAAAACTGGACTTAGAAATCTGTATACTAAGCTAAATGATTTGAAGCCACGCAATCTGCATGTGAAATATATGAAATCAAAACCTGATGCTTTACTGTATAAATAAACTTCCCCTAGAATACATTAGGAGGTCAATAAATGTTTGTTAAATGAATGTATGAATGGATGGCATGACTTCATCGCATAAGAAAGCCATCCATCACAATAATTAAGGGCACAGAGGGAAATAACAAGCCTTTGCAAGACGACTTGACTAAAAGATCTGACACCTTACCCCATCACCCCTCTGCCCTGCCTCAGATTTAAGTGATTTCTTGATAATGAAGTATTCCAGTCATTTCTCCTCAAATTATGAGTAAAGACAAACTATTAAGCAGATTACAGATCCTCATGAAAGCTATCACCGAGCCTTGAGTTTAAAGTTTGTTGAATCTAGTACAATTACTTCTACCAACTCTGTATTAAGCAATACTACTGTTGAAACTTTATTTTTACTTAAGGACAGTCATACCTCTAAATCCGTTTGTTTCATCAGTTTTATTGTTTAATGACTGAAAAAAATTACCTGATTTTTTTTTATAAAACCGTGATTTGAAACAAATCTATTTGCGGAAAGAAAAAAAAAACTGTAGGGATTCAAGGCCTGAAATAATTAAATATTTCTTATATCACTAAAAGATATCATTTAAGAGTCTTCCCAACTTAAGGTATTTAAGCCTTTTCCTTATTCTTTATTTATTTTACTTTAATTCGATCTAGTCAAGTTTCCATTAACTTGCATTTGTTTTGGCTTGAATTGTTTTATAATATTTTATTTCTGTTTGACAGTTTAGTTTGAATAACTCACATATTTCCAATGTGAAAGTTAAAACTGACCATAATGTTCATATAAACACTAAAACAATGGTTAATATAAATCGGTGACCACTTTGCTGTTTCTAATGATAAAGTGGTCCCTATGAATTATTTTATTATGCATATTTACATGAATCTTGACATCTTAGATCCAATTCTTCTCAAGTAAGGATTGATTAAATGCAGCCGGCTAAGACAAAGGAACTAAGTACTTTCATTTCTCAAAAGCACTTATTTGAACAACTTTCTTGAAGTCTCTGTTTGAAGGCTTTTCTGACTTGCTTATGATTTCAACTAAAATTTTAACTAAGATAAAATAGTTAAGCTTATAATAAATTACTTTATATACTATAATAAATAATAATAAATGTACTTCATATATTATTAAATAAATTTATACACCTATATTTCCTCATTATTTAAATAAATTGTTAAAGAGAAACAAGTGACCCAAAATGGAGTCACTTATGCTTAGCCCCATCAAGACTTAATACCTAACCTAACTGCAGTTTTGTTTTAGCCTTTCCCAGTAGAATTTTAAACCTATCAGTCTGGAATTTCCTGATCCATATTAGTGAAATAATCTGCCTGATAAGACCCCTGTACTTCCTGTTCCCTAAGGGAAGGTGATCTTGTTTGAAACAATCTGTTCTTTACTTTTGCTAATACCCCTCTTGTCCAACCCTGTTTCTGCCTATAAAAGCCTTCCATTTTGTACAGCACCTCCCAGTTCCCTTCTACTTGCTAGATAGGATGCTGCCTGATTCATGAATTGCTGAATAAAGCTGATTAGATCCTCAAATTCACTCAGCTGAATTTTCTTAAAAAAATCGATTAACTTTTCAGCTTCTATTTTTATTTACATTTTCATTTGTTTTATAAATAATATTTACAGAATGTAATTATCAGTCTTATTAAATTACTTGTATGCAAGCTGTAGTTCTTTCATTATAGTATTGTTAGGAATGTCTTTTGCATGTTCAAAAATATTTGTGTCCAAGCAACATTTTAGCTGGTTAAAAATTTAGGGGCTCACTCTTTACATATTAAAGAATTTTATAGGTAAATCTTCCTACTACCTTCTAAAAATGAATGCTTTTTGTGACAAGTCTGAGACCAACCAAAAATCTTTAGGATCAACTTGAAATTTTTGGCCCAGATACTCCAGAGAGTCTTTTTCTATATTTCAAACCTAATGTAATATGATATGTCTTAGTGTCTGTTATTTCATTTTAAACTGTCCTTAAACACATTTGGCCCTTCAAAACTATAAATTCACGTTTACATTCATTTCTGGAAACTTTTAAAAATATATATTTGTATTAATTTTTTTTATGTATGCGGTTGTTTTCTTTCAGAACATCAATTTTGTATTGGTTTATTCATTTGTTCAACTGGCAATTAGCAATAATAAGGACTTACTGTTGTTATGCACTAGGCACTGACTGTTCTAGACTGTTTTATAACCTTTTCTGTGTATGTATGTATGTGTGTGTGTGTGTGTGTGTATATATATATATATACTATATATATATACACACACATATATATACATGATGGAAAACTTTTCACTACAGTCTTATTCAGTTCCACTTTTATTTCATTTCAGTTTGCTTTGCTTAATCAATTCTGTTCTCTGCATCCCTTACCCCTTCCATCAGTGCCTTTTTTGTGCTACTCTCATTTTGGCTTCATTTCTGTAATTGTTTTATATACATCTTCCATGCCTTTCTTAATTTCCCTCTTCCAGTTCAGATTTTATCTTTGTACATCCTGAGATATTGAATTTTTCCCTTGACTTGTTGCACTGAGGCTTTTGATGGGCCTGGGTGAGTGAGTGTTTCGTGATAATAAGACACATGTGATTACTTTCTGCTCATGCAATATTTTCCTGGTGGGTTTTCTCAGCCTGTATTTTTCTCCCTTTTTCTATTCCTGTATCATTGTATAGTATGTACTGGTACATTTTCTTCATTATTCATCTTAAATGAAGTATTTACTTCATTTGGACCATGGGGAAGAGTTGGGGATTCTACTGCAGAAGAGAAAAGACCTTTTTGTCCTGATTTAGAGAAAGCTTGTTAGGGCAGAAATAGATATTTGTGTAAGCGTGTGCATGTATGCATTTGTGTATTACATTATAAACCTGCTCCTCCTTTAATCTTGATAGTTACTGACTCTGATTAAGGGAAGACCTGAGAGCAAAAGAAACTGAGCCTTGTAGCCAGAGACCTTCAGAGAATTAATAACCAGGACAGTTGTCTTAGGAAGGAAAAAATCTATTTTGATAGGAAATATAGGAATTTTTGTGTTACTAATGATAGTAATTTATGAATGCTATGGATGTCTTTAATCCTTGTCACATGTAATAAATATCTTAAAGATATTTAATATACATATTAAAGATATTTAATAATCTACACTTCACCCTGGGATTTTTCTACTTTCTGATGGGTTCTAGGGTACATAAGAAAACCTATTTGGGGGAAATAACGGCAAGCCTACTAGTTTTAACACATATCGTTCTGGCTTCCCTTAGTAAACCACTGGATTTACTCATTCTTTGCCTTTTGTACACTTCTTACTTTCATTCTTTCATTGTTGGGTTAGCTTAGACTGTATTTTGTTGTTAAAGTATGTGAAGTCCTTTTTTTTGGCTGATTTTGGCCCCTGGCAGGATGATGGTTAGCTTGCACTTTCACATATCAATGGCACCTTTCTGAGCAAAATGAAGTAAGACTCAGAACAAGACCTACGCTTTTATATCCTAATATACACTAGTCTTTTAAAAATATTTCACATTCCCACCACTTCTCTTTAACATAGTATCAAAAGTCCTCCATAGCGATCAGGCAAAACACAAATAAAAGGCATCAAAACTGGAAGGGAAGAGGTAAAAGTGTCACTATTTGCAGATGACATCATACCATATATAGAAAACCCTAACGTCTCCACCAAAAAACTACTAGAACTCATAAATGAATTCAGTAAAGTTGCAGGATGTAAGATTAATAAACAGAAATCTGTTGCTATTCTATTCACTAATAATGAACTATCTGAGAGAGAAAGACAAAGAAACAATCCGGTTTAAAACTGCATCAAAAAGATAAAAAACCCAGGAATAAACTTAACCAAGGAGGTGAAAGAAAGACCTGTACTCTGAAAAACTAAGAAAAACTATAAAACACTGATGAAGGAAACTGAAGGTATAAAGAAATGGAAAGATATCCCGTTTTCAACGACTGGAAAAACTAGTATTTTAAAATGTCCATACTACCCAAAGCAATATATAGATTTAATGCAATCCCTAACAAAATAGCCACGACATTTTACACAAAACTAGAATGATCCTAAAATTTATATGGAACCACAAAGATCCTGAATAGCCAAAGCAATTTTGAGAAAAAAGAAAGTTGAAGGTGTTACACTTCCTTACTTCAGACTATTCTACAAAGCTATAGTACTGGCACAAAAACAGACACACAGATCAATGGAACAGAGAGCTCAGAAATAAACCCATGCACTTATAGTCAATTAATCTACAACAAAGGAAGCAAGCATATACAATGGGGAAAAGACACTCTCTTCAGTAAGTGGTGGTGGGAAAATTGGACAGCTACATGTAAAAGAATGAAGTTAGTACATTTTCTCATACCATATACAAAAATGAACTCTAAATGGATTAAAGACCTAAACGTAAGACTGGAAACCATAAAACTCCTAGAAGGAAATGTAGGCAGAACACTCTTTGATATAAATTGCAGGAATATTTTTTTGGCTCTGTCTCCTTAATCAAAGGAAACAAAAATAAAAATAAACAAATGGGACCTAATTAAATATAAATGCTTTTTGCACAGCAAAGGAAACCACTGACAAAATGAATACACAACCTACTGAATGGGAGAAAATATTTGCATAGGATATAACCTATGACCAATAAGGGGTTAATACCCGAAATACATAAACAGATCATAGAACTCAATATCAAACAAACAACTCAATTAAAAAATGGGCAGTAGACCTGAATAGACAGTTTTCCAGAGAAGATATACAGATGGCCAACAAGCAAATAAAAAGATGCTGAACACAACTAATCATCAGAGAAATGCAAATCAAAATGACAATGAGATATCATCTCACACCTGTCAGAATGGCTATCATCAAAATGAACACAAATAACAAGTGTTGGTGAGGACATGGCAAAAAGAGAACCTTAGTACACTCATGGTGGGAATGTAAATTGGTGCAACCACAATGGAAAATAGCATGGCCATTCCTCAAAACACTAAAAACAGAACTACCATATGATTCAGCAATTCCACACCTGAGTATACATCCAAAGAAAAGAAAATACTAATTCTAAAAGATGTATGCACCCCAATGTTCATAACAGCATTATTTACAATAGTCAAGATATGGATGCAACCTAAGTGTCCATCAACAGATGAATGGATAAAGATGATGTGGTAAATATACACAATGGAATACAACTCAGCCATAAAAAAGAATGAAAATTTGCCATTTGCAACATGGATGGACCTACATGGTATTATGCCTAGTGAAATAAGTCAGAGAGAGAAAGACAAATACTGTATACTATCGCTTATATGTGGAATATAAAAAATAAATGAATGCGGACATCCCCTGTAGTCCAGTGGTTAACACTCCACACTACTCTCAATGCAGGTGGCACAGGTTCGATCCCTGGTTGGGGAACTAAGATCCAACATGCTGCACAGTGTGACCAAAAAAAAAACAAAAAAGAAATCTTTGGTATGGCCAAAAAATTAAGTAAAATAAATGAATTAATGTAACAAAACAGAAATAGATTCACAGATACAGAGAATGAACTAGTGGTTACCAGTGGGGAGAGGGGAAGGGGAAGGGGCAATGTAGAGATAGGAGATTAAGAGATACAAACTACCATATGTAAAATAAATAAGCTACAAGGATACATTGTACAGTACAGAGAATATAGTCAGTATTTTATAATAACTTTAAATGGAATATAATCTATAAAAGTATTGAATCACTATGTTGTAATTAAAAAGTGAAAAAGTGGCTGAATAACAGGAATTTAATTGGATCAACCTAATCTTAAGGATAGATGTAAACTGTGCTGCTGAAAATGTTTGGAAATTCAAACTACTCTACTTTAACTCTCTGAAACCATTTCATGAACTAAAAGGAACAATCTGATAGCTCTTACATAGTAGACTTTTACATTATCTTCAGATAACATTAAGTATTTACTTTCTTTAAGGCAACGCTGTAGCAGCCTTAATCGTTAAGCTTTACCTATAATTATTAACCATAAATTTTCTGACAATATCTCAAATAGATTTATACTTAATCCAATAATTAAATTGATTAAGTTATATTACTAAAGTATTGATAAATTCTTGAGGAAAAAGATGTATATATTGATTTATATGAGATTGCTCATAAAAATTATATTGAAGCAAAAATAACATATGTATGTAATCATGGGAAGGCCACATGAATACATGGTATGAGAGATCATGTCTTTATTATGCTCTTCACTTGCACATTTATATTATTACTTATAAGTGTACATTTTGCAATGTCTTGACATTTGTTAACTGTGAAAGGCTATGCCAGATATGCTTCAGTGGAAAATGCAAGTGCTTGCCCAGAAATATAAAAATGATGATGTCTCTTCTCCTAATAGTTACATATTTTTATTTCTGTTGATAAAAATAGACTTCAATATGCTTTCATATATGCATGCAAAATTCCCAGTTTTCAAAATCCCTTGCAATTATTGGCTTCCCGCTAGTAGGTAAAGAAATTGCTACCATCAAATCAGAAATATTTCCCTTTGTAACTTTCTGTCCTTGTTGTTGCACTATGGCTCCTATAAAAGGTTCTCTTTGTCACTCTAACTATGAATTGTTACAATTTTCAAAGAGAAAGTAATGAGAAGTCCATATAATAACCCTTCCTTGAGTCATGTACTCGTGTACCACCACCACGTCCTTCCAGTGAAAAATCGGGCTGCAAACACTACCAATGTGTGGCAGTCTTTTCCAAATGTCTTTGCTCTTTCAGGAAATACTTGTAAACTGATTCAGCCCCAAACTGTTTCCAACTCTTCTCTGTTTCTTATTTGTGATTTGACTACAGGTTTGGTCTGTGGCTCTCATGTCCCCGAAAGATTTTCAATTCCCCTTCATGGCCTTTGGCTTTAATTCTACCTTGGCTTGCTACTACTTTTAAAAGGTATACACAGAAATTGACCTCTAAGAGCCAGTCAATTAACCATAATCACCCAAAGAAGGAATTTCAGGAGTTGTTCCCATGTGCTTCCACCCACTGCCAAAGTTTTGATTTCTTTAGCCTTGCTCTGATTTCATTTCCTCCATTTCCCTCACCTCATACTTCCTTTTCTATCTCTCCTCCTCCTTCCTTTTTTACAGTCTGCTCCAGAGCCATTTTTCTTTCTCAAGTGACACATTCCAGATGTGCCATCTAGGAGGCATAAGGAAATATGAAGCCCAGAAACCAGTCCTAGGGAAGAAAATCAAATGCAGTGAAAGGAAGGAACTCCAATAAGCACAGATAGAAAGAGCACATGAGTACAGTGGATGTTTTGGGGATCTTCCCAGTTCCCACCTTTGAAGACTAAAGTTTTCATTCCTTTTTTTTTTTTTTCAACTTTAACCGTTATCTTCTTTCATGTATTTATTTTTATTTTTTTTTATCATGTATTTTTTAAACATCTTTATTGGAGTACAATTGTTTTACAATGTTGTGTTAGTTTCTGCTGTATAGCTGCTGGAAATAATGACAGCTGACAACAGCTGGGAAGGGAAGAACCTCTTAGGCCTACATCACAGCTTCTCCTAGGGAAGAAGATAACTGGTCAATCTAAGACAAAAAAGTTTCACCCTTCGTTTTAAGAATGATTCTCATGGGCCATTCCTGCTCTAGAGCTCTCCATGGGATCCGCTGAAGCGTTTTTGAGATTTAATTAAAATTCAACTCTTCCCAATCCAATTTCTTTTGTTCCGTCACCAATGTTGATACCAATGCATTTCCTGTAAACAAATCTCCATTTCAGAATTTTTTTTTCTTGACTTGAAACTATAGGCTTTGGGGTCAGAGAAATCTGGGTTTGAAACCAAGCACTTTTAACTTGCTTTGTGACCTTGGGCTTTTTAGTTTCCTCAGCTTCTATCAACAAAAAATGGTAACAATGAAGGCAATGGTATTGTATTTTATGAGAATGATGTCATGGACTTGTGTAACCTGACTATCTGAAAAAAATGACTTAAGTGAAAAATTAAATAATATATTTAAAACACATCATTTTGCAGAAGAGATCCTCAATAATTAAAAATAAAATCCCTTTCTAACTTTAGAGAGGTTGAAGAAAATCAGAGGGCCACCAAGCACATATACTGATAATTAAAAACAACTAATTACTTTTTTGGAATATAAGATAGTCATCTCAGAATCAAAAAGATCTTCAGTTACTTTAACTGGACCAATAAACTAAAGTTAGACAAGCAGTTTGACACTGCTGAGTTATCTTTATTTTGACCAGGAAAGCTTACTCTTTGTATCAGGCAGAATAACCCCTACCTTCCCCAAAGTTGTCCAATCTTTTTATGTCCTCACCCCCTGAACCTATGAATTTGTGAGTCTACTTAGTCAAAAGAGCTTTGCAGATACGATTAAATTTAGGACTTTGAGATGGGGAGTTTATTCTGGATACCTGGGTGAGCTCACTATGATCACAAGAGTTCTTAAAAGTAGGAGGCAGAAGAACATCAAAGGGATATGTGACACTACAAAAGAGATTAGAAGATGTGATGTGAGAAGAACTCAGTCTGTCGTTGATGGATTTGAAGATGGAGAAAGGGGGTTATGCTGGAAAAGTCATGGAAATGGATTCTTCTCTAGAGCCTACAGAAAGGAACGCAGCCCTGCCAATACCTTGTCCTTAACACAGTGTGTCAAAAATATCTGACCTAGAGAACTGCAAAATAATAAATAATAAAGCTTTGTGTTGTTTTAAGCCACTAGGTTTGAGGTAATTTATGCAGTAGCAAGAGAAAACTAATACAACCTTCATGACTCACGGTAAGATTCTCAAGAAGTAAACCAGTTCTAGGTCTGTATGTAGGGACTAAGGTTGGGAAAACAGTGAAAGAACAACATAAATGACTGGACTAAAATATATTTGTTCTACGCCAATGGTTGAATAAAATCTGCATCATACTTTTCCCACTCTAAGCTTGTTTGGCCAGTTCCATTCTCTTGCCCTTCCAATGTGCCCTCTTCTCCCCACCTCCCTTCAAATGCACCAGAAAAGTGATGTTGTTCCCAGTCTATAAAACTATCACATGGAGCAACATCAGAAACGTTTATTTCCCTACTTTTGTTTGTTACTTTATTTATTTTTTGGGGGGGGGCTTAATATCAGCACCCAGTTAATTCAAATTAGCTTTTGATCTAGATTTTTAGCTCTTATCAACCCCTACCTAAGTTAACTTTTCTCTTCATATTTCTCCAGAAATAAGCATTACTCTCACTTCCTTTTTGTTGTTGCTTATTCGTATCACAAAGAAAAACTATAATCTTAACTAACCACCTGTTGATCAGTCACAATTAAAGAAATCTCTACGTTTGTATGTGATCTGAACATAAGACTAAGTTCTGGATAAGGAGGCAATATGCATAGGACTAAGTGAAGTCAGACAGACCTAAGTTCAGTTTTTGCTCCCGTTTGGTCGGTATCTGATGTCCAGAAGTTTATTTCAATGTCTAAGTCACAATTATCTCTTCTGAAAAGCAGGATGCACTGACCCAACAGGGTGATTTTGAGTACAGTAAATGCAATTAAAGTACTGTGGCAACTAAATAGAAAAATAAACTTACAGTTTATTAATAAATGATTTTTAATTATTTTTTATTACAAGAATCAATGACATTAATAAATAATGCCTTGACAATACTCCCAACATGATACTGAATGTCATATTATCTTCAATGGTTTATTTGCTCATGTCCACATATTTTTCTAATTTATGCTATTTCCCTTGTGCAAGAAAAAAAAGTGAAATTACTTGCTTTTATCAACTGGAAAATTTAATTATGTTTGAAAATAATATTCAATTTTCTATTGTAAATCATGACAGAAAGCAAGTTTTGTGAATTTACTTATGACAGCAATCTCTGGAAATGTATTCCAAGCTCCCAAGAATAAGGTATAGTTGTAAATTTTTGGCACATACTGTACTAGTATTGCTTTTCCAGAAATATAGGGCAAATGAGTATTGTTATTGATTATGATTTCGAAAAATATCAAAGAAAAGATCAACAGAAATTATCAGTGTTCTTCAGGCAGAGAGTATTTCAAGTGGAAATTAATGCCTAACTGTCCCCATTACATGTATTAGCATATTATTTAGAAATTGCAGAATTAAAAAAAATTAATTCCCAATATCAATCATTATTTCCTATTTATTTATTTTTTTTTTTTTTTTTTTTTTTTTTGCGTTATGCGGGCCTCTCACTGTTGTGGCCTCTCCCGTTGTGGAGCACAGGCTCCGGACGCGCAGGCCCAGCAGCCATGGCCCACGGACCCAGCTGCTCCGCGGCATGTGGGATCTTCCCGGACCGGGGCATGAACCCATGTCCCCTGCATCGGCAGGCGAACCCTCAACCACTGCGCCACCAGGGAAGCCCCCTATTTATTTTTAATAGTACTGAATGTTTAACTCTGAGCAAAGACCATTATAAAATAAATAGAAGCTAAAAATTAAATTCATCAAACTAATATTTATTACAATAGTTGTATTTATTTAGCAACAGAATGGATATCACACCTCCTGTTTGGCTGAGGACTGAGAATTCTTGCTCCCTGTTTTCATAGGCATTTCTGACTCCTTGGATAGTTACATTGGCATGTCATCCACTTGGGGACAGGGTGCCATAAAGCCCTGACTGCTCTCTAGCCGTCTGTCAGAGAGGCCACCCTTTTAAAAAAAATACAGTGTTCTGTTTTTAAACTAAGTTTTTCATTTCACTTAGTGACTTCCTAGTAATTCATCTGCAAGTTGTATACCTATTTCTACAATAAAATTCATTTAAGGTAGTCTTGCCTTAGCTCAAACTCTAGGAGGCTGACCTTTGTTTTAAGTAGAGGGTTTGCAGTATTATATTATTAAAAGTACTGGCAAACAAAAAAGCGAGCATAATCTTTGAAAATATTTAATGGAATCTCAGAGTGAAATTAAGTGAACTATTAACAACTATATCATTGTTAAAATGCTTTCACAGAATTTACTAAGACAACTAATTTCACCTTCCTTGATGAACTTAACTCAATTTGCATGTAGGCTTTTCTATCTCTTTTCTGATTTTCTTTTTGCTTATTTGTGTGTTTCTGCAGTAAAGAACTGCAGCCTCAGCAAACCATAAATTTCACTTTTATACACAAAATACTTTTCTGGGAACCAAGACACTATGATTTATGGAGATGCATTTCATTTTTAAATATACAAGGGAGGTGAAACGATAACAGAAAAAAAAATCCTTATATTAAGACCCAGAAAAACTGATTGTAATTAAAAATTAAGCTGGATTGATTGATTCAGTAACCAAATCCATGAGAGTAGAGAATCAATTTTTACATTACTCAAGTATTGCAGAATTAACATAAAATGACTTTGATAATCCTAAAATTATTCATGCTTTTATACTGATTTCAAGTTCCCTCCACATTTACTGGTTTCTGGATTAGAAAAGTAAAATTTAGTTTAAGCTGAGGAGCAATATTGACTCTACAGAAAATATGTTCCACTCTTAAAAGTATGCTAAACATATTCCTTAAAGTTTCTCATTAGAACTTATTTACTTAGCAAATGTGACTGCACATGCCAGCTTTCTTTAACTGATTTATTATTTTGATTGCGTATCTCCCAAATACATTTTCAACTAGGATAATTATGTTAATTGGCCTCTTCAAGACAGAGAATTGTCTTTAAGGTAATCTCTGGGGAGTTAAAATATTTTCAACAATTTATCATGAGATTTTCAAAAGTTAATTCCCAACTTACTCTATAACCCCCACAAATTGCCCCTAGCATTCTCCTTTAAGTCCTTCTTAGGAAATAAGAAGATTGTGCCTTAGAAAATTCTAGGGAAAGCATTTTAAAGGCAGAATTTATTGGCCTTTAAGTAACTGAAAAATAAGACAAAGAAATTGAAGCTTAGAGTTTAATATTTTCCCCTCGGCATAGGAAAGATGAAATTACAAAATTACATCTTTTATTGCAAGATACCAAAATGACTAAAACCATCAATATGTGATAGTACCTACATGGCAAAGCCTTGTTATCAAGCCTGAAATTTGTGAAGTTTTAAAGTATTTTATTCTATAAGTATGTACCTAAATCAAATAGAAACTCAGGGATACTAAGACAAATTAATTCAAACTTGACAGATTGCTGATCCAACTTGTCAGTCTAACACTAGAAGAGCCAGGATTAAGAAAATGGGGCTCAAGCTCTCTGCCTTGGTATCAGGTTGTACCCTGTCACTGCTGCTTAGTGAGCCTGATGGAGTCACATTAGTAAGTCAAGAGAGCAAAGGCAGTCATTTTTTTTTTTTTTAAACAGTCTAACCAAACATGTGACATTTGGAAGAGGACTTAGTAGAGAAACCTTCAAAAACACTGTGTTATTTTTGTATCCATGTTTTAAAAAGCAAAAAAAAAAAAAAAATGTAAATGCAGACTCTCTTATTAAAGGGATACTATTAAAGGGATACTATCAAGCTAGACTTATGTGTTACTGAGAACAATTTACTACCCAAACCCATTATACAGTTAACACAGTAATTTAGATAAAAACAGAAAGTGTAGTGAATCTTGCTTCCTGGAGTGACAGAGGTTGGAGCACGCGTGAGATTTCAATGAACTACACTTAGAAGTGGCCATGAATTATAGATGACAGCAGAGTTAGATGCATTATTTTATCTCAAATTAGAGCTGACATTGTGAAGCAAGATGTCCTTCTAGCAATCTAAGTAAGTGTTGGCAGCAAGAATAGGTTTCAATCTAGAAATATATTCCTTAAAGAAACAGACAATTAAGTATCACCTAATTATCTTCTCTATAGCTTTTGAAAGGTTAACACTTCCATGTTCTAAAATCTAAGTAATGAGTAAAAAATACAGTGACCTGAATATACTCTCTAACCTTTAACAATTTCTAGGATTTTTTAAACATTTCAAATCCTATAATGATGAAGAAATTACATAATAGTAGGGAAAGCCTTACTGTTTTTTTTTTTTTTTTAAATCCAGGCTCTTTCCAAGGCAAGAGTGCCTTATATTTCACTGAAAACATAGCCAGATGAGACTTCTCCAAACATGAAAGCGGGGTGTGGTTTTCCTAAGGTAGGCTTGCTTTCATTACATGTACTTATATCCAAACTGCCTCTTTATATTTATTCTTCGTAACACTCATTCCTAATATAAGCTGATGTACTGTTAATATTACTCCTACTTCAGTAGAGAAGAAAATGAGGTTTTTAAGGAATTTGCATGTTTGTTAAAGAAGAATTTCAATATAAAGGCAATAAATATTTTTATTTCTATTGAAAGATTATCACAGAATATTTCAGATACAAAATGATAAATGAAAATAATATAAAAATACCTGTGTTCCCCTCACATAGTTCCCCTCGTCTCTACACATAGATAACCACTTTCTTTCTTTAGTTTGACATTTGTCATTTCCATGAATTATGCTTTCTCTATACATGTATGAATCTCTAAAACATATAAAAAATTTTGCAAGTTTTAAAACTTTTCTGAAAATGTTTTCAGAAATACGTATTTTTCTGTACTTTGCTCTTTTAAATCCAGCATTGGGGTTTGTGAGATATATTCAGGTTGACAGATGTAACTCAAATTCTTTCATTATCATTGTTGAATGATATTCCATTGTTTGCATTTGCTACAACAGTTTACTTACTGACCTGCTGTTGATGGCACAGTAGGATGACTCGAATTTATTTTGCAAGTATAAACAATGCAAAGAGTGACATTTTAAAACAAGTCTCATGCTATACATATGTGAGAATTTCTCTAGAATACATAGCTAGGAACAGAAGTGCTGGGTCTTAGCATATGCACATCTTTAACTTTATATCTAACTGAAAAACTGCTCTTCAAAGTGTTTCTATCAACGAAAACATGATAGGCAGTGTTTAAGATCTGCCTTTGCTCCTCATGCATGCCAACACTTGGTATTGTCAGACTTTTAATGTTAATTATTCTGATAGCTATAAAATGGTAGCTTTTCATTTCCTTTTCTCAATTGAAATCAATTGAATAGTTTTTCTTGTGTTTACTGGGTATTCATTTTTCCTCTTTTAGAAATGCTGTTTTCATATCTTCTGCCTATTTTCATTAAAAAAAACTAACTTTTCTGTTTATAACCACAGAAAGCCTCTTCATATTCTGAATAATAATCCTTTGTCAGTAACAGACATGCTTTCCTATGGAGGGGGCGTGTTTCCAGGCACTCCTAACAGTATTTTTCTATGCTTGCACCAATGCCACATTCCATATTGTCTTAATTATCATAGCTTCATAATACATATTGGTATTTGGTAAGAAAAACTCTCGAACCCTGTCTTGATTTTTTTAAACATTTGCCTTCCATATACTTTTTTTTTTGCAGTACATGGGCCTCTCACTGTTGTGGTCTCTCCCATTGCGGAGCACAGGCTCCAGATGCACAGGCTCAGTGGCCATGACTCACGGGCCCAGCCGCTCTGTGGCATGTGGAATCTTCCCGGACCAGGGCACAAACCCATGTCCCCTGCATTGGCAGGTGGACTCTAACCACTGAGCCACCAGGGAAGCCCCCATATACATTTTAAGATAAGCTTGTCCAGTTCCTTTCAAAAAATACTCTTTTAGGATTATAAATGAATTAAAAATTGAAGAGAACTAACATTTTGATGATAGTCTTCTTACTAATGAATAGGGATTTAATACCTTTCCATAAATGCATCATTTTTTTGTTCTTGAAGGTCTTATGCAACTTTGTTAGATTTATTCCAATGTAATTTGTATTTTCTGGCATATCTGTAAATAGGACCTAATTCTCTTTCCTTTCAATTATATATGATAACTACCTGTTAAATATCAGATGGCTCATATTATTTCTAATAATTTGAATGTAGACTATTTAATGTTTTCCATAGAATCATGTATATGACAAATGACAAATAGGACAATCTAGTTTCTTCTTTCCCAGTCATAATACATTTTGTTTTGTTTTACTTCATGTTTTTGACTTACTGATCTACTGATAAGTTCTAGTACAGTGTTCTACAGAAATAATTAGATTGTAAGCATCTTTGTATCATTCCTCAATCATAAGGATGTACCTTCAATTTTCATCATTATGTATCAGGTTTGTTAAATTTTCTAATAGTTATTCTTCATCTTTTACTCCCAGTTGCTAAGAATTTTAATTAGTAGATACTTAATTTTATTTACTGCCTTTCTTTTTTCATTTTAATGAGCTATTTAATAAATTATTTTAAAACATGTTTACTTTTTTTTTTTTTTTTCTGGTATGCGGGCCTCTCACTGTTGTGGCCTCTTCCGTTGCGGAGCGCAGGCTCAGTGGCCATGGCTCACAGGCCCAGCCACTCCTCGGCATGTGGGATCTTCCCAGACCGGGTCACGAACCCGTGTCCCCTGCATCAGCAGGTGGACTCTCAACCACTGTGCCACCAGGGAAGCCCCATGTTCACTTTTGATATATGTCTACTATAATATCCTAATTTTGAACTGCTCTTGTATTCTTGGGATAATCCAACTTGATTATGATGTAGCTGATATTTTAAAACATATTTGTTTTAGGATTTGATTTCAATGTATTTTCTTAGAATTTTACATCTATGTTAATATTTGAAATTAGATTTAATTTTCCTTTCTCATCCTGTCTTAGATTATGTTTATCAATATGTTCAAACATAAAGTGAATGGGTAAGAGTTTCCTCTTATATTCCCTCTAGTTGGTATGCATGCTATTTAAATTAACACTTCCTTGAGTATTTGTTCAAAGTTGTTTTAAAAAACATCAGTGAATGAAGGGGTGTACTAATTTTTAACTACTGATTTAATTTCTTTATTTTATGTCTAATAAATTTTCTTTGGTTAACAGTTTCAAAAATTGTATTATTCTTGCAAATTGTTCTTTTTTTCAAATGCACTGTAATAAAGTTCTTTACTATATTATTTTATATTTATTATTTTTATTTCTGCATTTTAATTCTCTTATAAAATTCCTGCAATTCTTTATTATTTCTATGTGACCTATCTTGCTAGAATTTTTGTCTTTTCCATAAGCAAATATTTAACTTTATTTGAATTTAGGTTTTGTTCTATATCTTTAATACCATCTCTTACAAATATTTTAAGATATCTTCAAATTTATTTGAGTGTATTCTAACATTTTAAGTTAAATGATTGGCTCATTAATTTTTTGCCTTTCCCCTAAAATAAGCATTTATAGCTATAACTTTCCTTTAATTACACAGTAACTCTATCACAAAAGTTTTAATATATATTTTCATTATGCTTCATTTCTAAATATTTTCTACTGTCCATATGACTACTTTCTTTGATCTACAATTTATGTGTAATTTTGAATTTCTAAATAAGGGTTTTACATATTTTCTTTCTGTTCTATATGGTAATTGATTTCGATGATTAACTTTTTGTATGAAAATACAGTTTACATGATAATGATTCTTGAAAACGTAGCATCATTTACATATTGGTCAATTTGATAAACACAAACTGCCAATCCCTGTTTTGTATCTGTCAAGTTTAACTCAAAATGATATGTTGGATATGCCTTTGTGTTTTCTATTTTTATTGCCTTTTCTAGGGATCTTTTAAAAATCCTGTTACCTTCCTTTGCTTTACTTGACATTTATTTCCTTATTTTTTTCCTTTATTGGTTTGGAAGTAGGGTTCTACTTCTAAAGCATATGGTAAACTTAGAACCTTTAAATCCCATCATTTCTCTCTCAACTCACATGTTTGCATTATACTTTGTTGTCTACCTCTCAGTTAGACATTACTGATTTATTCATCCAATGCTTATTTAGATGTGTCTACTTTTATACAAATTTCTTTTCTTCTCACATGCTAAATCTTTTATTCTGAGAACAAATTAAATTGAGAACTTCCTGAAGTGAAAGTTTATTGCAGATAAGCTCTCTTAGCTTTTGTAGAAACATGTTTTCATGTGCCTTCTAGTGCCAAAATGTTAAGTCAGCTGATTTTCAAATCATGGGTTGACAATTACTTTCTCAGAAATGTGAAGATATTCTACAGTACTCTGGCTTTTATTGTTGATGTTGAATAATCAAGTGTCCCTTGTGTTGTGTTCTTTTGAAGATAATTTGTCCTTTCTCTCTGGCACTGTTTTTTTTTTTCTTGCGGTGCACGGGCCTCTCACTGTTGTGGCCTCTCCCGTTGTGGAGCACAGGCTCTGGACGCACAGGCTCAGTGGCCATGGCTCACGGGCCTAGCCGCTCTGCAGCATGTGGGATCTTCCCGGACCAGGTCACGAACCCATGTCCCCACATCAGCAGGTAGACTCTCAACCACTGCGCCACCAGGGAAGCCCCTCTCTGGCACTTTTAAGGTTCTCTCGTTCTCTCTGTTTCTCTTTCTCTGGTACTCTGTAGTTTTAACTAAGATGAATCTGGAAGTTTTGTTTCCTTCTTTGTTTTTGTGTTGTCATTATCCTGAGAAGAATTTATTATGATTTCTGGATTCAGAATTTATGTTCTTTGTTAACTCCGCAAAATGTTTTTGCACTATCATTACCAATACTAGTTCTCTCACCTCTTTATTATCTACTTCTAGAATCCAATCACATGCTTCCCTAGTTAACATTTAATTATCTCTCATTTTTAAAATGTTTCCCCATGTGTTGTTCTATCTTCCATTTCACTAATACTATCTTCAGCTGTGTTCTAATATGCTTTTTAATCCTCCATTGAGAATTCTCTTTCAAATTTCAATAATCATATTTACATTTATAGACATTGCATTTAGTTTGTTTTCCAGACTGTTTTTTTTTTAATAATCATGTTTCTTTCTCAAGTTTTTTTTTTTTTTTAATTTTTAACCTTTAAAAAATACTTACTTTTAATTTCTGCTAATTTTAGTATTATACTTTTTGGGAGTTTTTTTCTTTTGGTATAAATCTGCTTCGTTCTGTTTCTCCTGTCTTTTGTTCATGACAATTTATATTCTCAACCACTTTTAAATTTTCTATTGTGACTTCTTATTCATTGAGGCTTCTTCTTATTTTATGGGTGTGAACTGTACAAGTCCTACGTTGAGAGTTAATGTCTCCAGGAAGAATTTGCTTTTGGCTCTGCAAGGTAACCAGTGGCGATATCAACCCAAAATTACTTTAAATTCTCACCTTGGGTTTTTTTCATACCTCCAGAGATAGCAGAAACTTCAGTTCCAAATTTGCAGGAAGTTCAGTCTGTGGTTTTTACTTCCACATGAATTTTTACTGTACGAACTTTGTGTCCAGGCTGAAACAAGTATCTTTTGTCATTTCTTCTTGCTGAGGATGGATTTTTCTTTCGACTCTGTCTTTTCATTCAGTTTAGAGCATTTCAAATGCTTAGCTTTGTGTGAAGGTAACCTTCTAACACCAAATTAAAGGGGCTGAGGATCTTGTCTTATGACCCCAATGGAACAGATAAAACGAAATATTTGAGAAAACTAAATTTTGTAGACATTCCCAAAGCAGCTTTGTTTCTAGTTAAACTTAGATCACCAATTTTCCTCTCTCAGTTTTTGAACACTGAGAAATTCCCTCTTACTTGCAACATAGCCATGCATTTACATTTTGCATTTTATCATAGCTAGGCATTTATATTTTACCCAGCTTTTTTTTTGTGTGTGTGCAGTACGCGGGCCTCTCACTGTTGTGGCCTCTCCCGTTGCAGAGCACAGGCTCCAGACACGCAGGCTCAGCGGCCACGGCTCACGGGCCTAGCTGCTCCACAGCATGTGGGATCTTCCCAGAACGAGGCACGAACCCGTGTCCCCTGCATCGGCAGGCGGACTCTCGACCACTGCGCCACCAGGGAAGCCCTTACCCAGCATTTTTAAGTGTTGGTTTGAGGGTTTTCAGGACATCTATCCACCACAATGCCAAGAAATAAAAGACTATATTTAATTATTTGCATTTCTGACTTTGGAAAAGAAGTTTATAAACATTGGCTATTATATTATTATTAAAATAATTATAAAATACTTATACTTTATACATATAATTAAAAATCACCTCGTTCACTGCAAATACTCTTGTTTATATGCATATATGTTAGATGATGATGTCAACAATTTTGGTTATCATACTGCCAAATTTTATAAATCCTTTTTATAGCTACAACTGTAGCAATTTGATAATAATGGTTCTCAACAATATTCATAATGATTACTCATCTGTAAGATGTAATAAAGTCACATGAGGTTTTTAAATTTTCCATCCCCCAAATTTCTAAATTTTTGTGTCAGATTCTGATATTGTATATGGTAGTTATAATTTTTAGTATTATTAAGTTGCAATGTATTAGTACTATTTTTTTCTTACTGATAATTTTATACTATTTTTCTTAGTAAAACTTTAATGTTATAGCAATATCATGTGTGACAAAAAGATAAGGTATATGTTCATTAACAACATTATAGCATGGTTGCCAAATGCATACACTTTGAAGATGGATAGACTTTAAAGATGGATAGATAAGAATTCAGATGTTGTGTCCAACAATACAAGTTTTACAACTTACCCGACCTCTCTTACCTTCAGTTCCTAATTTGGAAAATTTGGATAGTAAATATTGTAGCATTAAGTGCTAAAGTAACAACAACAATAACAACAAAATAGATAACACTGGACATTTACTGAACACTGCACTAAGTATTTGATATTGATCAGACATTTTCATCTTCACAGGAGACTACAAAGGAGGTCCAATTGTCACTCCCACTTTACAAATATATATGATGCATGTAAAGCCCCTTAGCCTAATACTTACTACATTATAAATGCCCCAACAAATAATATTTGTTATTTTTATGTATTATTATAGCTAGTATTACAAAGTTTAAATCCCTACAATTTCCAGATAAACTCATGAATACTGTGTTCTTAGGAGTGCTATTTAAAAAGGCATAAACATAATAAATAATATATTATATGTGAAATGCCCTAAACCACCACTGAATATACCTGTTTATTCCCTGTAGCAAATTCGTTTGAGAAATACAATAACTCTTTGGTTACTAAATTAAAAATGCTTCTTTTCCAATTAATGAGTGATAGAGACATGGACTTAATCCTTAATCTATTTCAGACTATCTATCAGTACCACTATTGTCCCCCACACCTCTGTCATTTGTGTACTCTTAATGCTTCCTTTACTAGCCATCATGATGGTTCCTTTCTCTGCCTATAAGATCCAAGACTAATTTCTTTTCTGATCATTATGGTTACCTGATACCAATTCCTAGGTTTTCTTACACTAACAAAAAAATGAATAGCGGAGTATATTTTGAACAAAATAATAAAAATCAAGGAGAGAAGTTAAGGCTAATCTTATTTTTCTAAAGTATAGGGTCGACACCAGAAATACAGCTACACGTGGAACAACTCCTACAGAACACCTACTGAACGCTGGCAGAAGACCCCAGACCTCCCAAAAGGCAAGAAACCCCCCACATACCTGGGTAGGGCAAAGCGGAGAGATCCCCACACAGAGGATCAGTGCCGAGCGGCACTCACCAGCCCGAGAGGCTTGTCTGCTCGCCCGCCGGGGCGCGCAGCGCTGGAAGCTGAGGCTCGGGCTTCGGTCAGAGCGCAGGGAGAGGACTGGGGCTGGCGGCGAGAACTCAGCCTGAAGGGGGCTAATATGCCATAGCTAGCCGGGAGGGAGTCCGGGAAGACTCTGGAGCTGCCGAAGAGGCAAGAGACTTTTTCTTCCCTCTTGGTTTCCTGGTGCGCGAGGAGAGGGGATTAAGAGCGCTGCTTAAAGGGGCTCCACAGACGGGTGCGAGTCGCGACTGAAAGCGCGGAGCCCAGAGACGGGCGTGGGACGCTGGGGCTGCTGCTGCCGCCGCCAAGAAGCCTGTGTGCGAGCGCAGGTCACTGCCCACACCGCCCTTCCGGGAGCCTGTGCAGCCCGCCACTGCCGGGGTCCCGGGATCCAGGGGCGGCTTCCCTGGGAGAACGCACGGCGCGCCTCGGACTGGTGCAACGTCACGCCGACCTTTGCCACTGCAGGCTCGCCCCGCACTCCGTGCCCCTCCCTCCCGCCCGGTCTGAGTGAGCCAGAGTCCCCGAAGAGGCTGCTCCTTTAACCCTGTCCTGCCTGAGCGAAGAACAGACGCCCTCCGGCGACCTACACGCAGAGGCGGGGCCAAATCCAAAGCTGAGACCCAGGAGCTGTGAGAACAAAGAAGAGAAAGGGAAACCTCTCCCAGCAGCCTCAGAAGCAGCGGATTAAAGCTCCACAATCAACTTGATGTACCCTGCATCTGTGGAATACATGAATAGACAACACATCATCCCAAATTGAGGAGCCCGGAGTCAGTGCTGTGCATCTGAGGTGGGAGAGCCAACTTCAGGACACTGGTCCACAAGAGACCTCCCAGCTCCACATAATATCAAACGGCAAAAATCTTCCAGAGATCTCCATCTCAACACCAGCACCCAGCTTCACTCAACGACCAGCAAGCTACAGTGCTGGACACCCTAAGCCAAACACCTAGCAAGACAGGAACACAACGCCACCCATTAGCAGAGAGGTGACCTAAACTCATAAAAAGTCCGCAGACACCCCAAAACACACCACCAGACGTGGACCTGCCCACCAGAAAGACAAGATCCAGCCTCATCCACCAGAACACAGGCACTAGTCCCCTCCACCAGGAAGCCTACACAACCCACTAAACCAACCTTAGCCACTGGGGACAGACACCAAAAACAACGGGAACTACGAACCTGCAGCCTGCAAAAAGGAGACCCCAAACACAGTAACATAAGCAAAATGAGAAGACAGAAAAACACACAGCAGGAGAAGGAGCAAGATAAAAACCCACCAGATCTAACAAATGAAGAGGTAATAGGCAGTCTACCTGAAAAAGAATTCAGAATAATGATGGTAAAGATGATCCAAGATTCTATTTCCCAGATCCAAAATCTTGGAAATAGAATAGACAAAATGCAAGAAACAGTTAACAAGGACCTAGAAGAACTAAAGATGAATCAAGCATCGATTAAAAACACAATACATGAAATAAAAAATACTCTAGATGGGATCAATAGCAGAATAACTGAGGCAGAAGAACGGATAAGTGAGGTGGAAGATAAAATAGTGGAAATAACTGCTGCAGAGCAAAATAAAGAAAAAAGAATGAAAAGAACAGAGGACAGTCTCAGAGACCTCTGGGACAACATTAAACGCACCAACATTCGAATTATAGGGGTTGCAGAAGAAGAAGAGAAAAAGAAAGGCACTGAGAACATATTTGAAGAGATTATAGTTGAAAACTTCCCCAATATGGGAAAGGAGATAGTTAATCAAGTCCAGGAGGCACAGAGTCCCATACAGAATAAATCCAAGGAGAAATACGCCAAGACACATATTAATCAAACTGTCAAA